>NC_135718.1:80627851-82021752 GCF_964656455.1 Halichoerus grypus
TGGCAACATTTAACAAGTTTGATAATACTAGCATTGGATAAAGCTTACATGCATTTCTGGTGGGAAAGTCAATTATTATAGCATTTTTATAGGAATATCTACCAGACTGGGGGAAAAAAAAAGTTCATATTCTTGGACCTAAAGATACCTGTTTTATACACTATCAGGAATTTTTCCTTTGTTTTCTATAGCTTATCCTTTAAAATGGTGGATTAGATGTAATTTCCAGGTATTGTGTGTCCCCTTGATAGGATTACCCATCCTCACTGACATAGGTTTTGCAGCATCTCTCCCAGAGGGAGAGTAAACCCCTGACCCCATGGCCATCACTCTTGGCTGAATTACTTGCTTTGGCCAGAGGAACATGAGTGGCAGTGATATATGCCATATAGATCAGAAGTTTAAAAGCCTAGGATCGGCTCCCCTATTTTCTTTTCCCTCTGCCAAGAACTAGAGATAGAGAAGTTGCCCCTTCGGCCTCATTCCTGGAATAAAAATTTCATGGAGTCAACCTGAACTCTGCTATCAGCTGACATATACGTGAGCAAAAAATATTGTCATTGTAAACCACTGATGTATTATTATTTTTTTAACCACAACATAATCTGTCATTAGCTAATAATAAAAGATCAATATCTACTTTTCCCATAAACATTCAACATAAACCTTAGCTCTGGTTATAATAGTTTTTATTCTAGAATCTAGAACTTTATCAGAGATGTGATTTGCAGATATTTTGTCCTGTTTTGTAGGTTGTTTCCCACTTCCTTGATAGTATCCTTCAATACACAGAAGGTTTTAATCTTGATGAATTTGAATTTATTTTTTCCTCTTATTGTATAAGCTTATGCTTTCTTCTAAGAATCCATTGCCAAATTGGATATTGTGAAAATGTGCTCATATGTTTTCTTCTGAGTATATTACAGTCTGAGCTCTTATATTTAAGCTTTGATCTAGTTTGAGTTAGTACTTGCATGTAATGTAAGCCAAGGGTCCAACCTCATTTATTTGGATGTGAACGTCCAGTTTTTCCAGCAGCATTTATTTTGAAGACATTATTCTTTCCCAAATGAATAGTCTCATCATGTTTGTCAAAAATTGATTGGCCATAGATATATGGGTTTATTTTTGAACTCTGTACTATACTGTTGGTCTATATGTATAACCTTATGCTAGTACCACAGTGTTTTGAATAATTTGTAGCAGGATTTGAAGACAAAGTGTGAGGACTCCCACTTTGTTCTTCTTTTTCAAGATTGCTTTATCTCTTGGAAGTTCCTTGCGATTCCATATGAACTTTAGGATTGGGTTTTCTGTTTCTGCAAAAAAAAAAAGGGCACTAAGATTTTGATAGGGGTTGGATTGAATTTGTAGATCACTTTGAGGAATACTGCCATCTTAACATCTTAACATCTAAAACAATATTGAATTTGGAGATCACTTTGAGGAACATTGCCATCTTACGTGAATTCTAATTCATGAACACAGGAAGTCTTATTTATTTGAATCTTAGTTTCTTTCAGCAATGTTTTATAGTTTCCAATATACAAACTTATACCTCCTTTGTTAAATATATTTCCAAACATTTTATATTTTTGATGCTGTTTTAAGTGTTCTTCATGTCGTTTTCATATTTTTCATTAATGGTATATGGAAATACAACTGATTTTTGTGTGTTCATCTTACACCCTGCAACATTTTTGTACTTATGTATTAGCTCTAATGGTTTGTGTGGTTTTTTTCTTATTCTTTAGGAATGCTCTACATAATATATCATCTGTGAATAGAGAGAGTTTCAGTTCTAACTTCATTAGTTGGATGACTTTCATTTATTTTCTTGCCTAATTGTTCTGGCTGGGCCCTCTAGCACAATCTTGAATAAAAAAGGAGAAAGCAAGCATCTTTGTCTTGTTCCCGATCTTCAAAGTAGAATATCCAGTCTTCAGTCATTGAGTATTATATAAATTATTGGTTTTTCATAAACCCCCTTTATTAGGTTAAGGAAGTTCCCTTTTAATCCTAGTTTACTGAATATTTTTATCATGAAAGGGTGTTGGATTCTGTCGAATGCTTTTTTTGTGCCCATTGACATAATCATGTGGTGGTTTTTCCCATATTCTGTTTGTGTGTTGTGTTAAATTGATTGCTTCTCTTTCATTCATAGGATAAATCCCACTTGGTCATATGCTATCGGATTTGGTTTGCTAGTATTTTGTTGAAGCTATGGGCATCTGTTAATAGAAGGGATGTTAGAGTGTAGATTCTTTTCATTGTGGTATCTTTGTTTGGTTTTGGTATCATGGTGATGCTGGCTCCATAGAAGGGTAAGGAAGTCTTCTCTCCTTTTCTACTTTTTTGAACAGTTTGAAGCGTGGTGTTAATTCTTTTTTCAATGTTTGTTAGGATTCATCAGTGAAACTCTCTGGTCCTAGCCATTTCTTTGATTACTGATCAATCATTTTACTTGTTAAAGGTCTTTTCAGACTTTTTTCTTCTTGAGTCATTCTGATAGTTTATGTGATTCTCAGAGTTTGTCCAAATTTTCTAGGTTATCCGATGTGTTGGCATACAATAATTATTCATAGGATTCATATGTAATTTCTAAAATTTCTGTAAGGTCAATAGTAACATTTCCTACTTTCACTTCTGATTCTAGTAATTTGAATCTCCTGCCTGTGTTTCTTCATCAGTCTAGTTAAGTATTTGTCCATTTTGTTGATCTTTTCAAATACCTAAGTTTTGGTTTTGTTGACTTTTCTCTATTGTTTTTCTAGTCTCTATTTCCTTTTTCTTTGCTCTAATCTTTATTATGTCCCTCCTTCTGCCACCTTTGAGTTTATTTTGTTTTTTAATTCTAGTTCCTAAAGTGTGATTTTAGGTGATTGATTGGAGATCCTTCTTATTTTCTAATGTCGATGTTTACAGCTGTACATTGTCAGCTGGGTACTGCTTTTGCTGCCTCCTGTAAGTTTTGATTTGCTGTGTGTGTTTGCTTTTATTCATTTCAGAGTATTTTATAATTTCCTACTGATTTCTTCTTTTATCCATTAGTTTTAGTAATGTGTTATGTAATATCCATTTATTTGTCAATTTTCAGTTTTCCTTCTTTTATTGATTTCTAGCTTCATTCCATTGTGGTTTAAAATGATACCTTCCAGGATTTCAGTCTTTTAAAATTGACTGAAACTTGCTTTGTTGTCTAATATATTATCTATCCTAGAGAATGTTCCATGTATACTCGTGAAGAATTTATATTCTGATTTTTAGTGGAGGGTTCTATATAATCTGCCAGATTAAGTTTTATGATGTGGTTCAAGCCCTTTATTTCCTTCTCAATCTTCCATTCAGTTTTCTATCCATTATTGAAGTAGGACATTGAAGTCTCCAGGTATTGTTGTAGAACTCTCTATTTCTCCCTTCAATTCTTTGAATTTTTGCTTCAGATATTATGGAGCTCTTTCTTTAGAGGCTTATCCATTTATAATTGTTATATATTTTTTGATATTGACCCTTTTATCAAGATATAGATTTCTTCTTTGTATCTTGTAACAATTTTTGATTAAATCTCTTTTGTCCATAGACTCTGTATAGTCTCCGCAGTTATCCTTTGGTTATCCCTTGGTTACTATTTGCATAGAATGTATTTTTCCATTCTTTTACTTTCAACTTACTTTTGTGCTTGGATCTAAATGAGTCTCTTGTAGGCAGCATATAGTTGGGTCATATTTTTTTCTTTACTTTTTTTCCAGTTTTATTGAGATACAGTTGACATATAGCTCTGTGTAAGTTTAAAGTGCACAGCATGACTTGATTTACATATATTGTGAAATGATTATCACAATTAGTTAACAAGATTTCATTTTTTATGGCTGAGTAATATTCCATTGTGTATATGTACCACATCTTCTTTTTTTTTTTTTTTTTTTTTTAAAGATTTTATTTATTTATTTGACAGAGAGAGACACAGCGAGAGAGAGAACACAAGCAGGGGGAGTGGGAGAGGGAGAAGCAGGCTTCCTGCCGAGCAGGGAGCCCGATGTGGGGCTCGATCCCAGGACCCTGGGATCATGACCTGAGCCGAAGGCAGATGCTTAACGACTGAGCCACCCAGGCGCCCCTTTTTTTTTTTTTTTTTTTTTAAAGATTTTATTTATTTATTTGACAGAGAGAGACACAGCGAGAGAGAGAACACAAGCAGCACATCTTCTTTATTCATTTATCTATCAGTGGATACTTGGGCTGCTTCCATATCTTGGCTATTGTAAATAATGCTGTGGTAAACGTAGGGATGCATATGTATTTTTCTTTTATTTATTTATTTATTATTTATTTATTATTGACTTACTTATTTTTGCATATGTATTTTTCAAATTAGTATTTTCATTTTCCTTGGGTAAATACCTGGTAGTGTAGTTGCTGGATTGTAGGGAAGCTCTATTTTAACTTTTTGAGGAACCTCCATACTGTTTTCCAGAGTGGCTGCACCAGCTTGCATTCCCACCAGCAGCGTAAGAGGTTCCCCTTTCTCCACATCCTCACCAACATCTGTTATTTCCTGACTTGTTCATTTTAGCCATTCTGACTGGTGAGATGGTATCTCATTGTAGTTTTGATTTGTATTTCCCTGATGATGAGTGATGTTGAACATCTTTTCATGTGTCTGTTGGATATCTGGATGTCTTCTCTGAATAAATGTCTGTTCGTGTCTTCTGCCCATGTTTTAATTGGATTATTTGGTTTTTTGGGTGTTGAGTTTGATAAGTTCTTTATATATTTTGGACACTAAACCTTTACGGGTATGTCATTTGCAAATATATTCTCCCATTCTGTAGGTTGCCATTTAGTTTTGTTGATTGTTTCCTTTGCAGTGCAGAAGATATCTGTTTTGATGTAGTCCCAGTAGTTTATTTTTGCTTTTGTTTCCCTTGCCTCAGGAGACGTATCTAGAACAGTGTTTCTGTGGTCAAGGTCAAAGGTTGGCTCTGCTCTCTCTGCATTCAGGAATCCACACTGGAAATGTGAACTTTTGCCTTAAGACCACCACAGATCCGCATAGGGGGTGGGGACTTGGGGGGTTAAAATGCTAACAATGTTCTCTTACTGTGTTTAAATCACTTTTCTCTTGATTCATTGTTAGCTTCATTGCTATAAACCGTTGATTCCCTTTTCATTTCCTTTTCTGTGTACATTTTTGTAATTTTCTTAGTGGTTATCTTCAGTTTTATACTTCATATCTTATAATAAAAATCTAATTTTAACTTATAGGAACTTAGCTTTAGTAGCTTACATAGCTGTACTCTTACCCTTTCCCTCCCCATTTATGTTTTTATTGTCATTTATTGTAGCTTTATACATTGTGTGCCCACTGATATATATTTGTAATTATTGTTTCATGCATTTGTCTTTTAAAAAACATAGGAAAGAAGAGTTATGAACCAAATATGCACTAATACTGGTTTTTATATTTACCTATATAGTTTTATTTAACAATATTTTTATTTCTTTGGATGGTTTTAGGTTGTACTTTGGTGACTTATATTTGAGCCTGAAGGACTTCTTCTAGCATTTTTTGTAGCTTGTGTTTATCTTGGATTTCTTAACCTCATCTTCACTTGTGAAGGTTAGTTTTCCTGGATCTGGAATTCCAGTTTTCTGACACCTGTTTTTATCTTCCAGCCCTTTATAAAGTTTTCCCACTGCCTCCATGGCTTCTGATGAGAAATTCAGTGTAATCTTACTGAGGATCTCTTGTAAATGATAAGTCACTTCTCTCTTGCTGCCTCCAAGATTCTCTGTTTTTGTTTTTCAACATTTTGGTTACAATATGTCTCGGTGTGTATCTATTCGAATGTATCCTGTTTGGAATTTATTGAGATAGTTGGATGTATAGATTTATGGTTTTTGTTTTGTTTTGTTTTATCAGTTGGGGAAGTTTTTAACCATTATTTCTTCAGGTGTTCTTTAATTCCCTCTCTCTCTTGCCTCTTTCTCTGGAACTTCTATTATGTATATGTTGGTACACTTGACGGTGTCCCTCAGGCATCTTATGTTCTGCTTACTTATCTTCATTCGTCTTTCTGCTACTTCACCTTATCTTTAAGTTTACTGAATATTTCTCTGCCTGTTCAAATATGCTGTTGAAAGCTTTGAGGCCATTTCTCATTTCAAATACTTTCCAGGTTCAAAATTTCTATTTTGTTCCTTTTTAAAATTTCCATTCCTTAAAAATAAAATAAAATTACCATCCCTTTGTTAAAATTGTTGAGACATCTTTCTTCTGGTTTCCTTTGTTCTTTGTGTGTGGTTTCTTCCAGCTGTTTAAGCAAATTTAAGACAGTTGATTGTTTTTTGTTTTTTTTTAAGTTTTATTTATTTAAGTCATCTCTACACCCTTCATGAGGACCCTGAGATCAAGACTCACATGCTTCTCTGACTGAGCCAGTCAGGTGCCCAAGACAGTTGATTTTCCTTCCAGTGTCTCTGCATCTTCAGGAATAGTTTATGTTACTCTCTTCTTTTCCTGTGATAGACCCTATTTTCTTTTCTCTTTGCATGGTTGACACTGTTGTGGAAACGTGGACATTTTGAATAATATGATGTGGGGACTCTGGGTATCTGACGTTTCTGTCTTCAGGGTGTGTTGCTTTCGCTTGCTGTGGGTTAGAGTGGTGTGTTTGCTTAGTGACTTTTATACAATGTTTTTGTAAATATTCTTTCTCTTGTGGTCTCTGGAGTTTCTGTTCCTTTAGCCTGTAATCAGCTATTGCTTGGACCACGATTTCCTAACATGCCTGGAATCCAGCAGAAAAATTAAATGAAGGAGCCCTCTCCCAGTCTTGACAATTGGCTGTGTTGACTGGCTATGTTTAGCTATGCTGTTTACGACTTGGCCTTAGCATCACTTTCTGTTTACCCTGAGCCAAGCCATCAGCAGGAGGTGAAAGACCCTTTGGGTCTTCTCATTTTTTTCTCACGTGCGGTACCTTGGCTATGTGTGGCTTTCCAGAATTCCCATTATACACAGGAACTTTTCAAAGCCTTGTTATTGGAAGTATGTCTCCCTCCAGCTTTTCCTCTCCGGCTCTTGGTGTCTGTTGTTTGCTGTAGCTGTCCTCCTGTCCCCTGTTGGCAGTGACCTGTCCATGTGTCTGTCAGCATTATCAAGGAATGCCCTCAGCCCTGCCAGTTATCCACCTCGAGAGACTTCGGGGTGAAGCCAGATAAAGGAGAGTGCCTTCCATAGGTCCCTCAGGGAGACCCAGGTAGGGGCTCAAGACAGGCAAGTGTAATTCCTTTAGAACAAGATTTGCTCTGCTCCCACTGGGTTCAGGAATCCACACTGGAAACGTGGACTCTTGCCTTAAGACCATCACAGATCTGCCTAGGGGTAGGGACTTGGGCGAGTTAAAATGCTAACATTGTTCTCTTAGTGGGTTTAAATCACTTTCCTCTTGATTCATTGTTAGCTTCATTGCTGTAAACCTTTGACGAATTTCTACAGTTTCAACAAAGTTCATTCTGAGAGTCTTTGCTTCTTTCTTTGGTGTTTATGAGGAGAGATAGGCCCTTGGAATGTCCTACGCCATTTTTCTGATGTCCCATGCCATCTACTTTTAAGTAATTTATCTAGTGCTGGAAACATAGTAGTTGCCGATGAAATATTCTTTTTTTTTTTTTTTTTTTTTAAAGATTTTATTTATTTATTTGACAGAGAGAGAGAGAGGGAACACAAGCAGGGGGAACAGCAGAGGGAGAGGGAGAAGCAGGCTTCCCGCAAAGCAAGGAGCCCGATGCGGGGCCCGATCCCAGGACCCCGGGATCATGACCTGAGCCGAAGGCAGACGCTTAACCGACTGAGCCACCCAGGCGCCCCTGCCGATGAAATATTCTTAAGCTAATGCATTTATAACTATTTATCAATATGCTTATCATTTGAAAAACACTTTTGCCTTATTAATTGGTGAAAATGATAATGAAAGGTTTTTTATTTCTGTTTAATGAATAAGAACCAAAGCAAACTCATGTAAAGCAAATACAAACACACAACAAAAATCAAAACTCAACTCAAACTTGCTTCTTGACGAGAATCCTCTTTAAGAATAGGCCAGTAAAAAGATAGTGTTTACTTATTTTTAAGTGAAATTCATTTACTTTAAGTCTGTAGGTGTCCCTTGGAGATTATCTTTACAAGCCGTGTTTGTGTAAAGTGAGGCAAGAGGAAGAAAGTAATGATCAATTATTTGTGTAAACAACTCACATTTTATCTGGAGGCATTACTTACTGGATTGGAGTAAGGTTTATATATAGCTCTTAATGATTCCTTAATATGGAATATATTTTGAAAAATATGTAAAGCCACATGATCCTTCAATTTATATGGTGTACCTGTGCTTTTTAATGAGGCAAGGTAGAATTGATTTTTTTTTTTCTATCTTGAAATGAAGGCATTCTCCTGTAACTGTTAAGTGCTTTTAGATTCAATAGAAGACTGTTCCACTATATCGTGTGATTAGGTATGACCTTCGTGGGAGAAGAAGGTTAGTGCTGCAGACTTGGTGCTTCGATACTCAATGGGCAGTTCTGGGGCTTCATACAGAGGCCGTGGTGGTCGGCAGGACAAGCATTACCCACCAGCTGCAGCTGTACTCACCTGCCTGAACATTTATAATCGACTCAAGCATATGACATTTCTTTTTTTCCTATATCCCAATCTTATAACATTTATTACAATACATTTTATTGAATTATGACACAGTTAACCTTGTAATATTTTGGACCTACTTACCCTTCTGCAGCAGACAGCCAACCTAAAGTAGGAGGCATCAGCCAACGTTAAATAGTTACTACTTTTGGCACATGGGCCATTTCAGTACCTGGCAAGGAGGAGGGCTGGTGTTTTTCCAAGGGAATCTGAGTATTGTGGAGTATTTCCTAGTTCTGCATTAGAATATGGGTATCAAGGTAGAAAACTCCATAACGTCTTCAGGCCTAAGTTTATTGAGCGAATCAGTACAATTCCATCAATGAATTTCCTTGAACTCCTTGCAAGAAACGGTTTAGCTGAAGTCACAGAATCATGCAGTTCTTGAGTTGTAGGAAACTTTAAGACCATTGAGTCCATCATAGCTCCCCACCTTTTTTTTTTTTTTTTTTTAAAGAAGTCCTGAGATGTTAGGTATCTTGCTTCACATCCTCTGTGGTGATAGTTCTATAGTAAAAGTGTTAATATTAAAAGTGTATTTTAGGTGCCGGAGGTTAGGAAAAAAATCAAGGAAAGCATCATCGGAATAGAAGTCAGTGATCTTAGAGCTATCAGGGTGCCTTTAGGGGATGGGACTTTTAAAGAACTTATTTGAAAGGAAAGAGCCACTAATAGCATAAGGAAAGAGGTGATGACACCATGTTAAGAAGGTAAACAAAGACAACTGCACATATGGGAGAAGGTATCTAAAGAGGGAAATACCCAGAGTATGCTGTGACTATATCTTCCTGGAGGGAACTGTCACCTGTGTGTTCTGTGGTTTGGCCCTTTGCGCTGAACTCATCCAGGGCAAAGATGATTTATATGAATGAGTTGATGGCATGCAGAAGATATGAAATTGGATGGGAAAGACAGCTGGTGTGATTATGTTAGAATCAGTATTCAAAATGGTGTAAGTCCTGAGCCCATGAAAACAAAAATGGATAGCTCTGCATGTAGTCTAAAGATCGATAAAAACAAAGACCACTCTAAACCATTTGACTAAGAAAAGGCAAAATTTGTCAGCAGTGCAAGCGGTATACCTTTTAAAATATTTTTTTGGTCAGAGGCGCCTAGGTGGCTCAGTTAAGCATCCATCTCTTGGTTTCGGCTCAGATTGTGCCTCAGGGCCTCAGGGTCATAGAATCAAGCTTGTCATTGGGCTCTGTGCTCAGCACAGTCAGCTTGAGATTCTTTCCCTCTCCCTCTGCCCCACCCCCTGCTTGCACATGTGTTCTCTCTCTCTCTGTCTCTAAAATAAATCTTTAAAAAAAATTTTTTTTTGGTCCATAAGGGCAGCAGTATATTCAAAAATTGAACGTGAATCTTGCTTATTTTATGATGATCTTTGTATTTACTGTATCCAGAGTAAGTAGTAGAGCAATGCTATTCAGACCTTTGCTAGAACAGTGCATCAACTGGATGTTTTATTGGAAAGAAAATGATGAGCTACATGAGTAGCAATCCCTAAATGTTCTCAGGACAACTGCTTTGAGAATCTAGTGAAAGCTATAACCTTTTTCCTTTGCAAAATAAACACGGTCCCCAAATCCTGTCTGTGAAATCAGGGGGCTCACATACCGGTGTTAAGAATTATCTTTAAAACAGAGCAGTGATTGGAAGGAAGTCAGGAGAAGGGTTGAGGAAACCAGGCCATTTGGAGAACATGTGAAAGAGTTAGGCATGTTTAGATTGGAGAGTAAAGGGCATTTATTACCTAAGTGGTCATGTAATGGACCTTAGCAGCGCTTACCAATCTGGAGCTTGCTGTTTCTCCTGGCACCCTGGTCGCTGCATTTCCGTGAGGTTAGTTCTGGGCAGCACAACAAGAGCAGAGGGCGGGGCGGCGGTGGGGGATGATTTCTGAGCTCTGACATCTGGTTGTTGCTATACGATACATCCGTGCAGTCCCCACCATTTGCATCGAGGAAGCAGCATATTCAAGATACAGAAGCTAAGGTTGGGGAATCCTCCACCAGTTGGGGTCTGTGAGTAACCGTGCTAACCCACGATAAACATGCCACGTGAAGGAAGTCTGTATTGAGCTCAGCAGCTGATTTGCTATCTTAGCATAGTTTATCTTATTCAGATAACTGCTTCCACATTTTCTTTTTTTTTGAAACAATTTAATTGACATACAAGGAACTGTAGACATTTCATATGTGTACAATTTCATGTGTTTGCACAAAAGGCATTTTTTACTATTTTGATTGTAATGGAAATTTCAAGACACTAAAAAAATAGAAATTGGCCAAAATATTGCATTGCTTACATTTATATCAAATCTTGTGCCCAGCAAAAAAAAAAATAATTATCCCCCACTTTTATCATGCTCTCTGTATGAAGGTGGCACTCCTCAACTGTGTAACCTGCACTGGGCCCAGAACTGGCACAGCTCAAGGGACAGACAGATGACTTTCTGTGGGACCGTAACCACAGCTGGGCATTCACCAGCTTTGATCAGTCAGTCATTCGGTGGTTGGCGGGGGGGTGGGGTGGGGTGCAGGTGGAAGGCACTGAAGCCTTGAATTGCTTCTCTCCACTCAGAAATTGTGCCCTTGTGGCCATATCTAAGCCCAATTCCCATTCATCATTTGAGACACTGATATCTAAAAATAAAGTACATATGATATCTAAACAAAGGGGCTTGATGCATGAGATTTTCAGATATTCTGCTTTCCTCTCCCTGGTCATATATATGCATTCTATCCTGTGGGAAGGGGCACGTGCATCTCTCTGATTTGTTGAAAACCCATTGGCAATAATCTTAGTCTGGTTGTCATGAGAACAAATTACTGTTACTTGCTATCTGATGATCTTCTGCTTCATGAAGATTATTTTCCCAAGGATTCTCTACAGTGTTAAGGAAGAACTTTCTAATAATTAGGGATAATGAAAAATTAAATGAACCACAGATCTCCTCATGGCTAGAAATACTCAAAGACTGATTATATGTACAGGATCTGGCCCTGGGGAGGGGATTGCACTCCATGGCCTCTAAATGACAATCAAAAGCTCAGTCTGTGCTGGTTTTTGCATAAATGTCCCCAGTCCCCTTAAATTTCCTCAGGCACTTTTTGATAGTGTATATTAGACACTTTTTTTTTTCTTGAATTTTTAAAATTTAAATTCAGTTGATTAACATATAATGTATTATTAGTTTCGGGGGTACAGGTCTGTGACTCATCAGTCTTATATAATAGCCAGTGCTCATTACATCACATGCCCACCTTAATGTCCATCACCCAGTTACCTCATCCCTCCACCCCCCTCCACTCCAGTAACCCTCAGTTTGTTTCCTGTGATTAAGAGTCTTTTATGGTTTGTCTCCCTCTCTGGTTTCTAGACACTGTTTTATTTTCTTTTTTTTTTTTTGTTTTAAAATCCTTGTAATTGTGTTTGTATAATTGTGAAAGCATCTTGCAATAGCTGTAAAAATACATGCTATTTCACCCAGCTTAGCTTGATCCTTGCAGAAATGCATTTATTTCCTCTCTATCCCTTGAGTGGATATTTTGTTCTTCTCAAAATATATGATTTCTTTTACTTAAATATTTTCATATTCTTTGGCATCAGGATTCACTTAGATGAGATAGCTCCATTGTGGCGAGAGCGTGACCTTTCCAAAGGTACTCATCTGTTATCTGGATTCCTTGGAATCCGCTTTCTGCGGTCTTTCTAATAGAGGCTCTAAGTATAAAAGTCTGAATTTTAAAGGTTGCCTTTAACTGGAGTAAGCACAGGTAGAACAGAATTGAATTATTCCAGAATAATGATCCTGGAGTTGTGTGTGTTGAGTTGTGTGTGTGGAGTTGAGTGTGATGAGAGTCAATACCAGTTCAGAGACCACCATTGGTTTAGATTTTTAGGTCCAGAATACTAGTCTATGTCTGTTCATAATCAGAGTACTTCCTTTTAATGATCTTTAGTTTCAGGTGGTAATTTTGTGGCTTGCCCCCCACTAACCTGGAGGGGCTACCATGATCTTCCGCTGACCATTTCTGTGGCTTGTTTTATTTGTGTCTTTTTTTCTTTTTTTTAAATTATGTTAATCACCATACATTACATCATTAGTTTGTTTTATTTGTGTCTTAAAATGAATATGAATTCACATTCTCAATCTTGCTCCACTGAATGGCATTTCTAAGGAAATGAACCTTAGCATCACTGAGTTCTAGTTATCGTCATTGTTACGACTTTTAGGGGAACTAATTTTTGTTTCAGGATCAAATATAACATACCTCACTGCTTTATGAAACTGTATTTTTTCTGATATGGCAAGAATTCCTTTAGGCATGTAAGTAATATATTCAAGTAAAAAAAAATTCTCTTAGATTTGGTTTATATGACTTTAAATTTACTGTTGCTTGCATTTGGAAATGAGTCCAAGGAAATCAAGATATTATTTGCTGGCTGCAGTAAAGCCGTTCTGGAGAAGCAATTAGGATACATTCGGATAGCGGCTATATTAGCTGTTGCAGGCGAAAGGTAAAAAGAGACTGACTGCATTCCAGAAAGGAATGACAACAGCAGTATAATAGAGGCACAGATTATTCCCGAAACATGGATGGTTAACTGGCATTTTCTGGTTGTGTGACCTTGAGTAAACTTCTTAGCTTTTCCCAGCCCAAATTTCTGCATCCGTCAAATGGGGATAATTGTACCTTGCTCATACTATTGCATGATTAAATGAGGAAATACATAAATGCAAAACATGTTGCACATTGTCTAGTATATACTAAGTGCTGGATAAATATTAGTCTATTGTTGCCGTTATTATATGCACTCAGCGTGACTGAATGCAGGCCGGGGGTGAGGCTAGCAAGGGGGAAGGACTATGGGTGTGGAAATTGTAGGAGTTTACACATTGGCAGCCCTGGCTTCTAGTCCCTGTTTTTGTGCTAACAAACTACAGTGGTCAGCAATCACTTACCTCTGAGTTAGAGTTAAGATACCTGCTTGTATTTTGTTGTTTGTCTAGACTTAGGAATCCCCATTTTTTTTCTAGTTATAAATCTCTTTCATTTTATGTGAGCCAGCATTATGATTGCCAAAACATTACAGAGCATACAGTTCTTAAATGTTGCAAATGACACATTGTGGCAATCAAGTTCCTCAGAGCTTGAGATCCCTGGCAGTTGCACCCTGTCACGGAGAACCGAGTGTGTGGAGCCTTGTGGCACCGATGGGAGGGGGTGGGCTTGGCCCAGGCCTCACCTGCAGGAGTCAGGGTCAGGGTGTGCGAAGTTGTGTTCCGGCCCTTCTCCAATCTCGTCCTTCGATTTATACACACACTGTTGGTTATAACCCTGTCAGGTCATGTAGGACAGGGTGAAGGCCACACAACTGTGTGATTCTGAATGTTACCAATGCTACCATCCACACCTATCTGTGGTCAGAGCAGTTCGTATGCAAATGAAGGACAGCTAAGTGAAATAAATCAATGTGCCATAAATGTAATAGTAATTCATTATACTAAGTCAAGAAAGAAATTGGTGGGTTTTTCTGAGTTACTTGACCAAATGATGAGCCTTTTAGGAATGAAATTAGGTAGAATTCATTGGGCAGATGCCATAGTAGAACTTAATTTTTTTTTTTTTTTTTTAAGATGTCTGGTCTTAAGGATAGAAATGTCCATGAAACAGACAGGGCCAATTATCCTGAGTAGAACTGAACACTACAGGATTGCAGGACCTCAGCAACTGAGCTGTCTGAATCGTTTCTCACTCAAGGCAAAACTGCCAGTGTTAACCACTGCAGAGTTTTTATTTTCAGAAATGGTCATAAAATTTACTTTTCAATTAAGAATTATGGACAGGGGTACCTGGGTGGCTCAGTCGGTGAAGCGTCTGCCTTCGGCTCAGGTCATGATCCCAGTCCCGCATCGGGCTCCCTGCTCAGCGGAGAGCCTGCGTCTCCCTTTGCCCCTCCCTCCTCTCATGCTCTCTCTTTCTCGCTCTCAAATAAATTAAATCTTAAAAAAAAATTATTATGGACAAATTTCCCTTGGTATAGAGCATTTTTCACAGAATCTCTTCTCTCGAATCTGCCAGGGCAAGGGTCCTGAAGGAGAAAAGAGCTGAGTGGGCAAACGGAAGCGATGCTTGTAGTCCCCACCCCCCCCACCACACCTTGTGTTTGTCTGGGGGGCGACTGTGGTCCACATCCACAAAGGGAGAGGTCGCAATGTGCAGAAGGAGAGTAACACTCTCAGGAGCACCAACTAGGATGGCAAAGGGAGGCATCCAGAGTGAATTCTCCAACTCTATCAGGTAGACATTTGCTTGTGATTTCCCTTTTAATACCTTTGCTCAGAGGGTCTGAGAGCACACTTTGCTGACCACACAGATCTGCTAATTATGGTCCTCTCCCTCCTGGTCAGCCTTCCAGTGGAGGATCATGAAGGGCAGGGTGGTGGAACCAAGCCTGGAGAAGGGCTGGGGGCTGGGCTCTCCGACGGAAGGTGGCTGATGGCCTTTTGGTGCAAAACTCTGTTGGACTTTAGAGAGGGTCCTATAAAGCATTCAAAGGAAAAGTGAAACCATAAACATATGTGAAGCTTTGATCTCCTTAATCCCAGGTGCCCATAGCCATGGCACAGGTACTAAAGAATGTCTGAAAAGAAGAACTGGGACATCTTTGGGAGACTATGGGACATCCTGTTCATTTATATAGATACACATGTACATAAAGGTAAAGAATATATGTAATTATGTAGAAACTAGTGGGACATAGAAACACATAAAATTTTTATAGACTGCAAAAACAGAATAACTATAAATCCATAAAATGCTTATTTATTAATATAAATAAAATTTACAGAATAAAATATAGTACACCTATAAATGTTATATAAAATTTGAATTTTTATATAAGATTCTATCTTAAAAAACAGCATGTAGTAGATCCTTTGATATTTTCTCTTTGCAATTGTATAATGTTTTTTCCTGTGTAAGGTAGCCTGGGACTTGGTATTTTCTCATTTGAACTTGTGCTGGTCAATAAGGGGACCGACTTGGATCAAATGCGTCTGTCCCCAAACCAACCTCAACAGCCCCAAGTAAGAGATGGCTGTGGAGGCCAAAAGAATACTGAAATAATTAGATTACTTTCTGCCACTGTTCTTTTTTTTTTTTTTTCTTCTCTACTTGGAAGTAAGCATACACTTCCTCACAAATGTGAAGAATGCCTCTTCCTTTGTAATCTCAAGACAAAAGTTATTCCAAATCCCATAACTTGTTTAGAATTTGATGGTGTTGACTTTTTCCTGCTCATAATAAACAATTAATGGTTTTGAAACTCTATCTTCAGAAGGAAGAAAAGAAGAAAACTTTTGGAGTGTAGTGTAGACCACTCCATACTCATGAATCCTGCATTCCCCAACAGTGGTGTTTCCTCTGTGCGTGTTCAGTGTGTTTGCATCTGATCATCTTGATAACCCCTCAGTCCATTGACCAGACGCACAATCAATGCACAAGAACTGTTTCAAGACTTAAATACACACAGTTGACTCTTGTACCACCAGGAGAGAGTTCGTGGTATTCCCAAGGTGGTTTTGCTTGACCACATTCCTGTGGCCGCACTCCAGAGTTTGTCCTGGGACTTAGATTTGTACTGCAAGCTCCTGTTAACTCAGCAAGCAGCCCTGCTTCCAGTAAGCAGCTTGTGGGGCTGAATGGCTCAGTTATGACACAAAGTGGAAGAGTTAATTTTACCCACAATGTGTCAGGTTTTGTTAAGTACTTTCATGGCTGTTTTTAACATAATCCTCACAAAAACGCTCTGTGTGGGTGGTGATAATGCTAACGTTAAGCATTTAGGTCAGCACGCACCTTGTCCAGTGAGGCATTTTAAATAATTGCCTCTTTTCACTGCTGGAAAAAACTGAGGTTCTAAAAAGTTAAGTAGTTCACCCAAAGTTTTGATTACATTGTAAGGTTCATTTTCCTATTGTTAGGGTTTTTGACCCCCAAGGGTCCCCAGAAGCCAATGTGCTGAGTGGACGAAGGTGGCGGGGAAAATGCATGCCTTCTCATTGGCAGCATCGATCCCTTGCTCTCTCAACCTCTGGCTGACAAAGCCTAAAATATGGAAGTGGGGGTAGGAACAGAGTGTTTTCCACCATCTGTCATGGGCAGTCCCCCCTTACTGCCTGCCTTGGCAGCAGATTGCGTTTCCGTCCTTGTTTCACACACCCCAGGGGCCCCTATCCCTTACTGAGCACTTTGAGCCAAACGCGATCTTCCGCCAGGGAATCATCTTGAACTTACTTGAAACCTCCTTGGCGCTCCACTTCCAAGAGTGAATACATGAAATGTGTTCTATCCCCTCTTGAGGATTTTAAGATAGCCTCTTTAAAAAAAAAAAAAAAAAAAAGGCTCCAGGTGGGGGCTCGAGTCATTGTTTTTCTAAATTCAGTGATAAAAATTCTCTCTGGACCACCATGCAGCGCAGTCTGTCTGCAAAGCAATAAATCATCTTTGTCCTTATTTTTGTCCTCATTTTTCTGTCAATAATTACTTCCGTGAAAAAAATGCCTATTCCACGTCAAGCACTGGGCTTACATCTATTTTATACATTACCTCATTTTACATCTGTGACAGACCAACAGTCCCGTTACCACCATTTTTACCGATCTGGTCACACAACTAGGAAATGATGGCGTCTCTACCTGAATGCTGTTCTCTTTGAGTCCAAAGTGTGTGCTCTCCCCATGGCTCCCACTTTGTCCAAATCGGATTAGAGCAGAATTTCATGCTTGCATTCCCATTTCAATGCCTGTGTGTCTGCTGGAGGGGAGCGTGTAAGGCATCAAGTGTGACGGGTCACATCATGGCTTCTCCTGAAGGACGACATTACTTCTGGACTAGTTCCTCACTGGAAGAACTTCGGAAGAAAGTTCTTACAATGCATGGCTCTTTGAAGGGGTTTTCCTTAGCAGATGGTACCCCAAGGACTCCCCAGATAATTGTAATTGAGTTTTCATTTTACTTAATACTCTTAAGACAGATGTGCCAATAACGTGGAAGCATTTTGAGAATTCATTTGAGACCTGCTGTTTGATCAAGTGATGGTGAGAAACGCATAGTGGTAGGGAAGTGCGCACATGTACTACATCATTTGAGCTGTAATGAATCTTGGTTGTAAGGTTAATACATATTATGTGTTTCATCTAGGGAAATGTGTATTATTTGGTGAGATTTTTGTCTTCAGGTACTCACGGGGGCTTAAAAAATATTTTGTAAGATGAGGTCACAGATTTAAAAAAAAAATGTTTTAGCCTAAATTGGACTTAGGTTAAAATGAGAGGCCAATTAGGAAGGCAGCTACTCGTGAAACTCTCCAGACATGAAGTAAGTGTTATTTCTAAAATAATCACTGGGAAACCATCAAGCCCACGATCCTGGGAAAACTGCAGGTGATGGTGTGGGATAGGGAAGGGCAGTGAGCTGCAAATCAGCACCTGTTCTGCCGGGAACTAACCTTAGTCTTTGTGACTTGGGACCAGTCACATCACCCGCCTCAGGCTCCCTCCTCATCTGCAAAGTGAGTGAGTTTGGTTGAGAGTGTTTCTGCAGTCCACTGAGCTGATGGGCCGTGATTTGAAGTGTATATAGGATTAGGATTTATTTCATCAGTGAGGATATTTGTGTGTTTCCTTACACGTCCTTTAATGAAACGAAAGCTAGCCTTAAGTAGTTGAATTGAATAGTGCTCGTCTTTGGTCTTTATAAAAATCAAAACCTATTTATGTGTTAACGTTTTCTTGTTACATCAGATTTGAAATATATGTATATTTTTACTAATTCATAGATAGGAAAAGGTACCGGGTGCCCAAATTGTACTGATGTGTAACCGAGATACTAGAACATACAGGCTTCCTAATTCCACAGAAGTGATTTACACTGTTTAAATTTTACTGTAACTCTAGCAGGTAAATCTAATTGGCTGAATTGTATCTGCCCCCCCGCCCCTTCACTTGAAGTCCTCACCCTCACCCTCACCATGAGACTGTATTTGGAGATTGGGCTTCATAGAGCTCTCACAGAGGTAATTAAAGACAAGTGCAGTCATACGGGTGGGCCCTAATTGTTCTCATTTCTTGGTCTCGGAAACCTGACACTGGGAGGCTAGGGGACTGATGAAAGGCCATGTGGTTGAAAAGTGGCAGAACCAGAGTCCAAACGCAGGTTTTCCTCCCCGTGCACCTTCTTTGAGCACAAACCATGGCCTTCCCCCTCACACAGGGCCATCAGAGAGAGCACGTGTGGGAGCGTCTGGAGGAGTAAGTGGTTGCCATATAATTTACAAGGATTTTCCAAGTTTGGCACTTTCACGAAGAAGTGTAGTCTATTGTTCAGGACCCTGAGTTTCTCATTTGAAAGGTCCCTAAATCTTCAGTGCTTTGTCTCCCCCTTCACATCATGAGTGGAAGGAAAAGTGTCAACCTCGTAAGTTTGTTGGAAGGATTCAACGAGATACTGCATGGACAGGATTTAGCATAGATTTTGGTGTATTTTCGGGACTCAATATATGTTATTCATGATGCTGCTATTATTATTATTTTGTTATTTTATTTGATCCTACAAGTACTCTGAATGATAAACAATTTAAGGGACCTCTGAAATTTTTGTGACCAACGCTTTTTATGTTAAAGAAGAAATTAAGGCCCTGAAATTATAGTAGATCAGTTTGAACTCAAAAGTTAGTTTTACATTTATTTTGCTTTAATATTTTAAGCTAAGTTTATTGTAACTTCATTTATGTTGTAATTATTCATAATAGTATGATATGACTCAATTTTCTATCTAGTTATTAAAGTAATGAGGTGGTGGATATTTAGTACAGACAGATCGGTTGAGCTAAACTGTGATTTTTTTCTTCTTTGCACCTTTAAGATACGGTCCTCAGTATAAAAATGACCTGTTCATTTGTAGTGATCTTTTATGACTCAGAATATTTTTAATATACCTGAAAACTGTAATTTTCTCCCCTTAAACATTTCAGTCTTAAAAGTCTTAGAGTTTAAAATGTTTTAAATCATTTTGCAATTACCCTCCCTGCTCCAAAAATAAACTTCCAATCTGCTACGAAATGCATCATGACAAAAAGAATTTATAAAACACTGCTATACAAGAAGTGTTTTTAAGATTATGTTATTAAATATCCTCCATATTGTAATAAGAGCTTCCAGCAACCAGAGTTGAATTAAGGAGAAACAGACAAAAATGTTTTTCTCTTCAGCACTTTCTTAAACAAGAATTTCAATAAATGGGATAAATAATAATAATTCGATCCATTTGACATTTTTATTAAATTGATTAGGCATTTAACCCTTTCAGGTTGGGCTTTAAAAAAAATCTTTAATAACTCAGTCAGGTGTGATTTCTCAGTCATCATTTCCTGAAGGGGTTTTTCATTCATTCCTAGGATATCATTCAGTGGTGGGGAATTAGAGAAGAAAGTTGAGGCCAGATGATGGAGAGCAAGAACGTGAGGGTAGGAATTTTATTCTGTAGGCTGTAAGAAATCTTTGGACATTTCTTAGTAGGAAAGTGGCTTCTTAGGAAGCTAGATGAATTTGGCAGAGATGTTTGTAATCTCCTATGGCAGAAACTGAAGTGAGGAGTTTATTTTATGTCCTGATAAGAGACTGAGCATCTGCACTGGGGATGGACAGCAGAGAAGGGAGATGAGAGGCATCACTTAGGTTGATGAAATATACATGAAAAATGTGGCAGAGGCAGAGTAAAAGTTAAAAAGTTATAAAAGGAAAAGTTTACTTGGTTAGGTTAAAAAGCGTATATAAACTAGAAAAGTGGAAATCAATATTTAAGAGGCATTCAAAGCACAAAAGAGTGTTTTATTTTGTTCATTTTAACTGTTAAATGAGTTTGCATCAACAAGTTCAGATGAATCATATTCCGGGATAATAAGAATAGTCATAAACCTTCAAGGAAATGCCAGGACAGTTACTGCCTTCTCTTGGATACCACACCTTAGCTTCCCAGGCAGCCTGCAGGGCAGGTGCGATAGGAGCTCTGGTGTTCCTGGTCTGTCACACACACATGGTGTCTTTCTGCCCTACGGGTGGGGTGGGGGCAGAGCCCCAGGCCTCTCAGCTGCTCTTGCCTGGAGTAGAGCTCCTGCAGCAGAGAGCCGGGGTGTCCTAAATGTGGGTGTTTGACCCTCTGGTGGAAGAGCTGCAGGCCTAGACTGGGAGCTGGAGACAGAGGGAGCCCGTCTGCTGGCCGGGCCTGCCAGGGTAGAGTTTCGAATACACTGAGCTGGAGAGAACGGAGGGAGTGGGTTATAGATTAAATGCCAAGAACTTTGCCCTTCTGACCAAGATTCAGTGGATTTTCTGGAATAAGTTTATCTTCATTTGCTGCATTTACAGAGACTTGAAATAGCTGTGTGCATTGTTTTCACACTTTTCACCAGTTATCAGCGTGGAGGGTCCAGAGCCATTCCAGAAGTCGTCTCATCACTGTGGTTTGCTAATTACAATACTGGCAAGTGAAGTGTGCGTACAGGAGGAAGAAGGATTGTGAATGAGTCTGAAAAGCAGGCCGTGTGGTTGATACCTAGACCTAAAACATGGAGAGGATGCTAGGAAGCAGGGTTCTCGCAGGTACCAAGCGGTAAGGGGAGCTTGGACCCGGGTAGTGCCCCTGAGCAGAACTACAATCAGGACACGAAATTACGGGGAGGCAATGTCCTGGAATTTTGGAAACAAGTTTAGTTCATTGAAAATCGAATGTGTGGCACTGAGCTCCCTTTGACTGGGGATGTGTGAACAAAGCTGAGAGACCATGTTTTCAGGGAACGCCGGAGATGCCCGCGCTGATAGATGGTCAGGCGGGAGGAGCACAGACATGTTTACACCGCACAGAAGCCAGTTTGGAGGCTCCTATATTAATCAGGGTGAGAGATGACGCTGGTCTGAAAGGGGATAGTGGCAGGGAGCACGGAGAGAAGGGGGCTAGTACCCGGCATCATGGGGAGTGCCGCAGTGGCCTTCCAGATTAATTACAGCCTGTGGCAGATGAACAGCATTCACCTCGCTTTGCGTTAGGATGCTCATGCCTTTTCATTTGTAGTCTAATGGGCCGTAGCTTGATTTAAAGCGATGTTTAGGTGCCCGTGTATCTTGCAGCTTCTCCTTACCTTCAGTTAGTTGTAGAATTGTTTCATTAGAGCTCAACTTCCTACAGTATCAAGACATTTGAAAATGTGAGCCTTGGTGCCTGATACATCAAGCAACAAAGAAAAAAAAAAAACTAGCACAAAATTCCTCAAATCATTTGACTTTATACTAACAGTAGTTTTCAGAAGCAAGATAAACAGTAACACAAGCGAAAACAAAACAATGAATGCATGTAAACTGCAGATCCATGGGTCACAGGGTCGAGCATACTTTCCCACATTTCTTTAAACCAAGGAGTGTAAATGAATATCTCAACACTGGAGATCTATAAGAAAAATTGCTGTAAAGCAGCACAAAATCAGAATAAATCGGGGAAAGTTTAAATAATGTAGCCTTTTAGTAGCAAGTAAGTAGAAACTCTAAATGTGAAAAAATTCTTGACACCGGATAACCAAATTTGGTAATAATGAACAGTGCAAGAACCTCACAATTGAAATTGCAATTCTCTACAGCTCACCAAAATTTTTTTCTTTTTTTTTTTTAATACAATATTTGAGGTCTACCTAGCGAGGCAGAATGCTAGGAGCTATTTTCTTTGTGTGTATTTTTCTTGATACTTATGAAGTATTTGATATAGTGCTTAAAATAGTAAGTGTTTTTAAGGGAGAGTGCATGGGTGTGCCTACGCATGCATAGGCCTGGTGCGGGGGGAGGGGTGTGGGGAGAGGGACAGAGAATCTCAAGCGGACTCTGTGCCCAGTGCGGAGCTGGACGCAGGGCTCCGTCTCAGGACCCTGAGATCATGACCTACTGGAAATCAAGAGTCGGGTGCTTAACGGACTGAGCCACCCAAGCGACCCTAAAGTGGTAAGTTTGCTATTAATTTCTTCCTTGGTTTAGGAGTGGATTCAATTAAACTGCATTAATATTCTGTAATAGAAAATGGGACCTCTGTAAGTAGTCAAGAGTAATAAGCCAGTATTCTGTACTAATTCTTTACTTATGTTTCTCTAATGAGATTCAGGACATTTATCCATTATAAAATGTATTTCAGCAAGAAATTCTCAAGAAAGTTTTGTTTGCGAATCTTGTTCTTATAGTTAAAATGATGAACCAAGAATTAAAAAAAAATATTTATTCATTTTAGGGAGAGAGAGCACAAGAGGTGGGGGGGCAGAGGGAAAGGGAGAGAGAATCTGAAGCAGAGTCTGCACTGAGCACAGAGCCCATGTGGGGCTCGATCTCACGACCCTGAGATCACAACCTGAGCCAAAACCAAGAGTCAGATGCTCAACCAACTGGGCCACCCAGGTGCCCCCCAGCCAAAGGATTTTGATTAAAAAGGCTGTTATTAAGAAGATTTGTTATAGATATTGTAAATAATTTTCCCACTCTGCTATAATGGGGGAGTTTTCAAGTTTTATAGTCTTTAAATTTTCTTTATGCAGTTATATCACTGATGATCTCATGGTATAATGGGGCTAACATTATAGAAGAAAATCCCTAATGACCTTATATAGCTTCAAATATAAATCAACAATTTTATTTTTTTTTTAGATTTTATTTATTTGAGAGAGCGAGCGAGCAAGAGAGAGATTGCACAAGCCCGGGGAGAGGTAGAGGGAGAGAGAGAAGCAGTCTCCATACTGAGCGGGGAGCCTGACGCAGGACTTGATCCCAGGACCCCGAGATCATCACCTGAGCGGAAGGCAGACGCTTAACCAACTGAGCCACCCAGACGCCCCTAAATCAACAATTTTAAAACAAGTTAGAAGAATATAACAAACAATGTGTTATAACTACGAACACAGTCATTAATTTGAATATGCTTCTTGCATTTTTGTTTCTCCATTTTTTCTGGACAAATAGGATTTTCATTTTCAAAAAATACTTTCCTGTTTTGAGAATTTTAAAAACCATTTACAAGTCGGGGTGCCTGGGTGGCTCAGTCGTTAAGCGTCTGCCTTCAGCTCAGGTCATGATCCCAGGGTCCCGGGATCGAGCCCCGCATCGGGCTCCCTGCTCAGCGGGAAGCCAGCTTCTCCCTCTCCCACTCCCCCTGCTTGTGTTCCCTCTCTCACTGTGTTTCTCTCTGTCAAATAAATAAATAAAATCTTAAAAAAAAAAAAAAAAACCAACAAAAAAAAAACCATTTACAAGTCATGAGTACAGATTTAACATAAATTTGCTTTGGAAGGGCTTTCATAAAAGTTTTTTTTTTTTTTTTTTTTTTGCTCAAAAATAATGTTATAAGAAATTTGAACACTGGATGGTTTAATCATGAGGTTATTAATTATTTACCGTAAAATATGTGAATAAATAAAATATGTAGGTATTAGTAATTGATGAGGAAAACAAAGGCAGAAAGAATAAAGCCAAAAATGTTTTGTCTTACAACTGATACTCATCTGAGACATGCAAAACGTGACATTCCCTAAGGGTCTCATGAATACTGTTTTACTAGATAATAAAGGGTAATCTTATCTTGACAACGCCAGACCTCCAAGGTCCTGTAAACCTCACTTTCAATGTGTGCAGATACCTTAGAGACTTACTTACCCCCAACCCCCACTAACTAACAAGTACATGATCAGTCACTCCTCACCATCCCTGTCCACAGGTCCTGTCGCTTTAATAAAAGCACCTGTTTGCACCGTGAAATGCCTTAAGAATTCTTTCTTGACTGTCGCACTGGATGACCTGCATCGGGTATCATTATGGTCATTTAGAATGCCATGTAAAGACACAATGCTTGTAATTTAGTAAAGTATATTAAATCGTAATCTTCAAATAAACACATACCTAATTCATCAATGGAGGGATCAGTTTACACATAGTTAACAGATGATGTGACTTGTGTGATTAAATCAAATGATGTTTTTAACTTTGATTTTGTCCTGTGAGAGTTGCAGCTTTTACAGATATCTTGAGATGAAAAGTCTGGCCTTGATTTCTTGCACCCTTATTTTAGAAGAAAGGCTGTTTTGGAGAGTAAGAGTATATAATTCCTTGGAACACCTGGGTGGCTTAGTTGGTTAAGCATCTTCCTTCAGCTCAGGTCATGATCTCAGGGTCCTGGGATCGAGCCCCACATTGGGTTCCCTGCTCAGCGGGGAGTCTGCTTCTCTCTCTGCCTCTGCCCCTACCCCTGCTTGTGATCTCTGTCTCTCTCTCTGACAAATAAATAAAATCTTAAAAAAAGAGTATATAATTTCTTTCAGACAAAAGAAGGAGAAATGCCTGTCTTTTTCTGTGTAAAATTAAATAGATGGCAACTTTGAACTTGGCCTCACTGCTTCATGCCCAAAGTATTCTCCAGGTACTGATTAGGTTATAGCGCCTGTCGAGTATATACATGTGCTAATTCATTTAGGCTCTCTTTAGTGGCTGTGTTAGTAAAAATGGGCTAGATGCTGCTGCAGTATTAAACTGCATGAAAATCTTAGTAGTTTAATTCAATGAAAGGTTATTTCTTATGCTCTATCTCCAAGGGTCAGAAGGGGACTGCTTCCACCTGTTACCCAGGCTGATGGGGATTCTTAACCCATGGTTTCATATTCATCTAGCAGAGGGAGAGAGTCCTGAATATAGCACTGTTTGCTTAAGCTACTGCCTGATTGACATTTCTGCTGACATTTTACTGGCCAAAGAAAGATCACATGGCCATGCCTAACTTCAGAGGTGTAGGGACATGAAATCTTACCATGTGACCAGAAAGCGGAGAGCCAGAGAAGTATTTTGCAAATAGAATTAATGATGAAACATGCTGAATCTTGTCTCTAGGTCATAGTTGGATAACCTTAAATATATCTCATTAGTGTCAAAAGCTAAAGAATATATGTGAATTTTTTTTAAGAATTAACAGATGAATCTACATACTGGATGTATGTCAACTGTGGTGATTTCTTTAACAACTTAGGATACTCTCATGTTACCGAGGTCACTTGGACCCGGTGACATTATTTAGCTCCAAGTAAAATGGCAGAAATGTAATGAGGTCATAAGAGGAAGACCAGATGCATGGGACCTCTTCAAAATTCATTTATTGGATCCAGGCAGGAGACAGGTCAAATCTGAGTCAGCCACTAGAAATAGGAAGATTGAGTCAAGTCAGGAAAGGAGAGTTTGGCACAGAGTAATCAGAATAAGCAGACTGGTTGGAGGTACTCCCTGGCTCCGAGGAATAGGATCCAGACAGGAGTCTTGACCGGGATAGACACGATGAGAGCAGGTAAGGACAGAGCTGACCTTGGTGTGGTTACTGGGTTGTTTCAGAAGGAAAGCACGTAAACCACACTGCAGTAAAGCGCATAACTCCCAGTGGGTAATTTTCTCCATATCTGTTCACATCTCAAATCTTTCAGTTTCATTAATATAAACTTTTTTTGAACATATATATATATTTAATATATATGTTCTCTGATATGTGACTTTAAAATCATTTAAAGATTATCATTGAGCTTTTTCCTTTAAAAATAAAAATCCTCACATATTCAGAGTTAGAGACAAAAGAGAATGACTTCAATTCCTAAAAGCAAGACCTTGGTAATTACCTTTTAGTGCTAAAATATCACCATAAAATTATCATAAAATCCTTCTTAATTTCTTTTTTTTTTTCAAATTTTAGTTAATATACAATGCAGTATTGGTTTCAGGAGTAGAATTCAGTGATTCATCACTTACATACAACACCCGGTGCTCATCACGAGTGCCCTCTTTAATGCCCATCACTCATCCAGCCCATCCCCTGCCCACCTCCCTCCATCAACCCCCAGTTTCTTCTTTAAGAGTCTCTTATGGTTTGCCTCCCTCTCTGTCTTTTTTTCCCCCTTCTATATGTTCATCTGTTTTGTTTTTTAAATTCCATATATGAGTAAAATCATAGGGTGTTTGTCCTTCTCTGACTGACTTATTTCACTTAGTATAATACCTTTCTACTTTAATCCATGTCATTGCAAATGGCAAGATTTCATCCCTTTTGATGGCTGAGTAATAGTCTATTGTATATATACCACATCTTCTTTATCCATCTGTCAGTGGACATCTGGGCTCTTTCCATAGTTTGGCTATTGTTGATAATGCTGCTATAAACACTGGGGTGCATGTGCCCCTTCCAGTCAGTGTTTTTGTAACCCTTGGGTAAATATCTAGCAGTATAATTGCTGGATTGTGGTAGTTGTATTTTCAACTTTTTGATGAACCTCAATACTCTTTTCCAGAGTGGCTGCACCAGTTTGCATTCCCACCAACACTGCACGAGGGTTGCTCTTTCTCCACATTCTTGCCAACACCTGGTGTTTCTTGTGTTGTTGATTTTAGCCATTCTGACAAGTGTGAGGTGATATCTCATTGAGGTTTTGATTTGTATTTCCTTAATGATGAGTGATGGTGAGTATCTTTTCATGTGTCTGTTGGCCATCTGGATGTCTTCTTTGGAGAAATGTCTGTTCATGTCTTCTGCCCATTTCTTGATTGGATTATTTGTTTCTTGGGTGTTGAGTTTGATACATTCTTCATAGATTTTGTATTCTAGCCCTTTTCATATATGTCATTTGTAAATATCTTCTCCAGTTCCATAGGCTGCCTTTTAGTTTTGTTGACTGTTTCCTTTGCTGTGCAAAAGCTTTTTATCTTGATGAAGTCCCAGTGTTTTATTTTTGCTTTTGTTTCCCTTCTGGCAATGTGTCTAGGAAGCAGTTGCTATGGCTGAAGTCAAAGTGGTTGCTGCCCATGTTCTCCTCCAGGATTTTGATGGATTCCTGTCTCACATTTAGTCTTTCATCAATTTTGAATTTATTTTTGTTTATGGTTGTAAGAAAGTCATCCAGTTTCATTCTTTTGCATGTAGCTGTCCAATTTTCCCAACACCATTTGTTGAAGAGACTGTCTTCTTTTCCATTGGATATTCTTTCCTGCTTTGTCAAAGTTTAGTTGACCATGTAGCTGTAGGTCCATTTCTGGGTTTTCTATTCTGTTCCATTGAGTTTTTTGTCTGTTTTTGTGCCAGTACCATACTGTCTTGATGACTACAGCTTTGTAATAGAGCTTGAAATCCAGAATTGTGATGCCTCCAGTTTTGCTTTTCTTTTTCAGGACTGCTTTGGCTGTTCAGGGTCTTTTGTGGTTCCATACAGATTTTAGGATTCTTTGTTCTAGCTCTGTGAAAAATGCTGGTGATATCTTTATAGGGATTGCATTAAATCTGTAGATTGCTTTGGGTAGTATAGACATTTTAGCAATGTTTGTACTCCTAATCCATGAGCACGGAATGTTTTTCCATTTCTTTGTGTCCTCTTCAGTTTCCTTCATAAGTATTCTATAGTTTTCAGAGTATAGATCTTTACCTCTTTGGTTAAGTTTATTCCAAGCATCTTACTGTTTTAGGTACATTTGTAAATGGGATCAATTCCTTGAATTCTTTTTCTCCTGCTGCTTTGTTGGTGTATAGAAATGCAACAGATTTCTGTACATTGATTTTATATCCTGTGACTTTGCTTAATTCACGTATTAGTTCTTGCAATTTTCTGGTGGAGTCTCTTGGGTTTTCTACATAGACCATCGTGTCATCTGCAAATAGTGAAAGTTTGACTTCTTCCTTGCCAATTTGGATGCTTTTTTGTTTTGTTTTGTTATCTGACTGCTGAGGCTAAGACTTCCAGTACTGTGTTAAATAGTAATGGTGAGAACAGACATCCTTATCTTATTCCTGACTGTAGGGGAAAGGCTCTCAAGTTTTCCCCATTGAGGATGATATTAGCTGTGGGTCTTTCATATATGGCCTTTATGATGTTGAGGCATGTTCCATCTATCCCTACTTTGTTGAGGGTTTTTGTCAAGAATGGATGCTATATTTTGTCAAATGTCTTTTCTGCATCTATTGAGAGGAGCATATGGTTCTTATCCTTTATTTTATTAATGTGGTATATCACATTGATTGATTTGAGAATGTTGAACCACCCCTGCAACCCAGGAATAAATCCCACTTGATCATGGTGAATGATTCTTTTAATGTATTGTTGGATTCAATTTTCTAGTGTCTTGTTGAGAATTTTTATATCCATGTTCATCAGGGATATTGGCCTGTAATTCTCCTTTTTAGTGTGGTCTTTGTCTAGTTTTGGAGTCAAGGTAATGCTGGCTTCGTAGAATGAGTTTGGAAGTTTTCCTTTCCTTTCTATTTTTTTGGAATGGTAGGAGAAGAAGAGGTATTAACTCTTCTTCACATGTCTAGTAGAATTCCCTGGGAAGCATCAGGCCCTGGACTTTTGTTTGTTGGGAGATTTTTGATTACTGTTTCAACTTCTTTGCTGCTTATGGGTCTGTTCAAATTTCCTATTTCTTCCTGTTTCAGTTTTTGGTAGTTTGTATGTTCCTGGGAATTTGTCCATTTCTCCAGATTGCCCAGTTCATTGGCATGTAATTTTTCATAATATTCTCCCATGATTGTTTGTATTTCTGTGGTGTTGGTTGTGTTCTCTCCTCTTTCATTCGTGATTTTATTTATTGGAGTCCTCTCTCTTTTCTTTTTGATAAGTCTGGCTAGGGGCTTATCGATTTTATTAATTCTTTCAAAGAACCAGCTCTTAGTTCCATTAATCTATTCTACTGTTTTTTGTTTGTTTCTATGTTGTTTATTTCTGCTCTAATCTTTATTATTTCCCTTCTTCTGCTGGTTTTAGGCTTTATTTGCTGTTTCTTTACTAGCTCCTTTAGGTGTAAGGTGCGGTTGTATATTTGGGACTTTTCTTGCTTCTTGAGGAAGGCCTGTATTGCTATATTCTTCCCTCTTAGGACTGCCGTTGCTGCATCCCAAAGGTTTTGGACTGTCGTGTTTTCATTTTCCTTTGCTTCCATGTATTTTTTTCATTTCTTCTTTAATTTTCTGGTTAACCCATTCATTCTTTAGTAGGATGTTCTTTAATCTCCATGTATTTGTGGTCTTTCCGAATTTTTTCTTGTGGTTGGTTTCAAGTTCCATAGCGTTGTGGTCTGAAAATATGCATGGTATGATCTCATTCTTTTTGTACTTGTTGAAGGCTGATTTGTGATCCAGTATGTGATCTGTTCTGGAGAATGTGTATTCGAAAAGAATATGTATTCTGCTGCTCTAGGATGGAATGTTCTGAATGTATCTGTGAAATCCATCTAGTCCTGTGTGTCATTCAAAGCCCTTGTTTCCTTATTGATCTTCTACTTAGATGATCTGTCCATTGCTGTGAGTGGGGTGTTAAAGTCCCCTACCATTATTGTATTATTATCTATGAGTTTCTTTATGTTTGTTATTAATTGTTTTATATATTTGAGTGCTCCCAAGTTGGGGACATAAATATTTACAAATGTCCTTCTTCATCTCTTGTTACAGACTTTGGTTTAAAATCTAGTTTGTCTGAAATAAGTATGGCTACTCTGGCTTTTTTTTTATTTATTTAATTTTTTAAATTTAATTTAATTTTTTAAATTAAATTTAATTTTTTTAGTTTATTTTTATTATGTTATGTTAGTCACCATACAGTACATCATTAGTTTTTGATGTAGTGTTCCACGATTCATTGTTTGCATATAACACCCAGTGCTCCATGCAATACGTGCCCTCCTTAATACCCATCACCAGGCTAATGCATACCCCTACTTCCCTCCCCTCTAAAACCCTCAGTTTGTTTCTTGTAGTCCATAGTCTCTCATGGTTCGTCTCCCCCTCCAATTTCCCCTGCTTCGTTTTTCTCTTCATTCTACTAATGTCTTCCATGCTATTCCTTATGTTCCACAAATAAGTGAAACCATATGACAATTGACTTTCTTTGCTTGACTTATTTCACTTAGCATAATCCCTTCCAGTCCCATCCATGTTGATCTAAAAGTTGGGTATTCATCCTTTCTGATGGCTGAGTAGTATTCCATTGTATATATGGACCACGTCTTCTTTATCCATTCGTCTGTTGAAGGGCATCTCAGCTCCTTCCACAGTTTGGCTATTGTGGACATTGCTGCTATGAACTTTGGGGTGCATGTGGCCCTTATTTTCACTACATCTGTATCTTTGGAATAAATACCCAGTAGTGCAATTGCTGGGTCATAGGGCAACTCTGTTTTTAATTTTTTTAAGGAACCTCCACACTGTTTTCCAAAGTGGCTATACCAACTTGCATTCCCACCAACAGTGTAAGAGGGTTCCCCTTTCTCCACAACCTCTCCAACATTTGTTGTTTCTTGCCTTGTCAATTTTTGCCATTCTGACTGGTATAAGGTGGTATCTCAATGTGGTTTTGATTTGAATTTCCCTGATGGCTAATGACGATGAACATTTTTTCATGTGCCTGTTAGCCATTTGTATGTCTTCTTTGGAGAAGTGTCTGTTCATGTCTTCTGCCCATTTTTTGATTTATTTGTTTTTTGGGTGTTGAGTTTGAGAAGTTCTTTATAGATCTATAGCTCTTTGTCTGTAGTGTCATTTGCAAATATCTTCTCCCATTCTGTGGGTTGCCTCTTTGTTTTGTTGACTGTTTCCTTTGCTGTGCAGAAGCTTTTTATCTTGATGAAGTCCCAAAAGTTCATTTTTGCTTTTGCTTCACTAGCCTTTAGAGATGGATCTTGAAAGGAGTTGCTGTGGCCGATGTCAAAGAGGTTATTGCCTATGTTCTCCCCTAGGACTTTGATGGATTCCTCTCTCACATGGAGTTCTTTCATCCATTTTGAGTTTATCTTTGTGTATGGTGTTAGAGAATGGTCGAGTTTCATTCTTCTGTATGTAGCTGTCCAATTTTCCCAGCACCATTTATTGAAGAGACTGTCTTTTTTCCATTGCATATTTTTACCTGCTTTGTCTCAGATTATTTGACCATTGAGTTGAGGGTCTATATCTGGGCTCTCTATTCTGTTCCATTGGTCTGTATGTCTGTTTTTGTGCCAGTACCATGCTGTCTTGGCGATCACTGCTTTATATTATAGCTTGAAATCAGGCAACGTGATGCCCCCAGCTTTGTTTTTCTTTTTCAACATTTCCTTGGCTATTCAGGGCCTTTTCTGATTCCATACAAATTTTAGTATTGTTTGTTCCAGCACTTTGAAAAATGTCATTGGAATTTTAATTGGGATGGCGTTGGAGGTATAGATTGTTATGGGCAGCATAGACATTTTAACAATGTTTATTCTTCCAATCCATAAGCATGGAATGTTTTTCCATCTTTTTGTGTTTTCTTCAATTTCTTTCATGAGTGTTCTGTAGTTCCTAGAGTATAGATCCTTTATCTCTTTGGTTAGGTTTATTCCGAGGTATCTTATGGTTTTTGGTGCTATTGTAAATGGAATCAATTCTCTAATTTCTCTTTCTACAGTTGCATTGTCAGTGTATAAGAAAGCAACTGATTTCTGTGCATTGATTTTGTATCCTGCCACATTACTGAATTGCTATATGAGTTCTAGTAATTTGGGGGTGGAGTCTTTTGGATTTTCCACATAAAGTATCATGTCATCTGCAAAGAGAGAGAGTTTGACTTCTTCTTTGCCAATTTGAATACCTTTTATTTCTTTTTGTTGTCTGATTGCTGTTACCAGGACTTCTAGTACTATGTTGAACAAAGTGGCGAGAGTGGACATCCTTGTCATGTTCTGATCTTAAGGGAAAGGCTCTCCGCTTTTCCCCATTGAGGATGATATTAGCTCTGGCTTTCTTTTGATGTCCATTAGCATGATAGATGGTTCTCTATCCCCTCAATTTCCATCTGCAGTTGTCTTGAGGTCTAAAATGAGTCTTGTATAGGCAGGATATAGATGGGTCTAGTGTTTTTATCCATTCTGATACCTTAGTAAGTTTTTTTTTTTCTTAAAAATAGGCAGGAAATAATTAGATATATTCATGGTTTTTTTCTTAATGAGCTTTGGTCAAAACTTTCTTATGCCAATTTGAAATGCTTTGAATATAGTGCATCTGATTAGTAAAATTTGATATTTTACCTGTATCTCCTTTAAAGGAATATTGAATTTAATTTTATTTATTTTTTTAATTTAAATTCAATTAATTAACAGACAGTGTATTATTAGTTTCAGAGGTAGAGTTCAGTGATTCATCAGTCTTACATAATACCCAGTGCTCATTACATCATGTGCCCTCCTTAATGTCCATCACCTAGTTACCCCATCTTTGCACCCCCACCCCCGCCAGCAACCCTCAGTTTGTTTCCTATGATTAAGAGTCTCTTATGGTTTGTCTTCCTCTCTCATTTCATCTTGTTTTACTTATCCCTACCCCTATGATCCTCTGTTTCGTTTCTTAAATTCCACATATCAGTGAGATCATATAACTGTCTTTCTCTGAGAAATACTGAATTGTATTAACACATTAAGTACTTTGTGCATTATTTTATATATATTTTAAACATTCATCCTATGTTGATTTCTAATTTATAGAAAATTATTTTAAATTTTATGGAAATATTCTAAGGCATATAAAATATAAGTGTTATTTCATCATAAAGCATGGAACATAAATTTTTAAATTATTATTTAAACCTTTAATAAAATGTAAGAGACTTGAATATCTGTATTTAAGAGATTTTCACCCAATTTCCAGCAGTATGTGAAATAATTTGCCCTTATCCTCTCAGTGAGAGACAGTCCTTATTTAACTATAGACACTTTAGAGAAGATTATTCATGACCCAGAGACTACACTGCAGGCCTATTTAGTTCTTCAATTTTTCTCCCCACTCAAAATTATAGGAATTTTTGAATGCCTCATTAATCTTTAAGAATCTACCCAGCAGCGTTTTAAAATCATACTCCTTCATGCACAAGAAGGCCAAATATCTTATGCATCATACGGTTACATTTTGTAGAGAATAATAATGCTTTGGTAAAGACGAGATGTAAGTAGAGATCGAAACAAAGGTTTTTTCCAGTTATTTTCTTTGACTGAATAGGATTTTAATGTTTACAATTGCTGTAACAAGCCTTATCCTGTTGCTTAAAACAGGGATTTCACTAGGAGAAAGAGCATATAAGGAAGGCCAGAGTAGGTAATGGTCCTGAGGAGTTAGGGACAGGCTAAGGATTTGTCCAAAGTTTGATTAAATCTGATGGTTTTTATTTTTCCTATTTTCCCCATCCTCCTTTATCTGACTATGTTACTTTTGAAAACTTTTTTTTAGGAAGCTCTTCTGACTTTTTAAATTGTGTTAAGGGGCTTGAATTATTTAAGTCCATAACACCCTGTACTTATCCCTGCTGTACAAAGTGCATCCCACTTGGAATACTATGTTGTACTTCGCTATTTACTAAAGATTATCGCTTTTAGGGAAGAAACCATATCTTGCTAACCATTCATCTCTAGCACATGGCAAAGTAATCGATGCATTTTTGGTGTGTAATAAATGTTTTTGAATGAAAGAACAATTAAAATTTAGCCCTGTTGAATGGAATGAGTTGTGTGCATTGAAATTTCTTAGACATAAAAGATGGTGGGAAAGGTAAAATTCACAGTCAGAATTTTTGGGATAGAATTCTTTCCTCCTTTCTATGCTTGCATTTTGGAGCCAATGAAAGGATACTTACCTAGGAAATAGGATTTCTGAATTGTAATCTCAGTTTTGCAGTTACTTTTGTGATGTTGGACAAATTTTCAAACTACCTAAGTATTCGTTTCTGCATTCATAAAAAGTTGAAGTTAACTATATGATTTACAAGATCCTTTCTTGTAGCAACGTTATATGATGATGTGAAAAGTCCTTTGCCACCAATGATAAGTTGAGAAATTCACTGGGGAGGAAGGGCTCCCATTGGTAGAAGAGGAGCATTGCCTCATTTTGTCATGTTTCAGTAAAATTGGAAGAAGAAAAAAAAAAGTTGTTCTGACATTCTGGACAAAATGAGAAATGTCTGTGTGTTCACAAGATTTGCAGAGCTTCAGAAAGGGACATGAAGGCGTGTTGTTTCTGGAAGCAGAGGCTCAGGCTCAGGAAAAGGAGATTCAGAAGCGTGCTGCGGGAGAGAAATCTGTGTGTGGGTCATTCTCACTTCACTAAGAAGGAAGTGTATTCCTTAGGGTCAGGCCAGATCCACCAGCGATGCAGTCGCTTAACCTGCTGGGCAGTGTGGAGCAGCTCTGCGCTTGCAGGCACCCAGCAACCAAGATGTTGGTTCAGACCTAGCGCATGGTGGTCATGCGTATGGCTTTGTCCTAGCACCTGGTGCTCACCCCTGTGATGGAAACAGGGCTGCTGCCCCATGGGCATTGGGTCTCCCCCTGGGGAGGAAGCACCAGCCCACAGCAGTGTGGGTGCCCTGGACGTAGCACACATCAGTCCTTCTCACTGTGCGTTTTCTTTCTGCTGAGAAATTAGTGAGAACATTTTTCTTCTTGCTGGAAAATACCCACCCAAGGATATTCCCTTGCTGTGCGTCTAGGAAGCAAAGGAGAATAAATTTTGGTTGGTGTATCAAAGTTTACCACTGGGTGGCTGTACTGTTTGACTCTTTCAATCAAGAGGAATGGTCAAATGCATTCTATATGTACTTTATTAATCTGCTGAATCACTGTGCACTTTTGGTTCATCAACCATTACATTAAAATACATATGCTTCGCTGGCGCCTGGGTGGCTCAGTCCTTAAGTGTCTGCCTTCGGCTCAGGTCATGATCCCAGGGTCCTGGGATCGAGCCCCGCATCGGGCTCCCTGCTCCGCGGGAAGCCTGCTTCTCCCTTTCCCACTCCCGCTGTTTGTGTTTCCTCTCTCACTGTCTCTCTCTCTCTGTCAATTAAATAAATAAATAAAATTTTTAAAAAAAATAAATATATATGCTTCTTTGGTATATAATCATGATATTGTACAAACATATGCTAAATGGCCATGAAAATTATTTTGTAAAAGCATATTCAGTAGACTGGAAATGAGTTCATAATATGTTTTTAATTTTAAAATGCAGATTATGAAATGAAAAGCTAATTTTTGTAAATTTTATGTGTGAATATATGAAAAATATTGGGATATACATATATATATACACATACATATATGTGTGTGTATATATATATGTAGTACTTACCGCTAATATTTTTTGTTTTAGGTAATTTTCTAATTTTCCCAGTGAACATGTGTTTATTACATAAAGATGTGGAAATAATAAAATTCAAATACAAAAATTACAAATGAAAATCTGAAATGATCACGGGAGAATTTAAATTCAAGTTCATTCTACTTCAGCTATGGCTCAGTTAGAATTAGTAATTTCCTAGGTCAAAAGCTTCAGAGAGGCTTTTGATATCCTAAAGGAAATTTGCCAGAAAATTCAGGGGAGAGAATGTGCGTAGAGGGAGTTAAAGCAGCTGGTCTGTGATCTCTTTCCCCCATGATTAGCATGGGGTATTCCAGGAGGGGAAAACAAAAACAAAAACAAAAAACAGGCAGAAAACGGGTGCACTCTTCTCGTAAGCATTACTTCTAGGCAAATATACCAGTATTTGCTAGGAAGCAAATTCTTATCTATCCAGTGTTTTGAGTGGGATGTTTCTGTTTTGCATTTACTGGTGAAAAACAAACTCAACAAAGTACAGATTTCTGAAGCATAACTCCCTGGAGAATGTCACATAAGGTGTAGAGTTCTTGGGGATATAAAATGTAGGTGTTTCATAATTTTAACACTTCCTTGTTTTGTGAAAGGCAATCTGCAACCCTGACATGAGGACTTTATCTCTTATTCTGTCCAGAAATTACATGCTTAATTAAGAAGGAGGCCCTGGGAATATTGTAGGATGTAGTAGACCTCTCCCTGTCTGCTTTTCCCGTCCCTCTTGCTGGCTTATATTCTTAAAATTATTAATAAAGTTTGATACTGGCTGTATTGGTTTGTTAGGGCTACCATCACAGATCTGGCTGGGTTAAGCAACAGAAATCCATCTCACGGTTCCGGAGCCCCAGACAAAGTAGCTAGATTTTGGTTAGAGGCAATGTTCTAAGGAATAGATAAGTTGAAGTCAGATAAGAGAAGCTCCATGGATGGAGAGATGATGGGTAGGGAGGCATGTAGAGAGGTAGGTCGTCTCTGCACACATGGTTCCCATCCAGCGTGGAGGGGTACACTCCTGGAAGCCACAGGAACAGCCAGGGTAGAGGCTGCAGACTCACCCCTTTGCTCTCACACTCAGCCCAGAGCATGCTTTCTGTGAGTGTGTTAGTTGGCTGGGATTGCCAAAGGAAGTTCTACAGGCAGGGTGGCTTAAATAACAGAAATTTATTTTCTCACAGTTCTGTAGGGTATAAGTCCAACATCATGGTGTTTGGCAGCTTTGGGTTCTCCTAGGACTCCTGCTTGGTGTGGAAATGGCCACCTACTCACTGAGTCTTTGTGGCCTTTTAATTCAGCTGCCCTTCTTCTTACACTGAGGACATCAGTCCTGTTGGATTGGGACCACCACCATGACCCCATTTTGCCTCCCCTTTTTTATGGGCCTGATCTCCAAACACAATTACATTCCAAAGTTCTAGGGTTAGGACTTCAGCATGAGAACACAATTCAGTCCAAAGCACTGGATACGGTCTCTAATCTACTATGTATCTGATTGGAAACTTTAATCCTTTATGTTAAGTCAGAACAAAATAGTGGTTGTGAGTTGTGATACTCTCTCATTGATCTAAGAGCTGTGCTGTTAGGAAAAAAGTTGCACATTATAACAAAGTCACATAGAAAGTTTTATCACAAAGCCCTTAACAGCATAAAAATGTAAAGTGAGAGTGTCTGAAATGAGTGCATCATTTAAAAATGTGTTATTTGCTTTCTAAATTAGTATAGTTAGTTAAACATTGCATCTTCTACTTTTTTGTGTCCTGATGTTGAATATTTGCTTGTTTCCCCAGCTGTGTTATGCAAGGTAGCAAACATTTTACCATTTATTTGATTGCTACTGTAAGAGAATATCATAAGCTTTTAATTAAATAGGGAGATTTTCCCCCCTTTTAAGCCAAAATAAAAAGAGATAAAAATAAAGTCTTGATATTAGTATTAATCTTATTTCTTCTCTATACCAATTTATGAGTTTATGGCCATTTTTGATGTGTTCAACAGTTAGAATTTCATCAACATATAACCAAAGTAATCTAATTTTAATCTATTTGTGGACTGTCCTTTTTATTCCCCCTTTAGAGGAAGCACTTTCTCTAATCCATGGTCTAATTAGAGGGTTTTTCATGCATTTACTCTTACACCCATAGTCCAGTGTAGTGTTACTTTTGGCTTTGTCATGGGTCACTCTCTGGTGACAGTGATCACCACCTGGAGTCTTGATCCTATTTGCTCGATATGCAGGTACCTTCTTTCCTCTGTAGCTGAGGAGTTTGGGCATAGTATAGTTCCCTTTTCCTTTGCTTCTTTATCTTTCATTCCCTGCATGGCTAACATCCAAGTCTGCGTAGATATACAGTAGGAATGCACCAAATTTTGCCTTCAGCTCTAGTATAGGGCCAAAGTTGGTTACTTGACTTTAGCTTTTGGCCTTTAATAGCTTAATAGCTAAATATTTACTTTAGCATCATGCAAATATCATCAAAACCAGAAAAAACATGGAAGTGCTATCTTTGATTTTGGAAGCATACCACGTTTTACTCATAAATGCCAGTTTTCTGTTTGGAATGTATTTGTGGCCTAGGACACATCACAAAACTACTCAGAGTAGCAAAGAGAGAATGTGCTTCTTTCATCCTTCTTAAGCTATGGAAAATCTGCATGATAGGCCCAAAGATTGGAAATTCATTATCATACACTTACACAATACGTTCAGATAATCTGTTTAAAAAATTCTTGAAACAAAGTTTTTTTTTTTTTTAAGATTTTATTTATTTGTCAGGGAGAGAGAGAGTGCACACAAGCAGGGGGAGGGACAGAGGGAGAGGGAGAAACAGACTCCCCTCTGAACAGGGAGCCTGATATGGGACTCAAACCCAGGATCCTGGGATCATGACCTGAGCCAAAGGCAGACGTTTAACTGACTGAGCCACCCAGGCGTTCCTAAAAAAAAAAAAGTTTTAATATTACACTTTGCTGATGCAAATACTGAAGTAGATACGTAACAAATGGCATGTTAATGCAAAAGTAGACTTGCCAACAACCAATGATTGCTTTAGAGATAAGAGATTGTTCCTGGAAAACACTGAAGGACTCAATCACATGATGTCTCCTGTACTCAGGCGTTTCTTACATGGTGATTGTGTCCTGTACCTGGAGGAAAAAACTGGTAAAATTGGTAGATGTGCAATTAAATAAATCTGAGATGCAGTTGGGAATCTACAGGTAATTTTCTTATCATGAGAATCACTTACATAGCTCCACTCTGACATTTTAGGTCAGAGATTTAAGAACATTTTCCTCAAGTGGCTGTGTTATGGGGCAGACATGCAAACAGAAAAACCAGAAATAAAAATCAGAGTGAAGGGCAGTAAGTTGGCTTTTGCAAATACACAGAAATCCTCTTCCTCAAGTTGGCGCACACAGCTTCGGTTTGTGGGATTGCTTCTGTGAAATTGCACTGTCAACATCAACCAAATCTTCCAGTCTAAAGAAGAGTTGTCTTTAATTGGTTATTTTTAGCAATAAAGGGAGACTTAAGAATTTGTGACATCATCCTTGACTATAACTGAATGAGGTTTAGCCAAACCAAAACATACTGTGCTCCTCCCCTGATCTCAGTTAGAAGTAAGCATCCATTTACTATGACAAATATTCATTTTAGTACCTGCAGGGGGAATTAGCAAGTGACAGTGTTGAGAATTACTTTTTCTGTAATGCCAAAGTGATAACAAACAAAATCTTGACACTACCCTTTTTAAAGTTACAGATTCACAATACTATTTTGCAATTTTGGAGTATGTTTTAGCTTTGCATGTATATCTTAAATATTCATCCTCTGATGATGATATTCAGCTCCAGCCTTGGTGTGGGATAAATTGTAATTCTTAACACTCAGGTAGAGAGCATGTAGCCAAAAGGTTGATTTGTTTCACATTTAATATACACTTTTGTTTGCAGGAAGCTCAGGGCAATTTATGAAGGAAATCACATTGTAAGAAATTAAAGGTTAAAGTTCCAGTTAATTGGTCATTCCTGGAGTCTCAGGAAGGGGGTCCCCAGGGGATGCTCCCCTCACTCATGAGCTGGGTTTGTTGACTTCGGGTTGACGTGGGTTTTCTAAGAAACCCTCCTGTCAAGCGCCGCCCCGCCGCCGGTCCCCATCTAAAACTCACACCTTTTCCCACAGGGAGAGAGCTTGCTTCTCGGTTTCTTCCCCCGTGCCCCGGCCCTGAGCCAGACCAGCCTGCGTTCTGCTTGGCACCATCTCAAGACACCCCCAAACCTGATGTTCCATAGCTCTCAGCTTCGCGAGGAGCTGGGAGGCTTGGCCAGTGCAGGAGCTATGCTGGATGTGGGCCCCGGGGACCCTTTCCTTTCAGTCCACCCTCCAGGGAAAGCTGCAGCCTGCCTCATAGTCAGTACTGACCTGCCCGCTAAGTACCTCTTTCCAAGGACAAACATTAATATTTTAAGAGACTATATGCTTTTAGTTCATATTTAGAAATAATATTTCCTACATTAACAATGTCTCTGCCCTGCCCTTGGAGTATATGGTTCCTCAGTGTTGCTCTGAGGGGCTTTTAATTTCTTTTCTCCTCTTTCCAGGGCTCACAGGGGTCATAAAAATGTACATTAGCCTTTAACGTCCAGTTTTATTGAGACCTGGGGACAGACTCTGTATTCCATTCCACTGTATGGGGTTCGGGCCTGCCTTTGATTTAAGGGGAAGGGAAGCTGGTGATTACCAGTACGTCCTACAACTGACCCACAAAGAAATAGTTAAAAGACCTGAATAGGCACATTATCATGCTGCAGAGCAAATAGACACACATAGGAGGAGAGGTTGGAATTAGAATAATGATAATTCACAATTCCAGTTCACAGTGCGTATCACTGTATCCGACTCCCTCTTCCAGAGGGTAACATGGCCATCAGAAAGGGTCCTCAGGGTGAGCTGAGGCTTGAGGATTTCTTCCCGATTTTGAACAAAATGGAATTCTGAGGACAGTGACCACCCAGTAAGTGTTAAATTAACCATCCAGAATTATAACAACAAAACTAGGACTGTGCCTGCTGAAGGGGAGATGGGCTACAGAAAGGAAGGTATTTCCTGGTCCAGTGCGGGGGGAATAAGGCCCTGGGCATAGCACAGAGAAATGATATGGAAACTCAGGAATTCTAACAGAGATTCGTTGTCTGGTGTCCCTGGTGGATCATGGCATACAAGGGTAGACCTGCTTGTTCATCATCCATTCATGTAGTCAACCACTTTTTATTGAGTTCTAGGCTTTGGAACTTTGTATAGCAGTGAATAAAGCAGGCAGGGATCACCATCATCACAGAGCTGACATTCCACCAAAGAAAGACAGATAATTGAAAAAGAATGGGAGGGTAGTAATAGTAGTTTAGAATATCATAAGTGCCATGAAGAGAAAGCAAGGAAAGGAAAAAGGGATAACCTGGCAAGGAGTGGGTTTAAAGAATTTTTTAAAGATTTTATTTATTTATTTGAGCGAGAGAGAGCATGAGCAGGGGAGGGAGAGGGAGAAGCAGGCTCCCCATTAAGCAGGGAGCCCAATGTGGGGTTCGATCTCAGGATCCCGGGCCATGACATGACCCAAAGGCAGATGCTTAACCAGCTGAGCCACCCAGACACCCTAGTTTAAAGAATTTAAAGAGGTTGGTCCCTGAGAAGACCACATTTGAGATGAGGGAATGAGCTCTGTCAACATCTGGAAGAGAGTCCTGAGCAGAGGAACACAAATCAAAGACCCTGAGCAGATTGTGTCTGGAATATCCTGTAAGCAGCGGGAGGCTAGTTGTGACTGGAAAGATGTGAGCACAGAGAAACCAGGAGACAGAGTCAGAGAATAGCCGAGATTTGTGTACAAATCTCCGTACAGATCTGTGTGTATTGTGTATACTTTGGCCTTTTCTCTGAGTGATGGGATTATCCTTGAGGATTTGAGCAAGTGGTGACATAATCTGATTTATTTTTTAGAAGAATCACTCTGAGTGCAAGCTAAGGACCATTTAGACGATACTAAAACAAGCCAGGCAATATACTATGGTGGCTTGGAACAGGGATATATGAGAGAGACGTAGACAGATTTTGAATAAGTATCTAAGGAACAACCAGCAGGATCTGCTGACAAATTGGATGTGGATTGTTTGAGAAGAGAGGAGGGAAGAATATATCCAGGTTTATAGCTCAAGCAACTGGCATGATGGGAATGCTATTTATTAAGTTGACTAAGTTGGAGAAAACTACAAGAGATTTGTGTTTGCGGGGCGGGGTGAGGTGGGGAAAATGAATATTCATGGTTGTGAAAATGTTGAGTTTGATGTACCTAATAGATATCCACATGGACAGGTCAAGTAGGACAGTTGGATATAGGTCTGGCTTTCAAGGGAGATGTGTGGGTACAGAGATTATTTTGGGAATTAACATCATGTATGAATTATGATAGAAAGTTCTCTGGTGTTAAAGGAAATTCAGAGAGCAGTGCTGATTTTGGCATGTCTCCTTAATCAATGTTTTGCATCTTGATTCACTACTATAATCCAGTACTGGTGTGAGCATCTGTATTGACATATGTTTATCATGAGGCAGTGTATTCTACTGGTGAACAGCAGAACTTGGAATAAATTGTCTGAGTTTTAATCCATCTGCTTTGTCATGGACAAATTACTTAATCTCTTTATGCCCCAATGTTCTCATATAAGAATTATAACTAATAGTATTATCTGTCTCAAATACTGTAGTAAGAATAAAATGAATTAACATATGGTAAGTACGTGGAACAAGTTTGGGTACATAGTGAATCCAATACATATTAACTATTATTATCATTATAATTTTTGTTATTAGTGCTTTTATTCTGTATTAATGTCATATTTGGAACAGAAGTAATTTGAGCATATCATTGCCTTCTGTCAGTTTTGAGTGGAGAAAAATTACTCTAATTTTAGAGCAATTACCTTATTCATATTTATATATGTGTGAATTCTGGTTGTTCCTAAATTATAATTATGATTAATTATTATAACATAATCATGTCCCCCACACAACTAATTTTTTTTGAAAAAACAATTTAAAAAGGACTTTTCACCATGTTTTTTGCAATGATTTTTAAATAAAATTTATTTATTTGACCATTCACCAAACTTTGCAGTTATATCTAATATAGCTGGACTCTGAACAGATGTACTTATTTTATATATTTTTTTAACTGAGAAATAATTTGCATACATTAAGCCATACAGAATTTGAGGTATAATAATATGAGTTTTGATAAATGCATTCATTCATGTACTGTATAATTTAAAGATCTACAGTATTTCTATCACCCAAGAAAAATCTGTCTTGTCGACCCCAGGTAATCAGTCACCACTATTCCCAGTAACCATGTTCTAATTTACTGGCTCATATATTACTTTTGCCTGTTAAAGGACATTATATAAATGGAATCACACAATATGGATTCTTTTTGTGTCTGGCTTCTTTCATTCAGCATAATGTTTTTAAGGTTGATCCATGTTTTTGGGTGTTGCAGTTTCTTTCTTTTTTTTTTTCTTTTTAAAGATTTTATTTATTTGACAGAGAGAGAGATAGTGAGAGCAGGAGCACAAGCAGGGGAGTGGGAGAGGGAGAAGCAGGCTTCCCGCTGAGCAGGGAGCCCGATGTGGGACTCGATCCCAGGACCCTGGGATCATGACCTGAGCCGAAGGCAGACGCTTAACGACTGAGCCACCCAGGCGCCCTGTTGCAGTTTCTTTCTATTGTGAAGTATTTTTTCATGGTTAAGATACACCAAAATTTATTTATCCATTTTTCTGTTGATGGACATTTTGGGAGCTTTCCAGTGTTTTAGCTAATATGAATAGATTTGCTACAAACATTTTTACACAAGTCCCTTTGTTTACCTATGTTTTCACATTTTGTGAATAAATACCTTGAGGTGGGATTGCTGGACCGTAGAGTAGTACTTGAATATTTACCTTTACGAGAAATTACTAGACTGATTTCTAAAGTGCATTTATATTTTCACGCTTCGACAAACATTGTATGAGAATTCCAGTTGCTCCACAGTCTTACCAGCACTTGGTGTTGTAATTTGTTTTGCTTTGTTTCGTTTTCATTTTTGTTTTCCAGAAGAAGTGCGCTCACTGATTTTCCCATTTACTGCTAGGCTCTCAAACAGGGCTTAGCACAATGCCATGTGTATTTTTTTAAGACTGACTGACTGACCGATTTCCTTCCTTCCTTCCTTCCTTCCTTCCTTCCTTTCTTGAGCATTCTTAGGTTTATAGCAAATTGAGAGGAAGGTACAGAGAGCTCTCATATATCCCCTGGCAACACACACCTAGCCACCCCATTAACAACACTGTCCATCAAAATGGTACATTTGTTATGTTGATAAACCTGCATTGGCACATCTTCATCACTTCAAACCTGTGGTTTACATTAGGGTTCACTCTTGGTGTTGTACATTCTGTGGGTTTGAACAAATGTATAACGACATGTATTCACCATTATGGTATCAAACAGAGTGGTTTCACTGCTCTAAAAATCCCTTATGCTCTGCCTATTTATCTCGCCCTTTCCCCTAGCCTCTGGCAACCATTGATCTTTTTACTCTCTGCAATTTTTTTTCTTTTCCAGTGTCCTATAATTGGAGTATACAGTAAATAGTTTTTTCAAAACAGATTTTTTAATTTAGTAATATGCATTTAAGATTCCTACATGTCTTTTAATGGCTTGATAGCTCATTTCTTCTTAGCACTGAATAATACGACATTGTCTAAATGTACCACAGTTTATTTATCCTCATAGGAGTTCCCTTGATTCTTTGTCCAAATACTAAACTGTACCTGAGCAAAGTGAGAATCCAAGAGGCCTCTCAAAAAACAAAACCAAAAATACCCTGATAAAGCACAGCTACCAGGGAAATAAAAACAACATGGGAGTTGTGACTCTTGCACAGGGCTGTGGGATGCTTAACTTACAACTGCAGCAAGACTGGAGACAAATTTGTGAACACTGGAAACATTCACTAGACATCTCAGAAAATACATACTCTAGAAAGAAGGCTAATCTAGTCTTACAGAAAAGGCATAACAAACAGGTGTTGCCTAACAGAAAAGGCATAACAAAACAAGTCGTCAAAGCATAATGCACAGACGTCCCTTCTCGCTACTCCTAGTCAACACTGTGCCAGAAGTTGTAGCCAATGCAATAAGACAAGAAAATAACAGACAAGGCAGACTGATGTGAAAGAAGACATAAAACTGTCTAGAAAAAGGAAGTAAAGACCAATATGTCATGAATAGATACAAATTTTATTTGAAATTGTATGAGATTTTCTGAATTTTATGAAATTTTAGTAGAGCTAATCAACACTGTATAGATATGATGACACATTAAAACAAAGTGGCATTTATTCCAGGTAGGGGACCAGATTGAAAGATCTGAGCATAATAGGGCCTGAGATAAACAAATAAAGACAAAGGACCTGAGAATCCTCTTGGATTCTCTCTTTCCTTGTAATATTTTTGTCTGGTTTTGGCTTCAGGGTAATGTTGACTTCATGAAATGAATAAGGAGTTACTCCCTTCTTTTTAGTATTTTGGATGAGTTTACATAGAATTGGTGTGATTTCTTTTTTTAATGTTGGTAGAATTCACCAGTGCATCTGTCTGGTTTGGAGTTTTCTTTGTGGGGAGGAATTAAATTACTGATTCAAATTATTTAGTAGATATACGACTATTCAGGTTATTTATTTTATTGAGGCATAATTGACTTACAGCACTGTATCAGTTTCAGGTGTACAACATAATGATTTGATATTTGTTTATGTTGCAAAATGATCACCATAAGTCTAGTTAACATCTTCACCATGCATAGTTAAACAAATTTTTTTTCTTGTGATGAGAACTCTTAAGAGCATAGTTACACAATTTTTTTTCTTGTGATGAGAACTTTTAAGATCTACTTTCCTAGCAAATTTCATTTATGTAATACATTATTATTAACTATAGGTGGCATGATGTACATAACATCTCCGTGACTTATTTACTTTATAACTGTAAGTTTGTACCTTTTTATTTATCCTTAATTGAGCTTTGGTACTATCTGTCTTTCAAGGAATTTTTCCATTTCATATAAATTATCAAAACTGTTAGCATAACATTATTCATATTCCCTCATTATCTTTTTGATAACTACAAAATCTGTAGTTATAACTCCTCATTATTGATAACGGTAATTTGTTATCTGTTTTTTTCCCTCAAGTGGTATGGCTAGAAGTTTGTCAATTTCTTCATACACTCTGGAGAATATTTGGTTTCATTGCTTTTCACTATTGCTTTTTCATTTTCTATTTAATTGATTTCCATTCTGATCTTAATTGTTTTTTTTTCTTTTACATAGTTTTATTTGCTCTTTTTTCCCCTAATTTCATAATATGGGAGGTGAGATCATTGATTTAAGACATTCCTTCATTTTCAGTATAGGCACTTAATCCTATAATTTCCCCCCAAAAGGTGGCTTTTGTGGCATCCCACAAATTTTTTATCTTTTTATTTTTATTCAAGTCATAATCCTTTTCAGTTTCTGTTTTGATTAATTATCTGACACACAGGTTATTTAGAGGTGTATTATTTAGTTTTCAAATATTTTTGGATTTTCCCATGACCTTTTGGTAATTGATTTATAATTTAATTACATGATGAAAAGTAAACACATTTTGTATGGCTTGAATCCTTTTAGATTTATTGAGACTTGTTTTATGGATAAGAATAAGGTACATCTTCATAAATCTTTTGTTTGCATTTGAGAATAATGCACATTCTGCTGTTGTGTGGCATTTTCTGTACATCAAGTTGGTCAAGTTGATTGATTATATTGGTCAAGTCTTCTGTAGTCTTACTGTTTTCTGTCTCATGTTCTATTGTATATTGAGAGAAAGGTACTGAAATCTGTGACCTTAATTTCTGATTTGTATATTGTTCCTTGCAGTTTTATCAGTTTTCGCTTCGTGTAGCTTGAGGTACTGTTGTAAGGTTGATGGTTAATTTTATGTGTAAACTTGGGTAGGCCATGGTACTCAGATATTTGGTCAAACATTATTTTGTGTGCCTCTGTGAAGGTATTTTTAGATGAAATTGACATTTAAATCAGTAGACTTTGAGTAGCAGATTGTCCTCCATCATGTGCATTGACCCCATCCAATCAGGAAAAGACCTTAAGAAAAAGACTGACCTCCACCAAGGTAGAGGGAATTCTGCCATCAGAGTGCCTTCAGACTTGAATTGTGGCTCGCTGGTCTTCAGCATGCTGTCTACTCTGGACTTTGGACTTACCAACCTCCACGATCACTTGAGTCAATTCCTTCTCTGGAGAATCTTGACGACTATAGGTATTTCAAGTTTTAGGATTGTTTTGGTCTCTTGATGAGTAGACCTTTCATCATTATGAAATGATGTTTATTTACTTACTTACATCCCTCTTGGTATGCTTTACTTTTTAACTCTGTCTTGTCTTGTGTTATTTAGTGATTCCAGCTTCCCTTTCTTGGGAGGGGGGGGTTAGCATAATAAAGGGACATCCTTTTACTTTTCATTTATATATGCCTTCATATTTAACTTGGGTTTCTTGTGGTCAGCATATAGTATTAAATCTTGCTTTTAAATGAAATCTGACAATTTCTGTCTTTTAAGTAGAATGTTTAGACCACTAACATTGCTATTGTAAGTTTACTGTATTTTTTGTATTTGTTCTGTTTGTTCTTTGTTTCTCTTTCCCATATTTGCATTCAGTATTTTTTCTCCCGTTTTATCTCTTTGCTGACTATAATTTTTGTGTTATTTAAGTCCATGGTTAAATTATCACAGTCAGTATTCAAGTGCTATTTTATCACTTACAATGTAAGAAGGTTGTGGTGGTACTGTCCATTTATTTTCTCCTGTTTTTTGTGATTTGGGTCATACATAACGTTATTTTTGTCATATGTCTTACATATACACATGTTATCCCCCCATATATTGCTTTTATTCAACAGTCCGTTAGCTTCAATATATTTAAACAAAATACAATTCATATATTTGACCATGTATTACCACTACTGTTTCTCTTTGTTCCTTTGAGCGGATCTACAGTTCCATCTGTAATCATTTTCTTGCTTTTTGAAGGAACTCCTTTAACATTTCCTGTACTGTGTCTTCTGGTGATTAATTCCTTCAGGTGTTATGTATGTGAAAATGTCTTTACTAACTTTTTTTTCAGAGATATTTTCACTGGATTGATATATCTAGGATGATAGCTTTATTCTTTCAATGCTTGAAAAGTATTCTATTGTTTTTTGCTAGCAGTTTTTTTTTTTTTTTCAGACAAGAAATCTTCTGTCATCTTTATTTTACCATAAGTAACAAGTTTTTTTTTATTTTTCTGACTGCTTTTAAGATTCTGTCTTTATCCCTGTTTTGAGGAATTTGATTATGATATGCTTTGGTGGCATTTTTAGTGTTTCTTTTGCTTTGATATTGTTGAGTGTACTGATGTATTGATTTATATAGCTTTCCTTGAATTTGGAGCATTCCCAGACATTATTTCTTCAAGTAATTTGTCTCTCTCCCCCTTTTATCTCCTTTAAGGATTCCAGTTTCCAGGTATATTCACAGCTTGAAGTTATCCTATAGAGCACTGGTATTCTTTTCTTTTTTCTGTTTTTAAAAATTTATATGTTCCATTTGTACAGTTTCTGTTGCTCTGCCTTGAAATTCACTGCTCTTTTAAACTGTAATGTCTAATCTCCCACACGGTGTATTTTTTATTTCAGATAGTGTAGTTTTCAGTTCTTTGCATTTGATTTGGGTCTTTTTTGATATCTTCTGTACCTTTCTTCTTAAATTTATGAGCATTTGGAATACAGTGATAACAGTTTTAACATCTTCTTCTGCAAATTCTAGTTATCTTTGTCAGTTCTTATTCAGTTAAAGTTGATTGATTTTTTTCCGCCTGATCATTATGTGCCATTTTTTTTTTTTTCACTCCTGGTAATTTTTTATTGGTTCCCAGACATTTTGAATTTTACCTCTTTGGATATTTTTGGTTTTCTATAAATATTCTTGAACTTGTGCTGGATGAAGGTAAGTTCCTTGGAAGTGGTTTGCTCTTGTGAGTCTTGCGTTTAACATTTATGAGAGGGGCAGAGCAGTGCTGATCCTGGGGCTGACTGTCCCCTATGCTAAGGCAGGAGCCTTCCGTGTGCTCTGACCAGCTCCCTCTGACTTGGGTGGAGCTGAATCAGTCTGGGTGGTGGTGGTAGGGGGGTGGATAAGTACTGTACTCAGCTCTCTTCTCCTGCTGTGCGTTGTCCCTTCTAGTCCTCTGGATGGCTTCCCCCCAGCCCCCATCTCTGGTAGTTTCCTTATACACATGCCCTTTTCGGTACGGGGGAAGTACTCTGTGCATCTTGTACATGCTCCCTCTCTGGCACTTTGGTTTTAGAACTCTGTCTGCTTTGGTGACCCTGTATTCTCTGTAGCATTTCCTCAACCCGAGTCTGCTTGTCTCTGCCTTAGTTCCCTCTCTCCCGCGATGTCATGGTCTCGAACCCCTCTCAGGACAGTAAACCAGAGCAATCCTCTTATCTCATCAGTTTCTTCCAGGCACCACCATCCTTTCTGCCTTTTGTCATCCCAAGCAACGTTTCGTGTATTTTATCTAGTTATTTGGCTGTTTCTGGTAGGAGGGCATGGGGAGTCTCCTTTCCTCCATCTTGACTGGAAACAGATGTCTGTGGGCCTACCATGCTGATTTCAGAGGCAGGTTTACAATAGTACACACATCCACAGACTTCAAGGAAATATTATTGAATGTAAAAAAAAAAAATGAAAATCACTGGTTTAAAAATACAATCTGTTACCAAATATCTTATTGTTGAGATTGATATGATCTAAAAATCATTGTAATTAAAAGGAGAATGTATTGGGAAAGGTTAAGAAATTTAGGGAAATGAGTTGTCTTATAAGAAAGTTTTGTTTAGGGTGACTTAGTTTAATCAGATTTTTTTTCTTGATATTTAATTTTGATTTTTTTGGTGGAATAAATAGGTTTTGGAAAAGAAATAAGAGCTGTAACTTTCGAGCATGTGACATTGTAAGACAGGTCAAGTTTAGGGGACCCTCAATAAGAAATCTAACAGCCAATAGTATGAGGAAATTGGATTCTTGGGGAGTGACATAGGGTGTGGGAGAAGTTAAGAGTAACAGAGTGAAAAGTATCAACATGCAAATTCACATTTTGCTTCTAGCTAGTCACTTTCTTGTCTATTACGCTTTCTGGCTGGAGGAAGGAAGGGCTACATGTCAGAGCTGGGGACAGGCCTCTCTGTATAGAACAACTAAACAGTCTGCATTTCTCTGTGCGTTGCTTCTCCAACTTTTGTTCCTGTGAAAAACACAGGATTATTTTGAGGACAAGAAGGAGAAAAGGCTAAATGCCAAAGTTTCTTGTTGTAGATAATCGTCCTAATTATGAACCTAATTTTCATAGCAAGAGTCAGTGGTGTTCTAACTCAAAACAAGATCACACTAATTTATATGAACTTGACTTCTTATTTTCTCTTAAAATTTGTTAGGCTGTGCCTTGAAAACAGGAATCTTGAATTTTGGAGATTGCATGGTGCACTAGTGAATGTCAGAGGAGTGGAAACTGACAAAAATAAATCATATTCCAGGTACTAGAATATACAACCTCATGCAAGGTCTGCTGTATCTCTTTGACTCATCCTCTGAAAAATTGAAATAATGCTTCCCTATCCTTACATAAACGTGAAGCACGACAGAATGTTGCATATTGTGGGAAATCTCCCATTCTCATCTAAGACATATTACTTTCCTCAGATCTCCTGTTTTGCCTCTTGGTCTGGTTTCTGTATTGAATATATCTGGGTTAGTTTATTCTTAATGCATTGGCTGCTTGGTTTAAGGTAAATCATACTTTCTCATTCACCTAAGGCACCTATATAATCTCTCCTAAAATCTGGCAATTACACCATATGTTTATGAAATGCTTAGAATTCTAACTCCTGAACATTGCACCTCGTAAGAATATGGCCAGGAAATAAAGCAGCAACAGACTATGTAAGGGGAAAAAGCCTAAGAAAACATTTTTTGAGCTCATTCAACTCCATCAAGACTGGTGAATTTAACTGGCTCATTGAAGCAGCAAATACATTTTGTCTCCCTACTGAGCATAACCTCTGTGGAATCACATAAATTTTTCTTCCATCTCTGGGATCTGTTTCCTCTTCACTGGATTCTTGATGACGCCAGAGCACTTGAGGTGTATTTCTGGTTAACGTTTGACAGCGTTAAGTGTTAATTTGACAATTCAGATTTTGCCTGTGATGTTAGTAGAACTCTCAAAATATGTCAAGGAAGAAGGAAAACAAGCTGATAAGATTTAAGTACATCTCATTGCATGAAGATGTTTAACGTTAATGTAATGGGAGACAACCAGTATTTTTGCATTCTTTCTCTTAAAAAGAGAAAATGTGTAGTTCTCTGTCCTTATTGACTCCTCTGCACATGAAAAATGAGAATGAATCTTGGGAGTTCCAGTAACATTACCTTTAACTTTTGTGAGAAGATTTAAAAGAAAAATTTGAAGTGTTATGTGATTTGTGGTTCAGATAAACAAGGCTGCGTGACATCCTTTAACTGTACTGTTGTAGGCTGTGGGACTTTCAGGTTTGAGATGAAAAGTCTATCCTAGCATAAAAACAGTAATAGTTACCAGTGCTGACTGTTTACCTCTGCTAGGCACTATGCGGCTTTACATCGAGCCCTCATAATAAACTCAAGATTTAAAGTATAATCTTCACTGTATAGATGACAACGTTGATGCGTAATGACAATGAGTTCCATGGCCATGGCAAAGCAACCCTCGGTGGAAGAAATCATTTGAAACTGGGAGTCTTCTGACATCATAACTTATGTCCTTACCCTTTACAGCCTAACAATTAAAAAAAAAGGATTTTTGACAATTGACTTGTTGGAACACAAACATATTAGCTGAGGAAATCTACTTTCTATGCAGTAAAATAGCTCATATTCCCTTGTCATTATTAGAGATAGAAATAAAGAGATGAAAATAGGAAATTCCCCAGTTACTCTTCAGTCCACCTGATTGTATTTGATTTCTGGTAGACTGTACAGTCTCCATGTTCATTTCATATTAAATTAATTCATGTTTTTACTTTTCTTATTCTAATTCTTTTGAATTTAACATACTGTTATCATTCTAACTTTTGGAGGTGGATATTTAAGTAATGTTTTCAGCCTAATTTTCTAACATACACATTCAATGTTATTAGGTCCTTTACAACAGGGCTTTAGCTGCTTCCTACACAATTTTATATGTAATATTTTGTGAATTTTTTATGTGTTTTAATTTCTCATTTTACCTTTGAGGTTTTTTATTAGCCATTTAATTTCCAAACATCTGTGGATATCTAACAAGTTTGAACTATGATCAGAGAGCTGAAAACATTTTATATCAGTCTGTTAAAACTTTTTGAGACTTGCCTAGAATATGCCAATTTTTAAAATTGTTCCATATATACGTACTTGTTGGTTAGCTTTATTGATTACTAATGAAAAAATATTAATATGCATTAATTGTGAATTTGCCTTTAAATTCTGTCAGTATTCCTTTATACGTTTGAGGCTATGTTATGTGTAAACAGATTTGGGATTATTAAATCTTACTTGTGGCTTGACTCCTATAACTTTATCTCTTATGTCCATTGCTTTAAAGGCTACTTTGAGTGGGGGCACCTGGGTGACTCAGTCAGTTAAGCATCCAGCTCTTGATTTTGGTTCAGGTCATGATCTCAGGGTCGTGGGATCCAGCCCTGCTCAGTGTGGAGTCCGCTTGAGATTTTCTCTTTCTCCCTCTCCCTCTGCCCCTACCCCCGCTCTCTAAATAAATTAATAAAGTAAGGCCACATTGTGTCATGTTAGTATGGGTATGCCAACGACACATCTTTTGTGGTTCTCACTTCCAATATGGCCACTTCCACACATGGTCACAATCCAATAAAGCATTGAAGCTATTCAATAAGTTTTATTAGAAAAGAAAGAAAAAAAAAAAGGGAAAGAGAAAAGGATTTATATCCTTAACATCCTATGGGGTAGACTACATTAGTTTTCTGTGACTACTAAAACAAATTGGCACAGACTTAATGGCTTAAAACGACACAAATTAATTATCTTACAGCTCTGGAGAAAAGCTATCTGAAGTGAGTCTCACTTGGCTAAAATGAAGGTTTTCGCAGGGCTGTGTTTCTTCTGGAACTTCTAGGGGAGAAGCTATTCTCTTCCTTTTTCCAGCTTCTAGAGGCTGTCCTCATTCCTTGGCTCATGGTCCATCTTCAAAGGTTGTCGTCTTTCAGTCCTGTAAGCGCCTCACCCCAGACTTTGCTTGCTTCATCACATGACTTTTTCCATCTCTAAGACTCCTCCTTCTGCCTCTTGTGCTTGTAAGGACCCTTGTGATTATATTGGACCCGCCCAGATAATTCAGCATAATGTCCCCCAAAGGGCAGCTGACTAGCAAACTTAATTCCACCTGCATCCTCAATTCCTCTTTTCCATGTAACTGAACACAGAAGTTCCAGAGGTAAGGATGTGACCTCTCAAGAGTGCTAGTAGTCTTCCTATAACATTGCCATTCTGGGGCCCCTGCTAAAGCTTTATGCTAGTTATCTGAGTCCACCATCTTCGGGGCCTTCTCAATTTCAATTTTTTTTTCCCAGTTACACAGGAAGAGATTAAGAGCAGACCAGGGTTGCTCAAGTCTGTCCATTCCACAGAAAGTCCTGTTTTCAGGAATGGCCCCGGGGAAATAACCTTTGAGCTGTTGGAATATTCTGCCCAACACAGATGTTTTTGTATGCCTCAGTGTCTGGGCCACCCCCTACCTACATGGCCAGAGAAGATCATCCCAACAGTATCCACACTGTGACTTCTAGTGAACCTCTGCATTTGCTCTGAGGGGCTGGGGTCTGAATACCAGGTCAGTGAGGCAGGCGCCGCCCCCAGTCAAAACCTTGGAGGAGACCCCGCTGATCGGCGACACTTTGAACATGTTATCACCCAGTGCAGCTGGGGGAGCTGATCGTGGCCCATGCGACTGCCCTGGAGACAACTCGGACAGCTTGCTCCCACTTGCTCTTGGACTTCTCCTCATCCTCCTTTTTCCCTTTGCTGATTCCAACTTGTATCCTTGGCCATAATAACCATGTTGCCAAGGTGATGGCTTGGATCCTGCGAGGCCTTCTAGTGATTCTTCGAGCCTGTGGATAGACCTGGGGGCTCCGGGTACACCCGTGCTGCGGGACTGGGTGCTCTGCCTTCAGCATCACCTCCTACTTCTCCATTTCTTGGCCCCATTCAACTTAGGAATCTGCAGACTCCTTAAAGTTAAAGTGATACTGTTTATTCTGAGGTTTGGCTCCTTAATTCCAGCTTGTTTTGTTCCTTGAACTTGATTATTATTTTTCTCCTAAATCTATGAGACTGTTAAGGCTCAGCTTAGCTTAGATGCTTTTAAGGTGTCATTGTTTTTCACTGAGCATCTTAGTTTCTTTGTCTGCATGGATAGACACTGACAAGTGCATCGTAGAGCAAAGCAGTGCAGAATGCTGGGCTCATAACAAGGCGTTTCTCTTCCCCCTCAGATAATGTCCTGTTGCTCTCTGAGGACCTTCGGTTATTTTCGATGGAAGCGTTTACCTGACACAAGCTTGTTCTTCAGGCAGAAGGACACTGCTCTCTATTCCCATTTATTTCTGCCATTAATCTCACGACTTTGTTCGTGAACTCACTTATTTCTTGTAGCATGTTTCCAAATGCTGCCAGTATCATCCAGATACATGCTACTACCATTCGATTTTCTACTGTCTTTTCCTAAAAGGACAAGTCCATTAGCCTGACAGTCTGCCTCCTAATTTACCTTTGGTGACAGTTTCTCTTACTGCATCCTCTGATTGCAATCATTTTTTCCATCTTCGTTCCAATTCCTTATCCAGTGCTGCAAAGCTTAGGTTTTATTCATGGCAGTGACCCACTGGTGAGAGCAGTTTCTGGCTTCACACAATAAACATTTATTTTTCACGCATGTTGGTTTTGTATGGAGTGCAGCTCTGTGACACATGCAACTGGGGGTGAGGACACTGCTTGATCTTACAGCCTTGCTATCAGAAATAGGTTTTTTGTTTTTTGTATTTTTTGTTTTGTTTTTTTTTTTTTTACTTTGGCTGGCACATTTTTTCGTAGTACATTGGTTGTAACTAGCCACACGATGCTGTCTAACTACAACAGGGCTGGAAAGTATAATTTCCAGTTTCGTGGAGGGAAAGGACCTGGGTATTGGTCAACACAAGTCAAGGCCACCCCGGGAACTAGCATTTGTTGACTTCAACCTTGTGTCGGTCTCCGGGGCAGGAGACTTGTATACATTATTTCTTTTAGTTTTTATAATAACTGTGGAACATAACTATTGGTAACTTCACTGAGGCTTATGTAGGTTTAGAGCTTAGTACAACAGCCAAGATTTAAATCCAGAGTCTGACTCAATCTAGCTCTGTGTATTTTCCTCTTCTGCATAAAACATTTGTGCAATACTTACTGAGTGAGTAAATATATGTGTTATGGTATCTGGTGCTATGTGATTCAGTTCTCTTTGGGGGAATTTTTTTTTTTTTTTCTGTTTGTAGATTGGAAAAGCAGGGGCAGTGAAATTCTACTCATGCTGCTTGTTAAAAGATAAAGTAAGCATTCCATGGGCTTTGTGGGTATACTTCATATGGAACTTTTCAGATCATTAGTATGGCTTGCAGTAAACCATAATTGGCATGATGCATATTTTCATAAAATCACAAAGTTATTTTGGTTAAAAAACAAGTTTTGGAAGAAGACACATTTTATTGGATTTAGTTCAATATTCTGTGTGAGGCAAGACTGTGGCTTACAAGAATATCTCAAGAAATCCCTCATTTTCATGGAATTTGAACATAGATCTTGTGTGCGGGATAAATGTGATCTGACACCTGGAAACAAGGGGACAGTAAGGGCTGTGCCCCCTAAACACGTATAATTTATGCCAAGACCAGCTGTGCTTTATATCAGAGCTTGAAATATGGCATTATGAATTAAGCCAGGATGCATTATGTGTGCATATTGGGAAGAGCAGACGGACTGCTTTGTGCCAGACAGCGTGCACGGTGCTGCAGTGTGATTTTTCATAGACTATTTAAAAGGAATTGGTAAGTTTACGTGACCTGAATTTGAAAACGGGTGCTCTTACTCCCAATCTTTATGCCATTATGAGCAAACTCTACTTGTCAGCACCTCCTAAGCTTCTAAAATAAACAGGAAACTGCTTCTAAAAGATGGGGAAATAAAGTTGAAAGAAAGGCGAAGCAAAATTAACCTAATGTCACAATTAATCTTATGTCAAAAGAGTTCTTGGGCAGAAATACAAAAAAACTGTGAGTGAGCCTTACAGGCCACTGATATACAGAGAGGTTCAGAACGTGGGAATTAACCTGCTGTGAAGAATCTTGATTATCAGGTGTGTCCATAACCCTTTTGTTTTAGAGAAAAATATTTGTAACTTTTCAAGTTTTCCTTCTGAGATGGATGTGTTTTTCCTGCTAATTTTGCAGCCGTACACTTTCCTTAAATCATTCAGACAGGTCGCGGCCAAGAGTGGCTGTCAGTAAAAGAGCAATTTGTCTTTAAACTGAACACGCAGGATAGTGCCTTTGCTGCTACTAGTTAGTGATTGTATGCTGGGGGTTTGCCTTTGCTTTTCACAGGTCTTAAGGCCATTGTTTCGTGTCCTTGAAAAGGCTGAATTGCATGCTGCTCATTTTGCATAGCTCACCAACAAATGTCTTTTTGGGGCACCTGGGTGGCTCAGTTGGTTCAGCGTCTGTCTTCTGCTCAGGTCATGATCTCGGGGTCCTCGGCCCTGAGTTGTTGGGCTCACTGCTCAGCGGGTTGTCTGCTGCTCTCTCTCCATCTTCTCCCCCTGCCTCCACTTGTGCACTCTCTCTCTCTCAAATAAATAAATAAAATCTTAAAAAAAAATGTCTTTTTGAAAAATTTGTGATTTGGGGAATTCTTTTCTGAGTTATTCACAGCCTCTGATTTTATGGAATAATTATTTAGAATCTAAATAATTATTTAGAATCTATCTAAAAAAGACATGATACACATAGATTGTAGTAGTTTTTTTTTTTTTTTTTTTAATAAAGAAGCATCTGTTAAATGTCTTGACAACTGGATCCATCCATTCTAGACACCATTATCTTGTTACAGTTACCCATTTGGTTAAGCTGGTTTTGACAATACTAATTCTTGAAGGAATTCTTAAACTCGGAATGCTAATGATCACGGAGAATTAATTGAGAATCACTGAACACAGACTCTGTAATGATAACCATACATAGCTTACTGAACCAACTTGATAGAGGACTCAAACTATAGCAGATGTATACACCAGCCCTATTTAAAGCTTCAAATCTTAGAAATTCCAGGTTGTAAATTCATAAATCTCTCCTTTTTAAAAAGATTTAATTTTTTTTAACTTTTTTAAATTTTTTATTTTTAAGTAGACTCCATGCCCAGCATGGAGCCCGATGCGGGGCTTGAACTCACGACCCTGAGATCAAGACCGGAGCTGAGATCAAGAGTTGGACCCTTAACCGACTGAGCCACCCAGGCACTCCTTAAGATTTTAATTTTAAGTAATCTACACACAATGTGGGGTTTGAGTTTATAACCCCGAGATCAAGAGTTGCACGCTGTACTGACTGAGCCAGCCTGGCCCCCTCCATAAATTTCTTTTTTTTTTTTTTTTAAAGATTTTATTTATTTATTTGACAGAGAGAGAGATAGCGAGAGCAGGAACACAAGCAGGGGGAGCGGGAGAGGGAGAAGCAGGCTTCCCGCCAAGCAGGGAGCCCGATGCGGGACTCGATCCCAGGACCCTGGGATCATGACCTGAGCCGAAGGCAGACACTTAACGACTGAGCCACCCAGGCGCCCCATAAATTTCTCATAATTGCAAACATTTCAGGACTTTGTTGTGTAGCTCTTCTCTGGGTATTATGGTATTATCCATTCTCTCTGAAATTGATGCTGTTTATTGAAAAAAGTTTTTAATCTAGTGCAGTGGTTCTCAAATTTAGTTGAACATTAGAATATCCCAGGGGATTTACTAAACGTGAGCTACAAGCTCGGGAAATTCCAAAGGAGTAGGTTTTAGATGGAGCCAGGAATGTGTGTTATCCAGGAGATGCTGATGCAGTGATCTCTTCTACTAAGTATGTCAAATACTTTTAGAGATGTACAGTAACCAAAATGTCTAACACAATGTCTGGTACGTAAGTACTTAATAAATGGTTAATTTTTTGCATTGCTTATCAGTGTTAGTATTGAGATTTGATTTCTTACTATAGCAGCACAAAGAACAAAAGCCTGCATCCCTTTTGGATTTGCAGTTTGCCCTTCGAGCAGAAGGTAAACACAGGCCTTTCAGGCATTCCCCAGGGCAGACAACCCCACCATGAACCCCTCCACTCCTGGCTTTGGTCCAGTCGCATAGATTCTACCTCCCAGAGATATTTTATAAGATAAATGCAGCAAAACATCACGAAGAGTTTCTCTCAGAGGCAAGTTGAGCAACGGGTTTGGATAACAGTTGCAGCTATACAGGATTCCCTAAGGCTAGCTAATTTAGGACATTAAGGAGAAAATGAGAAAACTGTAGAAATATTCAGTAATTATTTCTAGAACTTTCTTTGTGTTATAGACCAGCAGTTGACAAATGCTTTCTGTCACAGAGACGGACTGGAGGAGGACAGTGAGGGACAGAAACTTCTAGCCACCTCCTTTAAATCTCCTTATTTCTTCCTCCCTAATAGATGTAAGAGGAGATCGGCTGACCTCTCCTTTGACACACCTCTACCCAGTAGGAGAATCTCTGAGAAAGCCTTCTCAGAAAGCTTTTTAAAGGAGGATCCTTTTCTGGTATAGATCCTTCTTCTATTCCACTGCCTCACCTTCTTCCCATTTGTAATGGCTGGGGCTCTAGCAGCCACCTTGAACCATAAATCACATTTAAGGAGAGAAATCCATGTGGCTCAGGATAGTATAGGAGAAAGAGGGAGTGAGCCTCCATCTCTGTTGTAGAGTTGCCAAACCTATATTGCACTACCTGTATCTGGAAAACATTAAATTTCAATCTTTAATTTTTTGTTCATTTTCTTCTCTATTACTCTTTGTCATATGTAACTCTTGGTGGGGTAGGAAACAAAAAAAGTGTTGGAAAGAGGGAAATATAGTTTGAGAAAGACACAGAAGATAGAGGTAGAAGACAGAAGATGAGAGAGGTAGCTGGAGAAAGATGCCGAGGTCTGGATACATCGTGAGGGAACTGGAGAAAGAAGAAATCCGGGCAAAGGGAGGCACAGAGGGGGCTGGAGAAAGCAGAGAGAATGGGGTGTGACATGAGAAAGGAAAAGTGAGACTCACCTTGTACCCACAGACATGACAGGTATGGGAGTTGGTGTAAGTCTCTGGTTAGGGCTGGTTTGATTTCCGTGTCTGTCACTCACAAACCAAAATATGTTGTCTGCATGACTGTTTCGTGTGGTTCTCCAGCTTCTTCATGGGCTTTCAGCCTTCTCTTGAGCAGTATAGCACAGACCTTTAAGGAATGTTACCACACATTGCATTCTAGTGTTTGCTTCCTGTCATGGACCGAACCCGGTGTTGTGATGTACACATAATTGAAATCCATCCAAGTTTACAGAAATAGGTTTCAGTCATTTTATTTTACATGTAATGCATTATACATTTTATTTTATTTTTTTTCAAGTTATTTTTTTTTTAATTAGTTTCAGAGGTACAGTTCAGTGATTCATCATTTGCATATAATACCCAATATTCATTCCATCAAGTGCTCTCCTTATGGCCATAACCCAGTTACCCCATCCATCCCTACCCTCCAGCAACCCCCAGTTTGCTTCCTACAGGTAAGAGTCTCTTATGGTTTGTCTCCCTGTTTTCATCTTATTTTTCCTTCCCTTATATGTATTTTATTTTAATAAAAGTATTACATACAGGAAATAGATGTAGTGAATTAACAGTTTGAAAGAAGCATAAACAGTTTTTGTAGTATAAATATATTTTTATCACTCTCTAGGAAACCAGGCTGATAAGTTATATTTGTGTGAAAGTAAAATATATTTAAAAGTAAAAAAAAAAAAAAAAAAAAAAAAAAAAAAAAATCTAACTTTTTGTCACTAAGCAATTGTAGACTAATTTCTTTAAAATAATGTATTTTGGGGTACCTGGGTGGCTCAGTCATTAAGTGTCTGCCTTCGGCTCAGGTCATGATCCCAGAGTCCTGGGATAGAGCCCTGCATCGGGCTCCCTGCTTGGCGGGAAGCTTGCTTCTCACTCTCCCACTCCCTCTGCTTGTGTTCCCTCTCTCACTGTGTCTCTCTCTGTCAAAAACTAAATAAAATCTTAAAAAAATATATATATATTTCTATTATGTTTTGGAACAAAGATGTGTTCAACAGCTTAAATACCTGTAACAATCAGCAAAAACACAATCCCAACGGTTTTATTCATATTCAAATAGATACTGTATTTCTTTCTGCACCAGTTAAGGTACAATAAGCAATGTATCTCTGAAGAAAATTGAGATTTCTACTAATTTTTTAAAGGTTGAACTTTTCAAGATGTTGCAGAGAGAATAAGGGAAATTTGTGTAAACAGCTGCTATATTCGAAATGGTGCTGCGACAAGGTGGGGGGGTCAGTTATTTGCCACCTGCTTACAATGGTACAGTGTGGGTTCTTAGGAACAGACTCCTAACCACTGAATCTGCCGTGATTTTTCATCACCATCTGGAGCTGGGCAGTGCTGCCTCACTTTGCGGGGCCAACTTTGCCTCAACAAAGAAGAGGGAGGAAGCGGGGGGTCCTTGCAAGGTGGGCCAGCTGCCAGGCGCAATTAGTGGGATTGTCCTTTGTGCACATTTTTAATGAACAAACATAAAAGAGCTCACTGAACACAAAGAGCATACCTTTTCAGAAGCAACAAAGATAAATGTTCATTATAGTCACAAGCGAGAATCACAGGCAGAAGGAGAGATATTTCGAAAACATCACATATTTAAACAAACATTTTAATGGAAACCTCACAGATCTTTATATAATTTTTTATTGAGAGTCCGTTTAAGACAGTCAGGCGAAGGTGGAATATGGTTTGATGAGGAAACAGTAGCCGTTCATTCAAGTAGTTGCTTTTCTTGCCAGATTTTTTTTTTTTTTTTCTTCTCTATCCAGCTTTTTGAGGGGAAAGCTCTGAGTTTGGAATTGGGACTTAGGTTTGAATTTCAGACTTGCCACCTTGTAGTGGTGCTGCTTTGGGTTGGTTAATTAACTTTCTCACGTAAAATATTTTATTTAACCAGCTAAGCCTGACGTTTCTTACGTAGAGATGATGAGAACGAGTGTGTACATCTCTCAGGCTGGTATTAACATATGAGGAGTCTTTATACACAAGGTCACCAGTAGAATAAAAGGAGTTACTTATATACCCTCCATTGTCCACTAAGTTAATAATGCAGTTTTGTTTGCTTTATCAAGAATTTATATCTGAACATTTCCTCATCATAGGCCATTAATACAATTTTCAGGAGTCTGTCAATAGAGTTACAGTCAATCAAATATTTATTAAGAACTTATATATCACTAGCACTTTTTGTTAGATACTCATATTTTATGTTCTAATTAGGAGATTAAGAATAATAGTTATGAATATGTTTTGAATTTGTTATTTTTTTCCTGCTTTTGTTTTGCATAATTAAAATGCCCCTAACACAAACAAACAAAAATAAACCACTATTAGATCCTTCTGTTGGAAGAAAGTGAATATGTGATCAAGATGGTAAATGCTTCTTGAAATTTTGTGTATATGTCATGTGCTCCCACACCCACTTGTCCTTAGGGTATTCAGTCTCAGAGGTAAATGAAAAGACAGCTAAGATCTCAGATCTAGTATTGATATTCTAGTCAGACTCAAATATTTGTACCTTGGGTCTGGGTGGGCATATATAAGCCCATGTATTTCCTATTATGAAATAATCATTTGGCAATATTTCTGTTTCATAATATGTATTTTGGAAACTACCAAAACATCAGGGAATTGCTATGCAATGTTTCTTTGTAATGCAAAATATCTGGATATAAAAAGCCAACCATAAATCCCATATCTGCATATCTAGATATATAACAAACATGTGACACACATATGACACAGAAATTAAATGTCTAAGAGACTGCTTTTCAGTTTGCTCTTCTATCAATAATATGTAGATATACCATCATGAACTCTTTAGCCATGTGAGTTATGGGGAAAAGCATTGTTTCATTTGGTAAAGGGTAATCTACATGCAAATTATGACTTTGATAAAAGATGTTAGGAAAACTGGATATTCACATGCAAAAGAATGAAACTGGACCCATACCCTATGTTATACAAAAATTAATGTGAATGAATTAAAGACTTAAAAGTAAGACCCAGAAGGGCGCCTGGGTGGCTCAATCTGTTAAGCTTCCAGCTCTTGATTTCAGCTCAGCTCATGATCTATGGAGCCTGGGATCCAGCCCCATGGGGCTCTGCACTCAGTGGGGAGTTTGCCTCCCCTCTCCCTCTGCTCCTCCCTCCGCTTATGCTCTCTCTCTCTCTGAAATAAATAAATCTAAAAAAAAATAGTAAGACCCAGAACCATAAAACTCCTAGGAGAAGACACAGAAGAAGTTCCTTGACGTTGGTCTTGGCAGGGAGTTTTTAGATATGACACTAAAAGCACAAGTAATGAAAGCTGAAATGAACAGGTGGAAACTACATCACTAAAAACCTTCTGCACAACAACATAAACCATCAGGAGAAGGAAGATGTAAGCTATGGAATGAGAGAAAATATTTGCAAACCATATATGAGATAAAGGGTTAATAGCCAAAATAAAGAAGGAATGTATATAACTCACTAGCAAAAAAACAAATAATTTGATTAAAAAAATGGGTAGAGAATCTGAATAGACATTTTTCCAGGGAAGACATATGCATGACCAACAGGTACCTGAAAAGATGTTCAGGATCACTAATCATCAAGGAAATGTGAATCAAAACCAGTTATGTGGGAGACACCGTTTATGGAAGATACTGTCTTTTCCCCATTAAGTATTCATGACTCACTTGTAAAATATTAGTTGGCTGTGGTATTGATTTCTTTTTTCCCCCCAAGATTTATTTATTTATTTTGTGAGAGAGAGAGCTGGGGAGGGGCAGAAGGAGAGGGAGGGAGAGGATTTCAAGCAGATTCCTACCGAGCACAGAGCCTCACTCGGGGCTGGATCCCAGGACCCCAAGATCATGACCTGAGCCAAAATCAAGAGTCAGACACTCAACCGACTAAGCCACCCAGGCGCCCCTTGCTTTCTTAATTTCAATTTTGAACTGTTCATTTCTAGTATATAGAAATACAGTTGGTTTTTGTGTGTCATTCTTATATCTTGCAAACATGTTAAAATTATTAATTCTAGTATTAGTCTATAGATTATTGGTATGGGATCATGTCCTTTGCAAATAAATGCTTACATCTTTCTTTTTAATCCGGATGACTTTAATTTTTATTTCTTGTTCTATTGCACTGGCTAGAACCTCCAGTAAAATGTTGAATAGAAGTAATGAGGATGGATATACTCACCTTCTTTTCCATTTCAGGGCAGAAGTATCCCTTGTTTCATTCTGAGTGTGATTTTAGCTGTAGGTTTTTGTAGATGCTCTTTATACACTAGAGAAGTTTCTTCTGTTCCTGGTTTGTTGAGAGTGTTTAATATGAATAGATGTCGGATTTTGTCAGATGCTTTCTTTGCATTTTTTGGAATGACCTTGTGGTTGTTGTTCTTTATTACATTAATATGGTGCATTAAATTAATTGATTTTTGATGTTACATCAACCTCATATTTCTAGAATAAATAATATTTGGTCATGATATGTAACTTTCTACATGTTGAAGGTTTTAAAAAATGGTTTGTTCAGGCTATATGTGTATATGTTTATGAAGAATACTTTTTGTGTAGTTATTTTCTTGTGATTTTTTTCCCCTGTAGTTTTGGTATTAGAGTAATACTGGCCCCATAGAATGTGTTGGGATGTGTTCTCTCTTTCTCTGTTTTTTATTTTGTTCCCTTATTGGTTCTTTGTATATCTTCTTTGTACAAATGGTTATTCAACTCTTTGTCCATTTTTAATAGAGTTTTTACTGTTTTTTTTGTGATATCTTCAATAATTATATTTTAGGTCTATTAGTATAGTTCTCGTGTACATATTTAAAATTTCAAGTGTCTTTACTAGTTTCTACCCTTCCCCCCCACCCGCCAGTGGAATATTTTCTCAATCCACAGGGGAAGGAGTTACAGGTAACTAATTTATGTCTGCTCTGCATATTGCCTACATTAACTATGGTCACTTTTATTTATTTATTTTTTTTTAAGTTTTTAATATTTATTTGAAAGAGAAAGAGAGTGAGAGTATGAGCAGGGGGCAGGGAAAGAAGGAGAAGCAGACTCCCCACTGAGCAGGGAGCCCGATGTGGGGCTCAATCCCCTGGACTCTGGGATCATGACCTGAGCCTAAGTCAGACACTTAACTGACTGAGCCACCCAGGCACCCCTGCCTATAAAATGGTGTTTTGGTCTCTGTTTCCTTTGCTGTTACTATCAATAATTTAAAGTCTCCTGTTTATTTTAAATGTAAGTTTCTAAACACACTGATTTGAATCTATATAGATATTTGGACAACTGGTGAACTTTATTTTGGGTGATCTTACTCTTCTGTGTCATAGCAGAGTTCATGTGTCTTTGATCTTTTTTAGGGCAAATTTCCTGTAGTGGAACATTCTGATCTGCTCCTAGGGAGGGGGCTGTGAGGGTGCAGCCAAGCTGTATATCTGGCCACGTGAGTTCTTGGAGTTGAGGCATCTTATTAGAATTCAGGTTTTCATTCAATCCCTCTATTTTGATTACTCTCATTTATGTCTGGTTTGCCTGAGCTGGAGGTTTCTTTTCAGAAAAGAAATGCGGTAGACAAGATCCCTGGTGCAGAGGATAGTGAAAATGTCTGCAGTTCTCTTTTATTTTATTTTTTTAATATGGAATTTAAATGAAACCTCCAGCTTTTGGGTGAATTTGGCACACATTGGTGATTCCTATCATTGGCTGGATATGAGAAGTACCTTGAAAGTTTAAAGGAAACAAAATCAAGCAAATGAGAGGAGGGAGAGAAACTAGGAAGGAAGGAAGGAAAGGAGGGGGAGAGGGAGGGAGGGAAGGAGGGAAAGAAGAGAAGAGAAAGAACCGGAAAAAGAACTAGAACAAAGAAAGGAAAATGAAGATGCACATTATTAGCCCAGAGATTCTGTTGTAGTTGGGTACTGGAGGGGGTTACTGATCACTGGTGTTGATAAAACACCCAGCAGGACAGCACCGGGCAGGGACCACCACCTGTCCTGTCTTCCCCCACGGGGTCTTCCACATTCCCTTTCTTGCATCCTCTCCTACCAACATCCAGGTTTATCAAGGTGCTGTGGCCACATTGCTGTGATTGCTGTTTGACTATAATGCTCCAAGAGTAAGCTCTTCCTTGGGTCTCCATCATTGTTGTCCTCTTTCTTGCAATCTCATTACCACGATTACTGCCCTCTGCTTCCTCACCTTTTATTAAAGCATCTACTGAAATACCCGGATTTTTGCTGTTCTTTTCTTCTCCATCTGATTTTGGATAGCAACACTGTATTCCTTATCGCCCCTGATTCCGTCCCTGTTTTATTTTTTCCAGTTGCATGTCTCCTTATTTAAAGAGTTTGTATTTTATGTATGTATTTTTCCTTGCTTTTCCTAATAGAACGGATATGCTATAAAGCAGGAATTTATATTGGTCTATTCCCAGTTTTTTTTCCCCTTTCCTCAAAGAGAACTAGGTATAATTTGATGTTTAATAAAGAGTTCTTGACTATAGCAATAAGTGAATGAGTGACCACATCAAAATATATCAGAAAAATAGAGAACACATAATAATAACATAAAACTTTAAATTTGTTTCATCAGCTTTTAATAGATCAAACAGACTTTAAAAATTAGGGATAGAGGAATTCTGAATTATATTAGCACTAAATTATTCATGTTTTCTAACAGTAGAAATGCTACTAAAAACCCAATGTAAAAAAAAATCTAGAAAATAAGCATAGCATTTAAAAACCAACAAATGCTTGGAAATTAAAAGGAAAAACAAAGACAAAACTTCGTTCCTAAACAATTTTGAGCTAATGTGATATAAATAGTAATAAAATACCTGATTTTAGAAACAAACAGAAACTTGACATTTTGTCAACAGTAACAAATAAGATCAGTTTCTTAATCTGACCCAGAAAAGTTAACTCCAAAAGTTAACAGCCTGATGAAAAATTCAGTCGAATATGTTTTGAAATCAGTTGATTACACAGAGATACACAAGCTTCCACACAACCAGTAAGTCTCGAAATAAAATAGGATCTACTTCAGTAGGCATATTTGGAAAAGTTTTAAAATCTATTTTTTCATATATGTTTCTATACAATATTTATAAACCTTCACTCATGCATCCAAATGTGTTTTCTTATTCCATTTCATATTTCCTATTTCAATAAAAAACATTTTCTCTGAAGCTAGTAATGAAACCACGTTAATGTCTTGGCATAAGGCTTTCACCGTCTTTTCGTGTCATGAATCCCCTCTTGTTGTTGTGAGAAGTGCCCACCACAATTCTCATTTCAAACTGGTGGGTGCTGTGCAGAACCATCCTGTGACTGGTATGGTGTGTAAAGCAGTAAACCCCTCCTGTCTCATGAGCAGGGGAGCCTGGAATCCGGGCGCTGTGACCATAGGGACCTTAAACACCGAATGGCATCCTCTGTCACTCTGGGAATACTGGGGAGCCGAACAGAGCTGTCATCATGCCAAACACAGGAGGGCTTTAAAATTTCTATTATTTTTATTTTATTTGCAGAATTTGAAGAAATATTTTTAAAAAATTGAGTTGGTAAGCAAGGAAGCCTATTACTGTGTCCAGGGACTGTGGGAGGTGTGTGTTTCCCCTGTTTACCAAAGGCAGGACTTTGGATCCGCTGTGGTCAGTGCAACAAGAGGAACAGAGCACTGGATAGCAGTGCTGTTGGTTCAAGAGCATTCTTTACTGTGTGAAATTATCAGACATGAGGGAAGAAATCGATAGACGAAAGGTGTACACAAAGCAGTCAATCAGATGGCTCAGGAAGTGTGTTCTAGTATCATGTTATATGTCAAATATGTCTCAGTAAAAGAAAAAAACTACAAAAAATATTTTACCTGCGATACAGAACTAAATAAGTGAAAAAGTACCGATTCTTTGTTCATTATATAATTTTGCCCCTATTATGAGAAAGAGGCAGGATGAAGTGAATGACAAATATACAAAAAGTAATCAGTTTCCATTTTAATATAAAGCTATCTGATTTTTACCGCAAATCATTAATTCTGTCCAAATGTCTTCCTAAAATCCTCTTCTAATGTTAAAATGTCAGTGGATCAATAGACTCTTTCTTCTTTTTGCTCTTTTAAATATTAGCTGATTTGCAAATGTCACTTCAGCAAATGAAAATTTTTTGCAACAATGGTGCTTACACCTTAAGATCCTATTAAATAATTTAAAAGATTTGTTAAAAAAAACATGACCAGCAAGGGCTAAATATTGAGATAAATTGTGATAACCTTAAGAATTAGTAGATGAAGAAAGGATAACCTTGGAGATGGTAATCCACAAACTAGGCCCTAATTATTTTCCCACATAATTTTGGAATCATGTTTAATATATTTTTATATATTTATTTTTCTTTAATTTTTATTATGTTAATCACCATACATTACATCATTAGCTTTTGATGTAGTGTTCCACGATTCATTGTTTGTGTATAACACCCAGTGCTCCATGCAGAACGTGCCCTCCTTAATACCCATCACCAGGCTAACCCATCCTCCCACCCCCTCCCCTCTAGAACCCTCAGTTTGTTTTTCAGAGTCCATCGTCTCTCATGGTTCTTCTCCCCCTCCGATTTCCCCCCCTTCATTCTTCCCCTCCTGCTATCTTCTTTTTTTTTTTTCTAACATATATTGTATTATTTGTTTCAGAGGTACAGATCTGTGATTCAACAGTCCTTCACAATTCACAGTGCTAACCATAGCACATACCCTCCCCAATGTCTATCACCCAGCCATCCCATCCCTCCCACCCCCACCACTCTAGCAACCCTCAGTTTATTTCCTGAGATTAAGAATTCCTCATATCAGTGAGGTCATATGATACATGTCTTTCTCTGACTTATTTTGCTTGGCATAACACTCTCCAGTTCCATCCATGTCATTGCAAATGGCAAGATCTCATTCCTTTTGATGGTTGCATAATACTCCATTGTAGATAGATAGATAGATAGATAGATAGATAGATAGATAGATAGACCACATCTTCTTTATCCATTCATCTGTCGATGGACATCTTGGCTCTTTCCACAGTTTGGCTATTGTGGACATTGCTGCTATAAATATCGGGGTGCACGTACCCCCTTGGATCCCTACATTTGTATCTTTGGGGTAAAAGCCAGTAGTGCAATTGCTGGGTTGTATGGTAGCTCTATTTTCAACTTTTTGAGGAACCTCCATGCTGTTTTCCAGAGTGGCTTCACCAGCTTGCCTTCCCACCAACAGTGTGGGAGGGTTCCCCTTTCTCCGCATCCCTGCCAACATCTATTGTTTCCTGACTTGTTAATTTTAGCCATTCTGACTGGTGTGAGGTGATATCTCATTGAGATTTTGATTTTGATTTCCCTGATGCCGAGCAATGTTGAGCACTTTTTCATGTGTCTGTTGGCCATTTGGATGTCTTCTTTGGAAAAATGTCTGTTCATATCTTCTGCCCATTTCTTGATTGAATCATTTGTTCTTTGGGTGTTGAGTTTACTAAGTTCTCTATAGATTTTGGATACTAGCCCTTTATCTGATATGTCATTTGCAAATATCTTCTCCCATTCTGTCGGTTGTCTTTTGGTTTTGTTGACTGTCTCTTTTGCTGTGCAAAAGCTTTTTATCTTGATGAAGTCCCAATAGTTCATTTTTGCCCTTGCTTCCCTTGCCTTTGGCGATGTTTCTAGGAAGAAGTTGCTTATATAAGCCAATTAATAACAAAAGCAAAGAAACACATCAACAACAATACAGTAATAGTGGGGGACTTTAACACCCCCCTCACTGAAATGGACAGATCATCTAAGCAAAAGATCAACAAGGAAATAAAGACTTTAAGTGACACACTGGACCAAATGGACTTCACAGACATATTCAGAACATTCCATCCCAAAGCAACAGAATACACATTCTTCTCTAGTGCCCATGGAACATTCTCCAGAATCGATCACATCCTAGGTCATAAATCAGGTCTCAACCGGTACCAAAAGATTGGGATCATTCCCTGCCTATTTTCAGACCACAATGCTTTGAAACTAGAACTCAATCACAAGAGGAAAGTCGGAAAGAACTCAAATACATGGAGGCTAAAGAGCATCCTACTAAAGAATGAATGGGTCAACCAGGAAATTAAAGAATTAAAAAAATTCATGGAAACCAATGAAAATGAAAACACAACTGTTCAAAATCTTTGGGATACAGCAAAGGCAGTCCTAAGAGGAAAGTATATAGCAATACAAGCCTTTCTCAAGAAACAAGAAAGGTCTCAAGTACACAACACAACCTAACCCTACACCTAAAGGAGCTGGAGAAAGAACAGCAAATAAAGCCTAAACCCAGCAGGAGAAGAGAAATAATAAAGATCAGAGCAGAAATCAACGGTATAGAAACCAAAAGAACAGTAGAACAGATGAACGAAACTAGGAGCTGGTTCTTTGAAAGAATTAACAAGATTGATAACCCCCTCACCAGACTTATCAAAAAGAAAAATGACCCAAATCATGAATGAAAGAGGAGAGATCACAACCAACACCAAAGAAATACAAACAATTATAAGAACATATTATGAGCAACTCTATGCCAGCAAATTAGATAACCTGGAAGAAATGGATGCATTCCTGGAGACGTATAAACTACCAAGATTGAACCAGGAAGAAATAGAAAACCTGAACAGACCTATAACCACTAAGGAAATAGAAGCAGTCATCAAAAATCTCCCAACAAACAAAAGCCCAGGGCCAGATGGCTTCCCAGGGGAATTCTACCAAACATTTAAAGAAGAATGAATACCTATTCTTCTGAAACTGTTCCAAAAAATAGAAATGGAAGGAAAACTTCCAAACTCGTTTTATGAGGCCACCATTACCTTGATCCCAATACCAGACAAAAACCCCATCAAAAAGGAGAAATACAGACCAATATCCTTGATGAACATGGATGCAAAAATTCTCACCAAAATAATATATTTTATGCAACAAACAAATCTTGACGCTGACAAAGCAAATCACTGAACATACAGAAAAGTGCAAACTATAAATTTCACATGTAGGTTTTTAATCCATTTTGAGTTTATTTTTGTGTATGGTGCAAGAAAGTGGTCCAATTTTATTCTTTCGTAAATAGCCATCCAATTTTCCCAGCACCATTTGTTGAAGAAACTTATTCCCATTGGATATTCCTGCCTCCTTTGTTAAAGATTAATTGACTGTATATCCTGGGTTTATTTCTGGGCTCTCTGTTCTTTTGATCTGTGTGTCTATTTTTGTGCAAGTACCATACTGTTTTGATTACTACAGCTTTGTGGTATAATCTGAAATTTGGTTTTGGGATACCTCCAGTTTTGTTCTTCTTTTTCAAGATTGTTTTGACTATTCAGAGTCTTATGTGGTTCCATAGAAATTTTAGGATTCTTTGTTCTAGTTCTGTGAACATTGCTATTGGCATTTTGATAGGGATTGCATTAAATCTGTAGATTGCTGTGGGTATTATGGGCATTTAAATAGTATTAATTCTTTGAAGCCATGAACCATGGAATGTCTTTCCATTTTTTTTGTGTCATCTTCAGTTTATTTCATCAGTGTTTTATAGTTTTCAGAGTACAGGTCTTTCACCTCTTTGGTTAAATTTATTCCTAGGTATTTTATTATTTTTGGTGTAATTGTAAATGAGATTGTTTTCTTAATTTCTCTTTCTGCTGCTTCATTATTAGTGTATAGAAATGCAACAGAGACTCTTAATCCCAGGAAACAAACTGAGGGTTGCTGGAGTGGTGGGGGGTGGGAGTGATGGGGTGGCTGGGTGATGGACATTGCAGAGGGTATATGCTATGGTGAGCGCTGGGAATTGTGTAAGACTGATGAATCACAGACCTGTAGCCCTGAAACAAATAATACATTATATGTTAAAAAAAAAAAAAAAAAAAAAGATAGTAGGAAGGGAAAATTGAAGCAGGGGGAATCAGAGGGGGAGACGAACCATGAGAGACTATGGACTCTGAGAAACAAACTGAGGGTTTTAGAGGGGAGGGGTGTGGGGGGATGGGTTAGCCCAGTGATGGGTATTAAGGAGGGCACGTATTGCATGTTAAATTTGGTTTCTTGATATTTCTTAAGAATTTTTACATCTGTGTTCTTCTGAGATTTTGGTCTGTAGTTTTCTTTTTTTGTAGTGTCTTTATGTGGTTTTGGAAACAGTGTGATATTGGCCTCATAGAATGAATCTGGAAGCTCTTCTCCCTTTTCTTTCTATGTTCTGGAATAGTTTGGGAAGAATAGCTATTAAATCCCCCCTCCCTTTAAATGTTTGGTAGAATTTGCATGTGAAGCCATCTGGTCCTGTACTTTTGTTGTTGGGAGTTTTTTGATTATTGATTCAATTTTATTGCTGGTACTTGGTCTGTTCAACTTTGCTATTTCTTCCTGGTTCAGTTTTGGTATGTATATGTTTCTAGGAATTTATCCATTTCTTCTCGCTTGTTCAATTGTTGGCATATAATTTTTCATAATATTCTGTTACAATCTTTTGTATTTACGTGGTATCAGTTCTTATTTCTACTCTATTTCTGATTTTGTTGATTTCTTTCATTTTTATTTAAATGAGTCTGGCTAATGGTTTATCAATGTTGTTTATCTTTTTAAAGAACACTCTCCTGGTTTCATTGATCTGTTCTATTGTTTTTTTTAGTTTCTATAACATTTATTTCTTTTCTAGTCTTTATTATTTCTTTCCTTCTGCTGGTTTGGGTTTTGTTTGTTCTTCTTTATCTAGCTCCTTTAAGTGTAAGTTTAAGTTATTTATTTGCGATTTTTCCTGCTTCTTGAGGTAGGCCTGTATTGTCATATACTTCCTTCTTAGAACTGCTTTTGTTGCATCCCAAAGATTTTGGACCATTGTGTTTCATTTTCTTTGATTTTATGGTTGACCCATTCATTGTTTAGTAGCATGTCATTTAACTTTCATGTATTTGTCGTCTTTGCAGATTTTTTTCTTGTGGTTGATTTCTAATTTTATAGCATGGTGATCAGAAAAGTTGCATGGTATGACTTCAGTCTTTTTTCATTTGTTGAGACTAGTGTGTGATCTATTCTGGAAAATATCCCATGTGCACTTGAAAAGAATGTGTATTCCAGTTTTAGGATGGAATGTTCTGAATATACCTATTAAATCCATCTGATCCAATGTGTCACTCAAAGCCACTGTTGCCTGGTTTATTTTCTGTTTAGATGACCTATCTGTTGATGTAAGTGGGGTATTGAAGTCCTCTCCTATTATTGTATTACTATTGATTAATTCCTTTATGTTTGTTATTAATTGTTTTATGTATCTGGGTGCTCCCATGTTGGTTGCATAAATATTTACAATTATTATATCTTCTTGCTGGATTGTCCCCTTTATGATTATATAGTATCCTTCTTTGTCTCATTGCAGTCTTTGTTTTAAAGTCCATTTTGTCCAATATAAGTACTGCTATCCTTGATCTTTCTTCACTTCCATTTGTATGATAAATATTTTTATATCCCTTCACTCTCAACCTACATGTGTTTTTAGGTCCAAAAATAGTCTTTTGTAGGCACTATATTGATGGGTCTTCCTTTTTTATCGATTCTGTCACCCTATATGTTCTGGTTGAAGTGTTTAGTCCATTTAAATTCAATATAATTATTGATAGGTATGTTTTTATTGCCATATTGTTTCTTGTTTTATGGTTGTTTTTATAGTTCTCTGTTCCTTTCTTCCCTTGCTTTCTTTTCTTGTGCTTTACTGGCTTTATTTAGTGCTATACTGGATTTCTTATCTTCACTTTTTGCATATCTGTTACTGGTTTTTGTTTTATGTGTAACATCTTGTGCATGTAACAGTGTATATTAAGTTGATGGTCGCTTAAGTTTGAACCCATTCTAAAAGCACCAAATTTTTATTCCTCTCCCTGCCACATTTTAGGTATATGTTTGTCACACTTTACATCCTTTAATTTTGTGAATCCCTTGACTGATTTTTATAGATATACTTAATTTTACTGCTTTTGTGCTTCCTACTTTTCTTATTCATGCTTATAGTCTTTCCTTTTCACTCAGAATCCCCTTTAAGCTTTCCTGTATGGCTGTGTAGTGGCCTAGTGGTCATGACTTCCTTTAACTTTTGTTTGGGCAACGCTTTATCTCTCCTTCTATTTTAAATGATAGCCTTGTTGGATAGAATATATTTAGCTGCAGATTTTTTCTTTCAGTCCTTTGAATATATCATCCGATTCCCTTCTGGCCTGCAATGTTTCTGCTGAAAAAAATCAGCAGATAGCCTTATGGGGTTTTTCTCCTCTATGCAGCTATTTTCTTATCTCTGACTGCTTTTAAAATTCTCTCTTTGCCACTACTTTTGCCATTTTAATTACTACATGCCTTGATGTGGACCTCCTTGGGTCAGTTTTGTTGGGGGCACTGTGTTCCTCCTGGATCTGGACTTCTGTTTCTTTACCCAGATTCCAGAAGATTTCAGCTGTTATTCTTCAAATAAATTTTCTGCCCACTTTTTTCCATTCTCCTGGGATCCCTATAATGTGAATGTTTTTAATGCCTGATGGCATGATGAATTCCCTTAATCTATTTTCATTTACTATTATTATTTTTTTCTCTCTCCTCTTCCTCTTGGTTACTTTCCATTACTCTGTCCTCTAGGTCACTGATCCGTTCTGCTTCCTCTAGTCTACTGTGCATCCCATCTATGTATTTTCAATTTCAGTTATTGAATTCTCCATCTCTCATTTGTTCTTCTGTATGTGTTCCAGTCTTTTTAAAAAATTATAATTATTTTTTAAGTTTCTATTTAAATTCCAGTTAGTTAACATACAGTGTAATATAAATTTCAGGTGTACAGTATAGTGAATCAACACTTATATACAATATCTGGTGCTCATCACAACAAGAGTAGTCCCTAATCCCCATCACTGATTCATCACACATTCCCTTAACCACCTCCTTTTTGGTAACCATTAGTTTGTTCTATATATAAAAGTCTGTTTTGTTTTGTTTTGTTTTGTTTTGAATTCTAGTTACTCCACTCTTCTCAAGTCCAGTGAATATCTTTATGATCATTATTTTAAATTCTCTATCAGGCATGTTGCTTATCTTTGTTTTGTTTAGGTCTCTTGCTGTCATTTTGTTCTGTTCTTTCATTTGGGATATATTCCTCTGTCTCCTCTTTTGTCTAAATCTCTGTGTCTGTTTCTCTCTATATTAGGAAAGTCCGTTACTTCTCCTGCTCTTGAAAATAGTGGTCTTATGAAGAGGAGGCTGGGTAGTGCCCTGAAGTGCAGTGTCCCCTGTTCATCAGAACCTGGTGGTTTCGGCCTGTCTCCTGTGTGTGTTGTGTGCATCCAGTTGTCTCTTTAGTCCACTTTAGTCCAGTGGATCCCTTTGCCTGTTGTGGGCAGTGTTTAGTCCCTGTGTTGTTAATAGGCTAGTCTGGAGCCATCTTGGGTTTGGGTTGGGTCAGGCCAGGCATTTGCCAGAGATGCAGTAGCACTGAGCTGCAGGGGTTTCTCCCTGTGTTGTCCTCTGAGAGGATTTCATTGGTGGGTAGGGCCTGCAGTGAGACCAGATGTCTACCACTGCCTGTTGCTCAGGCTGCAGTCAGACTGGTGTGTGTGTGTGTGTGTGTGTGTGTGTGTGTGTGTGTGTGTGTGGTTATCTTTTCCTTTCCTTGGGGCAGGAATCACTTTGGAGTGGTGCTGGTTCCTGCTGTTGCTGCTTGCACACTGGGAGGCTTGTGGCACCACTTTGGAAGACTCCTGAATGTGGATTGCAGGAGGGGTGGATGGGTCTGCAGAAAATGTGGGAGCAGGATGCACAGTGTTAGTAAGGTTTGTGCAGGTTGGCTGTGGGAGGGGACCTGGGGCTGATTTGGGGGACTGCTGCTGAGAGCAGGTTGGAGAGGGTGGGTCAGCAGAAGTGTGAGGGGCTGGTGAGAGCTGTTAGCAAGCTAGGTGGAGTGTTTGTGCTATGCTTGTTCCTGTAGGGTCCATGTCTCCAGGCTTGGGGACAGGGGAGGGAAATGGCACCTACCAGGGCTTTGTTATTTGAGAAGTCTCCCAGAGATCTTGTCCCGCTCAGCACACACTCCGAGAGGAGTAAACAGATCCCCTTCTAGTGTACCCCGCATGTTTTTCAAATTGGTACTTCTTTGTTATATTTCAGTAGGCTCTTTGCTGTGCTGTTTCTTTAAGGCGGGGGGACTCCATTTCCTCTCACCCTCTGGGCTCTTGCAGAGCTGGGCAGCTGATTTTTAAAAAGGTTCCAGGTGGGCGCCTGGGTGGCTCAGTCGGCTAAAAAGGTTCCAGGTGTTAAGCCTTGCTGATGATAAGAATTGGAGAAATTAAGTCCCTCTAGTTTCCAAGGCCAAACGTTATGGGGCTTCGTCTTCCCAGCGCAGATCCCCTGAGCCTGTGGTGCCCGGGGGAGGGTTTGCTCTTCTCCCCTCTCCGTGCCTGCAGTGACCCTCCTCCTGTGGACAGTCTGGGACAGCGTGGTTCCCACTGTGCCTCTGCCCTTCTTACTGTTTTCGATGCGTCCTCTTCTCTCCATTTAGCTGCGGAGGGTCTGTTCTGCTGGTTTTCGAGTCATTTCCTGGATTATTTACCCTGGTGTGGGTGTGATCCTGGGACAAGGATCCTGAGCCTAGGATACTCCTACTCTGCCATCTTCCCTGGCAGTTCTTGATGTTTAGTGTTTAAATTCTTATTAAAATACACACTCATTACAATAATCCAGACAGGCCTTAACTGCATATGACGATGACTGAAAATTTTCTCATTTCAGAAGAAAAAGTTAAAAGTGTTAATTGTGTTGTTTTCCACAATTTTCTATGTGCATATATAATCTTATTATACATATATATCATATTACATGCAAATGTATAAGTTAAATTACATATGAATAAATGAATATGAGTTATGAAATATGTAAAATTTCAGATATGTATTAAAATTGTTTATGAAAATTTAAATTCTGTTTTAACTTGTGCTGATATGAGCACTGGTACATTAATACCACTTCTAATGTTATCACTTCTAATGTTTGTACTATCATTGCATTGAGAGAAAACGCAGAATTTAAATAGTGTCTACCTATTATTATATATTTAGATTATTAGAATTTTTTACTCCTGTGATTTTTGTTATAATGAACAACTTTGGGACATTAATATCCTATATTTGGGATTATATCCCTACATAAATAGATTTCCAGGAGTGGAATTAATGAAGAGAAGGTGGGGGCGCCTGGGTGGCTCAGTTGGTTAAGTGGCTGCCTTCGGCTCAGGTCATGATCCTGGGGTCCTGGGATCGAGCCCCGCATCCAGCTCCCTGCTCAGCGGAGAGCCTACTTCTCCCTCTCCCTCTACCTGCCGCTCTGCGTACTTGTGCTCTCTCTCTCTCTCTGTCAAATGAATAAATAAAATCCTTAAAAAAAAAAAAAAAAAGAAAGAATGAAGAGAAGGTGTTACTATTTAGTGTAAAATTGTTTTTCAAGTGGTTTTTACTCTTTTTATGTCATCACAGCAATGTGTCAGAGTTATTGAAGATCAATCATTGGAAGATTATAAAAAGGTTTTTTTGAATCATAAAAAATGCTATAATCTCATTCACAGTTTAGAGGAGAGAAATGAATAGTAGGCAGGGGGACTAGTTAGGAATCGATTGCAGTGAATGAGGCAAGAAACAAATGGGAAAACCTGAAAACATTTTGCAATATAAGCATTTATTTATTTGTTTATTTTTTACTTATTTTCAATTAAAGATTGATCAGGCACCTACTCTGTTCTAAGAATTGTTCTGAGCACTGTGCTTGGTATTTAGTATACTTAGGGACCAGGGCCCACACACTCTTTTCTGGGCATGGAAAAAAAAAAAAAAAAGGAGTGACGCTAAGATACTGAAGACACAATGCGGATATAATGTGGAAAAGATGACTCTCCATTTTGAGGTTTGGTGACATAGTGGATGATGGTATTACTTACCTGCGCCCTTTTTTTTGCTGTGTTTCTGCAGCACTCCCCTCTTTCCTCCACCATCCCTAGAGCCTTCTCAACTGGATGACCTCAGTTCATCTTTCAGAAGTAGGGTAGATGTGTTTTATTCCAGAAAGCCTCCACATTGCTGCTTTTTGGTGTTTTTAATTTCTTAGGAACAGAGAGGTATAGTGTCCTTCATCAACACAATTAATTTTCACCACTGAATTCTTGTTTTTGTAACTATAGCTCCTATTGTTCGTATATTTCTGCAAGAAAATAGTTACAAATGAGAAAAGAAGACTCACAAACATAAGAAGACCTGAGAATCTTTATGTTCATGGATGTCAGTCATTTCTAGAGGCATATTTTTCTTTCAACCATCTCTTCCATGTGAAGATGCAGTGTGGGGTCAAGCATCTCGCCATCCTGGCCTGTCCTTATTCTTTGTCTCACATAACCAGTTCCACTTACTTTGCCTCCTCGACACTTCAGAGATAATGTGATTATGTGATTGATTTTCTTTCATATCACACCAGGAGATAAATGGTGTATAGATATCATCTTGTATTGATTCATTTGCCGTAGAGTTGACTCGAACACGATTACTGCTAGTTCACTTCATTTAAGAGTCGTAAGTCTTTAGCATCCTGTAGAATTGATTTTTTTTTTAAGGAACAGACTCTATGTTCATCTTTTGAAAGACTATAAAATTTATAAACCAAATCATAATTAACAGTTTCCTCTCAAAAAACTCTTTTTCTTTGGAAAAAAAAGTCTTCCTTCTGTTTATTTATCATAGTTAGAAAATGAAGAATCTGTTTTCACCCTACTTTGTTGATTCCACATAAAGTCTGATAGATGTAGTGCTATATTGACATATTGTAAATGGGAAATTCTCATAGTGATTTTTCCATAGACATAATTTCTCTTTGGTAAACTGCTTTACTTGGTCATGGCTTTATTTTGAAATTATTAGAAAAATTGAAGAACTTTATTAAATATTTCATAAAATGATTTAATTTGACAGTGATATGTACATAGAGAATGTATTCACATCTTTGCCAATGTCTTATTTTGATGTTGAGATGATATCTTATTTTCATTCATCAAATTTTAAAAGTCAAAATATATTAATTCACATTCCATTGGGAAACATAAAAATGAAAACATACAAATTCTGTTAAAGAAAGGCATCCCTTTTCCAGTTCCTGTGTCTTTCATTTTACCAATGTCATCTATCTCCATATATGTTCCATAGAAATATAATTAAAAGTGTTGTTTTCTTCTTTGTTTCTAGGCAAGAGCTTTATAGAAGAGCTTTCTAACAGAGGCAAATTGTAATATATCCTTAAAATATATTCAGTAGCTGTCCTCACCAATGTGTCTTTTAGAATTCTTTCCCAAACTGTTCAGTTAATCTTCATCTCTTGCTTTTAAGTTTTACTGTGCTTATAAATGTTTCTCAAGAAATTTGGTACTTGGTTATATGCTGTTTTATATTATTGCTAGTCATATTTTTGATTTTTTTAAGATTATTTATTTGAGAGAGAGTGAGAGAGGGAGAGAAAGAGAGCGAGCAAGCACAAGCCGACTGAGCCACCCAGGTGCCCTCATATTTTTGGTTTTAAGATCCATCAAATTTGGAGCTGCCAGCTTTTTCCTGGATACTGTCCATTCTATAGCAGGAATCAATGAACTTTCTGTAAAGGGACAGTTAGTAAATGTCTTTGGGGTAAGAGAGTTACAGTGGAGATTTTCAGCTCTTACTTTGTATGTGAACGCAGTCAAAGACAATATGTAAGTGAATGAGCATGACTGTGTGTCAGTAAAACTTTATTTACAAAAAGAGGCAATGGGCTGGATTTGGACAGCAAGCCATAGTTCACTGACCCTCTGTCTATAAAATAATCTGAGAATGATACTTAAAGGAGCTACACAGGTAGCATGAGTGCAGGAAGCCAGGAGGCTTTCTTTCACCAGAAGACTTTTTTCTTTGTCTATTAAAGAGGTTGGAGGGCGCCTGGGTGGCTCAGTTGGTTAAGCGACTGCCTTCGGCTCAGGTCATGATCCTGGAGTCTCCAGATCGAGTCCCGCATCGGGCTCCCTGCTCGGCAGGGAGTCTGCTTCTCCCTCTGACCCTCCCCCCTCTCATATGCTCTCTCTCTCTCATTCTCTCTCTCATAAATAAATAAAATCTTTAAAAAAAAAAAAAAAAGAGGTTGGAGTTCTGTAAGAAGCATATATGCTTTTCTGTTTTTCCTAAACATGTCCCTGTTTTATTTCCTGGTTTCTGAGAGAGTTGGGCACAAAAAAATTATTTTCTGCCTACATTTACTATAAAAATAAGAGTGTTGCAGTGAACACTCTACTTGGCTGTGGACAGCAGGGAGTAGTGCAGACTGTGGCAATGGGGATAATGTCACATGGGGAAGAGGCCAGTGTTTCCAGATCTTCCAATTATTCAAATTATGAAAACAATTTACACTGGAATTTCCCCCAAATTTTAAGTGTTTGAAAATTTAAAAATTACGTAGGTGAAGAATGTATGGTTCATATAAAAAAGGTCTACAGGCGAGGACTGACCAACTATTTTCAACATTGGTTTGGTAGCACACAGCATACAAAGGTGTCTGAGGAATAAATACCAGGTCCGTAGGCTTTCACCTGAGGATGGGTGTCATGTTATTTAGAGGGCTGAAAATATAAAGCATGTTAACTTAGAAAGACTAGAAATATTAAGCCTCTCATTTTCTCTTACAGACACAGAATGGTCACCATTTGGTCACTAGCTATAGGGACATGTCCAAAGGTGTTTCTTTGACTAGAACATGTGTTATCTAATTCATGTCACAGGAACAAAAAGCTCAATGAAGGCAGTGGAGGTGGAAAATGGCCATATTAACTTTGTAGGGAGGTGGACTGAGAAATAAAGGTAGATATTAAAGTTGGATAAAGTATAAGTAGGCATCAAGTAGCAGACACTGAGTGGGGGCAAAACCCGGATGAGCCCAGACTTTACCAAGATTTGTTATCTAATGGGGGAAAGACATGGGCATAAAAATTAATGTTTAGATACAAAGATCATTCACTCTGAGGCTGATGGGGTTTGTGGCAGGGATTTGAGGACAGAGGGCTCATCAGCTCCCTCAGAATTGACCCTTAAAATAATAATGGAGAGTAATAAGCCACTACTGAAGCCAAGACACTGTTTCTGAGTGTAACAGGGAGCTAGCTGTGAAGCATGTCAACCTGGGCAAAATCCTGGAACTTCCTACATGCTCTCATATATTTGTAAGCAAGAAAGCAGCACTCTCACTGAGCCGTGACCAGATACTGGTGAAGCTGGGGTCAAGCTTGAGCTGCCATGACGGTGTTAGAGCCTGAGTAGCTCGGGCGGTCAAGACAAGATGCAGAGCTATTTTTACCCTTTGGATTTAATCTAATTAAGAAAGAGAAATTCTGTTCTCATCTTCTCCCCCATCCTAACTTGAGAACTTGATCCAGGGCAGATTTGACAGAGCTTTTGGATGGGTTCCTTATCTCATATTCCTCATAGTGACATTATTGGAAGAAATCTCAATTAATACTGGGATGTGTGACAGTTCCAGTCTCAAGTTGTTTAGAAGTATTTGGGTGGCCGAATAATCTGTGTAGGATGAATGTATGATGGAATGATGCTCCTGAGAGTCTCCTTATACACTGTATTCTCACCCACAGGTTAAGTAGGCCTTCTTCCCTCCCTCCTTCCCTCCTTCCCTCCCTCCTTTCCTCTTTCTCAGCACCTATAACTATGATCCACATACAGCAGGATTATTTCTTTGGTGATCCACATAGATTCATAAGCACAGTTAGTGATGAATCACAAAGATGGAGGAACAGTTTATTTTTATAAATGCCCACTAAAGACAAATGATAAAATTCCAGATGATTTGTCAAAGCTGTATTTTGAAAGCACTCACACGGTTCAAAATAAGAACCTTTAGAACACTGCCATAAGCCACTCAATATTTCACAGAGCCGCTAACCCATACCTTACTTGAGTTCAAATTAAACTATAAAATATGAATGTTAAAATGTAAAGGTAGCATAAATTCCAGTTTAGATTGAATGCAGAAACTCCTAGCTCTGAAGGCAGAGGTACGTGGTAGAGAAAGAGGATTTGCCTGCAAGATCAACAAGCAAAAAAGGGGAATCATATTGTACATAATCTTGAAATGATAAGAATAAATTACCCACGAAAGGTCTGTGCCTGGTCAAAGATCATTGTCCCAGGTCTTATCTGAACTATAATTATAAAATTAATTTTGCACTATCGTAAGTATATCCCCAAAAGACTCTCTCATTTTTTTGTTTCCCCACCTATATGGCATAATCAGAATACAAATTACTAACAGTGGAAAGAAATCTAGTTTATTGTATGTCATGGGTATAAGGAAAAGATCGGATTTCATCAGTCACCCATCTCCCTGTTATTTTACCTTTTGCCCAGGCTGGGAGTTTCTCAGGAAGGGAACTTTTTCTCCCCATAGTGTGGCTATGGCTTAGAATTCATAAATCTTTTTTTTTTTTTTTTTAATAGTTTTTTTTTTTTTTAAAGATTTTATTTATTTATTTGAGACAGAGAGAATGAGAGAGAGAGAGAGAGCACATGAGATGGGGGAGGGTCAGAGGGAGAAGCAGGCTCCCTGCCGAGCAGGGAGCCCGATGCGGGACTCGATCCAGGGACTCCAGGAGCATGACCTGAGCCGAAGGCAGTCGCTCAACCAACTGAGCCACCCAGGCGCCCCATAAATCTTTTTTTTATATATATTTTATTTATTTGAGAGAGAGAGTGCACGAGCACAAGTGGGGGGAGGGGCAGAGGGAGACGGAGAAGCAGACGTCCCACTAAGCAGGGAGTCTGATGCGGGACTTGATCCCAGGACCCTGAGATCATGACCTGAGCCGAAGGCAGACGCTTAACCGACTGAGCCACCCAGGTGCCCCAGAATTCATAAATCTTGACGTCATTGTTTGACTTGTTCACGTTGTCAAGGCTGAACTCTGCCTTGAAGCATCCTCTCAAAATGCAGCTATTCCTTGAGGAACCCTCAAGGAGTAACTCTTCATTCTTACTTGATCCAGCAGAAATGAGCTTTTTCTTCATTTGTTTTTCCTGATATTGTTACATTTAAAACAGACTTTTTATTCAAAGGGTAGTTTCTCTTAATATCCAGAGTGATTCAGTTGCTTTATTTGCATTTAAAAACAATGTTAGAGAGACTGTTACCAGATTTAGCAAAAAAGAAAAAGTGCAGGATGCATAGTTAAGTGTGAATTATTCCTAATTGCCTATGCGTATGCTCACTGAGATAAAATAAAAATATTGCATGAACCACACTTATATTAAAAAAAGTTGTTAACGTGAAATACATTATGTCTCTAAATAACAGACCTCTTTATTATATTTCTCCAATGAATTGTTTCTTTCTAACAATCCTCATTTTGCAAAATTTGTTGATAAAATTCCCATGCCATTGCATTATGTGTTCCATTTCTATCACAACATAGCTTCTCCAGTGGTCACATTCAACTTACTTCATGCTTTTGCCCACTGAATATTTATTAATAAGAAAGCACACGCTCATCATTAGCATCATGAGCTAGGACAGTGAACATGTACTGGCATAAAGTTAACAACTCTGAGAATTGCTCTATAAATTTGATTTGTTGAAGCACATAATACCATCTTTCATGACATAATAATTACCCACTTCAAAGTGGAATTTCTTTCCCTGTTAATAAGTGATGTTGTGGCTTTTGAATACAGCCTTGATACTGAATGCCTACAACATTACAGTTCTTTCTTGAATGTACCCAACAAATGTCTTTAAGCAATGAAATACTTGAGTAACACTGGTTGCACTTCTCAAATGGCATGATCCTACTAATAATGAGATTTTGGGAACTATGAACAAGAAATAAGTAGGCCTTAATAGATTATTTAAAAAGTCAACAAGCGTTTTTTAAGCAGAAGTGAAGTATAATTTCAGTGCTTCAGGTAAACTCAGGTATCTCTCAACTGCATTTGTTTTATTGTGTGTGTTTTGTTTTGCTTTTGACTTCTATATTGTTGTTGCTTGCCTTCTATTTTGTTGTTGAGGTATAATGGCATATGACATTATATTAGTTTCAGGTGTACAACATCATGATTGGATTACTTGTATATATTGCAAAATTGTCACTACAATAAATCTCATTAACATCCCTCACCACACATAGTTATAAGGTTTGTTTCTTGAGATGAGGACTTCTAAGATGTACTCTTTTAACCACTTATTTCAGAAATGAAGTATTATTAGCTCTATTCACCATGCTGTACATTACATCCCCATGTCTTCATTATTTTATAACTGGAATTTTGTGCGTTTTGACTTCCTTCACCTTTTTCTCCCCCTCTCCACCTCCAACCTCTGGAAACCACCAATGTGTTCTCAGTATTTGTTTGATTTTGTTATTCTTGTTGCTGTTTTAAAATTCCACATATGAGATTGTATGGTAGTTGCCTTCTCTGTCTGCCTTATTTCACATAGCATAATGCCCTTTCCATCCATGTTGTCACAAATGGTAAAATTGCATTCTTTTTTATGGCTGAATAGTATTCCATTGTGTGTATATACCACATCTTCTTTATCCATTCATCAGCCAATGGATGTTTAGACTGTTTCCATAGTTTGATAATTGTAGATAATACTGCTGTAAACATCGGGGTACATATGTCTTTTTGAGTTAGTGTTTTTGTTCTCTTCGGATAAATCCCCAGAAGTAGAATCGCTGGATCTTATGATAGTTTTATTTTAAAATGTTTGAGGAACCTCCAAACTGTTTTCCATAGTGATTGCACCAATTTACACGTTCACCAATAATGCAGAGAGGTTTCCTTTTTTCAACACCCTCACCAACACTTGTTATTTCTTGTCTTTTTTGATGATACCCATTTTCTAACAGTCATGAGGTAGTATCTCATTGTAGTTTTGATTTGCATCTCCTTGATGATGAGTGATATCGAGCATCTTTTCATGTGTCTGTTGGCCATCTGTATGTCTTCTTTGGAGAAATGTCTGTTCAGATCCTTTGCCCATTTTTAACTGAATTGTTTTTGCCATTGAGTTGTAGGCGTTCTTTGTGTATTTTGGATATTACACCCTTATCAGATATATGCTTTGCAGATATTTTCTTCTCTTCAGCAGGCTGCCTTTTCATTTTTGATGGTTTCCTTTGCTGTGTAGAAGCTTTTTAGTTTGATGTGGTGTCACTTACTAATTTTTGCTTTTGTTGCTTTTGATTTTGGATCCAATTCAAAAACTCATTTCCAAGACCAATGTCAAGGAGCTTACCACCTATGTTTTCTTCTAGAAGTTTAATGGCTTCAGGTCTTACATTCAAGTCATCAGTCCATTTTGAGTTAATTTTTGTGCATGGTGTAAGACAGTAGACTAGTTTCATTCTTTTGCATGTGAATATCCGTCAACTGCATTTTTTACAGACCCCAAATTGGTTTTTGAATGCAAGAGAATTGAAAAATACTTACTGGTAACAAAATTGTAAAATTACTGTAATTGCTCCATTCAAAAAGTATAATTACTGAAGGAAGAAAATAATTTTGTAATAATGACTTCAGTGTTGATAGGATACAAGATGCCATTTGAACAACATTATGCAAAATGTGGGCAGGGCAGTCAACACCTTCCCTAGAATCAGTCTTCAACTTTGTATAAACATGTCCACACCTTTACACAAAGTTTCACCTGAATGTCCGTTATTCTCACCAAAAACAATGCAAATCTTATTAACTCCTAACTCACTATGAAACTCTCTGCAAATAATTTTTTGGAAGTCTCAAGTGGATACTGTTTTATTCACAATAGCCTTAGAGACTTTTTCACAAGAAAAATTATTGTACTAGCAAAATAATTGATTTTGTGTTGTGATTACTTGCTTCCTTGGCTATGCCATAGAAAAAGAGACATTTAGATCTTTAATAATATCTGTAATGGTAACATGAGCTATTACATTTTTAAAAATTCTATTATTTCCTTGTGGAAACTGGTCACTTTTGGAATATGAAAATACTTCTGGTATGGTACAGTCACTTGAGCTCCAAAACTGATAACCTTATACGGTGCAGAATGTTATTACAACTTCTTTTGTGATTATTTCATCTGCATCTGAATTTCTCTGTTAAAGTTTTTATTTTATCACTTTCTTGGTACTAGTTGAATAAATTATACATGTGACATTTTTAGCTGTCAGTATATGCTGGTTTATTTCCACCCTTTTGGATATTGAATGAATAATTGCACACTGTACAAATTACTTACTTCAGAAGGGCTTTCCCTTAAGAAATGTTCACTATTCAGAAAATGTATCCACATACACTAACAAATATACACTAACAAATATACACTAACAAGCATTTTGGCATTCTGGGTTTCAAACGTATACAAATAAAAAGATAACAGCCACCCGTGGAAGAACTGGAGATTGCATATCATGTTAATGGACGTGTCTGTCATTCACCAATGTGAACTCATAGCTCACTGTAAATGTGCTGAACTATTGAAAGACTGGGGAATATGTGAATCAATAAATTGAGTTCACATCTGAGATAAAAGAGAACTTTTCATTTGCCTGATTCAAGGGACAGATGCACTTGGAAGGCACAATCTTGCCCATCTTTTATAAAGTTTGGTGAATTCTAAATGAATTCTAAGAAGCACAAGTGTTTAGGGCTTGACAGATTTGAGTCTGTGTTCATGTGATTTGGGAGGAAGGCTATTATGAACGTCTGCTTTTCAGAAACATGGACACTGGAGTGAGGTACTTGCTGATTTGCTCTTATCGAGACCAGGGGCTGTCAGCCAATCAGAGAAGGGGTACTGATCTGAAGCTTTTTCTGAAGATCGCTAATTGTCCAGGACCTGGAATTCTAGCCAAAGAACAGTTTTATCCTTTCTTGAATATGAACAAGTATGTCTAATTCGCATTCTCCCATTCCGGTCTTTTCCTCAGCCAAACCTGTAGGAAAAACCCAAGGATTATCCTAATTTTTATTTGTGGTGCTATGATTCTCACCTAGTGTTGCCATTTTAGAGATTTAAACATTAAAATTATAGCCTAAAAACAACTGACTGCTGATTTTTTTTTTTTAAAGTATTGAAAAAGGCTGAATCCAAGGCATTTAAGACATTTTGACAAAGTCAACATAGCAAGCAGGACAAAAATCATTAATTATAGGAAGTGTCCTGAATATACAAGACACTTTGCAGCCCTATTTATAAAACAAGTTATTTCTCCTATTAGGTGCATCTCTCTCTCTTACCAAAATTATCTTTGAATCATTGTAAAGCACAGAAGGGGATTTTGTTTCAAAATCCTAAACACAGTAGTGTGACTTTTGCTTTTCCCCGAGAGGCCCTCAGAATAGTATTCTGCATAGCTAGACGCTCAAACACAGATTGATGTGTGCTTTACATCCTTCATCTGCTGTCACAAGGTTAGAATTTTAAGAAATATCCTGTATTTCAGGGGTAAGCGCATAAGCATGAGCAAAGCTGATTTAGAAAGTGTTTAATCTTTGAGCAATTTAATTTTTTAAATCCTGGGCCAAAAAAAAAAAAAAAAAAAAAAATTACCACTAGGACAAACCATAGAAGCCTGCGGTGCGGTGGGGTGAAATCGCTTGCTCGGGTCCGTGCAGTGAATTATAGCATTGGAGCTGCGGTTGGATTCCTGGCGTCCCAGCTGCCTTTCCAGCTCTCCTGCATCCTGTGATGCAGTGAATGTGTAACTGTTCAGGTTTGGTTGTTAGACATGGTTCAAGGTCTTGCTGCTACAGAAAGCTGGATGAATACGGGCGAGTTATTTAACCTCCCTGAGCCTGATTTTTCTATCAGGAGAGACAATGATAATGCCTACTTCGTAGGCATTTTTTTTTTTTTTAATTTTTTTATTTTTAAAATGTCAGTAAAAAATGTCAGTTTTTTTTTTTTTTAATTTATTTGGGGGTGGTGCACAAGCAGGGGGAGGCACAGAGGGAGAGGGAGAGAGAAGCTTAAGCAGGCTTCACACTCAGCGTGGAGCTGGACAAGGGGCTTGATCTCATGACCCCGAGATCATGACCTGAGCTGAAATCAAGAGTCTGTCACTCAACCAACTGATCCACCCAGGTGCTCCTGAGGTGAGTGTCAGCTGAAATCAATCGCATGATAGGCTTGACGTAGTGTTTGGCATATAGTGTATGTTCTAGAAATGTTAGTTATTATGACTTCATTATATCATGTTGGACTATCCTATAAGAAGTCAGTGTATCACAATGATATTAACGGTCTGGCAGCAGTTGAGTCTATGCTTTGTAATCATCTTTCCGTTTATGGTAGTGGTTCTGTGGCACACGTTGACTTGAAAACAGCTTGGATCTGTGAATTATCCTTTGCCTGTGTACAAATCACATTGGCCAACCGTTGGTATAACCTCGACATCTCAGTCACTGGACACAGTGCAGCTTTATTTCTAGCACATGGGTCTGCAGGGGGCTCACCTTCACGCCGCCATGCAGGAACCTATGTTCTTTCTGGCTGGTGGCTCCCCAAGCTCCTCTAAGGTCTGGAGTCTTCCGCTGGTTCTCTGCATTGGACTGTCCAAGGGGGAGGACAGCACAGATGATCATGTCGGGTTTTGAAAGGCCAGGCCTGGGAGCCGCATTTATAACTTCTGGCAACGTTCCCATGCCGTGAAGACTGAAATGCAGCCAAGCCGTGAGCCTGTGGGAGAGGACTAATGGAGTTTGTGGAGCGTGGCCCAAACAGGCCTGGGGCGTGCTGATGCCTGTGAAAACGGCCAAGGGGCTGCACGACCTCGTTACAGCTCATTTACCTGCGCCTCATAAATAACATAGCAGTTAATTTGCTGTGCATTGTCATCCCTTATGTCGGGGGAAGGAACTGAGAACATAAGTGAATCGCTCAAGATTACTTATTTGACATGGGCATAACCACATTTTTTCTCCAGGCGCTCTGAACCTAAATCCAAGGGTCTCGATTTTATGTCCACGTAGGAACTTTGGCTAGAATCATTGATTACTGTTTCATTACTGTTTTCATTGAAAAAGTGTTTAAATCAATCAAGTTAACTAACTCGCCAGTTATTGAAAGGGCTTCTTTTGTTTTTAATATTTTCAAGGTTAAACTTTTATTCTACATCATTATTTTTGGAGGCAACATTTTCCCAGTCCCCAGTATTTTGCAGATTATACTTCACTGCTTTTTACAGATTAATAATGCTTTTGCTTTCTGAATAACACTTTAGTGTGTTTAGCAAAATGCCACATTTCTCTAAACCTCATTCATTGTGTAGATGTTCAGAATGTCTTAATAGTTCTTTTAAACTTGGGGCTTATATAAATGGTAATCTTTCTGAAGAAGTCTTTTCACAGCAGGATTACCATGTCCTGAGCTTCACCACTAATAAGTTTTAGGGAAATGTTTTGTATATTTTAAAAATTTTCAAAGTTATTAATTAAGTAAAAATTAGATTTTATAAATAATGTTCATATTTGATATGTACAAGCAATGATTTTTTTTTTTAAATGGCAGCTGGATATTTTTATCTGAGTTACCTCAGTGAAACTTTTATTTATCTTTTTTTTTAGATTTATTTATTTATTTTAGAGAGAGAGAGCACAAGCAGGGGGAGGGGCAGAGGAAGAGGGAGAATCTCAAGCAGACTCCATGCTGAGCAGGGAGCCCAATGTGGGGCTCCATCTCAGAACCCTGAGACCATGAGCTGAGCTGAAGTCAAGAGTCTGACACTTAACTGCCTGAGCCACCCAGGAGCCCCATCTCGGTGATACTTTTAATTAATAAACTTGGAAATCGCTGAGTAAAGCCCTGTAGAATTATTTTAACCTTTACTCTTTCTTTTGTTAACATTGGGTAGTCCTAGGAAATTTGCGTTTAGCTAATGTGCACTTAACTGGATTTTTGTTAAAGGCTCCTAGGAAATAGCCAGTAACTCAGACTGGTAGTGAGACCAATCCCATGTTAGAATTAACATGTCTTTCCAAAACCAGTTAAACTTTCGTGCTGAAATCTTACAATAAACTTCCAGTTTGTACTCGGCTCTTCTTGCATGCATCCATGCAGGCTGACCTAGTGGCGCCTTGGGGAGTGTCATCATCCTGATTCTCTGACCTACAATTAGGGAATAAGCTCTGGAAACAAAGTTATTAAAGTTTCTCTAAGAATTTTTCTAAGTAATTTCTGTGGTTTTATGTTTTCCTGCAGAGTAGGAAAGAAGGAATAGCTGTAGAAGTGAGGGAATGTGGAACTACTCCCTTCACTTTCTGCTCTTTAAAAATCTAACTGTGTAGGTCACCAGAGTTAAAAGAGCTCATCAGTGTTGTGAGCACATTTTTATTTTATTTCTTTATTTTTATTTTTTTAAAGATTTTATTTATTTATTTGACAGAGAGAGACACAGCGAGAGAGGGGACACAAGCAGGGGGTGTGGGAGAGGGAGAAGCAGACCTCCTGCTGAACAGGGAGCCCAATGTGGGGCTCAATCCGAGGACCCTGGGACCATGACCTGATCCAAAGGCAGCTGCTTAATGACTCAGCCACCCAGGCACCCCGTGAGCACATTTTTAAATTACGCTGACTTTTTAAAAGAAGAGGTAGAATGTTTCAAGAGGGAGATTTTTGTTAGTACCTTACATTCTGCAAAGAGGTAATGAAGGTTGAAGACCAGAGGTTTTTGTACAGAATGGCCATTGGCTGTTGACCATTTCATTTCTTTTTTATTTTTTTATTATGTTATGTTAATTACCATACATTACATCATTGGTTTTTGATGTAGTGTTCCATGATTCATTGTTTGTGTATAACACCCAGTGCTCCATGCAGTACGTGCCCTCCTTAATACCCATCACCGGGCTAATCCATCCTCCCACTACCCTCCCCTCTAGAACCCTCAGTTTGTTTCTCAGAGTCCATCGTCTCTCATGGTTCATCTCCCCCTCTGATTTCCCTCCTTCATTCTTCCCCTCCTGCTATCTTCTTCTTTTTTTTTTTTTTTTAACATATAATGTATTATTTGCTTCAGAGGTACAGGTCTGTGATTCAACAGTCTTACACAATTCACAGCGCTCACCATTTCTTAGCTTACATGTTCCAGCATCATCCAGAGATACTAGGGCTGTGGGGTAAAATACAGGACACTTAGTGACATTTGGATTTCAGATAAATTATGCATACTTTTTGGTATAAATATGTGCTGACAATTATTTGTTGTTTATCTGAAATTCAAATGTGACTGGGAGCCCTGTATTTTTATTTTTTATATTTGGCAGCCCTACAATATATTGGCCTCTCATTCTTGGTCCTCATTTACAAATTTTGGAGTCAGGGAGTGACTGACCCAGTTTAGGTCATGTACCCTTTTAGGACTTCCCCGTCAGTTTCCTGTACAAGGAGTTGCATTGTTTTGCACGGCACCTGGCCTGAGGGTGGGCATGCAGGGCAGGCCTGGGTGGATGAGCAGCTAAGCAGATTGGGACTTAGGTGTACACAGAAGATGGCAAAATCCTCATGATGGGTGCTGAGCTCTGTTTTCTAGCTTATTGTTAAGGCCAGGTCCCATTTGTCTTCCTGAATTTTCTAAGATCCCTTAGTATCCTTAAACTAATGACTTAAGCTCATTCAAGATGGATACCTGTAATCTGCAACTAAAAAATCTTAACTACATTATTTTTAATGGTAATTTCAGATACTGCAGAAGAACTTATTGCAACAATGTCTGCCTGGTTGCAGTGTCCTTTTTTTTTTTTTTTTTTAAATAATAGAACCTTAGAGCTTTCCAGTGCTCCCAGTAGACCCCTGCTCTGTCCAGTCAGATTTGAGATTTGTCAGTGCATTCTCGGAGGGGAAAACAGCTTGACTCTAGGCAAATGTGGCAAAAGCCCTGCTTTTGTGAGAAAGGCTGTAGGTCCTGCTCATCTCTCCTAGAAGAGATGGTGTCCTCTTTAGCCAGTACAAGAGCATGTTTCACTTTTCTGACTAAAATTGGTACTATTGAAAAGAAATACATCCAGACAGAATGAATATATTCTATACACAATATTTGGAAACCAGTATCTTATATAATATACTCTTTTGCCTGTTTTCTAGATGTAAATCATGTGGCAACGCTCACTGACTCTGTGATGTATGGAAATTGCTATATGGTATGAATATTTTTTAAGCTTTGCCTTTTATACAGCTCATGAAATTTAAAAAACTTGGTCCTTGCCACAGGGTAGATTTTTTTCCCTAGAATATCAGAAAGAGTAAGTACGTTTTTCTGGGCTCTGACATAAAACCATAATTCACAGAGCTAGAGATGAGAGAGTTGGTCTTACGTTTAATGCTTGGTTACATGAAATTACATGCTTGAAAATTGCATCTATAACATGCTATTATGGATAATGTATGGTTCGGGTGTTGTTTACATGAGTGAAATAAAACTCTCTCCATCCTGTATTAGTCATTATCCTGCTGATAATCACAGGTAACAAGAACAGTTAGAAGCACAGACATATTGTAAGAGTTTTGTAACTGGTGCTGTTAAGATGTCAGTTTAAAACCAGTGACTTAGATTTTTACTATAAAATTGAATCTAGTAGTTGGGCTTTACCAAAAGTTAAATGCATGGAATTGTCAGTTGTTTTTAAAGTACTGTTCTAGTAGGAGTGGGGACATTAGGTATGTTCACTTTGAAATTCTTGCTAACAGTGATGATTCACAGTGTAAATCTGAGAGCTCTAAAAGAGTAACTTATTTTTTAAGATTTTAATTATTTATTTGACAGAGAGAACGCAAGCGGGGGTGGGGGTTAGGCAGCAGGCAGAGGGAGGGGGAGAAACAGGCTCACCGAGCAGGGAGCCCGATACGGGGCTCGATCCCAGGACCCTGGGATCATGACCTGAGCGGAAGGCAGATGCTTAATGACTGAGCCACCCAGGTGCCCCAAAAGAGTAATTTTTAAAAGTTGTGTTCCATGAAAGCCAAAATTCCAGATTGGAAAGCCTCACATTTCAAACTGAAATTCCAAACCCTATAATGGGTTAGATTGTGAGCACCACATTTATATTTCTTTCTAAATTAAATATACCCAAGGGAGCTTAATGGCCATGAGCTGGCTAATTTCCAATAATGACCATAATGATTGTATGTCTGTATTGTATCGTTTCTCTAAAAAAAAACACAACTCAATTCACCCTTTTAATCTTCAAAACATGAATATTCCAATGACATAAAAAAAAATTTACTCCCCAATTTAAATTAATGTGTCAACAAACATTTTTTCCTCAAAAGGGAGAATTTGTTTCTCAGTGTTCAGTTGCTAGTGGATTGCCATCAGTTCTGATTTATTCATCATTCATTCATTCATTCAAATATTTATTCAGTGATGTTCCGGGCCAGGTTCTGATTGAATATATGAAGGATAGAAAAAATCCAAGCAGGAATCTTTTTCTTTAGTGTCTGAAGGTGGTGGTAGTATTGGCATTTAAAAATGTGTAATGGTGGGACGCCTGGGTGGCTCAGTTGGTTAGGTCAGGATCCCAGGGCCCTGGGATTGAGCCCCGCGTCGGCTCCCTGCTCAGCGGGGAGTCTGCTTCTCCTTCTCCCTCTACTGCTCCCCCTGCTTGTGCTCTCTCTCATTCTCTCAAATAAATAATAAATAAAATATTAAAAAAATAAAATGTGTGCTGTATATTAACAGTTAATCTAAACAATATACCCAAAATCTCAACTGTAGTTTAAATATGCAGAGAGCTGTAATTAGAAAGCGAGGTGAGCAGCTGGGAAATTCTTCATAAAGGTCAAAGGCAGAGCTTGACATCTAGAGGATTAACAATAGAGGGAAGATTTTGAGATAGAATAGAAAAAAAAAAAAAAAAGGTGACTAGAAACCTTGAGTTTTGGCTGGCCAAGAAGCAGTGCCAATGCATACGGCTGCATCTATGACCTTTTTTTTTTTTTTTTTTTCTTAAATTCCAGGGCTTTGGAACATTCTAATACTTTTAAACCCACTTCTCCTTATAAGCCATTAAAAAATTTACCAAATACTTAAAGCTCCAAGGATATTGTCATTGCTGCGTTATACAATGTTTATTGTGATTAGTTTAGATCAGTCACCATGCCTTATTCTTCAGTTCTTCCACATTTCCTCCAAGAGGACTATTTAGTATTTCTCTTGACAGGGGTCTACAGATATCAGCTCTGTGGTTTCAAGATAACATCCCATAGTCTTCTAGCTCTAATTATTTCCGTGAAGAAGCCAGCCATCAGTCTGCTCACAGTTCTTTGGGAAGTAATATGTGTGTTGCTCTGGTTGCATTTAATTTTTTTCTTTTCTGTCTTTAATAGTCAGCAATTTTGTATGGTATTTATGATCTTTATATTCATCTTGTTTGTGATATATAATACTTCTTGATTCTGTAAGTTAGCATCTTTAAAATGTAGTAGTTAATATCTCAAAATTTATCTTTCACTTCATTGTTAATATCTTTCAGTAATTTTTAAAAATTGTCAGGAATTTGTCCTGTTCCTTGCTCCTCATGTCACTATGTCCATGCTGCTTTTGACTTTATTTTCATCTTCTTTTTAAATGCCTTTGTAAAAAAACAGTCTTTATCTTTGATCTTATCTTTGATATATTTTATCTTGGTTTACCTTCCAGTTTAAAAAGCCTCTTTTTAGTTGTGTATAATTTGCTGATCATCTCATCCATTAAGTACTCTCTTGGTTATTTCATTTTTTATTTATAGAATTTCCGTTTCAGGCTTTTCCATAGTTTCTCCATCTTGTTTTTTCAATCCCGAGGCCCTCAGTCCTACAACCTCAAGGAACTGGATTCAGCCCACAACCCTGGGAGCTTAGGGAGGACCCAGGCCCTCAGGGGAGATGGCTGTCACCTGGATTCCGCCTATAAGACCCTGAGTAGAGGACCCAGTGGGACCCAGACTTGTAATCTGTGGAAGCTTCGAGATAATCTATGCATGTTTGTTGAAGTGGCTACACAGCATTAGACTCATAGCACAGCAATCTGACTCACCAAGGCAAAATTAAATAAAATCAGGAGGTGTTGAAATTGCTTAACTCTTCCCAAGCCAGCCCGGTACCATGAAGGATTTACGCATCTCGCAAGGGTCACTGCTTGCAAAGCCGTGTTCCTTCTTGGGTGGTTGTGGTAGCTTGTGGGAGTCCCGTTTTGTCACCATCCATCCAGGGGCAGCAATTTTCCCCTCACACACATTCCATAGCACCACCTATCAATTAGGAGGACCAGGGCTAAATAGTCTAAGACAAATGCAAGGGAGCGTTATTGGGTTTTCTAGATAAGGAAATTCAAGATTTCAGAGCTGTTGCAAATTCCTAATTTCTTAAGAGCGGGGATAAAGGAAAGCTCGGACTGAATAACATGGCTCTTAGAAGGGAAATACTGAATATTCTCCACAATCTAACTCAAGTTACCCTTAGCAAAGATCTTTTTCTCATCTCAGCCAAGTGTTTATCATCAGCAACTTGCCACTTCTAGGCTGTACCTTCTCTTTCCAGAGGCTAAACTATCTTTCAAGTCTGATCTATGGTTTTTGTAACATTGTTGCCTATACTTCCTGTCTCATGTCCTCATTTAGTAGAATTAAGTTACCCATGTAACCTTGTTTTCTTTGGCACTCCTGGTAGAAGTCCCTGTTGATACTTTTCCCAGGTGTTATGGCAACCTCTGTTTTGCTGTGTTTCACAGTGTCTTGTATTTTTGGGAAGGGGCATAAATTGAGAATGGAGGTGGTGATTAGTGCTACTCTGGTGAGTAGGTGTTACCTGAAAGATTTGAAACAGGGGAAGAAAACTCAACTCACCATCTGTATAAATATAATACCACTGACATCACTCAAATCTGAAGAGATAATACTTCAAAGCTGCAAAGGATCTGCATTTCTAGGAAGAGTGCCTACTGTGCATTTGCTGTCCGCAGAGTCTGTAATTTCTACCACTGCATTTCAGCCAACTTACTCCTGAAATCCGTTGTTTATTAGTAAAAATAAGCTTGGAGAATCTGCCATTACAAAAAATGAGCATTGATCAAACCAGCTCTTCATTCTGCAAAAGTTTTTGAGGGTTGACTCAAACTCATGCCTTGATGTGAAATGATTGAATAAATAGATGCTAATATTAGTAGTAAATGGATGTGATTCCAGAGAATCTCACAGTTTTTCTTGGCATCCGGTTCAAGAAAGGTGGCTGCAACAGGTGTTGGTGGCAGAATGTCATCTTCCATTAGGAGAAGAAATTGAATGCAGATTCATTAACAGGGACATTAAAGGTATTTAATGTTGGCATTAAAATCCAAATAAGGAAATCCCCAACTGCCTCAAAGTCAAAGTACTCGGCCTCTCCATGTGAAAGCAAGATAGCTAATTGCACCTGTAATAAAATGCATCATATGTCCCTAGCTCATCCCTGACAGTTTCAGGCATTAAGAAAGATGTTTGAACTAAAACAGGTAATTAAAAACAAATAACAAAATACAACACCTTCACTTGAATTCCACTATCTCTTATAAAAATCAGTGCTTTTTGTATCTGTCAGGTGCAGTTAAGCCTGGAACTAATGAGGAGTGTGTGTGTGTGTGTGTGTCTGTGTGTGTGTGTTTGTGTGTATAAGGGTGCATTTTTTTAATGGGAGTGGTATGGAGGACCCTAAAATATTATGTACCTCTTATTCAAGTATTTATGTGCAACTTAAATTATAAAAAATTCATATGTTCAATTTATGTTGTATGAGAATGCTCAGAATAAATTTTTTCCTTCAATACTTTGTTTCCTTTTTTTTATTATGTTAATCACCATACATTACATCATTAGTTTTTGATGTAGTGTTCCATGATTGTTTGCGTATAATACCCAGTGCTCCATGCAGAACATGCCCTCTTTAATACCCATCACCAGGCTAACCCATCCTCCCACCCCCCTCCCCTCTAGAACCCTCAGTTTGTTTTTCAGAGTCCATCCTCTCTCATGGTTTGTCTCCCCCATCATTTCCCCCCCCTTCATTCTTCCCCTCCTGCTATCTTCTTCTTCTTTTTTTTTTTTTTAACATATAATGTATTATTTGTTTCAGAGGTACAGGTCTGTGATTCAACAGTCTTACACAATTCACAGTGCTCACCATAGCACATACCCTCCCCAATGTCTATCACCCATGCTCAAAATAAATTTTAAGCTTTGCAGAAGTTTGATGAACAAGAACCTCATTTACTCGATAACGAATATCAGTTGTATGAAGATGATTTTTTCTGGTCGTCTTTACCTGAAAATATTGTGATAACTAAAGAAAACATGTTTTTAGGGAAACTCTTTCTACAAAATATCTCTGGAAATGGTGATTGCAGTGGTTCAGGCTGAAGGTTTTCAATCCAGTGTCTGATGTCAGGTGATGAGCAGAGTCGGGGCCAGCTTGTCACAGGTGAAGATGTGAAAAGGCCCAGAGACACAGAATAAAAACTCTCAGCTTTCCGCTATACAGAGGCCATCCTGTGCACAAACACGGCTTTCCCCACTTCTGTTGTTAAAGATTTAAGAGCTTGGTGGATGGCAAGGGATGGAATAATAATAAGGGGAAATAAGGTTTTTTTCATTATCAAATAGCCCTTTTAAATTGTGTAATTGTAAGTGGTCCATGCTCAGTATAAAACCTTTTACCCTGCTATACAATGTTACAGATCATTTGAAACCACTCTGAGGTGACTTCCATTAAAAACATGGGCCATCTTCTTTTTATATGTGTCTCTTTAAAAATTACATATACTTTTTATCTCAATTATTTTGTATCTATTATTGACATATATCCTCTCTTCCCTCAGTTAACAATTTAAAGTTTATTCTTCAATACTTTTTCCATTCTCACACACACACACACACACACACTCACACACGGTTTTATTTATTGTTGTTTTTGTTGTAATTACCAGTGTTTTACAAAAATAGGATCGTGGATAAAATTTTACTTCTTTGGTCATTTAATGATTTTTGTTGTTGTTAAAATCTTCAACTTACTGATTCCTCTGCTGTTCCAACTCAGTCCTTTACAGTATAGATATCACCGGGCTCGTTCATTTTTGTCATCAGTTGTGGTTGTTTGCACTGCATTCTGGATTTCAAGATTTTCACCTTCCATGTCTGCATGTTCTAGTAAGTTCTTTAAAAGAATGTGTTTGTGGGCGCCTGGGTGGCTCAGTCGTTAAGCATCTGCCTTCGGCTCAGGTCATGATCCCAGGGTCCTGGGATTGAGCCTCACATCGGGCTCCCTGCCCGGGGGGGAGTCTGCTTCTCCCCCTCCCACTCCCGCTGCTTGTGTTCCTGCTCTCCCTGTCAAATAAATAAATAAATAAAATCTTAAAAAAAAATGTGTTATTTTTTCTCAATGTCTCTTTTATCCTTGTGAGTTCTATACTTTTAAAGTGTATATAGCTGATAATTTCACACATACTTGTTTAATAGGCTGATGTGGATTGTTCTGTTATCTTTTTTTTTTTTTTTTTTGAGTATTCTAATTCCTGAAATTGTAGAATCTTCTGACTCTTAATCATGATGTATTGTTTCCTTATGTGCTGTAGATTTTACTCTGTGAGGTCATTTTTAAGGACACATTGATTTTTATTTGTTCATAAAATCCTTTTGGCTTGTTTTTGAACTGTCACTCCAGAACAGTTTTGAATTTGATTTTGTCAGAGGGCATTGCTTGTTTGGGACAAGTCTTTAAAATAATTTTTGACTTCTTTTTTCTTTATAATAAATGGGAAATTTGGACTCCAAATTCTGTAAAGTATGGTTTCAATTTTCCATAAGATAGTTGTATTTTTTTTTTTTTTCCTACTCAAGTCCAAGATGAACATTAAATGTATTGTATACTTTCTGGGTCAGTGTGTCAAGTTATTTACTTATTCTTTCTTTAACTAGAATTGTATCCCTTCAAGTGGTCTTGATTTTTTCCACAGCAGTTTAAGCTCTAACTCCCAGTGTTCCGTGGGTCTGAGTGAGGCCTGGTGTCTCACTTCTTAGGGAGGTGGGTGTTAAAATCTAACCCCTGACTTTGGCTGAATCCAGAATTCTTTCACAGCTGCGGAAATATTCACTCACATACCGATTGCTCTATCTCTCATTATACTCTAATTCTGGTACATGAAGGTTTTTGTTTGTTTCTTGCACATCCAGTCGTTAACTTTTAAAAATAAAAAACCACTGGTATTTTTCATTCAGCATCTAAATCCCTATGAATTTTTTGAGAGAGGTTTTCAGTACGGCCTAGTTTATCGAATTACTGAAAATCAGGCTCCACTTCTAATCCCAGATGGCTGTACCGAATCTCTTGATGTGTGTGGACAATGTATTGATTCGGTCACTCACTGACTTAGTGATGTGAATTTGTTAATTTTCACAGTTTTCTGGAGGTTCCTCACTGCTCTCTCTCGGAGCCCAGCGTCCTGCCAGGCGTGGGAGCCACAGAGATCCCTGGTGCCCTCTGGCTAGCAGCTTGCTGTCTGCTCCAACGTGGTCAGTCAGCAGTGGCTCTGAGCTGCTCTTTCTTTGTGATCAGTTCCTTTATCGGCCAACTGCTATCGGATTTGTAGTTTGGTATCTGGTTTTGTGATCGGTTCCCCTTTGGACTTTCTGGTGGAATCGGGCATTCCTTTTCATCCCTTTTGCTATGTTTTGTGTTAGTTTTGTGTTGTGCTGTTTAAGAGTTTAAGAGTGCTTGTAGTAGGAAGAATACAAGAGAGAACGTGGGCGGAGGCCCTCTCAGCCTCACAGACTAGTGAGTTTGCTGTTCTCCCTGAAACTGGTCCTTCGGGACAAACTGGTGAGTCATCAGTAAAACCAGACGAGGTTCTCCTTCCTTCTTGAGCTTTTGTTTTGAGATCTTGGCTCTGACCCAGAGAGTGTTCTCTCTGGTTTTTTGCCTGCTAGGCAAAATGGAGATTGTCGGGTCCATGTTCAGAGAGGCCATCCATAAGACGGGGGACCTGAGACACAGGGGTACAAGCATTATATTCCTTTCTGTGGTTACCAGCTCTCGTGGGGTCTTCTATGTGTAAATCCTGTCCTCTTCCAGGAAAAACTTCTGCTGCTTATACATACAATACTAACTCTAGCACTTACCTTCCTAAATGGCATAACTTCACTAAGGATGATTGAGACCTTCAGTGGCCATTCTGGGGAACATGGGACTTGAACAAAATTGTGCACCTGACAAGTACTCTCAAAAAAATAAAGGGATAAGATTTCTCAGGACCAGTTGGGCAGCAGTTTTCATTGAAATGAAACTCTGAATAAAAAATTCTTTTAGTAAAAGATGCTTTGCCCAATGTTAATGAGCAGTTAGCAAACTAGACTCTTTTCCTAATGAACCCTTCCCAACCTTGTCCTCCAGCTGCCCGTCTGTACATAACTCTCTCTCCTCCCCCTAACTTTCCCCCCTGATCTCTGTCTTGCACCTCAGGAAACTTTTCCCTCTTTTCCCCCTGTCCAGGTCCTATATCTTTAACCGGCAATCTCCTAAAACCCCCAAATGTCAGTGCCTCTAGAGAGTCATCACTCCCAAGAGCCAGGTTACAGGCAACGGTGGAATTTAACCCTTGGACTTGAGCTGAATTAAGAGCTGTATTTAAAGATTTTTCTAAATGCAGAAAATTCCAGCAAATATTCATAGAAGAATTCAGAATTCTTTTGTGAGGGTGTGTGGGGTCAGACCAGGTAGGCTCACTCCCTTTATTGCTGACTACTGCATAGTATTCTGACATTTGCAAAACGTATGCATATCCATTTTCTCCGTTTTTTCACCTACTACTCATGTGGTACAGATGGACACTTTAGTCTACATTTGACAAATGGAGTCAGAGATTCAAGTTAATGCCCAAACCCCACAATCTGAATATTATGAATTACAGTACTGTATAATTTCTGCCTGGCCAAGCTGAACATGTAATCATATTTCAAATCTCTTCTTTCTTTCTCAGTTCTTGCCAATGATGTTTGACTGTGTATCAGAAAACACATAGAAATGTATAAATTGGTTTAATTTTGTAGTCTTGGCCTTGCAGAGCCTGGTCTTTTTGTCTGGTGCTTTTGGTTTAATATTAAACAATTACTAATCAAGATTATAATTTTTTCATTCATATGTTCAAAGTAAAATTCCTCATATGATGAGATCTTTTCAATTTTTTCTTCTATTTTAAATTGTTAATGTGTAATACAATTGTGAGATTCAAAAACCTTGATTATTTATACTCTGTAACTCTGAATCGCTCTTTATATATTGATTTATGTAAATGTTTCATTGAGATTACCTTCAAACTACCCTATAAATTGTAAAAATATGAAATGTCTTCAAAAGCTAAGAAATAGATATGGGCATTCTACAAAAGGATTTAATAAGACCAACTTGTGCTCATTCAATATTCTCCTTTTGCAAATTTTCCCCAAATCCAATCAGTAGTCAGGAATGCTTACATGACCCAGATTCATATTTGGCTCAATTGAGCTTATATTCCCCTTAAACAACAGACTAATACCATGATTAATTGTATCATTGACAAATTGTATCATAGACAAATTGAAGCTGGTCTGAGGAGGCTGCATACTTTTGATTAAAATTGTATGACATTTTGGTACATTCTGTACTATCTATGCATTTTTTTTTATAAATTTAAAACTGCTCTAAAATAAAGTTATTACATAAAAAGAGAAAGACCTAAAGCCTAAAGAATAAAAGAATGCAGAAGATTCAGGTAAATTTTTCCAGGCAGAAAATAACCAGTGCAAAGTTCCTAAGAAAGGAAGAAGCAAATTAGCAAATTCAACAGTAGAAATAAAAATCCATTTTCCTGGAAGAGTAGAGGTAATATTACTATCCCTGGAGGTGTGGATCTGATGGTTACAAAGAACTTGGGATGTTTAACCAAATCGCTACATCCTTGCACGATGTTGTCATTTCTCAAACATGCATCATTGAGTTCTTTGTCATAATGGACAGAATTCTAGATTCTCCTGTTGATTAGACTGTAAGTTAATAGTATCAAAAGTTGGATGCCCCAGTAGCTATATTTGTCATGCTAGAAAGAACAGACAGCTAATGCTTCAAAAAGATGGTTGTTCACTTGAATAGTATTCCTTGATGGCATAATTCAGATTTCAGTAATTTGACAAGTTAATTGAGGAATAATTCAGACTTAACTCTTTAGAAAATTTTAATTCAGCATCCAATTTGATACAGCAAAGGAAATCCTAAAATAAATGCAGGAGTGTCTGATGGAACTATGAAAGTGCTGATAAATGGGACCGTGCACGTTTTGCAGTTCCCCGTTATTTGGTGAGGAGAATCCAGGGGGCTGCTTTGATGTCTGTGTCTCTCCGTAGATACATACATGAGAACATGGATGAAAAACAGAGCACCTTGTACATGTTTGATGTAAAACGTTGCAAATAATTCTCTTCTTTTTCTGAGGAATATTAAAATTTTTATATAATTTTTAGCAAGTCGAGGTGGTGCCTTTGGGAAGTGTGTCACAAATAGAAATTAGCATTATTTTGAACAGCTTTTAGTCTATCTAGAGTGGAGATGAAACACAGGGTTCTGTTGTGAGCCGTGGGCTGAGGATGACGGAACCATGGGGTAGAGTGACTCTGAGTCTCTAACTGGAACCTAGAAGAGACGTGCCTACCATTCAAAGACTCCATTTTAGGTTTTTGAGAATGAGAAATACATTTTTATTGTGTTAAATCACTGATTCTTCATGGCCTGTGTGTTAAGCCAGCCAGATGTGTCTTCAAGAATAGACACTCTTGTACCTAATTTCATACTTCACTCCTTTATGAGTCAAGAAACCTGAGGTTAGGAATTAATGAGCCCTCAGGGTCTATGTGGAAAATCTGGGATTCACAGCTGGATTTTCTGCATACAGATGTTTGGTATTTTTTTCCCATGCCAAGTTGTCAAATATGTTAGTTTTATTTCGTGTTTAAAAGCTCCCTAGAGCCAGAAAAGCAGGATGTGAATAATGACACTAACCCTTAACCAACGGTATGAACCTCAATTATTTACTTCCTTCAAAGTTCCATTCCTTAATTTGGAAGTGATAATAGCTCTTAGTATATGTTGTGAGGATTAAGATAAATAATTCAAGTTAAAAGTTTTCTAGAGTAATTTAACATAATGCCAATACATGGTAAAGTAATAACTGTCCCTTTGGTTCTTAATATTGAGCTTTCTAAACATTGACGAATCTGGAACTTCGCCTTTCTCCTCCTACCTGTGAATCCTTTCTCCTTCCTTCTGTTTTAGTACTAGCCTTTTGTATAAATCATTAGTTTTGAAACTGGACACAAAATTGCACCTGGAGTTTTCTACTAAACACACACACACAAAGTAATTTCCACGTGAAAATAATATGCAGAAATCCATAGAGTAAAAAGGGAAAATTTCTGTTTATCATAGTCTTTTCCACCATGGGAATGTATGTTATTATATTGCTAATAATAGGAATGTGTTATTTTATATATGTGTGTGTATATATATAGAGAGAATATAAATACAGTACAAAAACATAATATAGTAATAAATATAAATATAGTATATAAATATATATGGTGTGTGTATATATGGTGTGTACTGATTTTTATTTGAATTTTTATTTTACTTGAAATATATATGAAAAATGTATAATTTGGTTATTTGACAAGCCTGTAAAATCATAAGCACATGATCTTGTGGGGGAAAAAACTTCAGGAAGAATTTTAAAATTTTATGCTAAAATTGCCTAAAATAAGAAATGGTTGCAGAGTCTTAAAATTTTGAGCTGATCTCCTGGTCATGGTTCTGGAGCCCTACCTCCTGTTAGGGGTGATGCTGTGTCAAGGCAAATACGTCAAAAGAAAGGAAACAGTGAAACAAGGAGGGGATGGATGAAAAGTGTGGGGCTGAGTTTGAGAAGAGTTAAACCGTGTATTCAGAGTGGGGTCTCTGCCCACCATGGCCAGGGCCAACAGGTGCAGAACCTGGATTCACGTGTGGCTCTATGAGCAAGTGAGTATGCAGCTAGAGAGCTGTATCTTTGGGTTTGAGTAATATATGAGTGTTGTACTGGATGATGCAGAAGAGATTAGTTTAAAACAGTCAGGAGAACAACTAAGTCATGTCGTGCTCAAAGGAGATAGTATTACTCTGGGGCACAGTGTTCCTGGCTAGAAGTGATCAATGAAGTGAAAAGCTAAGAAGGCAGTATGGTGTTCGGTTTTGTTTCAGAATGGCTTGTTGCAAGTATGGTTCTACAGCAGCTGTTCATAATGATGTTATTATGACATCTCAGTAAAAGCTGTGAGGTTATTGTGGTCACAGGAGTGGTGTGGGGGCAAAAACGGTAGTCAGAGCAGTGAGCCTGCGTGTTGGAGTGTTTCTGAGGTTCTCCGGGTCCTGCAGGCTCGGCTGTGTGGTAATTGTGTTATGTGCTTGCTGTCTGCTCCTCACTCCATCTCTACTTCCTGCTTGGGAGGAAACCTCAGCACTGGTCATTCTTGCATGGTAGTTTTGGAAATGGCCCCTCCCTCTTGCTGCCGCTCCAAAAGATGAACCCAAATCGAAAGATGGAACATAGGTTGAACATGAAATTAAGATGTCAGCCATGGCCAGACCTCTCTGCACATGTTACATGAATGGCTGCTAACCACTGGGGGTGCTCACCAGTGTCCTTCTCTGTGCCTTTGTATACTTTATTTATACACACCCAAAGATTCACATAGACACGTTTCACAGCTATTTTTACATTGCACATATTGTTATGACACATACGTTATTCATTTTATGATATGCTTTAAGGATACTTCTATGCCTGTAGGTATACTCCTATGCCATTCTACTTTTGCTGCTTACACAGTAGTTCATATTTTAGATGTCCCTTTTCAGTGAGACTCTAGGTTAAGTCTAGTTTTTCTATTTCAAACAACACTGCCGTGATATTTGTGTGTATCTCTGATATATATCTATATGTGAGTATTTCTATAGGATAAGAGCCTACATATAGAATTGCTAGATCAAAGGTCATAAGTATTTCACATTTTTTAAAAGATTTTTTATTTATTTATTTGAAAGAGAGAGAATGAGAGAGAGAGAGAGCACATGAGAGGGGGGAGGGTCAGAGGGAGAAGCAGACTTCCTGCTGAGCAGGGAGCCCGACGCGGGACTCAATCCCGGGACTCCAGGATCATGACCTGAGCCGAAGGCAGTCGCTTAACCAACTGAGCCACCCAGCCTCCCCAGTATTTTACATTTTGCAAAATAGATTCAGTTACCTTCCAAAGAGCCAAATTTATTTATATATGTAAATGATTACTGACACTATTTTATTGATCTTTGAAATTTATGGTGATCTGATAATTGAAATATATTTCATTTTTATTTCATGTTGCTGTTAATTCGAAGAAGCATAGTGCATATTCTAAAATTTATCCTTTGTATTTAATATTTTTAAACATTGTTTAATAATTTTGCTAGTGCTCTTGGTTACCGAAGGTGAGGGAGGTTGAGGGGTAGACGAAATAGGTGAGGGAGATTAAGAGATACAAATTTCCATATATAAAGGAAATAAGTCATGGGGATGTAATGTACAGCATAGGGAATATAGTCAATAATATTGCAGTAACTTTGGTGACAGAGGGTAACTAGAATTATTGTGGGGATCATTTCATAAAGTAAAAATATCAAATCAGTATGATGTATACCTAAAACTAATAGGATATTTTCTGTCAGTTACGTATCAATAAAAGAATAATGTTACTAGTGCTTTTATACTTTTTAAAATTTATTTTTAAAAATCATCTGCAGTATATTTATAGCAGCTACTCTATCTTACTGTCCCCCCAGCAGTACATGAAGTTTCAAATTTTTATCCTCACGAACACTCATATTTTCCTTTTTTCTCTTTTTCATTATTGCTCTCCTAGTAAGTGTGAAGTGGCATGCTGTGATTTTGATTTGCATTTTCCTAACGACATATTTTCATGTGCTTATTGGCCATTTATATATCTTCTTTGAAGAAATGTATGTTCAAATCACTCACTCTATTTTAAAAATTAAGACTTTATTTTTTTTAGAGTAGTTTTAGGTGCCCAGCAAAATGTAGGAGGAAGAGACAGATTTCCAATATGCCCCTGCTCCTACACTTTCATAGCCTCCCCTCATTATCAGCATCCCCCTCCAGAGTGGTACATTTGTCACAGTCAATGAGCCTACATTGACACATCATACTGGCCCATATCCATAGTTTACATTGGTTTAGTCTGTTTCTGGGCTTTTGATGTTGTACGTTTGGAGAAATGTATCAGGACATGTAGACATCATTATGATTTTGTATACAGTATTTTCACTGTCCTAAAAATCCTTGGTGCTCTGCCAGTTCATCCCTCCATCCAACCCCTGGCAACCACTGGTCCTTTTTACTATCTCCATAGTTTTGCCTTTTCCAGAATGTGATATAATTGTAATCTTACAGTAAGTGTGTGGCTTTTTTGGGTTGATTTCTTCCACTTAGTAGTATGCATGCAAGTTTTTTTCATGTATTTTTTTTTATTTTTTTAAAGATTTTATTTATTTATTTGAGAGAGAGAGAATGAGAGACAAGAGAGCATGAGAGGGAGGAGGGTCACAGGGAGAAGCAGACTCCCTGCTGAGCAGGGAGCCGGATGCGGGACTCGATCCCAGGACTCCAGGATCATGACCTGAGCCGAAGGCAGTCGCTTAACCAACTGAGCCACCCAGGCACCCTCTTTTTCATGTATTTTAATGGCTTGACAGCTCTTTATTTTTTTAAAGGGCTGAATAATATTCCTTTGTCTGGATATACCATAGTTTGTTGATTCATTCACCTCCTTGAGGACATCTTGGTTGCTTCCAAATATTAGCATTTATGAGTAAAGCTGGTCTAAACATCTGTATTCAGGTTTTTGTGTGGGCATAACTTTTCAAGTCTATTGGGTATATATCAAGGAACGCAATTGGTGGATCATATGGTAAAGAGTATGTGTAATTTTATACAAAACTGCCAAACTCTTTTTCAGAGTGGTTGTACTGTTTTGTTTTCCCACCAGCAATGCATGAGAGTTCCTGTTGCTCTGTATCCTTGTTAGCATTTGGTGTTGTTAGTGTTCCAGATTTGGGTCATTCTAATAGGTATGTACTGGTGCTTCTTTGTTGCGTTTCCCTGATGACCTAGGATGTTGAGCATCTTTTCATATGCTTATTTTGCATCTGTAAATCTTGGTGAGGTGTCTGTTAAGGTCTTTGGTCCATATTTAAATCAGATTGTGTTCTTATTGTTGAGGTTTAAGAGTTCTTTGTATATTTTAGATAACTTTCCCTTATCGGATGTCTTTTGCAAATATTTTCTCCTCGCCTGTGGCATGTCTTCTCATTCTCTTGACATTGTTTTTTTGCTGAGCAGAAATTTTTAATTTTAATGAAATCCAGTTTATCAATTAATTCTTTCATGCATCATGCCTTTGATGTAGTGTCTAAAAAGCCATTACCATATTCTGGGATGTCTGTTTTCTTATGTTCTAGGAGTTCTGCGATTTTACATTAAGGCCTGTGATCCATTTTGACTTATTTTTTGTGAGTTGTGTATAGTCTGTGTCTAGATTAATTTTTGCATGTGGATGTCCAGTTGTTCCATTTGTTGAAGACTATTTTTGCTCCATTGTATCACATTTGCTTCTTTGTCAAAGATCACTATATTTATGTGGGCCTACTTCTGGGCTCTCTATTTTCTTCCATCGATCTGTATGTCTGTTCTTTTGCCAATACCACACTGTCTTGATTACTGCATCAAGTCTGGAAGCTGAGTAGCGTTAGTCTTCCAATTTCCTTCTTCTCCTTCAATATTGACTTGGCTCTTAGGGCTTTTTGTCTCTAGATACAAACTTTAGAATCAATTTCTCAATATCTATGAAAACTTATTGAGACTATGATTGGGATATTGTTGAATCTATAATCAAATTAGGAAAAACTGACATCTTGACAACATTGAGTCTTCTTATCTATGAACATGGAGTATGTCTCTATATATTTAGTTATTTGATTTCATTCATCTGTTTTGTAGTTTTTGTCTTTTATTGTAGTATTTCATTTTTGGAGTGCAAATGTAAATGATACTGTGTTTTTCAATTTTAAATTCTACTTTTTCATTTCTGGTATATAGGAAAGTGATTGACTTTTATATATTAATTTTGTGTTCTGCAATCTTATTTTAGTCACTTACTAACATTTGCCCAATTTTTGATTAGGTCTTTTTATTTTTGAGTTATGTTTTTTATATATTATAGATAAACATCATTTATGAGATATATGATCTACAGATATTTTCTTCCATTCTATAGGTTGTCTTTTCACCTTCTTGATGGAATCCTTTAAAGCACAATGTGTGTGTGTGTGTGTGTGTCTTTGTGTGTGTGTGTGTGTTCATATGAATTCCTTAGCATTTTTCATATATAAGATTATATCATCTGTGCAACTATGAATATAGTTTTACTTTTTTCTTTCCAATCTGGATGCCTTTCAGTCTAGTCATGTTATTTTATATATTCTGACAACTGCTGACTTTTTTTTGAAGTGTTTTATCTTTTTATGTTTAATATATTACTGATAAGTTGGGATATATATCATTTTGCTATTTGTTTCCTCTGTCATGACTTTTTTATTCCTCCATTTCTCAATTTAAGCTTTCTTTTTTATTACATAGATATACGCTATTTTACCATTTTAATTCCTTTTTTTTTTACTCTATTTTTGAATTGCTTTCTTAGTGGTTACCTTAGGATTAAAATTAATATCTTAATTTAAAGTTATCTGTTTTAGAATAACACCAGTTTAAGTAATACACCAAAACTGGCCCAATATTAGCTTGTTCTTGCTCTACTCTTTTCTATTTTTATAAGTTATGTCTATATATTATAAGCCTATCAACACTGTTTTATAATTTCTTTGTACAGTTGTCTTTTAAAACTGATGTAAGAAGATAGAATTACAAACAAACACATTTATACTGTTTTCCTATTTATGTATCTATTTAAATAGATTGGTACTCTTTATTTCTTTCCATGGAATTAGGTTACTTTCTAGTTTCTTTCCTAAAGGATTCCTTTTAATACTTCTTTTTTTAAGATTTATTTATTTATTTATTTGAGAGAGAGAGAGAAAGAGAGAGAACACAAGCAGGAGGAGGGGCAGAGGGAGAGGGTCTAGCAGACCCCCTGCTGAGCAGGGAACTTGATGCGGGGCTCCATCCTAGGACCCTGGAATCATGACCTGAGCCGAAGGCAGAGGTGTAACCCACTGAGTCACTCAGGTGCCCCTCCTTTTGGTATTTCTTATAGGGCAGGTCTGCTGTGACAAATTTTCTCTGCTTTTGTCTATCTGGAAATATGATTCATACTCAGAAGAAAAAAAGCAGTCAATATTGGTTTTGAAGGACAGTTGTGCTAGGTATAGAATTTTAGATTGACTGTCTTTGTCTAGGAGTAATTTGCCTTTATCATCCCGCTGTTCTGGCTTCCATGGTTTCTAACAAGAAGTTGGTTATTTTCTTTGTTGAGAATTTCTTGTACATGTTGACTCCCTTTTCTCTTGCTGCTTGAGATTCTATTTTTCTTAACTTCTGACTTGTTAACTATGAGTGTGCTGATATGGGTGTATTTGAGTTTATCCTGCTTGGAGTTCTTTGTCATTCTTGCATGTGCAGATTAATGTTTTTAATCAAATTTGGAAAGGTTTCAATCGTTTTCTCATACATTCTTTCTGCCCTGTCAGTCCTCTCCTCTTGGGATAATAATGATGTGTATCCCATTGTTTGATGGTGTCCATGATTCTTTCTCTCTTTGCTCTAATTGGACATTAATTGACTTATATTGAAGGTCATTGTTTCTTTCTTCTGCCAATTCAGATATGGTGTTGAACCTCCGAATGAGTTGTGTATTTTAGTACTATACTTTTTAGAATTTCTACTTTGTTCTCTTTTATATTATAATTTCTATATCTTTATTGATATTTTCTATTTGGTAAGATGTCCTCATACTTTTCCTTTAATTACTTAGATATGGTTTCTTTATTACTTGAACATATTTACTTCAAATCCATAATTTAAATTGAAAGTCTTTATCTGATAGGTCTTACCTCTGGGCTTTTTTTGACTGCTTTTTTTCTTATGAGTATGAATCATGTTTCCTTTTTATGCATCTCATAATATTTTATTGAAAACTGGAGAATTCAATATTATTGTGTATCAGCTTTGAAAGTCAGAAACCTACCCTAGGACTATTGTTGCTTTTTGTTTGTTGTTGCTTTCTGCTTTTTGTTTTTACTGTTGCTTTTTTCTTTTTTAATTTTCTGAAGTAATTCTATAAAGTCTGTATTCTTTGTTGTACACAGCTACTAAAATCTCTAATTGGTTTGCATTGTCATCAGGTAATGCTTAGACAGAGCTTTTCTCAATTAATTTGAATTGGCAAGTCTCCTAGCCTTTGTCAGGGGGTTCTGTATGTGTGATTGGGGCATACTTTCAATATTTTAGCAGGCTGTTTACAACTCTGTTTGTGCATTCACTTTCTGCTTGTGCAGGTCCTTCAGGTCTATCAGAAGTGAGAGATAACAGCCCTTTTAGGTCTTTCCTCAGCATGCACATTTTATGCTCATTGTATGATCTTTTTGATCCCTAGGGATATGTCAGAGTTCTTCACAGCACCTTATGGACCACACATTTCTTTACTTTTTCTTTTAACTTTCTCGATCAGCCATTTGTTCACCCCAACTGATATCACTACCTCAGGCAGTTGCAATGTTAAACAATTACCACTGATTCTTTATGACAAATGCTGGGATAGACTTATTTGCAGAGAGTCAGTGCTGATTCAGTTCAGATAAAGATAATCCCTGAGAATGAAGCTTTTCAGGGAACTTCCACATATGTAAAATAATGAGAATTCTCTGGAGAATAGGGTTTTTTTCCATGAGTTTTAATCCTTTTCTCCCCCTTACTGTGTTTGCTGGAATGCTTAATTTTACAGCTTTGATAGTTATATGTCTGTTTACTTTCAAAGCTACCACAGATCTGGGGAGAAGGAAAAAGGACTAAGTATAGCTAAAACGCCATAAAGTTAACTGTTCTTCATGGAATTAAGTCCTTTTTCTTGAATAAATGCCTCTTTAATTATTGTAAGCCTTTAGTTAATTTTAAGAGTTAAGAGTAATTTGGAGACATTTTTTTCCAATGTGTCATTGCTTTAATAGAGGAACAGATTTTCAGAAGTACTCATTACACTATTCTAGAAGTGCTTCTTCCCTCAAATACATTATAAATGTTTGGGATCATCTAGGTTTGAAGAAGGCTATTTGCTGAGTTACTGGCTAATAGCCAGTTTGAAAGGAATTTCATCTGATTATACTGACGTGCCACATGATGTCTTAAAATTTCATGGACGAGCTGCCCTGGATGTGCTTCTGGTGAGTTTTTCAGATCTGTAGTTCTTGAATTGACAAATCTTTAGTTGTACCAGAAGGTGAGAACACTATTTTATTTATTTACAAGATGTAAGCAAACTGCTAATTTATTTAGTTCCAAAGCCTTTAATCCCTGGCTTCTAATATGAATAACGAATGAATAAATGCATTTAAAATAAGCAAATACATTTTACTCTTTTCATTTTTATTGTGATTTATGAATCATTAAATTAAACTGATGGATTTTTTAAAAGTATACTGACTTAATTATTAGGTTTACTTCCTGTATTTATTTCATTATTATATTTACACTTGACAAATGGTAAAAATTCAAATCACTGTGTGAAGTAACCATATTAGAATTACAGCACTTTTGAGTTATTAAAGCTATAAAACCCTTGGGGGCATATGGTAAGAAAGGATAGTCATCACTATGTGAATCATCTCTTTATAAAATTCCTTAATATATATTTAGAATATCAGACCTCATATAGCTCATCAGTTTGAAGACAGTCTTATTTTAAACAATGACTTAGGATGTACTTGTTTTTCACTTTTCATTAGAACATTTGTTTATTTGTTACGCAAGTCAAGAAAATGTTTATCTCTGGGGAATAGTAGAGGTGCTGTTGCCTATATTTTATTCATAATCATGTTAGGACAGCAATCTTCAGGGTATTTGGAAAATTCATGTGATACCAGTAATAATCCATAGCATTTCAGTCACCAAATGAACAGATTCTTTCTGCATGCTGATTGAGAAGTGATCTGTGATAAAACTTTTTCAACATTGGAGTATCACAGTAATGGTACTGGAATACTAGATTGTTAAATCACATTGGAGTCTCTTTTCCTTTTCCTGTGAATGAGGTCACTTCTTCAGAAGACACATTTTGCCTTTAATAGCCTCTAACTAGCTGTGTCACCTTGGGCAACTTGCAGAATCATAGAATCTCAGGGTTAAAAGGAATTGTAAAGGTTATGTTGCCTAGTTATTCACAGAATTTATAGATACTCTCTTTCACACTCCCACAGAGTAGTCATTCTGCTTTTGTTTAAGTATTTTCACTAACAGGGTACACAGTATGATTCAATGAACTCAAGCTAGTTTCAGGTAACTGAGTTGGAAGAATTTTGTCTTTGCTCACTTTGTTCTTTTGAATCAGCTTCCTTATGTTGAAAGCGGGGATAACAATAGCTGTCTGTTCCACAGGATTATTGTAAGGATAAAATATATAATGCATCTAGAAAATAGGATGTACACAGGGAAGCTGAGGTATGCCTATAGGATATAGGAAACTTTCATTGTATCTACTGCAGCAGACTGTATTATTATTCACAAATATTTGCTTTTATTCTCTGGGGAAAAATTATACTTCATCCCTGTTAATATTAATCTTGGCTAGGTGACTTTGGCCTATGGAATAAGAATTTGGGCAACATGTGTCACTTTTGGGGAGAAACTTTGAGAGTCAGCACATGGTCCCAGGTTCCCCTATCCCTTCTGACTGGATGATCAGAAATATTTCTGATAGAGTCTGTTTTGATTGACTGTATCTTGGAGTGAAGACAGTATGGAGCAGATGTCCAAATGACCTACAATGCACCTGTCGTATAATTCATTGAGAATTTTTTTGGTTGGTGACCAAACACAACCTTACAGTCTTCTCTGATGCAAAACTATCTTTCTTTTTTTAAATTTTTTATTGTTATGTTAATCACCATACATCACATCATTAGTTTTTGATGTAGTGTTCCATGATTCATTGTTTGTGCATAACACCCAGTGCTCCATGCAGAATGTGCCCTCTTTAATACCCATCACCGGGCTAATCCATTCCCCCCCCTCCCCTCTAGAGCCCTCAGTTTGTTTCTCAGAGTCTGTAGTCTCTCATGGTTCATCTCCCCCTCCGATTTCTCCCCCTTCATTTTTCCCCTCCTGCTATCTTCTTCTTCTTCTTCTTTTTTTTTTTTTTAACATATGTTGTATTATTTGTTTCAGAGGTACAGGTCTGTGATTCAACTGTCTTGCACAAAATTATCTTTCTTTCTGTAAAGTCTTGCTTTTCAGATCATATTCGTACAGACTTCTTGCCACTATGGGGAGACCTTTTTTCCCTGCTGATCCCATGTGAAGTTACTTATTAAGCAGGTGGGAAAGTATACTTTCCTGAGCTGTACACATAAGATTTCAATGACACTACTAATTCAAGTAGGTAGTTTTTGGATAAATTGAGAAATGTTTCTCTAAATAGTGACCTTTTATGACATCATTTTCATGAAAATTCTTTTGGGCTTGTAGTCCTTTTTCTCTAACTGAAAAGGGACAAATAAAGCAAACCTTCAGGTTTGTGTGAGAAATAGCATAATGTGGGTTCCCAGGCCTAAGGAGCAGAACTCAGTGCAGTGAAATTAAATAATATCCTCATATTAAGTTATAGACATTTTAAAGTGATGGAACCAGACTCTGCCCATATGTGTCTCAGTGCAGACTGTGGAGCTCAGCAGGGAAACATGATACAGTTTTTTCTGAAGTGTAGAATTCTGTTAATATGGTGAGTAGCATCCTGTGCTCAGGGAGCCTGGTTACCTTGCCAGAGCTCCTCTTAGAGAGTGAAGGATCAGCCTGACTACTTGAAGATTTGTGTGTATTTGTATATAAACAACCCTAGAATTTTTTCCTCCTGCAGGCTTTGTTAGGAAGAAACTATCTTAGGTCAATTTCTGTCTTTCTCTATGTACCCCATAAGCTGTGCTTATGTGATTTTTTTCCCATTTCAGATGGCCTTCATAGTTATGTTAATTCAGTGTTATTTGATTGAAGTTTTTGTCTCTTTTGGCATTGCTCTCGCTAACATTTTAAATAAAATCTGTTATATAATAGCAGGTGCTCAAAGTATTTATTGAATAAATATATGAATTAATAACCTCTGAGGAACAATTCAATTTCTGGAGTTAATTCTATATGGGACCTCTTGCCTATTTACATATTCCAGTAACAGTGTTAACAAAATGTTAGTTGGGCCATTTTGGCTTGTGTACCTGGTTGAATGGTCCCACTGTAACACATCAACATTGGCTATTCAGATGTTAGTTTTCTAAAGGGAGTAGATTGAGGTCATGCATTGAAGGCCCCCATGGAATGAATACAGAATTCTGATAAAGAGAAAGAAGGAAGTTCCATGCTGGAGAATGATGTCAACAAATTTTCTGAAATCCGAATATCATGTGATGACAAGTTTGTAGATGAAATCAAGGAAAGTATGTGTGAAGATGCTGCATGGGAGCCCATCTATTCAGAAATCCCAGAAAGATCTAGGCTTGCTGTAAATCCATTCAAAGAGCAGAAATGAGAAGTGTGACTCCAAACAGGGAGAGAAAGTGGACCTCTGTGTGCAGAATGGTTGTGCATTCAGCAGCCATTTTATCCATTTTCTCTTTCCCTCCTTTTTCATGCAGCCTGACCTTTACATTACCTTAAAAACAACATAACAAGAACAGAGACAAACTAAAAGTAACGGGGTTTTCTCACTAAATAACTATGATGGAAGAGCTAGGGATGTTAGGTTGGATGTTGGTACCCCAGAATAAAGAGCTTCTGTAGTGATGCCTGAGGTTGTAGGGGGTGGACTTTTCAGCTGGCTTGCCTTTTTTTTTTTTTTTAAGATTTATTTATTAATTTTTATTTTAGAGAAAGAGAGTGAGAGAGCAAGGGGAGGGACAGAGGGGGAGAGAGAGAGAAAATATCAAGCAGACTCCCCACTTGAGTGTGGAGCCCGACACATCGCTCCATCCCAGGACCCTGATATCACAACCTGAGCCATAATCAAGAATCTGACACTTCACCGACTGAGCCACCCAGGCTCCCCTCAGCTGGCTTTCTGATCCTTCACCTGAGGCAGGCCTCCCAGTCACAGACCCCTCCCATTGTACTTGGAAATTCCCTTTAGCATTTTCAGTCAGGGAAGAGGTGTACCACATACAGCTCCTTACATCACCGGAATGAAACACAGATATCTTGAATCATCTTTTTTGTTTGTTTCACTTTTGAGCATGAAAACAATTTAAGATCTTTAAGCAGTTGAAAAAGATGGAAGTTAAACAAAATAACTTACCTTAGAGAACATATAATGCAAGATAGAGAAGAGAAAAATTATTTCCTACCCTTAGAATTATTCAAGAAGATACTGTATTCATAAAACATAATATGCTAAGAAAAAGGAATAATCAAATAGCACATAGTGTCTGTTGACTGTTAAAAATACAGTTGCTAATGTTTAAACACTTATTATATTAAAAAGAAAACCACAGGCCCAAAATGACATCACTTAGTCTGAGTCGGCAAACTGGGGCTCAGTCCCTGATCTGATGGCAGGTTCAGTCTCCTCCAGAAATGGAGTCTTAACAGGTCAGTTAGAAAGTTTCTCATCAATGCCAAGGCAGTAATGCACCCCATAGGCTCTCTCCATTGACTCCAAAGGAAGGTGAGGTCATCTGCATGAAACAATCCCTGATATTCCCCCACCTAGGGGAAAGTGACCTTGCCTGGAACAATCCTTCTTTTTTGCCAGTAACTTTCTTGCCCCACCCTCCTTCCTATAAAAACCTCCTGTTCTGTACAGCTCCTACCAGCACCCCTGCACTTGCTACATGGGATGCTGCCTGATTTGTGAACTATTTAATTAAACCAGTAAGATCTTCAAAGTCACTTGGTCGAATTTTGTTTTTTCACAGTTACATAAATTGAAATCTAAAGTTCAGGGAACTTTCTGGAACATTAATGTAAAACACAAAGAGTTGAAGATTATGAGACAAAGAGAGAAATTCAAGAGGTCTGCCCTGGAGGTATGACTTTCCCAGTAGGAGATCCTGAAAGAGAGAACAAAGAAAATGAAAGAGAAGACAGACTCAAATAAATAAAGCATTTCCTAGATCTGAAGAAGGGCATGCAATTTTAGATTGAAAAGGGAGTTTTAAAAAATCCAGTTCTAGACCCAGTATGATAAAGTTTTCAAACTCTAAGGAGAAACAAAATAATTCTGAAAAACTTGGGGAAAAAAATCACCCAGGAAGAAAAGATAGCCCCCAACACAGGATGCCAGAATTTAGTGTTGGACAGTCCTTCAGAGGTCCATGAAAAAATACTTTTAAGCCTAAAATCATTTATTTATTAAAAATATCAATCAAATGTGAAGTCATAACAAAGAACCTCAAGGATTCAGAATATGTAACTCTCATACATATTTTCTGAGTACGTAACCCAAGGATGAATTCCAGAAATGCAAGGTTGAAAGCAATAGATTGTAGGATGTAGTGGCTCAGATTCAGCAGTGAAGTAAATGGAAATCATCAGCTTATTAGGGGATTATAGTATATAGCTGATCAACTATGATCAAAAGATTGGAAAAAAGAGAGACTTGGGGCAATAGGTACATTAAAGGATGTGATAATGTCAAGAATTCGATAACTTTTTTTTTTTTTTGTCAGCAAGGAAAAAAATGAAAGGTCATTGGAGACAAGGGAGGAGGGAAAATGTGCAGTCAAGTCATGATCCAAGTGAGAAGAAAATAAAACATAGCATGATCAACTGATAAGTTGTAGAAAATAAGATCCACTTGACTTTTTACCCAAGAGCAATTTCCTTCAAAGAGCATAGCTTTCCTGAACATAGACCCTTAGAAAAGATCAAACAGTGCTAGCAAACACTTTGATACTTAACTGATCAATAAATTTGTACAGCTATGTTAATGTAACCTGTTTATTAGTTTTAAGCTTTCAAATCAATTTCTACTCAAAATATGTGGCATATATTTTTGTTTACAAAGAAATGCATATGTTGTCAGCCTTAACACTGTGAAAAATAAAGGTAAAATTGATAGAAACTGGGGATCATATAGTGGCTTTTGGAGAAAGTAATAAAATACTATTTTACATAATGAAGAGCTAGAAATGATTTTGCCTAAGCTAGATAGCAAAATAACATTTAAAACATATTCTTTAATTTTACTAGGTTGGCCTATAAAGGAATGAAAACTAACTTAAAAAGTAGAGAAGGGAAGGAGATACAAAGTTATATAACAGAATCAGAAGTATATAAAAGTGTCCATCTTTGAGGGGCTGCACTGGTGTTTCTCATTCTAAAAACATTATCTCTTTACTTTGGTTGTTTGAATTGCCAGTTGAATGTATTACTCTGTTTCAAAGTTAACATTTATGTTAAGAAAAGGACTTCATGGTATGTACTATCTGGAGCATATATAGTTTGGATTTCCCAGTTGACCATGGACAGTGGGCTTAATATTATTGTTTTTATTATAAAAAGGCTCACAGAAATTACCTATCCTTTAAAGGAGAAATTAAGCCTATTCATAAAAAGATTTTTATGAATCCTCAACAGATTATTTGAGGACAGCCAATAGTTGGTTTGATTATTTCAATTTTTATTTGTTCAGCCCTTCAGGTATCTTTGGACACAGTCCTTAGTAACATGAATAAATAAAAAGTTCTATCATTATTTCTGTGTCAGTGGCCAATAATAGACTTATAACAAGACTTGAAGTGGTCATGATTCTCAGGTCAGCATTGCAGAATATTTAAAAACAGAAGCTCATTCATGTCCAGATTTAGAGCGTGCCAGTAATCCACTGCCTTAAAAACTGCCTCATGGTTTTGAAGAAAGCAGTATTTTTAGTAAGACGATTATTCACCTGTAGGTAGGAGATTTTATTTCATGTATTTGAAAGGCTGCCAAGGTTTAACATTTTATATTTGTCTAGCAATTGAAAAGATATTATTTTTTGTTAGAACTTGTAGGATGAGAAAAAAACTATAAAAATTCAATCTCACATGAAATTGTTTGAAATTGCCTTTCGGTTGGCTGAATAAATAGATTATTGATTTCACCCTTTTATAAAATGAAAGGTTAATGAGCAAAATCACATAGCATTCATTTCTAGGAGAAGAAATATATATATTTAGTTTGAGATATAGATCATATATATGATTTTATATATAGCATATATATAAATAGTTTGATACACTTCCCTTGAAAGAAAAGTTAACTGGGTGGCTCAGATGGTTAAGCATCTGCCTTCAGCTCAGGTCATGATCCCAGGGTCCTGGGATCGAGCCCTGCATTGGGCTCTGTGCTCAGCAGGGAGCCTGCTTCTCCCTCTCCCAGTGCCTCTCCCCCTGCTCATGTGCCCTCTCTCTCTGTATCTCTGTGTCTCAAATGAATAAATAAATTTAAAAAATGTAAAAAAAAAAAAAAAAAGAAAAGTTAACATTTACAAACCAAAATTTTTAGCCATTATGATGTTATGATAGGGGATGCATTATGCCCTATCTTTAGCTTCATAATCCTACCAATTGCTGTTTTGCATTTTAGGTGAATTATTTAATATGGAGGACCAATTAAGTGTAGGCTAATGGAGGAAAATTTTCTATATCAGCTGTTGTGGCCTGGATGAGAAAGGGATGAAACACGTTTTTTTTTTCCTTTGTTATTGAAGATAGAAACACATATTGGCCGATGTAAGTATGTTATTATTACAAACGTTATGACAGTATGAATAATTTTCAAAGAACCTACTGGTTTATGGTACAAAGTTCCACCCACTTACTATTTTGCCAATAGCAGGTGATGGGAACAAAAATTAGGCTGAAAGATTCTGAGCAAAATTTGTTGGAATTACTTTGTATTTCTTTTCTCAGTAAAGCATACCAGTACTGAAACAACCTTTAAGAATATCAATAGTGGGGCGCCTGGGTGGCTCAGTCATTAAGCGTCTGCCTTCGGCTCAGGTCATGATCCCAGGATCCTGGGATCTAGCCCCGCATCGGGCTCCCTGCTTGGCGGGAAGCCTGCTTCTCCCTCTCCCCCACTTGTGTTCCCTCTCTCGCTATCTTTCTGTCAAATAAATAAATAAAATCTTTAAAAAAAAAAAAAAGAATATCAATAGTTACTATTTACATAGCCTCTATCAACAAGGTTGTGCCTGCTTTATATGTGAAATAGAATGTAAAGCAAAGATTAAAATGAAAAACTTTGGTAAATAAAAACAATTTTATTTCTAAATGTCCAGAAACTTAAATAAGTGATGTTTTTTTCATTTTCCTCATTGCAGATAATGACTTTTTCTTGTCTTTATAGAAACAAGGGTTGCTTGTTGAGGAAAATGTACTTTATATTGTACCTTTCTTTTTTTTGCAAGGTGAAGATATTCCAAAACAAAGATGAAAAGTAAAAGGGCAGAATATTAAGCTATAGACAGAGACTAGGCTACACAGAAAATTAGCATTAATTTTTGAAAAACTCCTTTTGATTTATTCATTTAAAAAATGAATTTCACAGGCCGTATTCCCTTCAGCTTTTGTACCAAAAATAAATACAATAAACCAGAGCAACCTGTTGGCACTCACCATGACCTGGATTTAAATAATGTGAGCAAATAGAATTTAGTACAAAATATCCTCTCAACCAGAAAACCTCTCTGCTAAAGTAGAAAAGAAAGAAAAGAATTTTATTATTGAATAAACCTTAAGCCCAACTGCGGTGTGCATCTCAGGTGATCCACTAAAAGATTGCAAAGACAGAAGACATCTCAGGCTTTTATAAAACAATGAGACACAACCTGTTACATGTTCTCAAGATAAACAGTAACTAGCAATCAAGTAAGAGAACTTGACAGCACCATTTGTCACACATGGTTCATCCTAAATTCACCAGGTAATTGAGGTGACCATCTGTGTTTGCTAATTGGCTTTATGCAAAGGAAAAATAAACTTGTCATATCTTTATGACAGGAAGCAGTTTTGAGCAAGGCACTGACTGAAGACAGGTTTTCCCTCCCCCCCGCCCCGAAACTGGGAAAGAATGGCACTATCTGTTTGATTCCTGCATTTGGAGGAGATGGTTGCTAGGTCCTTGGTAAAGTCATTTGTGGGTCATAAACGTTAGCTTTAAAAAAGATTTACCTACATTTCAAAGAGACTAAGAACTTACAATGAAAACTGCAATTAAAACTAAATGCTCTAAGAAAAGGGGAGAAGGGAAAGTCTTCCCTGTTTTCAACAGGGAGCCTTAAACTTATTATTTTTAAAAAGTTCTTATTTGCCCTTCCAGCTAAAGAAAGGGGTAAAATGATTTTATGAGCTAGAATTCCCTTGTGAATCACTACCATTTCATTTCACACAAGGAAGTTACTGATATTGATAAGTGAGATTTCTAGCTAAGGGATATGCCTACTCCCAGAGGTCTAAGTTTTGGTGTGTCTAAATTTACTCAAATAATGAACTGTTGAGTAAATATACCTGAGATAATACGGCAGTTTTACCCACATAGGCCTTTTAATTGGTACTTGACTGAAGTTGTCTATGCTTATACAGCAATGGCAGAACTTTGGAAGATCTACTTTGACTGATTTAGACCATGAGGTCAAGTTTCCAGATTTAGCAAATCAGAATTTCAGACACCCAGTTCAGTTTGAATTTCCAATACATTGAGATTTAGTTAGCTGTTGTGGGTTTTGTTTGGCAGGAGCGCTGGGGGAGGCAGTGGTTGGAGCCCTAAGATGTTGAGCTTATGGAACTGGCTAACAATTTGATGAAGGCCCGTAAGAGAGATGTACCCATTCCTTTCATGGATCACCTAGATAATTGCCTAGAAAACATTTAAGCTTATCACGAGACCCAGTGCCTCCCTGAGAACATTGACCTGGAAGTCAGGAAGGTGATATTAGGAGCTGGTGGCAATCTGTGTGTGTTCGATGTTGGCGATGAGTCAGTCTGCACCAAGAGCTCTACACGCATCATCTCACTTAAGTCACACCTTCAAGAAGTGCAGAGTGACATGAACCTGTTCACACATGACAGAAATGATTTTCAGAGGGTGAAGGAACATTGACAAACAGAGCTGGGATTTAAATCCCATCTTGTCCAAAGTGAAGGCTCCTGAGTAGGGCACGGTACAGCCTGCAAGATGGGGCAGCTCCTTGGATCTGCTGCTTTTTTATCTAGACTCCTGGCCTGCACGCTTGAGCCATTGAACCTCGCGGGTTTTCCAGCTTCGCACGTGTAAAATCAGAACGCAAGATTAGGTGATTTCTAAAGGTGTTTCATTTCTACAATGTATGAATTTGTCCAAGAATCAGTTATGCTAGTGCAGTACCGGAAATAGAAATATGCTTAATATAGCCTCTTTCTAGATTTCAAGGTCAAACAGGGCACACTGTTTCTTTCATATCCTTGTATTTTTTCTCAGTGTGCATGAAAGCATTCTGCACAGACCCTCAGTGGATGCTCGAGGAGGGGAACACTGAATGGTGTATTTCTTCTGGCAGTAAGCCACTGAAAAGGCCATTAGAAGAAAGGGCCCATTCTCAAGTTCCCTCTGTGTTTCTGCTAACGTGAGAATTGCTGTAAGGCGTGAGGGATGCTGACTGTGCTGGAATCGTGGAGGTGACTTGTGCAAGCTGGGAGTCATGCAGGTCATAGTGGGAAGTGAAGATGGGGCTTCTGGGAAGCGGAATATGCATAGGAGGCTCCCCGGGCTTCTTCAGAGTTACCCCATTCTTTCAAATTCTGGAACAACCGCCCTCCTCCATCTCCTCGAGCTTCACTCTGTATGTACTGCTCCACTGGCTCCTATTACCCCTCCAAGCTGAGAATTAGCATAGACGCCAACTCCCTCTCCTTCCCACCTCTCTCTCTCCCTCCTCCTCTCTGCTTCTCTGTTTCTCTCTCTCTGTGTCAGCCTTCATTTTACTTAAATAAGCATTAAATGCAAGTGGATGCAAATATCCCCAAGTGACTCATGTTAGAAGGAATGCCTTATAGGAATGCCCGGAAACAGTTTCTGGGCAGCTACCCTTCCCAGCATATGAATGAAGAATCAATAAGACAGAAGGAGGCACACAAGAACAGACCAGAAATTAGACCTGCCTTGACACCTTGATGTTGGGGTTCTGGGCATGCCACCCCAAAACATGGCACTTTGGTATATGGACTATTTTGAGCTGAGCTAAAGGAGTTTGAGGAAATGGGAGAAGCAAGAAGGTCACTTGCTTCCTGCATTCCTCATCCTTCTTCCTTGAAATGGGCCATAGAACCCTGGTGTAAGGTGCCCTCCTTACAGCTAGAGGAAAGGAGCATCCTTGTCTCTGTCGCTAAAGGGACATGAAGAAGAGTGCTAGCAAACAGGCCTCCTCCGAGTCTCCTCCAGTTGTCTACAAAGCCTTCATACTCCTCCGTGACTATGCACTCTTCACTGGACCTCGCATAAAACCCTCAGGTCTGTTTTCGGGGGTCTTCATTATGAAGGCACCTGTAGCACATTAAGACTTAGATGGAATAAATTTGTGTGCTTTGCTCCTACTAATCTGTCTTTATCAGTTTACTCTTCAGATCTAGCTAGGAACCCAAAGAGGGTCGAGGAAAACGTTTCCCTCACTGTAGGGACATGACCATCAAAAGACATAGTGGCATTTATAGTTGACATAAAGATGATTATCCTAGGTCTAGACTCTGGCAAGTGTACATTCAAGATGATGTATTTCAGGTCATGAAATTTGGCATTGGCAGCAAGCTGGCTGGGTTTAATAAGACATAAATGTCTAAGATTGAGAAGATAGGAGTTTTCAGAGATTGCAGAGACAGGCAAAATAAATTACAATGCAGTTATTCACTCAACTAGCTGGGAGCTAAAGGAAATGTCATGGTAATTTAATATTAGGAAAATAATATCATTTTCTATAATAACATTATCCAAAATACAATGTTATTTTCCAAAACAGGTAAACCATAAATAACTAAAGCACCATAAAGTTAGGTTTCATATTTGTGAAAAGAAAAATTAATTCTGTGGATGAGAAGAAGGGAATGCACTTCTGCTTGTGTTCTTTTAATCCATAAATGGATCCTGTAAATAATAAAGAGAAGTAAAATATGAATAAAATTAATATAATAGAAATGATTGGCACTAGAGCCAAAAATAGACTTAGGCATAGGGTGTGGGTAGCTGAGGGAGTTTTTGCACAGTTGTTATTTTACTGGAAAGGAGGTAAAGTGTGGGGAAGTGTGAAGAATGGGGTCTTTGGGTCACTATGCAGAAGACAGATAAAAGGAGGAATTGTCAGACATGGAAGAGCAATGGGAGAAGTGACCAAAGTTTGAGCCCATGGAATTGATCTCAAACCACTGCAAAACTCCAAATAGATTAAAATGATCTTGGGAGATTTTACAGTAGACTGTTGCCTGCTATAGCTTCCAGAATACTGTGAGGGCTCTGTATAGAAAGCTCACGAAATCCAAGAAAGGAATGTTTTTTTCAGGGAACTCAGAATACACATACAGTTGCATTTGCTAAACGTTGGTCAGTGGATCTTCTAGCTCAGAGTAACATGGAACCTATGTTTAATAAGCTTCAGGACTGTGTAAGTGATCTCTTACTGGGTAATGAAATATTCCTAGTTCTAGTGGCTTAAAACAATACACATTTGTATCTCACAGTATTTGTGGATCAAGCATCTAGGTGACCTTAGGTTTCTTCTCTGGCTTAGGGTCTCTCACATGGTTCAATTATATGGTAAATATATAGATAAACTAAGCACAGCTCTGGGTAGTTTCACATTTATGAAAAAAGGACAAAACTCAGATTAATTTTTACCCTATCTGCATGATAAAAAGGATTAAATAAAATAGAGTGAGCAGAATGAAATATAGAAAAATCAAAGATTCTGGTGAAGTAAACCTGCCATATTATACATCCTGATTGGGTAAATGTAGATTTAAGATCCACTAGGATATATAAATATATTTTATATATGTATTTATGTATATTTATCTTTATCATCTAGCTATTGACTTTATAACCATTAGGAATGGATATAAAAGCTAAAGCATCTTTTACATCAAACAAATGGATTTTAAAGTATTCTAAACAAGGTGGTATATGATTTAGTTAACATTTCCCTTTTGAATTTCAAGCTTTATATTCTTAGCCTCTAATATCTGTGTGTGTGTGTTTTTTTTTAAGATTTATTTATTTATTTGAGAGAGAGAACAAGTGGGAGGAGGGGTAGGGGAGAGGGAGAGAGAATCTGAAGCAGACTCTGCACTGAGCGCAGAATTTCATCCCAGGACACATGAGATCATGACCTGAGCCAAAATCACAAGTCACACACTTACCTGACTGAGCCCCCACCAGGCGCCCCAAGGCTGTGAGATTTTAAGTACCATCTGGTCTTTCCATACTCCTGCTAAAATACTAACAACAATCCTTACTTCACAGTATTATTGACTATATTCAATAAAATAATACCTGGTACATACAGTGCATTCAATAAATAATATGACGGTTACTAATACTACCACGAATGCTGTACTGATAGATTACTTAGAATTATGGCTTCTGTTTATTTGCCAGCTGCCACCTTGTTTAGGTGAACAGACTTGTGCTGCTTCCTCAGTATGTACGAGGGGCCATTTCCCACGATGGCCTGTTCAGATAAAGTTGGAGACCGCGTGGAATCTCCGTGGAAGTCTGCAGTGATTATGTTCACAGTGACCCACTTTTGCAGCATCCATTCCAGGCGTGTTCCCAGATCACCGTCTTCCCAGTGCCTTGGGTGCATTGCAGTGCAGTTACAACCAACTCTGGAACAGCTTGTACCAGATACATGCCTGCGTGCTGGTGCCCGGGCCGTGGAGACACGACCTGCATCCACGGTTAAAGCCTAGAAACACCTCTGCAGGACAGGCAGCGTGGGAACAAGGAATCAGTTTATTTTTCTGGACAAAGCAAGTTAATACAAAATGTTCTTTTCTGTGAACCCCATGACAGAAACCCATTTTTAAACTCCCAGGACTGCACAAAGCATGCCCTCGGGTTTCTGGTTTTTAGGATCTTCTAGGTTCGTGTGGTAACTAGTGCATTGTCCAACTTATAAAAACATGTCTTTGTAGGGCGCCTGGGTGGCTCAGTTGGTTGGGCGACTGCCTTTGGCTCAGGTCATGATCCTGGAGTCCCTGGATCGAGTCCCGCATCGGGCTCCCTGCTCAGCGGGGAGTCTGCTTCTCCCTCTGACCCTCCCCCCTCTCATGTACTCGCTCTCTCTCATTCTCTCTCTCTCAAATAAATAAATAAAATCTTAAAAAAAAAAAAAAAAAACATGTCTTTGTATATTTAATAACATATTTTTCACTTTATCTCATTATTTTGCATACCTATTTGTCTCCTGTTATTTCAGAAGAGAAATATTAACATATTTCAAGGATGTAGAAACTAGACCCAACCTATAGATAATTAATACATTCATGTCCTAGAGATGTTACTGCTACCAGAAATTCCCCTTATGTTAGTACCAGTCATCTTAATGGACAGTATAAAATGCTCGCAGTAATGGCAGGAAGAAGTGAGGGGTTTCATCAATTTTTTTGGATGGTGTTAGTCTGCCATTTTGAGGGAAAGTAGCTGGATATAATGCTTTCAGAATAGCAATCATTTTATTTGAAGTAGAATTCAGCAAAATCTAGGATATGGGTAGAGCTTAGAAACAAGGGAGTGACTGGAGTAAATTTAACATGCACTGAGTGAAAATTTCACTTATTATAACCTGCATATAATTTAAATAGATGTTTCAACTTTAATTAGGTAGTTACCTCAACTAATCATTGGGCTGTTGACTAAGTTCTATATGTAATATATGAAGATTAAAAACAAACAAATAAACAAACATGGACTCTGCCCTCAAAGAGATTTTAATTGGGTTGATAGGTTTGACATAGTCAATGACAAATTTACCACCACAAAGGTTAAACAGGGGCGCCTGGGTGGCTCAGTCAGGTAAGCGTCCGACTCTTGATTTCGGCTCAGGTCATGATCTCAGAGTTGTGAGATCGAGCCCCGCATCACGGTCTGTGCACAGCATGGAGTCTGCTTGAGATTCTCTCTCTCCCTCTCCTTCTGCCCCTCCCCCTGCTCTTTCTCTCTCTCCCTCTTTCTCCCTCTCTCTTAAATAAATAAATAAAATAAATCTTTAAAGAGAAGAGTTAAACAGTAATGATTAGTAACAAAGACATAATTGTATGCATTATTTGTTTAACAGCCTAAGGAAAATCAGTCTGATAAATTATAAGATTATCAGAGAAGGGCATGCATTATTTGCTTGGCAATAGGTTCATGTGGGAAAACACTGAAATAAAACATTGAAAAAAAAATGAGGAGAAGTCACATTCTATACATTTACCTACACATAAGACAACATTTGTAATTTTAACTACATATAACCTTTCATGAACTAAGATTTTTGTATCCAATTTAACATTGAGGAACTTTTCTTCTAAATTAGAGTCACTAGCTATTCAGAAAATATATCTGTGATGCTTTATGAAATAGTATGGAGCAATAATTCATTTGGAGAATTATATTCAGGTAATATATTCTTTGTGAGAGGCACCATCTTATTTTAGGCACTGGGGACATAGAAACCAGGAGGATTAACATGGAGATTGCCTTCATGAAGCTGAGACTATAGGACTGAAATCAGTTTGACAGGGACCATGTGTCATGACAGGGACATGAGGTTTCTTACCTAAATGCCTGGCCAGCGCTTCCCATCTTGTCTAACAAGGGTCAGGTCTTCTCCCTGAAAAAGACACAGGAGTGAGCAGTAGTCAGTAGGGCAGAGAAGAAGGGCAAGGAGGAGGGAAAGTCATAAGCAAGAGCCTCCCCACTAGATTGACCAAGAGGTTTGCAAAGAACTAATGATTTTGGAAAGAATATTTCTCATAAAAAGTCTGTGGCTACGATGAAGAGAAAAATATATACTAAATGCAGCAAACGTTGATGAATTTGTTGCCGGATTTACTAGTCCAACAGTGTTGGTTCAAGAGAAAGCTGGAGAAACACAGAATTTATTGTTGAGTAAAATGGATATAGGGTTATAGTTCTCTGTACCTGCCCCATTTTTGTTCAGTTCAACAGCTCAGCAAGAATTGACTCGGCAGTTAACACGGGCCGTGCGTAGTGCCTGGTGTCTGAGATGCTGAGATGGACAGGCATGGTTCTTGTGCTCAAGGAACTCACCAGTCTGTAGGGGAGAAAGACTGTCACAGGAGCAGCGATGTGGGCTGGTGTCAGATTGTGAACTGAATCCTGAGCACGTTGGGCAGTTGGAACAACAATGTGGGGCACTTTTTTTTTTTTAAGATTTATTATTTATTTGAGACAGCACGGGAGGGGCAGAGGGGGAAGGACAGAGAGAGAATCCTATGCAGACTCCCCGCTGAATGTGGAGCCCAACGCAGAGCTCAGTCCCATGACCCTGAGACCATGACCTGAGCCGAAATCCAAGAGTAGGACACCTAACCAACTGAGTCACCCAGGTGCCCCACAAAGGGCTTTTTTAGCCTCGGAGGACAGAGAGTACTTCCCAGAAAAACTGATGCATGAGCTATTTTATGAACCTGCTTCATTTGGAAATTTTTAAGTTAATGACTTGGATGAAGAATGAGAAATCCATTAAATAGGAAGCCCCATGAGGTCACAGGAAGCATTTCATCACACTGTTAGCTGTTCCTAACACTTAGAGGAAGATAGATAGATGAGAGAGAGAGAGAATTTTTATTTTATGTGTGAATGCAACCACACATAAATTTAAAAATATATTTACAGGCTGGAAAAATTGCTGTCCTTAATACAGGGAAATTAAGGATAAATATAAAGGCTTGCATCAATTTTATAAAGTCAAATACTCAAGTATAGGAGTGGATCATCCCAGCTACAATGATACCTGTTCCGTGTGAGTCCACGTCGTGGCCTGGCTTGTCAAAGCCGAGATGGTCAGACTGCTGCAGAGCGCTGAGAACCACAAGTGTTGACATTTCACCAGTGTTGGTCCGTTTGACAGCTTCTTCCCGGATAATGGTGACTGGTTCTTTGTGCAACAGTCTTAGCAGGGACAGTAACAAAGCTAAATATGTTTGCAAGAAGGCAGTGAGTCTAACAGTGATTTAATGTGGAAGATCGAGTGGTCTCCTCCAGTCCAGATTATGTGATTCTGTTGAATTAGAGAATAGATTTTCATTGCAGTTGGAAAATCTGCCAAGATAAATAACTTCTCTGGGTCATGGTTTCCAGCCTAAGGGAGTTTGGGGACAAATTCATTCTGTTTCTGTAATTTTTAATTTCAGAAGACAAAGGGAAAAGAATTATGAAGGAATATACTGTGAAGGAAAATACTGAATACAGTATTTCTTTTTATAAATGTACTTTCTTGGCTTCTATTTGGATTCAAGCCTTTGTTTATCATGGAATCTTCTTTATTCATAAATGGAGTATAATTTATAAATCTTTTAAGTTCAACCATTTAAAGTAGATTTCACACTTCTAAGCAAAGCCTAGGGTTACAAAGAAACTTGGTTTCCATATTTTTATGACTTCAAATTCAAAATAAAACTGAAAAATGATCTTAAGAATCAAGGATATAGAGCACTTTGATTTTTAATACATCCTGGGTAGGAGAGAAAGAGTTTCAAATCAGAATTGCCCGTAGGAATGGAAGTGATAGCACCCGATAATGTCTGGGGTCTTAGTACATTTGAGCAAATTTTCCCCATGACATCCCCAATGACAAGGTAGCCAACCCCTGCTGCCTGTTAACCCATTGCCTTGGGGCAAGGAAGGAGTAGCAAAGCAATCCGGTAGGCCTTATGAATACTTGAAAATATGTTTCACTGGGGTTAAGAATTTTAATCTCCTGAAAACAAAATTTTCTAAGCTTTATAAGGTGCCCATCATGTGTTTTAGGTTGTGTTAAAGCAATCAAGAAGGGAAGGAATATGCATTTCCTTGAGTTTATGTACTTTTTTTTTTTTTTTTTTGGCTTAGAAACAAGTAAGACCACATTGAGAAACTAAAATATGATAATATAATAAAAATATTTAAAACATTAAGAATAAAAGAAATCTCAATATGCTTCAGGGTACAGTGTATGGCCACCAAGTATGACAGAGTACCCCTAATAGGAACCCTTGCATACGAAGAACAAGAACAGTTTGTGAAATGTACAGTATGGTTCATCTTGAATACATGACTGAAATACAAAAATAAGGAGTCTGAGCCACCGAGGTCCAACACCAACCATGGTTAAATCCAAATATTTGCCTACCTTGTGTTTGCCTCTGTGCCATTGGGCAGGATTAAGGGAAAACCTAGAAAGTCTCGTTTAACCTTATATTAACTATCACTGAGCTCAGAGGGGTTCTCCGTGCTGACTAGTGATCCCTGTGTTTCCCTAGGTGGTGGTTCACTCTTCCCCTCTGTTAGGTGACATTCAGATACTTTGTTCTCTCCTCACAAATCTCCCATACCTTCTCTCCATCCTTGCCTAGAGCTGATGATTTATTACTTTGGGGGAAGCGTCCATGGTCTTGTTTCAGGTCCATCCCATCCCTTTTGGACCACCGAAGAGATTGGCTCCAGCCACCCCCTCTCCCTTCTGCATGAATGTGGTGTTTTTGATTTTTTTCCATCTTATAAAAATGCTCTGGATTCCACTGCGTCCAATCGCTGCCCCATTTCTCTGTCTCTCTTTGCAGGAGAATTTCTCAGAAGAGTTGGCTTTACTCACTGTGTCCAAGTCCTTTTGTTCTCTCAGTATTTCTCAAACTTGGCTCCCGTTGACTTCTCAACACAGTGTAAACTCCAGGGAGACTGCTCGCTAAATCTAGAAGTAAGTCCTCAGCCTCTTCTCGATGGATTAGCAGGATCTGACGCTGATGAGTACTCTTTCTTTTGGAGACTTTGATCACCACACTTCTGGTTCACTGTGTTTTCTCTCTCTACCTTCCGGTGGCTCCTTCTCCGTGCTGTTTCCCATGGTGGCTCCTCATCTCACCACCCTTCTGAGGGTGTGAAGCCCCAGAGCTCGGTGCTTGGGTCTCTCCTCTTCTCCGTCCACATTGAGTCTCCTGGCAACTTTATCCAGTAAATATCAGCTATTCACTAATGACTTTTCATTGTGCATCTCCAGCCCTGGTTGTATATATACACAGCCTTCTAAAATCCTCACTTAGATGTTTAAAATTTATGTCAGGCTTCGCACGCCCTCAGTAAAATTCCATTATTCCATCTCAGCTTGGCTCCTTCTTTCTCTCCCTGGCCCCTTCTGTTGTTGTAATTGGTCAGAAAGAGTGTGGGGCCCTCCTTGAGTGCTCTTAGACTCTCACACCTCCTATCCAATGTGCCAGAGGTTTCTCTTTGCTCATCTTTGCACTAAACTCTGAATGGGACCCCACTCGCCGCCGTCCCACAGCCACGCTGCTCAAACACGGTCATCCGCCTGTGTTACCTGCAGCGGCCTAGTGAGCGTCTGTTTGCTCCCATCCCAGCCTCTCCATGGGCTCTATACACCATACTGTAGCCAGCACGGTCTTTACAAAATTAAAGATTGTTTTGTTTTCCTGCTTAAAACCCACTATGGCAACTTAAGAGCCAGTGAAATTAATGGTTGCTTCTGCTGGGGGCAAATATTTCTTAAAATGTCCTTTGAAAGTTAACATGGCAGTGCATTATTGGTCCTCTCTAATCTTGCCATAATGCATACATTCATACAACCTCAGTGGTAGTGAAGAATAGGTTAAATGGTTTTTGGCCACTTTACAGAAAACAGAGGGAAAGCAAAAAAGCTGTTAAATCGACACTAATATACTTTTTTTCATGTTTACTGGATGTTCTCTTTCTTGTGAAGCAGAAGCATTATTTTCAGATCCTATCTTGATATCTGGAGCTTAGTGGTCTTTGTCGGTATATGCTTAAAGTAATATCTATTTAGTAGTGATTCTGGGTTTTGCCAAAAAAAAAAGCCTCGATGTGCAAATAATTGCAGATCATCAGGGTCACAGTTGTGTTAGATTAATTCCAGGAACTGTAGGTTTTGCTTTTGTCTTAAGACTTATAGGAACATAGCTATAAAAGCTGAATTTAATTTTAAATGCATTATTTAGTCTTAATAAGATGGAAGAAGTAGTATTTTGCCCTTTCTGTATTGTGCATACTTGCATCCAGCATTTATTTTCAGATTCAAAAACTTCTCATTTCAGCAGCTGTGTTCCAAAAAAGTGAAGGTGATCTTTTAGTCACTGTTAACTGTAAGTAAATTTTCATTAGAAACTTCATATTTTTCTATCCAAGGGTATTAAAAATACATTTGAAAAGATGATTCTATTTTTCATAGTCTAGTAAAATTTCTTTGCTTCATTTTAAAGAAAATGAGGTTTCTAGCTTTCCCATTTTACAATATAGCAGAAATTGCTAGAAAGTGATTATTGTAACTTTTCATTTGCCAGTGATGATTTCAACAGATACATTTGCCCTTTGTTTTACACACTGTGTTATGTCAAGAAAGTTCATATACTAAAGACCAATTTCAAAACTAATGCCATAAAGTGCCTTTTAATTGAAAATATCTAAAGAAATCAGTGGGCTAGAAAAACACAAAAAGATATTATTGAAAGTTAAAGGAGAATATTAAGTTGGCAAGGATGTGGGGTGACTGCAACTATTATATATTCCTGGTGGGGGAGCGTAAATTTGTGTAGTCACTTTGGAAAAGTGTTTGCTGGTAGGTGTGTCTGATGCCTCAGGAATTCCACTAACGGAAATGTCTACATGTGCTCAAGGAAAGCCATGACAAGAATATTCACAGGATCATTGCTCATGATATTTGAAAATTGAAAACAACACAAGTCACAGATGTCTATCAAAAGAAGGATAAACTGTAGTATACTTGTGCAATGCTATATTATATATATGGTTTGAATAATTTTAATAGACAAACCTGCATATGACAATATGGATGATTAGAGTAATATAATTTTGAGTGAAGTAATTGAGAATAATTTAGACACAAAGCATATACTTTATGATTCTATTTTTATGAAGTTAAAAAGCAGACAAAATTAAGCAACGGTAGTTAAGTCAAAATTCTTGTTATCCTGAAATGGGATTTGGTGTTGAGGGGACTTTGAAGTGATCATAGTTTTCTCTTTCTGGATTCTGGTTACACGGGTGCAATCAATTTGTGAAATTTTATCAAACTGTGTATTTATAATTTGTGCATATTATATATATATATATATATTTTAATCTTAAACAGAGCATTTCATAAGTTGATGATAATGAGTGTGGTTTATCAAGAGAGGATAGGTGAATGACTGGTTACTAAGTGGTCTCATTGCATGCCAGTATTTTGGTATAATTTATCTGCAGTCCAGCATTTGGTCTTTGTTAGAGCCCTCTATATTGGCTAGAGTAAGGAATGCTGGGTCATGTTAACTAAACTCACAAGATCCTGATGAATGGGCAAGAAGGTCAATATATTAATTCAGAATGAAGAATATTCTTTTCCATGACCTGCAATGTTCAAATTCCCTAGTTAGGTTAGACCTTTCATTATAATCAAATTATCATGAGTAAAGAATGAAAACAGAGTAAAGTGAAGGATCATGGGGGCCTTTTCATCTAGAGAGGGTGACACTCAGTTGTGTATTGTTATATAGACAGAGTTTTTGTTTCCAATGGCTGTGTAAGAGTCCCTCACATTTAGTGTCTCTCAGTCTGGAGGATGCCAGGTAAACCATACCACCTGGCACTGTTCTTTTCTCTAACTTCCAGGTTCCATGCTTTCTTCCCATTAACACAAGTTTTCAGTAGGTAGACTGCAATGCAGATGACAGTGTGCCCAGCTATAGGAACATACGCTGTTCAGAAATAGGAGAACATATGCCACTTTGAGAACACAGATTTCCAAACCTTTCCCACTTTTTGGCAGGACCTCGAACACAGTAGCCTCATGATCAATGATGGCACAGTCAGAACAGAACAAGTCAGTATTCTCTTTGAGAGAATCTCAGAGTTTGCAATGAGTTTGGAGAGAAACATGAAGATTTGACAAGCCCCTTCCTGCTATTCATCATCTTTTACTGATATGCTTTTAAAGTCAGGCAACGATGGGGGTCAGACAAAACAGAATGAGGATGGATTATAAATTCACATGCTGGTGACTTCACATTTTTCTCCATATCTCCGGGGAGACCCATCCCTTCAGCACACTGGTCAGCTGGAGCGCAGACACCCACTTTTGCACTTGATAAATTCCAAAACAAAGGAGTATTTATCTAAGTCAGTGATCCAAGTCAGCAGGGTGATAGTATGATTTTCTAGCATGCTGACCTCTCAGCAGATTTATAAGGAGAAGCTAGAGCAGCTAGTTAAAATGGTATCAAGGATGAAGTCAGAAAGACTTGAAAGGCTGACTACCAGTGGTGAGGGCGCCAATGACAAGGCAGGAGGAACACGTGCAGGTTAATACTTTGAAAAATGATCTCATCACATCAGTGCTTGTCCTTTCCCAACTTTTCTTTTTTTTTTAAATGTAGGCTTCATGCCGGGCATGGGGCTCAAACTCATGACCCTGAGATCAAGGCCTGAACCAAGATCAAGAGTCAAACACTTAACCAACTGAGCCACCCAGACGCTTCAGTGTCCTTTCTGAACTTTTACAGCATTCGTCTCTATTTTGGAAAGTTGGTTATTTACAGTGTCGTTCATTAATTGCCATTTTTACTTGGATTTTCTTATTTTTCTGAGAGTACTGTCAGAGCATTGAGAGCAGAAATTGCTGCTGACTCTGTTGTTCATCTCCCATGACTCTCGGCAGTATTGGGCACATAAATTAGTCATTTAATCGATGTTTGTTTAGATTGTAGTCTTTTGAATTAGCAGAGTTTCCTGGTGGGAACAAGGGACAGAGGATTTCATGGCATTGCAAAATAATAATGCCACCACTGAAGATGTGGTAGGGCTGAGATCATAATGGGAACTTTATAGCTGTTTTCCTTGCTTTGTCTTTTCAGAGCTAGTCAGGAATGTAGGACTTATAGTGTTCACCTGCACCGTGTTCTGTTTTTTTGCGATAGAACTGAGACTTAGTTTTGTAAAATGGCTTCCCAGGGTCAGTGGTATTATTACAGAGTTGGATATAGCACCCACTGTTCTTTGTAAACTTGGATTATTGACGTCTACATCATTCTCATTTTGCATTTGCAGCGTGATAAGAGTTCAGTTCTGCTTCTTTTTCATACACTAAGTAAAACCCCAAACTATTTTTAAGAATCTGGCTTACTTCCATCCCTCTCTTTTTTGTGTTTCCTTAGCATAATGGGCTCTTATTTATAGTTTGTACTTTGAGTTGAGATAAAAACAAAAATGAAACAAAATCATGTTCCAGTAATTAGTTTTTCTTTTGAAAGAAACTCTTCAGTGTTCTGTGAGAAAAATGCTGGATCCTTTTACTTTTATTTCATGTTCTTTCTTCTTTCCTTTATCCTCTCCTCCTTCCTTTATAATGAAATATTTAAATTGAAAGTATTTCATCTCTTGTCATTTTACCAGATTAAAATATATAGACTACCATTATTCATTACAATAGTTGTTCTTGCAATTAAAAAAAGATTTCATTAAATAAATTCATGTATCAAATCTGGGATATGTCTTTTGAAAAGAGTGGGGGGGGGGGCAGAGCAAGATGGCGGAGGAGTAGGAGACCTGGATTTCATCTGGTCTCAGGAATTCAGCTGGATAGGGATCAATCCGTTCTGAACACCTACGAACTCAACAGGAGATCGAAGAAAAGAATAGCAACAACTCTCTGAACAGAAAAGTGACCACTTTCTGGAAGGTAGGATGTGTGGAGAAGTGAATCCGAGCCGATATTCGGGAGGATAGACAGTGGGGGATGGGGCCTCTGTCGGCCACTTCTGGCAAGTGATAGAGCCACGGAGCACAAAATCAGAACTTTTAGAAGTCGGCTCCACTGAGGGACGTCGCTCCAGTGGCTAAGCGGGGGGTGGAAGCCTCGCGGGACAGTGTGGTCTCAGGACCCTCGGGGTCACAGGAAGACAGGGGGTGCCTGAGTGCGGCAGAGCTCCCAGGTATCGGAGCAGGGAAGCCGACTGCAGAGATGGATTGGAGGCACAGGCTCTCAGCTCAGGGTTGCCATAAACCGTGACCCCGGCACAGTCGGGCCACTGCTCCTCCAGCAGGAACCCAACAAGCGGCAGATCCGGGGAGACTCCCCTTCCTCCTCCGGGAGGAGTGGCGTGGGAGCACACCCCAGGCATCTGCTGGGTTTGGAGACTCCACACGGGGTTGGGTGCCAGAGATAGAAACGCTCGGTCACAGGCCAGATTAGCACGAAGTGCGGCCGGAGACCAGGGAGACGGGAGGGATTGACTGCTTTTCTCTGGGAGCGCACTGAGGAGCGGGGCCCTGAGTTCCTGGCTTCTCCGGGGTGGAGATTGGGAGGCTGCCATTTTCACTCTCGGCCTCCAAAGCTGTACGGAAAGCTTGCAGGGAACAAAGGCTCCTGAGAGCAAACCTGAGCAGATTACTTAGCCTGGACTGGGCAAGGGTGGGGCAATTCCGCCTCCGGCAAAGACATTTGGGAACCACGGCAACAGGCCCCTCCCCCAGAAGAGCAGCGAGAACAGCCAGCCAAGACTAAGTTTACCGATCAATGAGAACGGCAGAACTCCAGTGCTAGTGGAATACTGCACATAGAATCCATGACTTTTTACCATGATTCTTTAGTCTTTCAAAGTTAATTTTTTTTAAACTTTTTTTTTTTTGAATTTTACTTTTTCCCTTTTCCAACGAACATCTTATCAATCCCTTTTTTTTTTTAAAATTTTTTTTATTGTTATGTTAATCCCCATACATTACATCATTAGTTTTAGATATAGTGTTCCATGATTCATTGTTTGTGCATAACACCCAGTGCTCCATGCAGAACGTGCCCTCCTCAATACCCATCACCAGGCTAACCCATCCTCCCACCCCCCTCCCCTCTAGAACCCTCAGTTTGTTTTTCAGAGTCCATTGTCTCTCATGGTTCTTCTCCCCCTCCGATTTCCCCCCCTTCATTCTTCCCCTCCTGCTACATTCTTCTTCTTCTTTTTTTCTTTCTTAACATATATTGCATTATTTGTTTCAGAGGTACAGATCTGAGATTCAACAGTCTTGCACAATTCACAGCGCTTACCAGAACACATACCCTCCCCAGTGTCCATCACCCAGTCACCCCATCCCTCCCACCCCACCCCCCACTCCAGCAACCCTCAGTTTGTTTCCTGAGATTAAGAATTCCTCATATCAGTGAGGTCATATGATACATGTCTTTCTCTGTTTGACTTATTTCGCTCAGCATAATACCCTCCAGTTCCATCCACGTCGTTGCAAATGGCAAGATCTTATTCCTTTTGATGGCTGCATAATATTCCATTGTATATATATACCACTCTTCTTTAGCCATTCATCTGTTGATGGACATCTTGGCTCTTTCCACAGTTTGGCTATTGTGGACATTGCTGCTATAAACATCGGGGTGCACGTAGCCTTTCGGGTCCCTACTTTTGTATCTTTGGGGTAAATACCCAGTAGTGCAATTGCTGGATCATACGGTAGCTCTATTTTCAACTTTTTGAGGAACCTCCATACTGTTTTCCAGAGTGGCTGCACCAGCTTGCATTCCCACCAACAGTGTAGGAGGGTTCCCCTTTCTCCGCATCCTCGCCAACATCTGTCATTTCCTGACTTGTTAATTTTAGCCATTCTGACTGGTGTGAGGTGGTATCTCATTGAGGTTTTGATTTGGATTTCCCTGATGCCGAGCGATATTGAACACTTTTTCATGTGTCTGTTGGCCATTTGGATGTCTTCTTTGGAAAAATGTCTGTTCATGTCTTCTGCCCATTTCTTGATTGGATTCTTTGTTCTTTTGGTGTTGAGTTTGATGAGTTCTTTATAGATTTTGGATACTAGCCCTTTATATGATATGTCATTTGCAAATATCTTCTCCCATTCTGTCGGTTGTCTTTTGGTTTTGTTGACTGTTTCCTTTGCTTTGCAAAAGCTTTTTATCTTGATGAAGTCCCAATAGTTCATTTTTGCCCTTGCTTCCCTTGCCTTTGGCGATGTTTCTAGGAAGAAGTTGCTGCGGCTGAGGTCGAAGAGGTTGCTGCCTGTGTTCTCCTTTAGGATTTTGATGGACTCCTGTCTCACATTGAGGTCTTTCAACCATTTGGAGTCTATTTTTGTGTGTGGTGTAAGGAAATGGTCCAGTTTCATTCTTCTGCATGTGGCTGTCCAATTTTCCCAACACCATTTGTTGAAGAGACTGTCTTTTTTCCATTGGACATTCTTTCCTGCTTTGTCAAAGATTAGTTGACCATAGAGTTGAGGGTCCATTTCTGGGCTCTCCACTCTGTTCCATTGATCTATGTGTCTGTTTTTGTGCCAGTACCATACTGTCTTGATGATGACAGCTTTGTAGTAGAGCTGGAAGTCCGGAATTGTGATGCCGCCAGCTTTGCTTTTCTTTTTCAACATTCCTCTGGCTATGCGGGATCTTTTCTGGTTCCATACAAATTTTAGGATTATTTGTTCCATTTCTTTGAAGAAAGTGGATGGTATTTTGATGGGGATTGCATTGAATGTGTAGATTGCTCTAGGTAGGATTGACATCTTCACAATATTTGTTCTTCCTATCCATGAGCATGGAACGTTTTTCCATTTCTTTGTGTCTTCCTCAATTTCTTTCATGAGTATTTTATAGTTTTCTGAGTACAGATCCTTTGCCTCTTTGGTTAGATTTATTCCTAGGTATCTTATGGTTTTGGGTGCAATTGTAAATGGGATCGACTCCTTAATTTCTCTTTCTTCTGACTTGTTGTTGGTGTATAGGAATGCCACTGACTTCTGTGCATTGATTTTATATCCTGCCACTTTACTGAATTCCTGTATGAGTTCTAGCAATTTTGGGGTGGAGTCTTTGGGATTTTCCACATAAAGTATCATATCATCTGCAAAGAGTGAGAGTTTGACTTCTTCTTTGTCGATTTGGATGCCTTTGATTTCTTTTTGTTGTCTGATTGCTGTGGCTAGGACTTCCAATACTATGTTGAATAGCAGTGGTGATAGTGGACATCCCTGCCGCGTTCCTGACCTTAGGGGGAAAGCTCTCAGTTTTTCCCCATTGAGAATGATATTCGCTGTAGGTTTTTCATAGATGGCTTTTATGATATTGAGGTATGTACCCTCTATCCCTATACTCTGAAGAGTTTTGATCAAGAAAGGATGCTGTACTTTGTCAAATGCTTTTTCTGCATCTATTGAGAGGATCATATGATTCTTGTTCTTTCTTTTGTTAATGTATTGTATCATGTTGATTGATTTGCGGATGTTGAACCAACCTTGCAGCCCAGGGATAAATCCCACTTGGTTGTGGTGAATAATCCTTTTCATGTGCTGTTGGATCCTATTGGCTAGTATTTTGGTGAGAATTTTTGCATCCATGTTCATCAGGGATATTGGTCTGTAATTCTCCTTTTTGATGGGGTCTTTGTCTGGTTTTGGGATCAAGGTAATGCTGGCCTCATAAAATGAGTTTGGAAGTTTTCCTTCCATTTCTATTTTTTGGAACAGTTTCAGAAGGATAGGTATTAATTCTTCTTGAAATGTTTGGTAGAATTCCCCTGGGAAGCCATCTGGCCCTGGGCTTTTGTGTTTTGGGAGATTTTTGATGACTGCTTCTATTTCCTTAGTGGTTATAGGTCTGTTCAGGTGTTCTATTTCTTCCTGGTTCAGTTTTGGTAGTTGATACATCTCTAGGAATGCATCCATTTCTTCCAGGTTATCCAATTTGCTGGCATAGAGTTGCTCATAATATGTTCTTATAATTGTTTGTATTTCTTTGGTGTTGGTTGTGATTTCTCCTCTTTCATTCATGATTTTGTTGATTTGGGTCATTTCTCTTTTCTTTTTGATAAGTCTGGCCAGGGGCTTATCAATCTTGTTAATTCTTTCAAAGAACCAGCTCCTAGTTTCGTTGATCTGTTCTACTGTGCTTTTGGTTTCTATTTCATTGATTTCTGCTCTGATCTTTATTATTTCTCTTCTCCTGCTGGGTTTAGGCTTTATTTGCTGTTCTTTCTCCAGCTCCTTTAGGTGGAGGGTTAGGTTGTGTACTTGAGACCTTTCTTGTTTCTTGAGAAAGGCTTGTATTGCTATATACTTTCGTCTTAGGACTGCCTTTGCTGTATCCCAAAGATTTTGAATAGTTGTGTTTTCATTTTCATTGGTTTCCATGAATTTTTTTAATTCTTCTTTAATTTCCTGGTTGACCCATTCATTCTTCAGTAGGATGCTCTTTAGCCTCCATGTATTTGAGTTCTTTCTGACTTTCCTCTTGTGATTGAGTTCTAGTTTCAAAGCATTGTGGTCTGAAAATAGGCAGGGAATGATCCCAATCTTCTGGTACCGGTTGAGACCTGATTTATGACCTAGGATGTGATCTATTCTGGAGAATGTTCCATGGGCACTAGAGAAGAATGTGTATTCCGTTGCTTTGGGATGGAATGTTCTGAATATGTCTGTGAAGTCCATTTGGTCCAGTGTGTCATTTAAAGTCTTTATTTCCTTGTTGATCTTTTGCTTAGACGATCTGTCCATTTCAGTGAGGGGGGTGTTAAAGTCCCCCACTATTATTGTATTGTTGTCGATGTGTTTCTTTGCTTTTGTTATTAATTGCCTTATATAATTGGCTGCTCCCATGTTAGGGGCATAGATATTTACAATTGTTAGATCTTCTTGTTGGATAGACCCTTTAAGTAGGATATAGTGTCCTTCCTCATCTCTTATTACAGTCTTTGGTTTAAAATCTAATTTGTCTGATATAAGGATTGCCACCCCAGCTTTCTTTTGGTGTCCATTAGCATGGTAAATGGTTTTCCACCCCCTCACTTTCAATCTGGGGGTGTCTTTGGGTCTAAAATGAGTCTCTTGCAGACAGCATATCGATGGGTCTTGTTTTTTAATCCAATCTGATAGCCTGTGTCTTTTGATTGGGGCATTTAGCCCATTTACATTCAGGGTAACTATTGAAAGATAGGAATTCAGTGCCATTGTACTGCCTGTAAAGTGACTGTTACTGTATATTGTTTGTGTTCCTTTCTGGTCTATGTTGCTTTTAGGCTCTCTCTTTGCTTAGAGGACCCCTTTCAAGATTTCTTGTAGGGCTGGTTTCGTGTTTGCAAATTCCTTTAGTTTTTGTTTGTCCTGGAAGCTTTTTATCTCTCCTTCAATTTTCAATGACAGCCTAGCTGGATATAGTATTCTTGGCTGCATATTTTTCTCATTTAGTGCTCTGAATATATCCTGCCAGTCCTTTCTGGCCTGCCAGGTCTCTGTGGATAGGTCTGTTGCCAATCTAATGTTTCTACCATTGTAGGTTACATATCTCTTCTCCCGAGCTGCTTTCAGGATTTTCTCTTTGTCTCTGAGACTCGTAAGTTTTACTATTAGATGTCGGGGTTTTGACCTATTTTTATTGATTTTGAGAGGGGTTCTCTGTGCTTCCTGGATTTTGATGCCTGTTTCCTTCCCCAAATTAGGGAAGTTCTCTGCTATAATTTGCTCCATTATACCTTCTGCCCCTCTCTCTCTTTCTTCTTCTTCTGGGATCCCAATTATTCTAATGTTGTTTCGTCTTATGGTATCGTTTATCTCTCGAATTCTGCCCTCGTGATCCAGTAGTTGTTTATCTCTCTTTTTCTCAGCTTCTTTATTTTCCATCATTTGGTCTTCTATCTCACTGATTCTTTCTTCTGCCTCATTTATCCTAGCAGTTAGCGCCCCCATATTTGATTGCACCTCATTGATAGCCTTTTTGATTTCTACTTGGTTAGATTTTAGTTCTTTTACTTCTCCAGAAAGGGTTTCTCTAATAACTTCCATGTTTTTTTCAAGCCCAGCTAGTATCTTTAAAGTGAGGATTCTGAACTCTAGATCTGACATCGTACTAATGTCCGTATTGAGTAGGTCCCTGGCAGTCGGTACTACCTCTTGTTCTTTTTGTTGAGGTGATTTTTTCCGTCTTGTCATTTTGTGCAGAGGAGAATAGATTAATGAGAGAACAAAATGCTAGCAGGGTAACAACGTCCCCAGAGAATATACTCTAAACAAATCAGAAAAGACCTGAAGCAGTGGGAAAAGAAAGGGAAAGAGAGAAAAAAGAAAAGGAAAGAAAAAAAGAAAAAAGAAAAAGATAAAGATAAAAACAAACAAAAGCAGAACAAAACAAAACCAAAACAGAATGTGATCAAATATGATCAGGCTGGATTATAGATCAGTGCCACACACTAGATTTTGGGTGTATTTTGGTCTGTTAAAAGAAAGTCCCTCCCAAAATTTTAAAGAAAGAAAAACTTGTATATGTACAAAAATAAGGGTTGATATGATGAAGGGATGGAATATGACTGTAAAGATGGAAATTATAAAATTTTTTTTAAAAAAGGATTTGATAAGTTGTTTGAAAAAAGAAAGAAGAGGATTAAAAAAAAAAAAAAGGGAGAGAATGTGATCAGGCAGGGGAGTAGAAAAAAACCATACACTAGAGATTTAGATTATATTTTGATCTGTTAGAAGAAACTATCTCAAGATTTTAAAGAGAGAACAACTTATATATATATGCCAAAAATACGGGTAACTACTATGAAGGGATAGAATATGACTTTAAAAATGGAAAATAAAAATGTTTTTTTTTTAAAAAAGGGATTGATAAGATGTTGGTTGAAAAAGGGAAAAAGAAAAATTCAAAAAAAAGAAAAAAGGAAAAAAGAAAAAAAGTTAAAAAAAAAATAATAATAATTAACTTTGAAAGACTAAAGAATCATGGTAAAAAAGCCATGAATTCTATGTGCAGTATTCCCCTAGCGCTGGAGTTCTGCCGTTCTCATTGATCGGTAAACTTGGTCTTGGCTGGCTGTTCTCACTGATCTTCTGGGGGAGGGGCCTGTTGCCGTGGTTCCCCAATGTCTTTGCCGGAGGCAGAATTGCCCCGCCCTTGCCGGTCCGGGCTAAGTAATCTGCTCGGGTTTGCTCTCCGGAGCTTTTGTTCCCTGCAAGCTTTCCGTTCAGCTTTGGAGGCGGAGAGTGAAAATGGCGGCCTCCCAGTCTCCGCCCCGGCGGAGCCGAGAACTCGGGGTCCCGCTCCTCAGCGAGCCCCCAAAGAAAAGCCGTCAGTCACTCCCGTCTCCCCGGTCTCCAGCCACACTCCGCGCTCACTCGGCCTGTGACCGCGCCTTTCTATCTGGCACCCGACCCCGGGTGGAGTCTCCAAACCCAGCAGATCCCCGCGGTGCGCTCCCGCACCTCTCCTCCCGGGGGAAGAAGGTGAGTCTCCCCGGATCTGCCGCTTGTTGGGTCCCTGCTGGAGGAGCAGTGGCCCAACTGTGCCGCGGATCACGGTTTATGGCAACCCCGAGCTGAGAGCCCGCGCCTGGGCTCCGTCTCTGCAGCCGGCTTCCCTGCTCCGATACCTGGGATCTCTGCCGCACTCAGGCACCCCCGGTCTTCCTGTGACCCCGAGGGTCCTGAGACCACACTGTCCCGCGAGGGTTCCACCCCCCCTTCGCCACCAGAGTGACGTCCCTCTGCAGAGCAGACTTCTAAGAGTTCCGATTTTGTGCTCTGCTGCTCTATCACTTGCCAGAAGCGGCCGACGGAGGCCCCTCCCCCGCCGTCTATCCTCCCGAATATCGCCTCGGATTCACTTCTCCGCACGTCCTACCTTCCAGAAAGTGGTCGCTTTTCTGTTCAGAGAGTTGTTGCTATTCTTTTCTTCGATCTCCTGTTGCGTTTGTAGGTGTTCAGAATGGTTTGATCCCTATCCAGCTGAATTCCTGAGAGGAGACGAAATCCAGGTCTCCTACTCCTCCGCCATCTTGCTCCGCCAGAGTCCTTATCAATCCCTTTTTTAAAAAACATTTTTATTTTTCATTTTTAGACTCATTCTATCCCTTCATAGTAGTTACCCTTATTTTTGGCATATGTATATATAAGTTGTTCTCTCTTTAAATTTTTGAGATAGTTTCTTCTAACAGATCAAAATATACCCTAAATCTCTAGTGTATGGTTTTGTTCTAGTCTCCTGCCTGATGATATTCTCTCCCTTTTTTTTCTTTCTTTTTTTTTAAATCCTCTTCTTTCTTTTTTCAAACAACTTCTCATCAATTCCTTTTATAAAATTTTTTGTAATTTTCATCTTTACAGTCATATTCCATCCCTTCATCATATCAACCCTTATTTTTGTACATATATAAGTTTTTCTTTCTTTAAAATTTTGGGAGGCACTTTCTTCTAACAGACTAAAATACACCCAAAATCTAGTGTGTGGCACTGATCTATGTACCAGCCTGATCATATTTGACCATATTCTGTTTTTCTTTGTTTTGTTCTGTTTTTGTTTGTTTTTATCTTTATCTTTTTCTTTTTCTTTTTTTTTTCTTTTTCTTTTTTCTCTCTTTCCCTTTCTTTTCCCCCTGCTTCAGGTCTTTTCTGATTTGTTTAGAGTATATTTTCTGGGGAGGTTGTTACCTGTTAACATTTTGTTCTCTCATTAGTCTATTCTCCTCTGGACAAAATGACAAGACGGAAAAAATCACCTCAACAAAAAGAACAAGAGGTAGTACCGACTGCCAGGGACCTACTCAATACGGACATTAGTACGATGTTGGATCTAGAGTTCAGAATCATCACTTTAAAGATACTACCTGGGTTTGAAAAAAACATGGAAGTTATTAGAGAAACCCTTTCTGGAGAAATAAAAGAACTAAAATGTAACCAAGTCGAAATCAAAAAGGCTATTAATGAGGTGCAATAAAAAATGGGGGCGCTAGTTGATAGGATAAATGAGGCAGAAGAAAGAATCAGTGAGATAGACGACCACATGATGGAAAATAAAGAAGCTGAGAAAAAGAGAGAGAAACAACTACTGGGTCACGAGGGCAGAACTCGAGAGATAAGTGATACCATAAGATGAAACAACATTAGAATAATTGGGATCCCAGAAAAAGAAGAAAGAGAGAGAGGGGCAGAAGGTATAATGGAGCAAATTATAGCAGAGAACTTCCCTAATTTGGGGAAGGAAACAGGCATCAAAATCCAGGAGGCACAGAGAACCCCTCTCAAAATCAATAAAAATAGGTCAACACCCCGACATCTAATAGTAAAACTTACAAGTCTCAGAGACAAAGAGAAAATCCTGAAAGCAGCTCAGGAGAAGAGATAGGTAACCTACAATGGTAGAAACATTAGATTGGCAACAGACCTATCCACAGAGACCTGGCAGGCCAGAAAGGACTGGCAGGATATATTCAGAGCACTAAATGAGAAAAATATGCAGCCAAGAATACTATATCCAGCTAGGCTGTCATTGAAAATAGAAGGAGAGATAAAAAGCTTCCAGGACAAACAAAAACTAAAGGAATTTGCAAACACGAAACCAGCCCTACAAGAAATCTTGAAAGGGGTCCTCTAAGCAAAGGGAGCCTAAAAGCAACATAGACCAAAAAGGAACACAGACAATATACAGTAACACTCACCTTACAGGCAATACAATGGCACTAAATTCCTATCTTTCAGTAGTTACCCTGAATGGAAATGGGCTAAATGCCCCAATCAAAAGACACAGGCTATCAGATTGGATTAAAAAACAAGACCCATCGATATGCTGTCTGCAAGAGACTCATTTTAGACCCAAAGACACCCCCAGATTGAAAGTGAGGGGGTGAAAAACCATTTACCATGCTAATGGACACCAAAAGAAAGCTGGGGTGGCAATCCTTATATCAGACAAATTAGATTTTAAACCAAAGACTGTAATAAGAGATGAGGAAGGACACTATATCCTACTTAAAGGGTCTATCCAACAAGAAGATCTAACAATTGTAAATATCTATGCCCCTAACATGGGAGCAGCCAATTATATAAGGCAATTAATAATGTAAGCAAAGAAACACATCGACAACAATACAATAATAGTGGGGGACTTTAACACCCCCCTCACTGAAATGGACAGATCGTCTAAGCAAAAGATCAACAAGGAAATAAAGACTTTAAATGACACACTGGACCAAATGGACTTCACAGACATATTCAGAACATTCCATCCCAAAGCAATGGAATACACATTCTTCTCTAGAGCCCATGGAACATTCTCCAGAATCGATCACATCCTAGGTCATAAATCAGGTCTCAACCGGTACCAAAAGATTGGGATCATTCCCTGCCTATTTTCAGACCACAATGCTTTGAAACTAGAACTCAATCACAACAGGAAAGTCGGAAAGAACTCAAATACATGGAAGCTGAAGAGCATCCTACCAAAGAATGAATGGGTCAACCAGGAAATTAAAGAAGAATTTAAAAAAGTCATGGAAACAAATGAAAATGAAAACACAACTGTTCAAAGTCTTTGGGATGCAGCAAAGGCAGTCCTAAGAGGAAAGTATATAGCAATACAAGCCTTTCTCAAGAAACAAGAAAGGTCTCAAGTACACAAGCTAACCCTCCACCTAAAGGAGCTGGAGAAAGAACAGCAAATAAAGCCTAAACCCAGCAGGAGAAGAGAAATAATAAAGATCAGAGCAGAAATCAATGAAATAGAAACCAAAAGCACAGTAGAACAGATCAACGAAACTAGGAGCTGGTTCTTTGAAAGACTTAACAAGATTGATAACCCCCTGGCCAGACTTATCAAAAAGAAAAGAGAAATGACCCAAATCAACAAAATCATGAATGAAAGAGGAGAGATCACAACCAACACCAAAGAAATACAAACAATTATAGGAACATATTATGAGCAACTCTATGCCAGCAAATTGGATAACCTGGAAGAAATGGATGCATTCCTAGAGATGTATCAACTACCAAAACTGAACCAGGAAGAAATAGAAAACCTGAACAGACCTATAACCACTAAGGAAATTGAAGCAGTCATCAAAAAGCTCCCAACAACCAAAAGCCCAGGGCCAGATGGCTTCCCAGGGGAATTCTACCAAACGTTTAAAGAAGAATGAATACCTAGTTTTCTGAAACTGTTTCAAAAGATTATTCAAAAGATAAAAGGATTATTCACCATGACCACGTGGGATTAATCCCTGGGCTGCAAGGTTGGTTCAACATCTGCAAATCAGTCAATGTGATACAATACATTAACAAAAGAAAGAACAAGAACCATATGATCCTCTCAATAGATGCAGAAAAAGCATTTGACAAAGTACAGCATCCTTTCTTGATCAAAACTCTTCAGAGTATAGGGATCAAGGGTACATACCTCAAGATCATAAAAGCCACCAATGGAAAAACCTACAGCGAGTATCATTCTCGATGGGGAAAAACTGAGAGCTTTCCCCCTAAGGTCAGGAACGCGGCAGGGATGTCCACTATCACCACTGCTATTCAACATAATATTAGAAGTCCTAGCCACAGCAATCAGACAACAAAAAGAAATCAAAGGCATCCAAATCGGTAAAGAAGAAGTTAAACTCTCACTCTTTGCAGATGATATGATACTTTATTTGGAAAACCCAAAAGACTCCACCCAAAAACTGCTAGAACTCATACAGGAATTCAGTCAAGTGGCAGGATATAAAATCAATGCACTGAAGTCAGTGGCATTCCTATACACCAACAACAAGTCAGAAGAAATAGAAATTAAGGAGTCGATCCCATTTACAATTGCACCCAAAACCATAAGATACCTAGGAATAAATCTAACCAAAGAGGCAAAGGATCTGTACTCAGAAAACTATAAAATACTCATGAAAGAAATTGAGGAAGACACAAAGAAATGGAAAAACATTCCATGCTCATGGATTGGAAGACCAAATATTGTGAAGATGTCAATGGTACCTAGAGCAATCTACACATTCAGTGCAATCCCCATCAAAATAGCATCCACTTTTTTCAAAGAAATGGAACAAATCACCCTAAAATTTGTATGGAACCAGACAAGACCCCGAATAGCCAGAGGAATGTTGAAAAAGAAAAGCAAAGCTGGCGGCATCACAATTCCGGACTTCCAGCTCTATTACAAAGCTGTCATCATCAAGACATATGGTACTGGCACAAAAACAGACACATAGATCATTGGAACAGAATAGAGAGCCCAGAAATGGACCCTCAACTCTATGGTCAACTAATTTTTGACAAAGCAGGAAAGAATGTCCAATGGGAAAAAGACAGTGTCTTCAACAAATGGTGTTGGGAAAATTGGACAGCCACATGCAGAAGAATGAAACTGGACCATTTCCTTACACCACACACAAAAATAGACTCCAAATGGTTGAAAGACCTCAATGTGAGACAGGAGTCCATCAAAATCCTAAAGGAGAACACAGGCAGCAACCTCTTCGACCTCAGCCACAGCAACTTCTTTCTAGAAACATCGCCAAAGGCAAGGGAAGCAAGGGCAAAAATGAACTATTGGGACTTCATCAAGATAAAAAGCTTTTGCACAGCAAAAGAAACAGTCAACAAAACCAAAAGACAACCGACAGAATGGGAGAAGATATTTGCAAATGCCGTATCAGATAAAGGGCTAGTATCCAAAATCTATAAAGAACTTATCAAACTCAACACCCAAAGAACAAAGAATCCAATCAAGAAATGGGCAGAAGACATGAACAGACATTTTTCCAAAGAAGACATCCAAATGGGCAAGAGACACATGAAAAAGTGCTCAACATCACTCGGCATCAAGGAAATCCAAGTCAAAACCTCCATGAGATACCACCTCACACCAGTCAGAATGGCTAAAATGAACAAGTCAGGAAATGACAGATGTTGGTGGGGATGCGGAGAAAGGGGAACCCTCCTACACTGTTGGTGGGAATGCAAGCTGGTGCAGCCACTCTGGAAAACAGTATGGAGGTTCCTCAAAAAGTTGAAAATAGAGCTACCATACGATCCAGCAGTTGCACTACTGGGTATTTACCCCAAAGATACAAATGTAGGGATCCGAAAGGGTACGTGCACCCCGATGTTTATAGCAGCAGTGTGCACAGTAGCCAAACTGTGGAAAGAGCCAAGATGTCCTTCGACAGATAAATGGATAAAGAAGAGGTGGTATATACATACAATGGAGTATTATGCAGCCATCAAAAGGAATGAGATCTTGCCATTTGCAACGACATGGATGGAATTGGAGGGTGTTATGCTGAGCGAAATAAATCAATCAGAGAAAGACATATATCATATGACCTCACTGATATGAGCAATTCTTAATCTCAGAAAACAACCTGAGAGTTGCTGGAGTGGGGGGTGGGGTGTGAGGGATGGGGTGACTGGGTGATAGACACTGGGGAGCGTATGTGCTATGATGAGTGCTGTGAAGTGTGCAAGACTGTTAAATCACAGATCTGTACCTCTGAAACAAATAATGCAATATATGTTAAGAAAAAAAAGAAAAGAAGAAGATAGCAGGAGGGGAAGAATGAAGGGGGGGAAATCGGAGGGGGAGATGAACCATGAGAGACGATGGACTCTGAAAAACAAGCTGAGGGTTCTAGAGGGGAGGGGGGTGGGAGGATGGGTTAGCCTGGTGATGGGTATTGAGGAGGGCACGTTCTGCATGGAGCACTGGGTGTTATGCACAAACAATGAATCATGGAACACTACATCAGAAACTAATGATGTAAGTATGGTGATTAACATAACAATAAAAAATTTTTAAAAAAATGAGAAGAGACTAATCCTTTATGATTATAACTATTTTTTTTCTTTTCTAATTTTCAACTCCTATCACTGTTAAAGGAATCTAACCAGTTTTTTTTTTCCCCTAAAAGGAATTTCTTTCTCTTGGTACGTTTTCAAGTTTAAAAATAAGCAGAATATAACGTTTTAGCCATGCTGAGTCATAGCTGCATTCTAAATCCAAAGTCCAGTTATAAGTTGATAGAAATAATAGCCATCATTTCTCAAAAGCCTAGTTATGACATTGAATTCCGCCTTTCTTACCATCTGTAGTTATCTTGCTTAGGAAGAATAAGGTATTGTACCAGTGTTTAAATACTTTTTTTTCTTTCCAGCTGTCAGACTATTAAATAAAAGTGAAAATCATCATATTTGCTGAGTATATGGTTGGATATTTAGCTTCATTTGCTCATTTGCAATGCACATAGAAGTTTATCAGTATTGCAGAGTCATTACGTTTGTGTGGAATTTATGAGAGACAGGATAAAAATGATGCTTTTTAGAAAGCAGTGTGAGAGAAGGCAGAGTAGAAGAGAATAAACTCCGTTGAAGGGCGTGCTAAACATCTACCCAGTAATTGTTTCTGTTTTCTTCGTGACTACATCAGTGTCTGACCAACAGCTTGGTGTTTAGTTGCTATGCGAGTTAAAAGCCAGGTAGTGAGTGGTTAAGAGTGTGTTTGTGAAGTCCCACAGCCCCTGTTTAAATTGAACTCAGCAACTCATTAGAAGTGCAACCTTATGCAAGTAACTGAAACATTCTACATCGAATTTTCCTGGTTTATAAAGCAGCAGTCCTAATGTTACCTACGTTATTGGTGGTTGTGGGGATTACATAAGGTTTTATGCTTGTGGGAATTTAATAAGGGTGTTAAGTAAAAATAGTGCCGTGTTTGGAATGTGGTGACCACATGGTATCATTATAACCCTAATGGCCAAACTGATCTCCTGTGCACATAGATGGAAAGCGTGGCATAAATTATACACCAGGATTAACACTGGGCATTAAGTCGTGTGAAGGAGTAGATCCTTCACAGGAAATAGCGCCGTGTGGCAGCCTCGGGAATGTGGTGGGAGGGGAGAGAGAGCTACACCAGACAGAGGAAAGGAAGCAAAGATGAAAAAGGAGTTTTCTCCGTCTTTGAAGATAAGAGTGTTAGCTTTTTGTTGTTGCTGTTCATTAGAAGTCTAAGAAAAATGGCATGGTGAAAATATAGAAACAATGTTTTTTATCCTAACATGATATAAAATTCTTAAGATCTGAGAGATTAGATTAAGGAGTGTTCTCAAACCAGAAAATGGGCAGAAGAATGGGTATTGAGGGGAAAGCGTTTATGAATTCTGTGACAAGCACTCGTGGAATGCTGAACGGGGCTCTTCCCTGAGACTCAGGTCACTTGTATGTAAAGACTAACTTGAGCAGAAACAGTGATTTTTGACACGTATTCTGTAAATGTTGGGATTCTGGATCAAACAAGTGTGGGAAATGGGTGCACTCTTTCCCCCTCTGCGTTCCCCACGTGCCTGAGCTCAGTAAGGAAAGGCTCAGAAAGTCCTGCAGTCAAGACACCTGGTTACTCTTATTTCACCCAGTCCTTACAGATTATTTAACCACACAGGTCCTTTTTCACCTTAAACTGCCCTTCAGTGGAGTGAACGGCGGGAAGACTCGAGGAGAGGGGCTTGTCTTCTTCCTGTTAAGGAGTCTGTTTCATGAACTGTGATGACAGAGACTGCACATTAGCTTCTGTGGGGAAACCTGAGCAATCAGCTGCTCTCTTCCGCTTCCTGTGGGAATGATGACTAAGGAGAGGGGAACCTTGAGCTATTAATTTTTTTTTTTTATTTTTACGTGTCTAGAGGGAAATAGGAAATCCAGTTTTGGTTACTAAAGCAAAGCAAAACGTGGCATTTGTACCTTTTTGTACTATGATACAGGAATATTCTTAGAAGATCATAAATGATTAATAAGTGTATCTATATCATAATAAATAATCGACAGCAAATAGGAAATTATTGAATTTCTAAGTCTATATTGTTAATTACTACAGTGGCAGATTTACTCTCCTTAAAGCCAAGTGAAATCTAGCTCGTATTTTCCTGGTACAGATGAATAAACAAAAGTATAAAAGTGGGAATGTCTCAGAGAATTGTTGGCACTTATTGGAGATAGTGAGCACATTTGTTAGAGTAAATTCAAGACATTTCCTGTTTTCGCTTGCAGAAACCATTCTGCAGGTTGTCCTGCCTAATAACTGGTCCTCTGGCCTCAGAGACTCAAGATGTGCAAAATCAGCAATAATTGATGGCCATGTCTTGAATATTAGCCATTATACCCTTGGATGAAATAGGTCACTCAAAGAATGACGAACCTTGCCTTCAGGCTGAGATCCAGTCCTCACGGGAAGAAGCATGGCTCTGGTTCCCTGATGAGTTATTATAGTAGGTTGGAAACAAGCCTGCTCTTTTGCTTGAGAGGAAGATGCTCTGTCTCCCAGTGCTGTTCACTATACAACTATCCTTGAACAGATAGTCAAGACAAAGGGATTGTGGCAATGTGAGGGGCCCATGGAGAACAGTTTCTCCATAAATTCACATATTGTCACAAATCTGTACCATTTTGGCATTTCACGTTTTCAAACTTATGTTCTTACTCATCTTTGTAAGCCCTATCCCCACCATCCTCATGGCACCTACCATTGTATTTATTGGTTTATTAATCACACTTGGAGTTTGAGAACTTATGAAGATAGCAATAATATGATAAAAAAGACCTTTCACATAAAAGGCAGTTTGTTTCTATTTGTCCATGGTTTTGTTTTCATTTATTTTAACACATTTGTATTTGTAAAATGAGCCTTCTGTGCCTTATCTAGTGGCACAAGGATGGAGGGCAAATTGTATGATGATTACATGCATGACATTGTCCATGGATGTACATCAGAAGCTTGGTGAATGTTTGATTCAATTCATTTATTTCATTTTTTAAGTGAATGTGTCATTACCAAATTTGGAGACATCAAAGACCATCAGTATGTTAATTTTCTCTTTCATCAGACTTTAGTGGTACAATAGGTTTTTTTAAATGTCATGAATCTGAGGTGAGCTGTTTAAAAATTCTTATCCTTTGCCATTATTTGTAAGTGTGTGATTCAGGATATTGTACAATCAGAAGGAAATGAGAATTAATAACTGAAATTGACATGGATAGGCAATTAACATCTATCAGTCCTATTTTCAGGTTTAAGAGATTGTCTTTATAAAGTAAAATTATAACCATACAGGTCTTGGAAGTAAGTTTAGAATACCACCCCACCCAGATCTATGTCTTTGTTTGGGTACCTGTGATTTCAAGAAAGGCTCTACTGCCTGAAAAAATATTAAAATCCCTGAAGAACCTCTGTTGAGTTCCCATATTAATAAAACAATATAGGATGTGAAAAAGACTTTATTCTCATAATAACTTAGATGTGTAACTAAATAAGCATTCATTTTTAACATGATTATTGAGCAGCTACTATGTGCCAGGCATGATGCTCGTACCCCAGCAAACAACACAGACAGATGCCCCTTCCTTTGTGGGGCGTATCCTCTAGCAGTTCATATTCTTTGTTAAAAAAAAAAAAAAAATTCTGCCACACTCTGCCTTTCTTGTAGAAGAAGAATAAGATGCATTTGAGATTTTCATGATGCTTTGTATTACTTGCAATTGGCTATATGTCTCAAATACTCACATTTCTAGTTAGATGTAGAGGTTTTGTTTGCTTATTTTTTAATAACGTTAAAGTGGAATGTAGATGGTAGACAAAAGAAACAGTGAAGTTTTCTGCAGAATCATAAAAATAGATGCACTAAATTGCAGAATACTGAACCTGTCTTCCCACTGATTCCATGATTAAAGGGCCCTGCGTTACTCTGGGGACGTGGGGGGGTGGTCCATAGCAGTGGGGAAGGGGGGCTCTCAGAGTGCCCTGGGCAGCTGATGGGGCCCGAGCCTGGGGGCCCCCCCATAGCGGGTCAGGAAGGGGGCTCTGGGGCCGGGAAGCTGGTGGACTCTTCCTTGCTGACCACTTCCTGTCTCATGGCCAGTAATGGAACATTTCTTGCCATAGGCCTGTTAGATCAAAGAATGATCTGGATCTCTATTACCTTTGTATGCTGTTTCCTCAGGCTTAAGCACTCCTATAGAGCTGTGGAATCGAGCAGCTCCTTCTGCAGAGTTGACATTTATGAAGTAAATCCTGAGTTGGCGCTCATCCTCGCCTTATTCTAGCTGCAATGTGGATGAGTCACTTACTGGCTTAGTTCTCCATTTTGTCACTTGTGAAACAAGGACAAATGAAGATACTTTTGAGATCAAATGGTCCAATGCACTGAGTATTTGTGAAATCATTTTGAGAAGAACATTGAGGTGAAAATGTCAGTTATTTTGACTTATTTTCCAATTTTTTTCTCATTACTAAATCAGCTGCTTTATGTTAGAACATAAAGGTTGAGAGATTTTTGTCATGATTTTCTATTTTCTTGCTGAGCTGGGACATACTAGTGTAGTGACTGGAGCAGAGGCTCTGGAACTATGTGGGTTTGAATACATTGCTGTCATTGTCTTGCTGGGTGACCTTTTCATACCTGTTTCCTCACTTATAATATGGAGAGAGTCTTAATGTCTGTGCCACTGAGTTGTTGCGAGTGTGGTGCAGGCACATACTTCATATTATTTATGTCTTGTCTTTGAACAAGTCGCTTGACCTCTCTGCCCAGTTCAAAGCCAGCCCATACTAAACCACGAGAATGGATTGTTAAATGTTCGGGAATTTTGTAAGCCAATTAAGGGGAGTCATTACTGAAAGTTAAATTCTGTAAATTCACGGCTTATAAAGTATCTTAAAAACAAAATGTGTAAATCCTCAGAACTTCACTGGCTAATTATCGTAGTGTATTATATTATCATCTGTGCTCCTCACACACAAGTAGACATGGACATCCATTCATCTGACTGGTATAAATATGTCATGGTGGGAGCTTGAAACTGATGATGATCATGATGAGAGTGACTACACCATGGAAATTGGCAGCCGTTACAAACTGAGCCAGCAGTACCTACTTACGGCCCTGTTGGTAACGATCCAATGACTTATTATGGATAAAGTGCTTAGAAAGGTCTGACTCAGGGTAAGCTCTCTCGAAGAATTAGCAGTTATTATTATTATTGTTATCCCAGCGGTGTTTCGGCATGCCAGTGAGGTATTATGACCCCAAGACACCTGGCACCTGAAACAGTTTCTTCATCCAGCTCTGGGCCAATCTATTGTTTGTGGGATTTGTGTTGGCCAGTGGGGGACAGCTTGATGAAGTAGCCACGTGCTACTTTCATAAAGAACACAGTCACGTGGGGCATTGTCCTTGGAAAGGTGTTGTCTTCACTAAAATATAGCCATACCAATCATTTTAAGTTCACATTTATTATGAATATTGTTTATGCCTTGTTTTTGAGCAGGAACTGAGTTGAATTTAGTCATCTCCAGTGTCCCACATCATCTGAAAACACAGGTTAAAAAAAATGAAATATTTGGCAAAGTGTGCATTGCCTTCTTAATGCTCGTTTGACCAAGTGTTAGGAAGTATATATCGCCTTGTTGAAAGATGGATGCTAATAAACACAGTTTTCAGAAATTTTGTGAAAACTGTACCTCAGAGAAAATGAATGCAAATAACCTTAAATAGGAATACTTAAATTAGTAATTAGAACAGCTGACATGGGTTTTCCTACCATTCTGGTTCTCATAGAGGACTCGGTCACCCTGGAAGTGTCCTGCATTCCCAGGGAGTCACTAGGTGTTGCATGTGTGCTAAGGGCACGTGAACCAGACCATCCCCATGAAGATGACTGAGCTCTTCCTAAGAGAGTCCAGAATCAACCATCTAAGTTATGTTTAACTGGCAGTCTTATTGCCAACCAATTTTTCTGGACACTGCTGTGAAGCCAAATGCCAATTCTGACATTATTTCAGCTCAGTCAAGCATTGGATTGTAAAAAATATTACATGAAGTATTTCTAATGCATCGTATTTTGTTAGAGAATTCCAGTTGTAAATTATGTTTTTTAAATAATTAGGTCTTTTGTAGTCTCTACAAAAACCAAAGAGAAGTTATAGATTTCTAAGTTGCAATGTAAAACTTTAAAAACCTAATGAGATTTGTAGTGTTTTCAAAAATAACAGAATTATTTTTTTTAAAAATAGTGTAATTATTTTTATTGAAATATATCATTGTCTCTCACAACTGTTTTAATAATCCCTCTCATGTTCTATGCGTGCGTTCGTTCTTTCTTTCTTTCTTTCTTTCTTTCTTTCTTTCTTTCTTTCTTTCTTTCTTTCTTTCTTTTTCTTCTTTTAGAAAGAGTACAAGCAGGTGGGGAGGGGCAGAGGAAGAGGGAGAGAATCTCAAGCAGACTCCCTGCTGAGTTCAGAGCCCAAGGCAGGGGCTCCATCCCATGACCCTGAGTTGACCGCCCTGAGATCACAACCTTAACCAACTGAGCCACCCAGGGACCCCACTATGGGGTTTCCTAAAGAGTGGTGAATAGGTTGAAAGTAAAAGCATTTAGTAAATGTTTGTGATACACATTGGAAAGTGGTATCTGCTAGATGGAATTTTTTTGTTTTTAATTTAAGAATACTGGCTGGTCATTGATCCAAAGAATCAAAAATAATTTAATGATCTGTCTTTGCATCATTAAGCCTTATGAAGAGAAGGATTTGGAGAGCATAGATATATTGACTAAAGGCTGAGAAGATGAACTTGATGATTTTCTGAGATGTCTTTATGATTGACAGCAAGCCTTCCTCAGGCCACAGCCCTGGAGGGCTTCTTGCCTTATTTCCCCTTTGTATTTAAACACAGCCCGAGAGAAAGGTCTTGATGATACTCTTATCTGCACAATGACTGGACAGAAATTACCTGTGAATTGGATGGACCTCTAACTTGTTTTCAAATTGTTACTTCCAATTTCTGTTTTGCTTTGGGTATTGTCGCAAATAAAATAGATGCACCATCATTAGATAATGAATGGTAGGACCTGTGCCATATTTCATTTTAAAACATTTTTTATATTAATAGACTTTACTTTTTTAAAGGAAAATTTTAGGCTTACTGAAAAAATTGATTAGAAAATACATAGAGTTCCCAAATACCTCCCCTTTCCCTCAACCCACACAATTTCCCCTAGTATTTACGTCTTCTGTTATTGTGGGCCATTTGTTGTGATTGATGAACCAGTATTGATACACTATTATTAACTGACGTCCATAGTTTACATTAGGGTTCATTCTTTGTGCCCTACATTCTGTGGGGTTGTATACAACATATAATGACATGTAGCCACCTTAACTGTCTCATACAGAACTGTTTCAATGCCCTAAAGTTCCTCCGTGTTCTACCTGTTCATCCCTTCTTCCCCCCCAAACCCCTTTGTGACAACCACTAAATTTTGATTGTCTCTATAATTTTATCTTTTCCAAGATGTCAGGTGGTTGGAATCATATGGTATGTAGTCCTTTCAGATTGGCTTCTATCATTAGCAATATGCTTTTAAGGTTCCTTCATGTCTTTTTGTGGTTTGATAGCTAGTTTCACTTTAGTGCCGAATAATATTCTGTTGTCTGGATGGACCACACTTTATCCATTCATCTTCTGAAGGACAACCCTTGTTGCTTCTGAGATTCGTCAGTTATGAATAAAGCTGCTATAAATATGCACATACAGGTTTTTATGTGGTCCTAAGTTTTTAATTCATTTGGGTAAATACCAAGGAGCATGATTACTAGATTGTAGGACAGGAGTCTGTTAGGTTGTGTAGGAAACTACAGTCTTCCCAAGCAGCTGTGCCATTTTGCTTTCGCAGCAGGAGTAAGAGTCCCTGTGGTTCCACATCCCCCCCAGCTTTTGCTATTGCCGGTGCTTTGGATTCTAGCCATTCCAGTAGGTGTAGAGTATGTCCCATTATCCTACCTTACCTTCCATGGTGACATATGATGCTAAGCATCTTTTCATATGCTTATTTGTTATCTACACACCTTCTCTGTTGAGGTGTCTGTTCAGGTCTTGTGTCCATTTTTAAATGGGATTGTTTTCTTGTTGAGTTTTAAGAGCTCTTTGTCTATTTTGGACAGCAGTTCTTCACAATATTTGTATTTTGCAGATATATTTCTGCTACTCCGTGGCTTATCTTATCATCCTCTTAACTGTTTTTCACAGAGCAAATGTTTTTAACTTTAATAAAGTCTGGTTTATCAAATTTACCTTTATGCATTGTGCTTTTGGTGTGTTTAAAGTCATCACCAGACACGTCACCTAGATTTTCTTCTATATTTTGTTTTAGTTTTATAATTTTGCATTTTACATTTAAGTCTATGATTTTAATGAATTTTTGTGAAAGTTATAATATCTGTGCCTAGATTCTTTTTTTGGAGGGGGGGCATATGTGTGTCTGGTTGTATAAGCACGGTTTGTTGAAATGACCCTTTCTCCATTGGATTTCTTTGCTCCTTTGTCAAAGATGAGTTGACCCAATTGTGTGGTTCTGCTTCTGGGATCTCTATTCTCTTCTGTTGATCTATCTGCCTCTCCTTTCTCCAAAACTCTAGTCTTGTTACTGTAGCTTTATAGAAAGTCAGTAAGTTGAGTACTGTCAGCCCTATGTGTTGTTCTCCTTCAATATTGTGTTGGCTATTTGAAGCCCCGTATTTTATCTTTTTTTTTTTTTTTTAAAGATTTATTTATTTATTTGAGAGAGCGAGAATGAGAGAGAGAGAGAGTACATGAGAGGGGGGAGGGTTAGAGGGAGAAGCAGGCTCCTCGCCGAGCAGGGAGCCCGATGCGGGACTCGATCCAGGGACTCCAGGATCATGACCTGAGCCGAAGGCAGTTGCTTAACCAACTGAGCCACCCAGGCGCCCCGCCCCGTATTTTATCTTTAACAAGTACTTCCTAAGCACTTTGCTAAGAATACTGGATGCAGTGGTGAAAAAGAGAAGGCCCCTGCTCTTATAATCCTGGCTCTGGACTGGTTAGACTTGTATGTTCCAGAAAGATTCCCGACATCTCTGAGATGTCCATTCTGTGCTAGCTGTTCTTACCTATACCATTGACCTTCCTTCATCAAATCCTTATGCTATATCAGTTATATTTATTGTTCTTCACTCTATTGCTTACTCCTATTCATTGAGCACTGCTATAAGCCAAGTGATTTTCTCATCCAGTCCTTATAATAATAGATAATATTATTATCCTCATTTTACAGTTACAGAAAAACAGTCTCTGAAGTTTAAAGAACTTGCCCCAGATCATACAGCTGCATGCAGCAGAAAAGGGACTGGAGCCTGGTCAGTGCATCTAGAAGCCAACTCTGAGCCCCTGTGGCAGAGTTCTTCCTTCTCACTGGAGTCTTTCTGTGCTCTTTCTTTACAGTCACATTTAAAATTTTTAAAAAATTTTTTCAAGGGGCCCCTGGGTGGCTCAGTCATTAGGCATCTGCCTTTGGCTCAGGTCATGATCCCAGGGTCCTGAGATTGAGCCCCACATCGGGCTCCCCAGGGAGCCTGCTTCTCCCTCTCCCACTTCCCCTGCTTGTGTTCCCTCTCTCACTGTGTCTCTGTCAAATAAATAAATAAAAATCTTAAAAAAAATTTTTTCCCAAGATTTTATTTATTTATTTATTTATTTATTTATTTATTTATTTATTTATTTATCTATTTATTTGAGAGAGAGAGAGAGAGCAGGGGGTGGGAGAGGGAGAAGCAGACTTCATGCTGAGCAGGGAGCCCAGTATGGGGCTCGATTCCACAACCGGAGCCGAAATCAAGAGTCAGATGCTCAACTGACTGAGCCACCCAGGTGCCCCTACTGTTGCATTTTTAATGCTACATCAGAGAGGTGTGTGTTTGGGAGAAGGTCTATGTGTTGGGAGGTGTGACTCCAGCCTTTCCTCAGCTGCTTTCAGAGAGACTAGGGGCCTCCAAGAGGTCTTGTGGCCTCTCCCCACCTATAGTCACACCGAGTCTCCTCCCGTTTCATTAATGTTCTCCACAGGGTTTGAGCTGAGTTCGATAACCACTGCACCACAGAGATTTAGGGTGGATCGTGTGCAGGGAAGAGGCCTGGGAGGAACATGACCAGAAGTCCATTTTGGGGCTGAGATTGTTCCAGAAAGCACTTGATAACTTCCCAACAACCTCTGGCATCACTTATGCATATGGTGACGAAGACACAAAGTAATATTCTGTAGATATATCTTCAGTACTCAACTTAAAGGTACTTTTCGTTAGTACCGTAGATGACAGAAAAGTGACAACTGCTCTCAAAAACCTTGTCTAGAAGAAGAGAAACACAGCCAGCTCTAACACTGTCTAGAAAACAGCAATATATTAGGAACCAGGGGGTGGACAGTAAAAGGGCCTAAGGAGTACAGGGAAGCTCTCTGAGTTGTCTAGGAAACATAGGACTTCACAGACTTTAGTGTCCTGAGGTTTGTAGGTTACCTAAGATAGAGGATATGGGGTGGAGAGATCATGCGTCCCCATGGCCCTTCTAGAAGATGCCAGTCTGGCTAGGCCCTCGTGGGGGTGTGCATTAGGGACATCAGATTCTACCAGTTCAGTGGTTTAGGGACTGTGTGGGCTAGAAGTGCCAAATCTGTCAGCGTTTTAGGGACAGGAGCTTCTCTTTCTCCCCAGCCCAGTGATCTTCCTGTGGCAGGGAAGTGCTTCTTGAAGCCCTGGCCCCTGGAGGAAGGGGGAGGGGCACTGACTCTGGGGAAAGTGGTTGGACATGTTTGTGGCCTTTGGTTCAAAGAAGAGGACTGGGATTTCTTGGGCCCTTTCAGAGTTTAGGAAAGTCAAAAATCAAAATATTTCCCCCCCAGCAGAATGTAAGCTCTGTGAGGACAGCGACTTTTTCTGTTTTGTTCACTAGCACATCCTGAGAACCTGGGATCTAGAAACGGGTGCATCCTGCACTAGTGGATTCAACCTCGCACATAGCTGCCGCTCGGTTCATTAGTATCCAGTGTCAAATATGATCAAGTGTTGGGGCACGAGCGACTCCACCGGGCATATGAATTAAGTTCTGAAGAAGCAAAAATTAGTAGTTCTCTAAATCGCTGTTTTAGAGTCCCATGTTGAGTCCCATCTTTAGTGGCTGGTATATTACTCTTTTCTCCCCATGCATGGTTTCCTTCTTTTTTGGTGTCTTTTGGATGATCCTCTCTCAGGCTAGTGTCTGTGGTCCCTAACCTGTGAGATAAAATGAATTCTCAGTCCGAGGCTCCAAGCACTCTCCAATTTGGCAACCCTATTCCATTTGCAAGTTCGGAGAGCCCATCTATTCTGGAGAGAAGAGGGAGTCATCAGCTTTCAAGGGCACCACTCATGTAGCTCAGCCTCTGCTTCAGCCATGCCAGGCAGGGTGGTTGCTTCTGCCCAATGACCCGAGAGCTGTCTGCTCCAAATAGCGGAGCTTCGGTATGAAGGAAGGTAGCACGACCTGTAAAAGACTTTGATGTGAGTGACAAATAGCGCTTTGTTGTGCTGCTATTGAAATTTCCAGCTTTTCTGTTACAGTGCTGTTTACTCTGACCTGGACAACGTCCCTTATCAAGCGATGCTGTCAATCCCGGGACACGCGCCTCTCCACATCTCTGTTTATCGGGCTTGTTTCTCGTCTTAAAGGACCAAATCCAATCTTAGCCTTTCTGAGAAGGCTTTCCTAATCATTTCACGTCAAAGGAGAGGGCTGATCAGCCTTCCATCTGATGGCGAATTACCATTTCTTGCACCTTTAGTGTCTGTGGCCTAGATTTGGACCCGACTGACTATGTATCTCTTTGAGTGTTTGTGGAGTTTCCCCATCAGCTGTATTTTATCAGCTTTTGCATTTTATGCTACCGTGACTCTCAGGGTACAGAAGACATGATGCTTGCTATCTAAAGACAGTGATTGATCCCTGCAAATTAGAAAACATAGTTTTTATTGGAAATATCTACTATATCAAGGCCAGATGAAAGTCAGAAGTTTTTCCTATATACATTTTTTGAATAGGACTTGCTTCCAACTAATGCTGTTTTTATTTATAATCTTAATGTTCTCCTATTCAAGTGAGTTGAGGGCGCCTGGGTGGCTCAGTTGGTTAAGCGACTGCCTTCGGCTCAGGTCATGATCCTGGAGTCCCGGGATCGGGTCCCACATTGGGCTCCCTGCTCGGCGGGGAGTCTGCTTCTCCCTCTGACCCTCCTCTCCTCATGCTCTCTCTCTCTCATTCTCTCTCTCTCTCTCAAATAAATAAATAAAATCTTTAAAAAAAAAAAATAAAAAAAATCAAGTGAGTTGAAAATGATAGAAGGAATTATGCTAAATGATTAAAAATAACATTAGCCATTGTTTCCTTGCATATGATTCAGTGGGTAATTTAAATGATAATCTAGTGGTCCTCTCTAGGGAAAATTGAATATCTGCAGTGATACTGAAAATCAGAAAAAGAAATCATACATCTCAGCCATAATATTCAAGTACGTTGTAGTCAAGCCCACATTCACCACTGTGGGTATAAAGCCTCTGTTCTCTGTGGGGAGCAGTCGCAGAGAAATCATTTGCAAAGTTTGCTCTCCCCGTCTTCATCCCAGATGCAGTTCTGCAATCCACACACATTTCCAAGGGCATCATAGGGGACAGGATTATCTAGAATCCTGGAGCAAGCTCATCTCATCAACTACAGGATAAAAAGCTTGAAAATCCCCAGCATTAAAGTGAGCTATTCTCCCTAGATTAAAATTCGAGGATACTAAGCCCTTTTGAATTTATCAGTTTCTATTTATGAGATCAGTGAATTTTGCTCTCGTGTAACCTGACTCTTTCATGCAAATTAAGCTGATGTGACTCTTTTTTAAAATGTTCTTTTCTGAATAGATCAGAAGCCTTCAAGCTGACCTATCAGGGAGCCTTCTTATCGGGTCCAGCACAGATGCAGTGGTTGAAAGGGAAGAGGGGTGTGCCTGTCTTGATCCATGGGTCCACCCCTCTCATTTAAGCCTTTGAGAATTAGGCCATATTTTACTTCCAACCATTACCCCTCGTGTTTTGTGTAATGAGGGTGGGGGGACACTGATGAAGCTCTCTCTGATAGCCCCGCCAAGGTCTGTTTGCTACTGACTGGGAAAGGGGCTCTTTTCGAGTATGTGTTAACACAGGAATGCTTCTCCAGGTAAATGGTAGCGACTATGTTAACTGCAAATGTACTCCATTATAAACCTTTGCTCTGAAAAGTCAGATGGAAATTGAACTTTATTTTGAATGCACAAGGATACTATCTGTGTAAAGAGGCTCTGGGCTAATGCTATGATAGCATAAGCATTTTGTAAATGGGCTTTTCAGAAAGCAAATACTTCCTGAAATGAATTTCCAAGAAGCCTATGTCAATTGCAGTTTACATACATACACACACACACACACACACACACAGGCTTTTGCATTTTATGCTACCGTGTGACTCTCAGGGTACAGAAGACATGTGCTTGCTATCTAAACACACACACATATATACATATCAATTATTTATATATTAATAATATATTTGTTATATTTATTATATATTTTCATTGTATATATGTGTATGTGGATTTTTCTTTATCTTTCCCTCCAGCCCCACAGACCTCACTAAGAAGATATTTTTTAAAAAATTTCTTTCCATTTCCACAAGTCACTATTACGACTTACAGGAAAAAAAAAATGCTGAAGTGGTTTAATAATAATGTTAATTTTCAGGAGGTGTTTTGCTCCCATGAAATCAATTACAGAGAGAGCTCAGGCATGCTTGCCAGGGAATGTTCTTGGGCAAAGGAGCAATATCAATGATTGTTTATTCAAGTTTTCAGTGTCTTCAAGGCTAGAGGTGGGGGGGTGGTTGCCCTTTGTATCAATGATCCTACCCTTTTTAGTTAAGAAAATCTTCCTCATTTTCATTTTGGAGTTAATTTGGAGTATCAGAGGTGGTAATAAAATACTTAAGAATAACAGTGCTGTAAAATATTTCTAAGGGAAGGCATTGGGGTTGCCCTATAAAAAAAAGATTAACATATTGACTGTGGAAATTTCCTTCAAAATTATATAACTACAGTTTTTTTTAAGTAAATGCAAACTACTTAGAAGTAAACAGTATTCACCTGCTTGACCACAGCACTCACAAATTATAGAAAGTCAGCATTCTCTAGTTGAGCATGGTTGACCTCTGAAAGCAGGTTGTCTGAGCTTGAGTGTTAGTTCCACCATTTGATAGGTGTGTAATCTGGAGCTAGATTAACTAAATATCAGCTATCCATTTTGGATTCTTTTGACAAATTTTGTTTCCTTCCTACATTTGACCAAATTTCCTAGCAGATGGCAGTGACCTAAAGTAATAATGTAATCTAAATTATTAATCTAATTAATTACCCAGAGTCAAACTATAGTGGGGCCAGGCTGGAAAGACGTGCATGTTAACTCAAGGGTGTTGTGAGTGGAAAAAGAAAAAAAGTCATAAAGAACTTGTACATAATGCAGTGATGAGAGACAGGTGCATTGATACTAGGAATCAAATGGTATTGCAAAAGGAGAGCCGTTTCTGTCAGCAGAGCTGGGATGAAATGGTGAAACAGGATGCATTGTCTTAGCAGACAGATGATTCCAGGCAGTCCCAGTCAACAACATTTACCCAGAATCCAAATACCCAGAAGATAATCCAGTAGCTAAGACATTTTATCCCGGGGAAGTGGAGTTGTGCAGAAGACGTCTGGACACGGAAGCTCTTTGGAGCAGGGGCGAGGACCCGTTTGTCCTGCAGAAGCAGGGGGCTGGTGTTTGTCCAGCACCGGGAGCAACCCTTACCATTACCGCTGCTCAGGAGTGGCGGTCTCTCCCCATTTCCCTGCCAGGTCTAGACTACTTTTGTCTGCAGCAGTTCCTCATCGGAGCTTTCCAAACAGAAGCCAGTCCTTTTTACTTTGCCAGACTTCCCTGTGTGGCCTCCCTACCTACATGATGAGCTGCTTGAGTCAGGATGCACAGTTTCTCTCCTTACAGTGAGACAGAGCCAAGCACAAGGGGGTGCATATTCCATATTAAAGGCAGACAGCAGAGCGAAGAAGGAGATGGTTATTTTACAAATAATGGCTTATATGTGTTGAGTGTTTGATATATATTAAGTGCTTTCTAAACATTATCTTAATTAATCCTACCAGTAACTTCATGATGTAGGCATTGAATTGGGTAAATAAACATGTGAGAGTGTGGGAAAATTTTTCACAGTATATTTTTTCCACAATATATTTTAAGTGAAAAAGGCAGTGCAAATACCCTATGTCTATAATATCTGAATTTCACAAAATGAATATCTACACATGTAAAAAATGTGTAAGTAGTTCTTTTTAGATTTAATGCTCTTAAAAATACATTTAAAAAGGGCGCCTGGGTGGCTCAGTTGGTTAAGCGACTGCCTTCGGCTCAGGTCATGATCCTGGAGTCCCTGGATCGAGTCCCGCATCAGGCTCCCTGCTCGGCAGGGAGTCTGCTTCTCCCTCTGACCCTCCCCACTCTCATGTGCTCTCTCTCATTCTCTCTCTCTCAAATAAATAAATAAAATCTTTAAAAAAAATACATTTAAAAATTAAAATAAAAACTAAAAAAATACATTCTAAAATATTTTCCACTCAATACTATGATCACCTCTGCGAAAAACAAGAATTATTCATAGTTAATGAGGAGAAAGAAATAATAGGCAAAATATATATAGAGGCAGAGGAAGAGAGAAAAGAAAAGAATACAGATAAGTAATTACAGATTAGGAAACTTCTTTCTGATTATCCATGAAAACATAAAGACTGACGTCAGGAGAGCTATAGCCATAGGCGGTAAATATGACATATTTGCAGCATTATCCCAGTTGCGTCTCAAGACGGTGCCATTTGGAAGAAACTTCTTTTGCCCATTTACAACCAGTAGACCTTTCCTATGACAGGGAATAAAGTAAAACATAGATTAATTTCAGGAAGGAAATTACCTAACATCTCTGTACCTTACTTTCCTCATCCATAAAGCGAAGATGATAAAAGTGCCAACCACCTACAGTAGTTGTGAAGATTAAATGTGTTAATATGCATGAAGCATGTGTCTATTCTTGGCACATAAGTGGGGTGAATGATTGCTACTATTACTGTTATTATGTGAGAGCAGGTGCTATAGTAGAAGCCCACTGAGTGGTCACTGAGCAAGAGGGGGCTAGACAAGGGATTGAGAATAAGGGCTTGAGGCAGTTTAAACCCAGCTCGTTTGTCACATACACACATGCGCGCGTGCTAAAAAATCACATAAATCCTAAGAGAACAATACAGACACATAAAAAATTAGGAAATAAAAATAATTTTAAATGATTGTATTATTTTCCTAAATGGACAATTATTTGAAGTTAATCTCAAGGCTTCTACCAAACAATAAAACTATATATTTTCACAAATAATTAATGTGGTTGTGATGCCACATAGGCCAAGGCCCCGAGAGAGTGTCTCAGGCCCCTCGCCAAGAGGGTTCCTGGCTTTGCGTGAAAAGAATTCAAGAGTAAGCCATTTAGAGAAAGGGACAAAGATCCATTAAGTGTAGAAATAAAAAAGGAGCTACTTCACAGAGTAGTGGTCTGTCCTTCCAGATGGGGAAGAGGACCCCCCCTTTGCCGCTAATGAAGTTTTTTTAAAGTTTTTTATTTAAATTCCAGTTAGTTTACATGCAGTATATTAGTGTCAGGTACACAATATAGTGATTCAACACTTCCATACATCACCCCATGCTCATCAGGACAAGTGCACTCCTTCATCCCCATCACCTGTTTCCCCCACCCCCCACCCACCTCCCTTCTGGTGACCATCAGAGTGTTCTCCGTACTTAGGAGTCTGTTTCTTGGTTTCTCTCTCTCTCTCTCCCTCTCTCCCTTTGTTCATTTGTTTTGTTTCTTAAATTCCATGTATGAGTGAAATCATATGATATTTGTCTTTCTCTGACATATTTCACTTAGGATAATACCCTCTAGTTCCATCCATGTTGCAAATGGTTAAGATTTCATTCTTTTTATGGCTAAGTAATATTCCATTGCATTGCAATATTCCATTGCATATATGTATATGTGTGTGTGTGTGTGTGTGTGTGTGTGTGTGTATATACCCATCTTCTTCATCCATTCATCTATGGACACTTGGGTTGCTTCCATATCTTCAGGTATTATAAATAATGCTGCAATAAACATAGGAGTGCATGTATCTCTTTGAAGTAGTGTTTTTATATTTTTTGGGTAAATACCCAGTAGTGTGATTACTGGATCATAGGGTAGTTCTGTTTTTAACTTTTTGAGGAAACTCCATACTGTTTTCCACAGTGGCTGAACCAGTTTGCATTCCCACCAACAGTGCACAAGAGTCCCCGTTTCTCCACATCCTCAGCAACATCTGTTGTTTCTTGCATTTTTGATTTTAGCCATTCTGACTGGTGTGAGATGGTATCTCATTGCAGTTTTGATTTGCATTTCTCTGATTATGAGTGATGTTGAGCATCTTTTCATGGGTCTGTTGGCCATCTGGATGTCTTCTTTGGAAAAATGTCTATTCATGTCTTCGCCCATTTTTTAATTGGATTATTTGTTTTTTAAGTGTTGATTTGTATAAGTTCTTTATAGATTTTGGGTACTAACCCTTTATCAGATATGTCATTTGCAAATATCTTCTTCCATTCTGTCAGTTGTCTTTTGGTTTTGTTGATTGTTTCCTTCACTGTGCAGAAGCCTTTTTTTTATTTAAAATTTTAAATTTGCATCAAAGGACATCATTAACAGAGTGAAAAGGCAACCTGCAGAATGGAAGAAAATATTTGCAAATCATATATTCAAGAAGACAATAAAGAAAAACCAGAACAGAGGACACAGTTTGAATATACTCCTAGACCCATCACTCATAGTCATGTTATTTTGATGGAATCCCAGTAGTTTATTTTTGCTTTTGTTTCCCATGCCTCAGGAGACATATCTAAAAAAAAAAAAGATTGCTATAGCCTATATTAGAGAAATTACTGCCTGTGTTCTCTTTTAGGATTTTTATGGTTTCAAGTCTCTCATTTGGGTCTTTAATCCATTTTGAGTTTATTTTGGTAAATGGTGTTCTAATGAAGAGTTTTATAAATATTTAAAAATTAACTAACCATATAGGGAGAGGCTTACTCTTTCAGTTTAGATTTATTACTTACATTGGGCGGTTCATTTTTCCATTGTCCTAGAGTTACAGAATTACCCACAGGAAGCAAATTTAAGAACTTCCAGCCTTTGTGGCTTTTACTGCCAGAGAGAGTGGGGTCTTGCGGTTTTCCTTGAATTGGATCTTGTGACTCTATGACCTGACTTTTAGGTTAAAGATCAGCCTAAAACCAAAATGGCTTTACTTCGGTCAACTTGTCTCCCAAGCCACCCTTCCCTCCTGCCTCAGTGGAAGGTTTATTCTCAATTAATTTGACAAAATGTCTACTTTTGAATCAAGGTGTTTGTTTCCATTTTATTATTTTGTTTTCACTCTTCACTACTAATACCATGTTAAAAAAGGAAGGCTTCCCCAAAAAGATTATTTTTCAGGTTTCCTCTAAAAATCACTCAAAAGGACAATTTTCTCTTCCTTCGCTAAAGACACAAGGAACAGATTGTTGGCAACAAGATGTGGAGGGCTTTGGAGGAAGAAGACTGAGGGAGTTGACTTTGGAGGAGTGATGGGCACAATGTGATGGAACCAGTCTCCTCAACCCCTTAGGGCCCTGGTTCCAAGAGAATCTAGGGTAGTAGAAGAGAAAACAACTGCCAAAATTAACAGCCACTGGGTGCAATTTGCAAAAATATTTGCAAATCATCAAAGGCACAATGGAAAGAATTTTGTGTAAGCCAATGAAGTTTTGACCCGAATAACAGGCCCTGAAGGTAATTAAGATAAAATTAAAACCCATTGACTAAACAAGTGCAGTGACCTTTATTCTTTCTGTAAAACTCTATAATAGAGAGGAAAGGTTAAGTGAAGAGCTTCCTGTGCAATCTGACCTCAGCTTGAACAGGATCCTCGAGGGAGGACACGTGAAGCTGAAACTCTCCCCACGGAGGAGAGTTACAGGCAGGGGTGGCGGGTGGGGGGCCAGGGAGGAGCACCCCAGCCGAGCGGCAGCACTGAAGTTAGAGCGAGGACTGCCATCGGGATGACCAGGTTCTTCTGGAACTCCTGAGGGTTGCAATGCTGCAGAACTGTTTCCTCTGACGCATTTGACGGCTAACTCCTGCTGTCTTCCTCGGCTCATCTTCTTCCCAACTTGGTGGAAATTTTAATGATTGGAAGGAAACGAATTCATTAAGTGATCCCTCACAAATTTTTGAATTTCAGCTCTCAGTCTTAATTTTTATTGGAAATCAGTGAACTCTTGGTTTTGTAAAAGAATGGTAATTGTGTGCTTTTTTTTTCTTTCTTTTTGCTGTTACCCTTTTGCTCAAGTCAACACAATCCTTTGTCTCCTAATGCCAAATGGGCCTCTTTTGTCAGCTTGACCAGATTTCTTTCAAACACTGAGTTTCTTTATCCAAGCTTCCATGTGCACAGAGTAGGCAGCTTCCACTCACTGCCATTTAAAGGGGGCCCAGACTGTACTCAATCCAAATGGTTTATCTACACACCTTGAAATGTCACTTTGAACCTCTCCTGTTCATATAAAAATTCTAAGAGCTAGAGTAGATAATGAGTTCAACTATACTAACAATGACATCACTTCAAAACTGCGACTGTTAAGATACATGAACAATACAGGGGCACCTTAGTGGCTCAGTCGGTTGAGTGCCTTCGGCTCAGATCATGATCCTGGGGTCTTGGGATTGAGGCCCCCCCCCCATCAGGCTCCACCCTCTCCCTCTGCTCCTTCCCCTTGCTTGTACTCCCTCTTTCTTTCTTTCTCAAATGAATAAATAAAATCTTAAAAAAAAAATATCAGTGATCCTATTAAAAAAAGATACATGAACAATTCAATGGAGAAGAAAGAAACTTGAGTTTTCTATTAGATTTCTTCTTTACAAAATAAGCACTTTATATATTGAGTTAATTGTCACCCTTTTTTCATTGAATTAAATTGGTATATAACATTATATTAGTTTTAGATGTACAACATAATTAGATTTTTGAATAGACTGCAAGGTGTAATCACTGCAGTAACTCTAGTTACTGTTCATCACCATACAATGGACCCCGTCACCCATTTCACCCAATCCCCTTCCCCTCTGTAACCACAATCCATTTTCCCTATCTATGAGGTTTTTTTTTTTTTTTTTAAGATTTATTTATTATTTGAGAGGGAGAGAGAGCAGTGGGGAGAGGCAGAGGGAGAGAAAGAATCCCAATCAGACTCCCCGCTGAGCACAGAGCCCAATGTGGGGCTTGATCTCACAACACTGAGGTCATGACCTGAGCCAAAACCAAGAGTCGGGCACTTAACTGACTGAGCCACCCAGGCGCCCCTCTATCTATGAGTTTTAATGTTTGTTTTGGTTTTGACTCCACATATAAGTGAAATCATATGGTATTTGTCTTTGTCTGGCTTATTTCATGCAGCCTTATACTATTAAGGTCCATCTCTGTTGTCACACATGGCAAGATTCTATTCTTTTTTATGGCTGAGAAGCATTCCTGTGTGCATGTATCACTTCTTCTTTATCCATTAATCCATCAGTGCATACTTAGGTTGTTTCCATATCTTGGCTATTATAAATAATGCTGCAGTGGACATAGGGGTGCATATATCTTTTCAAATTAACATTTTTGGATAGACACCCAGAAGTGGAATAGCTGGATCATGTGGTAGTTCTATTTTGAATTTTTTTGAGGAACATCTGTACTCTTTTTTCATGGTAGCTGCAACCACTTTATGTTCCCACCAAGGTACAAGACTTCTTTTTTCTTCACATCCTCTGACACTATCTCTTGTCTTTTTGATAATAGCCACTTTAAAAGATGCAAGGTGATATCTCATTGTGGTTTTGATTTTCATTTCCCTGATGATAAATGATATTGAACATGTCATGTGCTTGTCTGTCATCTGTATGTCTTCTTTGGAAAAATGTTCATTTAGATTCTCTGCCAGTTTTTAATTAGATTGTTGTTGGTTGGTTGGTTGGTTTTTTGCTATTTAGTTGTTTGCATTTTTTAATGTATATTTTGTATATTAACCCCTTATTAGATATATGATTTATAGATATCTTCTCCCATTCAGTAGGCTTTTTATTTTATTGATGGTTTCCTTTGCTGTGCAGAAGTCTTTTAGTTTGATGTAGTTCCGCTTGTTTATTTTTACTTCTGTTGCCTTTGCTTTTGGAGTCTGATCCAAAAATTCAATGCTAAGACCGATGTCAAAGAGCTTACCACCTGTGTTTTCTTCTAGGAATTTTACAGTTTCTGGTCTTACATTCAAGTCTTTAATCCGTTTTGAGTTAATGTTTTGTATGGTGTAAGATAGGGGTCCGGTTTCATTCTTTTTACATATGGCTGTCCAGTTTTCCCAATACCATTTGTTGAAGAGACTGTTCTTTCTTTCTGTATATTCTTTGCTTCTTTGTCATAAATCAGTTGGGCTTATTTCTGGGCTCTCTATTCTGTTCCCTTGATCTACATGACTGTTTTTATGTCAATACCATACTGGTTTGATTCCTATAGTTTTGTAGTATAATATGAAATCAGAGAACTAATTGTCAAATTAAAAGGCAATAGAAAAGCTAAATCTAGGAAAATGAGAAAGTTTTACTCAGAAAAGCTGGGAGTTTAGTAGGTATAAGTCCTATTGGATGTGATGGGATGAGAGGAAAATGTGAAGTGAATTGAATAAAATGAGCTCTGGGAAGAATCTCCAATGAGGGTTTTTTTGTTTTGTTTTTTTTTTTTTTTTTGGTGTGAGGTTCGTGAAGTGCTGGATTCACAGCTCTCATTACATGTTCTTGATACTGTTCCTCAAACATGGGATTGCTGGAGGAAGGGCTATAGATACAAGTAGTTTTATAAATATTTCATGAGAGATTACTAGGTAACATACTCATTGTGTATTACAGAGTATGTGTTACAGAGCCAAATATAAACAGCATATACTTTGTGATCAAGGAGGTCCTGATCTAGTAGAGTCATAGGACATTTTACAAAATAATAAACAACACAATGTGAAGGTACAATCATCAGTTCAGCCTGCAGTATTATGGAAGTTGGGGAGAAATGGTTGTTCATTATGTCTGGAACAATCAGGAAATCTTCAGAGAGAGGGTAAGATTTCAGGTGAATGGTACTGGTTTCAACAGTGATGTACCAGAGGAGGGAAGAAGTGTATTCAGGAGAAAGCATGACCAGTGGGAAGGGGGGATGCAAAGCACATGTATTCTGGGAGGAGTGAGTCACTCCATCGGATGGAAAGCAGTGTTTATGGATAGGAATGGTGGTAAAGATTGATGCTCCTTGGGTAGATTGGAACCAGTTTATTTAGAGTCCAACTCATTCCTCAGAGGGTTTGGGGTAAATCATTTTTCAAGTAGAGAAGTGACAGGGTCAGAATTTTTCCTGCAGAAAAACATGTTAAGGGAATGTGGAGATGCTTTTAAAGGGATGAGAAAGTAAGAGGAAATACAAACAAGACAACCAAACTCCCAGTTCACAAAATTTCCCACATCTGCCTCTGAATGTGTCCTTAAGTGAATTTTAGTGCAGTTACTCTTTGTTTCAGGTCTTAATTATTTATTCCTGAAATCATACTTTCTTATTGTTATAGTATATGAAAAGGCAATGCTTAAATATGCCATGTCTAATTTTATACCTGTTTGGGTCCTCATATGTTTTTAGCTGATACGATGTGCTTAAGTTGTAGTTATTCCTAGTTGCTTTTTAAAATTCTATATTAGGGGTGCCTGGGTGGCTCAGTCGTTAAGCATCTGCCTTCGGCTCAGGTCATGATCCCAGGGTCCTGGGATCGAGCCCCGCATCGGGCTCCCTGCTCCGCGGGAAGCCTGCTTCTCCCTCTCCCACTCCCCCTGCTTGTGTTCCCTCTCTCGCTGTCTCTCTCTGTCAAATAAATAAAATCTTAAAAATAAAATAAAATAAAATAAAATAAAATTCTATATTAAACATTAAAAATATTAGAAATATTTAAAGTTAAAAGTAAAGGTGGACCTTCATTTCCATATACTAAAAAGTATATTTAATTATAATATTTGTTTGTAATTAAAGGTACAAAACAACACAAAGAGCCTCTTTCCCTAGAGACTTGAATTTCTGGCATACCCTGGTCCTGAAGTACAATACCCTATTTACAGAGTAAAACAAACAGTATTGAGGTGAAAACAGAAGGTCAGTAATAGAGGCCATACTATTTCAAAGTGTAATTTTGATATAAAAGTCCCGATAAATAGCTCTCATTTTGTGTTTGTACAGAATGAAAATTGACTAGTACATTAGTGAAAATACACAAAGACTACTGGAAACAAAATTTAGATGGCAAATGATCAGTGATTTACGAATATAGCCCAGAGAAGCAAAACAGAAGACATAAATAAATGAAAAAAGCTCAAGCATTCACCTTTTTAAATAACATCTAGGTATAAATAGAGATTAAGGAGTGCACTTGTGATGAGCACCAGGTGATGTATGAAGTGTTGAATCACTATATTGTACACCTGAAACTAGTATAACACTGTATGTTAACTAACTAGAATTTATATAAATACTTAAACGATATTGATATTGTCTGAGAAATGGCCACAGAAAAGTAGAGAAATTCTTACATGGATGAGCTAAGAGCTCATGTGATATGGTGTTTCAGAATTCTCAAAGGTGAGTTTTAACTGAATCATTTTATAATCACCTGCAATATTCGATTTCTATCACTCTTATAACAAACAACCACAGACTTAATAGCTTAAAACAACACAAATTAACCTCTGCTCTGAAACAGACATAGTCAAAAGAATGAGAAAACAAGCCACAGAATGGGAGAAAATATTTGCAACAGATAATATCTGATAAAGTACTGTTATCCAAAATATACAAAGAACTCTTAAAATTCAACAGTAAGAAAACCAACAATTCCAATTAAAAATGGGAAAAAAATATGACCGAAACCTCCCTGAAAAATATATATATACTGATGGTAAATAAGTATATGAAAAGATGTTCAAAATCATGTCAGGGAAATGCTAATTAAAACAATGAGATACCACTACACACCTAAGAATGGTCAAAAATCTAAAATACTGACCACACCAAATGTTGGCAAGGATGTGGAGCCACAGGAACTCTCCTTCATTGCTGGTGGAATGTATAGTAACAGCCACTTTGGAAGACAATTTGGCAGGGTTTTTTGTTGTTGTTGTTGTTGTTTTGTTTTTTTCCTTTTAAACCAAGCTAAGCATACTCTTACCATGTGATCCAGCAGTCCCTCTCCATGGTATTTACCCATATGAGTTGAAGACTTATGTCCACAATAAAACCTGCATACCGATGTTTATAGCAGCTTTCTTCATAATTGCCCAAACTAAGTAGCAGCCAAGATTGTCTTTCAGTAGGTGAATGGATAAATAAACTGTGTTTCATCCAGACAATGAAATATCATTCAGTGATAAAAATAGATGAGTATTCAAGCCATGAGAAGATATGAAGGAAAACTTAATGCTTACTAAACTTTATCACATCCTCTGACCTTTGACCAGAAGCACCAGGAAAGGGACCTGCCTGTGTTGATGCATTTCTGAGCTAATCCTTGCTATTTTAGGGAAGCCTGGGTGGTTCAGCCAGTTGAGCATCCGGCTCTTGGTTTTGGCTCCGGTCATGATCTCAGGGCCCTGAGATCAAACCCCACATTGGGCTCTGTGCTCAGTAGGGAGTCTGCTTGAGGATTTCTCTCCCTTTCCCTCCGCTCCTCCTCGCTTGCTCCCTCTCTCTTTCTTTCTCTCTCTCTCAAATAAATATATAAATCTTTTAAAAAATCCTTGCCATTTTATATATAAGTGATTTTTTTTAGAGATTTATTTATTTATTTATTTGACAGAGAGAGAGACAGCGAGAGAGGGAACACAAGCAGGGGGAGTGGGGGAGGGAGAAGCAGGCTTCCCATGGAGCAGGGAGCCCGATGTGGGGCTTGATCCCAGGACCCTGGGATCATGACCTGAGCTGAAGGCAGATGCTTAATGACTGAGCCACCCAGGCGCCCCTATATATAAGTGATTTTAATCTACCATTTGTATTTGTAGGCAACATTTACTTCCTTGAGTGTCACACTGGTGTATTTCTGGCTCAGTCAGTAATTACAATAACTTACTGTCTCCTGTATGTTTTTCAGTTGATCTAATGATGAAGTATAAGGGTTTTGCTTCCTACCCACTGAGGTCCTGTGACTATAGAAAAGTCTGCTAAAGATCAGAGGGAGAATATCAAGAGTTTATATAGTTTGCATTTTAAAAAGCTTGGAATCAAATATTTTAATTGTATGAATCTCTGATAGTGCTTGTCAACCTAGTCCCTATGCTTTATGGACACAGTGAAATAGGAGCTGTGTGCATGGGAGCTTGTGGCCTTTATCCCAATCCCAGAGACAAATACAAAAGAAAAAAGATTTTGACAAATGTATGGTTGGCTAAACTATAACCTTTTTCCTTCTGTCTTTCTTCTTCTTTATTCTTTTTCTCTTCTTATTCTTCTACTTCAATAAACTCATCAGTAGTGCAACTGAGTTAAGCACAAAATTCACAATTTGAGGGAATCTGTCATAAGCCACAGAGCATTTATTTTGTAGATTTTCTTAATCTTTCAGTTTTTTCAGTTTTGTAGGGTACATAAGGAATAAGTCTGATTTGTGACCCACTTTGAGTCCTAAGAATAGAACTTGTCTGAATAAAAAGTGCACTGCAAAGACTCACTTCCATTTTGGATGTAGAAGTTCATAAGAGACTGTGATTCTCACCCTAATAACCCAAACAAGTGACATAATCATAGTTTATTTTTAAAGCAATAGAGAGCTGAGGACAAAAGTAACTTTATATAACTAAGTATAAGTGACAAGACCCTTCAGAAGAGAGGACACCCACTGCTGTGCTCAACCCCAGTTGAAACAAAGGGAGACAAACATCCTCAATAGTCCAGGCACAGGAGAAACCAGCATACGGAAGAGTGGGACAGAATACCCTTTAGAGGAGGGCCAGGCATTCAGCAGCACTCCACTACCCCCAACATTCTCCACTCCAGTGAGGGCTGGGGGTACCGTCTCCAAAATGGGGGCAGGGTGTGAGATCCCAGAGAATCCCCCTGAGATACTCGGGGCTTTCTGTTCATAAAGACAGAGGGAAGAACTACCTGAGAGGAGCCTCTCAGAGGAAATACCTATCTTCATAACGTGGGGTCTGCCTTATGGTCCCACAGCCTTCTCAAGGCCAAGTGTTGGGGCAGCAGGGCCGACAGCTCCCACAGCACACAGAGTGGGCAACAGGGTGTATGTCTGTGACAGATTCCCTGTGACCTGTAACAGCTGTCAATCAGGATCTAAAGCAGAGGCTGATGGCGCACGATTCCTAAAGCCAGGGACACACCTGTGAAGCATGTGCACATTGTGGAACTTCCCCAGTGCTCAGATCCCAGACCCTGTGGAAGGGAAGTCAAGATCCCAACCCCAAAACGGTGATCAGAATTGACTAGAGCTGTAGCGAAGTCCGCAGATAGCCCGACCACAGAGCATGCCGACTCAGTTTCCACTCTCTTGATCTGATAGGAGAAGGGGTGTGCTTCTCTGTGGAGACAGAAGGGAAAAAAGAAAACAGCAATGAGAAAAGCAAAAAAGGAAGGGAGAGAAAGAGGGAGGAGGGAAGGAAGGACAGGTCAGAGTTGTGGATTTGTTGAGTGCGTCAAGTTTGCACAATGGTTTTGCACTATATCCATCTGTACTCGTGAATGATGTATGGTCTTGTTTGGCTTTGAATTTACCTCATTCTAAAAATATATATTTTTGCATCTTACGTTTATTCAGCACCTTTGGTAGTGCCTGTTCACCCAAAGTATTATTATTTCATCATTTGTGTGTGTGTGGGCGGGGGGGAGAGAGAGAGATTTGGTGAGTTAGACTGAGGTGTGCCACGGAAACACATAGTCATCTCCTATATGGTCCTGCCCCAGGGTTGGAAATTCAACCATTAAAGTGTCCATTCTTTGTGTTTCGACAATGTAATTTTGGAAGGCTCTGGTCCATTGCAAATCCCTTTGGAAAAAATGTACTATTAAGTCACTTAAAGCTTCACATGTTAGCATGAGGCAGGCGGTTTTTTATAGAGTGAAGGTAAGGTAAAGTTGAAAGCAAAACTCTACAGATACGATCCAGAATGGTAATTATTTGGGATATGAATAGTAAAAGTTTCCATGGTCAATCAGGTTTTGTAAACCCCTGATTTAAACCAAGTGTTTACTGTAGAATGTGTCCATAGGATCCCCAAGGTAGGAAACGGTCTGGAGTGTTGTCTAAGTGTTATCCTACTTTAACAGTGTACCTCTAACACCTCTGGGAATGCTGCCCATTTGTACAGAACATCACAGTGCAGCACAATGAGAAGCCAAGGTGCCTGGGGCTGAACACCAGAAAAAACTTGGAATATGAATTGCGTTTTTACTTCAGAGCAAAATTGTTGTTTTTTTTTTTTTAAGATCAATGTTTTTTTTTAAGGTTTTATATATTTATTTGTCAGAGACAGAGAGAGAGTGAGCACAAGCAGGGGGGAGCGGCAGGCGGAGGGCGAAGCCGGCTTCCCGCTGAGCAGGTGACCTGAGCTAAGGCAGAGGCTTAACCTACTGAGCCATCCAGGAGCCCCATAAGACCAACAATTTTTTGAGCATTTAGTAAAAATAAAAAAGTTATAGAAAGATTTAAATCTGGCCATTGAATCGGAACTGATTTGTGAATCAAGTACACATTTAATCAGAAAGGTTTGTAATCTAGTATAAATGAGACTGTTGGTTTTTAAAAAAGTGTTTCTAGAATGGGCCATGAAATATGAACTCACATAATTGTACTTTAATAATGGTGTGTCACCAGGATCTTCCTCTGTTATGAAAATTATATTATAGTGAATTTTTTTTTGGAAAAGAATGAAATCACAATTTAATGAAAGGGATATACTTTTTTCATATGAAATACAGAATAATGTATTTTCTCTCTGCATTTTTTCTATTATTAATAGAGGATCCTGCTGGATAATTGACACATTATGAAAACGTAAATATTGAGTTATTGGAAGTTTACATGAAAGCTACCTGGAAGCTAATCTTTTTATTATCTCAAAACAGAAGAAAGAAAACTGAAAATAATAATGCTATGAATAGGAAACATTGTTTATTAAATGTAATTAAAATTTTTGGGGGCGCCTGGGTGGCTCAGTCGTTAAGCGTCTGCCTTTGGCTCAGGTCATGATCCCAGGGTCCTGGGATTGAGCCCCGCATCGGGCTCCCTGCTCCGCGGGAAGCCTGCTTCTGCCTCTCCCACTCCCCCTGCCTGTGTTCCCTCTCTCACTGTCTCTCTCTCTGTCAAATAAATAAATAAAATCTTTAAAAAAAATAATAAAAAATAAATAAATAAAATAAAATTTTTGCAGTTTTCCATTCTTGAATATTCTATTTGCCTGCCTGATATTCAAATAAAAGCAAGTGCCTTAAGTGAAAGGCAAGAGAGCCCACACACATTTCACATGCTGACATGACCAGTCTGTTTTAACATAGGTGCATGGTTGTAGGTGCTGTCTCCTATCCGCCATAATAACCATTTTCTGCAGGGTTTAGTGAAGGCCACGGGAAATGTGCTTGCATTACTAAGAAATCCATAAGAAAACATTTAAAAGAAGGATTGTTTTCATCTTTTTTCTTCATTCCCTCCCTCCCTTTCTTTCTCCTTCCTTCTCTTTTTTCTGTCTTTATGTCTGTCTTTCTGTCTTTCCCCCTTTCCTCTTCTTTTTTCTTCCTGTGTCCCTTCCTTCCTAACTGCCTTCTCTTCCTGGTTTTAGTAAGGACTAATGTGGTACCAGTTTTGGGGGATAAATTTGAAGACAGAATTATAAACAGAGGGAACTGAAAAGCATCCAGAGTCCCACTAGCTAGAGACAACAACTAACATTATTCTCCCCTCTATTCTTACTCTGCACATTTAAATTATCAGCATCTCTTGACCATAGTTTATTGTTTTGATTACCTCAGGCTAAAGAAGATGAAGGTGAGGAGTATAGAGAAGAAATAGAAGGAAACTGGGTCCTTGGTGTTGTTGAACGACTTAACCAGCTTTTAGATGTTCCGTGAGTTCATTAGTCAGTGTACCTCTTTGATTCTTGTTTTTCTGAGTTGGGTTTCTGGTGCTTGTACCACACTGTCTTAACACACATGTTGTTCTTCCTTCCCCAAAACATCTCCTCTGTTTTGATTGTCAGAGCCGTAATGGGGCAAGGGTTCTCAACATTAGCATGCATCAGAATCCCCTGGAAGGCTTATTGCAACATAGCTTGCCGAGCCTGCCCACGTAGTTTCTGCTTTAGGAGGTCTTGGGTGAGAATTTCCATTTCTAACAAGTCTCCAGGTGACGCTGATATTGTTGGCCCAGGAACCACCTGCTGAGAATCACTAATCTATGCCCGCAAGTCCAGGGTAGACTTGGTACCATTTTAGTTGCCAACTTTTGTAGTGATGGTCCCTCTTCATTTATAGCTGTATCTGATTTTTTTTCACCCCAGGGAGAGGAGAGGGGAATATTCCTTGTTAGTTGTGAGTTAAAAACAAAGCAAAACAAAAAAACTCACAAATCAACAATGTGCTACTTGATATAAGTATAAAGATAAGTCCTGGGTTGAGAAACTCATAGTCTGGTAATAGAGCACATTGGAGGTATAATGGGTCATGGCTGGAAGCTGTCTTCTTCCATGTTCTTGAGGGTATGTGTGTGGGCACCCAGTAGGGTTCTGCATTACTTCAGGGACCCAGGGGACAAGAGAAGGAGGGAAAGAACAATCCTGCTTTTGAGGTGTATTTGTACAAATATTCCCTCTCTGCTCATTCCCCATCCATCTCCCAAACATCGATACACCTCCTCACCTTACTTGCGGGAAACAAATGCAATTTAATTTTTCTGAGTTTCTGCCACTTACTTTAAAAAAAAAAAAAAAAGATTTATTTGTCAGAGCATGTGCGTGCACAAGCAGGGGTAGCAGAGGGCAGAGGGAGAAGCAGGCTTCCCACTGAGCAGGTAGCCCAATGTGGGACTCGATTCCAGGACCCTGGGATCATGACCTGAGCCGAAGGCAGATGTTTAACTGACTGAGCCACCCAGGCGTCCCTGTCACTTGGTTGTTTTTAACAACAAAGTCTTATTCAGAGCCCTACAACTATATTTCTCTGTAAAAAAAATAGGGGTTTTGTGGAAAATTTCCATTAAGCAGAGAGAAAAAAATCCACAGTATTGACAAGGGTATATATATATATGCTTTTCTGTATATACTGAAGGAAACTAAAATATAAGACAAAGCCAGCCCAGATTCACCTCTCAGGATATGGTAATAACTCTGTTTTTTGTTGTTTCCTGTACATCTCCAATGATATTCAGTTCTGTCCTTTTTCTCTTTATCAACAACTTCAAAACACATTCTTCATAAAAAGGAGTTGAATTAGTACTAATAATACACAAGTCATATCACGGTAGGGCATATGGTTGGGGACCTGGCTTGTTTCGTCTGTGGAAAGAAAATTGTTATTGGTTTTGACAGATTAACTGACCCCATGGAAATGCAAACTCTGTGTTTAAAATCTAAGTGAGTTGTCCACATATTAATCACTGAGGTTAGATGGAGCCTTGTCTCATCAGTATTCAGCACTCTGCCTTCAGATGAAAGTGAGTAAGAAGCTTCCTTGGATGAAGAGGAAATAGAAGGAGCCTTATCTGAGACCAAAGACTGACATCATTCACTCATACCCAACTCCCATTAACTTCAGTCAACTTTAGCTTCTCATCAGAAAGAATTTTGCTGCAGGAAAGAATTTTGAACTTCACTGATAATATTACAAGTGGATCAAGGCTTAAAATAATGAGTTTAATATTTGGATGTAGAAGGAATAATTGGATTCTAGCAAGTCTTTTAAAAATTATTGACTTTGGGGCGCCTGGGTGGCTCAGTTGGTTAAGCGACTGCCTTCGGCTCAGGTCATGATCCTGGAGACCCAGGATCGAGTCCCACATCGGGCTCCCTGCTCAGCAGGGAGTCTGCTTCTTCCTCTGACCCTCCCCCCTCTCGTGCTCTCTCACTCTCTCTCTCAAATAAATAAATAAATAAAATCTTTAAAAAAAAAATAAAAAAATAAAAAAATAAAAATTATTGACTTAATCAGAGAAAGCCATGTATCATATGACCTCACTGATATGAGGAATTCTTAATCTCAGGAAACAAACTGAGGGTTGCTGGAGTAGGGGGTGGGGGTGGGAGGGATGGGGTGACTGGGTGATAGATACTGGGGAGGGTATGTGCTCTGGTAAGCGCTGTGAATTGTGCAAGACTGTTGAATCTCAGATCTGTACCTATGAAACAAATAATGCAATATATGTTAAGAAAAAAAAAGAAGAGGATAGCAGGAGGGGAAGAATGAAGGGGGGGAAATCGGAGGGGTAGACGAACCATGAGAGACGATGGACTCTGAAAAACAAACTGAGGGTTCTTGGGGGGGGAGGATGGGTTAGCCTGATGATGGGTATTAAAGAGGGCACGTTCTGCATGGAGCACTGGGTGTTATGCACAAACAATGAATCATGGAACACTACATCTAAAACTAATGATGTAATGTATGGGGATTAACATAACAATAAAAAAATTAAAAAAATTATTGACTTACTGAATTTTATTTTTTAATGTAAATTTAAAGTAGATATATATTGCATATAGCTATATAGATGCAAAGACCCCAAAGTATACAATATTATTGCAGTGTTGCATAAACAGTTTCAAATTATGGGTTGAAGGAGTATGACCCCTGTCAGAATAAGAAATGTGCATTATGGTTAATATGGTTATGAGATAGCACCAGGTTTTCACATGTAACCCTCTTACCATGTGGGCTTCTTTGTCTCCTCTCTGTCAGTCTCAAATTAATAATAATAGTAAGTGAACAGTAATCAGCACTAATCTTAATACCGTTACTCAATATACTTAACATTATTTGGGTTTCTACTATGAGCAAAGGTGAGTTTTATATGCATTATCTCGTTTGTTCTCCCTGCAGCCCAGTGAGGTAGATGACATTACTATTATCCTCATAACAGGAGTCTGGAGAAGTTAAATTTTCCAGATCACATACTCAGAAGAAGTAAGAACAGAAAATCAAGCCCAGGTTTGCTTCAAATGAAAGTTCACATTAGTTTGTATTAGTTTGCACAGAGACCACAGGATCCCTATGTTTTGGGGTTTTTTGTCTGTTTTGTTTTCCTATTCACAGCAGCTTGCCAGATGTGCAGATCACATGCATCAAAGCAGAATCAGCAACAGCAGAGACATAGTTATTATCAACCAAGCATAAGTGTGTGCTGTGTGATTTGTATTAACAACCATGCAGGAAGGTTTTCTGTGATTTTAAAAGGTTCGGTTAGTGTAAATGGCTGTGCTCCTTGGGAATTTTAATTCTTAAAACAAAAAGGCACTTATCCTGAGGTTTCAGGGAAACTCCTCTTGATCCCCTCAAGCCTGTTTTATTTTAGATATACGTAATGAGAAGTGAGACCACAGCTATTACGGACTCCGTGTTAAACATTACTGGAAGATAAGCCACCCCCCTTCTCTTATATGAAGGCGTACAGAGAAGAAGCAAAGATAACCTGGTTTCTTGCTTCAGGAAATACTGCACCTTGAAAGATAAACTGCTGGTCCAACAAAAATAGTGTATGAATCTAGACTAACAGCTTGCTCATCAACATTCTTCCAAGATTCTTGCCTTACTGTTGAAAACTCTGATTCCAGAAACTCTGCCCCATCCCAGTCAGTGGCTCACCTTGTGAAAAAAACTAAAACCCTACAGCCTAGGCTTCACCTTTGAAAATATCTTGGCCTCTTTTTTCATTTTGAGATACTCCTAAAACCCCAGCTGAGAACTATTGATTTTATTAGCATATTACCTAGCTGCTCAGAGGTCCGGCTCAGGAATGAGACTGGTTGGGTTGGAATCCTGGGTTGGTGAGTGGTCACGTGGGTGATCTCAGTAACTCATTTAAGCCTCTCCAGATATTGGCTTTCCCTGTAAAATCAGGTTAATAATATTGCTTCCTTCAGCGGCTTATTGTGAATTAGATAAAATAACAAATGTAGAGGCCTTAGAACAGTGACTCAATACTCAATATAATTTGTTATTTTCCTGCTTCTTTGTAAGGCCTTCATCAGAAAAGGATGTCAGTAATCTCTTAGTTTCACCCTGTGTTCAGCTGGGGTTTTATTGTCTGTTTGATTTCCTTTTTAAATATTCCTTCTTCCTACCTTCTGACTCCCTCAGGTGTTTACATAGGCACCTGCAGACAATGTCCCATCTGTATGGTCCTTTCCTAATCCCCTTCCCCAGTGTGACCTGAATTAGTTTTTGCCCTGTCTTCTTGCCGATGTGATCATATTGACAGGACTGAGTTTATGGTTGTGGATAATATTGATATTTTCTCCAAATAATATGATTCATACTTAGCAGGTATCTTCAATGCTTTAACTCAAAGAAAGGACATAGTAATACATAAGTAGCTCAGGTAAAGAAGGACTCGTATCAGTATTTTGGTACTACTTAAATGGTAGCTATCGACCCCATAACTTGCAAGATTCCATTTTCGAAGACAGGAGGGAAGATTCAAGTTATAGGCCACTTTCTTCTTCAAGAACACAAGTCAAGGAAAGTCCAAACTTTCACTAAAAGATACTCTGCAACGTAAATCCCAAGGTTTGAATTATTGTCACAATAGCTCAGAGCTGCCTGACAATTTTGATGATCTTCTTTAGCAAAATTTGCCAGTTTTGAAGCCAAGCAAGTTCTTGAGCAAATGGAGGAAATTTAAACTTCCAAATGAAAATCCAGTCTATGAGAATCACAGACAGTTTTCAGAAAATAATATTTTTAAATGGACTTATTACTGATACACAGACGTAAGTTTATTTTTTTTAATTTTTTTTTTTAATTTTATTTATTGTTATGTTAATCCCCATACATTACATCATTAGTTTTAGATATAGTGTTCCATGATTCATCATTTGTGCATAACACCCAGTGCTCCATGCGGAACGTGCCCTCCTCAATACCCATCACCAGGGTAACCCATCCTCCCACCCCCCTCCCCTCTAGAACCCTCAGCTTCTTTTTCAGAGTCCATCATCTCTCATGGTTCATCTCTCCCTCCGATTTCCCCCCCATCATTCTTCCCCTCCTGCTACATTCTTCTTCTTTTTTTTTCTTTCTTAACATATATTGCATTATTTGTTTCAGAGGTACAGATCTCAGATTCAACCGTCTTGCACAATTCACAGCGCTTACCATAGCACATACCCTCCCCAGTGTCCATCACCCAGTCACCCCATCCCTCCCACCCCAACCCCCACTCCAGCAACCCTCAGTTTGTTTCCTGAGATAAAGAATTCCTCATATCAGTGAGGTCATATGATACATGTCTTTCTCTGTTTGACTTATTTCACTCAGCATAATACCCTCCAGTTCCATCCACGTCGTTGCAAATGGCAAGATCTCATTCCTTTTGATGGCTGCATAATATTCCATTGTATATATATACCACTTCTTCTTTATCCATTCATCTGTTGATGGACATCTTGGCTCTTTCCACAGTTTGGCTATTGTGGACATTGCTGCTATAAACATCGGTGTGCACGTACCCTTTCGGATCCCTACTTTTGTATCTTTGGTGAAAATACCCAGTAGTGCAATTGCTGGATCATATGGTAGCTCTATTTTCAACTTTTTGAGGAACCTCCATACTGTTTTCCAGAGTGGTTGCATTCTCACCAACAGTGTAGGAGGGTTCCCCTTTCTCCGCATCCCCGCCAACATCTGTCATTTCCTGACTTGTTAATTTTAGCCATTCTGACTGGTGTGAGGTGGTATCTCATGGAGGTTTTGATTTGGATTTCCCTGATGCCGAGCGATGTTGAGCACTTTTTCATGTGTCTGTTGGCCATTTGGATGTCTTCTTTGGAAAAATGTCTGTTCATGTCTTCTGCCCATTTCTTGATTGGATTCTTTGTTCTTTTGGTGTTGAGTTTGATGAGTTCTTTATAGATTTTGGATACTAGCCCTTTATCTGATATGTCATTTGCAAATATCTTCTCCCATTCTGTCGGTTGTCTTTTGGTTTTGTTGACTGTTTCCTTTGCTTTGCAAAAGCTTTTTATCTTGATGAAGTCCCAATAGTTCATTTTTGCCCTTGCTTCCCTTGCCTTTGGCGATGTTTCTAGGAAGAAGTTGCTGTGGCTGAGGTCGATGAGGTTGCTCCCTGTGTTCTCCTTTAGGATTTTGATGGACTCCTGACTCACATTGAGGTCTTTCAACCATTTAGAGTCTATTTTTGTGTGTGGTGTAAGGAAATGGGCTAGTTTCATTCTTCTGCATGTGGCTGTCCAATTTTCCCAACACCATTTGTTGAAGAGACTGTCTTTTTTCCATTGGACATTCTTTCCTGCTTTGTCAAAAATTAGTTGACCATATAGTTGAGGGTCCATTTCTGGGCTCTCTATTCTGTTCCATTGATCTATGTGCCTGTTTTTGTGCCAGTACCATACTGTCTTGATGATGACAGCTTTGTAGTAGAGCTGGAAGTCCGGAATTGTGATGCCGCCAGCTTTGCTTTTCTTTTTCAACATTCCTCTGGCTATGCGGGGTCTTTTCTGGTTCCATACAAATTTTAGGATTATTTGTTCCATTTCTTTGAAGAAAGTGGATGGTATTTTGATGGGGATTGCATTGAATGTGTAGATTGCTCTAGGTAGGATTGACATCTTCACAATATTTGTTCTTCCAATCCATGAGCATGGAACGTTTTTCCATTTCTTTGTGTCTTCCTCAATTTCTTTCATGAGTATTTTATAGTTTTCTGAGTACAGATCCTTTGCCTCTTTGGTTAGATTTATTCCTAGGTATCTTATGGTTTTGGGTGCAATTATAAACGGGATCGACTCCTTAATTTCTCTTTCTTCTGACTTGTTGTTGGTGTATAGGAATGCCACTGACTTCTGTGCATTGATTTTATATCCTGCCACTTTACTGAATTCCTGTATGAGTTTTAGCAGTTTTGGGGTGGAGTCTTTCGGATTTTCCACATAAAGTATCATATCATCTGCAAAGAGTGAGAGTTTGACTTCTTCTTTGCCGATTTGGATGCCTTTGATTTCTTTTTGTTGTCTGATTGTTGTGGCTAGGACTTCTAATACTATGTTGAATAGCAGTGGTGATAGTGGACATCCCTGCCGCGTTCCTGACCTTAGGGGGAAAGTTCTCAGTTTTTCCCCATTGAGAATGATATTTGCTGTAGGTTTTTCATAGATGGCTTTTATGATATTGAGGTATGTACTCTCTATCCCTATACTCTGAAGAGTTTTGATCAAGAAAGGATGCTGTACTTTGTCAAATGCTTTTTCTGCATCTATTGAGAGGATCATATAATTCTTGTTCTTTCTTTTCTTAATGTATTGTATCACGCTGATCAATTTGCAGATGTTGAACCAACCTTGCAGCCCAGGGATAAATCCCACTTGGTCGTGGTGAATAATCCTTTTAATGTACTGTTGGATCCTATTGGCTAGTATTTTGGTGAGAATTTTTGCATCCGTGTTCATCAGGGATATTGGTCTGTAATTCTCCTTTTTGATGGGGTCTTTGTCTGGTTTTGGGATCAAGGTAATGCTGGCCTCATAAAATGAGTTTGGAAGTTTTCCTTCCATTTCTATTTTTTGGAACAGTTTCAGAAGAATAGGTATTAATTCTTCTTTAAATGTTTGGTAGAATTCCCCTGGGAAGCCATCTGGCCCTGGGCTTTTGTGTTTTGGGAGATTTTTGATGACTGCTTCTATTTCCTTAGTGGTTATAGGTCTGTTCAGGTGTTCTATTTCTTCCTGGTTCAGTTTTGGTAGTTGATACATCTCTAGGAATGCATCCATTACTTCCAGGTTATCTAATTTGCTGGCATAGAGTTGCTCATAATATGTTCTTATAATTGTTTGTATTTCTTTGGTGTTGGTTGTGATTTCTCCTCTTTCATACATGATTTAGTTGATTTGGGTCATTTCTCTTTTCTTTTTGATAAGTCTGGCCAGGGGCTTATCAATCTTGTTAATTCTTTCAAAGAACCAGCTCCTAGTTTCGTTGATCTGTTCTACTGTTCTTTTGGTTTCTATTTCATTGATTTCTGCTCTGATCTTTATTGTTTCTCTTCTCCTGCTGGGTTTAGGCTTTATTTGCTGTTCTTTCTCCAGCTCCTTTAGGTGTAGGGTTAGGTTGTGTACTTGAGACCTTTCTTGTTTCTTGAGAAAGGCTTGTATTGCTATATACTTTCCTCTTAGGACTGCCTTTGCTGTATCCCAAAGATTTTGAATAGTTGTGTTTTCATTTTCATTGGTTTCCATGAATTTTTTTAATTCTTCTTTAATTTCCTGGTTGACCCATTCGTTCTTCAGTAGGATGCTCTTTAGCCTCCATGTATTTGAGTTCTTTCCGACTTTCCTCTTGTGATTGAGTTCTAGTTTCAAAGCATTGTGGTCTGAAAATATGCAGGGGATGATCCCAATCTTCTGGTACCGGTTGAGACCTGATTTATGACCTAGGATGTGATCGATTCTGGAGAATGTTCCATGAGCACTAGAGAAGAATGTGTATTCCGTTGCTTTGGGATGGAATGTTCTGAATATGTCTGTGAAGTCCATTTGGTCCAGTGTGTCATTTAAGGTCTTTATTTCCTTGTTGATCTTTTGCTTAGACGATCTGTCCATTTCAGTGAGGGGGGTGTTAAAGTCCCCCACTATTATTGTATTGTTGTTGATGTGTTTCTTTGCTTTTGTTATTAATTGCCTTATATAATTGGCTGCTCCCATGTTAGGGGCATAGATATTTACAATTGTTAGATCTTCTTGTTGGATAGACCCTTTAAGTAGGATATAGTGTCCTTCCTCATCTCTTATTACAGTCTTTGGTTTAAAATCTAATTTGTCTGATATAAGGATTGCCACCCCAGCTTTCTTTTGATGTCCATTAGCATGGTAAATGGTTTTCCACCCCCACACTTTCAATCTGGGGGTGTCTTTGGGTCTAAAATGAGTCTCTTGCAGACAGCATATCGATGGGTCTTGTTTTTTTATCCAATCTGATAGCCTGTGTCTTTTGATTGGGGCATTTAGCCCATTTACATTCAGGGTAACTATTGAAAGATAGGAATTCAGTGCCATTGTATTGCCTGTAAAGTGACTGTTACTGTATATTGTTTGTGTTCCTTTCTGGTGTATGTTGCTTTTAGGCTCTCTCTTTGCTTAGAGGACCCCTTTCAATATTTGTTGTAGGGCTGGTTTCGTGTTTGCAAATTCCTTTAGTTTTTGTTTGTCCTGGAAGCTTTTTATCTCTCCTTCAATTTTCAATGACAGCCTAGCTGGATATAGTATTCTTGGCTGCATATTTTTCTCATTTAGTGCTCTGAATATGTCCTGCCAGTCCTTTCTGGCCTGTCAGGTCTCTGTGGATAAGTCTGTTGCCAGTCTAATGTTCCTACCATTGTAGGTTACATATCTCTTCTCCCGAGCTGCTTTCAGGATTTTCTCTTTGTCTCTGAGACTCGTAAGTTTTACTATTAGATGTCGGGGTGTTGACCTATTTTTATTGGTTTTGAGAGGGGTTCTCTGTGCTTCCTGGATTTTGATGCCTGTTTCCTTCCCCAAATTAGGGAAGTTCTCTGCTATAATTTCCTCCATTATACCTTCTGCCCCTCTCTCTCTTTCTTCTTCTTCTGGGATCCCAATTATTCTAATGTTGTTTCATCTTATGGTATCGTTTATCTCTCGAATTCTGCCCTCGTGATCCAGTAGTTGTTTATCTCTCTTTTTCTCAGCTTCTTTATTTTCCATCATTTGGTCTTCTATCTCACTGATTCTTTCTTCTGCCTCATTTATCCTAGCAGTTAGCGCCCCCATATTTGATTGCACCTCATTGATAGCCTTTTTGATTTCTACTTGGTTAGATTTTAGTTCTTTTACTTCTCCAGAAAGGGTTTCTCTAATAACATCCATGTTTTTTTCAAGCCCAGCTAGTATCTTTAAAGTGAGGATTCTGAACTCTAGATCTGACATCGTACTAATGTCCGTATTGAGTAGGTCCCTGGCAGTCGGTACTACCTCTTGTTCTTTTTGTTGAGGTGATTTTTTCCGTCTTGTCATTTTGTGCAGAGGAGAATAGATTAATGAGAGAACAAAATGCTAGCAGGGTAACAACGTCCCCAGAAAATATACTCTAAACAAATCAGAAAAGACCTGAAGCAGTGGGAAAAGAAAGGGAAAGAGAGAAAAAAGAAAAGGAAAGAAAAAAAGAAAAAAGAAAAAGATAAAGATAAAAACAAACAAAAGCAGAACAAAACAAAACAGAATGTGATCAAATATGATCAGGCTGGATTATAGATCAGTGCCACACACTAGATTTTGGGTGTATTTTGGTCTTAAAAGAAAGTCCCTCCCAAAATTTTCCAGAAAGAAAAACTTATATATGTACAAAAATAAGGGTTGATATGATGAAGGGATGGAATATGACTGTAAAGATGGAAATTATAAAAAATTTTAAAAAAGGATTTGATAAGTTGTTTGAAAAAAGAAAGAAGAGGATTAAAAAAAAAGAAAGAAAAAAGGGAGAGAATGTGATCAGGCAGGGGAGTAGAAAAAAACCATACACTAGAGATTTAGAGTATATTTTGATCTGTTAGAAGAAACTATCTCAAGATTTTAAAGAGAGAACAACTTATATATATATGCCAAAAATATGGGTAACTACTATGAAGGGATAGAATATGACTTTAAAAATGAGAAATAAAAATGTTTTTTTTTAAAAAAGGGATTGATAAGATGTTGGTTGAAAAAGGGAAAAAGAAAAATTCAAAGAGAAAGAAAAAAGGAAAAAAAAAAGACAGTTAAAAAAAATAATTAACTTTGAAAGACTAAAGAATCATGGTAAAAAAGCCATGAATTCTATGTGCAGTATTCCCCTAGCGCTGGAGTTCTGCCGTTCTCATTGATCGGTAAACTTGGTCTTGGCTGGCTGTTCTCGCTGATCTTCTGGGGGAGGGGCCTGTTGCCGTGGTTCCCAAATGTCTTTGCCGGAGGCAAAATTGCCCCGCCCTTGCCGGTCCGGGCTAAGTAATCTGCTCGGGTTAGCTCTCGGGAGCTTTTGTTCCCTGCAAGCTTTCCGTACAGCTTTGGAGGCGGAGAGTGAAAATGGCGGCCTCCCAGTCTCCGCCCCGGCGGAGCCGAGAACTTGGGGTCCCGCTCCTCAGCGAGCCACCAGAGAAAAGCAGTCAGTCACTCCCGTCTCCCCGGTCTCCGGCCACACTCCGCGCTCACCCGGCCTGTGACCGCGCCTTTCTATCTGGCACCCGACCCCGTGTGGAGTCTCCAAACCCAGCAGATCCCTGCGGTGCGCTCCCGCGCCTCTCCTCCTGGGGGAAGAAGGTGAGTCTCCCTGGATCTGCTGCTTGTTGGGTCCCTGCTGGAGGAGCAGTGGCCCGACTGTGCCGCAGATCACGGTTTATAGCAACCCCGAGCTGACAGCCCGCGCCTGGGCTCCGTCTCTGCAGCCGGCTTCCCCGCTCCGATACCTGGGAGCTCTGCCGCACTCAGGCACCCCCGGTCTTTCTGTGACCCCGAGGGTCCTGAGACCACACTGTCCCGCGACGGTTCCACCCCCCACTTCGCCACCAGAGTGACGTCCCTCAGCGGAGCAGACTTCTAAAAGTTCCGATTTTGTGCTCCGTGGCTCTATCACTTGCCAGTAGCGGCCGACGGAGGCCCCTCCCCCACCGTCTATCCTCCCGAATAACGCCTCGGATTCACTTCTCCGCACGTCCTACCTTCCAGAAAGTGGTCGCTTTTCTGTTCAGAGAGTTGTTGGTATTCTTTTCTTCGATCTCCTGTTGAGTTTGTAGGTGTTCAGAATGGTTTGATCCCTATGCAGCTGAATTCCTGAGAGGAGACGAAATCCAGGTCTCCTACTCCTCCGCCATCTTGCTCCGCCCCCCCCCTCCACCCTTTTTGTGATAATTTTCATGACAGGAGCATGGCTTTTTGGAAGAGGGAGGATGAAAGCCTCACCACCAATTAGCAGAATTTGTGGGACATACATGAGAATTCATAGTGAACATGTTAACCAAATGTATGGCCAATTGGAGAATAACGGAATTCTACCTATGGCCTGGAAATGAGGAGAAAGTAATTGGACAGAAGTCGCAGGCTGAGCAGTGGAAAGTGGGCTCAACAGTAGGTCCTGAGCTGTGCATTGGTTATGCTAGATTTCCTATATAGAGGGGGGTGGATTCTTTGCCAGTCTAGTGGTCAGCCTCTGGTCTGTTCCATTGTAACAACTAGTACTAACATTCTTCCTGAGTGGGCAAAAGGATTTCAGACAACTAGAAAGGTTCTGACAGAAACTTAGGGAGAAAGCCACTTGACTTTTATAAAGTAGACCCTGATGGTTTATGGGATTTGTTCAGCTAGCTGGGTTTGTTCATATGGGGATATGTTTGAGGTCTGTACTCATGCTTGGAGTCTTGTTGGTAGTAGGATTATTTAAATGCTGAATAAGAAATATTGAACAGATTTGGTCCCAGTGTCTGTCAGCCAGTTACTAAGAGTGACTAATGCAGGGGCATACTCATGGGAAATTTCTCGAAGAGCCAGGATTATATAGATATGAGTAAATATTGTTGGAGACACTGCTCCATAAGTCATTTGTATTTTTGGATGACTTGTGAGAGGAGTGCTATGGTCCTTTGATAAGCATATTTGATACTTACTCTCCTTTTCTCTCAAAATGAGGGAATTGCAAATAAGATTTTCAAAGAATAACACCACCACCCCAACTACTGGTTTATAATAGTTGTTCAGAACATAGAGAACCTTCCTTTTTTTTTTTTTTTTCCTTCTCATTTTATGAATGAGGAATCTTGAAAAATTATCTCTGGAGCAAGGACTTAAGGACAATAACTGAATTAACAGTGCACAAAACTGAAGTTGTGTTTCATACAAGGCATTCAGTATGGAATAGCTATGGTGAGCCAAGGTAACCAAAGATTCAGGTTGATAATATAATAATATCAGTGGTTTTCATTGTTGTTTAGTCATGAAATTAATCAAAGACTAAAAGAAATAGAAATCAGGTGTAAAGCCAGGAGAATAAAGAAAGCAGAGAATCAGGAATGGTTAAGAGCTGGCTCAGAAACCAGGAGCTAGGAATTAAGTTGAGCCTTTGTCTCAGAATTTTTTTCCTCCAAACCAAGGAGAACCTCAGAGTTTTTATCTGATTCTCACTGATATTGGGGAAAAAAATTGTTTGTCCATGCACCACGATGCTGGATAAGAGTAAATATTAACCTTAAATCCTATCCATTGGGAGATAACTCTTCCCAGTCTTTTACACTTCTGCATGTGTTATGAGCAAAGGCACCAGTGGCTTTTGTTCTGGAATATCTGTTCAAAGATGTTTGTGTTGTGAAGAGTCTTGGATAATAGAGATAGTATCTCCCTCCGGAGCAGTGGACATGTTTGCTTACTGTCCAGTATAAAAATGATGTTTCTTTCCAGGGCAACTCAGGAAGACTTGCCTAGAGCCCACTATAAAAGACTAAGGTTTTCTAACTTCAAGTAAAGTAAAATCTCAGCCCTTTTGCAGTTAACACTTACTCAAGTTAGTCTGTCCTACGCTCTGTGTTCCCTGGGTGCACGAGAGAGGTGCTGACTCTCTTTCCACCCTGGATGGCCCTTGCACTCCTCCCCTACTCCCTTCCTCTTCCCCCACCACCAGCACTGTAGAAAGGAAGTTGTCTAAGTCCTTGGTCTGTGCTGCTAACATGTAAATGCATTTTGGGTAGGAAAGCTTGCACCCTTGCCTCCACTTTGTCTCCTGGAACATTTCAGTCCAATCTACTGACTGGTGTTCCCCCACCCAAATCCCGGTGTCCCCCACTTTTCTCCCCAACACACTTTGTAACTTGGAGTCTAGGTCCATTTGCTAAAATCTAATCCACAAAATCAGGTTCATTGACTTGATAATTTCCTAAATGATCAGTTAGCCAAATATGCATGTTTTTTTAATGCATGTATTAAAGTTTATAGCTCTTTTTAACAATAGCTATATTTGTTTTCTTATGATTTCCCTGCACCTAATAGTTCTATTTGTTTTTCCATGATTTCCCAGGGACTAGAGCAAGGAGATGGGACTGCTCTACGTAAGGAAAGGCCAGAGGGGGAAGAAACATGGAATTGGCTCTTGGCAAACTAGCACTCAGTGAAATGGTGTGTTTTCTGCAATTTCAGACACTTAAGTTAAAAGAGGACCTCCCCCCGCCCCCTGCTTTTACTTAAAAAAGTGTGAGAAGGAGAATTTAGTTCCTAGCAATTTGTGGAATAAAAGCATACTTGAAGAGGACAAAACAACAGGGGTACTTGTACTCTGCACATCTCACATACTTAGAAGTAGTGAGATCTGCATTAAGAAAAAGCATTTTCCAGTTATATATAACGTAGGACCGGCTTCATAGGAAGATGGCAGTGTAGTCACCTCAAGATAGATGAAATTGGCTTCTGTTGGTAAATGGAGGATTCCAGGTCAGTGACTCCAAATCCTAGAAGGGAGTGGTATCTCACGGTGGTTTTGATTTCCATTTCCCTAATGGCTAATGATATTGAGCATCTTTTCATGTGCTTATAGGGCATTTATATATCTTCTCCAGAGAAATGTCTATTCAGACCCTTTGCCCATTTTTAACTGGGTTATTTATCTTTTATGAGTTATAAGAATTCTTTATATAATCTATACAAGTCCCTTAATAGGCATACGGTTTACAAATATTTCTTCCCATTCACTGGGTTGTCTTTCACTTTATGTTGTCCTTTAAAGCACAAAAGTTCTAAATTTTCATGAAGTGCAATTTGTCTGTTTTTTTTTGTTGTTACTTGTATTTTAGATGTCATATTTAAGAAACCAATGCCTGCTCCAAGGTCATGAGGATTTACTCCTATTATTTCTTCTAAATATTTTATTGTCTTAGCTTTTCCATTTAGGAAAAGTAATTTCTAGGTCTTTGATCCATTGTGAGTTAATTTTTATGTGTGGTGTGAGGGAGGGGTCCCACTTCATTCTTTGGCTTGGGGTATTCAGTTGTCACGGTGCTACTTTTTTGAAGACTCTTCCTTTCCTGTTGAATTATATTGTTGAAAGAAGACAAGATTTAACCCTGTTGAAAATCAATTTTCTATAAATGTGAGGGTTTACTTCTGAACTCCTAGTTTAATTCCATTGATCTGTGTGTCTTTCCTTATGTTAGTCCCACTTTGTCTTCCTACTGTAGCTTTATAGTAAAATTTGAATGGGTTGTGTGTGTCCTTCAACTTTGTTCCTTTTTCAACATTGTTTTGGCTACTTAGGGCCCCTTGCATTTCCATATGAATTTTATGATCTGCTTGTCATTTCTGCAAAAAGAGAAACTGGAGTTTTCATTGGAATGACATTGAAAATGTAGATCAGTTTGGGGAATATTGTCATCTTAGGTCTTGCCATTTGTTTAGATATTCTTTAAGTTGTCTCAACAATGTTCTAGAGTTTTCACAGGGTAAGTTTTGCACTTTTATTAAATTCATTCCTAAGTATTTTATTATTCCTGGTGCTATTGTAAATGGAATCGTTTTCTCAATTTCATTTTATATTGTTCATTGATAGTATAAAAATACAAATTATTTTGAACATTGACCTTGAATACTGAGACCTTGTTAAAGTTGCTTATTATTATTAGTTCCAGTAGTTATTTGTATATTCCTAAGGATTTTCTATATACAAGATCACATCATCTGTAGAGATAACTTTACTTCTTAATTTTCAATCAGGATGCCTGCCTTCCCTCCTTCCCTCCCCTCCCCTCCCTCGCCTCCCTCCCCTCCTCTCCTCCCCCCTCCCCTTCTCCTTTCTCCCCTGCCTCTTTTCTCTTAATTGCCCTGACTATAATCTCTTATACAGTGCTGTATAATAGTGGAAAAATGGGCATTCTTCTCTTGTTTCTGATCTGAGGGAAGGCTATCCATCTTCCAACATTATAAAGTCCATGGCATTTTCATAGATACACTTTATCAAGTTGAGGTTGTTCCCTACTGTTAATGAGTTTGTTGATTCTTTTTATCTTAAAGAGCTGTTGGATTTTGCCAAAAGCTTTCTTTGCATCTAATGAAATGGTTGTATGTTTTTTTGTCCTTTGTTCTATTGATACAATGTTATTAAATTAGTGAATTTTTGCATGTTTAACCAACCTTATATTACTGGGATAAATTCCACTTGTTGTATATAATATTTTTATATGGATTTGGTTTGCTAGTATTTTGTTGAGGATTTTTTATGTCTGTATCCACAGAAACCTTGGTGTGCAGTTTTCTTTTCTTGTAATGTCTTTGTCTGGTTTTGATATCAGGGTAATAGTAGTTACAAAGAATGGGCTAGGAAGTACCCCTCCTCTTCTATTTTTGGAAGTTTAAAGAACTGGTATTGATTCTACTTTAAACCGTTAGAATTCATCAGTGAAGCCATCTGGGCTTGGGCTTTTCTCTATGGAAAGTTTTAAAAATTCCCAACTCAATTTCTTTACCTACTTTAGGTCTATTCATATTTTCTCTCATGCTCTCTCTCTCTCTCTCTCTTTTTTTTTTTTGAGTCAGTTTTGATAGTTTGTGTCCTTCTAGTAACTTGTGTATTTCACCTAAGCTGTTCAATTTGTGGCATGCAATTATTTATTATTGCTTTATAATGTTTTTAAAAATTTTATTTCTGTAAGGTCAAGAGTAAAGGGAAACTCTGTAGTCCCTCAGATACGTTACATTTACTTACTACACAGCCCTTTGTGTTCTATTCTCTGTTTCATTTTCTCTCTCCCAAAGAGTGCTGCTGAGTTACAGATGTGATCATGAGATGTATCAAAATGCATATGCCAAACTGATATATTTTCCAAATTCTGCTTTACAACATGTATAAAAGGAATTACATTTTCTTAGATACTTGAAAATGGTTTCTAGAAATACTAAGAAGTGTAAGAGCCATCTACATATAGATACTAAATTGGGTGCAAAGGTTCTGTTACTTTCAATACATTGTTCCTTCTCAAGGAATGAAAAAATCTTGTAATTGCAAAAGTAAATCAGAAGGCAGGTCAAATCATCATGTGTGATAAAAGCTGTGTTTTACAGTGTGTGAGAAATCCGAGAACTGGGGGTGTATCGGATTTGTGAGAACTGACAACTGAACAGATTTTTATATTTTCAGATGTAGCTGTGAGGCAGGACTTTTCACTGCCCATTCTGCTGTGCCAGATTTATTTGATTAATTATGAATCTTTTATTTGTGAGGCATAGGGCCTTGTCTCTGTAGTCAGAACTGATCTGTCATTGGCAGGGAAATGTGGCAGGCCGAATAACACTCTACCCCCCACCCAAGATACACACCACCTGATCCCTGGAACCTGTGAATGCTACTTTATATGGGGAAAAAAAAGGATTTTGAAAATGTTTTCAGATATGTTTAATTTCAGGATCTTGAGATGGGAGAATAACTTGGATATCATCTGGGTGGGCCCAAAATGCAGTCACAAGTGTGATTGTAAGCGGAGGTCAGAGAAATTTGACACACGGATGCAGGAGGAGAAGGCTGTGTGGTCACACGGAGACCTGTGTAATTACACCAGGAGCCAAGGAACTCCATCCAGCAGCCACCAGCATCACAGGGTCGTGTAAATGACTTGATCAGACCACAGAATCCATGATTGAGCTAAAATGTTCACTAGAGTTCAAGACTGTGTACCGCTTTTCAAACCTTAATTTTATTTCATTTCCCTTAACATTTAAAAAAAATTTTGAACATAATGTTTTTTTATTAAAGATTTTACTTATTTATTTAAGAGAGGGTGAGAGTGAGAGAGAGGGAACCCAAGCAGGAGGAGTGGGAGAGGGAGAAACAGGCTTCCCACCGAGCAAGGAGCCCGATGTGGGGCTCGATCCCAGGACCCTGGGATCATGATCTGAGCTGAAGGCAGACGCTTAACCGAATGAGCCACCCAGGCGCCCTTGAACATAATGTTTTAATGTACAGTGTGACTGGTGTAACGCTATCAAAGTGGCCCAAATCTGAGTGGTCCAAATTCTAACATAAATACAGACAAACCTAAGCTATGATCATCCCAAATTAATAAGCAGCCCTTAAAAAATTGATAGTGGGCCAGGGTTGACTTTTCTCCCCAAATACATAAACTCATTTTCTTTCTGGATCTTTGCTTTGACGGTAATTCACAGGAAAAAGCACACAATGCAAAGAGAGCTAGAGGGAAGTGGGTTATTTATAGTTCAGCTTGCTACAGGCACATGCACAATATGCAATTAGTTTGAAAAGCTAGGAGCTATAAAGAAAAACAAGATCATCTTGCCTTGAAAAAGATTATTTGTTTTGGGCTATGATATATTGCTTCTATTAATTTCTATTAGAATTTTAGTGGTAATGATATAAGAAGAGGGATAGGCTTGAGTGAGGAGGTGATTATTATTCTGCGTGTGTGTGTGTGTGTGTGTTTATTCACACTTCCACTTGGAAAAGGAGAAGAGTTATCCCACTACTTTCTCTTTATGGTGTCTTTTTAAAATCGAGGTTCTATGTGAAAGACTGATTTAAAAAATGGAAACAGTTGGGGCACCTGGCTGGCTCAGTGGGTTAAGTGTCCAACTCTTGGCTTCAGCTCAGGTCATTATCTCAGGGTCCTGGGATCGAGCCCCATGTTGGGCTCTGCACTGGGTGTGGAGCCTGCTTAGGATTCTCTCTCTCCCTCTTCCTCTTCCCATCACCTCTCTTTCTCTCTTTCTGTCTCTTTAAAACAAAAAAACCAAAAAAAACAGAAAACAGTCAAACTCAGCGAAGGTCTTCTTTCAGGTCACCCAGGATGAGCACATGAGTCTACCTCCTCCAGAGTTTTCACTGTTACCTTTTAAGAATTGTGTTAATGACAACATAAATTTAGACATTAGCAGTGTAAGGGCAGAAAAGAAAGCAGCAGAATTTGGCAGTTATAGCAAGGACTGAGAGAAAAACGAACGAGAGAGAGGAGACGGTAAGAGAAGAGAGAGAGGGGGAAGATAGTACCAGACAGTATGGAAGTAATTTTGCAAGTGAATCCTTTGCCCACTATGTGCTTGAGAACTTAGCGTAAGCACTATTCATAGTTTGGATAGCCTGATGAAAGATGGAATGATGCATTGGCAAGACTTTTAGTTTTAATCTTCAGTTCCAGGAATCAGTGATTATGATTTTGCCTTTGTGATATTGAATTTCTTCATTTACTCTTTAGTGGGAAGGATACTGAGATTTGTCTTACAATTCAGATGACATTTCATTTGTCCAGATCAGTGTGAGGTAATTTAATAACTCTATTATTATTATTAGCTTACGGATGAGTAACATATGCCAAGCACAGTGCTGAGGCTATGACGTCCCTTACCGCATTTAATCTCAACAGCAGTTTAAGGGGGTATATGAAGGCCATGTTATTGTGAAGGTAACTGATGTGTACCAGTATAGCTTATAGGGCATAGATTTTGGATTTCACCCCAGTGTGGGGCATGGCATGTCTTTTATCACTCACACACTCCATCATTCAACAAATAGGTGAGGACATTCCTGGCTTAGGGGATTCACAAGTGAACAATAAAATAAGTACCAGATCTCAACTTTGCTCCCATGAGATTATGTGCATGTTGAGAAAGATAGACATGTTGAGAAAGATAGAATGAAGAGGTAAAATAAACGGATAAGCAAATTGGAGGTTCTAATTAGTTATATAAAGGAAAAAAAAAATCACAGAGTAACCAGGGTGAGGTTAATACTTAAGCTAAGAAGATCCCCACGGAAGAGGTCTCTGAATGTAACATCTGAACTGAGACCACCAGAGTGAGAAGAGCCAACCATGCAAAGTACAGAGGGGAACAGGAAATGTGAAGGCCCTGAGGAGGAATGAGTTTGGCACGTTTGATGGACAAAAGCAGGTGGTGTGGCTGGAGTACGTGAACTAAGGGAAGATGTAATGAGAGGGGCCTAGGTCACATAGAGCCTTTCCCCCTACGGTAAGGAGGAATTGGGATTTTATTCTAAGAACACTGGGGAGCTATTGCTCTAAACTTGGGAAAGTGTGTTTTACATGATTGCTCTAGTATTCTGAAAAATCCATGATTATCTCCAAACCTAATCCATAGTGTTATTCAAGATGGTGGATCAAGAAGATGGAAGAAGAAATTTAAAACTTTGGAATGGGACAGTCGTTTTTAAATGGGAAACCATAATGATAACTCTGGTTTTTAACTCTGGTTATTGTTTGGGGCAGGATTTTGGCTTTGGGGTGGAAAATAAAAGGAAAGAAATATTATTCTTCCTCTGGGGTAATTTCCCGTCTATCTGGATGTTCCCACTGAAAATAAATCTTCTTTCCCCAGAGCAGAGATTAGCCCATTCAGCTGGAACTTTTGAAGATAAATGTTTCATATTCACTGGTTAAAATAAATGGCTCTTGAGACAGGGAAGCAATACTCATTTTCAGTTAAATTCTGGCAGTTCCTTCTTTTTCGGTTAAGTCTATCTCCAGTTAGAATGCAAAATACCAAAGAAGTGCTTACTTGGCTCATCAAGGAATAGAGTTTAATATCTTTGAATAAATGAACCAGATTAAAAGAACCTGTGGTATTATCAGAAGGTAATGAATGATTATCTTCTGGGGATTCATTTGGAAATGATTGAAATGACAAAGCTTTCTTCTAAAAACAGGAATATTGAAGGTATTTCTTTTTTTTATTGAGGTTTAATTGACAACATTATTTTTAGTTCCAGGTGTAGAACATAATGATTTGATATTTGTATACACTGCAAAATGTTCACGATAATGAGTCTAGTTACCATCCATCAACATATAAAATTGCAAAAAACATTTCTTATGATGAGAACTTTAAGATTTATGGGGGGACAACTTTCAATTATGCACTACAGTATTATTGATTATAATCACTGTAATTATATCCCAGTGACTTATTTATTTTATAACTGGAGGTTTGTACCTCTTGAACCCCTTTACCTACTTCCTCCCCCCACCAACCCCACCCCCCTGTGGCAATCTCCATATTAGTCTCTGTATCTGTGAGTTTTGTTTTATTTCTGTACAATGAAGAAATGCCATTTGATAAACTGCTTTCAATCCACTTGTTTTTGGTGCAGTGACCTTTCAGCATTCTTATTTACTCAAATTTGTAGTTCTAAAACGCAAAGTAAGTTTCATATGAGTAAATTAGTATTATTTTACTGATTTTAAACGTGTTTTCTCCTTTTATGTAAATAGGAGACAAGTATAATGTTCCTATTTGTTTAATGAAGTATAAATATGAAAAATCACCACTGATGTAGCCTTTGTATGGAGGATTCTTTCTTTTTTGGTCGTTTAAGGCTGCAGTGTATTATTTCTCTTAAATTGTGTTTTCTTAGCCTGTCTCAAATGAGACCTCCAGAACTCAAGCCATAGATTCCTAGTATAAGTGAAGCAACAATAAGGAAATGAAAAGGAGAGGAAGATAAGGAGGCTTAAATACCCCCCAAAGGTGACCCCGCCAGTGTTTTCCAGAGCCTGAGAGACATGGCTGAGACTGACACACTTTGTATCAAGGACATGTATTTTCCTTCTAAAATGAAACTCAAAAATGTTAAGCCCTTGAAAGTCATAACTTCCTGAAATCTTCTATAAATATAAGTCTTCCTGGGTTCTGAAAACAGAAATTTATTGGCATCCTCTAAGTCTTAATTATTTTAAGAGATGATTGAAATATCTCATAAGGCAAGCATAATGGTGGCTCTTTTAAGTTTTGCTTTATAGGGTGTATATAGCTATAAAATATGAACCTTTTAATAAAAATGACCCCCTCTTTACACTAATGCTTCATTTCTCCTGGAGCCTACTCACGGCTATGAAACTGCTGGAAGGAGAGGATGTACACAGCACTTCCCTGCTCTTTTTTTTTCCCCCCTAAATTACACAGATTACACTGATTATACAGAAAGGCCAAATGGTTTAGTTGGCAAGGTAGGTCTATGACCGATGCTTTCTTTGTCCTTTAAATAGCCTGGCCATTTCTGGAAGCTGCGCCACACACATTCTAGATCCCAGGCAGGTGTGATAAACCCCAATATGCTGGACTTTGACTTTGGCAAGCAGGTACCTGTTAAATGTCCTCTTATACACTATGGCTTTTCTCTCGGCTTGTCCTTGTGGTTGTAGAATATGTTCTTACACTCGTCCCTACTAAGAACATGATGATTGAGAATGACACCACATGTTACCAGTTAAGGAAGTCTAAAAATTTTAAAAGATTTTATCTAGAAATTCAAAGAATGGAGCTCTGGGTTGGAATTCAGGCACAGTGTCAGACTCGGGTGGAAAACCCTTCCTCAATGACCTTTTGTAATTCTACTGCAGAGATGACACTTACTCTATTTGCTCTTAACATTGGCCTTTCTACCGTGCATGGTACAGCTGTGCTGATGGGTGTTTTAAAGTGCGGCTACCGTCCCATCAGGAAGGTTGAGGGAAGATGGGGGAATCTGAGGTGATGATAAACTTTAGATCATCTCTTAAAGGTATTATAGTCTCTTCTGCCTTAAAATAAATAGCTCTAACAGAGAAGTCTTAATCTTTCCTAGATCTTTAGGTGGAATGCTGTATCTGAGAAAGTGTGTCTGTGTATAGTGTGTGTGCAAAAGAGCACGGGCAGGGGGAGGGGGAGGAATGGAGGGAGAGGGAGAAGCAGACTCCCTGCTCAGTAGGGAGCCCTACATGGGGCTCGATCCCAGGACCCTGGGATCATGACCTGAGCGGGAGGTAGATAACCACCTGAGCCACCCAGGTGCCCCCTGTTTCTAGTAAGAAAGTATTCTTTTATAGCATATTGCTCTTATAATTTATATTGTGTTGAAATCCTATGAAAGATGTAGTGGATATATATCACCTAGTAATGCTTGGATGAAAAGTTCACATGGCCTTAGATTATAATGAAGCCAGGAACCTCACCCTTACCCACGAGTTTGCCAGCAGGCCAGGCATCCTGAGCTTCACCTGTGGAAGCCGAAGGTGTCAGGACTGTATGCTCCCCAGAGTGATGACAGCCACTTTGAACCATGAGGAAGACAGTCAGAATGCACAGGTAGACAGCAACAACAGAGATAGTCCATTTGATGTAGGAAATGTTGGGGTTTGGAGCCAACAGCCAAGAAAGAATTCTTGAGATGTCTTCGGTGCAAAAAGGTGGTTTTATTAAAGCGTAGGGACCTGTGGGCAGACAGAGCTGCAGTGAGGTTGTGAGGGGTGACTGATTACATACTTTCAAGTTGGGAGGGGTTTAGGGACAGCACAAGCCTCCGAGGTATTTTGGACGCAAGTTTCCAGGACTCTGAGGGAGCTAGCTATTGTTAGGAAAAGGTCATTTATTACTATTTAGTAAAACCCTGGTCATGAGACCCTTCAGATGTATATCAGGGCGGCCCTATGTTCGGGGATGATTGCCAATTTGTATCTTGGAGGGGGTAGAGATAAAGGAAGTTTCCAAGGGAATTTTTATATGTTAAAGTAGACTTACAGGATGCTGGGGGTGGGGGGTGGGGTTGGGCTAAGATCGCCTATTGCCCTTAGCAAAGTGTCAACATTCAGGCAGCTGAGCTCTGAGAAAGGAAGGTCAGGGTCACTCTGCATTCTCTGCATTTCAAGGACATGTCAGTGGGCTGTAAGTAGTAAGGACATTTAATTTTTCTTTTGCCTTTGTTTCCCACATCACATTCATTCCATAACTACCTACAGAAAGTATGTTAATTATACATGCAAATGCTTCATTTATAAGAGTGGGGAATCAGATGCATGCCATTGTAGGAAACAGTTGTAGAGCTTTCAACAAAAGACATACAGAACTATGGGATACTTTTCTGCATAGCTGGGAAATTCTGCTTTCCACTGAGTTTATTAGTATTTTGCTACGAAAGCTTTTGATATTCATGAACATAATTATTTATATTTATTAAGTGCTTAGGTACTTCTCATATTATCTCATATAAAATTTTAACAGAAGCCTCATTTTAATAATGAGGGAACTCAGAAACAGAGGGTAGTGAGTCTTTCAAGGTCATGTGGCTAATAATTAAAAAAAAAAAAGTCAGAATTTGCAGCGTGCCAAACTGACTCTAGAGCCCCACTTCTAACCACTGGGTGTGTGGCCTCCTTACAGAACAAATGGGATGGCTCTTAGTACTTTCTGATCAACCACTCTGAGTTTAAAATTGAAAAAAAAAGGGGGCACCTGGGTGGCTCAGTTGGTTAAGCTTCTGTCTTTGGCTCAGGTCATGATCCCAGGGTCCTCAGTTGGCCTCTGTGCTCAGCAGAGAATCTGCTTTCCCTCTCCCTCCCCGTCTCCCTCTCCCTCCCCCTCTCCCTCTGTCCTCCCCCACCCCTGCTCTCTCTCTCTTAAATGAATAAATAAAATCTTTAAAAAATAATAAATAAAAATGAAAAAAAAAAAACCTTTTAGATAAAAAATTTAACCACAGTTAGTTCGTAAAATAAACATCTAAGGAAGAACTGGTTAGAACCTAGTGCATTTCCAGTCTGATTAAGTAACAGAATTCTGTAAGAAAAGCTGGGCTTTCCTTAAATACACACTTAAGAGTGGATGCTTATTTATAATCAGCTTAATTATCATCAAGATGGGAATTTAGCTGTTTGGTTATTATGCATAATTTAGTGGCTTGAATTTTCAGTTGCCCTAATAACTCTGTAAAACAATCTGCCAAAATGCAAATTGCTTTGTTTTTCTGGCAGGCAATTTGGGGTGAAAGGAAACTCCTGGATATGCAGTGCTTTTGAATCTTGATCAACTCTGTAGTTGGTGAGGAAGGGAGGCTGACTCTGAGAATATCGCCCTGTTAGTTTAATTTGAATGCAGATTTTGCTCATCTAAATTTCTGTGTGGCTTCTTGGGATGTTCTTGAATTAGTGTGCTTGCATATGCGTGTGCATGCACATGGCCCTGTTTGCACACAGCTGTGCATCTTTAGTTCCTGTGGTCAGCTCTCTGCTTGATAAATATTGGAACCTTGTCCCTGGTTGGAAGCTGGGGAGAGATGAAACTTTTAAGAGCAGCAGTGTTGTGTGGGGAGTTTGGATTTTGATGATGGGTTTGGACTAGCTAATGAGGTCAGGGACCCACCAGGAGGGTCTTGCCGGAGAGGTGACATAACTGTGTCACTCCGGAAGCAAAGCGTGGGGACATCATTTGCTTTTCTCCGACTGTCATCTTCTTCATCCATCAGTCGGGGCTTGAGGAGATTGATGTGAATGAGGTGATTTCCAAAGTCCCATTCTCGTCCTCCATTCTGTTACCTTTTATGTGTTTCTGCCTTGTAAAGTTATTTTCCTTTTTGGAAAGTGAGAATGGAGACTGTCTGCATCTGTACACAGCTTACCTCTGAGGCTGACAACTAAGGAGGCCTTCATCAGTGTGACTTTATTCCTGGTTTCAGGAAATCCTTGCCCAGGAAGATAAGGCTATAAACTAGTAAATGTCTTTTTGGCTGCGATGGCTGGCTAAAAATCAATTTATACACTAGCAGACTGATCAAACAGTCTTCTTCCAAGGACAGTAGTTGTTCATCTGGGCAAGTAACCTCTATTGTCTGGGGACAGTAGATCGTTCTAATAGGCAAATCACTTGCTCATCAAGTGGCTGTTTGCTTATTAAGACTCCTTTCAGGATCCTCCCCTCACTGTGTCAACCCATCTACGATACCATGAATTTTTGCCAAAGTTCATGACACCCCTTGAAAGGCCCATTTAAACTACTTGAGGCAAATCCCCAAAGCCATAAATACCTGGCCCCCATCACTTTTCTTTTTAACTTTATTTTGTTTTAAGTAAGCTCTAGGCCCACCGTGGGGCTTGAATTCACAACCCCAAGATCAAGTCTCATGCTCTCCGGACTGAGCCAGCCCCGTGCCCTGACCGCCATCCCTCTTAAAATCTGCTAAGGCTCTGTCCAGGTGGTGTTGGCATTTATTGCAGTAGATGATAGATCCAATTTTACTTGATTATCAAATGATTCTGGTGGTCTTAGCCCCATAAGGGTCATTGGCAGTTAAAATGATCATTGTTTCTGTGTTACAGATAAGTTATCTGAGGTTTTGCTCAGGAGAGCACAGATGATCAGTACCGTGCTTTTAGAAACCTCTGGTCTCCTCCTTCTTCCACTGCTTTTTGGGTATTTAGTAGTATCTGAACAAAAATCATTTATGGTTTTTAATAGTTTCAGTAGGAAAATTATGGCTCAAATGGAGTATTTGAGAAGAGTGGTTTTATATTACGATAAAAAATTGATACACTTTGCTGACATGCGAGAGCTCGTGCTGGTCTAGCACAGAGTCACTTGGTTAATATTGTGACCACCACCTGCTTATCACCGTTCCAAGTCCTTTACAAACTGTGAGCTCATGTAATCCTCATAAATGACTGTGAGGTCGTTCCTCTGACTCTACTGATGATCAGAGAGATTGAGTCCACAGTAACACACAGCAGACCAGACTGTCTACACCCAGGTCCTGTGCTCTGTACCACCAGCCAACGCTGTCTACATTAGTTATAGACCATACAAAACTTTTCATTGAAAAGTTCCAGCTGCTAAAATTCTGCTTTCCCCTCATTTTAGCACTTATAGGAATGTCACTTCTATTCCAGAGGGTTTTATATTAAGTCAATCCTATAATGTCACATTATTTAAAAATAATATCCACATAGACACCAGAAATTCCACTTTAATTTTCCCTGGGTATTTTGGCTTTTTAAGTATCTTCTATATGAATGTGTTTATCAGATCAGTTTGCTGCATGCAATGTGGCAAATGGGAAGTCCTTATGGGGGGGACCCAAGAAAGAAAGAAACATGTAAAGAAAAGTAAATTTCCTTCCTCCTTTATCACATTCCTGAGAGCTTCCTCCCTTCTGTGGCAAAACATCTCCCTTTGAGATTTTCCCAGTGCCTCGCCTGCCACTCAGTCTTCCAAGCCATTAAAGTATGAGCTTTCACATCAAGCAGCTGGAACCAAAGAGTATATTAAAGGACTGAGTCCAGATTTCTTCTCTGGCTTGTAATGAAGTGATAATGAGCTGCCCCTTCCGAGTCTGTTCGGCTGTGGGGAGTCTACTCAGGTGGATCTCTGGGTCAATTTTAGGACATATTCAACACTGTCCTGCAGAGAGGTGTTCCGCAGATCATACACTCCTTGTATCTTGATGGTTCTGCACGATCACTGGTAAATATTTAGGCATGCTCTGATACTTACTGAGGCAAACTGTGGCAGGAAACAAGGAGGAGATATTGCTCAAGACAGTGGTGATTCTGGACAAGGTAGTTGTTTGTGCCTTATGTGCTCATATTTTGGATTTCTTGAAGCTATTTTTCACGTATCTTGCCACATAATTCATCTTTGTCACTTAGGGTTTTGTTGTTGTTTCCTATTTGCTTGCTTGTTTTGTTTTCTTTTGCTCCTCTCTTTGCTTTTTGTGTTTATGTGTGTGTGTTGGGAGATTAGAGAGGCAAACAAACCTTCTGGTCTCCTTTCTGTTCTTATCTGCCTTCAGTCTAGTCCACAAACTGTATAAAGATTGATCTAATTTGTAAATCAGGCATTGTTTTTCCATTGCCCTTTTTACTGGCCTGCATGTTGTGAAACTGCCTCAAGAGATGGAACCCCATCTCTCGCAACCCCCCTTCTCCCTCATTTACTACAGGCCCACTAGTTTTTTTGTTTGTTGAATATGCTAATTTCTCTCTTGTTTCAAGGCCTCTACAGATGTTATTTCCTACATTTTCAAATTTCTATCCCAACTCTTCACATGGTGTAATTCTCTCACATTCACAAGATGGGTCTTCACAATGTACCAGAAACCTGTGGGCAACAAAACAAAACTGCTTCAAAACAAGATGAGATTTATCTTGCTGCATATTTTAGAATCAATACTGAAAACACAAAAAGTCTAGAGGGAACCTTTAGTTTCAGATACTACCTGGCAGCTTTATCCAAGAAGATAAGATGAAGGATTTAAAACTAAGTGAAGACCACAAGAAAGTGTTTAAAAATTGCATGGAGCACAGGAAAAATACTAGTAGGAATACAGGTAAAAATTGAGAAAATGCTAGGCTAACACTAACTGTGGAAAGCAAAGATCCTTTATTTATAGTTGTAGTTTGATTCAATCTTGAATGAAAACTCTCCTTCACCTTTTCACATCTTGTCCCCCATGTGTTTTTCATATAGTCCTTCAAATGTATACTGAAAGCCTCATAAATATATAAGCATGTTTATGATTTCTATGTCCCTGGCAATCATGCAGATGATGGAAAAAATTATAGCTCTGCCTTCATAATAAATAAAATTTTGCATGTCAGATATTCTAAAAGTTAAACACTATGAATTAATAATATGATGTGTACTTTTCAAGTGTTTATCTCCTTTCAGGCATAGTACTTATTTACAGTGACTTCTGTTCTTCATGTGTATTTGCGTCTCTCTAAAAATTTCTATTTTAACTTGTTTACTGTTGCTATTTCTGTTTGCAGAATGTAGACATTTCTGTCAAATTTTATTAGAAGCGAATTGACTTGTGAGTAGGAGGGCCCCCTTCTCTACTTGTTTCAAGACAATTTCTAGAAAGATAGTTGGGGAGGGGGTTGGATCTTGGGTCCCTCTCATGTTGTGGAGAGAACTCATGAAAGAGGCGTGTCAAGAATGGAAGTGAAGTTCCTCAGCCAGAGGGTACTATCCTCATTGTTTCCTGCGTGCAGATATTTTAATAAATGGCATCAGTCATCCTTTATAAAATTCATGGCCTGTAACCTTCTTTCCAGGATACTGGCTGGTATCTGGATCTTCTCCTTCTGAGGTTTTATTAGGCCTTTCCTTTCTTAGATCTTTCCTTCTGCCACCCAACCCAAAATATGTTTCCCAACCATAAGCACTCCATTCTAGCACTGCATTTGTTTACCCCTTGTTATGATCTATATTTATTTATTGCTAATTATTAATTAATGAATATTGCTTTATTCATTTGCAGTTTGTTTACTTTACCATCCATGAGAGCAAGGGCCTGGTCCCTCTCTTTCACTCTAATATCACCGGCACTGATATTAGGGAAGTTGAGTAAATTATTAGGAGAGCACCAAATATTAGCCTTGATATTTTTAGCCATACTCTGAGATCCAGCTTAAGATTCAAATTCAACCTTTGCTTAAGAAACCTTAAAAAGCTGAATGACAAGCCTCCATGGTAATTTTCTGCATCCCTAAACGTGTCCAAGATAATGATAGTGTGATCGTGGAGATTAGCATGCTACCTAATTAGTATTACTTAGTGACTTTTTTAATACTGGTCACTGCCTTCAGGATGTACGTTCTCTGTGTTGATAAATTAATATCTTTGAATGATATATAGCGTTGCCTCTGCAGCAAGAGATTTTTTTTTTTTTTTTGCTTCCCAGGTATTGATTGAATTCTTTCAATTCATAGAAAATGATTTTTTTTTCTAGACACCACACAACTTTCAGTGTCTTGCTTATAGTTGGAGTATAAATACAACGTTACTCCATTTTCCCATGAATTCCAAAAAGCTGACTTGAATGCACATTTGGACAGAGTGGGTTTGGGCTGGAGCCCAGGAATATGCATTTTTAATATGCACCAAGCAGGTGGCTTCTCATGAAGCAGTTCAAGGGTGATGAGTTACTGCTGATACTTATCTCAAGTATTGATGTTATTGATTGATTTAGATCTTTTGTCATCAGTGAAGCTAAAGCGATAGTTTTTCCATTTGTTCAAAATAATGAATGAGGCACTTTTTTCTGTGTGTGTAGCCTCAAGTCAAGGAAGGCCAGGTTTTGAGACAAGAGCTAATTTGTGTTTTAACTGGCAAACTGGGTGTTGTTTTCATTGATCCAGAATGAAGAGAGGACGCGGATAGAGATGTGGTTATGATTGTGATAGAGAAATAAGATGTGTGAGCTGTATTCATAATACAGACAGAAATGGGTTTGTGATCAAAACTGTAGGAAGAAACAGATGGTGTAAGACCAGCTGTAGGCAGATGTTCTCACCAGTCCTCCCAGGACACGGTCTGCCTGCCTTGTGCCGTGTACCCGGACAAGGCAGGGTTATCTGGTCGAGGAAGATTGCCCTCCAAGTCTAGGCACTTGGCAGGTTCTTTGTAGCGAAGGCTGATCATTCGTTACATTGCATCATTATTTTCAGCCTCCACTCTTGCCCATCTGTATTGCAGATTATCCTGAATAAGACAATGCTTGGAAGACTTTACTGTGATTCACTTTCAAGGAATTGAAATGAAAATACCTTGCCATCAATCATGAATGATATTTCCTGCCAATTATTTTATTTGAATCAGTTTTGAATTCTCTGAAAACAGCCCCTTCTCTGAACTTTGGCAGCTCTAAATTTTATGGAAAGCATGTTTTGAAAATTATGCCTATAGTTTGGTTTTTTGATCAAGAAAATAAAAATTATCCATTTGGAAGTGAATTCTTCATGAGTATGAAAGTCCAGAAAAGCAGCAGGTGAGAAGATAGAGCTGTAAAGCTGAAAAGTCGGGCTCAGTTAAGTTCTAAACTTTATTTGATTTTTTTTTTTTTAAAGATTTTATTTATTTATTTAAAAGAGACAGAGATAGCGAGAGCAGGAACACAAGCAGGGGGAGTGGGAGATGGGAGAAGCAGGCTTCCCCCCGAGGAGGGAGCCCGATGTGGGACTCAATCCCAGGACCCTGGGATCATGACCTGAGCCGAAGGCAGACGCTTAACAACTGAGCCACCCAGGCACCCAACTTTATTTGATTTTTTTTTAAATTTTTTATTGTTATGTTAATCCCCATACATTACATCATTAGTTTTAGATATAGTGTTCCATGATTCATTGTTTGTGCATAACACCCAGTGCTCCATGCAGAACGTGCCCTCCTCAATACCCATCACCAGGCTAACCCATCCTCCCAAACCCCTCCCCTCTAGAACCCTCAGTTTGTTTTTCAGAGTCCATTGTCTCTCATGGTTCTTCTCCCCCTCCGATTTCCCCCCCTTCATTCTTCCCCTCCTGCTACATTCTTCTTCTTCTTCTTTTCTTTCTTAACATATATTGCATTATTTGTTTCAGAGGTACAGATCTGAGATTCAACAGTCTTGCACAATTCACAGCGCTTACCAGAACACATACCCTCCCCAGTGTCCATCACCCAGTCACCCCATCCCTCCCACCCCACTCCCCACTCCAGCAACCCTCAGTTTGTTTCCTGAGATTAAGAATTCCTCATATCAGTGAGGTCATATGATACATGTCTTTCTCTGTTTGACTTATTTCGCTCAGCATAATACCCTCCAGTTCCATCCACGTCGTTGCAAATGGCAAGATCTCATTCCTTTTGATGGCTGCATAATATTCCATTGTATATATATACCACCTCTTCTTTATCCATTCATCTGTTGATGGACATCTTGGCTCTTTCCACAGTTTGGCTATTGTGGACATTGCTGCTATAAACATCGGGGTGCACGTAGCCTTTCGGGTCCCTACTTTTGTATCTTTGGGGTAAATACCCAGTAGTGCAATTGCTGGATCATATGGTAGCTCTATTTTCAACTTTTTGAGGAACCTCCATACTGTTTTCTAGAGTGGCTGCACCAGCTTGCATTCCCATCAACAGTGTAGGAGGGTTCCCCTTTCTCCGCATCCCCGCCAACATCTGTCATTTCCTGACTTGTTAATTTTAGCCATTCTGACTGGTGTGAGGTGGTATCTCATTGAGGTTTTGATTTGGATTTCCCTGATGCCGAGCGATATTGAACACTTTTTCATGTGTCTGTTGGCCATTTGGATGTCTTCTTTGGAAAAATGTCTGTTCATGTCTTCTGCCCATTCTTGATTGGATTCTTTGTTCTTTTGGTGTTGAGTTTGATGAGTTCTTTATAGATTTTGGATACTAGCCCTTTATCTGATATGTCATTTGCAAATATCTTCTCCCATTCTGTCAGTTGTCTTTTGGTTTTGTTGACTGTTTCCTTTGCTTTGCAAAAACTTTTTATCTTGATGAAGTCCCAATAGTTCATTTTTGCCCTTGCTTCCCTTGCCTTTGGCGATGTTTCTAGGAAGAAGTTGCTGTGGCTGAGGTCGAAGAGGTTGCTGCCTGTGTTCTCCTTTAGGATTTTGATGGACTCCTGTCTTACACTGAGGTCTTTCAACCATTTGGAGTCTATTTTTGTGTGTGGTGTAAGGAAATGGTCCAGTTTCATTCTTCTGCATGTGGCTGTCCAATTTTCCCAACACCATTTGTTGAAGAGACTGTCTTTTTTCCATTGGACATTCTTTCCTGCTTTGTCAAAGATTAGTTGACCATAGAGTTGAGGGTCCATTTCTGGGCTCTCTATTCTGTTCCATTGATCTATGTGTCTGTTTTTGTGCCAGTACCATACTGTCTTGATGATGACAGCTTTGTAGTAGAGCTGGAAGTCCGGAATTGTGATGCCGCCAGCTTTGCTTTTCTTTTTCAACATTCCTCTGGCTATGCGGGGTCTTTTCTGGTTCCATACAAATTTTAGGATTATTTGTTCCATTTCTTTGAAGAAAGTGGATGGTATTTTGATGGGGATTGCATTGAATGTGTAGATCGCTCTAGGTAGGATTGACATCTTCACAATATTTGTTCTTCCAATCCATGAGCATGGAACGTTTTTCCATTTCTTTGTGTCTTCCTCAATTTCTTTCATGAGTATTTTATAGTTTTCTGAGTACAGATCCTTTGCCTCTTTGGTTAGATTTATTCCTAGGTATCTTATGGTTTTGGGTGCAATTGTAAATGGGATCGACTCCTTAATTTCTCTTTCTTCTGACTTGTTGTTGGTGTATAGGAATGCCACTGACTTCTGTGCATTGATTTTATATCCTGCCACTTGACTGAATTCCTGTATGAGTTCTAGCAGTTTTGGGGTGGAGTCTTTGGGATTTTCCACACGAAGTATCATATCATCTGCAAAGAGTGAGAGTTTGACTTCTTCCTTGCCAATTTGGATGCCTTTGATTTCTTTTTGTTGTCTGATTGCTGTGGCTAGGACTTCCAATACTATGTTGAATAGCAGTGGTGATAGTGGACATCCCTGCCGCGTTCCTGACCTTAGGGGGAAAGCTCTCAGTTTTTCCCCATTGAGAATGATATTCGCTGTAGGTTTTTCATAGATGGCTTTTATGATATTGAGGTATGTACCCTCTATCCCTATACTCTGAAGAGTTTTGATCAAGAAAGGATGCTGTACTTTGTCAAATGCTTTTTCTGCATCTATTGAGAGGATCATATGATTCTTGTTCTTTCTTTTGTTAATGTATTGTATCACGTTGATTGATTTGCGGATGTTGAACCAACCTTGCAGCCCAGGGATAAATCCGACTTGGTCGTGGTGAATAATCCTTTTAATGTACTGTTGGATCCTATTGGCTAGTATTTTGGTGAGAATTTTTGCATCCATGTTCATCAGGGATATTGGTCTGTAATTCTCCTTTTTGATGGGGTCTTTGTCTGGTTTTGGGATCAAGGTAATGCTGGCCTCATAAAATGAGTTTGGAAGTTTTCCTTCCATTTCTATTTTTTGGAACAGTTTCAGAAGGATAGGTATTAATTCTTCTTGAAATGTTTGGTAGAATTCCCCTGGGAAGCCATCTGGCCCTGGGCTTTTGTGTTTTGGGAGATTTTTGATGACTGCTTCTATTTCCTTAGTGGTTATAGGTCTGTTCAGGTTTTCTATTTCTTCCTGGTTCAGTTTTGGTAGTTGATACATCTCTAGGAATGCATCCATTACTTCCAGGTTATCTAATTTGCTGGCATAGAGTTGCTCATAATATGTTCTTATAATTGTTTGTATTTCTTTGGTGTTGGTTGTGATTTCTCCTCTTTCATTCATGATTTTGTTGATTGGGGTCATTTCTCTTTTCTTTTTGATAAGTCTGGCCAGGGGCTTATCAATCTTGTTAATTCTTTCAAAGAACCAGCTCCTAGTTTCGTTGATCTGTTCTACTGTTCTTTTGGTTTCTATTTCATTGATTTCTGCTCTGATCTTTATTATTTCTCTTCTCCTGCTGGGTTTAGGCTTTATTTGCTGTTCTTTCTCCAGCTCCTTTAGGTGGAGGGTTAGGTTGTGTACTTGAGACCTTTCTTGTTTCTTGAGAAAGGCTTGTATTGCTATATACTTTCCTCTTAGGACTGCCTTTGCTGTATCCCAAAGATTTTGAATAGTTGTGTTTTCGTTTTCATTGGTTTCCATGAATTTTTTAAATTCTTCTTTAATTTCCTGGTTGACCCATTCGTTCTTCAGTAGGATGCTCTTTAGCCTCCATGTATTTGAGTTCTTTCCGACTTTCCTCTTGTGATTGAGTTCTAGTTTCAAAGCATTGTGGTCTGAAAATATGCAGGGGATGATCCCAATCTTCTGGTACCGGTTGAGACCTGATTTATGACCTAGGATGTGATCGATTCTGGAGAATGTTCCATGAGCACTAGAGAAGAATGTGTATTCCGTTGCTTTGGGATGGAATGTTCTGAATATGTCTGTGAAGTCCATTTGGTCCAGTGTGTCATTTAAGGTCTTTATTTCCTTGTTGATCTTTTGCTTAGACGATCTGTCCATTTCAGTGAGGGGGGTGTTAAAGTCCCCCACTATTATTGTATTGTTGTCGATGTGTTTCTTTGCTTTTGTTATTAATTGCCTTATATAATTGGCTGCTCCCATGTTAGGGGCATAGATATTTACAATTGTTAGATCTTCTTGTTGGATAGACCCTTTAAGTAGGATATAGTGTCCTTCCTCATCTCTTATTACAGTCTTTGGTTTAAAATCTAATTTGTCTGATATAAGGATTGCCACCCCAGCTTTCTTTTGATGTCCATTAGCATGGTAAATGGTTTTCCACCCCCACACTTTCAATCTGGGGGTGTCTTTGGGTCTAAAATGAGTCTCTTGCAGACAGCATATCGATGGGTCTTGTTTTTTAATCCAATCTGATAGCCTGTGTCTTTTGATTGGGGCATTTAGCCCATTTACATTCAGGGTAACTATTGAAAGATAGGAATTCAGTGCCTTTGTATTGCCTGTAAAGTGACTGTTACTGTATATTGTTTGTGTTCCTTTCTGGTCTATGTTGCTTTTAGGCTCTCTCTTTGCTTAGAGGACCCCTTTCAATATTTGTTGTAGGGCTGGTTTCGTGTTTGCAAATTCCTTTAGTTTTTGTTTGTCCTGGAAGCTTTTTATCTCTCCTTCAATTTTCAATGACAGCCTAGCTGGATATAGTATTCTTGGCTGCATATTTTTCTCATTTAGTGCTCTGAATATGTCCTGCCAGTCCTTTCTGGCCTGCCAGGTCTCTGTGGATAAGTCTGTTGCCAATCTAATGTTTCTACCATTGTAGGTTACATATCTCTTCTCCCGAGCTGCTTTCAGGATTTTCTCTTTGTCTCTGAGACTCGTAAGTTTTACTATTAGATGTCGGGGTGTTGACCTATTTTTATTGGTTTTGAGAGGGGTTCTCTGTGCTTCCTGGATTTTGATGCCTGTTTCCTTCCCCAAATTAGGGAAGTTCTCTGCTATAATTTGCTCCATTATACCTTCTGCCCCTCTCTCTCTTTCTTCTTCTTCTGGGATCCCAATTATTCTAATGTTGTTTCGTCTTATGGTATCACTTATCTCTCGAATTCTGCCCTCGTGATCCAGTAGTTGTTTATCTCTCTTTTTCTCAGCTTCTTTATTTTCCATCATTTGGTCTTCTATCTCACTGATTCTTTCTTCTGCCTGATTCATCCTAGCAGTTAGCGCCCCCATATTTGATTGCACCTCATTGATAGCCTTTTTGATTTCTACTTGGTTCGATTTTAGTTCTTTTACTTCTCCAGAAAGGGTTTCTCTAATAACTTCCATGTTTTTTTAAAGCCCAGCTAGTATCTTTAAAGTGATGATTCTGAACTCTAGATCTGACATCGTACTAATGTCCATATTGAGTAGGTCCCTGGCAGTCGGTACTACCTCTTGTTCTTTTTGTTGAGGTGATTTTTTCCGTCTTGTCATTTTGTGCAGAGGAGAATAGATTAATGAGAGAACAAAATGCTAGCAGGGTAACAACGTCCCCAGAAAATATACTCTAAACAAATCAGAAAAGACCTGAAGCAGTGGGAAAAGAAAGGGAAAGAGAGAAAAAAGAAAAGGAAAGAAAGAAAGAAAAAAGATAAAGATAAAGATAAAAACAAACAAAAGCAGAACAAAACAAAACAAAACCAAAACAGAATGTGATCAAATATGATCAGGCTGGATTATAGATCAGTGCCACACACTAGATTTTGGGTGTATTTTGGTCTGTTAAAAGAAAGTCCCTCCCAAAATTTTAAAGAAAGAAAAACTTATATATGTACAAAAATAAGGGTTGATATGATGAAGGGATGGAATATGACTGTAAAGATGGAAATTATAAAAAATTTTAAAAAAGGATTTGATAAGTTGTTTGAAAAAAGAAAGAAGAGGATTAAAAAAAAAAAAGAAAGAAAAAAGGGAGAGAATGTGATCAGGCAGGGGAGTAGAAAAAAACCATACACTAGAGATTTAGAGTATATTTTGATCTGTTAGAAGAAACTATCTCAAGATTTTAAAGAGAGAACAACTTATATATATATGCCAAAAATACGGGTAACTACTATGAAGGGATAGAATATGACTTTAAAAATGAAAAATAAAAATGTTTTTTTTTAAAAAAGGGATTGATAAGATGTTGGTTGAAAAAGGGAAAAAGAAAAATTCAAAAAAAAAGGAAAAAAGAAAAAAAGACAGTTAAAAAAAATAATTAACTTTGAAAGACTAAAGAATCATGGTAAAAAAGCCATGAATTCTATGTGCAGTATTCCCCTAGCGCTGGAGTTCTGCCGTTCTCATTGATTGATAAACTTGGTCTTGGCTGGCCGTTCTCGCTGATCTTCTGGGGGAGGGGCCTGTTGCCGTGGTTCCCAAATGTCTTTGCTGGAGGCAAAATTGCCCCGCCCTTGCCGGTCCGGGCTAAGTAATCTGCTCGGGTTTGCTCTCCGGAGCTTTTGTTCCCTGCAAGCTCTCCGTACAGCTTTGGAGGCGGAGAGTGAAAATGGCGGCCTCCCAGTCTCCGCCCCGACGGAGCCGAGAACTCGGGGTCCCGCTCCTCAGCGAGCCCCCAGAGAAAAGCAGCCAGTCACTCCCGTCTCCCCGGTTTCCGGCCACACTCCGCGCTCACCCGGCCTGTGACCGTGCCTTTCTATCTGGCACCCGACCCCGTGTGGAGTATCCAAACCCAGCAGATCTCCGCGGTGAGCTCCCTCACCTCTCCTCCTGGGGGAAGAAGGTGAGTCTCCCCGGATCTGCCGCTTGTTGGGTCCCTGCTGGAGGAGCAGTGGCCCGACTGTGCCGCGGATCACGGTTTATAGCAACCCCGAGCTGACAGCCCGCGCCTGGGCTCCGTCTCTGCAGCCGGCTTCCCCACTCCGATACCTGGGAGCTCTGCCGCACTCAGGCACCCCCGGTCTTTCTGTGATCCCGAGGGTCCTGAGACCACACTGTCCCGCGACGGTTCCACCCCCCACTTCGCCACCAGAGTGACGTCCCTCAGCGGAGCAGACTTCTAAAAGTTCCGATTTTGTGCTCCGTGGCTCTATCACTTGCCAGAAGCGGCCGACGGAGGCCCCTCCCCCGCCGTCTATCCTCCCGAATAACGCCTTGGATTCACTTCTCTGCACGTCCTACCTTCCAGAAAGTGGTCGCTTTTCTGTTCAGAGAGTTGTTGCTATTCTTTTCTTCGATCTCCTGTTGAATTTGTAGGTGTTCAGAATGGTTTGATCCCTATCCAGCTGAATTCCTGAGAGGAGACGAAATCCAGGTCTCCTACTCCTCCGCCATCTTGCTCCACCCCCCCCCTTATTTGATTTTATTCTTACTTCCATGATTCCATGCTTTTAAAGCTTGATTTTTTTTTTCTTGATAGTAAACTGTATTTGCTCCTTTAGCACATCAACGCAAGCCCAAAAAAGATACATATATTTTTATGTTCTTCTCCTAATGACTTTTATTGACTGTGAATTCAATCAGGAAGAACAGCAGGGCTTTGTTTTCAGCTGAGCTGTTTTCTTTTTAATTAATTTCAGTCCTGCAGATCTGAATGAGATCTTCTCTCACTTCCTGTCATTTGTTTTGCTTTCTTTTCTATTTGATTCATACCATTCCTGAGTTGATTTCTTTCTTTTCTCTGTTGGATGCATTCTGCCCTGATTCTTCACTTCTTAGAAATATTTAGGTAAGTGACAACAGGGAAGGAAAGGTGGTAATTTACAGCTCTCATCTGTGCCTCAGTGTCACCACCCAGTGTCCCACTCATCCCACAGCCAACTTACGACTGATACCCACCGCGGTACTGCCGCTGTTCCCGAATCTGCATATTTGCTCCTGTCTCCCCATTTTGGCTGAACACCGAAAGGTCGCCCTGTCTTCACTGCCTATTATGTCCTCTTGGTGGTGACAGTCTGAGTGTGAATGTGGTCAGTTTTCTGAGGCTGAGTTCCAAACTCCAAAACAAGAGATAAATGTCAGGACCCCAATTTTCTGACCCATAGCTCTTCCTGGCCCAACGTGCTGTCTCTGATATGAAAAAATTTTGAGAAGAAGTCCTAATTTTTCTCTATGATTTTACCTCCAAAGCTCAAAAATAAACCCTGGAGGTACTCACTAAAAGTATCTGTTAGGCAGCAAGAATATATTCCTCTCATTTATCTAGCAGCTAATAATCACTGTGACTTGGTGGTTGAGTGACTGGGCTCTGTGCCTAGTTGCCTGGGTCCTGACCCCGCCCCTTACCCTGACTAGATAAGTCAGCTTTGGTGACTCATGGCCTCAGTTTTGTATTCTGTAAAATGGGGAGATGTTATTTCCAAACTCATAGCATTAACGGAACTGATCCACATAATATATTCAGAATATACTGAGCACAGTCTCCGTATCTAATAAATGCTAGTATTATGTTATCTCCAAACAAGATGCTAAAGATGTGAAGAATTCACAATTTCTTTAGACATGAAATTTATTTCCAGTACTTGACATTTATATACAGATAAAAAATAATCATACATAATCTCCATGTGACTGGCAGATTACTTTGGCCCTATGCTAACCTTAAGGATTGAGTTAGCCCCTTGCCATATTCCTTTTCCCCCCGTATTCCACATCAAATTGCAAAGGCAGTAGTGATTAATGTGGATTTTACTTGAGGTTTCCCAAAGAGATGGAGAAGATGTTCCAGGAATCTTTATATGGGATGATCTAAATTACTCAAGTGGTCACTTGTCCTGTCTCCCAGGCTCGTCCCCTTAGCCACACCTGATCTCTGGCGCAGACCTTCAGAATGTACTCACTATTCCAAACCAGGTTAGCCTTTGCCTCAGCAGAGCGACGTCACTGCACTCAGCCAAGCTCTTGCCCCGTGTAGCCCAAGTGTGTCTAATGAGAGTTTCTGTTCATCCAAGCAAAAGTAAATAGTTAAAAGGAGATGTGTGTCAGAAGAGGAGAAGCCGGCTATGCTGCTTCCAAGACAGTTTATCCCTGATTAGAGATTCTGGGGGTGGGAGGGACTTGCACCTGCAGAGTGCCTGTCTGCTGAATATGGAAGGATGAATACGGCTTGAACATCTGGACACGGAAGGGTGAAATTTGGAGGCAGAGCATACATATGGAGTCAGGGGGTCCAGAGAGAGGGCGGTGGGAACAGAGGTGGAACGTGTGCCGTACGTATCCAGATCTGTGAACACCATCTTACACTAAACAGGATGGTCGCAAGGATCTTACAACAACTGGAAAGAGGTTTACTCATGCAAATTAATTCAAGAATACTCCAGGGAAAGAATGAACCAGGGGTAATGGCAAGATGGGGGAGGAGGAGGTCAATGGGGACCAGATTTATCTCGACTTCATGGAGTTTTGAGCTGACCCTGAATGGTGGGTAAGGTGAAGATGAGCCATCATAGACCAAACCATAGAATTGCTTTCTTCCCTTTCCCATGCACTATATATTCTTCAGGATTATCCATGAAATAAAATATTTTATGATCAAACATTTTTAGTCTCCCTCCTTGACAATCACAATAACATTTAGAGTGTTTTAGTTTATGAAAAGTCCTACTGAAAATTAGCTTTTATAACTTTGTTTAATAAAATGGTTACTGAATATATTGGTTCAGGTTATCTGCTCCCGCTTTTGACTAGCTCTCGGAAGTTTACCTTGTAAAAAGCTTCCCCGTACCAGATAGGCAAGAGTTATGCAGTAAGAAAGGAAAGCTCACAAGAGAAAATAAGCCACACAACAAGAACCAAACTACTGAGCCGCAAATACTTCCCCAGAGCTGCCTGAATGTTTATGGCCGAAGTCTTGCCATTGGCTTTAAAGAGAAAGAAATAACTTCTTTCTGCGGTTTGGCATCTTTCCCTTTATGAGTTAGTAACAGGTGAGCCCATGTATCTAGGAACATCTCAGTTTTGAACTCTGTGTGCTCGTATGTCGTCACAACCAAATGCCGCAGAGGGGCTCAGCCCACACGCCTCATCTCAGGGTTCACAGGTAGATGTCATTTCCTTGTGTCTAGTGACGTCATTAAATGGCAGTCTTCGAACCCCAGTGGAAAGAACGTTAGAATATATTGTTAGCAATTGGTATGGCAGCAAGAGACACACAAACCTCCTCTCCCTGGAATAGTTCTTTAGCCACTGGTTTCAAGTGGAGGAGGCTTAGGGATACTTAAGAATCAGATAGTCATCCACCCAAGATTTTCAGGTAACTTCTACCCAGGACCCACAAATAAGATCCAGATAACCAAAGACAATTATTGCAATGCTTATCTTCTAGCTTTTAAAATTTGCCTTTCTTCTTTGCTGGCTTATGGTTTCTGCATGTTAACAGACATTTGCTACTTTTTAATTATGATTAGCTACAAATATCCTATCCTTAAATTACTTTGTGCACCCTTACTCCCATGTTGGTATGAGAGTTCCACACCTGACTTCATTTTGCTTATGACTTGGCTAAAATATGCCCTCCCACCTGCTGTGGGGTTTGTACTCACATTATTTTGAGAACCATCCGGTTTTCTTGGCAGTCAGTTCGTTTCCTTGGTGATTAGATTTGAGACTAACTAGATTTTTAAATGGAAAACAAAATAGCAGTCCAGACATACAGAAGTCTAAAACTCTTTAACAGCACATATATAGAAACAAAGATTACAGTTTCTACATAAACAACACTCTGGGACCTTTTGGAGGAGCTAGTCTTCGTAATCAGACTTCAATGGAGATCGAGCGAAAGAGCAGATGGAATATATTTGAGGGGGTCTCAATTTTACAGACCTTACAAGAAAGACTCACTGTCTAGGCTCAATCCCAAGCTTCTTTTTTTTTTTTTTAAGTTTTTTTATTTATTCACTTGACAGAGAGAGAGAGAGCGCACAAGCAGGGGGAGCGGCAGGGAGAGGGAGAAGCAGGCCCTCCGCTGAGCAGGGAGCCCAACGCGGGGCTCGATCCCAGGACCCTGGGACCATGACCTGAGCCGAAGGCAGACACTTAATGGACTGAGCCACCCAGGTGTCCCCCAACCTTTTTTGTTTTAGATTTCACCAGTGATTGCTCTTTTACTATTTTATCCCTGACACTGAAATTCACTTTTGATGAGTTGTTGCAAAATATGGCAACACTATTCCATAATTGAATAAGGTTATTGTTTTTTTATTTATTATTATTTATTAATCTAAAATTATGTTATTATTTATTAATCTAAAAATAATGGCCCATAATAATGGTACCTAGTTCCAGTACAAAAGCTACTGTCCACCAGTTAGATAGGGGTGGGCACTTAAATCAGGATAGTTCTTGATCTAGGAACCCATATAGGGCATATTTTAGCCCTTCATATTGCTATCTTTGGAAACGAGAGGTTCTAAGATTATTTAATTCAAGGATTATGGAAAATGGGCCACATACTTCCACTGTAACAACTTTAATGCCTTCAGGTGAAATTTGTTCTGCTTTCTTTTGTCCTGAAGCTTCTTAATTTCATGCTTTACAAACAGCATGAAAAATCAGGATAATATATTTTAGAAAATGGCACGAATACTAATAATGTTGCTAAAACCATAAAACGTCTTTCCTGAGAGTTTCATAAATTTGGAAGGGAGACAATTTAAAATAGAATTTCTTTCCAGTAGAATATTGGCCACTGGAGATATAACATATTTTGCTTCAGGGAGAAAATGTACTTACAATGCCACACAGCCCTCTGATAGCATTGCTGTTACTAAAAATAAAAGCTAGAAAGAATACACGAAACCTGGTAATTCGGTCAATACTGCCTATTTTATGCAGCCTGTCTATTGACAAAGGGGGTCTGTTCTTAGTTTAATTAATTCACTCCTGGCACCTGGACCTTAACAGCAATTTTAGTATTTTTCTGTGTTTCATTGCTCAGAGGTGTGATCTCAAATGCTCTTGCGTAACCTCTGACCCATCCAAAGATCCAACCACTGATTTTTCAGCATAAGAAATGGGGAGAATATGATTCTTCAAGGGGTTGAAAAGCCTGCCATCAGAAATTTTACTCACAAGTGTGATCCATCAAAGGAGAGCAGGGAAGAGCGCTGCCCAAGGCACACTGCCCAGTTTCCTTTGGGGTGAATACAATGTTCTAGAAGTTAAATTGTTTCGCCATCATACAACTCTGGGAGCACACCAACAAACCGCTGAACTGCACACTTTAGACAGGATTTCAGTCTCTGTAAAGCTGTTAAATAACTTGAAAACATAATGAGATCAGAACTAACTTGGCTGCACCTCTGTTAAACGTCGCTGTGTCAGGCGCACTTCCACATCCTGATGTTTAACAACAGTAGGAGGCCAGACAAAACTAACTTAGACACTTCTCCCAAGACACACTCCCTCCTGCAATATAAGGCTGTGAGCTAACTAAAACAACACGCTTTAAAGATTTCATTATAAAGATATTCCTTCAAGTTTGCTCACAGACACTTGTTTCAAGAGCCCTGTCTCAGGAGCTCTCAGGACCTGTTCTGTTCCAAGTGCTGTCCAATCAGTGCCAGGCCTCCACCTTGCAAGACCCCCTTCATTCCACCTGCAGCCAGGTGCAAGATCCCCCTTCATTCCACCTGCATCCAGGTGCAAGACCCCCCTTCATTCCACCTGCATCCAGGTGCAAGACCCCCCTTCATTCCACCTGCATCCAGGTGCAAGATCCCCCTTCATTCCACCTGCATCCAGGTGCAAGACCCCCTTCATTCCCCCTGCATCTCTTTGTAAGACCCCCTTCATTCCACCTGCATCCAGGTGCAAGACCCCCCCCTTTATTCCACCTGCATCCAGGTGCAAGGCCCCCGCTTCATTCCACCTGCATCCAGGTGCAAGATCCCCCTTCATTCCACCTGCATCCAGGTGCAAGACCCCCCTTCATTCCACCTGCATCCCTTTGTAAGACCCCCTTCATTCTACCTGCATCCCCATGTAAGACCCCCCTTCATTTCACCTGCATCCCCATATAAGACCCCCCTTCATTCCACCTGCATCCAGGTGCAAGACCCTTGAAACCCCCCCCCCAATTTTTGCACTCTGATAAACTACAAAACACGGTGGGTCTGGTGGTCTCTCCCTTATCACATTCCGACTTATAAACTCAATTGTACTTTACTGAGGGGATTTTAGGGTGGTCACTGGGAAGTTGTCACAGGTAGCCCAGAACTGATGTGTGTAAGTAAGAAGAGAGAATGAGAATTAGTCACATCACTTGATATCCCAATATTTTGCTTATACCCTGATATATTCTTTGAAAGTACATTTGCTTTCCAATTTGACATTTGAATTAAGTAAATAAATACCTACTCCCTAAAATTTATTAGCTAGTGCCAACCTAGCTTTTGGAAAAAAAACTAGTTGGAATATTTATGATGTTGTATATAGTATAGAACAATCATTCCATTATATATATTCATATTTCATTACTTAAATTACTTTAAAATAATCAATACAATTAATATAATGAATTACATTAATATAATATTCCATTACTTAAAAAAATCTACTTACTACTGTAGCAATATTTGAGTTTAATATACAAATAGCAATTTATGATTTATTGTGCCTATAAGACTATTTTAATAAAGTACATGTTCATATAATAATTATTATATCTGTAGAATTTTCACATATTGTATTGAATGTGAATTATAGGCCTGAACTGAATGATGTTATATATAATTGAAATATATAGCTACTTCACTTTCTAAATCTGAGCACTACAATCACAGAATTTTAGATTCCTTCTAAATCTAGAATTATAATGGATCTTATCAGTATTTTTTAACAATCTGTCATTTTTAATTTAAATTTAAATTAATTTATATTCTGAAATCTCAACCATATCAGGATTATCTGAGAATAACATCTGTGAGTTACGTAAGATGATACTTTGCATTGACTTAGTACCTTTCACATCAACAATTTAAATGAACCTTTGGTAGCAGCATCTTATCCCCATTGACAGTGGGAGCAGCTTAGAGAGCTCCTGGAGGGAGCAGGTGGGTGGTAGGACTTGGCTAGAGCAGTGACCACGTTGGATTTTTAGAAGATGACCTCTTTGCTTGTCCTCAAGACTTAGGTTCATTTCCTTGCTCCTGAAATTGCTTCTCCTTATTAACATACTGATGAGAGTGTTGAAACTATTCCCTGGTCGCCTGGCATTTGGATAATAATATTATAAATACTGGGGTGTTTTTCTCCCTCTCTACTTTCACTAATGTGTTATCACCTTGTTTCTTGGAAGTTGTCTTCAGTCACTGAGGTCCACGGGCTATAGGAACGATATATAAACTTGAGAATGTGAACATTAACAATAGTATTAAGAGTAAAACCATTGTCTGGACTTTGAAATGCATTCATTACTTCATTTAAACATCACCACAACACTATAATGTAAACATTACCCTCGATTTCAGGTGAAAAAACTCAAGCATATACGATTAAGTAATTTGCCAACAACTACTAAATAGCAGAATCAAGATTTAAAATGAGATTCATCAAATGCTAAAAATTCTCTTCCTACTTCATTGGGGAATTTGTTTCCCATGACACGGTGAAGCAATTTATAGAATCAATACCTTGTGACTTCATTTATTATAGAGGATGCATCTTGTCTAGTTCATCCTTTATGTTTATTTTTGCATAATCACTTGTACTCTGTATCTACTTCTTCATAATATTTAATATTCTCCACTTTATGTATGGTTTAATTCTCACACCAAACAGCTTCCTCAGAGGGCAGGATCTTTGTTAGGAAAAACAGAATTCACACAGGTGAGCAGATGAGGAACTAACTTCTTTCTAAGCTCTTGAGCACTTTGGATAGAGATAGGTGTGTTTGGGGTAGTAGGCTTAATGTATTTAATGCATTCTACTAGAAGTTGCTGAAGAATTAGGAATGCTGTATCTCTGTGGCAAGCACATTACAATGTCTTCTCACTAATACTGAGTTTGGGGATTGGGAATTTGTTCTTCACTATCATTCCTTCTGTGCCCACATAGTAGAGTACTCTGGCTAATTGTCTGGTTTGGAAATTCTAAACCCACCTTGCTCCTGCCTCCTGCTTTGTTTGCTCTTATAGCTCTCCTCATTCCAAAACATCTTTTCTGTCTCTGATTGTTACAAATAAAGCAAGACAACAGCAGCTCAGAATTGAGTCATGTTCTGCTACTGGGAATCCTAACAAAGATGAGGGTGGAAAACAAAATAACATCTCTCTTGTTACTTTTATTTATTTTTAGTTTTAAACTATGCTAGGTTAGAATTTCAAACAATACCAAGAGACTGGCTGAGCTTTTCTGTTTATTTAGAGGAGTTAAAAGTTTGGGAAATCCTCACTCATTGAGCATGTAACAAGTTTCTGAGAAACTAGAAAGGGTTTCTGAGTAGAGGGTCTTGGGATCATAGAGATAGTGGGTGACATTTAGCATCATATATTATGGATTAGCATATTAAAAAAAAATCTCTTAGATCCTTTTACTACTGGATTATATAAATAATCCTAGTGACTCTGTACCACTGATGATTACATTTTCTTCTTTCCTCAGATAATTTAGTATTTGCTTGACAATATTAACTTGCAAAAAGGTGGTATAGACAAGTCATCTTGTTTTTTCCCCAATGGAATAAAATAATATCCTAAGTGATTTATGCTCTCAAGGAAATACTGTCATGTAGAGAAAAAAAAGCACAGCTTTTGAAATATGTTACATATTTTTTCTGCACTCCAGAGTCCAAATCTTTTTCAATTTGAACTTAGAAGGATTTCTAAGATTAAAAAAAATGGATTACTCTTGGTCAACTAATCTTTGACAAAGCAGGAAAGAATGTCCAATGGAAAAAAGACAGTCTCTTCAACAAATGGTGTTGGGAAAATTGGACAGCCACATGCAGAAGAATGAAACTGGACCATTTCCTTACACCACACACAAAAATAGACTCTAAATGGTTGAAAGACCTCAATGTGAGACAGGACTCCATCAAAATCCTAAAGGAGAACACAGGTAGCAACCTCTTCGACCTCAGCCGCAGCTACTTCTTCCTAGAAACATCGCCAAAGGCAAGGGAAGCAAGGGCAAAAATGAACTATTGGGACTTCATCAAGATAAAAAGCTTTTGTACAGCAAAGGAAACAGTCAACAAAACCAAAAGACAACCGACAGAATGGGAGAAGATATTTGCAAATGACATATCAGATAAAGGGCTAGTATCCAAAATCTATAAAGAACTCATCAAACTCAACACCAAAAGAACAAAGAATCCAATCAAGAAATGGGCAGAAGACATGAACAGACATTTTTCCAAAGAAGACATCCAAATGGCCAAAAGACACATGAAAAAGTGTTCAATATCGCTCGGCATCAGGGAAATCCAAATCAAAACCTCAATGAGATACCACCTCACACCAGTCAGAATGGCTAAAATTAACAAGTCAGGAAATGACAGATGTTGGCGGGGATGCAGAGAAAGGGGAACCCTCCTACACTGTTGGTGGGAATGCAAGCTGGTGCAACCACTCTGGAAAACAGTACGGAGGTTCCTCAAAAAGTTGAAAATAGAGCTACCATACGATCCAGCAATTGCACTCCTGGGTATTTACCCCAAAGATACAAAAGTAGGGACCCGAAAGGGTACGTGCACCCCGATGTTTATAGCAACAATGTCCACAATAGCCAAACTGTGGAAAGAGCCAAGATGTCCATCAACAGATGAATGGATAAAGAAGAGGTGGTATATATATACAATGGAATATTATGCAGCCATCAAAAGGAATGAGATCTTGCCATTTGCAACGACGTGGATGGAACTGGAGGGTATTATGCTGAGCGAAATAAGTCAAACAGAGAAAGACATGTATCATATGACCTCACTGATATGAGGAATTCTTAATCTCAGGAAACAAACTGAGGGTTGCTGGAGTGGGGAGTGGGGTGGGAGGGATGGGGTGACTGAGTGATGGACACTGGGGAGGGTATGTGCTCTGGTAAGCGCTGTGAATTGTGCAAGACTGTTCAATCTCAGATCTGTACCTCTGAAACAAATAATGCAATATATGTTAAGAAAGAAAAAAAGAAGAAGAATGTAGCAGGAGGGGAAGAATGAAGGGAGGGAAATCGGAGGGGGAGAAGAACCATGAGAGACGATGGACCCTGAAAAACAAACTGAGGGTTCTAGAGGGGAGGGGGGGTGGGAGGATGCGTTAGCCTGGTGATGGGTATTGAGGAGGGCACGTTCTGCATGGAGCACTGGGTGTTATGCACAAACAATGAATCATGGAACACTATATCTAAAACTAATGATGTAATGTATGGGGATTAACATAACAATAAAAAATTAAAAAAAATGGATTACTCAACCTACTGCTGGTTGGTTGAGATGTTAATTATATTTTTCTATATTTTTTATTTTGTTCAAGTTGAATATTAGATGTCATACTTTTCATTCTAACCATCTCCCATTTCACTGTGCTCAGACTCGCAGAGGAGAATGGCGTACTTTCACTCTATGTGACAGTGTCTGAATGGAGGCTAACGACAGACTCTTGAGAGATGCAGTAGGATAAATTCTGACTAGCCTGAAAATTCATGATCTAAGCATATATGAAGGAGGCTATGCTGCATATTTAAATGAAGAATCAGTTTATCTTTGGAGAAGACAAAATATATTAGCTCTAAGTATATCTAAAGATAATGATTCAGCGTAACAGTGAAGCAACATTTAAAAATACAGCACTATCTATGACACAGATTGCCCCTTAGCTCTTCCGCATCCCTAAAGAAATCATATTCTGAGTTCTGAGGAGAGGAATATATAACCAAAGAACACATTTTTTTAATTTCAAAAAGAAAATTATTAAGGAGTTACTCCACACATACACAAAAACACCAAGCCCAGAATGATTTCACAGAGGAATTCTACCAAACATTAAAAGACAGCTCATCTCGGGTGCCTGGGTGGCTCAGTTGGTTAAGCAACTGCCTTCGGCTCAGGTCATGATCCCGGAGTCCTGGGATCGAGTCCCGCATCGGGCTCCCGGCTCAGTGGAAGCCTGCTTCTCCCTCTGACCCTATCCCCTCTCATGCTGTTTCTCGCTCTCTCTCTCAAATAAATAAAAAAAAAAAAAAAAAAAAGACAGCTCATCTCATTGCTCTATAAATTATTTCATAGCAAGGAAAAGTAGAACTTCTCAATTTTATATATATACACAAACACACACACTTTAAGCCCAAAGCTAGTATTTAAATTATCAGGGGAAATAGAGGCGTGAGGCATTTCCAGTAAGATTGGGAAGAAGGAAAAGATGCCTACTTTCTCCACTATACTTCAACATTTTCATAGTGACATCAGCCAATGCAATTAGATAAGATAAACCAATTGGGGCATAATAATTGCTTATGAAACCCTAGAGTGCAAATGATAAAACTAGCCCCAACAATAAAAGAATAAAGTAAGTGAGCAGATAAAATAGAAACAAAAATTATTAGCCCTCATTTACATAAATGATAACAATTGTCAATAGCAACAAAAAATTAACTATTTTGAAATTAATTTAATAAGAAATTTGAAAAAATTTAAAGAAAACCTTCCAACACTACTGAAAGACTAGATTTAAAATAATGGAGAGCTTTCTTTGTTCATAGATGGGATAGAGTTACATCACAAACAGGAAGGTTTTCCTTACTTTATGAACATAATGGAATCCTAATTAGTATGCACAAGCATTTTTGTGAAGTTAGACAACGTGATTCAAAAGTTCATACTGAAAAATAAACATGCGCAGATAGTTTGGAAAACACTGGAAAAGTTAAACTGCATGGAAGACCAGCCATTATGATATTAAAGCATATCGTAATTACAACATTGTGATGCTCTTCCATGAATAGACAAACCAGTGAAATAGAAAAGAAAGCCAAGAAATAGACCCAATGAACATATGGAAATTTAATATATCATGAATATGGCATCTCAAAACATTAGGACGATGATGTACTATTTAATAAATGGTACTGGAACAATTGAGTAACCTTTCAGAAAAAGATTAAGTGAGCTCTGTTCCTCACTTTATTCTCAAGAATAAACTCCAAATAGATTAGGCATTTAAATGTGAAACCATTGAGTTCTATAAGAAGACTGAGGGAATTTCTCTATAACCCATGTATTTTAAACCTTGCTTATTAATACTCAAAATCCAAGTCAACATAAGATTGATATATTAGACTATATAGTAGTGATACAAATTTTCCATGACAAAAGAATCAACTCCAGAAGCAAATAAGCAAAAAAAAAAACCCCAAAACAGATCACCACCGCCAACAAAAAATCCTAACAAGCTGAGAGAAGAATGTGTGTAACTTAAAACTGAGAGTAAGGGCTAATATCTGTGTGTGTGTGTGTGTGTGTGTGTGTGTGTGTCTGTGTGTCTGTGTGTCTGTGTGTCTGTGTGTCTGTGTGTCTATCTTATCATTTGAAGGACCAAGGACCAAAAACCCAATGAGGAAAAATATATAAGATATTTCTCAAGAAGGTCATTAAAATGTCCCTTGACCATATCAAAATTCTAAACTATTCATAAATATATACAAAATAAAACAGTACAAATGCACAATTTTTCTCCTAATAAGATTGATAAGAATATATTACAAAAGTCTGCAGACATTTTCAATATTTTCTAATGGAAAGCAAATTGGTAGCATTCTTTCTGGAGAGGAATTTGACAGTAGCTAAAAATATCGACATATGCACTTACCTTTTGACTCATTGATCTTCTAGGACACTACCCTGAAGATACACCTCCAAAAACACAAAAACACTTATGCACATAGATATTTGTTGTAGTATTGTTTCCAATTTCATAATCATGGAAACAGTTTAGATACATATACTTAGAAGAATTGGTGACTAAACTCTGTCAGATTTACACAGTGGATTACCATGTGGCTATAACAGAGTATCAAAGATCTGTATAAACTTAATATTGAATGAGCCCCTGTGTATAGTAAGTTAAGAAAGAAAAAAGCAAGTGCAAAAAAACATCAATAGTATAGAAAGGAAAAACAGAAAGAAAAAGATATAAGAAAATACAGGTGTATTTACTCATCTGTAGAAGAGAAATACAGGAATGATAATCCAGAAACTAATGAAACTGGTTACCAGTAGGGAGTGGGTGGGGATGGGATGCAAAAATGGGGGGCATGGGAACGATGGAGTAGGGATAATAAGGCAGTGACACTGAGATAACCTTTAGTCCAGGTTTGACTCTTAATACCATGGGACTGTTTCACTTACTCAAAAAGAGTATATGAGTAATTTATGTCAACCAGGATATAAGGAAAACCCCAAATAGTATGCAAAATATAACAAATGAACCTAACTATGTTACAGGTAACAAGATAACCACAGTAAAATGGATGAAAAAGAGATGAACTGACCTAAGTAAACTTCCTAAAACAGTATTTTGACAGAATATTATAAGGCTAAAGATAAAAATAACTATTTAGACATTATGCTATAGTTAGTAAATTTGCATTTTGTGTAGTTTATAAGTTAGAAATTCTGAAACCTTATGTGTATAATAAAATTGGGCAAATAAAATATGCAGTGGTCAATGAGGGTCACATTTCTCACCATAGGAGAAAGGAATTACAATGAGGACAGGAAGAAGGCTAGAATCATCTCTGTTGTGTTGGATTGGAATAGGAGGTATTAGTATGAACTCATGGATACACATACAAATGTGTGTATTAAGTGTATTCATTATCTACTGCTGTGCCACAAATCACCACAAACTTAAACACTTAAAACCACAAATATTTACTGTCTCAAGCTTTTGTATGTCGGAAGTCTGGGAAGTTTAGCTGGGTCTTGCTTTAGGGTCTCACCTGACTGCAGTCAAGATGTTGGCAGGAAGTGTTCTCATCTAGAGGCTCCACTGGAAAAAAAGTACTTCTCAGCTCACCCGGGTGTTGGCAGAATACGTTTATTGCTGCTGTGGGACTGAGAGCTTCGGTTTTTTGCTGGCTGTTGCCAGTGGTCTCCCTCAACTCCTAGAGGCTGCCTTCATTTTCCCATCATGTGGGCTGTCCATGGACCAGTTTACAATATGGCGGCTTGCTTCTTCAAGGCCAGACAGGAGTAAAAGAGCGAGTCTGCAAGCAAATGGAGTCTCATTATCACCTTTGCTGCATTCTCTCATTTAGAAGCAATTCATAGTTCCTGTCCACACTCAAGGGAAGGGAATGCACACAAAGGCACAAACACCAAGAGATAGAGCTTGGGAATGGGACACCTAGAGTCTGTCCATTGTCTACAGGTTTAAGTACACATACATATATTTTCTGGGTCTGTCCATTTAGAAGTTATAGAAGCAACATTAGAATATAAATCAGTAATTTTACATCAGTAATATCCAAAAGATTTATTTTTCTCTAAAACCTCAAAAGTTTAAAATAGACTTTGTCTTCCATGAGATGTAATTTCCTTTGGTGGGATGTTTCTCTCCTTCCCCCTTTTATGGCAGTTAACTTATAAGACACTGACCTGGCTTACTTTGATACATGATCTATGAAAAGTAACCATTTTCTATCAGTGTATGGATAGCATTTTACAAAAATATATTGCACTTAATTTAAATGCTTTAATTTATATGGCTAATATAGTCCGATAGCCCCAATTTTACTGCTAGAAATGAAATAGAATTTTTTTGAGGATTTTTCTTTTCATTAAACTGAATTGCATTTAAATGTTAATTCAGTTTTAAAATCTTAGGAAACATGATTCTTTTAGACATATAGAAATTTGTGAAAATAATGACATACAGTGGTGTAGCTTAGAGCAGGAATAGTTCTTTGACTAATCAGAATGGAGGGGGTGGCGGTCAAGGTTCGGAAAAGGTCATCATCGTTCCTCCAGAATGTGAAAGAGGTGGACTGCAAGAGGGAAAAACACTGAAGCAAGACCACATAATTGTCATGTTCATTGGTGTTAATTCAAGGAAAGAAACAGCTGAACCAGGGGTAGTGTGGCGGGCTCACTGGTAAAGGTTTTAGAAGCCGCTACCAACATAGTGCCTTGTTGCACCCCTGCAATTCACTTCTGAATTCTGAAACTGCTAAAAGTTAATATATTTTTATTTATATTAAAATTTTCTTGTCTTGGAATATGGACTAATATATATCATATGGAGCAATTCCTTTCTAAGGGAAATTCCTTTCTAAAGGAAAGTTGATATGTGGCTGTATGCACTTGCAATAAAAATGAGAAATTAGTAACAAAGGATGACCATAGTAGTAGCAAAAAATGGAGATATCAAATAAGAGACAGATCTAAATAAAGGACATGGTAGTTGGTAGTTAGGAAAAGGATAGGGTCAGCATGGTTGCTATTCTGAAATTTTTGAGGAGTCCTACACTTGCTATAAATTACTGTACCAGGACATTTTCCCTGTAACTTTATCGTGTATCTCATTGATATGTGATTTACCTCCGATATAGAGTAAAGCACAGTTTTGGTATTTAAAGAATTCTGTGTTTATTATGGTTCCATTAGAGAAACAGAACTAGTATGAGTATTCTGGAAAAATAAAATTGCGAGAATAGGCTTACGCATTGTGGGAGCAATGGGTGTAGGAGTCTGGAACTGGAATTTGAAGATGAAAGTCCACTGACCAGAGCCCAGGAGGCAGGTGTATCTGGCTCCCAGAGGGGGAAGGGGAAGAACGGGTGAGGCCCGTGGAAGTCTGTCCCCTCTGCACCTGCTGGGGGACCTGGGGTCACTGTTGCCAGCAGGCGACGGCTGGGGAGGAGTTTACTGTGGAGTGTAGCAGAGTGGGGACAAAATGGAATTCACCAGTGTGTGCATTGGCCAGTTGCTGCCTGTAACCATCATGGCATCCAGAGAGAAGAATCTTCTAATGCTTCACTTCTGTCATCCAAATCTCACAAATTTCAGTTCTCCTCAAATAACCCAAAATATAAAGGAGAGAAGATTCTTGGGAATGTGGTACCAGCTTAGTCGAGTTGACACTTTACACAACAGTGCATGACTGATAGGTGAGAAAAAGGAATCCCATGGAAAATTCCCTTTGTACGTTCCCCCAGCCATACGTACAATGCCTGGGTTGCTACTTTGCCTTCCTGGACTTCAATGTCAGGTGTGTCAACACGAATGATAATTTTTCCATTTTGGGAAGCCTCCATTTTGCAATTGAAACTAATTTTCGTAAATGAAAGAAAATATGTGACACACTGACATTTTCTTTTTAAGTATGCCCTAAGTAATCATCTTCTCTTGTAGAGACCCCACCACAAAATCCTAGCCAGTGAAGAAATCTAACCGAGTAATTTGGCTTCATTTTTCAAAGGGTTGCTGGTGAATATGACATGCAGGAAGGAAAAAAAAAGTATGATTTGAAGTATCAGCATCTTTTAGTCTAAAGTTTGTATAGGCTAGCTATGCCTTTTTTTACAAAGCCAGAGCAATCAATTGAAAAAGAAAAACACAAAGTTTAAATAAATGTTTTGCATAATTGCTGCATAAGAAAAATAGATTGATGTTTACATGATATTACTTCTATTTTGCTGAATTGACTAGAGTTTTAAAGATCACATAAGCCAAAACTCAGCTCCATTTTTGCTTTCTCATAGTTCAAAGTTCTATTAGCACATTATTTCAGAATCTAAACTGTATAACTTCCAAGAAGTGGAATCAATGAAAACATTTGACAAATGTACCTTACAGGAAGTTTCTGTTTGCACTGAATGAAAATATTCAGAACCCATGCAAATTATGCATTGTTAGCCCTTTACAGCACCATGTAGTGTTTTTATAATGCAGGGTTATGAATATCTGCCCTTCTGTTGATGAGAAATAAAACTGGCACCAACAGCTGGTGCCCCCTAAGTTCACTCTGAAGAGAGTAGTGCTGAAAGGTGCTGGATGTGACCTTCTCTCTGTAACTCAAGCTTTTCCTTCTACCACCCTATCCCCACCAGCGTGAGGAAGCCTATGGATCTGCCTTTTTTAAAAGATAGAGTAAAACAGGTAGATTAAAAGAGTTTTAGTGGAGGATTCCCATGCACATTTTAGAAGTGCGCACAGTCCTCTTTTCTGTGGCAGCCCCGTGGGGAATTCACAGTTAGACCTGCAGCTTCTCTAAAGCACATTGTTGTAAGCTCAGGGATCTTGGTCCACAGATCTCTTTGCAAATGTTGTGGGGGATGTTATTCTGGCGTTTGTGCCAAGACTTCTAGGCAAAGATGGTGAATATACCAGATAATTCTCCACCTTGGCTTTTCAGATTCTCACTGAAGTAGGAGGAAAGGGCTTTTCATATGATGGACATCAAAAAGGACAGAAAATGGGGGACAAGGCAATGATAATTTGGAATCACAAAGCAGATGGAGGAGTTGACTGATTCAGCTCTTCAGTTGAATGAAGGCTAAATGAGTCAAGTCTACAATCCCCAAAAAGCCCAGGGATTGGAGACATCCAGTCTCTATGAAGTGTTGGGTAAAAGAGGATTTTTTTGCAATCTGATTAAAAGACTACCTGGGATCGGGGCGCCTGGGTGGCTCAGTTGGTTAAGCCACTGCCTTCGGCTCAGGTCATGATCCTGGAGTCCCGGGATCGAGTCCCACATCGGGCTCCCTGCTCAGCAGGGAGTCTGCTTCTCCCTCTGACCCTCCTCCCTCTCATGCTCTCTGTCTCTCATTCTCTCTCTCGCAAATAAATAAAATCTTAAAAAAAAAAAAAAAGACTACCTGGGACCACCTGGAACCCTCTGCACTCTGAGATCCTGGTTGATAGCCCCTCTCACCCTGGCAGAAGACTGGAGATTTCTTGTCTAGAGACCAGAAACATAAGTTATGTTGAATCAGAAATCATGGTTGAAGTTAGAGGGGCTGCACTGAACACAAGAGGACAAAGTGAAAGTTTATATAGTGAATATTGAGTCTTATGACACACGCACACCATCTCTTCTCACTTGGTTTCCAAAATGCCATCGTGTAGGCTTTTGTCTTCCATGTAGGGAAAGGAAAAATAAATGTTCTTGATGGTTGAAGTAGGGGAGAGAACTTCATTATTGTGGGAGAAAAGAGTAAATGGTACTGGATCCCTCAGTGAAACACAGTGTTGAGTCAGTTAGCTGAAAGTGTGCATTGGACACTTCACTCTACTTTTAATTAACCAACCATTAACTAGGAAGAGACAACTGAAGATCATTAGATGTTTATGAAATCAGAAGCAAAGATAAGTGGGCATAACAGTTTGAGGGAAACAGATCATGCAGGAGAAAGAAAACTTCAAAAATCATCCAAAATATGTTTATAGACCTAGAGAAGATATTGCATTCAACAATATCTATACTTAATATAAAATAGTTACATAATGTAACATTCTTGAACATTAAAGATATGAAAGCAAAATTGAAGATGTCTATATTGGAAGATGAATTGAGAGTCTGGCGTACCCGGATGTAAACTAGGAAAGAAAAGATAAAGTAAGAGAGGGCTAATTCTGGGTGTAATTACTGAGTAATAGGAAGAGTGAAATGAAGTGGAGGGAGAGAAACCATCAAAGTCTGGTTTGAGTAAAATTCTAAAAACTGACAAACTGGAGTTTCAGTTGGAAAAGTTATTTTTATCCAGCACATTGGTGGAAAAATAGGCTTATAGTAAAATATATCACTGTGCAATTTAAGATCGTTAGCAACAAAAAGTTCTCCATGAAAAGTATCCTGTAGGCTTCCAAAAAGAAGGAAAAGAAAGCCACATAAAATAGAAGAGTCGACAGAATCCCACTTCTCAAAAGAACATTGTCAGAAGACCATGGAAAAAGACCTTTGGGTTTTTGATGAAAAATGTCTTCCAGCATAAATTCTCTACGGCTAAATATGGGTTAGTCTCTCTGGGACTGATCACCGGATGGCTTGCCTCCGTGAGAGGAAACTGCTTTCCTGCAAAACTCCATGGCCCAAGGGTTAAGGCTCTGCATTTTAGCCTCCAGCTTCCAGCCACACTAGGGAACATCGATGCTCAGCAGCCATGAATGTCCATCTGGCTCTGTAGGCCTGGAGAAAGGTTTTGTGGTATCACACTACTGTCGTATCCTGGCACCTGGTCACACCAGCTGAGTGTCTGGTGTTCATGGCCCTGTAGCTTTAAGCCCTGCAGCCTGGGGGCGGGTTCCCTTGTCCATGCCTGGTGTCCAGGCCAGACCGAGTCCTGGGTGATCTTTGGAAAGCAATGGGCAATGAGAAACTTACAGACCTGTTCACTCTTCCATCTGCCTGAATTTTTCTTAAGAAACCTTGCTTCAGCAGATCTGACATGTACGTGTGGTATTACCATCCATATTGCCATATGTTCCTTATGTACGACATTTGGTGCAATGAGGAAGTTTTCTTGGTACCCACCCAACATATGCTTCTAAAAACAAATGAAAGAATCAGCTTAAAAAAAAAAAAAAAAAAAACTTGGATATTGAAATGTCTATTAGATGCTAAGTACACAACCATTGGAATGTATAACTTCTGCTTGTTCACAGGAATGAACTTCCACTCTTCTCAAGAAATATGAGAACCAGGGAATTAGTTGAATGGAAGAAAGTTCCTTGTTTATTAACTATTTGGGATGGAGTCGTTTCCTCCATCAAAGGAAGAAGAACCAGAAGCCATAATCCAGTGTATCTTTCTCTCTCTCTCTCTTACACACACACACACACACACACACACACACACACACACACACACAGGATATCGTATGCCCCCCTCATGATTACCCAAGGATGTGTGCAGTCAGACTCAGCACCCGTTCCACAGGCTGCAGGGGCTCTTAGGAGAGGACACATTTTATTCGAAGACATGCATGAGGAGGATCCCAACACTGCACCCACTCCCAGTGAGTTTAAGGTGGTACTAGTCATTCTGGTGGAATGAACCATCCCTGTCCTGTAGCCTCAGAGTCATCTTTTGACTCATATGCTCATGCAGGAGTGTTGACTGTCCAACTGTCGATTCCCTTACACACAGTTGGAGTGTTGGAGAGATATCCAGGCACTTGGAAATGAAGAACAGCCCTCTCTCCCATTTGCCTCAGTGGCCCCTGATATTCCACTGGCAGTGGCCACCTGACAATGTCTAAACCCCCTTCCAGTTCCTCTCATGGGAATGCCACAGCTTTTATAGGTTCTGAGTGTCTTTTGCTTGGAGAAAAGCCTTTCAGGTTATGGAAGAGGACTTCAAAATAAGGACTAACCTATCCAAAACAGATCTCCTATAGGCTGATATCCCAAAGAAGGAGCACGTCTCTTATAAAGATCTAAATTAGTTACCTGTTAGTGCTTAATCTCGGCCAATCACTGCCCTTAGACCCTCATGCCCGGATCCTACCAGGTGAGGGTTTAGTGCTTCTTTTTCCACGAACAGTAAGCTTACCAGAAGGAATGAAGCCAAGATTCTTGCATGTTATAGTGCTCCTTTCCCCTAGCTGTGATCCCTACTGGGCAGGGGCTTGATTCCCCAGTAATGCAGCTTCCAAGCCTCACACCCAAAGGCTGAGAGTCTTCTCCCAGAGCCCACTGCCCACATTAGCCATGATGCTGTATGTGGAACTGGAATGCAGACAGCGACGTGGAACCTCTCATCCTCATGGGTTTGGCCTCAGGAATAGAGCTTCTGCAAGTCGCGTGTGTGAGCTCTTTGGCTCTTGATCCTTTTCTCATTACACATACTTCATCAAACTGTGTTCTTTAACTTTAGGACAGAACTAAGCTTCAGACGGTGCCTCAACACGTTCCCATCTTCTTCATGTACTCTTTCTCAGGAAACTACTGGTGGATATAATCCCCACAACAAAGGGGATAAATCAAGAAGGAGGAAGACATGATATCCAGGATACAGGGGACCCAACACACACAGAAAGTGGGGGTCCTTTGGAAAGTGTTTAAATGATACTCCAAAGTAGCAATGTTCATCTGGTGCAAAAAAAAATTGAGATTGAGTTTCAGGTGAATTTTCTTCAAGAAGATTAAATTGATGGAATACCTGATTGTTTTAATATACTGCACAAAAGTTTGTCCAAATGAGGCAGAATTTGGAGTTAAATACTGCCTATAAATACTGCACTTAAACCTAGAAGCACCCCGCAAGAATGCTAACAAAATACATCCTACAATAAATACTTTATAGTGTTTACTACACATAATGATGCAATCTTTAATTCTTACCTAATTAAAATTATACTGGGACCATACTAGAAAGGTTTATAAGAGAGATATGTGCGTGCGTGCGTGCGTGTGTGTGTGTGTGTGTGTGTTTTCCCATGGAGGGGGACAGTTGTGGAGGTCAGGCCTCCTTTATAACAGGGGGAGTCATAACCAAACCCTGAAATTAAAGGAGAAGTTAGTATGTTGACATGACATGAAAGCTGTAGAATCATGATTGTGGAGACCTGAGAGGTAGCTGAAGAGTCGGCACCGACCATCCCTGAGAAGCGGGGAGTGGATAGGGAGGCCGTGCCATGAGCTGTGTGCTATGCTCTCAGTGAAGCCCACAAACAACTATGATGAAACGGGGTCAGCCGTGGAGAAGTCATTTTGTGAGGCAAAGAGTACAGTTGTGAAGTAGAAGAGAAAGTGGGCTGATTCTCAGGAAAATTATTTTAGTTGTCAGAACCAGGGCAAGCACCTCATTACAGCTTCTCTGAGCTTGTGTCCTGAAGATCCTGCAGTCCTCAATGGACCCCTTGATTACATTGCACAAAAACACTAGGCTCTGGGCATCATTAAATTTTGTGTTGGCTCTCCAGATTGAACAAATCATTGTTGTCTGTTTCAAATGTCAATGAGTAGTTGTTTTTATAGATCTCTCTTGGAATCATAAAATTAATTGTGTTTTCTAAGTCATATTGAACACATACATCTATGATGACAAGCTTGTGTATGTTTACCTAAAACCATCAAAATTTTCTTCAGCTTTTACATTGAAAGTTTTAATAAATAGTTTGAGAGGTCATGAAAAGTGAACAAATGATACATTTTCCCTTCTTACAAGTGGGATTTGTAACATTTAATCTTGAGTTATCATTGGTAAATATCACCAATCCTTTGTGTTTGGGATACATTGTTCTTTATTTTCAAGTTAAGGAAAATATATTCTCCAAAGAATTGGATTGGAATCCTGCAATTCCCAGTCTCAAGAGTATGTAACTTCACAAAAGCAATTTAACAAAAAGTAAATAACATCTGTCTTTCATAATGATTGAGGTCAAATAAGACGAGATATAAAATGGTTAGACCAGTTCCAGATGCAGAGTATATATTTGAGACATTTGAGATTGCCTTTTTTCCTTATGCCATGATCTTTGGGAGATAGAACCGCAGAAAACTGGGATCCTATTTTACTCCTCTCCTGAGGGAACCAAAAACTTTTTTTTTTTTTTTTTTTTTTTTAAAGAGACAAGGAGCCATGCAGGGAGAAGAAATGTCCCCAGTACAATAAAGGACAGCAAGTCTGCCAAGAAAGTTGAGGAAGAAGGAATGAGCTTGGGTGTACAGTCCAGGTTTTCTGGGTAAAGAGCACAAGTTAAGGGATGATTTCATTGCAGCCCTAGAGATAGAAACCTCCAGAGGGACTTCAGGTTTTTCTCCCAGCATCCATTTGCTCACATTCCAGGTGAGTGAAGGGAAGGAAGCCGGGAACCTTCCCTCCTCTCTCATCTGCATCCCCCTCCAGAAAGGATTTATTTACATCCAGAACTAGGGTCTCTCCTCTCCCTGCCCCTCCCTCTTTCTCTCCCCAGGCTCTTGGTCACCTCCCCTGTTTCCTTCTCTCCCCCTCCCACAAGGGAGGCGAGCAGATGTCCAGACACTCTAAGGAAGCCGTGGAATTCTGGGGCTCCTACCATGTGGTACAAATGGCACAGATTGTCCCGGTGAACACAGGGCCCCCACCATCCCCCAGAGGGCACAGGGGTTGAAGAACTGCCTCTGCTGGGTGCTCCTGGCTGTGGTTTGGGCAGTAAGGAATGCTCTGCATTCCTATACAAAACTGTGGCTGCCACGTAATCTCTGACTCCTCAGTTTCTGTCTCAATATTCCACGTAAGCTGGGGACACAGAAGGGCATAATGTGCGGATGTGCGGTTGATGTTCGAGCAAGCTGGAAGTGGGCTGTCATAAGGGAGGGAGATACAACACCAAGGACCCTCAGTTTTGTAGACGCATACATTAAATTTACATAAAATATTAAGCAGGGAAATGCACTGAGTCAGAGTTACTTCACCAGCAACTGAATGACCGTAGCTACCTTAGGAAGCACACGTCTTTCAAAAATCTAAAATCGCACAGAGTGAGCACACCTTATGCTCTGGGCACAATGATAAGCACCTCAGATAAGAGCTCTCCCAGCAAATGAATGGAAGACCAGTATTTCTCTAGCCCAGGGATAAAAAGAAACAGTTAAAGCAAGAACTTATAAGGCATTTACTTCTGCAATATTATATTTAAATTTATGTCATTCATTCACCACTATTTGTCTATCGAAACAAGCTCTTTCCTTCCAAGTGAATCTGCTGATTAGATATCACCACAATCTCTTTAGCATTAAAAAACTATAAGTTATAACCTATGATAGCCATTTTTAGTTTCTGTAAAGAGAGCAAAAACTTAAGACAATTGAGAATTATTGTGAACACATGGTACTTGAAAATTTTATGAATTTTCCTAATTTTACCTATTGCCTTGGCTAACCCTAGTTAAAGTAACATTTTGAGTGACTTTGACTTTTTCATATTTACATTTCTGTAAGTTAATTCATATTATCATCTCACCATTTTCCACTGTGCTTGGCATAGATAGGTCCTTATAAATATTGGTTGGATGACTGATGGACTCCCCACTTCAGAGTGAGAAGAGTGAGGCTCACAAAGACTCAGTCACATGCCCAGTATTACACCATCAGTAAGAGTGGTACCCGGTCTCCACCCCACATCTGGCCCCAAGCCCACATTCTTCAGGACTATATTATGCTGAGCTCCTACTTGAAAACTTCAGGTTCCTCAAATTCTCCATCACCACTGGTTAGTTGGAAAACAAGCTGTGATTAACAAGACTGATAGTGGCCAATGAAATTTATGATTTTGTAAATATTTAAAATAGGGCTTTACAGCCTAGATAAATTCATACAATTTTGGGGAAAAGTGACTTCAGAGCATATCTATTTTTTTATATGAAGAAGCAGAAATAGAGTAATTTGCCACTTGTCTCTGAGAACCTGGCTGTCTATAACCATTGTGTAAATATGCAGAAATATTTAAAAACACAAGTGTTCTGAAAAATAAAAGCAGATGGAGTTACAACCAATTTAACAAATCTTTGTGTAATGGAAAGTAATTATGGTAATAATTATATATAAGTAAATAATGGTAATTATTCAAAAAGATATTAAAAAAAACAAATATTTTCCATTTGCATTTTTATTTACCAAAGCAAATATAATTAAAGCACTTTTTATTTTAGAGAATACTTTTTTCTCTGTTCCATCTGATGCTATAAAGCAGATTTTAGAAATATATAGTAAAATGTAAAGTTCTTGCTTATTATGTGCAACTTTGATACCAAGAGAAATCTTATATTGTTGGTTAGTTGATTTAACATCCTGTTTCCTCTGGAGGAGATGTTTCACACACAAAGGGGCAAAACAAAGTCCATTCATGTTATGTTACCGCAGTAATAAATTCCTACCCAAGACATTCTTTTGTAATCATGTTGGTGCAAATTTGGCATAATTGATACGCATTTTTTCTTATCTCCCCTAAAGGATTTTCTTTTGTTCCTAAAAGAGCACAATCTCGATCAATGTGGCATAGTTATGTTCTGCCATTTCTCGAGAACATACAACCTAAAACAAAGCGTGATTTATGTTTCTATTTTCCTCTAAAGTTTTAAACTTATCTTTTCTCTGATGTTATTCTTTACTTCATTTGTCCGCTTAATTCAGTGTTCGCTCATGTCTGTACTACCTTGGCACCTTAAACCTGCTTGTATCATTCATGTTATATTGTATTGTGATTAACTGTTGGCATGCATGTCTCTTACTAGACCTGAACAACCCAGTAGAATGGATGGGAATATTCCATATCTGTGCTGTCTCTACTCACATGTGACTACTTAACATTTAATATAGCCAGTTCAAATGAGAAAGTAGATTTTTAATTTTATTAAATTTTTATTGACTTAAATGCCATACTTGGCTAGGGTCTACCATATTGGACTGCATAGTATTAGAACATAAATTCTTCAACTGTGTTTTATTTTTAATTTAAATTGACTAGGAATTTATAAAATAGTTAGGTGAATTGATATTCCAGACTGTAACTAGAGGGCAGTACTTAATATATGACCAAGATATTTTTAACCCAACTCTTGGTAAATATAAAATTTTCTTTAAAAGTTGACAATAATTATTGGCCTTTCAATATTCTAGCAGAAACATATTATCTTACATTCTATTTATATCAAGGAAATGGCTTAGGAAACAACCAATATTTGTAATTTCAAGTGAACTTTGTAAAACATTATTCTCCATTGCTAAATATACTTACACTTCACACTAGCAATTATGTGTATGTAAATTTGTATAAATATATAAATATGTCATATATGTGTGTATGTATATCATCATATATATCATTTTTGTCATATATATCATATATATATATATTCCATGCACCTTATTAACTTATTTGAAAATGCTATTTAAATTTCAGTTATTTTTCTCACTGGATCATACTCTTTCTTGTAAGTGATTTTTGCCACCTTTATTCTCTTCTTTGTGTTGATTTCTGTCAGATATCTCTGGATTACGGAGGTCATAATTTACCTAGTTTGTATATTTTTGGGTTTCTTATTTTTCTTATGGAAATCTATGTTTCTTGGACAAAGGCATTGATAATTATACTTTTAAATCAATATTTTTTTTTCTCCTAAGATTTTATTTACTTATTTGACAGATAGAGACACAGCGAGATAGGGAACACAAGCAGGGGGAGTGGGAGAGGGAGAAGCAGGTTTCCCGCCGAGCGGGAAGCCCGATGCGGGGCTCGATCCCAGGACCCCGGGACCATGACCTGAGCCGAAGGCAGACGCTTAACGACTGAGCCACCCAGGCGCCCCACTTTTAAATCAATATTATAGTAATATTTGTTGATTTAAGCTAATATAATTTACTCCCCAAGTCTCTGGAAAATTTTGAGAAAAGATGTATTAAATGAAATACTAGAACAGAGTAATAAAAATTAATATGACTAAACAATTTTACTTAGTATGAATTTCCAAAATTGGTGAAAATGAACAGTTTTTTTAATGGAATTTTCAATGACAGTATTACCCAATTAACTTTACCAAATCAAAAAAATTTAAAAAGGTAGGATGTGGAGAATATTTAAAAACTGTAATATGAAAAAAAGCTAGGAAAAAACCAGAAACTGAAAAGTGTTTGTCAAAGTCTTGCTTTAAGGGCAAACTTTCAAAATTTCACTATTGTTATAATATACACTGATAAATGGCAAACAACCTTTTATAAGCAGATGTGATTAAGACTGACCTATAGGTGCCATGAGCTATTCCTTTATAAGAAATTATTTCTAGGGGCGCCTGGGTGGCTCGGTCGTTAAGCGTCTACCTTCGGCTCAGGACAGGACCCCAGGGTCCTGGAATCGAGTCCCGCATCGGGCTCCCTGCTCGGTGGGGAGCCTGCTTTCCCTCTCCCTCTGCCTGCCGCTCTGCCTACTTGTACTCTCTCTCTATCTCTCTGTCAAATAAATAAATAAAATCTTTAAAAATATATATATATCCAGATTATTTTTCCCAGACCTTATTGGAATTGCTGGGGTAGAGCAGGTCCTGGAATACAAACCATTAAGGCAGGATTTTCATCTTCCATTGATGAAATGGCAGCTTTCCTGTGTACAAAGACCAAGGCTTAGACATCTTCATCTATTTTATAAATATGATATTGTTGCTTTCCACTCAATAATCTCTCAAAAAAAAGATGCTACTATACTTAAGTATTAGAATTGTTACTTCTACAAAATGACAAAAAAAGAAAAAGAAAAGAATTGTCAGAACCATAGCACTTTAGAGACTGGCATAAAAACAGACAGCAGATCAGAGGAACAGAATTGGGAGCCCAGATGTAAAGCCGTACATGTGGACAATTAATTTATGACAAAGCAGTCAAAAACATACACTGAAATGTCTTTCCTCGATAAATTTTTCTTCAATAAATGGTGCTGGGAAAACCGGACAACCGCATGTAAAAAATGAAACTAAACCACTAGCTTTCACTATACATGAACATTAAGTCAAATTGGAGTAAAGATATGAATGTAAGATCTGAAACTGTAAAATTCTTAGAAGAAAACGTAGGCAGTAAGCTCTTTGACATCAGTCTTAGCGATGTGTTTGTGGCTCTGATGTCAGAGACATGGGAAACAAAATGAATGAACAATAGAACCACATTAAACTAAAAAGCTTCTGCACAGCAAAGGAAACCATCATCAAAACAAAAAGACAACCTACTGAATGGGAGAAGACATTTGCAAATCATATATCCGAAAAGGGGTTAATAGCCTTATCATATAAAGAACTCCTGCAACTCAACAATAAAAAAACAAACACACTGAGAAGAAAAATGATGGGGAAAACCAGTTTACCTATCATTATGTCGTTATGGCATTCATATTACCTCTATTCATTCTAGAACTGTGGGATACCAGCTGTCTGTCAGGCACTGTGGTATGCCCTGCCATACAATAACGAAGTGAACTGGCCGTTAAGAGTTTGTGTTCCCATTAGGGAGAGGCAGGTTAAGCGTACTAGTGTACTGAAAAATTTCAGGTGTCATGATAGGAAGTAAATGAGTGGTTACATTTTATTCAGGGACAAAATGGGTAATGGGGTAAAAATACTTCCCCAAAGGGTAACATTTGTGCCGAGTCTTGAAAAGGCGGTTGTGTTTACCTGTCGACAAGGTAGGAGAGGGCTCTTCAAGACTGAGGGAGCAGAGAGAGAAGGGATAGAGCCTGAGAGAGACATAAAATGGTGTGTTGGAGGAACTGCAAAGAATTTGTTTCTTACATTAAACTGAGACATACATATGAACATTCACAAGCATAGGTACACAGCAAGACTTATGAGCATGAAATTTAAAAAAAAATGAAACTCTGGGTGCTTATCAGGACATTTCCTGAGGGACCTTGAATGTCCTACTAATGAAGCCAGATGATAGCCAATGACAAGCCTACTTCTTTGTTCATAAAGAGAATATTATAGTGTGAAGGAAAATGTTTTAATAAAAACCGTCCTGGGATAATATCCTCTCTATTCTTAAAGCAGCATTTTCATGCTTTATTTCCCCCTCACTTAACTTTGTCTTTTTCAGGACCTTTCTTTAATATTCTGGGAGAAAACATTGTCTGTATTAAAAACCCTTTTAGTGTTGAAATGAGGTAAGTCACCTTCACATTCTTTAAAGCTTCAACGCAGCAATCCACAGTCAAGAGGTTATTTTTGCTCCAGGGTCCTTGCTTGGGGAACATGTTTTATAATTGTTCTTGGCACAGTGTGTGAAACAGGGGCACCTGATGCACAGAAACGCCCTGGGAAAGCCTGCACCTAAACCAGCTTTGCTCTTAAGGCACAGATTTCCCCAGCCTGTGGCCAGGCATGCCCTTAGTAAGCTGCCCCTGAAGTAAGCAGATCGCATAGTGTGATCAAGGCAAAGTATAGGTGAAAGAAAGTTCAAGGAGAAAAGGGATTTTTTTTTGAGTGAAGCAAATATGCTAAAATATAAATCAGTGAAGTAATAATTAATGTCCTTGTTAAAATGTAGTTGGAAAAATAATATGGCGATGTTCAGTAACTAAAAAATTCACTTTGATATCTCAGGAAAACTATCTCATAGAGATGACTGCAAAAAAGCTAATTTCATCTAGATTGAGGAATATATATTTTATGCCATCTGCTATAAAAAAAAAAAAAGTTAACATGTTTAGTGGTGAAGCATATGGGAAAAGCTCAAGGTGAATGGTTACCACTCCCATCATCGAGGGCAGCAGAGGATGCCACAATTTATGGAGTCCCGTGAGTCATATGAAGGAAGTGAGTACATGTTGGAGATGTGAGAGTGACAGGTAGTATCCAAAAACTATGCCGAAATGGCTCAATATCAATTCTATGTACAAATCAGGAAAAAGGACAGATCTTTGTTTTTTTGGTAAGTGTTTGCTTGGAATAACTGTGCAGGATTTCTTTCGAACTAGGTACTGTTCACTTGGTAAGAGCTGGATGAACATCCTTGAATTGAGGGCCTCATCCAAATAGTCAAATAACTCTTTAATTAAGGGACTGGAGAATCATAGCATACTGGGGAGCACACACTTGGTTAAACTTTGTTGCGCATTTGCAAATCCAGCTCAGCTTCCTGACAGAATGTCCCTGAAATTTCACCACACCTCTGTTGGGACTGCCATGGAATGCCTATGGCTTGCGTATTTCAAACTTATCAGACCTCTGACTTAATGTACATTTTCTGTTACTAATGAAAACGTAAAATTTATTGAACTGGAGTGTTTCAGCCCACTGAAATCCCTCACTGAAAGTCTTCATTTAATTCAGAAATGTCCTGTCCAGACAAATGTCCAGAAATGTTTAGAAATACTGTGTAAGTATAAACTGAAGAAAGATATCTTCTTAGATTTCGTGCAGTCGTGATGCATCTGACATCTGGACCCATCTCTATAAAGCTCCAGTTTGGGTGGAATTAAGAGAGAAAATGTGGAGCAAGGGGCTTCTGTCTGGACATCTGCTGTGGTTTTGGTGTAGGAAAGATGTTATTAGGGTTCAAAGCCGATGGCCAAGAAAGAATTCTTGAGACGTCTTTGGTGCAAATAGGTGATTGTATTAAAGCACGGGGACCGGACCATGGGGTAGACAGAGCTGCACAGGGGTCATGAGGAGTGGCCCATTATAGACTTTCAAGTTGGGAGGGGGTCAGGGAGAGCATAGGTCTCTAAGGAATTTTGGAAGCAAAGTTTCCAGGACCTTGAAGGGGCTAGCTATTGTTGGGAAAAGGTCATTTTTTACCGTCTAATAAAACCTTAGTCCTGAGACCCTTCAGATGTATATCGGTGGGTCATATGCTTGGGGGGTGATTGCCAACATGTATCTTGGGGGGTTTAGAGATAAAGGAAGTTTCTAAGGGAATTTTTATACCTTAAAGTGGACTTACAGGATCCTGGTAGGGGGAAAAGGGGCTAAGGCTAGGATTGCCTTTTGTCCTTAGCAAAGTATTAACATTGCTTGCGGCAGCTGAGTCCCTAGAGGAAGGTCACTCTGCCTGTTTCCAGGACTTGTTGGTGGGCTGTAGGTAATAGGCAAATTTAATAATTTTTCTTCTGCCTTTGTTTCCCACATCAGTTTTAAATGTTTAATTAGAGCTGTCTCAATTTATAGCCCACGTATCATTTGATCTTTCATCAGAGAAAAAGGGTCATCTCCATGTTTTGAGTGAAGAAACGAAATTTCTGAGTACCAAAGTGATTTGCTCAATAGCATTCCCTGACAGACTCCGCACTTGAGCTTGAGCCTTTTTGCCTTAAAATCCAGGCATCTTTACTTTCTTTCTTGGTAAAGGGAGCATACCTCTTCGTTTTCCTGGAGCAGTTCTGGTTTATGCTTACTGTTATGAGGTCATTTTTAACCCCGTTTCCTTTCCCTTTTGAAAGTACACTGACGTAGATGATAATGTTACCCTGCTTTTATGGCCCCAGTAAACTGATTCATCATAGCATCCTGAGGGTCATGCATGAGGATAAGCCTGTGGGATCCGGGGCCTTACTGTAGCCACTTTTATGCTCCTGCCATCATCCCGTACTCTGCCAAGGCCTCTAAAATGTGTCATCCAAGCGGGTGAATAGTCAATATTTGTTAAACTAAAAGGTGCCTTAGAGTCTAATAGTTTCTCCTGATACAAAAAGAGACTGAAAATGCCATATTATGCTAGGGGCCAGTGTTGCCCTTTATAGAAACCCTTCACAGTAACAGGAGTTGTGTTCCTTTCTTGTCTGCTAGGGAAATTCACAAACCAGTTTAGGCAGCTTGATTGTGATGCATAACGTACCACTCCTTCACTCATTCATTCATGCATATACCACGTATTTTTTGTGTGCCACCATTGTGCTGAAATCCAGATTATCACATTCATGATAGAGTCTTGCTAGTCCCAGAGCAAAGTGAACCTCTTTTTGCTTTGCTGAGCCACATGTACCAAGAGAAAATGCCAGATATTCTTAATCAGATGTGAAGATCACAGTCACATTGGAAGATGTATAAAAAAATCCCTGGGTCCAACCCGTGAAAGGGTGTGTTCCAGAAGGTTTTGGGTAGGGCCTGAGGGATATGTGCTTTTAAGATTCTTCTCAGATTTTTTTTTTTTTTTTTTTGACACACACCCTGATTGAGTCTGAATATTTTATTTGAAGACACGTCATCTGTAGTGGCACTCCGCATTTGTGCTCTCTGGGTGATGAGGCAACCAGAGATCTGGATGCACCTACCAATACTGGGCTCAGTTGTGCTGTGTGTATTCCGAGTGCTGGGCTGGCCCCATCTGAGATCTGCTGGAAGTGGCCTGGAATCCACGGAAATCTGAAATAGCTCAGAATGTGCGGTTAAGAAAAAGTACTAACTAATGCTAAATTTTGTTTTGTTAAGATCAGAGTAAATCCACGGGCTTTGTTTTGTTGCCATTTTAATTTGGCATAGTTCCTAAATGTTGGACTACATTAGGCAGACAAATATGGGGAAAGAAATTAAAGTATTAATGTTAGCCAGGAACATTACAGTAATCTGTCTTCTCCTTCTTTCTTGTTCCCTCCCTTTTATTAAATGTGACAAAAGGACTAGAGGAACAATGAATTTGAAGAGTCATGTAATTAGGAGACTTCGGGCTGGAGCGGCCTTTCACACAATATGAAATAGGGACTGGAGAGATTCTCTGTCTTCTTACCTCTCTCTTCTTACCTGCTGTTCTTGCAGACAGCTTTTCCTTGTGTGAAGTCAGACAAGGTGGGGAAAAAAGTACAATCAGGGGCCAGGCTTGCCCTGAATGCCATCAAAATGACAGGGGCTAGGAGATGGAGAAATACTTCCCCCAAAGGGAAGTACGTGTGCATGTGCATGTGCATGTGCGCGCGCACGTGTGTGTGTGTGTAAACTTTGGAGTGCCTGGTGAGGGCAGGGGGTGCTCTCTGCCGGTCCCCATCCTACAAGGAAAACAGGTTCAGGGATAAGGAAACAACAGTGACCCCCACATCTCAGAGGTGGCCCCCACATCCAAACAAATGATGGGGTCTCAAAGGAGCCTTTTCACCAGGCGCTGGGCTTCATCAGCAAGTGCGTCTCTCTCTGGTGTAGTGCCTTAGAGTTCACAGGAAAACACTGGCTGAATTATGTTGAAGACACAGTAGAAATGCTAGAGACAGACCATATAGAAGTATAGTCTTCATTCAGTCACATCCACAGTATACCTGTGTTGTTGTATCGATAGGGATTTCAGCTTATTATCACCATGGCTCCTGAATATTATTGCGGTTGTTAATTTTTTGTTATCCTGAAAATTGGAGCATGATGTTTGTATCATGCACCTTTTGGTCAAGTAATATTACAGTAATCCTCTGATGTAACCAAAATCTTGTGACGACTTGAGGCTCTTTTTCTTCTTAAATTTCCTTCCTCCTCCTCCTTCCCCCCCGCCCATCATAAATCTGCTCCCTTCAATATGTACTATGAAATTTAAGGTTGTTTTTCTTTAAGCTCCTGGCTCATCCAAATAATAGTTTAACCCAAATACCAAGTACAACAATGGTTTCCTTTCCTATTTCTTCACTAAGGAACCTAGTATAAAAAGGAAAGTAGAGCATGTATTTTGTTGTTGTTGTTGTTGGCATATTAATTTTAATGCTTTTAAATAAAAATATATTTTCTAATTGACATCAGAGGAAACTTGTTGGCCATTCTCTCTTTTCCTCTTCTCTTCCTATTCATTTCTTTTTTCCTTCTTTTCTTCTTTCCCTTTTCCCCCCTAAAAATATCTTCTTAAATTTCCTTAGAACTGTTGGCATTTTGCTGGAGAGGAAATATGGTAACTGACATCACATTAGGTGAGGCAGTTAGAGGAATGCAGGTCACATCAGAAGAACAACGTAAGATGGTCATTAAGAGCACGCATTTCAGCTACAGCTGCCTCTGAGGCTGGTTCTGAAGCTTATTGGCTGTATGACCTTGGGCAACTTATTAAATCTTTCTGTGTTTCCAGTGCCCCATTTGTAAAAATGGGTAAAATAAAATCACATCTATCATAGGGCTGTTAAAAGCATTACAGAAGAATTACAGAATTAAGGAATTACAAATTGGATTTTCAAGAAGCCTGAAAACGATACCAGTGCTTGTGATTAGTACGACCATGTGGGGACAGATGCGAGAGGTCCTTGTGCATATGTTAGAGTCGGCTGGCGTAACTGTGTACAGGAGCCTTCTGAAATCACAGCAGAAACAGAACACAGTCGCTGCCCTGAAATGGGACTGCACTTCCCACTCTGAGCCCTGGTGATACACAAAGTTGAAAACTTGCAACTAATAAACAGTAGAATGCCCTAAATGGAGCCAAAATATAATATCATAAAAATTTTAAGATATTTTTCATGAGATGGCCGGATACACATTTTAAAACTTAAAATTATATTCTGAGGAACAAAAACTGAAACACATATCTGTTATAATCACCTCGAGTTTATGTGGGACCATTTCCCTCAGAAGCTGAAAATCGCTTTTTCCCCTGGGTTCTCTGTCTTTTCAGAACTGGTGATTTTTTTTCTCTGCTCTGCCTCCTCATTTAAAATTTTCTCATCGTGAACATAGGTCTTACACAGTAAGTTGTTAATTTTTCTGCTCTGTTCAAAGTGGGGCTCTGTTTCTTAGGAATTGACAATTTCCTTTTGAGTGGTAGTTAGAATAATGTAAGTAAGAAAGAATTTAAGCATAATTAGATGAAGAATATATGTACAAATTTTTATAAATCAAAGCCTGCCAAAGATTTACTTCTATGTAGGTATATATAAGTAAATATATCTGAAAATTTATTTCTGCCTAATAATATTTAGGAAAAATGGGAAATTTTATATTAAAATTATTGTCTAACTACCTATTTGTTTTACGTCGGATAAATGGTCTGCATATAAAAGGACCCCAAAAATTTATATGACATCACAGACAAGATATGAAAAAAATCATGCAGGAAAAAGAACAAATCCCTCCTGAGACAAGATTTCACATGAAGGGCTGCTTACCTAATTTTGCTGCTGAATTTGGTACCAGACTGTGTGGTCTATACCTAGAACTCTGATATGCAACAATGCTTGAAGAACTTTTTATACATGTGTATGTATGTATGATGTATATATGCGCTTGTGTGATTTTGTAAGAGTGTGAAAATAGTTTGTGAAGAGTTATGGTCTTCAAACTGCATGGTGGTAATGTATTGTTTTGATAACGTATCTACATGCGTGAACCTGTATGCTAAACAATACAGGTTCATGCATGTGTATGTTGACCCTTGGAGGATGTGTTAGTTCTTCACTGAACACTTGGTGACAGATCTTAATAAATATGACTGAGGGAGGAGTTCTGATCTGAACTGGATTCAATCTTCTTGAATTTTGAAAATTGAATTCCAATTCAAATCCTCCTAGTTCTTTTGTGTTCAATACCAACAAGTGCTGGTGACAGATCTTAATGAATATGACCGAGGGGGGTGTTCTGATCTGAACTGGATTCAATCTTCTTGAATTTTGAAGATTGAATTCCAATTCAAATCCTCCTAGTTCTGTTGTGTTCAATACCAACAAGTGCTTCAGGGGCCTTGTTAGAGGCAGAATGTCCTCAGTCTTTACAGATTTGCTGGAAGTAAGTACTTTTAGTACAGTCTGGGAAATTTGATTTCTCAGCAGGACTTGCTTCCTTCCAATACAGTTTGCATAGTTTTGGCTCCTTGCTCATTTTCCACAAGACAGGGTACATGATGCTTCAGCTCTTTGTCCTTGAGCACTCTCTCTCTCTCTCTGTCTCCTCTGTTCTCTTGGCCAGATGTGTTTTCTGTGCCCTGATGAGCATCCTCTGAAAACTGGTTACTTTCAGAAAACTGCATATTATTGAGCAACTAATGAACACTCTGGCTTAATAAATCATCTTGTTTGTTATGTCATTTCAACTAGACATTTTGAAGCGTGAGAAATAAGGAAAGTTATATTAGCTTTTAAAGCCCCAAGAGTGTATTCAAATATTAACTTTCCAGATTAATGCACAACATAAGTTACATAAAACAAATTAAAAGAACTAGGCATTTCATAACTTCTTTCACCCAAGTGAGATACTGTATATCGAACAGATTTTAAGGAGATCAACATATATGGGGTTAGTAGGGCCTTTGTTTTAAGTTTGGACCTAAGTGCTGATTTCATATACTTACCATTTAATATTTTTGGATGGTGACTCCTCTTCCATCTTCATTTTGTACCATGGCAAAAGTGAAATGAGAAGGGAGTCCAGATAAATGACAAATACACAGCCAACTCAGCAAACCAGAAATAGAGGGGAAGTGTCACAGCTTGGTAAAGTGTGCCTACAAAAACCCTACAGTTAACATTTGGCTCCATGATGAGGAACTGGAAGCTTCCCACCAAGATCAGGTACAAGGCGGGGATAATCCTCTCAGCATCCCTTTTCAGCATCATACTGGGATTCCCCGCTGATGTCATAAGACAAGAAAAGAAATAGGAAGCGTACAGATTAGGAAGGAAAAAATAAAACTGTCTTTGTCTGCGGATGACATGATTGTGTAGGAAATCCTAATGAATCCACCAAAAACTCCTGTAGCCAGTAAGCTTTTAGAGCAAGTTCCCAGGATAGAAGGTTAATACATAAAAGTCACCTTTCTTTATACATGCAATAAACAAATGGAATTTGAAATTAAAAGCATGATGCCATTTACATTAGCACCAAACAAAAATAAATAATGAAATATAAGTTTAGCAAAATGTGTACAAGATCTGTATGAGGAAAACAACAAAACTCTGCTGAAAGAAGAAATTTTTCAAAAAAGAACTAAATAAATGGAGAGATATTCCACATTCATGGATAGGATAACTTAATATTGTCAAGATGTCCATTTGTCCCAGCTTGATCTGTGATTCAGTGTAATCCCAATCAAAATCCCATCAAGTTATCTTGCAGATATTGAAATCCTGATTCTAAAGTAAATGTGGAGAAGGAAAAATCTAAGAATAGGCAAGACAAATGGGAACAAGAACAAAGTTGGAGGACTGGCATTGCCCAACTTTAAGATTTACTGTAAAGCTGCAGTAATCAAGACGGTGTGCTATTGGCAAAAGAATACACAAATAGGTCAATGGAACATAAAGAAGATGAAATAGACCCACACAGATACAGTAAACTGAACTTTGATAAAGGATCAGAGACGATGCAATGGAGAAGATATTGTCTTTTTGACAAATGGTGCCAGAACAACTGGACATCTACATGTGAACAAAATCAAAGTAGACACATATCTTCCAGCTTTGCAGAAATTAACTCAAAAGGGATCATAGACTTCAATATAAAATGCAAAATCATTAAACTTGTAGAAGATAAAATAAGAAAAACATCTAGATGACCTTGGTACAGCAGTGACTCTTTTTAATATACCAAAGGCACAATTAGTGAAAGAATAATAAGCTGGATTTCATTAAAATTAAAAACGGCTCTGTGAAAAATAACATCAAGAGAAAGAAAAGAGACTGTGTGTGCTGGGAGGGGCAGGGGGTACGTGAGACTTCTCTGTACTTTCTTTTTTTTTTTTAAAGATTTTATTTATTTTTCAACAGAGAGAGAGAGACAGCGAGAGAGGGAACACAAGCAGGGGGTGTGGGAGAGGGAGAAGCAGGCTTCCCGTTGAGCAGGGAGCCTGATGTGGGACTCGATCCCAGGACCCTGGGATCATGACCTGAGCCGCCAGACACTTAACGACTGAGCCACCCAGGCGCCCTTCTCTGTACTTTCTGTACAATTTTATTGTGAACCTAAAATTGCTGTAAAAATAAAGTCCTCTCTCTCTCTCTCTCTCTCTCTCTCTATATATATATATATATATATAAAGTGGATGGCAACTTAGTTTGTGTTCCAGTTATCTTTTGCCATATATCAAACTACCTTAAACTTAGTGACTTAAAGCAATTGGTTTAGTGAACACCATAATAATTCTTGAACTATGAGTGAAATCAGTGGGGAAGCCAGAGAATGACTGACTAGTTTATGCATGCAATAAAGGGATAGTGGGATGTTTACATGTGAACTTTCTACCAAGTCTGTAGATGTCCACTTAGTTATGCCCTGACTTTTCATAAAGTCAGTTACAAGTAGATTTTTATTTGAAATACATATATTCCAGAATTCACCATTCAAAAACAAATAGTATTTCAAAATTTTCAGCCATATGTAGATTTATGACATCAATGACTGGATTCTTATGTAGAATCTCATTTATTATTTTCTGTGGCACTATTTCTCCTCAAAAAGGGGGGATGGAATCTATGCATGATGCCCCAAAGCTGTCTCTTGGTAGTTGATGGATATTATGAGAAACTCTATTCAGGTTATACTTATAAATTTATTATATAAAAAAGTCAATAATTTCCTCTTTAAGAATGTATTGATATTATAATAGCTCCAAAAGACATTGTGGGTAATAAAAAATAAACTATTTTTACAGAAAAACTGAGATAACACAGACAGTTTTTTTGTACCACACATCGTTATTAAAAGTTATTTTAAGTTAGTAGAGTACAAATGAGCCAATACTGATAAATGGTTATTACCTACAACCTATAGTCAGACTTCCTTGGCTTTTACCTAATGTTCTTTTTCTGATCTAGCATCCAGTTCAGTTTTATTTATTCAATTACTTAGTTATATCAGTGTGAGTCATGGACACCTTTTTATACTTTGACTTAGAATCCAGTACTACTTTATATTTATTTTGTTGATCAGCTTATTCCAGCTATAGCCATTGAGAGTTCCTCCATTTGACTTCTGCATCCCTTCGAACTGCCCCAGTATCTGTGTGTATCTACATATCATCTCATTATCACCCCTGTCTTAAGAGGCCTTTGATGCTAGCTTGCACTTATGAATTACAGGCATGGTATGATCTTCAGCACCACAGATCAAATATGAAGAATTGGAACTAAGCCCAATGCTTTGCCTAACAAAGAATGTTCAGAAGGTTCCTTCCTATTCCAAAATATTATCACCAGGTTATAATTGTTTGCTCTATAAAAATTTATAAATATTAAATAATTGTATTAAATTAATTTTAAGTTATTGTTTATTGTGTCTTTAAATGTACATATCTACATATAATATCTGATAGAGCCAATCCTCCTTATTTTGCATTTTAAGGACTATCTTGATTGTTCTTGAACTTTTGTCTTACTAATGCATTCTTAAATAGGTCTGGTTCTTCTCAGTGTGCTTTCGTATTTTTATTATAGTTGAATTTATAGATCAATTTGGGTAGAAATTATTTCCTGATTACATAAAATCTTACACTTGAATGAGGTATATCTCTGTCACAGGGTAAGCAGATTTTGAAAGAGATTTATGTGCAGGAAGTTTGTGGGATGTGCTTTCAGGATCAAACCCTGGTGGGCATGAGGAAGCCGTGATAGATAAAGGGGGACGATGAGCTGCAAGAATTGAAAGACCATTGAAACTGCTCCAGACATGCCTGCCACTCAACATTTCCTTCTTTCACCATCCATCCTAGGCTTCCCTCGCTCCTGGTGAGCACTTAGGCTTGTCCTAGTGACTTCTCCGTAGGTCATCTGGACCTGTGGGCTGGAAGTGTCTTAGCCACGTGTCCCCTTGCTCTGATCAGTACATGGCTACCACACTTGTTCATGTCTCATCAAATCTGGGCAAGGTGCTTGGAAGAGATGCCCAAGTGGATTGCCAGGTGGCAGTCATATTTTACCCTACCTTCTTTTTGATAGAAGTGCTACCTCCTTCTAATGAACCTTTCATGGTGGATGCTTGGCACAAGGAGTTTAAAGTGAGCAAGCCATAGCCATAGTTTGACATTTTGTGGGACTCTTGCAGTGTCTCCTGGGAGCGTTTCCCATATACTGTGGAGGCTTAGAGGAAGGGGGCCACAGATTTTAAAAAGCCTAGATATCGTGGAAAAGAAAAAAGGACTTCTCCAAGCAGGTCATTGGGAGTGATGGAAAGTGAAGGTGACTCTCGTGTTACTATTCAGTCCCAGGCCCATGCATTTTTTTTTTTTTCTGGGTTTTCTTTCTTTCTTTTTATAAAATTTTTTATTGTTATGTTAATTGCCATACATTACATCATTAGTTTTTGATGTAGTGTTCCATGATTCATTGTTTGTGCATAACACCCAGTGCTCCATGTAGAACATGCCCTCTTTAATACCCATCACCGGGCTAATCCATCATCCCACCCCCCCTTCCCCCCAGAACCCTCAGTTTGTTTTTCAGAGTCCATCGTCTCTCATGGTTCGTCTACCCCTCCGATTTCCCCCCCTTCATTCTTCCCCTCCTGCTATCTTCTTCTTTTTTTTTTCTTAACATATATTGCATTATTTGTTTCAGAGGTACAGATCTGTGATTCAACAGCCTTGCACAATTCACAGCGCTCACCATAGCACATACCCTCCCCAGTGTCTATCACCCAGCCACCCCATACCTCCCACCCTACCCCCCACTCCAGCAACCCTCAGTTTGTTTCCTGAGATTAAGAATTCCTCATATCAGTGAGGTCATATGATACATGTCTTTTTCTGATTGACTTATTTCGCTCAGCATAACACCCTCCAGTTCCATCCATGCCGTTGCAAATGGCAAGATCTCATTCCTTTTGATGGCTGCATAATATTCCATTGTATATATATACCACTTCTTCTTTATCCATTCATCTGTTGATGGACATCTTGGCTCTTTCCACAGTTTGGCTATTGTGGACATTGCTGCTATAAACATCGGGGTGCACATACCCCTTCGGATCCCTACATTTGTATCTTTGGGGTAAATACCCAGTAGTGCAATTGCTGGATCGTATGGTAGCTCTATTTTCAACTTTTTGAGTAACCTCCATACTGTTTTACAGAGTGGTTGCACCAGCCTGCATTTCCACCAACATTGTAGGAGGGTTCCCCTTTCTCCACATCCCCGCCAACATCTGTCATTTCCTGACTTGTTAATTTTAGCCATTCTGACTGGTGTGAGGTGGTATCTCATGGAGGTTTTGATTTGGATTTCCCTGATGCCGAGCGATGTTGAGCACTTTTTCATGTGTCTGTTGGCCATTTGGATGTCTTCTTTGGAAAAATGTCTGTTCATGTCTTCTGCCCATTTCTTGATTGGATTCTTTGTTCTTTGGGTGTTGAGTTTGGTGAGTTCTTTATAGATTTTGGATACTAGCCCTTTATCTGATATGTCATTTGCAAATATCTTCTCCCATTCTGTCGGTTGTCTTTTGGTTTTGTTGACTGTTTCTTTTGCTGTGCAAAAGCTTTTTATCTTGATGAAGTCCCAATAGCTCATTTTTGCCTTTGGCAATGTTTCTAGGAAGAAGCTGCTGCGGTTGAGGTCGAAGAGGTTGCTGCCTGTGTTCTCCTTTAGGATTTTGATGGACTCCTGTCTCATTGAGGTCTTTCAACAATTTGGAGTCTATTTTTGTGTGTGATGTAAGGAAATGGTCCAGTTCCATTCTTCTGCATGTGGCTGTCCAATTTTCCCAACACCATTTGTTGAAGAGACTGTCTTTTTTTCCATTGGACCTTCTTTCCTGCTTTGTCAAAGATTAGTTGACCATAGAATTGAGGGTCCATTTCTGGGCTCTCTATTCTGTTCCATTGATCTATGTGTCTGTTTTTGTGACAGGCCATGCATTTTAACTATCAGAGTTGCAATCCCATATGATGATAATTGATTTAGAGAAACATCTTTAAAGGTACATTCTCCAAGCTGACACCTCAGCTATACAGTAAGTAAGCACACGGCTCTCTTGGTGTGGCAGCTTCTGGTTGATGAGGCACTGAGAGGAATGGTAGCTGATAGGACAAATGGCAGAGCTCTTTCGCTGTGAGTGGATCTCTTGGTCCCATGCTATGTTATGTGGGATCCTCTTTCATTGGCAAAACATTCTCAGAGTCCTTAGCTATTGTGGCAAGAAAAGTAGTTTGTAGGAAGGAGAGATAAACTGCTACCTAGAATATGTGTTGACCACTGTCAGCACAAATGATCACCCTTTCTAGGGAGAATGGTGTCCACAGAAGTCGATTTGCTACCCACTGTCTGGTTGGTCTTTTAGAACACCACCATATCAGGGGCTCACAATTGAGCTCCATTGATGGAATGTTGAATGCATCCCTGCAAGAGAGACTAGATCAGACTTAGCAAGTGGGACTCCATGCTATTGCGTCTATAAATACCCTCCACTCCTGTGAGCGTGGGCAGCCCATCCATGGTTGTGCTAGTACTAGGGTAGTGGTTACAGCCGACAGCTGATGTCTACTGGCCAAGTCTCTTTGTCCCCTCAGTTGTTCCTTCTTCTGTAGTGGATGTGCTCTGATTGACATAAGCATAGAACTTGCAAAAACCAAAACCAAAAAGTAACCTTCCTATTTTATGCCCACTTCTTCAGATTCATCCTCATGCTTTGTTCTCGATCTTCCAATTGTCCTCCTTCCAAGCCTCTGAACAACCAAGTCCCTGACCAGTCATACACCCATTCTAATCTGAGGCTAGTTCTCTTTGCATACCAAGTGGATAAGTATGTACACCATCTGCAGGAATGCCTGTTGGGAGTGGTGTCTTTAGGGAGTGCCGTGAGTGAGGCTGTAATGCAGCCACAGTCCAGGTGCCCAGATACTAAGCCAGCCTGTGTGTGAAGGTTCACAGTCCTCTTCATCCATCAGCTGGTGCTGAGACACCTCCCATATGGCCATGCTGGGAGTGGAAGGAGAGGGGCTGGTGTAATAATGGTGGATGGCATGAGAGTCTGGGCTCGAACTTGCACATGCATTCACCGTGTACATCTTACCATGGATTGATACTGGGATGGCCCAGCCTTATAGCCTAGTGGGTCTGACAGAAGCCAGCTCACGATGGGCCGATTCAGCCTCACCACCACTCAGTCCCTCCGTCTCTGCTGGGACCCAGTAGCACACCCACTGTTCCCTTTGGGGAAGTGTCTCCAATGTTTTAACCACCTGGCTCACCTGATTTGTATAACATGATGCTATAGTTTAGTGAGCCAGGTATGATATTCTTTTGCATGGCCAAGTCGTCCATATCCCCTTTGCCTATAGCATCACAGGAGTTGGAAAAATAACAGAGGCTCAAGAAATGACCAGAGGTGTATACTTTCATCCATCCCATGAGAAAGCACATTGTTTCTGGTTTTAATTTGTGAGAGGGCTAGAAAGGGGTGCATTTGCTAGATCAGTGGGCTACCTAGCATGTGCATGAGGCAGTCTTCATATATATTAGCAAAGTTGGTGCATAAATGCTATGAGGGTTACTACTTGGATGAGTTTGCAAAAGGCCACTGAGATCCTTTAGGATCTGTCTGGCTTGTGCAGGGACCAGACTAGTGAATGAAATAAGAACGCGATGAGACTCACCCATCCCTGCATTCTGCAGGTGTTTAAGTGTAAGTTAACTCCTGCGTTTTTTTCCAGAATAGGATTTTTTTTTCCTTTCCTCTCTTGGCTCCAGATGCTTCCACTTGACCTTCTTCATGACATATATCTCTCTATATCTCTTATCCCACAGGTCAGGGAACCAGACAGCAAGCTATTGTGACCGTTACTGGACTGGCGTCCTCAGCCACCTGATCATAGAATCTTCATTTATTCTAGCTGGATAGACTGAAAACACCCTCATTGGCTGGATATGTATCCATCTTGCCCATAAATATGTCACGTTCCCCATCTCCAGAGCTCCATGTGGGTCAAGTGTGCCTGACTCCTACTCTAACCTTGCCACTTACTGTGATGATGGAAACTGACTTTGTCCTAACGCTTCAATGTTGCCTCCTGGCCTCTGTGATTTCTGGAATTTATCCTCCTTTGAGTCAGTTGGGTGGCAGCTTCAGTAATTTCATCTCATCTTAATCCTGACCTGGAGAGGACCGGCTCACAAGCAGTTCTCGTTGCCATGGTGAACACGTTAGAGGAGCTGCTAACATGGACGACCGTCATCCGTAGGTGGCATTTCTGTTCTAGCATATCCTTAACTGTGGGTTTTTTTTAATCCCTTCTTCCACTGTCTGCTGTAGCATCTCTAGTGTCTCTGCTTGAAAGGGCGTATGGCTTTCTCCAAGCTTCTAGGTGGCAGGGCTGTCATGGCGGCCTTTCTGCGCTGTACCATTTCCTCATCCTGCTCCTTTGATCTCACAGCTCGTTCCATTCCCAGCTTCCATCTCTCGGTCTCCCTGTGACCCACTCCACGTAGGTTTCTCATGGCGATCATGTGGTTTACAAGTCTGTCTCCTGCGGTGTTTGATGCAATGGTGAAACTCTCCACAAAGTTTTGTTACATTTCAGACATTTAATTTTTATTTTTAGATGTTCGTCCTTTTCACATACATCTATTATTTTTAATATTTTTATGTGTTGGTGATGGTCCATCATTTATGTATTATAAACATTTTATTCTCTTTATATGTTTATGTTTTATATGAGATCATATCCATTTGTCACATCTGGGAGGCTCTCATTCTCTTGCAGTCTGCTGATGCTCATGGTATTTTGTTTCCTTGTAACTTTGAATGAGTTTTGTTGTACTTCATATTTAGTTAACTGAAATCTCTAGAATCCCAGGAGCCTGATTAGAGATACTTTCTTCCACAGATCATTTAAACTTGCTTCAGGGGGATTTGGGTTTGCAAGGTATCTGGGATTCAATCCACCCTTCAGGTCACAGTCTCAGCTAGAGTTCTCTTTGTAGCCAGTGAGGTTCCACGTCCTGTGACAACAGGGATCCGTGTGATTGCCTTTAGGCCAACACTGCATTTCTAGCTTGAATGGTGCTCTATTTGCTCCTCACTATAGTTGGGGAAGCAGGGGCTCTCAGACACCACTGTGAAACCAACAATACCTAAACACTGGTTTTCATCCAGAATTTGTTTGTTTTGTCATAGAAAGGCCATTGGAGTGTCTAGTCTCTAAATTTGCCAGGAGTAAAGTTCATTATGGTTTTTCTTTAATTCTTTTTATCTGTATTGATTCGGCAAGCGAAAACCTATTTCATGTTGATGAATTGGCATCTCTTCACCTCTAGTGAGGCTGTACATTTTGTCGTATGTTTATTGCCCATTGTCACTTCCCCTTGTTCCGTTGCCCATGCAGATCGTCTGTCCTTCTGAGTTGATCTTTCTCTTTGCCTCATCAACTTCTGAATACCTTTTGTGTATTTATAATAGGACTTTCTCTTCTCTCATGTGCACAGAGGTTTCTCCTCTAAGCTATTATTTGTTCATTGCTCTTATTTATGGAACCCTTCGCAGAGGAAAACACAGGTAGTCACATAGGTATTCAGACTCTGAGAAACAAGGTATGCTTTCCCTCTGAGCTGAAGCACCTGTGGGCTGTCCACTGTCTTGGCCATCCCTAGCCTGCTTTACCCTGCACCACACACATCCCCTGACCCAGGAGGGTAGGAAGACCTCCTTCCCAAGGACACACTTCACTATTTCCCTGCAAATCTTGTATTTCCCTTATTCCAGAGAGTCTCATTTAGCCATGGAATGAAAGAACCATCTCTTTATCTGTTTTTCTGAAATCACTGCTAATGCTCTGGGTCTTTTGGAGCTTCGACTTTTAAAATACAGGAGCAAAGTCTTAACTTTATTGATTTCTACATTTGATTCTTTCATCCTATTCTTAGAGCAGTAGAGAGAGAATGTCCCTGCTATTTCCTGAACAGGAGAAACTACCATGGTGTAACATGGAGCATGCATATGGGGAAGACACGGCAAAGTCCATCAAAATATGAGTACAACAAATGTGAAGTAATATAACAAATATGAGATAAAACAATATGATATCAGCATATATCAAGAGTGATTAAAAAATAGAAACCATCCCTACCTAATAAAATCACTGACCAAATCAGTCTAGGAAAATAATTATAAAATATAGTTACAAACCTAAAAAGGCTAAGAGCAACCTCTGTGGCAAATGAAGATTTACAAACCATTAAGAGGAAAAACAAAGCAAGTATCTTACTATTAGCATTGATATTTAACATTGCTTAGAGGTTCTAGATAATATGAAAATAAAATATAAATGGAAAAAAGAGACAAATATATCTCTACATTTACATATTTACAAACATTTGAAGAGATCATTTTAATTCATGGGTGATAACTTAGCAAGAAATAATAAAATATTCAAAATTGAAATATGTGTAAAATGAAAGGTTATACTTAAGAGAATAATACCTCCCCAAAAGCAAGTTCAGAATATTTTAGATGACTTGAACTTATTTTCACATAAATTCACTCCTTGCAAGTTATATAAAGCCATTGATTAATAAAAATAAATTGATAGAGTAAAAAAAATGACTAGATGTTTCCCCTTTGCATCTAACCATATGCAAATAAATGTTTCTCTTTTGTGAAGCTCCCTACTTCCAAAATTTGCAGATATCGTTCTCCTTTTACTTTCTAAAATTCTCATATTGTGTATCCATCTTACCTTCATTAATGCTCCTGCTTTTTAAATGCCATAACTGTCTTTCCTTGACCTCCTTTTCTCTCGCCATCACACGCCCCCCTTGCACAAAACTCACCCACCCATTGTCCTGACTGCCCTCTTTCAGATGAAACTCTCGCCCTTACTGAGGATTACAACAGTGAAATCATCTTACAGTTCCTCCCTTCCCATATTCTTTTTACTCTTTGTCTGTGGTCTTATAAAATCACTGTTCCTCTCACCATTCCCCTGACGTCTTCCTCTTTCAAATTTTCTGTGTCACATGGACTTGGAAAGAAGCTGATCAATTCTTTAATAAGACTCAAATGCCCAAGACGTTCCAAACACTGTCACCATATTTATCTTTCTGTGGTCACTTAAGCAGTAGCAGCTTTAACAAAACCAAAACCAGAACCTCATTTGAGTTTCTGTCACCTCCTGAAAACCCACGCTACAGACGTATGCCGGGACAGAGGTAGATCCACCTTGGGCCCCACTACCCCTTGTATCATGCTCCAGGTTCCAAGTAACACTGAGCTCCTGTGGTTCTCCCATAAGTTCCTTTCATTTCTTGACTCTGAGGTGTGCAAGTACCCTCCAACTGTGATGTCTTTCTTCTTCATCATCACACATTCAAATTTACCCATTTTTTAAGGTACAACTTAAATGCCATCTCCTTAATGAAATACTCCAGCCACAAATCACCTCTCTCTGAACAGCACTAAATTTGATCTTCGTGACTCCCATGGCATTTATCTCTATTTTGTATCACAGTGATTTTCACCAATCTTTCTCCACCTTATTTGAACTTAGGGCTTGGAGTGAGAGCCACAACTTGAGCTTTTTTTCCCCTAACCCCTGAGTATTAAGTAAAGTGCTTTTCATGGAGTAGAGGATGAACACTTATTTTTTAAATGAATATTTTATATGAAATTGACCAATTGTGATTAAATTCACCAATTGGCTAAATTTCTATCAAATAGAATTTGTAGAAATAGCCTTAAGTGCTTATGGTTTTAAGGAAACACTACTTTCTGGCTTATGTTTGAGCTTTTAGCTGGGGATTTTATTGCTACTCTTAGTTCAAAATCCATTAGGAACTAAAATGCACCTCTGGAAGCTTTTGAAGAGAGACATTTTCTCTCTGGCCCCTTGTTAGACATGTTTCTTAAGGCTGAGTATGGTACTTCCTGCTTTTAGAACAAGGAACAAAGTGGACAGAAGTCCCAGGGGAGATTGGTGCAGGGACTGTGTCCCCTGCTGCAGTCACATCCGTGAATGGAGGTCCCTCTCCTCAGAACTGGGGGAGAAGCCTGAGGGGGAGGGCACCACCCCACTTCGGCCAGAAGAAGAGCTGACCTCCTATGAGAGAAGCCCATAGAAGGAGCATAAACTGAAGAGTGATCTTTGACTCAAGGAGATGTATATCTGGCTTCAATATATATGGAAAAAAAACTTTTTCAACTTAACGGTTTTTTCCTAAAAATAACTTCATTTTTTAATTTTTGAGTGCAGAATGGCCAGACACAAAATGGATCTCATTGAATACTCATAATAAACAGACTATGAGGTAGGAATTAATTTACTCATTTTGTTAATGCAAACTTTGGCAAATAGGAATCATCAGTTAGTAGTAAGATAGTTAGTGTTTTTAATATTATAATTATTATTGTCCAAATGGTCATATGTTCATAGCTATGGTAAATATGCCGGAATTCTCCAGAGAAACAGAACCGATATGTCATATATACATACATATACTGTAGCCTTGCAGAACACCCACATACTTCACCATCACAGCAACCATACAGCTTAAAATCCAGACGGCAAAACTTCTGAGAATAAAGGCTTTATTAATAATTATGCCAAGACCTTAGGCATAAATTGCAAATTTCTTGGGCAAGTCAAAGCTATTAGTCATCCTACTCACAGCGAAAAATGTGACTCGTCATTCCCTCGTCACCATACACATTCTTATTATCCCCTTCTGTTTATACATCAAAACAGTATATTTTATAATGCTCCTGTCTAACAAAGCAAACTGTGCTTTACCTTTTTCCTGTTTTGTACCCTAGGTGAATTACTAATGACATTATTTTGAATTTTATTTCTCAGGGAATCAAATGATGGAATTATATTTTTTTAACTGTCAAAATTCACCTGTCACAAGAGATAGTCCTCAGACCCTCCAATAGCATGCTGTTTCCAGGAATCTTTCCTCTCTCATTTGAAAGCTTACTGGTGTGACTGGGGAGTCAGCCTCCTGGGACAAGTTCCATGGCTGATAGTGACAGTGTGTGTCCGGGTGTGGGTTGCTCCCTTCTCCGTAAGGGAAGTGACTTGGAAGTGGCTGCATAGTTTATAAATTACTGATTTGCTTGCCCACCGCAAAATTTGATTGTCCTCCAAGAAAGGTCTGTAGGTGCACCACGATAACTAGCTGTACTATGACTTAGACAACCCCTCCTTTAAAAAAATTTTAAGAAATTCCTAATCACTGGGCACAGCATTAAATGATTCCCATATGGTCCACGGGGTCTTGCGGAGTCTGCGCTCTGCCTGTCATTTCAGCCTCAGAAGACTCGAGATGCGAGCTGCGCTCCCAGCAGACCGGGTTCCGACTCCTGAGCGAGGTGCCCTCCCATGGGGACGTTCTCATTTCTGCCCCAAGTGTGGCGCCCCCCCCACACACATCCGGCGCACACTTGACCCGCTAATGTCTCCTCAGTCTGTAGGAGCTGCCCTTTCCCGCGAGTCTAAACTCCGTTTCCCTCTTGTCTGCTCTCATAGTAAGCAGTTAGCTTCCTCCAGAGTATTTAATTTTGGTTATACTCACTTGTACGATTATTAGTTTGACATCCATCTCTGTTCAGAATCTAAGTTCCGTGAGCAGAGCGGCTAGATCTGTGTCGTTTCCCTCTTCGTAGCCTGTGATAGCACAGCAGTCCTGGTGAAAAAACACGGAGATTACAGTAGATGCACACGACGCATATGCACATTGTTTTAGTTAATACGATGTCTCCATTAGAAAATACGCCTCTCTCGTTTCTGTCACGTAGAACTACGCATCTCCTAGAAAAATTTAATCCTCTCATTCATGGTCCAACTTCGTCGTTACAGGTAGATGTTTTCTTTCTTGACAATTTTCCCCGGGTTTCTCGCATCGGGGCTATGACCACATGAATGCTAATATTAACGCAGATATAGTAGTCATTGCTTGCTCATTCCGTCTCAGATCCCTTCCAAGCCCAGACAGGAGTGGAACCCTTGAGAACACTGTAGTATGCCGAACTCGTACCTGTGAGCTCTCGGCTTCCCACCCACATCACAGTTTTCTCCACCTCTGCATGACTCTCAAGTGTTCAGACGGTCTTCAACATGCTATCGTAATTGTTTCTAAAAAATGTATGTTGTTAGGGAAAAAGAGGAGTCTGAACCTTCTTAAAAAATGTTTTATTTTCATGCTCTGTCTTTCCTGCTGAAATTCATCTTTTGTTATCAGTACTCTACTCTGGGTTTTGAAGTTACAGAAATTTGAAAATACGGAGCAGCGTATACTGGTTTGAACAGTAATGTGGCAGGAGGCATGGGTTCAGGGTTCCCTCTGTCCACTTGTTATTTTCGATACATTCACTATTTCACTTGAGCTGTATGGACTTCCAGTTCACTCACCTGCAGTTCATTATAATATTATATGACTTGCCTTAAGCGAGGGATCAAGAAGAGTCTCTGTCTTGTGGGGCCCCTCAGCTCCAGTATCTGATCTTAGCCTGAGACAGGGTTTCTGTACCAAAATGGAGATGCTGCTGAAAACAGGGGGCCCACACAGCAGCATACATTTAGAACCAACAGAATAAGGTGCTCAGTGAAATAGTGGAACAGTTCTCTCCATCAGGCGAAGAATGGTAAATAATCTTTGCTTTTGTTTGTCTCCCTGTCCTTCTAGCCCTGTCAGTTCATTTCATAGTTCTTTACTTAATAATGGCTAAAGTGGGAAAAGGATACTTAAAATTTTTAACAAAGATGTGTATATTAAATTATTCAGATTTCAGATTCACTTTTTTCCCAAATTACATATTCTCTTGCATAAATAATACATTGAAAACAGCAAGTGAGTTTTCAACGCTTTTACACTCCGCTTTTAATGGTGCCTGGAAGGATTGTGAAATGCAGGTCTCAGAGCTAAAGAAGAGTCTCTGGAGAGCTGTCCCTTCTAGGGGACTGTGTTTGATTTAAGCTTGTGGCGGTTCTTAGAGATGTCAGTAGCTCATGATGGGTGGCCTCTTGAAAAGCTGTGAGTTAGTTTTTATTCTGTCCCCTGAAAAGCAGCTGCTAGATGCAGCATTGAGCGATGTTTGTTAGTATTTCAGGGGAAAATGTCAAATAATAAATGGATGCAGAAGAGGATCACAAAACCAAACATCCAAACGCCAGGGCTCACAGCCTGGTTTTGGAGACCCCGCAGCACGCGGGGGTCAGTAGACGGGAATTCAAGCGCAGGCTCTTCCAACAATTGCCTGTGTGGCTTTGGGCCTTAATTTTCATCTCCTGTAAGATGGATTGATAGCAGAAGGTGGCATCAAATTTCTCTTGTTTTCTTTTTCCATTCTAAAATTAATATATACCTATAATTGAAAAACCGAAAAAAGTACCAAAAAAGTCCAAAAATCACTCGTAATAGCACAGCTGAGAGAAAATCAGTGTATTAACATCATTGTATGTTTACTCTTACCCTTTTTTATGCAAATTTATGTCACTCAGTTACATGCTTTACATATGTGTACATACATATATTTTATAGACACATCTGTATTTCCCATACATACATTTTACATATTATAAAATGGATTCATATAGCAGTCCATCTTGGTTTTTATTCATTTACTATATCAAGAGCATATTCACATGTTATAAAAAATATAATTTTATGATTTTGTTAATTATATGGAAGGTATGATTTATTTAACAGCTGATTATTATTTAGCTTCTAGTTTTTCATAATCACAAAAAGGACGAATATCCTTCCATATTAATGTTAGTCCAGATTATTTATTATTCAACAGTAGGGAATTATTAGAACAAAGGAACGAATTATTAATTAGAACAACCATTTGGAAAAAGGTCAATTCTGTGCTGCATTGTCATTTTCATAGACATTCAGAAGATATGGAAAGCGCCGAAAAGGAGCAATGGAAATATTGCCAAGAAAGCTCTAGGTGTAGCTTATGTGAGAACGGTCAACTAGAGTGGTCTGCACAGAATTCATCCTCAGCAAGACCTTGTTACAAATGAAAACAAAAACGAAGTAAGAAAAAGACTAAATGACCGTGTGGAAGGAAAGTGTGTGTATTGCATTGGGTGTCCAGGTGTGTTCATCAGACTAACTGAGGTTCCTACTGGCATTTGCAGGAACAGTTTCTGGGATGTCCAGTGTTAGGCAAACATTTGCTGAGAGGTTATTTTGATCGTGTGTTTCAGAGGCAAAATTATTGCAGCACTTCTGACTTCATCCTTCTGGGTTGAACTTTTAACGCATCGCATCTCCCATTGTACACCATTCTGCATTTCATTCTCATTCTGGGGGTTGAAGTCTGCATTCTCCAGATTCATCACTAGATGGGAGGAGAGGGCTTTTGGTTAGATTCTAGCGTCCACATTTCACTAGGTAAGTTTCTAATATGGGATCCATTGGCTTTGAATCCATTAGAATAATTCATTTGGCAAGATTCTAGGATAGCTTTTTGTACCCATGAGCGATTTTTCTAGAGTAATCTGAGTTCTGTTTAGAGCATCCCTCCGTGCCTAAAGCTACAGAAATTTGCAAAGCCTTCTTCCTGTGATTTCAGGGTTATGCTGAGAGGTGGCCCTTGCTATTGCAACTTGTTTGTCAGTCTGCTTGTCTTGGAGACCTACTGTGGGGGTCGGCCTGCATCATTTCGTCAGCCTTTGGCCTGCAGTCCTTTGGGGGTGGCTGTCTGACATTTCCCTGAGCAGATTGGAGCTTGATCATAGCCAGTCTGGTGACCACAGCTCCTCCTCCAAGATGTAGACTGAAATCTGCATTTTTGTATGCCCATCTTCCTAAGGCTGTACATTTAGTTTTTGTATTCTCGGCCATTTGGCCATTGGATTCTGCTAAAGCTGTCTAAGAGCTGCCCACTTCCAGGCACCGTATTCTTCTGCCTTGACATTCCCTCCAGTACCTTCAATCAGATCCGTAAAAGTGGCGTCAACTCAGAATAATATTTTTTCGGGCACCTGGGTGGCTCAGTTGGTTAAGCGTCTGCCTTCGGCTCAGGACATGATCTTGGGGTCCTGGGATCGAGCCCCGCATCGGGCTCCCTGCTCAGCAGGGAGTCTGCTTCTCCCTCTTCCTCTCCCCTCCTCCCACTCCTGCTCTCTTGCTCTCTCTCAAATAAATAAATAAAAATCTTAAAAACAAAGAAGAATAGCTTTTTTGTCCATGAAAATTTGTCCACTTGATGTAGTCTCTTTTCAGTGAAAGGATTCTTAAGAATTACCCCATCTGCCATGACCAAATCACTCTTAATGGTTTGCAGTTACGCCTTGCATATGAACATGTCCTTTTATACTAGGTGGTATTATTTGTGATTACATGTGTTTCAACCAACTTCAGTATTTAACAGTTAACAGTAAATAGTACCATGTAACAAGTCATATTTATGTCCTTACTTTTTCTCATTCAACTCTTTATTTTTAAGGCCTGTCTATATCGCTATGTGTTTATCTTTACCATCGTTTTTGCTGCTGTATTTTACAGAAGCGTTTCATAGTGTGCATCTACCATGTTTATTTATCTGTCTCCCCATTACGGAAAACTAAGTTGCATCAAACTCTTTTCTATCACAAACAATGCTTTGATAAATATCTTTTTATCTATACCTGTCTTAATATATACTTCTGCAGGATTTTTTCTAGGATCTGTATCTCAAAGACAGATCACTGACTCGTGTTTATGCATTTTAAACTTCAGTAATCCTTTCCAAAATGCCTTTCCCGGTACATTTCCCCCCCGCCAGCAGAACTGTGTTTTTTTGCCTCCGTCCATCCCAGCCAGTGCTAGATGCTATGCTGCTCTCTAATGTTCGCCTTATTTGTGGTTGTTGAGTGGCTTCTAATTAGATGGCAGGGTGGCATGATTCAGTTTAATAGATGCGAATTATTTGTTGGCTTAGTCCCGCAGGTGCGTTTTTTCAGGTTGTCATCTGTTTGCTGACTTTGTCTGTTGTGCCCTTGGATCGAACTGAACTCCTTACAAATGATGTAGTGATACGCATCAACAGTCTGCTCTGTGGCTTGTGCTTTCTGCGTGTTCTCTAACAAGACATTTCTCTTTCGTTAAAATTACATTCTCCAGGAGTTGTTTTCCCCTGCTTTCTTGGTTTTACTAATTTTCTGGCTTTAAATTGTTAATAAAATATCTTGGTTTCCATCAATTTGTAAAGGGATGCAGTTTATCCATGGCATAAAGTAAAAAAAGATAGCATACTTTTTTTCTAACACCATCTACTTAGCAATACATTATTTCCGCATGTTTTGTGGGTGTTAACCTTGATCGTATCTCATATTTCTAAATATCATCTGTCTGGTCCATCCTTTTGCTTTTTCGTTCTTCAACCAATATCATGTCTACCAAAAAATTCATTTATTTTGAAATGAGTTTGAATGCTATATGTCCTTCTCTCCTCTTTGTCCTTTTAAACTTGGCTCTTTGTATCTCTTTATACCTTCAGAAATTGGCTTTATTGAGTTGATTAAAAAAAAAAAAACACTGGGATTTTTTTATAGGTATGGCACCAAATTTATAGATTATTTTGGGTAGGAGTAGCATGTTAGCTGTATTCATTTTTTCCATTCATGGTTGGAAATAAAAGCAGATACTGAATTGGGCCTTCTTGCCATGTCCCTTGTCTCGGTCCATTCTGGTCGCTGTAACAAAATACTGCCAAGGGAGTGGCTGGGAATAGCAGGAATGTACTGCTCACAGTTCTGGGGGCTGCCAGCTTGCTGGTTCATAGCTGCACCTCCACTCTGTATCCTCACATGGTGGGAGGTCTGGGGAGCTCCTCTCATGATGACCTAAGCACCTCCCGAAGGCCCCACCTACGAACACCATCACCTATCAGAATTAGGATGTCAGCATATGAATGGGGAGAACACTAACATTCACACCATAGCACCCCTGAATGTTACTAGAAATAAGTTGAAAGTTTCTCTGTTAACATTGGGAAGTTTGCAATTTGTTTTATCAGTTGAATGAGCTATCCTACTATTTCACTTTCCCGAATGTTCTGTCATAAAGACGTAAATGACACTATAGTATGCTTTTCTTGGAAATAGTACATAATCATAAAATATTATCATTTATGTAACCATTAATGTGATTTCTATTGGTAGATTCTCTGATGCTGAATCATTCTTGTATTTCTGATTATAAAATTAATTTGATCCTGATGTACTATGCAGTTAGATTTTATAAATATTCTTTACTTAGATTGTGTAAATCCATTATCTTGAGATTGATTGGCTTGTAATTTTCTTTTTGAGTCTCATAAAATGAATTGATCAGTTTTCTATCTCTTTTGTATACCCTGGAATACTTTCTGTAATAGAGAGATTCTATTTCATGAATGCTTGGAAAAAATATCCTTGAAAAATATCAGTATATTTGGTTTGAGATAGTGCGGTGTTCTTCATTATTTCAATTTTTTAAAAGATTATTGATCTGTTTTTAGAAGTCCCTAATTCTTCTTTAACAACTACAGCATTTTATTCTGTTTCAGAAATATATCCATTTCTCCAAATATTACCAAATTTATTAGTATGTAACCAGTAATATTTTATTTTTTTGTCAGTCTGTTAGCTCTGGATGTCCTTTTTATTTCTGTATTTATTTATTTGCATATTTTTATATTTTATTTTGATCAATTTTGGTTAACAGGCTGATCTATATTGTTAGTTTTTGTTTAATCTTTTCAAAGACCCAGCTCTTAGTTTTATTATTTCTCTTTACTGAATGTTATTTTCCTTTTTTGCTCATCCTCTCTTTTTTTTTGAGTTTTCCTATTTATTATTGTCTTCTTTCTTGATTTTGACATTTGTCCAGTTGCTCTGGAGGAAAAAAAAGCATTTAGCTCTTTATCCATATATTTTTTTAAACTCTTATTTATTTTTATTTTTTTAAGTAATCTCTACACCCAAGCTGGGGCTTGAACTCACAACCCCAAAATCAAGATGCTCTACCAACTGAGCCAGCCAAGTGCTTCTCTTTATCCATATTTTTAATAATTCATTTTCTGATGAATGTATACAAAAGAGTAAATTTGTATGGAATATATAAGGTAAATTTTTTTTTTCCCTCTTTTTCTCAAATGTTAGCCTGCAGAGATCTCCCTTAATGGTCAGTTCTAACCATTTCCTAATAGCTGTAATGTGTTGATTTTTGACCTAAGAGTCACTGATCAATATAATTTATAACTTCCAGATATATATTTTTTAAGATTTTATTTATTTTATTATTTGAGAGAGAGAGAGAGAGTGCAAGTGCAGGAGCAGGGGGGCTGTAGAAGGGGAAACAGACTCCCCACTGAGCAGGGACCCTGATGTGGGGCTTGACCCCAAGACCCTGGGATCACGACCTGAGCCGAAGGCAGATGCTTAATCAACTGAGCCACCCAGGTGCCCCTATAATTTCCAGATATATTGAGGTTTACATAATTAGTGTTCTTATTTGTGGTTTTACTTTTAATAAATTGTATTTGGAGTATGTTTTCTATGTAATGTTAATTAGAATTTAATGAGGTTCAGTTTTGGACTACTAAAGTCAATTTCTCTCAGTGCTCAAACGTTTGAAAATAGTCTGTTCTTGGCATACTGTATGGTAAATTTTATATTTGTCTCTTTGTTCAAGCATATTATTTGTGCTATGTCATTATCCCCCAATTCTGAATGGAGCCAAACAGAGTACAAGTCCCCAGAAGGAAACGAGTTTTATTAAAGAGAAAAGAGGACCCTATTGGGGAAGAAGGAAGAAGTTTATATTATCCAATTTTTCCTTGAACTAAGCTACTATAACTTAACTGCAAATACTTAAAAGTGAACTTGAAATGAGACCAAAATCATAATATTCTTCATGTTATCACTGGCTTTGTGTGCAGCCTGACTACTTAGGTAGCAGAATCAGAAATGGCATAACAGCCGTGTCATTTTAAATTTAAATTACCAGAATAAAATGTCAGAGAGAAGAGACTCTCACAGGATAGTCTATACTTAGGGAAAAAAAGTGTTTAACGGTTACTTTTCCTCTCTGCATTACTGTATGTTTATATGACATTCACACATGACATTTAGGAAAAATGTTATAATTTCCTCCTTTTATTGTACTTTTCATATCTCCTGAATAACTTGAACATTTTCCGGGTTTTATATCAAGAAGATGCTGTCACAGCACAGTATTTATGCAGCATCAATGTTTAGGCTTAATACTTTGAAATATCTCTCATTTCCCTTTCCATAAGTTTCTACCCACCCTGGACTCATTCAGTGGGGTCAAGGTTCTACCCACCCTGGACTCATTCAGTGGGGTCAAGGTTCTACCCACCCTGGACTCATTCAGTGGGGTCAAGGTTCTACCCACCCTGGACTCATTCAGTGGGGTCAAGGTTCTACCCACCCTGGACTCATTCAGTGGGGTCAAGGTTCTACCCACCCTGGACTCATTCAGTGGGGTCAAGAAACTGACAACCACTGCAAGGAATCAAGAGCGGGTATTCAGCAACAGTAATTTTTTCTGCAGAAATAGATTTGAGTGCACGAAAGTTCTGTTATGTCAGAGGGAGGTTTGTGCTTAGGGAGGATGGAAACGGATGAAAACATGCACACTGCAGATAATGAGCGTGGTGTGAAAACATGGCGTCTGACTTCCCATGGAGAAAGTAAGTTCTCTGAAACCACCCATACAATGAGCATCTGTGGATAATGGTATTCTACTGTAGCAAGTTCAACTGTTTACACAGAGTAAGGACAGAGGAAGAACTCAGGCAAAGTCTCAGAGTGTTTGTATTGCACACTGGGGGGAGGCTCCAGATAATACAATTCATGTTTCCCTCATTGGAAGTGAAGAAATTTAAGGAAGTGGGAAATCAAAGTGAAGTGAGTCAACATTTTAATTAAATTAGAAGTCTTTTAGAACTAGTTAATTATATATATATATATATATATATATATATATATATATATATATACATATTTTTTTTTTCCTTTAGACAGGGAGAGCAAGCAAGCAGGAAGGGGCAGAGGGAGAGGGAGAGAGAATCCCAAGCAGACTCCCCACTGAGCACAGAGCCTGACATGGGGCTCAATCTCATGACCCTGAGATCATGAACTGAGCCAAAATCAAGAGTCGGACCTTAATGGATGGAGCCACCTACATGCCCCTATGAATATATTTTTTGGTCTGAAATCATCTCATTATTTGCATTGATGTTTAAGATCCATGTGAGATTATTTACTCTCTCATTACAAAAACCTGCACTGCGTAACTGCTATGGGCAACATTTTTTTTTTAATATACATAGATTCATAGAATGTATTTTATGCCCGTAAGGAGCTCACAGTCTAATGTGGTAGGAGGTGACTTTATAACAGGGTGTTCTGTGGTTTTACTTCTCCTCCTTTGGGGACAGAGTAGAATTGTGTCATTCTAGTGACATCTGAGCAGCCGTTGTGTCTGTCACTTCCAGGGACAGCCTTTAAACTCCCACATATATTTTACATCTTTTTCTTCTCTACTATGATAGCCAGTGAAGTTCCAGATCGAGGGACCCCAACAATCTGAGTCTCTAAGTGAAGATATCATTAAGCATGCTCCCCTCTGATCAAAGGAATATAAAATTTCTTTAGTTCATCCTGACCAAAACAATGATTTGTTTTGTGATTTATTTTATTTATTAACTTCAATATTTACTTCTTTATTCATTCAGAAAATATTTACTGAGCTTTCTAGTCAAACCACCATACTATGTGTACTAGGGACCAGGGATACAAGGTTGAATAGGATACAGTTTCGCTCTTCTAGTTTATGAGTAGCTAGTAAGGGTATATAGGGAAGTAAACAGTGGGGTTGTAGGTTCTCTGTTAGCAGTAGGTATGTGGTCTGTGAAGTGATAGGGTTCACGTAGTTCAAAGGACATGATCTGGAAGCTGAAGTTTTCTGAAACCTGGAATGTGGGCAGGATTCCCCACTGAATTTAGTAGGAGAGAGGGATAGAGAACATGCTTCTAAAATGGCAGTGCAGGGGTGCCTGGGTGGCTCAGTCGTTAAGCGTCTGCCTTCGGTTCAGGTCGTGATCCCAGGGTCCTGGGATCGAGCCCCGCATCAGGTTCCCTTCTCCCTCTCCCACTCCCCCTACTGTGTTCCCTCTCTCACTGTGTCTCTCTCTGTCAAATAAATAAATAAAATCTTAAAAAAAAATGGCAGTGCAGAAAAAGGCAGGTCCAACAGCAAAGACAAATCTCGTGAAGCCACATAGAAAATTCAGAAATCTGAGAACAGTGGAGTAACTGTAGAGTGAAGTGAGAGTGATAACAGGAAGGATGTTCCAAACCTTGAGGAAATCTAGCTCTACCCTATGAGCCATGTGGATGCTCTAAAAGATTTTAAGCAAGAGGGTACTTGAGGAGCAGGATGAGACTGGTATTTCAGAAGGACCACGACAATGTCAGTAAAGGTTAGAATGGAATCTGGGCAACAGGAGGTTCAGAGACTGCCCTGAGAATAACTTCTCAAGTAAGAAAGTCAGAATGGGAAAGCAGAAGGAGAGAGAAACAGAGAAGAGAGAGCATGAAGATGGTGTTACGGCAGAACCATCACAAAATGATAGTTCATTTTTACTGAGCGCCATTCTGTTTGGGCACTGTGTAACTGTGCAGAATTGTTTTCTGCCTTAATCCTTACTTGAGCTTCAATGTTAGGTAACCTCTATGAGGCACAGAGAAGTGAAAGAGCTGCCAAGCTTATGTAGTTGGAATTGGAAGTCCTCAGTTTCAAATTTTCAAATTTGAAAAGATTTGACTTCAAGCCACATTCTCTCAACCATGAGTTCATACATACTGTCTTCCTCAGCACAAAAGGACTTCATGGTTGATTGAATAATGGTATTATATAATACTAATCATAAAATATTCAGACAATATTAAAGTTCAGGAAAAAATAACTAGAGAGATAAGAAAAAAAGACTTCATGATAGAGATAGTAATTGAAATAGACCTTGACAAATGGCTAAGATTTCAGTGAGTGAAATTGGAGACAAGTTTATTCTAGATGCAATTAAATGTATAGAGTGAGGAGCGTATGGGGAGTGTTTGTAGTGGGTGGGGAAGGAGCTTTGTAGTGGGTTGAGAAGGAAAGTATCAATTATCAAATAATTTTATACAGAAGCAAATAATATTCAATAAACATGTGCTCATTTAAATTATGAAAAATAAGACTGGTAGGATATATTACGATCAAATCATAAAAGGCCTTAAAAGCTGATCTAATAAGGTAACTTTTGAAAATTTGAGGACTAAGGAGAAAAATCATACATGCTATATTTTAGATTAATCTGAAGTCTAGAGGAGAATGGTGGTTGTAGGATCAATGAGAAGTTTATTCCTATAGGTCAGACAAGCTGTCACTGGAGCCTAAAAAATGAGTGATAATGAGTAAGAAAACAGAAGAATTAAGGACAATAGGACATACACATTTTACTGGATGTGGGAGATACATAAACCAATCTAGTAATAAGATAAAGCAATCATATTCCTGCTGACAGGATGCACTAGGAAAGAAATAACATCACTCTGCATTCCTACTCCAAATGCACAATTTGAATAGTGATATTCTATAAAATAACTGGGTTGTAGTCCTCAAAAATGCCTACGTCACAAAAGAAAGATGGAGACACATCCCCAGACTAAAGAATTAAGTGCCATGACAACCAAGTACTGTATCTGTTGCTAGGTGGGAACTGCCTCCAGTGTTTCTGTTTGTTTTTATTTGTACAGGACCCTGGTGTGGTAATTGGTAAGACACACATAGGGTTTAAGATTAGATAATATTATTGTGTCAATGTCATTTGCAGATTTGGATAAAAGTACGGTGGGTTTGTAAGAGGGTATCTTTTTTCTTGTGATATAGACATTAATATATTTTAGAATTAAATTATAAAATTTGAAAACATACAGAATATGATCTCTGACCAATTAGTAGAATTAAATTGAAAATAAACAAAATTAAAATAAATATACGAGCCCCAGGTAATTGAGAATTAAGTTTCACATGTGTAGATAACTATTGGTTTGGAAATATTTTGAACTAAATAATTTAAAAAATGATGTATTAAAATGTTGGTGATGCTAATAAAATAGTATCTAAAGGAAGCTATTTAAAGATAAGTACTATTAGAAAAGAATAAAAGTCTACAGTTAGTTATCCAAACTTCTGTACTGAGGCTTAAAGCAAAATGAGCACATTAAAGCCAAATTAGTAGAAGGAAGGAAATAATAAGAAGTTGATACACTAAATAACAGATTAACAATAGAGAAAACTAACAAAGCCAAACATTTTTATTATTAAATAAAATTACAATAAAATCCTAAAACACTGATCAAAACATAAGGTACAGTACACAAATTATCAGTGTCAGGAATAGAATGGGACATCACTACAGATCATAGAGACATGAAAAGGACAATAAGAGAATACAAACTTTATGCTGGTTCATTCAAACTTAAATGCAACGGACACATTTTTAAAAAAAGATATATAACTTACAAAACCAAGTTGCAATAGAAAATTGGAATAGCCCCATATGTATTAATGTTTTGAATCTTTTGTCAAAGTCTTTGTATAAGGAAAGCTCCAAGACCAAGATGGTTTTATTGGCAAAATTTATTAAATATTTAAAATAAGAAGCATTGCCAATAAGCACAATGTCAGAAAATAGAAGAGGTGGGATACTTCCCATATAGTTTTATGAGGCTCTCATGAGAATGATACCAAAACCTGACAGAATCAATAAAGAAAAGGGTGCTCTAGAGCAATATATCTCATGAACATGAATGCAAAAATATATTTTTCAATATTATAAATCATATCCAGCTGTCTGTAAAAAGGAAAATGGACGTTGCAATCACTATGAAATCCCAGCTGGCTTTTATGTAGAAATTAACAAACTGATCCTAAAAATCTATTTAGAGAAGCAAAGCACCTAGAATGACCAAAACAACTTGGAAAGAAAGATGAAAATTGGCAGGGATGGCTCATACCTCCCAACTTAAAAAAACATACTGAGAAGCTACTGTAATCAAAACAGTGTGGTGTGTGCATAAGGACAGTTCTATAAGTCAGTGCATCAGAACTGAGAGTCTTATATAAACCCAGACGCTATGGGTAATTGTGCCTCAGGAAGAATCCTTACAGCTGTTTGTGGAGAACGCTCACATAAAGAGAGGCTATGTTGATGTAAAAATGACTGATTTCTTTGTGATTCTAGGTGCACAGCTAATTCTTCCTCCAAGATTTCAGAACCTGAGAATTTTCAGTGAATTTCTGTTATTTGTGTTGGGTATTCCAGCATGAGCCACAGCAAGGATAACAAGTAGACCCAGAATTGGCCAATAGGGCATGACTGCCAAGTACAAACTCAAGGAAACCAGCGTGTCAGGATCCAGTATAATATCTGCTATAGTTGTGAGAGGAGCAAGGAGCCACTTGAAAGTATTTTCCATGTCCAATAGCAATCTAGAAGAACTGTTCAGTAGTGAAAAGAAGTTTCAGTGTGTTATATATGTATGGTTTTACAGCCATTCTATAATGTTCAACAGGAGGTAAACATTATGAGTTAAAACTGGTGAACCTTGCAAGACACTACTTGAAATGTGAGTTTAGGAATAGCAACGAAAAAATCCCACTGTTGTGGGAAAAAGTAAATCAAGGCAACACAGAGTCAGGTGCCAGGGTCAGACTGGAATTCGTGCCTGATGCTGTCAGTAGGTCAGAAGCCGGAGCCAATGATTATCTGAAGGAAGATGTCAGCCCGTCCACCACAGGATGGTGGGCTTGAACAAACTGCCCGCAACTTCGAGATCCAGAAAAAGCAAGGAAGAAAGGCCCAAGGTGACAAGCACGAGCACGAACCTTCAAGAAGCAAAAGGGTTTCCATTTGTTTCTTTTTTCTAACGATTTACCCTTAATCTCTAATCTCAGCACCCTCTGGTCTTCATTCCGTGGGTAAACACATCCACACTGACACTGGGTCTTGCTGCAATATGACGTGGTTATTCTATTTCTCAGTGAGCAGAGGATGACCTGTCTTTGTCCTGTCTGAAGTGAGCTGCTAATGAAGTGAGCAGCTCCTCAGGGAGACATCTGTACTGTAATTGACAGAAAAACAACATGAGAAGCACACTATAGATTCTGTGGCTTTTTTTTTCTTAAAAAAAAAAATCCAGTGTTGATTAATTTCCTCATTTCAGAACTGCTACCCTTGGTGAACTCAACAATAAGCAGTACTGAGAACTTCCAGATGATGAATAGAAAATGGTCTTAGAGGAGGAAAAAGAATAACTCTTGAATTATTGAAACCACCTCAAGGAATTTGCAGTCTTAGAACTGAGACCAATCTTTCATGAAGCAGGAAGGTTACTTTCTTGGCACAGTCGTTTACTCTGAAGGTGGTCAATTGCATATTTTATGTAACTACCCATTGTCGTACGGAAGCCTGGGTTTGAATCCCAATTATATGTCAGCGGTTGTCCTTTAACCTTTCTAAGTCCCCAGTGTGTCTCACGGGGGTATTGTGAGGCTCAGCACAGTGGATACACATAAAATAATATGATCAGTATAGCGTGGTATTTATAGAGACCCTAGCATTGCATAGGCCTGGTGACCAACCCTAGCTTGCTCTCATACTAGCCGTGTGCCTTGAACAATTACTGAATCTTTTCTCTATCTCTAAAGTGAGGGTGACAACATACCTCATCCGTAAGGTTGTTGTGAGGTCAAAAGTGCTATCAGAGGGCCAAAGGAGTGCCTAAAGTATCATTATTCAGAATGCCCTCAATACTGCACGCCTGCACAGCGTTGGTAAGGCCCAGCCTGACCCTAAGATGTCTGTCTGTCTGTTGACCTCTCTCTCTCAGTTTTCTTCTGCACACTGACTTTCTGTGACAGGCTTCTTCTCATTGCTAGTTGTCCTGTCAGAAATTTTCAGGGACTCCTTTCTGCCCAGTGCATCTGGTCTGACACATGACACCATGCGTTTGTCCAGGGGCCTTGGGACCAGCCTAGTTCAGATATTGGCTTCACCACAGACTAACTACTGAAACCGCATGACATTTGAGCAAGCTTCTTAATCTTTCCAGGACTCAATTTTCTTTCTTTTTTTTTTTTGAAGATTTTATTTATTTATTTGAGAGAGAGAAAAAGAGCACAAGCTGGGGAAAGAGGCAGAGGAAGAGGGAGAAGCAGGCTCCCTGCTGAGCAGGGAGCCCGAAGCAGGACTTGATCCCAGGACCCTGGGATCATGACCTGAGCTGAAGGCAGACACTTAACCAACTGAGCCAATCTGGAGCCCCTCATTTTTCTTTCTTTTGTAAAAGGAAAATAATATAGTCCTTTCTCTTGTTCAGAAGAAATAAGATAACAAGAAAGCATTTAACCTAAATCTGTTACATCGTAATTGTTAAGTAAAATTTAGCTGTTTGTCCCCGCAAATTGTGGGAAAACTCCAATTATTATAAAGTGCCATCTTATATATTCTCAAATACTTCATACTGTAACTTTTTTTGTTACATAATCCTCTTTTGTAGCAACACTTGACCAAGTTTATATCACCTTCAACAGGATAACTCTTTAACTGGTCTGTCCTGGTGAAAATTTTTCATAGAACTACTACACATTTTGCTTCACCTAATGAATCAACATGTGACTTTAAAGATTTTAAAATAATCCTTAGTAAAGATTTGTTTACAGAGATCTTGGTTATTTTAAAAAGAAAGTGGTAGTATAAACATCTGTCTCCCAGATAAAATGACTCCTCAGTTCTCCAGATTTCACTAGTAAAGGGAAAGAAATATACTAATGAAAAAATGAAAAAGATGAAAGAATTCTGTCCAGAACAGGAATGTAGCCCCGCATTACCTCTGCTCCACCACCTTTGCTAGATAGTTTCATTTGAAATCATTTGGCCTCATGAGCCTAGGAGAGACTAGAGAAGATCTTTTGCAGTAAAACGCAAAGAAATTTCACCAAGTGCATCTCTTCCTCGGGTCCAAAGAAAGCCTGAGCTGGAAGTAACATATCTTCTTATAGCAAAATTTCAGTTTCTTCCAAAAAAAGAAGATTTTTAAGGGGGAACTGCAATTCCCACGTGCTGAATATGAAAAAAAAAAAATCGGAGACCAAGGACTGACAAGGAGGCATGTGATTTTTCCTGGGGATGAGTCTTGTCAGTGCTGGATTTTATTTCATAGCCCTTCTGAAGGATGGCACAATGTTCTGCGGTAGCCAGGCTCCCCGAGATTCACTGTGAGTTTTGCTTGTATCGCCAGGGCCAAGCTCCTGCCTCCTCTATGAGGAACAGATGATTTAGGGTTGATAGGAAGCTGTTAAATGTAGCTCGTGTACCCCGATGTGGGCTCCTTTGGGAGGAATTAGTTTCTGGATCAACCTATCTCTCCCTCAGGCACTGGCTTATACATATGGTACAAGAAATAAGAACCCAAGCAGCCCCTCTGCAAACAGTGCCCCACCCCCACCTTTCCAACCTGGGATTTAAATGTTGATGATTATCATTATTATTAAATTTTAAGGCTCAGGATAATCCAGGTGCCTTAAATCCTAAAAAGATAATGGTAACTGGTCAATATTTATAGAGCCCTTGCCAAGAGCCTGCCTCTGTGTTAAGTGGTCTGTATTAACTTATCTGATACTCATGGGCAGTAGGAAGATAGTATGTTATTACTCCCACTCTGTAGATGGTCCACACAGGGTAAGTGACTCCCCAGTGTCACCCAGATACTGAAACCCAGACAGGCGAGCTCCAGCACTAGGCTCTTAGTAGGCTAGATCCTGCCTCAAAATGCAGCTTGCAAGCAATATGAAGTCCGGTTCAGGAGTCTGAACTGTCCCTTGGAGTGTTTGTCTAGAGCTCTTAAAGTTCGAGACACTGAAGAGCTCCTTAGAAATCACTCACAGGGAAAGATAAAGACAAAATAGATACAAGAGTGTTTGCAGAAGAAAAAAATTGTTGTATGAAATCTTTAAGTCTGCAAAACATGCTCAGATCCTGTAAAGTCGCTTACTTTGTTGGTAACCTCGCCTGCAGTTCCGTACATCAGAAAAGCATAAGGGAAAGCATTTTCAAGATGAATTCATTACAGATTTACTTGGAGATGGGGAATGAACTTAATAGGAATTCAAGTCCCTCACAAAATATTCCCTTATTCGTTCATTTCCTTAGTCATTCAACCAGCATTAGGCTTTGCATGCCGGTTAGCCAAACAGACTAGTTTGTGCTTTAGCTTATCATTTACTAGCCCTGTGACTTTCAGCACTTTAAAGTCCATAAGCATTTATAAAGTAGGAATTGTTGGCAAGCTTGTTAAAGGCTTATTAGGAACATCCGATGGGAGAATACACGTAAAAGCACCTAGCATCCACTGAGACACTAAAACGGTTTGCTCGCTCCTTTGTGTCTTTCTCTTCTAAACTTGCCTATACCCTGATCCATGAGAAATATATTTTTTTATTTTTTTAAGATTTTTATTTATTTATTTGAGAGAGAGAGCAAGCATGTGAGCAGGGGGAGGGGCAGAGGGAGAGGGAGAAGCGGGCTGAGCAGGGAGCTCAATATGGGACTCCATCTCCAGACCCTGAGATCATGACCTGAGCTGAAGGCAGACGCTTAATGGACTGAGCCACCCAGGCACCCCCCTTGATAAATAATTTCAAGACATAGCTTTAATCCATGAAAAGGCTTCCTATATTTTTCTGATTTAAGTATGGGCTTTTCATTCTGGCATTGTAAATCTTCGACAAATCTTGACACGTGCCCAGTACTTACACATGTGGGGACACACACACACAAACATATAAAACCTGTCTGTAGGTTGCATGCCCTCCCTAACCACCCCTATGTCGCATACTTCCACACACAAGGCCAAACCTCCCTTCCCCAGCCTAAGAGCTAAAAAGATCGTCCAGCTCGTCCAGGTCCACTGCTCACACCTTTGCAGCATTTCTTGATCCCTACAACGGCACGCCCCTCCCTGCCTGAATTGCTACGACAGTTTGTATGTACTTCTTTGGTGTCAGTCATCTTAGGTTGTCCTGCATTCCAGTGTTACATAGATGTCCCTGATCTCCACAACTGGATGGTGTGTTTCCCGCAAACACAATGCTTCCTTGGCTTTGAACCCCTTTCAGTGTCTGCCATGGTGTAGACGTGTAATAACTATTTGGCCAGATTGCACTGCCTGGCTTAGTTGGCCCATTCTCTTGGGGGTTGTAACACAGGTCACGCAGCAGATGAAATTCCTGCCTTTGAATTTTTCTAGCTGCTTATTAAGGTCCATTTACTTCCACTAACAGTTGGACAGGTGGTGGAATCATAAAATAATTTTCAAGTTGTGGATTCAGCTATACTTCTGAATGGTCATCAGTGCACTTTATTGTGGGTAACTGTGTTGAAAGGCCTTTTGGAATTACATGTATAGTCAAAGAAATGTTCATTGAAAGTAATGGAGAGAAGATAATGACTTTAATTTTCTTCTTTTTATTCCCCATAGGAAATTTATTTAAGTACAGTTATTGGTAGACCAATCTGGTATATGGAGACATCATTTACATATTTTTGACTGTTGCATTAAGAGTCAAATTCAAGTAACCTGTGAAGTAGATTCAGCTGTCATGTTTTAATGAAAAACAAGTAAACTAGCCACAAACCAAACCAGAAACAACCCTTTGGGGCCCTTGCAGCGTTAATGAGCCCTTCGTATGGTAAGCATGCGGAGGCAAGGTGGTCAGACAGTACTGTGTTCAATTTCCACTTTCTGACTCAATGCATTTATAATTAAATGAGTAAATCATAGACATAAAAAATTATCTTACACTTACTCCTGAAGGAAAAACAACATTAATGGATAGCATGAGGTAAGTGCCTTATTCCATATTCTCTTGTAGATTTACGGGGTAAGACCCAGTTTCAGACAAATATTTTTTTTGCATTTTTTTGTTGGCACACAATTATTTAAGAAACTGTCGGTTGGGGGGCGCCTGGGTGGCTCAGTCGTTAAGCGTCTGCCTTCGGCTCAGGTCATGATCCCAGGGTCCTGGGATCGAGTCCCACATCAGGCTCCCTGCTCAGTGGGGAGTCTGCTTCTCCCTCTCCCTCCGTCCCTGTTTATGCTCGAGCTCTGACAAATAAATAAATAAACTCTTAAGAAAAAAAGGAAACTGTTGGTTGGTTTTGTCAAAGTGTAATTTCAATCTCAGTTTCTGAAATCCATGGCATTACTGCATTTTGAAATCATCTGAACTCTTTTCGTGTCCAATAAAGATGTGTCTCTTCCTAGGATATTTGTAAGCTTTATCCACACTGCACGTTCTAGCATGAAGTAAAATGTAGGGTGCCTGTAGGTTTTCCTACCAAGCAGAGAATCTGCATTTTTTGAAACTGTGGTTGATCCTCCTTCTTTTCAGATTTCACATTTGCTAGTCTGTCTGCTTGCTAAATTTATGTGTCGTTCCCAAATCAGTAATCATGGCACTTTTGCAGTCAGTTACAGACACACTCAGGAGGGCGGCGAAAAGTTTCAGTAGCTTAACACGCGCACTCCCAGCTGAGGATGGACAAGGCCCCACTCCACCTCCCTGTTTCAGCTCTCATCCTATAAACCAGTGTTCTTTTTACTCTTTAGTGCAATATTTTTCACATTTTTGTGCTTTTTTGTTGGTGATTTTGGTATTTAGAATGTCTCCTGAGGCAAGTACTAAGGTGCTGTCTAGCGTTCCTGAGTGCAAGAAGGCTGTGGTGTGCCTCACGGAGGAAATGCACGTGTTACATACAGATTGTTCAGGCATGAGTTACAGAGCCATTGGCCGTGAGTTCGGTGTTAATGAATCAATAATACAGGGGTGCCTGGGTGGCTCAGGCGGTTAAGTGTCTGACTCTTAGTTTTAGCTCAGGTCATGATCTCAGGGTTGTAGGATGAAGCCCCTCGTCAGGCTCTGTGCTGAGCTGTGCGTGGAGCCCACTTAGGATTCTCTCTCTCTCTCCATCCACCCCTCCCCCCCGCTTATGATCTCGCTCTCTAAAAAAAAATAAATAAATAAAAATGAATCAACAATATATATTAAATAAGGTGTCTTTATACACTATATATATATATATATATATATATATATATATATATATAAACAAAACAAGGTTATGTGTTGAGGGTAGAAAAACATGACCAAATATTTGCAGAAAATGAACTCTGTATTTCCCCTAAGAGCAGCGGTTCCATATTCATTAATTGTTTGCAGTGCGTATATAGAAACTAACTACTATGGATAAAGAGAATTGCCTGTATTTTTTAAAAAAATATTTCAGTTGAGGGGTGCCTGGGTGGCTCAGTCAGTGAAGCATCTCACTCTTGATTTAGGCTCAGGTCATGATCTTGGGGTCCTGGGATCGATCCCTGCGTGGGGCTCCGCACTCAGTAGGGAGTCTGCTTGAGATTCCTTCTCTCTCTCCTTCTGCCTCTCCTGCCTTTGCTCTCTCTCTGTAAAATAAGTAAATTAATTAAAAATATATTTTTAGTTGAAGTATAATTGACATATTAGTTTCAGGTGTACAACATAGTGCATTTACACATCTACACTAAGATATGTTACCATAAGTCTAGTTACCACCTGTCACCACACAAAGTTATTATAATATTATTGACTCTATTCCCTATGTTGTATTTTTCATCCCCGTGACTTATTTATTTAACACCTAGAAGTGTGTACCTCTTAATCCTCTCCACCTATTTTGCCCATCCTCCCACCCCCTCCTCTCTAGCAACCACTAATTTGGTCTCTATTAGCTTGTTTCTCTTTTAGTTGTTGTTTGTTTTTTGTTTTTTTTTTTTAGATTCCACATATAAGTGAAATCATACAGTATTTGTCTTTCTCTGACTTATTTCACCTAGCAAAATACCTTCTAGGTTCATCTGTGTTGTCACAAATGGCAAGATTTCATTTTTTTTATGGCTGAGTTGTATTCCATTTTGCACACACACACACACACACACACACCACATCTTCTTTATCCATTCATCCATCAGTGGACACTTAAGTTGCTTCTGTGTCTTGGTTTTTATAAATAACGCCACAATAAACATAGATGTGCACATACCTTTTCAAATTAGTGTTTCTGTTTTCTTCAGGTTAACACCCAGAAGTAGGATTGCTGGATTATATGGTAGTATAGTTTTAATTTTTTGAGGAACCTCCATATTGGGCATATTTTCCACAGTGGCCACACTAACTTACATTCCCACCAATAGGGGACAAGGGTTCCCTTCGTTCCACATCCTCACTGACACTTGGTATTTCTTGTGTCTTTGATTTTAGCCATTCTGACAGGTGTGAGGTGATATTGTGGTTTTGATTTGCATTTCCCTGATGATGAGTTATGTTGAGCATCATTTCATATGTCTTTTGGCCATCTGTAGGTCTTCTTTGGAAAAATATCTATTCAGCTCCTCTGCTCATTTTTAATTGGATTATTGTTATTATTGTTATTCAGTGTTGAGTTGTATAAGCTACTTAAATATTTTAGATATTCACCCTTTATCAGATACATCATTTGCAAATATCTTCTCCCAATCAGTAGGATGCCTTTTTATTTTGTTGATGGTTTCCTGACTGTGCAGAAGCTTTTTAGTTTGATATGGTTCTATTTGTTTATTTTTGCTTTCATTTCCCTGGCCTGGAAGACAAGTCCAGCAAATATTGCTAAGAGTAATGTCCAAGAGATTACTGCCTATATTTTCTTTTATGAAGAGGTCTCACATTTAGGTCTTTAAGAGAATTGCCTGTGTTTTATGAATTTGTATCCTATCTCTGAATACTGGGTCAAAATAAAACTGAAGCTTTACTAACCTTACCTTTGAGCTTTATATACAGTGCATGGATATGATCTTTCTTTCTCCTCCTAATGATAACAGACATATTCTGTGCCAGACACTTTGCATATGATAGCTCATTTTACATCATCAAGTTGCTAATCCCATGAATAAAAAGCATGGCACTCCTTTCATATATTAAAATATCCAGACTCATATCTGATTATCAAAGTTAAAAAATGTAATATCCCAGAATGTCCCTTGTATATCAGGATGCAAGGCAACTGGCACTCTTCAGTACTGATGGATTATAAAATGCTAAAACACGCAGTCACGCGCATGTAAAGTATTATGCAAGCTCAGCTACATCATTCTCTTGCCTTGTAAATTATACATTTCCTACCAACTATGAAAATGTCTGATGACATAGAAAATGCTCCCTGCAACGTGTAATGGATTATTATACTACACCAAGTCAGTAAGAATTAAGATTCTATAGAATTAGAAATATTGTGTTAAGCATCATGGTGTTTAAACACATTTGCCCTAAAGCATTTTATATTCTTGTAGTATGCACACAATGAAAATAGCTAAAGTAAATGGGATGATTCTCACTGAAGTAGATTATTGAATTTTTCCTTTTTTATTTGCATGATTTAAATTAGCTAAGCTTTATTTATCTCTCGATAATTTTAAACTACATAATTCTATAATGCAAGCTGACCATTAGAACTTCCAAGTGAAATCCCAGAGCCTCTTGGCTCCTTGATCCTGGAGGTGCTGCAGTCCATCACACAGGATGCGTTGGTATGATCCTACCTAACACCCAAAGCCTGGCTGCATCCGTGCTGTGAATTATGCACATTTGGAATTGTACACATCCTTTTTTGTACCTAAACTCTCAAATGCTGGGCACTCCATAGAACTTTTTCTGCTCAGAATTTTTAGTGCATGAAGTTGGCCTAGCCAATGAGTTTTGTGTCTCAACTATTACCCAGCCATGGGTTGACATGTCAGTATCCTACCTTAAAAGCAAATCCATTATTCAAGCTAGTTTCCAAGTGGTGAGAGAGAGACCCCCCCCAAAACACACACACATACGCACAAACACGCATACCCGCTTATGCACTGGAAAGGTGTGGAAATGCACAGACTCACTACGAAGCAGACAGTGCTTTTGTTAAAAAAAAATTCTTCCAAATATCTTTGTTTCTATATAAAGACTGATGTAGGCTAACAAGTAGGATTCTTAGAGTGTTTTTGGCTACCTCCTTGAAAGTTATTTCTTTAGAATTTGTGGTTTTGGTAGATGTGGGGAGGGGTGATTTGTCAACTCTTATTCTTGGATTAGTATTCCAGCAAATATACATGGACAAGAGGAAAAGTCCCCTTTTATAAGGAATCTCAGTGTATATGGATATGCTAACCTGAATATTCTGGAATGTGACTTGCTTTGCTATAAAGGTAGACATAATGTCTTCACTGTTCCTCGTGGGCTTTTGTAAGATAGAAAAATACAGCTTTTTGATCTGTGCCGAAATTCGCCACTGCAAATTGCATAGAATGTAATGAAAATAAGGTCCATGACATAAGGTGATTCTAACACATTTGAGTCTCCCAACCAACAGTTGTGTTGGCGAAGTATTTTCCCAAGATAATCAAGAAAATCCGTGCTGAGTAAGAAAATTGCACATGCCCTTGGGTATAGCAGCAGTCACTCTTCCTGGAGGCACATGTGAGGCTCAATCCTATCTTTGGCTGTCCAAATATGCCATAACCCTGACAGAAAATAAGGGTGTCTAGTCCCTGGAGCCTTCTAAAACAAGAGGGCGTTACATTGATGATATTGGTGCAAAGCTTCAAATCTTCCAGCGTTCACCTCAAAGGCCGATTTGGCCTGCAATGGACATGTCATTATGGGTGGATATGGACTATATGGACTTGTGCCTTCATGATCTTAAAGATTCCTCAAAGAGCATATCTCAGACAAGGCAGAAAACCATATTCCATCAACAGATGGGGAAGGGTTGTCAGAGCTAACACGGTGATATTTGTCAAAAGGAAAAACATGGAGGAAAGGTTCATTTTTATCAAGGTAATTCTATGCCATTTTTAAGGCTTTCGGTTTCCCTTCTGTTAGAATAAATTGGCTCCTTTTGCTTTCCATAGATATTATCCTGGAAGGGGAGTGGCAGAGGATAAATATTTTTAAAACAGAAGTAATCCCCACTTTTCTAAAATTCTAGTTTGTACCTTTAAGGAGGCATAAATACAGAGGAAAAAGGTAATGCGCTGTCTTTGATAGTAGCTGATCTCCAGCGAAAGCTTCAGAAGGAATTTTTCATTTCCACACGAAGCTCTTTTCCTAAGATCCTAGTTCTTAACAAAGATGGAGAATTTGGGCTACATTTTTTTTAAAAATGTGACTAAGATGGGAAGACTTGTTTTTGTTTGTTTTTTAATCCACGTGCTCCAGGAGAACAAATACCTTATTTAGTTAAGAAAAAATTTTGAGTGTGGGTGTGTTTCATTATATAAATTGGCAAAATAGTTCCATTTGATTTCCAGGGGAAAAGAAAGACTCACAAACATGCAGAGTCACCACATAGTTATTTTCCTAAAGCAGGCAAGTGAACACATCACCCTATCTCTTCCCTTTTCAAGAATACAGAAAAGTGTTTGAGGCCCACAAATGTTCCAGGAAGCCTGAGGGGAGGGTGAGAGAAACTCAGTTACCAGTGTTCTTATCCCTGCTCTTAGGCTCCATTTCTGTACAAATCAGTGATTTCTAAAACACTTATACTAATGAATTGCATACAGACATTACTTATTCTACCTCTACTAGGCATTTTCGTGTCAATAAAACAGACGGTTGAGCACAATTAGTTCTTTGGCAGAACTGTAAATATAGTCAGTCCTGTCCTTTCCTGCCTTCCTTCCATTTTGCCCAAGCATATAATAGCAGTGCTCAGTTGGAAACCGTTTATGGGATCTAGTTCTTATTTTTTCCTGGCAGGTTGATGACTTTGTAAGTACTTCTGTGAATGCCCCACAAATTTAGAAGGCTTGAAATGAAACATGCATGAGTCTGGGCATTTACTATAATACTTTTCCTAATATTTAATTTCACTTGTGATTAGATTTGAGAGTTCTTTGTTTCCTTTGGTTGTGACCTTAATTTGTATAGTTTGACTCATGCCAGTATGATCATAAATTGCAAACACTAGTGTGACCAATTGGGGGAACTGGAGGTGATTCTGATTGAAGATGATGCACCATTTTGTAGAGTAGACTGAGGTGAAAGATGGATGTGAGACACAGGCAGGGTGACATGGGTGCCCAGTTTGTGACTGAGGCCCTCTTCACACATGGAAGTAGCCATCTTTGATCAGTAAAATAACCCCCGTAGGATAAATCCCTCAGGGCACAAGGTGAGAGTCAATGACTTTTATTCAGGTACACCCTAAAAGCGAAAGGTGTGCCCCTCCTTGGAGATCAACCACAGCTGTTAGTATGTTATATCACCTTTCCTTATGTATATATAACCAAATATTACACATTTACTTGCAGTTAAATTCTCCCATTCATTCATCAGTTTTAGTTAACAAATATTTTATTGAGTCATAATAATTCAGGCAGTGGGCCAACTATTTGCCACTTATTTCTCAAATTTTACTTAATCATGTTTTCCTCTTTTTTAAGTGTAGAGTCCTGGTGACCATGGCCATGCCTTGATCATTTTTGTTTTCTGCATTCACTGATAGAACATGTAATGTTACCAATAATGATAATAATGATGGTCATAATAGGCATCCCATCCCATCATTCTTCTCATCATGCTATATAGAGATTTTTTTTATATAGCATCTCATTAAATACTGTAAAAAAAAAAAAAAAACTCTATCATGTTTTTTAAGTCAGGATTCTCCACACAGAGAGAGGAGACTTGTGATTTATTTTGAGGACTTGACTCAAGCATATCTGGAGCTGAGAAGTCCCATGAGCTGCCATCTGTAAGCTGGGGACATGGAAGCGCCGGTGATTTAGCACAGTCGGCGTCTGAAGGCCCGAGAACCAGGGGAGCAGATGGTTAAGTCTCAGTGCAAAGGCAGGAGGAGACCCATGTGTCAGCTCAAGCAGTTGAGGCAGAGAAAGAACAAATCTGCTCTTCTCTGCCTTTTTTTTTTTCAGGCTCTCGACAGATTGGATAATTCCCCCACACACTGGGGAGGGCAATCTGCTTTTCTCAGTCTACTGATTTAATGCTGATCTCATCCAAAAACACCCTCACAGACACACACAGAAATAATGTTTAGCCAAGTATCTGGGCACCCTGTGACACAGTCAAGTTGACACATGAAATTAGCCGTCACAAATCCAACCCTTGTCAAACAGGCACCCAGACACATTTCCTGAAACCACATTTAATCTCCAAATAAAGGCAACAACAAGGTCATAATTCTGCCTAGCATGATACAACTATTATACATCCAAACAAGAATACACTAACCTCTTCACCAGAGAAGGAGATAAAGTCCGTGAGTGATGTTTACTCTTCTCTTTGATGTCCCATGACTTAAATACTATGATATAAAATTTAAATACTTAAATACTATGATATAAAGCCAATACATCTTATGTTACATTATAAGGCAATAAGAGAAGAAAGAAATTAAAGATATAAATTCATTCACCCATGTCTGGGTCCATTCAGGCTGCTAATGAGAGTGGACTGAGTGGCTTATAAACAACAGAAATTTCTGTCTCACAGTTCTAGAGGTTGGGAGTCTAAGAACAAGGCACCAGCAGATTCAGTGTCTGGTGAGAGCCTTCTTCCCGGTTCATAGATGGCTGCCTCCTCACTGGGCCTTCATGTGGCTGGAAAGGCAGTAGAGGTCTTTGGGGTCTCTTTTATAAGGACATTAATGTCACTTATGAGGGCTCTTCCCTCATGATCTAATGACCTCCCAAAGGCTCCACCACCAAATACCATCACACTGGGGATTAGATTTCATCATAAGAATTTAGGGGAGATACATTCAGCCTTAGGAACACACAAACATATTCATAAGAAAATAAGGATATATTCCTGACAGTTTCTGTAACTGGCCATGTGGTCATAGCCGATATTTAGAACAACCTTCATCCACTACCCACTCTGTATTCCCTTTGTCTTTAGCAAGCATCTCAGCTGGTGTGGTTCTTTACCTGGTAGGGTAACGCAGATCCTCATTCTGGAGGGTCTGGGTCCTGGCTAGTCCTTTCCAGATTAGATTGTTGTAGTTTTCCACTGATCTTAATGACTTGGCAGCATGCTAATAAGAAATGCTCTAAGGGATCTCCTGCATTTCTGGACATACGCTTTCTTACCTGCATCATGGAATAGTAGCCGCATGTCTCCCTGGTAGTCAGGATCAATCATCCCAGCCATCACTGAAGCTCCCTTCCTTGCCTATTGATTCAGAGGGAGGAGGAACCCAAAGTGGCCAGGTGGCAGTCTTAACTTCCAGTTCAGTAGAATCACTGTTGTGTCTCCTGATGGAAGCATTCCTTCCTCTGGAACTAGGACCTCTAGGCCAGTAGAATGTAAGTTTCTGGAATAGGAAGCAAAACGTTTGCTAGTTGCTCACGACGGGTAAGAGGGAATGGTGCCTCTCCCATTTCCACCCCTTGATTCCTGGGCCCCTGAATCTTGGCTGTGGAAGAAACAGTACCATATATGGGATGCTGACTCTTCCTATACAGCTACTGGGAGAACCTTGTCACAGCACTGCCAGGTACAGCCACCTAGCTGTGATACAATGGAGTCTTCAAAAGGCCATTCCATTAGTCTGTCAGGCCTGCTACTTCAGGCCTCTTTTTAAGGCATTAAGTAATATTTAGAAAGATATATCATAAGGGTATTGTCTATAATTCACAATGAAGATATAACATATAAATATATCCACGACATGACATAATTTGTAAGATTGATTCAGTGGTTCAACTTGAACAGTAAAAATTGCAAGTACACAATTTCTATTGATTGTTCATGAAATACCCTCAAAATTTGACCAGATATTAAGCTAAAATAAAATACCAATACAGGGGCACCCTTGTGGCTCAGTTGTTTAAGCATCCAACTCTTGGTTATGGCTCAGGGCATGATCTCGGGGTCGTGAGATTGAGCCCCACGTGGCACTCCGTGCTCAGAGGGGAGTCTGCTTGAGACTCTCTCTCCCTCTCCCTCTGCTTCTCCACCCACCCTCTCTCTCTCAAATAAATAAATAAATCTTTAAAAAAATAAAATATCGATACGTTTAAAAAGCAAAAGGAAATAAAACTAAAATTAATTTTAAAAATTAGAGAATAATAAAAAAAAACTTAGGAGTATACTATCTGAAAAAGAAAAAGAAAGAGAAACAAGTAGGGAGTTCACATTAAAATTTCAGAAGATTCAGAAAATAATGATAATACTTTATTTGTGTTTGTATACAGATACGTATGTGTTTGTGTATGTGCATATGTGCTATGTATATGTAGATATACATTTTATATATCTACATGTAGATATATATTTTGATATACATATTTTGAACTATGTATTACTTTTTAATTAAAAACTAGAATAAAGCATAGTTTAAATTTATTAAACCAAAATTTAAATGACTTTAATGGTTAATTTAGACCATTGAATGGTTGTTTTAGCCTATGATTTAAATTTTTATTTAAATAAATTTCATAATTTATAATTTTATAATGTGTCTGTTTGAAAACTCTGGTTAGCTCTGAAGAAACAGTGGCCTCAAATTAATCCTGTACTTTCTGCTCACTCCCTCCTCTTCTCAAGATCCAAAGTTTACTTGAATGGTTTTTACCAGTAGACAGCTTTAATAAAAATTAAATATATTATTAATAGAATGCTAAAGTCTTTCCATGAGATATAAGTAATTGTTTTTGTTCATTTAGGTGGAAAGAACCTTTGGAATAATGAGTCAAATGCAATTATTGACATAAATAAACACTTTTTCTGCTGTCTGTGCTCGGTTCTTCCTCAGATGATTGCATTGGTAACTTGATTAATTTAGTGCATCTGTCTTTTATTTTTTCTAGTTACTCTTGGTTACTGTGTTATTAAACATTCCTCCATTTCTCTGCCTAATAATTCTCTACTGAGAAGTATTTAAACAGAGGGAAGGGAATGTTTCTTTATGCCAAATAATGAACCCAGGCCCCTTGGCAACATTCATATAAAGCAAGTGGATTTTATTATAGGCTTTATTTACAGAACTGGTAATTTGCCTTTCCACCCACATTGTTTGATATATAATTACTTATTCATTAGCTTGTGTAATTAATTTTTCTTCATTATGAGGAAAATGCACTTAGAATAACATTATTTGGAGTCAGAAGGGGTTTTTAACATACATTCATATAACTGTCTATCCAAAGAGAAATTCCCTGCACAACATCCTGACAAAGCATGGTTCTTTTTCTGATCAGGTACTTCAACAGTGGTGAAAACTGAATAGGTCAAAGCAGTCCCAGTCTTACTGAAAAACTAAAGTATTCAAAATTAACCCATATTTATTTAAATACCTTTTTTTTTTTTTTTTTTAACATTCACCCATTGGTTTTGTTCTACCTTCTGCAGAAGCAAAAATAAATGTAAGGAACACACTTTTATTCAATCAAAGAGGGCAGTGACACGTTTAAAGAAGCCCATGGTGTACCTCCCAAAGCTCTTTATTTATTGAGGCTATGTTCGCAGCCCCAGATTCTTTCCATGACCACTCTCTTTCTTCTCAGTCGGCTCCATCTTTTGTCACGGCAAACAGTAGGGGAATGGTCAAGACTGTGAGCTGCCATATTGGATAGCAACACTGGCCATTTCACAGAAAGGCTTTGTGACCATGAGCTTCCCTGGTTACCGAGGCAGTGGACTTGCATAGCAATTCCATCCAGTGCAACATCTATCACGAAGCCTGGTTTATCGACACTGACTTTAGAAGTAAAACATCCTTGAATTTCAGGAAATGCTCACTTATCACCAGCTCTGTGGTCCCTCTGTTGGACAGATTGTTCACTTTATTCATTTATTCTTTGCTGCTGCAGAAACAACTCAGAAAGTCCTTCCAGGCCTCTCCCTGAGCGGGAGATGCTGAGAAATACTCTCTATTTAATTTTCTGTAGGTTTTCTAGTAATCATGTCTTTAACCTGAGGAGAGGGTCTCTCATGTGGGTTGTCTTGGAGTGGCTTTATTTTGAGTGGAATGTGGGTTTTGTATGATTACGCTGTTGGCTGTGATGTCAGCGCACTTCATTTTTCTGGTCAAAGTTTGTAGCCTCATCCTCTGAATTTGGACTATTTTCTCAATTCCTCTTGTACTGAAACATACATTGTCCTGTGCATACCCTAATACATTTCACATTATGTATTACATAAACCCATTTTTCCTATACAAGTATATTTTATCAAGTCTGTTCTCTGTTCTTACAACTTAAACTATAACTTCTTCTATTATAATACATTGACTTACCTCATAATCTGTGTTACCAATTCAGACCCCTGACTGATAGATTTAGGCTCCAGGACTAGTTCCAGGAGTTACCAAGGTGTAAACGTGTAGAAACTCATTAATCTGACGTCTGAAGTGGCGAGGTAGGTATTGAACACATGATAGCTCTTATATGATTATTTTAGTCAACCCAAACTTCTCTTCACCTTTGTCTCATTCATCAAACCAAATCTTCATAGTTCACTATGAATTATTTTATTGTTCTTAAATATGATTATAATTCATTTTTCCTATTTTTTTGATAACTGGGCATTTATTTCTAATTCTTTTCATTATACTTCTTTCTAACAAAAGTAACCAATCATTCTCAGTTTTGAATTATGCAGAAACTTGATACGCATGCCTTTGATTTCTTCATCGAAATTGACTAAAGGTGTTAAAGTCCCAGGGCTCCTACAGAATGACCCCTCGACTGTCAGCTTAAGGCTCTCTCTGTGTCCCTAACGTAACACTAGACGTCCATTATATATGCTCCCAGAGCAGCTTTGATGACCCCTCAGTAACTTTTAAAAAAATTATAATCAATGGTTTCCTTGTTTGTTTCTATAAAAAGATGAAAATGACTTAGGGCAAGAGCCCTGTCTTGTTCAGCGTGATCACCCCCGCCTCCGGTGGGCACACAGAGGCCCACAATGCATAGTTGTTGTCTGGTTGCTTTAATTGATTAGTTAACCTTTTCCACTTGTACTGCTCTCGTGTCTGGTGGATATTCATGTACTGATCAACACTCTTTTTTCAGTCAGAGCTACACAGAGTCGAGCTGTCACAGACTAGGGAAACCAGTGCTGTTTTCTGACAAAATACTAGAGTGGATGATTAAACTGGAAGTCTCTGAAAGGCCAGCACCCTAAATTTGCTGGATTGCTAATCGGATTCACATTAGTGCTCTTTTTGGTATATAGAAAATGTAACAGTGGCACGATTCCTTATTACTATTTTAACATGACTCACGTAAAAAGCCACTATTGCCACGTGTCTGTGTAAAATGAAATATAGACTTTATATCCACCACAGATGAATAGTTGCACTTTTTAATGAATGATAAGCTATGGATTTATCTACAGCAAGTCCCCAGCAGCCAGCTAGGGATGGGATTACGTCCGAAGGTAGCAGAAAGGCCTCCATGGTGTGTTCTGCTGCTCCCTGAGCCCACAGTCATGCCGGAAATCACTGCAGCTGTGGGAGATTCTCTTGGCTTTTATCTCCAAGGATGACACTGGGCCCCACAAAAATAAAAGAGAGCCTCAGGTATGATGCGTAAATGCGTTGTTACGTAGCACACACATTCTGTTTCTAGAAAGTTGAAGTCAGTGGGTAGGATATTTCCTGATAGGGACACATTTCAGTTTAGGTATTTAAAAGGAATCTGCGTGTGCCTTCCTTTTAATTTTCACTGTGACTGTGGGATCTGGGAAGGAATTCGTGGCGTCTCTTAGAAATCTGTCCCCAGAACTGACATGCAGGATTCTGACATGACCTGCAAGATGTCTTACCTCCATCCTAACATCCCCTGCATGACCTCCAGGACTGTGCACGTCCAGAATTTCACTCCCATGATCACGTTCTGTCTTGCAGCTCAGTTGCTTTAAGAATGGGAGCTGTCTAGAGGGGCCTAACCTAATCATGAGTCTTTGAGGAGAAAAGTTTTCTTGGCTGGTGCCTGAGGTCAGAGACACTCCAAGCAAGAAGCATTGCTTGTGCTTTGCTGGCTGGTGTGAAGGTCAAGAGTCCACGTGGAAGAAACCTGACAGTGGGTTCTGGAAGCTTGGATGAGACCGGAAGCAGATTCGTGTTCTCAGAGCCTGTAGGAAAGAACTCAGCTTTGCTTTCCACTGTGACAGACTGAGCAGAGCACCTACTCAGCCCTGTTGGACATCTGATCTACAGAAACTCTGACATAATGGATTTGTGTCGTTTAAGTCTCTAAGTTAGTGGTAATTTGTTATACATCCATACAAAACTGATGATGCAGGCTGTGTCAGGAAATATTTGGCGCCTTAAGAATAAAGGTTTTCATTAAAGTTGGTCAATGCATCAGGGATATTATATTTTCTGACAAGAATACAGAAGCATGACATTGTCTTGGGCTGTTTCTCACTAAATGAATGAAGCTTTTCAAAATGTTACTCATTGCCATGGTAGAGGTTGTTTGATGTCATTTTTACAAACTGATAGGACGAGTTCTAAGATGCTGCATTGCATTTGTTTCTTTATGTCTTGTTATTAGAATCCTTAAAAACAACTAGAAAGTGAGGAAATTATAAATACAAACAATGCTTAGACCATGCTCCTGGTGCATTCTCCTGCTGCATGAAGACTCTGCAGGAAGTTCACATGAGTAATACATCCTCAACAAAAAGGTGGGGCATGTTTGACCTGTTTTGAAGCAGAGAGGGAAGGCAAAGGTCCTATTTGATCCTGCCCCTCTTCTGTTCTCAGTTGAATTTTGTGCAGATCAGCTCTCCACAAACCACAATGCTAGGAGGCCTCTGCATGTGTCTTTGTTTTATTAAAAGGCCTTAGAGGCATTTGCTGCTTCCTCCTCCATCTGAACGTGACCCCCAGACGATGCTGGACCTGAGCTTCCACCCCCACCCCCCCCTTCTGCCTCTTTTTCTCATCTGACACCATGCAGCCATGGACAGTGAGATGCCTTTCATTTATCTCTCTTCTGTCAACCAGGGTTCTGCTTGAGTTCATGGAACATCTGTTATAAAAGGTTAAAATTATAGACAGTGCTCATGTCTCTTCCTTTTAGCTGAGTGACAAGAAAGATGGGTTGTAATATTTTCTTAGTGCTGTTTCCGAGAGCATCTTTTGCAACCTCCCGTTCTGAATAAAGGCACTGAGTTTATAACATTGGCTTTACCATTAGCCGGATGGTTTTGGTAAGCCATTAACAATATCTGGGCCTTTACAGACTATGGTTTTCTTAGTTTCTGATTCCTCTCATCCTTTGGTGGAAATAAAAATGGTCTTTTGCTAGCTATAGTGACTCTAGATTTGTAATAATTTGGGATCCACAGCCAGCAGTCAGACACAGAGATGAGCATGACCATGGAAGAGTCATTTAGGAACTAAGATAAATATGTAACAATCAGACCTTTGTTTGATGTGAATCTTGATTGGGCAGATCTTTGCCAGCAGACGTTATAACTAATTTAAATGTTCTACCTTAATTAAAATAAACAGTAAGGGATCATGATTATTTCATTTTCATTTCACTCCCATGCATTTAAATAGACTTGCCTGCTCTTTGGGTTTGGTGGGTCCATGCAGGAGGGAGTCTACTAAATAAAATTAATATTTAAACAAAAGTTCAAAGTGACAGTACCAAGAAGACATTATAATAGATCCATATGAGGGACTCATTAAGAATTTCAAGAAAAATTTATAAGAAATTTATAAGAACGCATCATCTCATAGCAATACACGGAGGGGTACAAGGGATAGCACAGAATGAATACTTTGGCAGTTTAATGCGCTATCTTAACTGAAAAATTGGCAAATACTTAATGTCAATATGAGCACATACATAAATATGGACATTTTTCTACTTCTGAATTAATTAAAAATTACTGCTGGAGAAACAGAATGAAGCATGGCTTGAAGAGAAGTTGCAAAATATAGAAGATGTTTGAAGACAAGCCAGGAGAAAGAATACAAGAACAAGAGAAGTAAAACTGAAGGTACCTAACTGGTAACCAAGGACCCTCAATCCCTACAATGCTCTTGTTTACTAGAAGGACTGGCTTTGTCACCCTCCTCTTGAAGTCACTGGGATTCTCCCATTACTTCACAGCTCCCCTCGATGACTGGAACACCTATCCCCACATGGCAAGGAAGAGCAAAAGAGCAATTTTATCCACTTCAAAATGTTGTTTAAGAATCACACGGAGTATTGTGGGACAAGAAACATGAAGGGAAAATGGTGGTGTGTGAAATAAAATAATGTATCAAATGAGGAGAGCCCTTCCAATTGCCTTTGAGTTCTTTTAACCACTGAATCAAATTCCACTTTGTTGCTTATAGAGAATCATGTTGAGAATACTGAGTGAATGAGTTTGGTTATGCTTCACCTTACCTTTAGGCCCATTTGTCCAAAGTTTATAAAATGAGGCAGTGTTTTTTGGGGGGTGGGAGGTCAGATAGCTTTTATGTTTCAATTTAATATCTATAGTAAGTTATCTTAATAAATAGAGAAAATAAGGTCTATTTTTCATGGTCTCTTGACCTTTTCCATAATACACTGCATGTCTGTCTTCACTGGTACACATGATCACCGTCACAGTGACAAGGGCTAAACTTCATCTCAGAGTCAAAGAGATCACCAAGATCTATTTGTGGATACCTTTTTTTTTTCTTTTGTAGAATAAGCATCTGCAAGAAGGTAAAAATTAACCTCATTAATTTTCTGAGGTCTATAGAATGATTCATTTGCTTCACACTACAATAATTATTTTAAGATTATTTATTAATTTAATTTTATTTTTTTTAAGATTTTATTTATTTATTTGACAGAGAGAGACGCAGCGAGAGAGGGAACACAAGCAGCAGGAGTGGGAGAGGGAGAAGCGGGCTTCCCGCCGAGCAGGGAGCCCAATGTGGGGCTCGATCCCAGCACCCTGGGATCATGACCTGAGCTGAAGGCTATTTATTTTAGAGAGACGGAGAGAGTGTATGGGCAGGGGGAGGGGCCATGGGAGAGGGAGAGAGAATCCTCAAGCAGACTCCCTGCTGAGCATGGAGCCGGACATGGGGCACAATCCCAGGACCCTGAGATCATGATCTGAGCTGAAATCAAGAGCCAGTTGCTCTACTTACTGAGCTCCCCCAGGCGCCCCATGCAACAATAATGACTGGTAGTGAACTCTGTATGCCATACAATGTTGAGTGAACAAAACAGATGAGTCCATCTCTCATTGGGCTTGCGTTCTCTTGAGGGAAGGAGACGCTAGTGACTGAGTGCTAAGTGCTGAGGAGAGAATAAATCAAGGCATCAAGCTGCTAACAGGGAGTGCTCTAATTTGAAATGACCGCCAGCAGAAGGCCTGGTGCTTCTACAGAGAGTATGAAGGATGGCTCTCTGGGGAGGGGGCATTTGAGGTGAGACATACAGGGTGAAAAAGAGGCACCTGCATGATGATCTTGGAGCATTTAAGTCACAGAAGAGCAAGCCAGAGAATTGAGGCGAGAGGGAGGTTGGCTTATCTGGAGATAAGGAAGTTTGGAATGTACTTTTCTTACAGATATGTGACTTGAACATGCATTAAAATCAGATGGAAAAATCTCTCACTGCAAATGACAAGTTCAGCTGATAGAATAAAATTTACAGTTTTAATTTAATAGCAATTTTAACATCACAAGAATTCTGTGGTATGGAAATGTTTGCCTAAATATATTTGGTAGGTTTCCCTTTCCTTTTACTTTAATTCAGGATTGTTTTAATTGTGTTGTAAGAATGCTAATACATAATAATAAGCTCCATTCTTCCATCTTTATTGAGATATAATTAACATATAACATTTATGTAAATTTAAGGTGCACAACATAATGATTATACAAACATATATGTATCATCATGTATAATGTTATATATATAACAAACTGATTACAATATCACCTCATATATATCTATATCTATTTTTAGCTAACACAGCCATCAACTCACATAGATTTTTTATTTAATGCTGAGAATTTTTTTTTTATTAAGTTCACTTAACCAACATGGAGTACATCATTAGTTTTTGTTGTAGTCTTCAATGATTCCTTAGTTGTGTATAACCCCCCCATTCTCATCACATCACATGCCCTCCTTAATACCCATCACCCAGTTACCCCATCCCCCCCCCTTCCCTCTGAAACCATCAGTTTGTTTTCTGGAGTCAGAGTCTCTCAGGGTTTGTCTCCCTCTCTGATTTCTCCCCCTTCAGTTTTTCCTCCCTTCCCCTGTTGTCCTCTGTGCCATTCCTTATGTTCTACATATGAGTGAAACCTTTTGATAATTGTCTTTCTCTGCTTGACTTATTTCACTTAGCATAATCTCCTCCAGTCCCACCCATGTTGATGTAAAAGTTGGGTGTTCATCCCTTCTGATGGCTGAGTAATATTCCATTGTATATATGGACCACATCTTTATCCATTCATCTGTTGAAAGACATCTTGGCTCCACTCTTAGCAACTTACAAATATATGAACAGTATTAACTATGATCACATTGCTGTACATCCCATCTCCAGAACTTATTCATCTTGTGACTGGAATTTTGGACCCCCTTTGACCTCTTTGCCCATTTTTCCCACCCACCCAAACTGTGGTAACCACCACTCCACTCTGTTGTCTGAGTTTGTGTTTTTTAGACCCACATATAAGTGATAAAATACAGTATTTTCTTTCCCTACCTGACTTATATCACTTAGTAAAATGCCCTCAAGTTCCATTCATATTATTACAAATGAGAGAATGTCCTTTTTTATGGCTGAATATTTCATTATATATATTATATATTATATAATTTATATTTCATATACACACAGCCATATGTACACCTAGGTATCACTTTTTCATTATCCTTTCATCCATCAGTGGACACTTAGGTTGTTTCCAGGTCTTAGCTGTTATAAATAATGCTGCTATGAACATGGGAGTGCAGATAGTGAGCTAATTTCCTTTGGATATATACCCAAAAGTAGATGGCTGAATCATATGGTAGTTCTATTTTTAATATTTTGAGGAACCTCCATACTGTTTTCCATGATAGGGGCCTAGTTTACATCCCCAACAACAGCAGGCAAGGGTTCCCTTTCTCCCCACCCTCTCCAACACTTGCTATGTCTTTATCTTCTTGATAATGGCCATTTTGACAGGTGATAGCTTATAATGCTTTGATTTGCATTTCCTGATGTTTAGTGATGTAAAGCACTTTTAATTGTACCTGTTGGCCTTTGGTATGCCTTCTTTGGAAAATTCTCTGTAGTTCCTCTGTCCATGTTTTATCAGATTGTTGTGGGGTTTTTTTGTGTTTTTCTTTTTAATTATTGAGTTGTTTGGGTTCTTTATATTTTGGATGTTAATCCCTTATCAGATATATGGTTTGCAAATATTTTCTCCCATCTTATAAGTTGCCTTTCATTTGGGTAATGGTGTCTTGGCTGTGTAGAAGCTTTTTAACTTGATGTAGTCTCACTGATTTTTGCTTTTGTTGTCTCTCCTTTTGGAGTCATATCTAGAAAATCCTTGCCAAGACCAATTTCAAGGAGCTGTTTGCCTATGTTTTCTTCTAGGAATTTTACAGTATTAGGTTTTATATTTAAGTCTTTAATCCACTTTGAGTTCATTTTTGTCAGTTGTGGAAGGTGAGGGTTCCATTTCACTTTTCTGCCTGTGATTTGTCCAGTTTTCCCAGCACCATTTATTGAAGAGACTGCCCCTCCCCATTGAGTATTCTTGGCTCCCTTGTCAAATGATAGTTGACCCTCTATGTTATGGATTATTTGGGGCTCTTGATTCTGTAAAATGGTTTTCTGTGTCTACCTTTATGCCAGCAGTGTACTGTTTTATTATAGCTTTGCGGTATAGTTTAAAATCAACAAGTGTAAAAAATAATAATAAATACAATAAAATCAACAAGTGTGATGCCGCCAGCATTGTTACTCATTCTGAGAGTTGTTTTGGCTATTCATAGGCTTTTGTGTTTCCGTACAAATTTTAGGATTTTTTTTTTCTATTTCTGTAAAAAATGTCATTGGAATTTTGGTAGCGTTGCAATGAATCTATAGATCTGTTTGCTGTAAGCCCCACCCCTTTTTTCCTTCCCCATCTGATCCCCAGTGGTCAAGCCCCACGGATTTCCCCAGTGACCCCTAGGAGGTGAGACCTAAGTGTCCCACAATGCTGCGGGAGCTAGATGCTCACCCTTGGTTCTCCCTTTGTTCTCTTTTTCCTACTGGAGAAATGATAGGCTCAAGGAAGGGGCCCCCTGGTGTGGTTCTGGTGTGTGGGAGGTGCAATGCAGTCAGAAAGTTGCCATTCCTCTCACCCTTATAATCTGGTGGTTCAAGAGAGGGCTTCAGCCTTACCTGCAAGTTCTGGGATTTTCACAATGGTCCTTATCTATGGATAGTTGTTGGCTGCTCTTTTTGGGAGGGGGACTGAAGCCAGGAATGACCTACATTACCATCTAGATGACCAAAGGCTACATTCTTAACTGACTCTGGCCATGGATGGAATCTTTTGACTATATAGAATCTCTGTTTTGAATTTGTCATGAAATAAATTTTAAATTACAAAGTAGGAGCAGTAGGCATTACAATGATAACTTCCTATTGGTCATTTAAAATCTTACTAAATTTGATTGTGATTGTGTGTTGGGGGGGCACTTTCCCCCAACAAATAGGTTGCACTTTATGATTCTGGGTTTAGATATGTATATCTTTCTAGAGATTAGATTTTATTGCTGTCCTGTCTCCAACAGAAATTAAAATGTTCTTCACAAACATAGTCATAAATGCAATTTTGTGCGCTATTTTCTTGGTAATCAAAAAATCAATGACTTTAGAAATTTTTTATAGAAGACTTATTGAGTCTTATGGGAAAGAGACACATCTTTCCAAGCATCTTTTGTTTACTGTTTAATCAGCAATTACTTTGTCTGCTTTGGAACTGAAAAGGTATAAATTTCACATGCGCACACACACACACATACACACACACATTAATATTTATATTTGGCATATACTATCTCCCATTAAGTTTGTGAGTAATTAAGATTAAGCAGATGGTCGTCCACAGCATTTATAGTGTTGTTTACATTTTTCTTAACTAGAACTATAAAATTTTATAATAAAGCATAGGCACAAAATTCAAAACTGAAAGTAAGCAATTAGCTAGGCTTTTATTAATGAGCCCATTAAACTTAACAAGTAAACATAGGAAACATAACTCTCAAGTTATCTATAGACCTTTCTATACCATAAATACTTATAAGACTGCATATTTCCAGATAGCTCTGGCAGCCGGGGAGTCAGTCTCAGATTGTTCAGAAATAACACAATAGGATGAGTGCAGGGCAGAGATGACCCAGGGCAGCCTGTAACTTAGGGCCTTGGGCTGGCTTCTAGAATTCAGGAACACATGAGGAATCTTGGAATTTCAGAATGTAAAACTAGGCTTAGCTAGCTGTCACATTCTGAAACAGATAGAGAGACAGACATCCTAGCAGTCAAGAAAAAGGTGAAGACATAAGAGAATCACGCTATTCAGTTTTTATATTTTAATGTCTTGGATATGAACAAATGACTATGACCAAGTGAAGAAGATGAATTAGAAATTCAGAGTCAGGCAGGAAAAGAAAATTTCAACCAGGGAAGGATTTTGGTACTTCCAGCAAGGGCTACAACAGGTGCTTGAGTTCAGGTGTGGGCTTGTGAGGAGAGAGTCCCTCGGCAACAGAAGAAGCAGGAAGACTTTAGGGTGCTCATCCTAAGGAGAGACCTGGTGACATGGAAGACAGTGATGCCACAGTGAGCTTCTGACAGGCCGAGTGAGCTCCCACCTCCTGGGGAAAGCTTCTGTACCCCTGTGGCAGGTGGAATGATTCCCACTGCCCTCCAAACGTCCCCCACCCTAACCTCTGGAACCTTCCCTGGCAGAAAGGTTTTGTAGATTTGATTAAGTCAAGAATTTTCAGATGTGGGGAGTATTCCAGACTTTTCAGGGGGACCCAGTGTCATCACAAGTGTCCTTATAAGAGGAAGGCAAGAGGGTTGAATAAGAGAAGATGTCAAAAAATGTATTCTCTTCTCCAAAACGCCACTCTGCAAGTACATTGATTTTAGCCTAGTGAGACCCATTTTAGACTTGCAACCTCCCGAATTTGTAGGTTTGTGACATTTTTTTTTTTTTTACAGTAGTGATAGGAAACTAATAAAGCCACATTAGTTTTTCTCAATGGAAGACCAACAAATACTTTTGCTTCTTTAGATGTACCCAGGGAAAGAAGTTTTAAATGCATCTTTTTAGTCTATTTTCAGTTTCTTGTGAACTAAGGATGAGTGTTCATTCCGTGAGTGTCCTCTTCCAGTTATTTTTTCTTGGTTTTGTGGTAACAGTTTCTTATAGTTGTGAAGAATTAAAAAAACAAAACAACAACAACAAAACCCCCGAAAACTATACCTGTAATATACTGTTGATGCAGACTACTAATGAGAATACAGTGTGTCAAATTCTACAGTGTTTTAAATATTCCACCAATCGCTCTGTTCATGTTTTATGTGTCCTTCCAAAATTCTCCTCATCCACTCTTGCAACACAGTCTCAGGGTGAGGGTCTGCAAACTTTATCAAGTGCAAAATGCAAAAACTCTTCCTGCCCCCCTTTGTTTTCTCTTCAGATTCAGGTAGGTTTATTTGAGCCAAAAAGCAATGGCACTCATTACTTCTAGTTTATTGGTTTGAGTATAAAGCCCTACTTGATGGTCAGCTTGTTGCAAATTGTGTTCCTGTGTGGTTGAGTCTGAGTTGTTTTGGCATACATGGTGGCTTTTACTTAGTGGGGGCCCTTAAGTATTTTATAAATGTATGCTTTACAAGCTATCTCTGGGCCCACAGTCTTATTTTTTATGCAGTCAGAAAGCAATATTTTCAGTTAGTATATAAGCTATTATTAGTCTACTAAGTTAGCCTTAAAATAAATAAGAACAAAAAAATAAATGAAGTTCTCTTTCAGTTACATTTGTTGGAAATTCTGAAGCTAGAATCACAATTACTGATCTCTGCTTAAATATGGATTTTTTTTCTCCCAACAGAGAATGAAAGTGATATAGTCCCAAGATCACATAGTAGCAAATATGAGAAAACAGAAAATATTTGCAAATTATACATTTGTAAAGAAAGACTAGTAATTGATAAAATAATAATCTAGAAAGAGTAATGAAAATTAGGCAGAGTTATTCTTATGCTTTCCCCATAGGCATAAAATCTTTAAGAGAAATGGCAGCAGATTAGCCAAGTATAATGAATTAATACAATAATCTAAATGTTACTTGGGGGGCACCTAGGTGGCTCAGGTTGAGCACCTGACTCCTGATTTTGACTCAGGTCATGATCTCGGGGTCCCCACATCGATGGGGGCTCACACTCAGCAGGGAGTCTGCTTGAAGATTTTCTCTCTCCCTTTGCCCCTCCCCCTAATTGAGTGCACTTGTTTGTGCTCTCTCAAATAAATAAATCTTTAAAAATAAATAAATAAAATACAATGTTACTTGGCTTCTAACTCATTCCCAGAGCTATACACAGGCAGCAGAAAACTTGGGCAACTTTCTCAGAATGCTCATATTCTGAATCTCTAATATTTTGTCAGCTAATTTTTAGAAGTTATACAGACTACCAAGAAGTAACCAAATGCATCAAGGCAGCAGATAAAAGAATATACTATTGAATAAAAGAGCAAAAGGCACATTTGCTAAGATGTTTGGTTTTTTAATTAAGCCAGTGAGGAATTAAGTTTAGAATTATACATCTCTAGATTGCCTGAAGAGTCCATGAAGTGACACTTTTGATTTAGTTATTCTCTCAGTCTTATATTCTCATCAGAGTATTTCTGTTAGATTTTTGTTTGTTTGACATTGTTCTTTGTTTTTGCTCTTTTCTTATTTTTATTGGTGGGTCTCTAGCATAGACAAGATTACCTGTCTGCAAGCTACATACAAGAGTTATTAGCAGCTCCTTTTCATTTTACATTTTACTCTGGTTGTCTGGATTAACATTTGTAATAGATGTCTTTGTTTTTTATTCTAGGGGTAAAAAATACTTCAGGGGACAAATACTGGAACTAGCTATGTCTTTTATATGGTGTTGATTTATGAGGAAGACACATTACCAGGTTTCCAGATAGTAATTTCTGCCTAATAAAAAGTCTGATTCTATCCTTTCCTTTCTCTTTGGGTAAAGTTGATATTCTCATTCATCTCTAAAACACCCTTTCTCCCTTTCTACTGTTCATACTACCTGAGAGCTGAGCACTGTGTCTTCTTTTTCTGCATGCTCTTCAGCTCAGCAAAGGTGCTGGGAGAAATCAGCCTCTGGTTTTAACATCACTTTCCACTTTTTTTTTTAACCACAAAGTCTCCATTTAATTTTTAATGCAATTTGGTGATCCCTTTGGTTGTGTTAGTATATGGTACTTAAAATATTACTTTAAAATTAAATATATGTAAAATGCATAGTAAATTTCTTCAAAAACCATAATCTTGTAGTATCATATATTCTTAGGTTGGAGAAGGCCATTTAAAGATTTTATTTATTTATTTTACAGAGAGAGAGACAGCGAGAAAGGGAACACAAGCAAGGGGAGTGGGAGAGGGAGAAGCAGGCTCCCCGGCGAGCAGGGAGCCCGATGCGGGGCTCGATCCCAGCATCCTGGGATTATGACCTGAGCCGAAGGCAGACACTTAACAACTGAGCCACCCAGGCGCCCTAGGAGAAGGCCATTTAGATCATCCTACCTGTGTTTTCTTTGATTCTGTGTCTTGAGGCTTAAGGTGGTATCTGTATAAGTATTCTGATGGAGGAAATTGGGTTTATCTGCCTAGGATAATAATGCTTGGTTTCTACTGAAGTCACTATGCATGAATATTTTTTCTATTAAATGATAGACTAATATTCCAGATATATTGTCAATCCTACTTTAATTCTGGGCGCTCCTGGAATTTTCAAAGCAGAGCTCAAGGTACTTTCGGAAATGTTCCATTAATGAACCACTAACAAAATATTCATAAATTATGTCCTGTGATGCACTACATTTGATCCAACTAATTGGCATGCAGATACCTCTATTATTAAATGATACAAAACCATGACTGGTTCATGGATATGCAAATGACAGATCCTCTGGAAAGCCACTTACCAAACAAATGAATGAAGTGAATTAAGAATGAATGATTAAAGTGAATTTTGTACACCAAATTGTGATGTGTATAGTGACTGTGTTATGAAGATCCAGTTCTTTCTATTTTTTTTTTTTTAAAGATTTTATTTATTTGACAGAGAGAGACAGCGAGAGAGGGAACACAAGCAGGGGGAGTGGGAGAGGGAGAAGCAGGCTTCCCGCCGAGCAGGGAGCCTGATGGCGGGACTTGATCCCAGGACCCTGAGATCATTACCTGAGCTGAAGGCAGAAGCTTAACAACTGAGCCACCCAGGTGCCCTGATCCAGTTCTTTCTATTACCAGTACTCTGGCCATCTATTCTAAATGAAGGCCTCTCCCGTTATGCTTCTGGGGCTCAACGACTATTGCTCACAAAATTTCTCAAGTGTGCACTGCTTAACCGTAGTCCATCATTAACATCAAACATTCTCATGGCCATTTACATGTACCCGATGTTTTTATGTGCATCACTCTTAATGACTATCATTCTGTTTTGTGAAACATGGTACACATACCAGTGGTCAACCATGAGCTTAATTTCAGTACTTGGAATGTTTAATACTAGTAACTATAGTTTTACATAGTAAAATACATAATAGTATAAAATATACATTGTAAAATTTATGGAAATATCATCACACCAGTGATTTCATTTTAAAAGTGAGAAAATATTTATGTAAATAAAGTGGTTGACTCAAATAAACCAGATAATAGAACAATATGGCAGATGATATGGCAAAAAGTCATGATAGGAGTTATACGAATGATTGGAATTTAGAGTATATTAGTTAAAATAGTAGCCTACTCCAAGGAGAAACCAAACGCAATCCTAGTTTTTAAACAACATAAAAACAGAAAAGCTGTATTCTCTCATAGGTCTTTGAAGAACACTAATGCAGTCTTTATGTTGTGAAATATTCATATGGCATCCATAAGGATCACTTATATCAGCTCAGTTTAATTCTTAAGAAAGTGGTTCAGTGTTATTTGCTTCTAAAAAAGGATTTTAATTTTATTTTATTTATTTATTTTTTTAAAGATTTTATTTATTTATTTGACACAGAGTGAGACAGCAAAAGAGGTAACACAAGCAGGGGGAGTGGGAGAGGGAGAAGCAGGCTTCCCGCTGAGCAGAGAGCCCAATGCGGGGCTTGATCCCAGGACCCTTGGGATCATGACCTGAGCCAAAGGCAGATGCTTAACGACTGAGCCACCCAGGTGCCCCAAGGATTTTAATCTTAAATTTTTCAAGCTCATTAACTATTTGGCAACACATCACATATATCTTTAGTCTCAGATCAGTGATGTTTCTATAGTTTGCATAAGATTGACACTGTAGAATACACTTTGAGGGAAAATTTAGAAATCTTAAAAAGCTTTCAGATCTACTTGGTATTTTTCCCCAATTCAAAATCTCAATGACATATTTTTTCAACAACTTTTCTAATTCACAATAGTATTTTCTTATTTTTGTATTCCTGCTCCCCATGATTTATAGGGGAAAGGATACTGTAAGTTTAATTGGTTGAAGTTCAGATGGACTAGAGGTTTCAGGTTTTTTCTCTCTGTCCTCCAGGGACACAGAAGCCTTCCAAGGTCATTAACTGAGAGAATGCTCCAGGGCCACTAAGGAAGTAAGTCCAGCACAAATTCCCCTTAAGCTTCATTTGACTGTACAATTAATTAATTAAAATAAAAATTAATTAAAAATAAATGACGATCCAATTTTATAATTTGGTTTGAGCTTATGGTCTTATGTAAAGACTGCTTTTAATCAGTTCTAAGAAGTCAGATGGAGGAAAAGGTTTTGCCCCTTGTTGTTACTATGTTCTAAAAGTGTGCATTTTACTGTACGTAACACAAATGAGTGCATTTGCATTAGTTTCAACTCTTACATGTAATTGGTGGGAAACTGTCTCTAAAAAGTTTAAATCAAATGGAAGTCTGTTGTGAATACCTGAGTGTCCCAAGGAATCCAGAGACAGAAATATGAATCAGCTTTAGACAAAACTGAGACCCAAATATTATTAGGAATTTTTTTTCCATTTTTCATCTACGCTTTATCACATATCAGCTTTATTTGAGACATTGCCTGAAGTGGTGCCTGCTCAGTAGTGTTAATCATTATTCCTAGATTTGTTGTTGTTGTTGTTGATGTAACTCTAGACTTAGAGCAGAGTTGCAAAAAGTAGTACAGTTGGTTTATTTATTTTTAATAACTGCTTTTTTACTCATTTATTTAATTTTATTATTTTTGTAGGAGGAACACTAGTTCCTCTGCATTGGTTTAATCAGCCGTGTTGCTGGAAGTTTCTAGTTAAACATTTTTCCTTTGGGAACTCACCAACTGGAAGGCCTATCGTGTAGTATGCTTTTTAACTATCCTTTTAAAACTCCCTATTTTCTTCCTTACACATAAAGGAAGAGCAAAATGGCATAAGGTAAATAGAAGTTTGCCTATTACTACAAATACTATGTGGGGCTGCAGTTGATGTTTTGGACTATCTCATCAGAGATAGTCATCCCTCTAAAAATTGAGTTGTAAACTATACATCTTCAAATAATTTCTTTAAGTTAAAATGCTGAGTGCATAGTTCTGTGAGTTTGTGTGTCAGGCACTTAATCCTCTGTTTAATAATTCAAGACCGGTCCTTAACCATTCTGCATGTCAAGCAGGAACCAGGGAGTTAACATTTCTCATGGAATATAATGGCATTTCTTATTCCAGTGAAAGGGTAATACAACATTCTGTAAAATTTTGCCCCATTATATTATGCTATGAAAATCTCTCAATATTTTCCAAACCTTGACCATTTCCTAGTTGTTTTTCTCTGCCTTGAAGCTGTGATCAGAGTCTGTTTTCCCGCCCTTTTCCAGCTGTCCTCAGGGAGTTGAAACTCTTCCCCATTGACTGTGTCTACCGGGCATCATTCTAAATCACAGATAGCCATGCTTCTCTTCATTAATGACAAAGCGGGAGAAGATACAGATCCTTGGACGTAGTGGGTGTTTGGTCAATTATCTGGCATATAAACACATCACAGCAGAAGTTTGAATGTTCTTTAGATGTGTAAATGGTTTGGATTCAGAGACTCATGTACTCTTAATATTATAAATATAACATTGATAAAGTACATGATTGTCTCATTTTCATGAGTTTGAAGAGTACCACCCGAGCCTTTATAAAAATAAAATTAGAGTACGTCAGAGCTAGCCACTCTATCTTTGACAATGATAACAACTTTATTGCCATATCCATCAAAAATACATAAGCATTAAACTGATGACTTATAACCTTATAAAATAGTGTTAAACGAAGGGAAGAATATTTCCCCACTGCTGCAGTAGAATTAATAGAAAAGCTTATTTTTCTAATGTACATGCCACTTGTAAATTTACTTAAGAATAAATCAATTGGGGGGGCGGAGCAAGATGGCGGAGGAGTAGGAGACCTGGATTTCATCTGGTCTCAGGAATTCAGCTGGATAGGGATCAAACCATTCTGAACACCTACAAACTCAACAGGAGATCGAAGAAAAGAATAGCAACAACTCTCTGAACAGAAAAGCGACCACTTTCTAGAAGGGAGGACGTGCAGAGAAGTGAATCTGAGGCGATATTCTGGAGGATAGAGGGCGGGGGAGGGGCCTCCGTCGGCCGCTTCTGGCAAGTGATAGAGCCGCGGAGCACAAAATCGGAACTTTTAGGAGTCACTCCAGTGGCTAAGCGGGGGGTGGAACCCTCGTGGGACAGTGTGGTCTCAGGACCCTCGGGGTCACGTAAAGACCGGGGGTGCCTGAGTGTGGCAGAGCTCCCAGGTATCAGAGCAGAGACGGAGCTGAGGAGCGGGCTCTCAGCTCGGGGTTGCCATAAACCGAGATCCAGGGCACAGTCGGGCCACTGCTCCTCCAGCAGGGACCCAACAAGCGGCAGATCCGAGGACACTCACCTTCTTCCCCTGGGAGGAGAGGTGCGGGAGTGCACCGCAGGGATCTGCTGGGTATGGAGACTCCACCCGGGGTCGAGTGCCAGAGATAGAAACACTCGGTCACAGGCCGGGTGAGCACGGAGTGCGGCCGGAGACCGGGGAGACAGGAGTGACTGACTGCTTTTCTCTGGGGGCGCACTGAGGAGCGGGGCCCGAGTTCTCGGCTCCTCCGGGGCGGAGACTGGGAGGCCGCCATTTTCACTCTCGGCCTCCAAAGCTGTACAGAGAGCTTGCAGGGAACAAAAGCTCCCGAGAGCAAACCCGAGCAGATTACTTAGCCGGGACCGGGCAAGGGCAGGGCAATTCCGCCTCCGGCAAAGACATTTGGGAACCATGGCAACAGGCCCCTCCCCCAGAAGAGCAGAGAGAACAGCCATCCAAGACCAAGTTTACCGATCAACGAGAACGGCAGAACTCCAGTGCTACGGGAATACTTCACATAGAATCCATGACTTTTTTACCATGATTCTCTAGTCTTTCAAAGTTAATTTTTTTTTTAACTGTCTTTTTTTTTTTAATTTTTCTTTTTCCCTTTTTCAACCAACATCTTATCAATCCCTTTTTTAAAAAACATTTTTATTTTTCATTTTAAGAGTCATATTCTATCCCTTCATAGTAGTTACCCGTATTTTTGGCATATATATATAAGTTGTTCTCTCTTTAAAATTTTGAGATAGTTTCTTCTAACAGATCAAAATATACCCTAAATCTCTAGGGTACGATTTTTTTCTACTCCCCTGTCTGATCACAGTTTTCCTTTTTCTTTTTTTTTTTTTAAATCCTCTTCTTTCTTTTTTCAAACAACTTCTTATCAATTCCTTTTATAAAATTTTTTATAATTTCCATCTTTACAGTCATATTCCATCCCTTCATCAAATCAACCCTTATTTTTGTACATATATAAGTTTTCCTTTCTTTAAAATTTGGGGAGGCACTTTCTTCTAGCAGACCAAAATACACCCAAAATCTAGTGTGTGGCACTGATCTATATACCAGCCTGATCATATTTGATCATATTCTGTTTTTTTTTGTTTTGTTCTGTTTTTCTTTGTTTTTATCTTTTTCTTTTTTTTTTTTTTTTTTTTTTTTTTTTCTCTTTCCCTTTCTTTTCCCACTGCTTCAGGTCTTTTCTGATTTGTTTAGAGTATATTTTCTGGGAATGTTGTTACCCTGTTAGCATTTTGTTCCCTCATTAATCCGTTCTCCTCTGGGCAAAATGACAAGAAGGAAAAAATCACCTCAACAAAAAGAACAAGAGGTAGTACCAACTGCCAGGGACCTACTCAATACGGACATTAGTACGATGTCAGATCTAGAGTTCAGAATCAGCACTTTAAAGATCCTAGCTGGGCTGGAAAAAAGCATGGAAGTTATTAGAGAAACCCTTTCTAGAGAAGTAAAAAAACTAAAATCTAACCAAGTCGAAATCAAAAAGGCTATTAATGAGGTGCAATAAAAAATGGGGGCACTAACTGCTAGGATAAATGAGGCAGAAGAGAGAATCAGTGAGATAGAAGACCAAATGATGGAAAATAAAGAAGCGGAGAAAAAGAGATAAACAACTCCTGGTTCACGGGGGCAAAATTCGAGAGATAAGTGATACCATAAGATGAAACAACATTAGAATAATTGGGATCCCAGAAGAAGAAGAAAGAGAGAGAGGGGCAGAAGGTATAATGGAGCAAATTATAGCAGAGAACTTCCCTAATTTGGGGAAGGAAACAGGCATCAAAATCCAGGAAGCACAGAGAACCCCTCTCAAAATCAATAAAAATAGGCCAACACCCCGACATCTAATAGTAAAACTTACAAGTCTCAGAGATAAAGAGAAAATCCTGAAAAAAGCTCGGGAGAAGAGATATGTAACCTACAATGGTAGAAACATTAGATTGGCAACAGACCTATCCACAGAGACCTGGCGGGCCAGAAAGGACTGGCAGGATATCTTCAGAGCACTAAATGAGAAAAATATGCAGCCAAGAATACTATATCCAGCTAGGCTGTCATTGAAAATAGAAGGAGAGATAAAAAGCTTCCAGGACAAACAAAAACTAAAGGAATTTGCAAACACGAAACCAGCGCTACAAGAAATCTTGAAAGGGGTCCTCTAAGCAAAGAGAGAGCCTAAAAGCAACATAGACCAGAAAGGAACACAGACAATATACAGTAACACTCACCTTACAGGCAATACAATGGCACTGAATTCCTATCTTTCAATAGTTACCCTGAATGTAAATGGGCTAAATGCCCCAATCAAAAGACACAGGCTATCAGATTGGATTAAAAAACAAGACCCATCGATATGCTGTCTGCAAGAGACTCATTTTAGACCCAAAGACACCCCCAGATTGAAAGTGAGGGGGTGGAAAACCATTTACCATGCTAATGGACACCAAAAGAAAGCTGGGGTGGCAATCCTTATATCAGACAAATTAGATTTTAAACCAAAGACTGTAATAAGAGATGAGGAAGGACACTATATCCTACTTAAAGGGTCTATCCTACAAGAAGATCTAACAACTGTAAATATCTATGCCCCTAACATGGGAGCAGCCAATTATATAAGGCAATTAATAACAAAAGCAAAGAAACACATCGACAACAATACAATAATAGTGGGGGACTTTAGCACCCCCCTCACTGAAATGGACAGATCGTCTAAGCAAAAGATCAACAAGGAAATAAAGACTTTAAATGACACACGGGACCAAATGGACTTCACAGACATATTCAGAACATTCCAACCCAAAGCAACAGAATACACATTCTTCTCTAGTGCCCATGGAACATTCTCCAGAATCGATCACATCCTAGGTCATAAATCAGGTCTCAACCAGTACCAAAAATTGGGATCATTCCCTGCCTATTTTCAGACCACAATGCTTTGAAACTAGAACTCAATCACAAGAGGAAACACTGAAAGAACTCAAATACATGGAGGCTAAAGAGCATCCTACTAAAGAATGAATGGGTCAACCAGGAAATTAAAGAAGAATTTAAAAAAGTCATGGAAACCAATGAAAATGAAAACACAACGGTTCAAAATCTTTGGGATGCAGCAAAGGCAGTCCTAAGAGGAAAGTATATAGCAATACAAGCCTTTCTCAAGAAACAAGAAAGATCTCAAATACACAACCTAACCCTCCACCTAAAGGAGCTGGAGAAAGAACAGTAAATAAAGCCTAAACCCAGCAGGAGAAGAGAAATAATAAAGATCAGAGCAGAAATCAATGAAATAGAAACTAAAAGAACAGTAGAACAGATCAACGAAACTAGGAGCTGGTTCTTGGAAGGAATTAACAAGATTGATAAGCCCCTGGCCAGACTTATCAAAAAGAAAAGAGAAATGACCCAAATCAACAAAATCATGAATGAAATAGGAGAGATCACAACCAACACCAAAGAAATACAAACAATTATAAGAACATATTATGAGCAACTCTATGCCAGCAAATTAGATAACCTGGAAGAAATGGACGCATTCCTAGAGATGTATCAACTACCAAAACAGAACCAGGAAGAAATAGAAAACCTGAACACACCTATAACCACTAAGGAAATTGAAGCAGTCATCAAAAATCTCCCAACAAACAAAAGCCCAGGGCCAGATGGCTTCCCAGGGGAATTCTACCAAACATTTAAAGAAGAATGAATACCTATTCTTCTGAAACTGTTCCAAAAAATAGAAATGGAAGGAAAACTTCCAAACTCGTTTTATGAGGCCACCATTACCTTGATCCTAAAACCAGACAAAGACCCCATCAAAAAGGAGAATTACAGACCAATATCCCTGATGAACACGGATGCAAAAATTCTCACCAAAATACTAGCCAATAGGATCCAACAGTACATTAAAAGGATTATTCACCACGACCAAGTGGGATTTATCCCTGGGCTGCAAGGTTGGTTCAACATCCGCAAATCAATCAACGTGATACAATACATTAACAAAAGAAAGAACAAGAATCATATGATCCTCTCAGTAGATGCACAAAAAGCATTTGACAAAGTACAGCATCCTTTCTTGATCAAAACTCTTCAGAGTATAGGCATAGAGGGTACATTCCTCAATATCATAAAAGCCATCTATGAAAATCCTACAGTGAATATCATTCTCAAAGGGGAAAAACGGAGAGCTTTCCCCCTAAGGTCAGGAACGCGGCAGGGATGTCCACTATCACCACTGCTTTTCAAGATAGTATTAGAAGTCCTAGCCACAGCAATCAGACAACAAAAAGAAATCAAAGGCATCCAAATTGGCAAGGAAGAAGTCAAACTCTCACTCTTTGCAGATGACATGATACTTTCTGTGGAAATCCCCAAAGACCCCACCCCAAAACTGCTAGAACTCATACAGGAATTCACTCAAGTGGCAGGATATAAAATCAATGCACAGAAGTCAGTGGCATTCCTATACACCAACAACAAGACAGAAGAAAGAGAAATTAAGGAGTCAATACCATTTACAATTGCACCCAAAACCATAAGATACCTAGGCATAAATCTAACCAAAGAGGCAAAGGATCTGTACTCAGAAAACTGTAAAATACTCATGAAAGAAATTGAGGAAGACACAAAGAAATGGAAAAACGTTCCATGCTCATGGATTGGAAGAACAAATATTGTGAAGATGTCAATGCTACCTAGAGCAATCTACACATTCAATGCAATCCCCATCAAAATACCATCCACTTTTTTCAAAGAAATGGAAAAAATAAACCTAAAATTTGTATGGAACCAGGCAAGACCCCGAATAGCCAGAGGAATGTTGAAAAAGAAAAGCAAAGCTGGCGGTATTACAATTCCGGACTTCCAGCTCTATTACAAACCTGTCATCATCAAGACAGTATGGTACTGGCACAAAAACAGACACATAGATCGATGGAACAGAATAGAGAGCCCAGAAATGGACCCTCAACTCTATGGTCAACTCATCTTTGACAAAGCAAGAAAGAATGTCCAATGGAAAAAAGACAGTGTCTTCAACAAATGGTGTTGGGAAAATTGGACAGGCACATGCAGAAGAATGAAACTGGACCATTTCCTTACACCATACACAAAAATAGACTCCGAATGGTTGAAAGACCTCAATGTGAGACAGGAGTCCATCAAAATCCTAAAAGAGAACACAGGCAGCAACCTCTTCGACCTCAGCCACAGCAACTTCTTCCTAGAAACATCGCCAAAGGCAAGGGAAGCAAGGGCAAAAATGAACTGTTGGGACTTCATCAAGATAAAACTTTTGCACAGCAAAAGAAGCAGTCAACAAAACCAAAAGACAACTGACAGAATGGGAGAAGATATTTGCAAATGCCGTATCAGATAAAGGGCTAGTATCCAAAATCTATAAAGAACTTATCAAACTCAACACCCTAAGAACAAAGAATCCAATCAAGAAATGGGCAGAAGACATGAACAGACATTTTTCCAAAGAAGACATCCAAATGGCCAACAGACACATGAAAAAGTGCTCAACATCGCTCGGCATCAGCGAAATCCAAATCAAAACCTCAATGAGATACCACCTCACACCAGTCAGAATGGCTAAAATGAACAAGTCAGGAAATGACAGATGTTGGCGGGGATGCGGAGAAAGGGGAACCCTCCTACACTGTTGATAGGAATGCAAGCTGGTGAAGCCACTCTGGAAAACAGTATGGAGGTTCCTCAAAAAGTTGAAAATAGAGCTACCATACGATCCAGCAATTGTACTCCTGGGTATTTACCCCGAAGATACAAAAGTAGGGAACGGAATAGGTATGTTCACCCGGATGTTTATAGCAGCAATGTCCACAAAAGCCAAACTGTGGAAAGAGCCGAGATGTCCATCAACAGATGAATGGATCAAGAAGAAGTGGTATATATATACAATGGAATATTATGCAGCCATCAAAAGGAATGAGATCTTGCCATTTGCAACGACGTGGATGGAACTGGAGGGTATTATGCTGAGCGAAATAAGTCCAACAGAGAAAGACATGTATCATATGACCTCACTGATATGAGGAATTCTTTTTTTTTATTTTTTTTATTTTTTTTTATTTTTTTAATGTTATGTTAATTCCCATACATTACATCATTAGTTTTAGATATAGTGTTCCATGATTCATTGTTTGTGCATAACACCCAGTGCTCCATGCAGAACGTGCCCTCCTCAATACCCATCACCAGGCTAACCCATACTTCTACCCCCCTCCCCTCTAGAACCCTCAGTTTGTTTTTCAGAGTCCACCGTCTCTCATGGTTCTTCTCCCCCTCCGATTTCCCCCCTTCATTCTTCCCCTCCTGCTACATTCTTCTTCTTCTTTTTTTCTTTCTTAACATATATTGCATTATTTGTTTCAGAGGTACAGATCTGAGATTCAACACGCTTGCACAATTCACAGCACTTACCAGAGCACAGACCCTCCCCAGTGTCCATCACCCAGTCACCCCATCCCTCCCACCCCACCCCCCACTCCAGCAACCCTCAGTTTGTTTCCTGAGATTAAGAATTCCTCATATCAGTGAGGTCATATGATACATGTCTTTCTCTGTTTGACTTATTTCGCTCAGCATAATACCCTCCAGTTCCATCCACGTTGTTGCAAATGGCAAGATCTCATTCCTTTTGATGGCTGCATAATGTTCCATTGTATATATATACCACATCTTCTTTATCCATTCCTTTGTCGATGGACATCTTGGCTCTTTCCACAGTTTGGCTATTGTGGACATTGCTGCTATAAACATCGGGGTGCACGTACCCTTTCGGGTCCCTACTTTTGTATCTTTGGGGTAAATACCCAGGAGTGCAATTCCTGGGTCCTACGGTAGCTCTATTTTCAACTTTTTGAGGAACCTCCATACTGCTTTCCAGAGTGGCTGCACCAGCTTGCATTCCCACCAACAGTGTAGGAGGGTTCCCCTTTCTCCGCATCCCCGCCAACATCTGTCATTTCCTGACTTGTTAAGTTTAGCCATTCTGACTGGTGTGAGGTGGTATCTCATGTAGGTTTTGACTTGGATTTCCCTGATGCTGAGCGATATTGAACACTTTTTCATGTGTCTGTTGGCCGTTTGGATGTCTTCTTTGCAGAAATGTCTGTTCATGTCTTCTGCCCATTTCTTGATTGGATTCTTTGTTCTTTTGGTGTTGAGTTTGATGAGTTCTTTATAGATTTTGGATACTAGCCCTTTATCTGATATGTCATTTGCAAATATCTTTTCCCATTCTGTCAGTTGTCTTTTGGTTTTGTTGACTGTTTCTTTTGCTTTGCAAAAGCTTTTTATCTTGATGAAGTCCCAATAGTTCATTTTTGCCCTTGCTTCCCTTGCCTTTGGCGATGTTTCTAGGAAGAAGTTGCTGCGGCTGAGGTTGAAGAGGTTGCTGCCTGTGTTCTCCTTTAGGATTTTGATGGACTCCTGTCTCACATTGAAGTCTTTCAACCATTTGGAGTCTATTTTTGTGTGTGGTGTAAGGAAATGGTCCAGTTTCATTCTTCTGCATGTGCCTGTCCAATTTTCCCAACACCATTTGTTGAAGACACTGTCTTTTTCCCATTGGACATTCTTTCCTGCTTTGTCAAAGATTAGTTGACCCTATAGTTGAGGGTCCATTTCTGGGCTGTCTATTCTCTTCCATTGATCTATGTGTCTGTTTTTGTGCCAGTACCATACTGTCTTGATCATGACAGCTTTGTAGTAGAGCTGGAAGTCCGGAATTGTGATGCCGCCAGCTTTGCTTTTCTTTTTCAACATTCCTCTGGCTATGCGGGGTCTTTTCTGGTTCCATACAAATTTTAGGATTATTTGTTCCATTTCTTTGAAAAAAGTGGATGGTATTTTGATGGGGATTGCATTGAATGTGTAGATTGCTCTAGGTAGCATTGACATCTTCACAATATTTGTTCTTCCAATCCATGAGCATGGAACGTTTTTACATTTTTTGTGTCTTCCTCAATTTCTTTCATGAGTATTTTATAGTTTTCTGAGTACAGATCCTTTGCCTCTTTGGTTAGATTTATTCCTAGGTATCTTATGGTTTTGGGTGCAATTGTAAACAGGATTGACTCCTTAATTTCTCTTTCTTCTGACTTGTTGTTGGTGTATAGGAATGCCACTGACTTCTGTGCATTGATTTTATATCCTGCCACTTGACTGAATTCCTGTATGAGTTCTAGCAGTTTTGGGGTGGAGTCTTTGGGATTTTCCACATAAAGTATCATATCATCTGCAAAGAGTGAGAGTTTGACTTTGACTTCTTCTTTGTTGATTTGGATGCCTTTGATTTCTTTTTGTTGTCTGATTGCTGTGGCTAGGACTTCCAATACCATGTTGAATAGCAGTGGTGATAGTGGACATCCCTGCCGCGTTCCTGACCTTAGGGGGAAAGCTCTCAGTTTTTCCCCATTGAGAATGATATTTGCTGTAGGTTTTTCATAGATTGCTTTTATGATATTGAGGTATGTACCCTCTATCGCTATACTCTGAAGAGTTTTGATCAAGAAAGGATGCTGTAGGGCGCCTGGGTGGCTCAGTTGGTTAAGCGACTGCCTTCGGCTCAGGTCATGATCCTGGAGTCCCTGGATCGAGTCCCGCATCAGGCTCCCTGCTCGGCAGGGAGTCTGCTTCTCCCTCTGACCCTACCCCTCTCATGTGCTTGCTCTCTCATTCTCTCTCTCTCAAATAAATAAATAAAAAAATCTTTAAAAAAAAAAAAAAAAAGAAAGGATGCTGTACTTTGTCAAATGCTTTTTCTGCATCTATTGAGAGGATCATATGATTCTTGTTCTTTCTTTTGTTAATGTATTGTATCATGTTGATTGATTTGTGGATGTTGAACCAACCTTGCAGCCCAGGGATAAATCCGACTTGATGGTGGTGAATAATCCTTTTAATGTACTGTTGGATCCTATTGGCTAGTATTTTGGTGAGAATTTTTGCATCCATGTTCATCAGGGATATTGGTCTGTAGTTCTCCTTTTTGATGGGGTCTTTGTCTGGTTTTGGGATCAAGGTAATGGTGGCCCCATAAAACGAGTTTGGAAGTTTTCCTTCCATTTCTATTTTTTGGAACAGTTTCAGAAGGATAGGTATTCATTCTTCTTTAAATGTTTGGTAGAATTCCCCTGGGAAGCCATCTGGCCCTGGGCTTTTGTGTTTTGGGAGATTTTTGATGACTGCTTCTATTTCCTTAGTGGTTATAGGTCTGTTCAGGTTTTCTATTTCTTCCTGGTTCAGTTTTGGTAGTTGATACATCTCTAGGAATGCATCCATTTCTTCCAGGTTATCTAATTTGCTGGCATAGAGTTGCTCATAATATGTTCTTATAATTGTTTGTATTTCTTTGGTGTTGGTTGTGATTTCTCCTCTTTCATTCATGATTTTGTTGATTTGGGTCATTTCTCTTTTCTTTTTGATAAGTCTGGCCAGGGGCTTATCAGTCTTGTTAATTCTTTCCAAGAACCAGCTCCTAGTTTCGTTGATCTGTTCTACTGTTCTTTTGGTTTCTATTTCATTGATTTCTTCTCTGATCTTTATTATTTCTCTTCTCCTGCTGGGTTTAGGCTTTATTTGCTGTTCTTTCTCCAGCTCCTTTAGGTGTAGGGTTAGGTTGTGTACTTGAGACCTTTCTTGTTTCTTGAGAAAGGCTTGTATTGCTATATACTTTCCTCTTAGGACTGCCTTTGCTGTATCCCAAAGATTTTGAATAGTGTGTTTTCATTTTCATTGGTTTCCATGAATTTTTGTAATTCTTCTTTAATTTCCTGGTTGACCCATTCATTCTTCAGTTGGATGCTCTTTAGCCTCCATGTATTTGAGTTCTTTCCGACTTTCCTCTTGTGATTGAGTTCTAGTTTCAAAGCATTGTGGTCTGAAAATAGGCAGGGGATGATCCCAATCTTTTGGTACCGGTTGAGACCTGATTTATGACCTAGGATGTGATCGATTCTGGAGAATGTTCCATGGGCACTAGAGAAGAATGTGTATTCCATTGCTTTGGGATGGAATGTTCTGAATATGTCTGTGAAGTCCATTTGGTCCAGTGTGTCATTTAAAGTCTTTATTTCCTTGTTGATCTTTTGCTTAGACGATCTGTCCATTTCAGTGAGGGGGGTGTTAAAGTCCCCCACTATTATTGTATTGTTGTCGATGTGTTTCTTTTCTTTTGTTATTAATTGCCTTATATAATTGGCTGCTCCCATGTTAGGGGCATAGATATTTACAATTGTTAGATCTTCTTGTTGGATAGACCCTTTAAGTAGGATACAGTGTCCTTCCTCATCTCTTATTACAGTCTTTGGTTTAAAATCTAATTTGTCTGATATAAGGATTGCCACCCCAGCTTTCTTTTGGTGTCCATTAGCATGGTAAATGGTTTTCCACCCCTCACTTTCAATCTGGGGGTGTCTTTGGGTCTAAAATGAGTCTCTTGCAGACAGCATATCGATGGGTCTTGTTTTTTAATCCAATCTGATAGCCTGTGTCTTTTGATTGGGGCATTTAGCCCATTTACATTCAGGGTAACTATTGAAAGATAGGAATTCAGTGCCAATGTATTGCCTGCAAAGTGACTGTTACTGTATATTGTTTGTGTTCCTTTCTGGTCTGTGTTGCTTTTAGGCTCTCTCTTTGCTTAGAGGACCCCTTTCAAGATTTCTTGTAGGGCTGGTTTCGTGTTTGCAAATTCCTTTAGTTTTTGTTTGTCCTGGAAGCTTTTTATCTCTCCCTCAATTTTCAATGACAGCCTAGCTGGATATAGTATTCTTGGCTGCATATTTTTCTCATTTAGTGCTGTGAATATGTCCTGCCAGTCCTTTCTGGCCTGCCAGGTCTCTGTGGATAAGTCTGTTGCCAATCTAATGTTTCTACCATTGTAGCTTACATATCTCTTCTCCCGAGCTGCTTTCAGGATTTTCTCTTTGTCTCTGAGACTCGTAAGTTTTACTATTAGATGTCGGGGTGTTGACCTATTTTTATTGATTTTGAGAGGGGTTCTCTGTGCTTCCTGGATTTTGATGGCCTATTTCCTTCCCCAAATTAGGGAAGTTCTCTGCTATAATTTGCTCCATTATACCTTCTGCCCCTCTCTCTCTTTCTTCTTCTTCTGGGATGCCAATTATTCTAATGTTGTTTCGTCTTATGGTATCGTTTATCTCTCGAATTCTGCCCTCGTGATCCAGTAGCTGTTTATCTCTCTTTTTCTCAGCATCTTTATTTTCCATCATTTGGTCTTCTATCTCACTGATTCTCTCTTCTGCCTCATTTATCCTAGCAGTTAGCGCCCCCATATTTGATTGCACCTCATTAATAGCCTTTTTGATTTCTACTTGGTTAGATTTTAGTTCTTTTACTTCTCCAGAAAGGGTTTCTGTAATAACTTCCATGCTTTTTTCAAGCCCAGCTAGTATCTTTAAAGTGATGATTCTGAACTCTAGATCTGACATCGTACTAATGTCCGTATTGAGTAGGTCCCTGGCAGTTGGTACTACCTCTTGTTCTTTTTGTTGAGGTGATTTTTTCCGTCTTGTCATTTTGTGCAGAGGAGAATAGATTAATGAGAGAACAAAATGCTAACAGGGTAACAACGTCCCCAGAAAATATACTCTAAACAAATCAGAAAAGACCTGAAGCAGTGGGAAAAGAAAGGGAAAGAGAGAAAAAAGAAAAAGAAAGAAAAATGGAAAAAGAAAAAGAAAAAGAAAAAGATAAAAACAAACAAAAACAGAACAAAACAGAACAAAACAAAAACAGAATGTGATCAAATATGATCAGGCTGGTTTATAGATCAGTGCCACACACTAGATTTTGGGTGTATTTTGGTCTGTTAATAGAAAGTGCCTCCCAAAATTTTAAAGAAAGAAAAACTTATATATGTACAAAAATAAGGGTGGATATGATGAAGGGATGGAATATGACTGTAAAGATGGAAATTATAAAAAATTTTATAAAAGGATTTGATAAGTTGTTTGAAAAAAGAAAGAAGAGGATTTAAAAAAAAAAAGAAAAAGGGGATAGAATGTGATCAGGCAGGGGAGTAGAAAAAAACCATACACTAGGGATTTAGAGTATATTTTGATCTGTTAGAAGAAACTATCTCAAAATTTTAAAGAGAGAACAACCTATATATATATATGCCAAAAATACGGGTAACTACTATGAAAGGATAGAATATGACTTTAAAAATGAAAAATAAAAATGTTTTTTTTAAAAAAGTGATTGATAAGATGTTGGTTGAAAAAGGGAAAAAGAAAAATTCAAAAAAAAAAGAAAAAAAGAAAAAAGAGAAAAGAAAAAAGACAGTTAAAAAAAAATAATTTACTTTGAAAGACTAAAGAATCATGGTAAAAAAGCCATGAATTGTATGTGCAGTATTCCCCTAGTGCTGGAGTTCTGCCGTTCTCATTGATCGGTAAACTTGGTCTTGGCTGGCTGTTCTCGCTGATCTTCTGGGGGAGGGGCCTGTTGCCGTGGTTCCCAAATATCTTTGCTGGAGGCAGAATTGCCCCGCCCTTGCCGGGTCCGGGCTAATTAATCTGCTTGGGTTTGCTCTCGGGAGCTTTTGTTCCCTGCAAGCTTTCCGTACAGCTTTGGAGGCGGAGAGTGAAAATGGCGGCCTCCCAATCTCCGCCCCGGAGGAGCCGAGAACCCGGGGTCCCGCTCCTCAGCGAGCCCCCAGAGAAAAGCAGTCAGTCACTCCCGTCTCCCCGGTCTCCGGCTACACTCCGCGCTCACCCGGCCTGTGACCGCGCCTTTCTATCTGGCACCCGACCCCGGGTGGAGACTCCAAACCCAGCAGATCCCCGCGGTGCGCTCCCGCACCTCTCCTCCCGGGAGAAGAAGGTGTGTCTCCCCGGATCTGCCGCTTGTTGGGTCCCTGCTGGAGGAGCAGTGGCCCGACTGTGCCGCGGATCACGGTTTGTGACAACCCCGAGCTGAGAGCCCGCGCCTGGGCTCCATCCCTGCAGCCGGCTTCCCTGCTCCGATCCCTCAGAGGTCTGCCGCACTCAGGCACCCCTGGTCTTTCTGTGACCCCGAGGGTCCTGAGACCACACTGTCCCGCGAGGGTTTCACCCCCCACTTAGCCACCAGAGTGACATCCCTCAGCGGAGCAGAGTTCTAAAAGTTCCGATTTTGTGCTCTGTGGCTCTGTCACTTGCCAGAAGCGGCCGACGAAGGCCCCTCCCCCGCCATCTATCCTCCCTAATATCTCCTTGGATTCACTTCTCTGCACGTCCTACCTTCCAGAAAGTGGTCGCTTTTCTGTTCAGAGAGTTGTTGCTATTCTTTTCTTCGATCTCCTGTTGAGTTTGTAGGTGTTCAGAGTGGTTTGATCCCTATCCAGCTGAATTCCTGAGAGGAGACGAAATCCAGGTCTCCTACTCCTCCGCCATCTTGCTCCGCCCCCCCGAGGAATTCTTAATCTCAGGAAACAAAGTCAGGGTTGCTGGAGTGGGGGGTGGGGTCGGAGGGATGGGCTGACTGGGTGAGAGACACTGGGGAGGGTATGTGCTCTGGTAAGCGCTGTGAATTGTGCAAGACCGTTGAATCTCAGATCTGTCCCTATGAAACAAATAATGCAATATATGTTAAAAAAAAAAAAAGAAGAAGATAGCAGGAGGGCAAGAATGAAGGGGGGAAATCGGAGGGGTAGACGAACCATGAGAGACGATGGACTCTGAAAAACAAACTGAGTGTTCTATAGGGGAGGGGGGTGGGAGGATGGGTTAGCCTGGTGATGGGCATTAAAGAGGGCACGTTCTGCATGGAGCACTGTATGTTATGCACAAACAATGAATCATGGAACACTACATCTAAAAGTTGATGTAATGTATGGGGATTAACATAACAATAAAAAAATTAAAAAAAAATAAATCTGTTATAGTTAGGTAAAAGATAAGATAGCAACTCTAGTTCTTTTCATTTGTTTTGTTTTGTTTTGTTTTGGTGCATTTGATCTTGTTTCCACCTGAACCTGTAAAGTATTCAGTAAGACTAGAAGAGTACTTTTTGCTCTCTCAAGTTTGGGTGACACAAATGAAAGTATTGAGGTGATTACAGACATGTAGCTTTTTCCCCTTGATTTTTTTATTTGAGGTCTAAATGACATACAAATGTTTAATTGACCTACATATTAGTTTTAGGCATACAACATAATGATTTGATATTTGTATGTATTGCAAAATGTTCACCACAATGTCTGTTTAGTATCTGTCACCATACGTCATTATAGAATTTTTTCTTGTGATGAGAACTTTTAAGATCTACTCTCTTAGCAATTTTCAAATATGCAGTGCAGTACTAAGTATAGTCAGTCACCTTGCTGTACATTACATTCCCATGATTTATTTATTTTATAACTGGAAATTTGTATTTTTTGCTCCCTTCACTCTTTTACCTACCCCCCACCTGCACCCCTTTCCTGTGGCAACCACCAGTCTGTTCTCTGTGTCTGTGAACTTCTTTTGTTTTGGTTTTGGTTTTTTCACATTTCACATATAAGTGAGACCATACAGTATTTGTCTTCTTTGTCAACACTTATTATTTCCTGTCATTTTGATTTTAGCCATTCTGACAGCTGTGATGTGATATCTCATTGTGGTTTTGATTTTCATTTCTCTGATGTTGAGCATCTTTTCATGTGTCTATTGGCCATCTGGATGTCTTCTCCGGAAAAATGTTCAGATCCTCTCCCCATTTTAAAAATCAGAATAGGGTGTTTTGCTGTTGAGTTGTATGATTTCTTTATATATTTTGCATATTAATCCCTCATCCAATATATGATTTGCAAATATTTCCTCTCATTCCATGGATTGCCTTTTCAATTTGTTGATCGTTTGCTTTGCTCTGCAGAAGCTTTTGAGTTTGATGTGGTCCCAGTAGATTATTTTTGCTTTTGTTGCTTTTGCTTTTGGATCAGATCCAAAAACTCATTGCCAAGACTTATGTCAAGGATCTTAACAATCTGTATTATCTTCTCAGAGTTTTATCATTTCAGGACTTATATTCAAGTGTTAGTGTAAGATCAGGGCCCAGTTTCATTCTTTTCCATGTGGCTGTCAAGTTTTTCCCAACACCATTTATTGAAGAGACTGCTATTTCTCCATCCTCTATGCTTGGCTTCTTTGTTGTAAATTAATTGAGCATACATGCGTGGGTTTATTTCTGGACTCTAATTTCTGTTCCATTCATCTACATGTCTGCTTTTATGCCAGCAATGCAGTTTTGATTACTATAGCTTTGTAATATAGCTTGAAATCAGGGAGTGTTATGCCTCTAGCTTTTTTGTACTTTTAAGTATTTTTCAATGTAAGTATTGAGGTGATTCTAGATATGTAGATACTCCCTTTCATCTTTAGTCTGCTTCAACTAAATAAATAAACTGATGAAAGATGTGAAGTGACAGCAGTACTAAAAAGTTGATAGAACCTATTATTAAGTTGGTTAATATTTTAGTCATTATAGGACTTTGTTTATAAAGAGCCATCACATATTATTTATAATATATATGTGAATAGTGTTTAATGATACCAACATATATAATGGTTTCTTTCTTTTTCTTTTATTTTTGTGTGTGTGTCTGTATGTGTGATGGCTCCTTGATCTACTTCTTTTGTTTTGTTTTTTTACTTCCAGTATTGTTAACATAGAGTGTTACATTACTTTCATGTGTATGCTATAGTGAATCACCAATTCTATACATTACTCAGTGCTCATCATGATATGTGTACTCTTAATCCCCATCACCTATTTCACCCGTCCCCCTGCCCACCTCCCCTCTGGTGACCATCAGGTTGTTCTCTATAGTTAAGAGTCTGTTTCTTGGTTTATTTCTTTTTTTTTCTTCATTTTTTTTTTTTAATTCAACATGAGTGAAATCATATAGTATCTATCTTTCTCTGCCTTATTTCACTCAGCATTATACCCTCTAGATCCATGCATGCTGTTGAAAATGGCAAGATTTTATTCTTTTATATGGCTGAGTAATATTTCATTGTGTGTATGTGTAATATATATATATGTGTATATAATATATATATATATACACACACACATATGTCATTTGAGATACCCATAATGAGATATCTCATTGTGTTTCGATTTGCATTTCTCTAATGATGTTGAACATCTTTTCAAATGTCTATTGGCCATCTGTATGTCTTTTCTGGAGAAATATCTGTTCATGTCTTCTGCCCATTTTTCAATTGGATTATTAGTTTTTTTGTGTGTTGAATTTTATAAATTCTTCATATATTTTGAATACTAACCCTTTATCAGTTATATCATTTGTAAATATCTTCTTCCATTCAGTAGATTGTCTTTTAGTTTTGTTGGTTGTTTCCCTTACTTCAAGAGATATATCTAGGAAAATGTTGCTATGGTCTATAACAGAAAAATTACTCCTATGCTCTCTTCTAAGATTTTTATGGTTTCAGGTCTCACATTTAATCCATTTTGAGTTTATTTTTGTGTATGGTGTGAGAAAGTGGTTCAGTTTTTATCCTTTTGAATGAAGCTGTCCAGTGTTTCCAACACATTAGTTGAAGAGACTTTTTCTCATTGTATATTCTAGCCTCCTTTGTCAAAGATTAATTGACCATATAATTATGGGTTTATTTCTATTTTGTTGATCTATGAGTCTGTTTTTGTGCCAGTACCATACTGTTTTGATTACTATAATTTCAAGTATATCTTGAAATCAGGGATGGTGATACCTCCAGTTTTGTTCTTCTTTTTCAAGATTGCTTTGAGTATTCAGGGTTTTCTGTGATTCCATACAAATTTTAGGATTGTTTGTTATAGCACTGTGAAAAATGTTGTTGGTATTTTTGATGGGGATAACATTAAATCTGTAGATTGCTTTGGGTAGTATGGGCATTTTAACAATATGTGTTCTTCCAGTGTGTGAGCATGGAATGTCTTTCCACTTCTTTGTGTCTTCATTTTCTTATATCACTGCTTTATAATTTTTCAGGGTACAGATCTTTCACCTCTTTGGTTAAATATATCCCTAGGTATTTTATTATTTTTGGTACAATTTTAAATGGGATTTTTTTCTTATTTTTCTATTTCTGTTACTTCATTATTAGTGTATAGAATGCAGTGGATTTCTGTATATTGATTTTGTATGCTGTGATCTTATTCAATTAATTTCTCAGTTCTAGTATATTTTTGTTGGAGTCTCAAGGGTTTTCTATATAGAATGTCATGCCATCTGCAGTTAGTGAAGGATTTACTTCTTCCTTACCAATTTGGATGCCTTTTATTCATTTTTCTTGTGTGATTGCCGTGGCTAAAACTTTCACTCCTATGTCGAATAAAAGTGGTGAGAGTGGACACCTTTGTCTTATCCCTGACCTTAGGGGGAAAGCTCAGTTTTTCATCATTGAGTATGATGTCAGCTATGGGTTTTTCATATATGGCCTTTATTATATTGAGGTATGCTGAAAACCAACTTTGTTAAGAGTTTTTACCATGAATGGATGTTGTACTTTGATGAATGCTTTTTCTGCATCTATTGAAATGATCATATAGTTTTTATCCTTTCTCTGACTGATGTGATGTATTACATTAATTGATTTGTGTATACTGAAACAGTTACATCCCAGGAATAAATTGTACTTGATTGTAGTAAATGATTTTTCAATTTTTTGATAAAATTAAATTTAATGTCTTGGTGGATTCAGTTTGCTAATATTTTGTTGAGGATTTTTTCATCTCTGTCCATCAGAGATATTATCCTGTAGTTCTCTCTCTCTCTCTCTCTCTCTCTTTTTTTTTTTTTTTTGTAGTGTCTTAATCTGATTTTGGTATCAGGGTAATGCTGGCCTCATAAAATGAATTTGGAAGATTTCCTTCCTCTTCTGTTTTTTGGATTAGTTTGAAAATAACAACTCTTCTTTAAATTTTTTGTAGAATTGGCCTGTGAAGCCATCTGGTCCTGGACTCTTGTTTGTTTGGAATTTTTTGGTTACTGATTCAATTTCATTGCTGATAATTGTTCTGTTCAAGTTTTCTATTTCTTCCTACTTCAGTTTTGGTTGGTTATATTTTTCTAGGAATTTATCCATATCTTCTAGGTTGTCCAATGTGTTCGCACATAATTTTTCCATAATATTCTCTTAAAATTCTTTGTATTTCTGTGGTGTTGGTTGTTTTTTCTCCTCTTTAATTTCTGATTTTGTTTATTTGAATCTTCTCTCTCTCTCTTTCTTTTTCTCTCTTTACCAGTCTTTTTTTTAATGAATCTAGCTGAAGTTTTATCAGTTTTGTTGATCTTTTCAAAGAACCAACTCCTGGTTTCATTGATTCATACTATTGGGTTGTTTGTTTGTTTGTTTTTAGTTTCTATTTTCTCTATTTCTGCTCAAATCTTTATTATTTTCTTCCTTCTACCAGCTTTGGGTTTTGTTTGTTCTTTTTCTAGCTTCTTTATGTGTAAGGTTAGGTTGTTTATTTGAGATTTTTCTTGCTTCTTGAGGTAGGCCTGTATTGTTATAAACTTCCTTCTTAATGCTCTATCTCAAAATTTTGGACTCTTGTGTTTTCATTTTCATTTGTCTCCATGTATTTTTTTTATTTTCTTTTTATTTTCCTGGTTGACTCCCTCATTGTTTAGTAGCATGTTATTTAAACTCCATGTATTTGTACTCTGTCCAGATTTTTTCTTATGGTTGATTTCTAGTTTCATAGTGTTTTGGTCAGAAAAGGTACATGGCATGACTTTGATCTTTTTGAATTTGTTGAGATTTGTTTTGTGGTCTAATGTGTGATCTATTCTGGAGAATGTTCCATGTGCATTTGAAAACAATGTGTATGCTACTGTTTTAGGATGGAATGTTCTGAATATATCTGTTAAATCCATCTGATCCAATGTGTCATTCAAAGCCACTCCTTCCTTGTTGATTTTCTGTTTGGATGATCTGTCCATTAATGTAAGTGGTATGTTAAAGTCCCCTACTATTATTGTATTATTATCGATTAGTTCTTTTGTTTGTTATTAACTGCTTTAAGTATTTAGGTGCTCATATTAGGTGCATAAATAGTTACATTTGTTATATCTTCTTGTTGGATTGTCCCCTATATTATTATATAGTGTTCTTTGTCTCTTATTGCCTTCTTTGTTTTAAAGTCTATTTTTATGATGTTTGTCTTGTTCCTCTGACTTTCTTTTGACATCCATTTGCATGAAAAGTGTTTCTCCATCCCCTCATTTTCAATCTGCAGGTGTCTTTGGTCTGATATGAGTCTCCTGTAGGCAGCATATAGATGGATCTTACTTTTTCATCCATTCCGTCACCCTATTTCCTTTGGCTGGAGTGTTTAGTCCATTTACTTTCAAAGTAGTTATGCACTTATTGCCATTTTGTTATTTTGTTTTATGGATTTTTTTTTAGTTCATCTCTTCTTTTTTATTGCTCTCTTCTCTTGTGGTTTTCTGGCTTTCTTTAGTGATATACTTAGATTCCTTCCTCTTTATCTTTTGCATATTTATTACAGGTTTTTGATTTATGTTTTCTATTAGGTTTATAAATAACAACTTATGCATATAGCAGTCTATATTAAGTTGATGGTCATTTAAATTTGACCCCATTCTTTACTCCACTCTCCCCACATTTTAGGTACATTCTGTTATTTGTGAATCCCCTGACTGATGTTTATACATATACCTATTTTTCTTCCATACATTTAGCTGTGGAAGTCTGTTCTACCAGTCTTTGGGTCATTATCTGGGTTATTTATACTGGTATGGTTTTTATCTAGTTGTATCTGTGAGACAGGGTGAGCTTAGGATCCTCCTACTCAGCTATCTTTCTGATCTGTCTACTTTGTTAAGTCCAGGCAACTATAAAGAATGAAGTATCAAATGCATAAATATATTTTTCAAAATTTTAGAACTGGAGTATGCATAAGAATCATCTCAAGTTATATGTTAAAATACAAATTTTTGTTCCTACATGCAGTGAATTAACTTTTTTTGCTTATTATTTCTCTCCAAATGTATTGATCCAGTTGTATCAGTAAAGTAGAAAAGCCCTACTGGGGAGTAAAGGCAAATAATTAACAACCTGATTCCATCAGTAAAAAGGGAGAGTGCCCTGTTGGTGTGGATCGTCTATGTATCTTTAGACTTATTTTTTTTTAAATAGAATAAATATTCTCGTGCCTGTTTCTTATTAACATATTTAATCAAACCAGTTTTTGTCTGCTAGCTATTAAAATTATCTTTCTATTCACATGCCTTTACTGTAAATGAAGATTTAGAATTTGGAATATAGTTGATTCCTATTATCAATATGCAGAACTGTTGAGAATTTTCTACTTTCATGTATTCGGGAGATAGAAGACAGAATAATCATAAGAACAAAGCCTTTTGAATCATAGAGAACTAAGTTAATATTCTCAGATCTTCCAGTTACCACCTATTTGGTTTAGGGCAGTTCAAACTCCATAAGCTTTAGTTTAATCACGAGAAAGCGTTGTTATGAAAAGTAAGTCAGTGGTGTAGGTTAGGAATCTACCACAATACTGGGTACCTGGTAAGCATTTAAGAAATGGTAGCTGTTACCATTATTAATGTATATTTTAATGATAATACAGATAACTGTATTCCTGGAATGTTCCCTCATGATAATGACTTCCCAGAAGTCCCCAGTGATTGTGACTTTCTTAAAACTGAAATGTGGAAATGGCTCAGGTTCCACTAAGGAATAATCAGAATTTTTATGTATTCCCAGGTCACAATTCAGCAGAATAAATGTGTAATGTTCTAAAATGGCTTTAATTGTCTTGATGTAGCCTCCTATGTATCAGAGGGTAAATACGGGTTCATGCAGTCTGGTTCCAGTGCTCAGGGCAGGCGCCCTGGGCAGAGTCAGCTGCCAGTAAGGATTGGGCCGATTAGAGTTGTTGCTTACACTGCTACTGTCCTGTGGCTGTTCCAAGGAGAAAGGCGTTTGCCCTAGAAGCTGGCAAATGAAGACTGCCAGATCAAGGGAAGCTTTGATTGAGTGGGGCCATGACTCTTTGCAAAGTTTAATCATTAATCACAAGAGAAATCTGACTTTTCTAGACCCACCTGCTCTGCCTTTCTAACACAGTCTGGGTATTACCTGGTGGCCTTTGCTGAAGTCATTCCTCGGCTGATAAGGGAATTCATTTGCACAGAGTGAGAATTTTGGTTTGGTTATTCAAATGTTATACCTATCTTTAATAATAAATCATGTGTGACCTCTTTTCTCTGTCATAGTTTTTTTAGATGCAAGAGCTGTCTGCTCATTTTACCTGCCTCCTGACATGTTTGATTTTTATATATTATTTATCACTAAAATATATACAGTGTTATATTTTTAATTATCTGGACTTCAGGAGAAATGAATGTAACATTACTTATCACAGATTTTAAAAAGTAACTCTGGCAGTTATTAGTGGAAACAAATCCCCCAAAGTCAGATGTATACTGTAATAATGACTATTATCTGAAGAGATTTATCTTGATGGAATATATTTTTGACATTGTTAATATATTTATCAACTGTAGAAGTGTCAAATTAAAGTTGTTGCCAATATTTGATTATTTCCTTGCCACTTCCTGAATTCTCTATCCCTGACCATGTTACATGAGAGAAGGCCATGTATGTTGATTAATATATTTGGTTTCGTAAGATTGATTAACTCAACTAAATTCCAACAACTCTGAGAGCCAAAGGATGGTTTGACTAACTTATGTAAGAATTTATTTTTAACTTCAATGCTATAATAGCCTAAAGCAGTGATTACATAAATGGAACTATGCTAGACTACAGAAGCCTTGTAATTGGCACTTAAAAAAAATAATTCTCCAGCACTGACACTCCATGGAATTTTAAACCCATAAATTCATAGGAATTTTCAAATTACTCTTTGTAAAAATAAAGTCATTAGTTTCTTCCCCTCGCCTCAGATGGTGCCATCACCGTGTGTTTGGTAACGAAGAAGCTCGAGAGTCAGACTCCTGCCTTCCTCATGCGGAAGAGGGATAAAAGCCATTCCTGTTTTAGGAGGTTGTTGTGATGGGGGAAAAAGGAGAGGAAAAAGCCATGATATGTTGCACATAAAAAGCTCTGCAGAGTACCTAACATATATATGGAGATGCCAATAAAAATTATTAGCAATAAAGGTAATGATAACCTCTGGGGTTGTTACTTGTTTACTGTCTCCGTATTTTTAGAGGGTAAGGTCAAGGTAAGGTCCTTGACCAATTGGTACTTTAATTTGCAGCATCTCAAATAGTGTCTGACTTATATCAGTACTCTGTAAATACTTCTTGATTTAAATATAACTAATCATGGTCATCAGACATCTCTAACCATTTCCCGCAAGAACCATTGTTGTATCTGAACAGATTTCACTCCATGAGGCATCTGCATCAGTGTTGGCTGAAGGATTTGCTAAAAATGCAGACACAGGGCCTCACCCAGACCTACTCACTTGGGCATCTCTTGAATGAGGGTCCACAGAGTTGCATTTAAATAAGCTCCACACATGAACCTTACCTGCCCTTACGTTTGAAAACCAGTGTCAACATTTTTCTTAATCTCCAAATTGTCTCCACTTTTTTTTTTTTAAAGATTTTATTTATTTATTTATTTGAGAGAGAGAGAGAGAAACAGCATGAGAGGGGATAGGGTCAGAGGGAGAAGCAGGCTCCCCGCCGAGCCGGGAGCCCGATGTGGGACTCGATCCCAGGACTCCGGGATCATGACCTGAGCCAAAGGCAGTCACTTAACCAACTGAGCCACCCAGGCGCCCTCCACTTTTATGTGTTGGAAAAATTTCTCCAAAATACTACTTGAGGTATTTTGTATTCCCTCTACAAAACTTAAATACTTACCCAATTAACTGTAAGACAAAATAAAATTATTTATCTCAGCAGTCACAATCAAGTGACCTATGAAATCTGATAACAACTTTACAGGGCAAACTGTGGCTCCTCTAAACCAATCAATGATGATTCTCCTCATCCTGTTTTACCCTTTCCCGCCCATATGCCTTGGCTCACACCAATCTCTCTTGGCCTCTAAATGTTCTCCCCTCCCCTCTCTCACCCTCAGCCTCTTCTTTTGCTTTTTCCCTCAAGCCCAGTGATTCTTAACTTCAACAGACTATTAGGATTATCTCAGAATCTTTAAAAAATGCTAATGTCTGAGCCCCTACTGAGACGAATGGAGTCAGAATAACTGGTAGATCTGACTCCGGGTGTAGTTTATACCCCATTTTATCTCAGCTAGAAAGAATCAACTCTTTGTCCTTTGAAGTCTTTCAAAGCACCTGTTATCTGTTCTAGTGTCCCTATACCATTCCTTATCTTTTATCCTTGACTCCTTCTTGGAAGATGAGTTATTCCCACATTGCTAATATTATTCCTTGGAAAGCAGATTCTTAATAAATATATATTTTAGAACAAATAAGGAGTGGTCATATTTTTAAGAATGAGAAGAGATGCTACTATAGGACTTTGGGGGCAAACATTATTTTTTAATATCCAGACCTAAAACTTCCTGGGGCACCTGGCTGGCTCAGTTGGTGGAACATGAAACTCTTGATCTTGGGGTTGTGAGTTTGAGCCCCATGTTGGGTGTAGAGAGTACTTAAAAATAAAATCTTTTTTTTTTTTTTTTTTTTGAAAGAGAGAGAGAGAAGGGGGAGGGACACAGAGAGAATCTCAAGCAGACTCCCCACTGAGCACAGAGCCTGACTCAGGGTTTGATTCCATGACACCGAGATCAGGAACTGAGCCAAAACCAAGAGTCGGATACTTTAACCAACTGAGCCACCCAGGCACCCCCAAAAATAAAATCTTAAAAAAAATAACTGTTCCTGGGCGCCTGGGTGGCTCAGTTGGTTAAGCGACTGCCTTCGGCTCAGGTCATGATCCTGGAGTCCCTGGATCGAGTCCCGCATCGGGCTCCCTGCTCGGCGAGGAGCCTGCTTCTCCCTCTAACCCTCCCCCCTCTCATGTACTCTCTCTCTCTCTCATTCTCGCTATCTCAAACAAATAAATAAATCTTTAAAAAAAAAAAAAATAACTGTTCCTTCAGTTTTCTCCATAAAGGGCAGAGTTATTTAGGATTTTAAGGATAAAAGGACATTATCAAGAGATGTATATTTTTAAAATGTGAGGTGGGCATTGCCATTTTGGGATTTGTGTTTTTTCTTTTCCCTACCTGCTTCCCTTCTATAAAAGTAATTAATCATAGATATTTTAGAATCAGTTTCATCATAGGACATAGGAGTAAGAATTTATATTTAGAACTGAAATTCTCAAGGATCTAAGTGTGACTGCCTTCATAAAATCAAAATATTAAAATGAAAAGTGAAAAACATCAGACAGTTTTGTGGGTCATTCCAAATATGTGGGAGTTTAGTCTTACATAGGAAAAATAGATCAGTCTTTGCATTTTTCTCTGTTACTAAAAATCATGACGCTCTTTGTACAGACAGCTTTTAATCTTGAGCCATAAGAACCTGCTGGGGGTCACCTCTGTTATAGACTCTCTATATTAGGCGCTAAACTTGATTTTTGTGAATTTTATGGTATTCCGTATGCTAAGAGGGTTATGTTAATCTGCTTTAAAATTGTTTGTTACATTGGTCTAGAGCCAGTTACTAATCATATTCATAAAATGAGAATGGGTTGGACAGGTATCATTAGATATGTGTCAAATGACTCAAATTGACTAATTCATAATTTTAGAAAATCAGTTTAAATTTGAATGCTGGTGGATTGGCAGGATCGTTACTTCCTGGGACTGTGTTTATGGGGCTTTGCTTGGCTCTCAGCTGCGTTGGGCACAGGCACCGCCTACAGGGTCAGAAACACACTTTTAACATGAAAAAGAGAGAGAGAGAGAGAACCTCTAATGAGGTGTGTGCAAGTAGGATTGTGATGATCATTTTTGTTGGACCCAAATTTTATTCTCTGCAGTGAAAGTCATGTTCTTTTTTTTTTTTTAAAGATTTTATTTATTTATTTGCAAGAGAGAGAATGAGAGACAGAGAACACGAGAGGGGGTAGGGTCAGAGGGAGAAGCAGACTCCCCGCTGAGCAGGGAGCCCGGTGTGGGACTCCATCCCGGGACTCCAGGATCACGACCTGAGCCGAAGGCAGTCGCTTAACCGACTGAGTCACCCAGGCGCCCTGAAAGTCATGTTCTTGATGTAATTTTGTTTTGTATTCTTAATGTTTAGTTAGGTAAAATCATCTCAAAGGGACAAAATAAATTCTCAGCACAAGGGAATCTTCCTAATGATGGGCTACGTTGACAGTGAACATTTATGAACCCTATGTTTTTTTTTTTAAGTTTATTTTTGGGGGCACCTGGGTGGCTCAGAAAGTTAAGCGTCTGTCTTCCGCTCAGGTCATGATACTAGGGTTCTGGGAATGAGTCCCGCATCTGACTCCCTGCTCAAGGGGGAGTCTGCTTCTCCCTCTGCCTGCCACTCCCCCTGCTTGTGCTCATGTGTGCGCGCTCTCTCTCTCTGACAAATAAATAAAATCTTTAATAAATAAGTAAATAATATTTATGTTTCTGCTGTGTTATGGAAGTTAGGGATGCCATGCCGGCTGCAATTCAAATACAGAAAGTGGTCAGAGGCTGGGATATATGGTTCAGGAAACTGAAATGGGTGCTTTCTGCTCATCTTCTGATACATTTTCCCTTTACTCTGAAAAAAAAAAAAATCCTTTCTCTTGTTCCAATTTTCCCATTGTGTGAAGTTAAATTGCTCAAGGTATTTGTGATAAAACTAGAATGATTTTTTGGCCCTTAATGGAGAGGTCCTTCTACTGGACCACCTCAGAGCAGCCTAGATAGGGAATGCCAGCGCCCTTCTGGCTGGAGTTCCCACCCTCGGGGAGGGGAGGGTGTGGGTAGGGGCCCCACCTACCACACTGCCCTGCGGGGAGACAGCTTGCCTGTGTCCCAGGCGAGAGGCTCTGTAAACACACCACTGCAGTTGGTTAGCATCCTGGAGTTGAGTGGAGAGGGCTCCTCTTCAACTCTAGGAAGGAGGGTATCCATGGGGTTGCCACCATTCCAACTGGTGCCGATGGATGTGAGGGTCCAGGGGCACAGAAAAGATAGGAAACTGAGATGCAGACATGCAGGAAGAACAAGAGAGAGTAGTTCTTTAGTTCCCGATAACCACTCTATCTTCTCCAACCCCGTGTTCAGCATCACGGTAGGGAAGAGTGCATTGCATTTGCATTGAATTAAATAGAGAACACGCCTCCTCCACAGAAACAGAGAATGACCTCTGAAGACCAAAAATGTAGTGCCCTCTTCTGTGCTAAGAAATGCACGTACTTATATCTTTGTTTCTCATAACAGCTCTGTGAGGGAGGAATTACACTTTTTTTAAGCCTATAGGAAAACCGAAGGTGCTAAAGTTAAATAGTTTGCCCAGAATTACCGAGTTAATGTTAGCAGAGCCAAGATTGAATAAAGACCTATTCAATTCCAAAATCTAGGACTTTTTTTTTTTTTTATTAGGATTCACTGTCTCTAGCTCTTTTCTTTTTCTTACAAATGATTGATTTTATACTAAACAAAGCATATTGACCAGCTCTACTGTTTATAGCTGGCCCCATTTATATAAAAGGGAGAACAGCACTGAAATGAGATCCATTGCAATCATATCCTGGTGTAAAGCTAGAGGAAAGTCCTTTAATGGACAATACAACGAAACAAGGTGTTTAAAACCTGTGTCTGAGCAGGATGAAAACAATTCCGGCTCCTCTGTCTGAATGACAAGATTAGGGCCAAGTTCTTTTTGAAAATCATTTCTCTTGGGGCACCTGGGTGGCTCAGTCGGTTAAGTGTCTGCCTTCAGCTCAGGTCATGATCTCAGGGTCCTGGGATTGAGTCCCACGTCAGGCTCCCTGCTCAGCAGGGAGTCTGCATCTCCCTCTCTCTGTCAAATAAATACATAAAATTTTAAAAAAGGAAATAATTTCTCTATCCTCAGCCTTTAAGTTTGAGAGTAAAGAAAAAATAGTAATGATCAGAGCTACTGGCTCTAAAGTGATTACATCATGTTTTGTAAGCATCATTTTGTATAATTAGTGTGTCATTGATTAAGCATATTGGGTCACTTTTGAAAAAGAAGGAGGGAAGGGTGCATTTCTAAGTGAGGGCTGTCTGGAGCAAACCGGGATGTATGCTAACCCTGTAGCAAGTCAGCTGTCTTCGCGCGCTACATTTATTCTGCTGCTCTGTTGTTTGTAGGATGCCAAGAATAATTCTGAGTGGCATCTCATTCGTGATTCTCCTCATATCTCAGCAGCTCCTCTCCTTCTCGAACTGTCTTTGCTTTTGCTCCAAGAAAGGCCTCTCATCACATCCTGGGTGCCATTCAGAGAAGGCATCAGCTCATACTTGCATTTCTCCTTCTCTCGCTCTCTGTTTCCGAATAGGAAGCTGATGCATTTCCCATCAGAAGAAGGTTGTTGGGTTTTTCTTCCCCGAAACACTAAAAATAGAAATCTAAGAATATCCTGGGCACACACTTTTTTTTTTTTTTCTTTTTTAGGAAGATCTGTAAATGGAACATTCCCGGATTTATTTTGTAAGGGTAAAAAAGTGTTTCTTTTTCCAAATGTCTAACAGACTGTCCACCTTCCTCCTGGGAACAAATCTCAAGAGTGACTGTTGTTTTCCCTCACAGTTAATAATGTGGAGAGATCTTTGTCTCAGCTTCTTTGGAAGCAAGATAAGGGAGAGCTCATTCAGAAATGCACATTGATCTCTCATCAAAATGTGCCCTGACTGAGGTGATGATTTCTCTTTTTCTAATATATGTATTATTTAATGAAAAGGAATATCTTATCATGTTAATAGTGAAGCCCCTCACTGTGCTTGGATAGTTTTGTGCATATATCAGTTTGTTGATAAATATATTCAGTCGTGGTTTACTTATGTATGTCGCAAGGTTGCATCCTAGATTTATGAAGGAAATAAATAAGTCTCCAGCAACTCTGTGTAGTCATACTTTTGCATACAGAGTCCAGATTTCACTCCGTATTGTTATGAAAAGAAAATTATCACATATTTCTACCCCTTTTTCTATACCCACCTGACAACTTAAGCTTCAGAATATTTGGAAGAAATCCAGAAACTGTATCATTTCGTGAAGCAGCTATAATATAAATAAGATATATGACTGAAACATGAAATTGCAGTTTAGAATTTAGTTCTGAATGCTGTCGTCTCATTTTGAAATTGACAGATAGGTTACCTAGAAGGATTCTATTCATTTATATGATTATAGCAAAAACCCCAAAGGAATCTTCTGGAAAGTGGGGAAGTGCTGAATGGGTGGGTATAATTTGAAAAGACCTGTAGGGAGAAAAGCCATGAGCAGTGAGTGGGGGGTCTGGGCCCAAAGCCCCCTTTGAAAGAAGAAAGGAAATGAAAGCCCGGCTTTTTCCCAGGCTGGAAGTAAGACGGGATCACCTGGACACATACCTCGTGTCCGGTTGTCTTGGAGAGAAAAGGAAACAGGGAGAGTCCTGGTACCTCAGGTACCTGGTACCTGAGGAAGCAGAGTCTCCCCTGCTCCAAAGACCTGTAACCTCACTGCCACACGAATCCATCAGGAGGAAGCCTGGGCAGAGCTGTTCCCCCTATGGAAGCTATCTTTGTCACTTCGTTCACTCAGCTTTTCATTTTCTCAGTCCCTCTGGGTACTCAGACTCTGCTTCGGATGGAGGAGTAAAGCAGTGTGGTTACATAGGAGCACCACGGGGCCGGCACAGGTGCATCTTCTTTCTGCCGGGGCCGCGCACGGATGACCCAGCCACACTGGAAGCACCACCGGGCATGGCCTGTGGCAGCTGCATTCCGTAGTTTTGAATGGGTGGAAACCCTGATGATTTGGAAATCAATAAGGGATATTAAAACTGGGGAAGGATTATCCGAAGTTGTAGAAAAATCTGGAGAATACCACAACCCATGTTGAGTCAGAAGAAAACATGGAGGGAGACTGGAAGCTTAGAAATAGATTTGACTTTCATCAGCCTGGTGCATCTGATCACATTGTCCCAATGCTGTCACCTCGCTCAGATTTAAGTCTCTAATACGTCATCCTCCTCCTCCCTCCACCAACTCAATCCACTTTCCTTGCTTCCTCTAGAATCGTTTTTCTGTGAATGGCACTTTTATAATCATCTCGTGGCATCTGATCCTGATTTCATTCTTTTGCCTACTTGTTAAATACTGATTTTGACCCTATAAGAGCCAGAGAGCATGCTATGGCAGAAGACAATGCTGGGACCAAGACAAATCCAGCCCCTGCCCTCCAGGAGCTTACAGTAGTCTCCCTCCAGTTTCCTTGCTCATATTACATTAAACCCTTTTCTGTGTGTGGTGGGCAGAATAAGAGACCCTCAAGGGTATCCACCTTCTAATGTCTGAAACCTGTGAATATGTTGTCTTACAAGGCAAACCGACTTTAAGGTTGTCGACCTGAGATGTGGAGATCATACTGGGTTACTCAGCTGGGCAAGATCTAATCAAGAGACCTTAAAATTGGAAGAGCTTTCCCTGGTGTTGTCAGAGAGCTGGCAGTATGAGAAGAATTCGATGCCCTCCTGCTGCTTGTGAGCTGTCATGGGCCATGTGCACGACCACAGAGAGAGATCGACCCCAGTGGATAGCGAGCAAAGAAATGCAGGCTCAGTCCTACAACCTCATGGAACTACATTCTGCTCATTCTTGCTGAATGCACGAGCAAGGAAATAGATCTCCCCCCGAGAACCTGAAGGAAGGAACACAGCACAGTGACCTCTTGATTTTGTTCAGTGAGACCCACACTGGACTTTAGACCTACAAAACTATAAAATAATAAATTTAACTTGTTTTAAGCATTTAAAATTGTGATAATTTGTTATGGGAGCAATGGAAAATGAATGTACTGCACGTATCTCTATTTTAACTCAAGGATATATTGAAATCTGTGTAGTTGCCCGAATTCTGCACCTAGCTACTCGAGGGCACGTGTTTATAACCTGTGTCCATATCCTCAGCACCTGGTACATTTCCTGGGATGTGGCAGGTGTGCTATAAAATTGTGATGAAATGACAGGTTCTAGTTTTTTAAAAGATTGGAAATGGTAAATACCATCATCTAAAATGTTTATGCTAAAATAAATACTGGGTTGACCTCTCAAAATCAATAAAAATAGGTCAACACCCCGACATCTAATAGTAAAACTTACAAGTCTCAGAGACAAAGAGAAAATCCTGAAAGCAGCTCGGGAGAAGAGATATGTAACCTACAATGGTAGAAACATTAGATTGGCAACAGACTTATCTACAGAGACCTGGCAGGCCAGAAAGGACTGGCAGGACATATTCACAGCACTAAATGAGAAAAATATGCAGCCAAGAATATTATATCCAGCTAGGCTGTCATTGAAAATAGAAGGAGAGATAAAAAGCTTCCAGGACGAACAAAAACTAAAGGAATTTGCAAACACGAAACCAGCCCTACAACAAATATTGAAAGGGGTCCTCTAAGCACAGAGAGAGCCTAAAAGCAACATAGACCAGAAAGGAACACAAACAATATACAGTAACAGTCACTTTACAGGCAATACAATGGCACTGAATTCCTATCTTTCAATAGTTACCCTGAATGTAAATGGGCTAAATGCCCCAATCAAAAGACACAGGCTATCAGATTGGATTAAAAAACAAGACCCATCGATATGCTGTCTGCAAGAGACTCATTTTAGACCCAAAGACACCCCCAGATTGAAAGTGAGGGGGTGGAAAACCATTTACCATGCTAATGGACACCAAAAGAAAGCTGGGGTGGCAATCCTTATATCAGACAAATTAGATTTTAAACCAAAGACTGTAATAAGAGATGAGGAAGGACACCATATCCTACTTAAAGGGTCTATCCAACAAGAAGATCTAACAATTGTAAATATCTATGCCCCTAACATGGGAGCAGCCAATTATATAAGGCAATTAATAACAAAAGCAAAGAAACACATCGACAACAATACAATAATAGTGGGGGACTTTAACACCCCCCTCACTGAAATGGACAGATCGTCTAAGCAAAAGATCAACAAGGAAATAAAGACTTTAAATGACACACTGGACCAAATGGACTTCACAGATATATTCAGAACATTCCATCCCAAAGCAACGGAATACACATTCTTCTCTAGTGCCCATGGAACATTCTCCAGAATAGATCACATCCTAGGTCATAAATCAGGTCTCAACCAGTACCAGAAGATTGGGATCATCCCCTGCATATTTTCAGACCACAATGCTTTGAAACTAGAACTCAATCACAAGAGGAAAGTTGGAAAGAACTCAAATACATGGAGGCTAAAGAGCATCCTACTGAAGAATGAATGGATCAACCAGGAAATTAAAGAAGAACTAAAAAAAAGTCATGGAAACCAAGGAAAATGAAAACACAACTATTCAAAATCTTTGGGATACAGCAAAGGCAGTCCTAAGAGGAAAGTATATAGCAATACAATCCTTTCTCAAGAAACAAGAAAGGTCTCAAGTACACAACCTAACCCTCCACCTAAAGGAGCTGGAGAAAGAACAGCAAATAAAGCCTAAACCCAGCAGGAGAAGAGAAATCATAAAGATCAGAGCAGAAATCAATGAAATAGAAACCAAAAGAACAGTAGAACAGATGAACTAAACTAGGAGCTGGTTCTTTGAAAGAATTAACAAGATTGATAAGCCCCTGGCCAGACTTATCAAAAAGAAAAGAGAAATGACCCAAATCAACAAAGTCATGAATGAAAGAGGAGAAATCACAACCAACACCAAAGAAATACAAACAATTATAAGAACATATTATGAGCAACTCTATGCCAGCAAATTAGATAACCTGGAAGTAATGGATGCATTCCTAGAGATGTATCAACTACCAAAACTGAACCAGAAAGAAATAGAAAACCTGAACAGACCTATAACCACTAAGGAAATAGAAGCAGTCATCAAAAATCTCCCAAAACACAAAAGCCCAGGGCCAGATGGCTTCCCAGGGGAATTCTACCAAACATTTCAAGAAGAATGAATACCTATCCTTCTGAAACTGTTCCAAAAAATAGAAATGGAAGGAAAACTTCCAAACTCATTTTATGAGGCCACCATTACCTTGATCCCAAAACCAGACAAAGACCCCATCAAAAAGAATTACAGACCAATATCCCTGATGAACATGGATGCAAAAATTCTCACCAAAATACTAGCCAATAGGATCCAACAGTACATTAAAAGGATTATTCACCACGACCAAGTGGGATTTATCCCTGGGCTGCAAGGTTGGTTCAACATCCGCAAATCAATCAACGTGATACAATACATTAACAAAAGAAAGAACAAGAATCATATGATCCTCTCAATAGATGCAGAAAAAGCATTTGACAAAGGACAGCATCCTTTCTTGATCAAAGCTCTTCAGAGTATAGGGATAGAGGGTACATACCTCAATATCATAAAAGCCATCTATGAAAAACCTACAGCGAATATCATTCTCAATGGGGAAAAACTGAGAGCTTTCCCCCTAAGGTCAGGAACGCGGCAGGGATGTCCACTATCACCACTGCTATTCAACATAGTATTGGAAGTCCTAGCCACAGCAATCAGACAACAAAAAGAAATCAAAGGCATCCAAATTGGCAAAGAAGAAGTCAAACTCTCACTCTTTGCAGATGATATGATACTTTATGTGGAAAATCCCAAAGACTCCACCCCAAAACTGCTAGAACTCATACAGGAATTCAGTCAAGTGGCAGGATATAAAATCAATGCACAGAAGTCAGTGGCATTCCTATACACCAACAACAAGTCAGAAGAAAGAGAAATTAAGGAGTCGATCCCATTTACAATTGCACCCAAAACCATAAGATACCTAGGCATAAATCTAACCAAAGAGGCAAAGGATCTGTAGTCAGAAAACTATAAAATACTCATGAAAGAAATTGAGGAAGACACAAAGAAATGTAAAAACGTTCCATGCTCATGGATTGGAAGAACAAATATTGTGAAGATGTCAGTCCTACCTAGAGCAATCTACACATTCAATGCAATCCCCATCAAAATACCATCCACTTTTTTCAAAGAAATGGAACAAATAATCCTAAAATTTTTGTGGAACCAGAAAAGACCCCGCATAGCCAGAGGAATGTTGAAAAAGAAAAGCAAAGCTGGCGGCATCACAATTCCAGACTTCCAGCTCTACTACAAAGCTGTCATCATCTAGACAGTATGGTACTGGCACAAAAACAGGCACATAGATCAATGGAACAGAATAGAGAGCCCAGAAATGGACCCTCAACTATATGGTCAACTAATCTTTGACAAAGCAGGAAAGAATGTCCAATAGAAAAAAGACAGTCTCTTCAACAAATGGTGTTGGGAAAATTGGACAGGCACATGCAGAAGAATGAAACTGGACCATTTCCTTACACCACACACAAAAATAGACTCCGAATGGTTCAAAGACCTCAATGTGAGACAGGAGTCCATCAAAATCCTAAAGGAGAAGAGAGGCAGCTACCTCTTCGACCTCAGCCGCAGCAACTTCTTCCTAGAAACATCGCCAAAGGCAAGGGAAGCAAGGGCAAAAATGAACTATTGGGACTTCATCAAGATAAAAAGCTTTTGCAAAGCAAAGGAAACAGTCAACAAAACCAAAAGACAACTGACAGAATGGGAGAAGATATTTGCAAATGACATATCAGATAAAGGGCTAGTATCCAAAATCTATAAAGAACTCATCAAACTCAACACCAAAAGAACAAAGAATCCAATCAAGAAATGGGCAGAAGACATGAACAGACATTTTTCCAAAGAAGACATCCAAATGGCCAACAGACACATGAAAAAGTGTTCAATATCGCTCGGCATCAGGGAAATCCAAATCAAAACCTCAATGAGATACCACCTCACACCAGTCAGAATGGCTAAAATGAACAAGTCAGGAAATGACAGATGTTGGCGGGGATGCGGAGAAAGGGGAACCCTCCTACACTGTTGGTGGGAATGCAAGCTGGTGCAACCACTCTGGAAAACAGTATGGAGGTTCCTCAAAAAGTTGAAAATAGAGCTACCATATGATCCAGCAATTGCACTACTGGGTATTTACCCCAAAGGTACAAAAGTAGGGACCCGAAAGGCTACGTGCACCCCGACGTTTATAGCAGCAATGTCCACAATAGCCAAACTGTGGAAAGAGCCAAGATGTCCATCGACAGATGAATGGATAAAGAAGAGGTGGTATATATATACAATGGAATATTATGCAGCCATCAAAAGGGATAAGATCTTGCCATTTGCAACGACGTGGATGGAACTGGAGGGTATTATGCTGAGCGAAATAAGTCAATCAGAAAAAGACATGTATCATATGACCTCACTGATATGAGGAATTCTTAATCTCAGGAAACAAACTGAGGGTTGCTGGAGTGGGGGGTGGGGTGGGAGGGATGGGGTGACTGGGTGATGGACACTGGGGAGGGTATGTGTTCTGGTAAGCGCTGTGAATTGTGCAAGACTGTTGAATCTCAGATCTGTACCTCTGAAACAAATAATGCAATATATGTTAAGAAAGAAAAAAAGAAGAAGAAGAATGTAGCAGGAGGGGAAGAACGAAGGGGGGGAAATCGGAGGGGGAGAAGAACCTTGAGAGACGATGGACTCTGAAAGACAAACTGAGGGTTCTAGAGGGGAGGGGGGTGGGAGGATGGGTTAGCCTGGTGATGGGTATTGAGGAGGGCACGTTCTGCATGGAGCACTGGGTGTTATGCACAAACAATGAATCATGGAACACTATATCTAAAACTAATGATGTAATGTATGGGGATTAACATAACAATAAAAAAATTAAAAAAAATAAATACTGGGTTGAATGGGAATAATGGAGAAAAAAAGAACTTTAGGGAAGGATTAGATTAAAAAAAAGAAAATGTTACTAAATGAATGTTGAAAAAGTTGAAACAGGATCAGAAATAAAACGAGCTGAGTATGCAACACATATAACATGAAACCAGGGAATGGAGTGACTGGATTACAAGCCACACTCAGAGTCTCGTTATTAAGGGAAACAACTCACACAGTGTGATGTAAATGAGTTGGACAAATAAATGTTGATGGGAAAGAATACCGTAACATCAGTCAGTGTAAGAAACTGGTCAGGATTAGGGCAGAGCTTTGGGATGATAGATATAGCCTAATAAAAATTCTAAAGAGAAAATTTTGGCGAGGAATGTACACAAAGCATGAGTTAAAATAAGAGGAGAATTTCACATCAATGTTTAAATTCTGGACGAAACAGACCAAGTGAAATGGTGGTTAATAAGCACTGTGGTGGTGGGAATTCTAAGTTTAAGGTCTAAAGGAATAGACGGCCGTGGAGAGTCAGGTTGGTTCAGAGCCACACCTAGGGCAGCGTTAACCAGCTTGGGTTTCATGTCAGCAGTGTTGGGCTCTCCGGTAGGGTAACTCTATCTTGAGAGTGCGGGAGAGTGTAGCATTAAGGTGCCGAGGAGGAGGAAAGAGCCTGGAGCCACTGACGATGAGAAGCCAGAAGGACAGAAAAGTACCAGGTAGTGTGTTCAAGGACAAGTGCAGTGCGGCCGAGTCCAAGCCCCAGGGAACTTGAGGCGGGTGCTGACGAGCTTCCGAAAGACTCACCATCAGAGTGGCCCATTTGATGGTTGGCTGTTGAGTTTTATCTTTGATCCTAGATAAAAATTAAAAGAAGCGGCCTCTAAGAGTGAGGAAAAGCTGCCTAATTTTAAGGCAAAATCCTTCTGAACAAGTAAGAAAAGGATTAAAGAGAAACCACCAACCGAAGTAGTGGAAACTGCCCCCAAATAAATTCAAGTTTCTTAGAGCAGAGACAGACGTTCAAAATAAGGTGTCTGAATGGGGGCAGGACCAATATCAACGAGGGCCATTACAAAAAGTGACTTTAGGGGCTCCTGGGTGGCTCAGTAGGTTAAGCATCTGCCTTCGGCTCAGGTCATGATCCCGGAGTCCTGGGATCGAGCCCCACATCGGGCTCCCTGCTCAGCGGGGAGTCTGCTTCTCATTCTATCTCTGCCTCTGCTTCTGTTCCCTCTCTCGCTGTGTCTCTCTCTGTCAAATAAATAAAATCTTTAAAAAAGTGATTTTATAAGAGGAAAAAAAATAAAATAACGAATCACTTTCAAAAAAGAAGGGCCGCATTTTGTGTGATTCCACTGATGGAAGTTGTCCAGAACTTGCAAACCATAGACAGCCAGGGGCTGTGAGAGGCGACTGCCCCTGGGCCTGCAGGTGCTTTTTTGGGTGAGAAAAACGTCCCGTAACCAGATAGTGGTGACGGCTGCATCACTCTGTGAGTGCCCTAAAAACCACTGAATTGTACACTTGGAAAGAGTGAATTTTGTGGTGTGTGAATGATATCTCGATAAAGCTGTTATTTAAAAATAAAGAAATTCCAAAATTATTTCAAATGTGTCCCTCTCTGCAATAAAAATTCTTTTAAGGTGTTGGGATGTAGTCCAGTCACCCATGTGACAGCCTGTCAGTTATAAGTCCTTCCGTGAAATAATACACAACGGCCTTTCCCTCCCCCACTGCTGCTATTAGTTTGGAAATCTATGAGAAGGAGGGTGGGCAAGAAAGCAGTGAAAATGAGCCACCCGGGGTGAGGCGTGAAAGATGGTGGGGGGAGAGTGGGGGTAGGGATGACAGTGACCTGTCAAGGAGTTAGGTAAGGGTGGATGGAGCACGAAAAACAAGGACAGAAAGAAGAGAAAAAGATCCATAACAGATGGATATCCATGACAAATGGATAACAGGATAAAATGCAGGACAAGCTGACAGCTTTGCTGGAGAATTTATGTATATTTCAAGATCAGGATCATTCTATGTATTTTTCCCAATCAGCTAAAGTTAAAAAGAATGTGTGAATCACTCACTGGTGTACAATGTCCTGCCTTTTATATATTTCCCTACACATTCTGGAACACCGAGGGGATAGCTATATTTGATAGGCCTAGACAGATTTTTTTTAAAGAAAAAAGGTACACAGTTAACCTTTTTATGTACTCATTTTGGAATTATTCTTGTTTGAAAAAGCAACTTTTTTGTGTTCACCTTTGTTCAGAGAAAGTAGCATTGTGGCATGAAAACCCTGTAAGACACTGTGCATTGTGCTCAAAGCCAAGAAGCTGAGGAAGAAAATTCACTCTGGGTCATTGCAGTGTGATGTGCAGATCAGCAGTGATCTGGGTTGAAAATGGCAGAAAGGAATCGCATTCCCCTTAACCTAATGTGTCAGGATCAGTTATGCTTGTATTGTGTGTGTGGACTCACAAAACTAACATTTTTCTTGATATTCTCATCTTGTACATGTGTCTCTTGACCTTCAGACCATCTGATTTTATACCAACCATAAAGATCTGAAGCTTCTTTGCATTTGTTATAGCCAGTGATTGCTTATTTGCATATTCATTTATTTTTCCCCATGAATATATTTACTTAGTGCATTCGCCAACAGAAATATAATTTGAAGTGATTTATTTTTTTTTAAGATTTTATTTATTTGGCAGAGAGAGATAAAGCGAGAGAGGGAACACAAGTAGGGAGAGTGGGAGACGGAGAAGGAGGCTTCCCGTGCAGCAGGGAGCCCGATGTGGGGCTCGATCCCAGGACCCTGGGATCATGACCTGAGCCGAAGGCAGATGCTTAACAACTGAGCCACCCAGGAGCCCCTTGAAGTGATTTACTCTTACTAGGTGCTTATACGTGAGACAAAAAATTTGCAGCAGTCTAGGTAGTGAGAAATATTTGAAAAGAGGAACCAAGAAATTAATTTTCCCATAGAATCAAGAACATTCACGTAAATTAAAATTATAGCATTTATTGGGTGGCTACTCTGTGCAGACATTTCCTGTATACATCTACTTTTGCGAAACAATTTCTTCAACCATCTTCTCTGAAATGAGGATTTTGTAGGGAGGGTGTCATAAATTATTGTCTGCAGAAGTTCATTTTGGAAAAAAAAAAAAAAGACAAAAGGACCAAAAGTCATACGTTGGTTTGTTGCTACTGTATTCAGTTTTGCTCCATAGATTTTGCCAATGCACGACCACCTAAACATTGTGACTTGTTTTTTTTATTCCCCAGACATTTTAGCACAGAATCTATACATCGAGAATGGTTGGTTACAACATAACTGAAATATATTTTGCTGTAATAGAAAATAAGGCTCTCGAAGACTTGAAGGAATACACAACAAATACCCAGGAATTAGTTTTCCGTGAAGAAATAGCCACGGGATAACCTATCATATAGTACTCAAAGCTACTTTCACCGAAGCACATTTAAAAAATCAACTGAGGGGCACTTGGGGGGCTCAGTCTGTTAAGCTTCTGACCTGGATTTGGCTCAGGTCATGATCTCAGGGTCTTGAGATCGAGCCCCGTGCCGGGCTCTGTGCTTAGCACAGAGCCTGCTTCAGATTCTTTCCCCTTTCCTCGCCCTCCCCCCTGCTCAGTTTCCCTCTCTCTGTCTCTAAAATAAATAAATAAATAAAGTCTTTAAAAATAAATAAAAATTCAAAAACTGAATGTTTCTCTTGAATATGTACTAACCACGATTCCATCCTACACTGCAGTGAAAACACAGCCCCCAAATTATGCATGAATACTCAGAAGAGAGAGGTATCAGAATGCTTCAAATCATGACACTTGTAATTATCAGATTTGTAAATGAAAACATCACATAATCTATTTAAACGCTTCTACCTCTTTGCGTGTTGTTTAAAAAATTAAGATTGATGGGGCGCCTGGGTGGCTCAGTCGTTACGCGTCTGCCTTTAGCTCAGGTCATGATCCCAGGGTCCTGGGATCGAGCCCTGCATCGGGCTCCCTGCTCCATGGGAAGCCTGCTCCTCCCTCTCCCACTCCCCCTGCTTGTGTTCCCTCTCTCACTGTGTCTCTCTGTCAAATAAATAAATAAAATCTTAAAAAAAAAATTAAGATTGACGACTTCTTTATTTATGATTAGCATGATGGAAAAGTCTGAAATGAAAAATTCCAGTTCCGTTCTTTACCACCATACTACATACTCTACTTTCTGAGAAGAATTACATATTATTTTTATTTTGTTTCATCTCCACAGATGAGTTACTAAATAGGATCTTCCTCTCCCTGCAATAAACGTACTTCATATCCCATTGAAAATAGGTCCTCTGATATTTTCGTTAAAAAGAAAAAAAGAGGAATGCTTTATGTTTAGATCTTGCTGTATCTGTCAAAGATGATTCATTCAAAGGATAAAAATTCTTGGAAACAGACTTTATTTTTGGTTTTGGTTTTGCTTTTTTTTTTTTTTTTTCATGTTTGAAGGCTTCTGAGAAGTATTTACCTAAGATTTGACAAGAACCTTGTTGGAAAACATAACAAGAAGTCAGTTAAAAATTAGCTGACAGTCTCCATTTCCCTGTCCTTCCCTCTGCCTTTCTCGTTTCTTGCTGTCTCTCTTGCAAACAGCTCCCTTTAGTTCCCTCCACCCTTTTTTCTCCTTCATTCAATTTCACTGACAGAATTGTCGCACCTACAAAGTTCTCAAGCACTCACGGGACGTATCTTCTCCCGTTTTCACCACTATGCCCAATCATGGCGCGGGGTCACGTAGAGTCTCCTCTTCATTAGGAGAAACATGTACGAGGGGCGCCTGGGTGGCGCAGTCGTTAAGCGTCTGCCTTCGGCTCAGGTCATGATCCTGGGGTCCTGGGATCGAGCCCCACATCGGGCTCCCTGCTCAGCGGGAAGCCTGCTTCTCCCTCTCTCACTCCCCCTGCTTGTGTTCCCTCTCTCGCTGTGTCTCTCTCTGTCAAATAAATAAATAAAATCTTTAAAAAAAAAAAAAAAAAGAGAAACATGTACGAATATTCTTAAATTTCAACTCATTTCCTTGTGCTTGTCATCTCTGTAGCAATTGTTTGGCTGAAAGAGAATTTAAAGCATTTAAAGCAGGGAAAATACTGAACCCCTGAAACTTGTATATAGTAGGGTAGCTGACCTTAGCAACTCACCCAAGCCTTTAGTCATTCTACAATATTGTCTCTACTGAAAACATAAACGTATGCATTTTCTGAAGCGCGCACACACACACACACACAATAGATAAGACATGTGCGTGCGCGCGCGTGTGTGTGTGTGTGTGTGTGTGTGTGTTTATTCAGGGAAAAGAAGTACCTCCTCCAGCTTCTGGCCTCCCTCCAGTGCCCTCACACAGATTCAGGCTCATTTCAAAGGATTTGACGTATGGGATCAACTGTATCTCAACCTGTCTTTTCTCGTGTGTTTGCTAGCCTTTAATTAGAAAGAAATATACTCTAGAAATAGAGAATCTGACTTTAATGAGCTGATCATTGAGGCCTCCTACCCTTGTCACCTCCCTGTGTACCTTGCCCTGACCCGAGTTCGAGTTCATTGCATGTAGGCGACAAGAGGGACAGTTGAGAGAGGGAAGAGAAACCAGAGTCTGAAGTCCTTGGCTTCCCCTCATGCTGTCTTGCAGGATAGAGTTGGTGGTGTGCCAGTTACCAAGTCCCATCCTGATAAGCTTTCCGTGGCTCAGAAGCCACAGAGTCAGAGAGTTAGGAAGTAAGTGTTCATTATCCTACAGCTCTAAATTCTCTGGAGTGAATAATATGCTGACATTTCATATCACTATTGGCATATAATCACATGAATTTTTAGATGGAAAGTTTTGCTACTCAAAGGGTGGTCTGCTGACCAGCCACATTGGCATAAGGGTGCCGGGTAAAATACAGGACATCCAGTCACAGTCTAACTGTTGATAAAAAAATGAAATCTGCTTCAGTATGTGTATGGCCATGTGATATTGGGAACACACTTATACAAAATAAATATTTGTTATTTATGTAAAATCCAGATTTAACTGGGATGCCTGTGTCTTCAATAACTAAATCTGCCATCCTACATTGGCACTCGTTGGAAAATTTTAAAAATTCAGGATGAGGCCCCATCCCAAATCTGATAATTCAGAATATGAATTTTAAGATGAAACCCAAATAATTTGTATACATGTTAAAGTTTGAAAAGTGCTAAAACGTGCTATTAGAACCCTTGACTTATATCTCCGTGTTTCTCTCTGCTAAGCAAGGAGAGTTGAGTAGTAACTAGAATTAGCTTATGTTAGGTTGTTGACATTTTGCTAAAATAATTGCAATCAAGTGCATAATTTGTCTACAGGATCAGAAAAACCTGTTAATTTTCTATCCAAGTTCTGTTACTAATTAGAGTATACTAATACTATGCCTTTGCAATCCTAGCTGACAATTTTGTTTTGCATTTGGCCACTCCCTAGTTACTGACCACATCCTCTGCTGTCTTGCTCTGTAGGAGCAGGATAATATAATAGCAATCATCATTTACTAAGTAGTACAATGTATCCAGAGCTGTGCTTGATGCTGCATATACATAGTCATTTTCAAGTTCATGATAACATTGCAAGTGAAGTGTCGATGTCTCATTTTTATGGTTGGCAAAGACTAAGGCATGGGGAGGCTAGGTAATGAACCCACAGTGCCTTGGGAGGGAAGTGCATCAGGGCTGGGGAGAAATCTGATTCTTCAGAGTTCCTTCCACCACAAACCTGCCCTGGGCTACACTCTACTGATGAAGCTTCCTTCTTCTCCCTGCCTCTTAATTTCTTTGCAGTGTTTCAATTAAAGAAAATTAAGTGAAAATGCTTCTCTCTTGAACTGAAGTCTTTGCAAATAGTCAGTGCTGACTTCTTTGAGGATTAAAGTATTTGTAAGACAGATATGTTACAATGCAAATGAGTCTTCGTAGTTCTAATTAAAATAAGATTTTGAAGGTATCCGTGAGAAAATAAATTTCGACTGGTAGGAGTGGTCTGTTGGCACTAAAATGCAATTTATTTTGGTAGGAGATATTTTCCTGCTTCATTTTCCTATTTTTATCAATAGCCTCTGCTTCCCTTTGAGCATAAACCCATCTGTGCATTGATATGCATCAGTGCAAGCGTGGAGAAAATTGTGCTATCCCTCCTTGGAATGATTGTGTGGAGGACAGCAGGAAGAGATAATGCTTATTCTAATGGTGGGATTTCAGACACTATGCTGGCTACATAGAGGAGGTAGTCCTAGTACCTCAAGTCATACCATGTAGTTGACAGTTTTCCCCAATGCAAAATAAAAGTATCAGCCAGGCTTGAATTTGTCTGTGCAGTTTGCTGATAGCCTTTTTCTGTGTCCTAAAGATTATATAACCCAGTGCAATAAGGTAATTGGCACTGGAACACTGGTGTTCTCTTCCAAGCCCTCTCCCAGCATACAGAGCACCTTCGCCTCAGCCCTGCTGGTGGTAACTCCATGGTGGGACCTAGGAGACGCCACTCATGTTTGTCTAACCCTCCTCACTTATGTCAGATGTTAAAAGGGATCTTTTCTCCCCACCTTCTTCTACAAGGTTCTATTGTTGTGGTTTTTTTTAAGATTTTATTTATTTATTTGACAGAGAGATAGAGTACAGATGGGCAGAGTGACAGGCAGAGGGAGAAGCAGGCTCTCCACCGAGCAGGGAGCCCGATGCGGGGCTCGATCCCAGGACCCTGAGATCGTGACCTGAGCCAAAGGCAGACGCTTAACTGACTGAGCCACCCAGGCACCCCTACAAGGTTCTATTGTATAGTGACTCCTGCTCAGTCATCACCTGACTCACCTTCTGTCCTCGCAATGCATAAATTCTACATCCTCCATCTGAAAGCAATGTGCAGTTGTGGAGGAGAGAAAAATGAGCTGATTTGTAAACATGAGGTTTTTGAGAAAATGTAGGGCATCGAAATAAGTTCTAGAAATGAGGAATAATTCAGAGGTAGCCATCTATAGGATGCACTTCAAGGCAGGGATGATTCCAGTAGGACTTAACACTGAGTCACAACACTTATTTCAAAGCTCACCAACTGGAGATTCATTTGAATTAATAAAGATCCATTTAATTAAGGGGACTGTACGTCAATTCTGCTTGGAACAGTTCTGGGTCAGCCTGCTGTCTTGGCATAGTTATTAGTAATAATGTTCCTTTTCCCTACAAAATGGCTGTGGTTTGGACACATTATTATGTGGTAACTCTAAGTGTAAGGAATGCAACATCTGGATGTGTTAAAAAGCACTGTGACATATTTGTTCAATAACCCACTTTTACTACTTTTCTAAGAGCTCTTAGCTAAGACCAGGCACACCCACAGAAATGGCACCTCTGGGGTTTGGCTGCAGGGGCAAGTTGATGCCCGATGCAGGGCATAACTAACTAGACCTGGAAGGATACTGTAGTGCAGGCTTGGGGAAGTAGCAAAACTTACTAACTGCTTACTGCAGACGAGTTTGGTACCTGGGTTTGAAAACAAACTTTGCATTGTTGAAATAGGACCAATTCAAAACAAAGTTACATGGAAGATATTTTCATTCTTGCTTTTCCTTCCTTTGTGCTCCTCCTCCCTCTTCTCTTCCTTTTTCTCATGGTCTCATTCTTTGTCTTCCAGATCTTTTTCAACTTTTCTTTTGAAACTCTCATCCCTAAATCTGCAAACCTGGAACTCACTAGGTCCATGTTTAAGGGTTTCATGGTTCTACTCCTCAGACGTGTAAGGAGGCCCTATAAGCTCTCCAGAGAACAGAGCTACAAGTCATAACTGCAGCTCCGTGAGAAGAGCATCTAAGCTCTGATGAGGAGAATTCTAGAATCCCATCTGTAAGTGGCCTCTGGTGTGTGCTTGCTTAATGCCAATTGTGTGTAACACAGGAAGAAAGCCTGGGGACATGATCACGTGTGCTTTCTTCATCATGATATTGATGCCATGATATTGGTGTATTGCTAATAACATCTTATGCCCCAATCAGATAATATCTGTTTCCTGAAGAGAGACCATTCCTCGAAAAAAAATCCTTTTAAATCTGCCCTTATATTTAAACATTGTTATATTCATTAGGCAGAGAGAACTGGTGAATTTGACAACTTTATGTATACTGAACCTTATGTTTATAAGGAAGGGTGATAAATGTATTGAAATGGGTTTAATTGTTTAATATTTCATAGTAGGTTGGAGCTCCAAATGGCATAGACTTTATAGATTTTGCTTATATCTTTAGACAGTGCTTAACTTTGTATATGACACATAGTAGGTCCTGAATAAATATTTATTAAATGAATACATGAATCGTTTTCAAAGAATAATACAGAAAGTGGAACTATATTAACAAAATCATTCTAATCCTAAACTGAGAAAAAATCAGGAGACCAGAAAGGATGGAGAGTGGTATTCTTTCTTCTCTCTCAAATAATATAAAGTGATAGAGTTTATCTCTGGAAAGTGTGTTAGGATAATACTTTGTATTATTACCTATTATTCCATCTATTGCATCCTTTGTATTTCTCTATAGTATCTAAGTTTTATTAGTATCTATTAACTTTAAACACCCAACAAAATTTTAAAAATCATAAAATAAGAGGTCTAGCATTTTATTTTATGAATAGCATCTGTCTTATGCATGGATACAGTCCTTGGATTAAACTCTATGTTCATAGTTCTAAAAATTGAAGTCAAATAATCAGGATGTTTGTATTCAGATCCATAATATGCACTTATCTATTTACTAGGTTGAGTAAGTTACAATTACAGTTGGTTATGAACCAAGCAAAAACTCCAGAAATATTGCCTTAAGCAAAGTAAAAACTTACTTCTCGATCATAGAAAAGAAGCAAAGAGGCAATAGTTGAATGGCTGTTGTCAGGGAAACGGGCTTCGTCGGCCATGTTACTCTATTTTTACCATCTCCAAACAGTTCATGATAGGTGCTAACATTTCAGACATATTCTAAAGAGCAAATAGAAGAAAGTTTTTTTTTTTTTTTTTTTTTTTTAATCTCCTTGCTTTTAGGGAATCAGTCTGGTTCTATCTTATAACTTTCTCATAAATGTCTTCTTGGCCAATACTTAATCATATGGTCACACTAGCTACAAGAAATGCTAAGAAATATTTTAGCCTAGAGGTAACACATCCAGCTAAAAATTGGGGCCTTTGTTTACTGAGAAAAATACTTCCAGGATGTTTAGAGCAGTTTCTTTTATGTAGAACATAGTGGAGAGAAATCAAAGAGGTAAAAGGTGAAGTTGCTACTCTTACAAAGTCCTTCAAGTGTTTCGAGTAGTAAAGGCTGCAGTTCAGGCTTCAACCAGGAAAAAAGGAATAAAAACTTCAAGAAAGGAAAAGGGCAACCTGGACAGAAGCACAAAAGACATAACATAGGCACAAAATAAACATTTGCTGAGTGAAAGAATGAATCACTGAGAGAATAGATGAGTAATTCTTTTTACTTATTTTCTTGTTTTTTCTTTTCACTTGAGAACAGCTCAAAGTCATACAATACTGTGAGGCAGTTACTTTACCATTTAGTTGCTTATAATGTTGTGGTGCCCTTTTGGAGCTTTATGCAATTAGATGGATGATGGTGCCATAAATAGATGGTAGATAGATAGATAGATAGATAGATAGATAGATAGATAGATAGAATCAATTATATAACTTGGATTAAGAAACTTCATTTTGAAGTTTGTACTCTTATCTTTCTCAAAATGGATAAAGATAGAATATTCTGAGTATCTTGGGGACATTGTGAGTCATCAGTTAATAAAAAAATGTCCCAAGTGCACAAAACCCTCCCTTCCCTAAATGCAACAATATTTACAAAGTTTATAGATGTTGCATAGAGATGAGGCCAGCCTTCCACCATGCAGAAAGAAAATAATGAAAATATAACTTTAAAACAATACTCAATCTCTGCGATATATCTATGAGGGAGGTAACTACGGGCGTAAATTATAAATTACATGCAAGGTGGGAGCTCAAAAGAAGATAAATCAAAGGTAAGAAAAGCAGAATTAAGACCCAACAACCTCCTTGTATTTTAGTCTCTATCATTCTTTCTGGAAGGGAAGAAGACAGTAGGTGTTTCACTAGATAGAAAGCAATGCAGGGATTTTAAAAATGGGATACTGCATCGAATGTTTTTTTTATTTTTGAAAATGTCTGCAATTGTTTATGAATCCCATAGATGCTTTTGTGTGTTGATGGCATTATCTTTATGGGTGACTAGTGATTACTGTTAATTGAAGTACCCATGATTTTCTCTGAACGTTGGAATAATTTAATGGAAATATATTCTTTTAAGTATTGAGAGAAAACTTACTTTTGCAGGAAGATGGAAATGAGAGGTCTGAGAAATCTATTTGGAATTGCATTGCTGGAGGGCAAGCTTTGTCACTGGGAATTTATTCTCCATGATTGGGGTTCGAAGGAGCACCATCAGAGATGCAGAAAGTTTCTCATTGTATACTCCTTGAAGGTGCTGCTCTTGTAAAGAAGAAATGCTAACCTAATGGAAGAAATGAAAGGGATAATTAAATTCTCAGTTGCTAGAGCCTAAATGCTTTAAAATAAAAGAACGCCCTGCTTCTCTTTCAGAAACTTGAGCCTGCCCAAGTAAAGGGGCTCATCGAAGCCCACGAGGCTGGGGGAGAGCAGGGCCCATGCTCACCCTCTTGTCTCCTTTGAAGAATGTCAAGGCCCAAATCTATTTATGTTGAAAAGACACTGATGAGATAATCAGTCGTCAGTAGGAGAGCTGGCTGTCCTACATTTCATAGAAGCAGATTGCCCTTTTCCTCCATCATTTGAATTTCTGAGTCTTGTCTTTGTTTTATCTTCACTCTGATTTCTAATTTTGCTTCTGCCTTCATTGGGTTCAAATGATCTAGACCTATATTTAAGTCAGGTTTTGGGCTAGAACGTCATCACACAGAAAATAACAGAATCATGAATGATGGAAATGATAGCATCCACTGAGCTTTCTATTCTATTCTATTCTATTCTATTCTATTCTATTCTATTCTTTTTGAACTGTCTTAATCCTTAAAATCGTATTCTGATTGCACAACACTATTCTAATCGACCTCTTTCTGCTGCATCCTCAGACCCCATGGCTTCCCCTCCCTCCTTGTCAAATCTGCATTTATATTTGCGTTTGCTCTGAAAACCATTATTATGTTTCAGATGCTTTGTGAAACAAGTTATAAGATACATCTACCCTCCTATAATGTAGAATTCTTAAGGGTAAGGCCACTTTTTAAATTCATCTTTTTTTTCTTTAATAATCCATCTAAATTGATTCTGATCAATAGGTGTTTAAATATTTGTGTATATGTATACAGATATTATCCATAAACATGTATTTATATATTATAAATGAATATATATTTCTTCAAATTATCCTAATGCATTTCGTACACCCAACTATAAAGACAAGTACAAAATGTACCTATTTTTATCATCACGGCATATGTTTCTTACAGTGGGAGGCACACATTTCCATTGATGAAATAATTCAGCTAGCTCTTAATAAATAATGACAGGTTAAATGTCAGTGTTCTAAAGATAGAAAGATCCATGAAAAGTCTTTTCACATGATTTCTTTGTTAGTTTTTAATTAATTTGCTCATTGTGCACACCTAAAAATATTCCATTAGAGAAATATAATGTGGTTCAAAAAGTACCAAAAGTATCATTCTTATGGATTTTTAGAAAAAATCTTAATTTAAAACCCACTTTCCTTTTTAAATGTGTGTCTCTGTAGGAATAACTTCGTGTACATATCGCACATCCCGAATTTCCCTTTCCTTCTTCCCAGTTGGGAATGCGTTGTTAAAAAGAAAAGAAGACAAAATAGAGAAAAAATAATGATGTAAATCCTGTCCACAGTATTAATACAAAAGCTCTTATTTTCCTGGATTTTTTTTTTTTTTTTTAAATTTAATGCCTCTATATGCTTCAGTTTTCTGGACAAGGCATTAGGGTAAGCATTAAAATTATCTATAATGGGGGGGCACCTGGGTGGCTCAGTCAGTTAGGCATCTGACTCTTGATTTCAGCTCAGGTCATGATCTCAGAGCCCTGAGATCAAGCCCCACATGAGGCTCTGCACTGGATGTGGAGCCTGCTTAAGATTCTCTCTCTCCCTTTGCCCCTCCCCCCACTTACACTCTTTCTCAAAATAAATAAATAAAATATCCAAAAAAATTGTCTCTAACTGGAAACCAAAGTGTATTCCACAGGGGGAAAAACACAAGAATAAGATATATTTTAGGGAAGGCAAAAATGATATAACCTATTATCAAATAACTATGAAAGTATCATCTCTAGGTATCTGAATAGAAAATGATGAATAATTCAAAGCTATATCATTATGTTCTGTTTCAAAATGATAAAGTACAGACTTAAAGCCATTAGGAAGGATCGTATTAACCATAGTTCAATAGAAATAATTACAATGAATCATTACCTTAGACTATCCATAACTATGAAAGTCTGCATATGTACCCCTATCTCCCCATTTCAACAGGTTATACACATATCTATGCCCAGAATGAAACATTGCAATACTGTTCTGTATAATTTGAAGAACATAATGTGAAAAAGAAATCTGAATTACTTGTTGTGTAAGTGGTACTAACAATGAAAGCCAATACTGCGTACATGTGTCGTCTACTGTTAAAAAACATTATTTCATTTTATTCTCATAAGATTTTTTATCAAATATTTATTAATTGAGAATATTCTATTGATGTTAGTCTGTATGACTAACTGACGTTTAGGTAAGTTAAATGGCTTGCTTCGAGTCAACAGCCTAAGAGGAAGGAACCCAGAAGGGTCTCCAAGTTGTACCTGTTGTACCCTGTACACAGGCTGTGTGCTGGGTGGACAGGGAGCTAAACCCAGCGCTCATTTCCCTCACTAAACTGTCTCCCTTGGGGATGCATCTACTCAGGGGAGGCCTTTGCCTGGCTTGCTCTGGGAGCCATACTTGAACATTGATCTATATGACTCCAGAATTTCCATTATCAATCATGCATTTTGACTTAGGAAATGAACATGATTGAGTTGTTTTTCAAGTATTTCTATTTAAAAAGTCACATTCTAAAGTGATTTATTTGGTAAAGTAGCTTGAACTAATCCATCTCATACAAAAGAGAATAGGGCAGTTAATAAGAGAGGATCATATGGAACATTCTCTTTTTTTAAAATACTAATTCCAGTATAGTTAACATACATGATTATATTAGTTTCAGGTGTACAATATAGTGATTTAGCAATTCTATGCATCACTGTTCATCATGTTTAGTGTGCTCTTCATCCCCTTCACCTATTACACTCATCCCCCACTTACCTCCCCTCTGGCGGACAATCTGTTTGTTCTCTGTATTTAAGAGTCTGTTTTATGGTCTCTCTTTTTTTTTTTCCTCCTTTGTTCAATTGTTTTGTTTCTTAAATTCCACATAGGAATTTAGCCTTTGTCTGACTTATTTCACTTAGCATTATACTCTCTAGCTCTATCCATGTCATTGCAAATGGGAAGATTTCATCCTTTTTTTGGCTGAGTAACATTCCATTGTATATGTCTACCACCTCTTCTTTATCCATTCGTCTACCAGTGGACACTTGGGCTGCTTCCATAATTTGGATGTTGTAAATAATGCTGCATTAAACACAGGGGTGCATATATTCTTTTGAATTAGTGTTCTTGTATTCTTTGGGTAAATATCCAGGTGTGATTACTGGCTCATATGGTACTTCTATTTTTAATTTTTTGAGGAATCTCCATACTGTCTTCCACACTGGCTGCATCATTTTGCATTCCCACCAACAGTGCAACAGAGGTTCCTTTTTTCTCCACATCCTCACCAACACTTGTTGTTTCTTGTGTTGCTGATTTAGCCATTCTGACAGGTGTGGGGTGATATCTGATTGTAGTTGTGATTTGCTTTTCCCTGATGAGTGATGAGCAACTTTTAATGTGTTGGTTGGCCACCTGCATGCCTTCTTTGGAGAAATATCTATCCATGTGTTCTGCCCATTTTTTAATTGGATTATTTGTTTTTTGGGTATTGATTTGTATAAGTTCTTTATATATTTTGGGCACTAACACTTTATTGGATATGTCATTTGCAGATCTCTTCTTCCATTCAGTATGTTGTCTTTCAGTTTTGTTGATTGTCTCCTTTGCTGTGCAGAAACTTTTTATTTTGATGTAGTTCAAATAGCTTATTTTTGCTTTTGTTTCCCTTGCCTCAGGAGACGTATCTAGAAAAGTGTCGCTGGAGCTGATGTCAGAGAAATTACCACCTGTACTCTCTTCTAGGATTTTTATTGTTTCAGGTCTCACATTTAGGTCCTTAATCCATTTTGTGTCTGTTTTGTGTATGGTGTAAGAAAGTGGTCTAGTTTCTTTCTTTTGCATGTTGCTGTCCAGTTTTCCCAACAGCATTTTGTTAAGAGATTGTCTTTTTCCCATTGCATATTCTTGCCTCTTTTGTCAAAGATTAATTAACCATATAATTATGGGCTTATTGCTGGGCTTTCTATTGTATTCCATTGATCTATGTGTCTATTTTTGTGCCAATTCCATTCCGTTTTGATCAGTACAGATTTATAATATATCTTGAAATCTGGAATTGTGATACCTCCATCTTCATTTTTCAAGAGTGCTTTGACTATTCTGGGTCTTTTGTGGTTCCATACAAATTTTAGGATTGTTTGTTCTAGCTCTGTGAAAAATGCTGTTTGTATTTGATAGAGATTGCATTAAATCTGTAGATTGCTTTGGGTAGTAGAGACATTTTAACAATATGTGTTCTTATAATCCATGAGCATGGAATGTCTTTCCATGTGTTTGAGTTGTCTTCAATGTCTTTCATCACTGTTTTAGAGTTTTCAGAGTGTACCCCTTTCACCTGCTTGGTTAAGTTTATCCCTAAATATTTTATTATTTTTGGTGCAAATGTAAATGGGTTTGTTTTCTCAATTTCTCTTTCTGCTGCTTTATTATTAGTGTATAGAAATATGATGTATTACTGTACTGTATCCTGCAACTTTACTGATTTCATTTATCAGTTCTAGTGTTTTTTTGTTGGAGTCTTAAGGGTTTTGTATAGAGTATCATGTCATCTGCAAACAGTGAAAGTTTTACTTCTTCCTTACCAATTTGGATGCCTTTTATTTCTTTTTCTTATTTCTTTTCCTTATTCCATTCTTCTTCAGACAGCAAACTCTGGTTACTCTTGGTTAGAAGAAAATTTTCAGTGCTCCAAGTGAAACAAAGCCCCAGGATGAAGTATCTGAGGAATTTTTGTGTCACTAAGAAACAGCAAAGACAGAAGACCAAAAGCAGTGGATAACCAAAGAGACTGCAAAATCTTAGAAGAGGAAGGCAGGTGGGCCTGTACTAATTGAGCACACCAGGGAAAATGAAACCTGAGTGCTTGGACTGAGCAAGCAACAAAAGCCAGCTCCCTAGTGTTACGAGTTACAGGAGACATAGTTGGCCCTTAGCTATGAGACAGGCCCTTAGACATCCTCCCAGAAATGATGCTGCCCAGGAACCGTACCTCCCATGACAGCGGAAGCTGACTTTCTGGGGAGGTTCTACACTCAGGGCAAGTTGAACGGTGCTCGTGGGCATGCGAGGGGCCACTCTGGGAGCAGGAGGATTCACTGAAAGGCAGCAACAGTGAGATATCCAAAGCGCTTCCCTGCTGGGTTCTCCAGGTGTGGTTGCCAGACTTCACAACTACGGCCCGCTGCTCCCCTCCAGCAGACATGAGAGAGTTTGTCTCTGCGACACCGACCAACAGAAGTAACAGTTAAAGGCTCTTAACAGGGGCACCTGGGGGGCTCATTCAGGCATCTGCCTCCGGCTCAGGTCATGATCCCTGGGTCCTGGGGTCGAGTCCCGCATCAGGGTCCCTGCTCAGTGGGGAGTCTGCTTCTCCCTCTCCCTCTGGGACTTGATCCCAGGACCGTGGGATCATGACCTGAGCTCAAGATAGATGCTGAACCTACTGAGTCACCCAGGTGCCCCAATAAATAAAATCTTTAAAAAAAATAAAAATAAAGGTTCTTAACAAAGTGACCAAGTCCCCATTTAACCCCCTGTGGTGGTGTCTACCAGCTGAAGGCAATCACATTCTTTATTATGTGATGTGAGGGAGGCGGGGATCATAGTGCAGTAAGTTAGGGTATCAAGTCAACACAGGGCACACCTTAAATGTATGCAAGGTTATATTTCAATTCTGTCTCAGTAAGGAGAAAAAAAAGGACTTAGACGGATCATAATGAGAAAAGAGTCACAAGCTTTCAGGGACATTTATTAAGAGAAAGACATCCTTTCTCATGATAATCCTGCAGTTTAGTTCAGATGCTCCCTATCCAAATTGCATGGGTGTTAGAGGGAAGCGGGCCTTGTGTATGTCACAGTGGATCCATGTGGAAATAGCAAGCCATCACAAGCATTACTTTGTGATCTACAATTTAAATACTAAACATGGTATCTATACATAGCATATATAGTATTGTGATCTGAAAATTCCAGTTAAGCAGAGCAGTAACTAACACCAAACTCAAGTTCTGATTTAGAATCATAGTGCATAGGGAGCAATAATAGATTTCAAAGCTAAATACTGGGATCTTAGTATGGATATTTGATTTTTTTAAATTTTGTTTTGGTGGAATATATTAAGATCTCAAATTGTAATTTTAGTTAACAATGAAAATGAAATTGAAGAACCAAAAGTTAAAAGCCATAAAATTATACTTAGCTTGAATGCAGTTTTCAGATATGCATGATATTGGGAAACATGTTTACTCTGTGTATTATGCTTTCAAACACATACTGACGTCTTAACATAATAAACGGTTTTTGAAACAGTTCTGTAACAATTTAGGTTCTAGCTCTGAACCCAAAATAAGTGCGACAGGAAGAGGGACTAAAATGTATCCACTGTGTGCCTAGATAGAGTTCAAGAGACTTTGAAAATATAGTTTACTTCATTCTTCACAATAAACTGACAAATCTTCATGATTTCCATTTGATAAATTAGAGAATTATATTATGATTAAGTTGCCCAAGTTCACAATTCCAAAGGTCACATTCTTTGCCCTGGGGCATGAAAGGTGACATAATATAGGTGACATTGTTTTCTGGGTCAAATCATTTTCTCTAAACCTCCCTCACTTAGACAAGGCTAATCTTTTATCACCAGAAATGCATTTCCTATTCTACCCTCTTTCAAAAACTTGCTCAAAAATTTTCTTTAGAAAATATAACGGATTTGAATAAAAAGAAAACAATAACAAAAACAAGCCACACAAATATCCTTTATGTACTTGGTATTTCATATTGTAGGTCTTCTAAATTACATGTTATGTAGTGTAATGCATTGTGTTGTTTCCGAATTAATACCCAGATTGATGGAAGGGACTATGAATTAATGTAATTCTTTCCTATTTATTCTTTTCCTCTTCATGCCCTCTATAGTATGTACACATTCAGGAAATCATGGCGCAAGCCACCAAATAGTAAAACATTTGGCTCACCTTGAAGTATACACAGTTGTGAGCTACTGAAGTGATATAGATTGAATACCCACCTGGAGCCAAATACCCCCTTTATGACAGGTGTTTCTGCCTGAGCCTCTCAAGGGTTCAGATGACTGTAAATGCAAGGCAGACAGCGCACTGGGGAGAGACACTGCTACAATGCTGTGTAGATTCAGGGAAGACAGAGACAAAGGGGAGGGGAAGAAGAGGAAGAAGCAGAAGCAAAGGGAATTCAATTCAGATTTGTGCAATTTTATTTAAAGCCAAGAACAGTGACCGTTAGTGATTGCAAGAAGAGGTGTTTTACTTGCAATAAAGACATTTTACTGCCGAAAATTTTCAGGGTAAAATAGAAGTTCAGTTGAAATATAGATTTGGTACTTACTTGCTGACTTTGATTAAGTCACTTAACCTGCCTAAGCCTTAGGTTTTATTCTTTATTTCTGATATAAATTGGGTAGAATGTAGGCAACCTCACAGATTTTTCAATAGCAACTAAATGAGAGAATGTATGTAAAAATATATAGCATAGCCCTGGAAATTAATAAATAGTGATTTCTTCCCTCTAATAAAAATTTTAAACAGATGTCTGGTTTAGGCCAAGATTGATCTAGTTTTTAATATTTGAAAATATGCACATCTGTTTGAATTCACGCTCAGCTTTTTCAAAACACTAGCATGGTTTTCCTCTGAAAGTTTTCAAAGAGGGAGCAGATTTCCCTGCAGTTTCATGGAGGAAAAAGATCATTTAAATGTATGCCAGTTGATTTTTTAACTCTATCAGTCTGAGCATAAACCACTGTTGATCCTTTCTCTTAGCTCTGTTTAATTGCAATAATCTGTTGGGCCTTTCCCTTTTTAACAAAGTGAGGGTGTCGTATCACTCTATTCCAATAAGGAAATTCTTTCTGGTAGTCAACCTCACCCATTGCCGTGTGTACCCCTAAGAGATTCACCTGAAGAGAGAAAAGCTTACTAGCTCAGGAATCAGTCTCACCAGGATCCGAAACTGTGGACCCACGTTGATGGTTTTCTTAATGTCTGAAGAAGTATTCTCTGAAAATGCACACAGCAGGGTGGGCTTCTAAGCATCACATTTAGGGGTGGGGATGCTATCATCAGTGACTTCCAAATTCGAGCATTAAACTACTACTAATTCATATAGCTGTTTCAGTAATTAAATTGTTAGATCCTGATGACATTTAACCTTGGCATTCTGATGGAGGAAGGACAAACGTGGGAATTCATCTTTCCTTTTTAATTTGGTAAAAAGTTAGTTTGAGACATATTTTAAAGGAACCAAATTATTAGAGTAGTTTTCAATTTTGAAATAATCACATCTGTCTTAACATTTTCCCGTATAATTATTAACTAGTAAATGCTAATATGAAGTTATAAAAAATATATTTTGAAAATGATTGCTTCGTCTGTTTTATTTCCTTTTTTTTTCAATGTACAAATTAATGCAGACTGGCCTGGAAGCCTGTGATTTAATACCTCAAAATGGCATGACCCAGCATGACTATGTAGCCGAGGGTTTCAAGTAGTCGTTGACATCTAATCCAATAGCATTAATTAGAGAGCATTTCCTTATAAACACAAAATTGCATAAAAAATAGCATTATCCTAGAATATCATCTCAGGGACTTAATAAGAATGTTGGGTTCAGTTATAATGAAAAACCGCCTTTCTCCAAAACCAAAATAAAACAACAACAACACTATACTAAATAAAGTAAACCCATGGAATTTATCAGTGAATATCTGCAAATAGTACAAAAACTCAAAGATGAGAAATAATGACTCTCACAGTTGGAACCCCTAGCTGAAGCTTAGCAGAAGAGCAATGCCAGAAAGAGTCCAGATTATGGAACAATGTCACTGGTTCCTAGGTCAGCGTCCATAAAGTTGATAGTAGAGACCATATTATTTCCCTAACTTGTTTAGGTATATTGTAATTAACATATTGTATAGGGAGAGGTTAGTGTTAATTTGTCCAAAACTTATATCAGAGGCTGGATCCCCAGACTGGGAATTGGGAGGTAGATTGAAATATATATATATATATATATATTTGTATTGTGCTTTAAACTTTCTAAAAAATCTTTTATTTACATTATTGTGTCATCATCTCCAAAAATACGCTGATGGCAAATACTTAACTGCTTTTAAAGATATTAAAAATAGCTTTAGAAATGTTAAAAGATGACGTGTCGTGATTTATTTTTCCAAGTTCTTAGATGATTGTAATGGATCAGATCTGTGTCTTGGCATTGGTGACAAGGTTTAAATGTCGTGTCTGGTGCATTTGATGAGGTATTCCGAGGCTCTTTTTGATGTAACAGTTGAGTATCTGGAAACAACCAACAAGAGATGGCCATTTCCACTCCACACAAGAACATTGTCACGGTGAATCAGGAAACACAATGACTTCACATTGAAATAAATGTGACTTGATGACTGAAGTGAGATTATAAAGGTGTTTTTGAAACAGTCTGGTTATTTACATGACATTTTAAATACATGAAAAACAATAAGCATCAAGGTAATGCTATTAAAGTAAAAGGTGATAGAGTTGAGAAAATCTTTGTTCATTTGGAAAAAAGAAAAGTTTTAATTATAACTGCATAGTATTCTCTGGCATGAATGTACCATACTTTATTCCACTGTTCTCTTAGGTCTGTGCGTTTAGATTGTTTCCAATATTACAAGTGGTGATGCAATAAGTAACCTTATACATACGTATTTTAGTGTTTTGTGGGGTGAGTTTTCAGAGGAGAGACCTAAAAATGGGATTACTAGGTCAGAAATTAAGTTCATATGTCTTGTTAGGTGTCAGCAAAACCTCTCCAGAAAGTTTGTATTTTCTGCCAACAATATGAAGTTGCCCATTTCCCTACAGGCTCCCTAACAGAATGTGTTGTCACTCTTTTTAATCTCTGTCAATGTGATAGTAGGTGAAAAACAGCATCTCAACCTTGTCTTAACTGTATTAATAAATTATGAGCAAGTTTAAATATTTTATTTTGAAGGCCAGACTTATACATGTTTTGGAATTCTTTGTTCATGTCTTTTTCACATTTTTCTATTGGACTTTTGGTACTTAGTCCTTCCATCTTTACAAGTCTTTTATATATCAAAGATATTACCCTTTTGTCTATGGTGTGCGTGGCATATACTTTCTCCCAGTGTGTAACTTGTAACTTGCCTTTTGACTTTATGGAGAATTTGCCAGGCCTTTTTAATTTTTTTTAGGAGTCAAATGCTATCAGTCTTTTCTTTTGCTGACTTTGGATAAGCATCATCTGGAAAACCTTCTCTTTATATTAATGAGAAATCTGTCCATATCTTTTTTCTGATACCTACACAATTCGTTTCAACATTTGGGTCTCTAACCCACTTGAAATTAGAACTTGTGTGTTGCATCAGGCCTGCAGAGCAGGGAACCCGACACAGGGCTCCATCCCAGGATCCCAGGACCCCAGGATCATGACCTGAGCCGAATTAGACGCTTAACCGACTAAGCCATCCAGGCGCTCCCAGTCTTACCTTTTTCTAAACAGCAGCCTGGTTGTTCGAACACCATTTGTCCATTTATTACAAAGTCCATCTTTGCCCCAGTCATTTGAAATGTCACTTTTCTCACATACCAGATTTTCACCCTATTTCTGGGCTTTCTATTCAATTCCACTGGTCTGTTTTCTGTTTTACTCCAGTACCACACTTTTAATTTCAGAGGTCTTTATCACATGCTTTAATTTCTGACAGGGTCAGTCACCTCTCCTAGTTTTTTTGGTTCATTTTTTTACTTATTTTTAGTATTTTCTTGGCTGTTTTTGCATGCTTTTTCGATATGAACTTTCAGATAAATGTTTTAACTCTAAAAGACAAAGCTTATTTGTATTTTTACATACATAAATTGAAGGGAATTAACATCTTTATAATGTGTGATCCTATCCAAGAATAAGGGACATCATTCCATTTGTTTGGATCTACGTTTGTATCTCTCAGAAGTGTTTTAGTTACTCCTTATATAAGTTTTAAACAATTCTTTTTTTTTTTTTCAAAGATTTTATTGATTTTATTTATTTGTCAGGGAGAGAGGGAGAGAGCACACAAGCGGGGGAGTGGCAGGTAGAGGGAAAAGCAGACTCCCCGCTGAGCAGGGAGCCCAATGTAGGACTTGATCCCAGGACCCTGGGATCATGACCTGAGCCGAAGGCAGATGCTTAACTGACTGAGCCACCCAGGCATCCCAGTTTTAAACAATTCTTTATTTTTTGTTGCAATTTTATTTTTATTTATTTTTTTTAAGATTTTATTTATTTATTTCACAGAGAGAGACACAGTGAGAGAGCACAAGCAGGGGGAGTGGGAGAGGGAGAAGCAGGCTTCCCGCTGAGCAGGGAGCCCGATGCGGGGCTTGATCCCAGGACCCTGGGATGATGACCTGAGCTGAAGGCAGATGCGTAACGACTGAGCCACCCAGGCGCCCCTTTTGTTGCAATTTTAAATAGGGGTTTCTCTAATATTGTATCTTTTAATTAATTACTGCTATATATATGAAGGCTACTGATTTTTGCATATTTCATTTATTTCTTTTTTTCTTCAATTTTTAATTTAAATTCCAGTTAGTTAACGTACAGTGTAATATTAGTTTCAGGTGTACAAATATAGTGATTCAACAATTCCATACATCACCCAGTGCTCAACACAACAAGTGCACGCCTTCATCCCCATCACCCATTTCCCCCAACCCCCCACCCCTCTGGTGACCATCAGTGTGTTCTCTATAGATGAGAGTTCATTTTCTGGTTTGCCTATCTCTTTTTTTTCCCCCCATGTTCATCTGTTTTGTTTCTTAAATTCCACTTATGAGTGAAATCATATTGTACTTATCTTTCTCTGACTGACTTATTTCACTTAGCATAATACTTTAGCTCCATCACCATTGTTGCAAATGGCAAGATATCGTTCTTTTTGATGGCTGAGTAATATTCCCATATATATGTACAGAGTGTACACTCTTGTACATTTCATATATATATGGTATTTCATATATATATATATACATATATATATGTATATGTGTATATATATATATATATATATGGCACCTCTACGTTATCCATTCATCAGTTAATGGACATGGGCTGTTTCCATAGTTGGGCTCTTATAGACAATGCTGCCATACGCATCGGGATGCATGTATCCCTTCGAATCAGTATGTTTATACCCTTCGGGTAAACATCTAGGAGTGCAATTTGCATGTTAATTTTAAACAGAAATGCTGTTGGGACCTAAGGTAAGGAAGACAAGGACTATGAGTCTGAGAAATTATGGCTCAGGGAGAAGGAAAGTTCTCAGGTTTTCCAAAAGAGGCTCCCATTTGGGCACCTGCCCTCTTTTTTGGGTAGTCGTTGGGATAACCAAGGAGGGCAGGGCTCCTAAATTCTAATGAGAATCTGAATCCTATTGGAAACACTGACATTTCTAATCCAGGAGGCAAAGCAGTGAAATGTGTGTATCAGCTGTAACTACTGCCTAAATCCTTATTTCTTTACCCAGGACTAGGACCTCGACAAATTTTACTCTATTTAAAATGGTCCCATCATAATTTGAAGTATTAAGAGACGATATTAGGGGAATGGGTGCAAATATATTTGAATTTGGGGTAAATTTAAAGAAAACCATTTTATTCTATATTGGGTAAGGAATGAATCTTAAACCAAACTTCTTCAGTAAATTTACATATAATAATTTGACTACTACAAATAAAACACATGTCCTCATTGAAGTGCTCCCGCCCACACACTGTTTGGCTTTACACATGTTACTAATGCAACATTTCCAACAATTAGATGAGCCAGAAGCTGTCATTAGTCCCATATTACGGATAAGGAAATTGAGTCCTAGAAAGTTAAGTATCCTATTTATTCAATTCCGAGATGCACACATTTTTACATTTTAAAATCTTCTAGGTAAGAATGTTTCTCAGGGGGGCGGCTGGGTGGCTCAGCCGTTAAGTGGCTGCCTTCGGCTCAGGTCACGATCCCGGAGTCCTGGGATCGAGCCCCGCATCTGGCGCCCTGCTCCAGGAAGCCTGCTTCTCGCTCTCCCACTCTCCCTGCTTGTGTTCCCACTCTCCCTGCTTGTGTTCCCTCTCTCGCTGTGTCTATGTTAAATAAATAAATAAAATCTTAAAAAAAAAAAAAAAAAGAATGTTTCTCAGGGTCAGTGTCTTCCTCTTACACCAGCGAGCCAGGCTGTGGTCAGGATACTGTTATCAGGCCTGCCATGCTCAGCCTCGCTGTTACTCCCGGGGCCATAAAGGTTGCAGGTGCAACACCTTGGGGTTTCCGTTAACAAACCACATATGCTATATAGGGGGAAAGAAGTATGAGTCCCTGTTGTCATCTCCAAGCTCTCCACAGTTACAGATTTGGGGCAGGTAAGGAGGTGAAAAGCTTGAGATGGAAATACCTATGCAGGTGACTTACTGAGAGTGCCCTGGGGAGAAAACGGCAGGAGCAGGAGGGGCAAGCTCGGTCCTGGGAGCAGCCAGACCAGCAGGTGCTTGCAAGGGTAAGCACAGCCGTAGCCTGGATCGGGGGAGAACGGAAGCAGAGTGTACACTCTTGTACATTTCATAATGCGCACCAATAACAACAGGGGCGTCCCATTATGGAAGCCAGTCCTGAATGAAATAAGATACACAGACTTCCCCCACTTTCTGAAAGTGGAGCATTCCTGTGAAAACTTTTGTAAGTTGAAATGGCGTGAGTGAAGAGGTGATAATTTATATGGAAAAATTTTTGCACGTTCCCAGACCTAAAAAATAACTCTCTTAGGCATTTCTGATAGGCGAGGACACATCTGGCTAAGGGAGCCACAGGATGAATCAAGGAAAGGCACACAGGCGGGCGCAGCTCAGAGCCCTGGTGGATGGATGCTTCTGATGCGGAGTGTGGTTCTGGGGGAGCAGCTGAGGGGCCACTCCGCGGCCCGGCGTGCGCGCTGCCCCAGAAGTGTTCCCCGCGGAACAAACGCTCAACGCTAGTTCTGTTTTGTTGCCTTTTTTTTCTAAAAGCAAAAATCTTCAAATTTCTTTCAGCTCCTGAAAACAGGCACTACTGTAGGTCTTTCACGAAAGTGAAGTGGCGTAGCATGAACTTTGGAAGAGGGGGGGCCACCAGTATAGGAAAGCTGGAGCTCTCCGCACGTGGTAGGGGGAAGCTCTCAGGGAATAGGGGATGCAGCCAGGATTAATGCAAACGTGAACGTCAAGGAAATGAAGAAGTAAACAGACTGCAAATGTGAGAAAACAGTAATGACACCAATTCCTGGAAGTCAAGTATGACTTTTTTTTTTTTTTTTTAGCATTTAAAAAACTTTTAGTTATTTCCTGTTATTACCCATCAATATTCTGGGGAGAACCCAGAATATAAAAGTAACATGATCAGGTAACTATCTTTAGAAGCATAGTAATAAGCAAAGCGTACTTTTATGTGAGCCTACATAAAAAGGCAAATCGGAAGGAGGGGACACAGGAGATCCTGAGAGTGGGACCCAGCTGCCACGCTCTAGGAAATGCTCCAGGACATGCTCTCCCTCTCTCCTGGTCCCACTGATCCAGCTCCATCTTCATTTTACCTCCTACCTGCCCTGACCCGGGACAAGGTGTATATGTAACAAAATGATTTTGTAGCTTGAAATTGCATGCTCCAGCATACTCCATGAGGTGATATATTGCTACTAATTCCTTGAGTATACCTGAAAGAGAGATGCAGGTCGACCCCCTGCAGAGAAGGTGCATCTTTGAATACTCTCCCAAAACAGAAATGCACGTTGCTCAACATCCAGGGAGGGTCACACAGCAGCTGGGTAGCTGCCCACACATACTAATTTCCAGTAAGTTCCCGATTCTAAAGGAGTACCTTCCAGTGTTATGCATTGCTACCAGAGAGATCTTCCAGGGGCTGAATAGTTGATTTCTGGTTCTCACAACCAAGTCACTTTCCTTAGAAAGTTTATATACCTGTGTGCACCTGTGCACGCGCGCACACACACACACACACACACGCACACATACACACATACACACTCGTCTTAGCTGCCTAGCCAGAGTTGACTGCAATTTCTCCAAGCCCAAATTCACTAAGCCCAAATTCAGTTGCTATCATCCATGTCAGTTTTTATTTTTGCCACCCATTTTCTGCTATTTTAGTCCTCAAATATTGCCGGCAGTGAAAGATGGAGAAATGAGAATATATGTGGCCATTAGGTCTAATCCGATCACAAGCACTCCTGGGGACAGTGGTGCTAAAGCGTCAGTATTCTTCCTGTTTCACTCAGCACAGAGGTAGGAAATGGAATTCGAATTGTCTGTCAGTCAGCTGGATACTAGGGAAGAAAATCACCAAATTACCAAACTGCATGCTTTGGGCAGAGGGTTGGGTGAAAAGCTCACAGAAACAGGCAGGACTGTGGAGGGTAAATGTACAGAGGGTCCCGCTAAGGTACTCAAGAGGACATTCATCATTTCAGAACACTAGGGAATAGTTTAACTACATTTAACTTAACTAGGGAAATAGCATAAAAGTTGATTCTTAGAAAGTCTCTGAAAAAACTAAAATTTTCCTCTATTATCTCTCATCTCTCCTTTGCAGTCTTTTCTCTCTCGGGATGTGGGGTGCACTTGGCAGTTTCCTTTTTCCCCCATGCCTCTCGCTGGTTGCTGATTCCTTAAGCAGGTCTCACTTGGCCTGACTTCTCCTGACTCTGGCCTTTCATTTGGATTTCCCCTGGTTTTTGGTAGTATTTATTTAGTCCTAACTGTGCGTCAGGTCCATGACGAAAGTCACACTCGACATATGCCCCTGCTTTGTACCCGGTCTGTTACTCAGAATGCCAGGGGAACAAGACTGCTTTATTGGACATTATTTAACTTGTTTAAGGTCTCGAAATGAGTGAAGTGATGGTTCCTGACATTAGAACCAAGCTCTTCCTACATTCTGAACGTACATGCTCAGCAGCCGTGTGTTCTCTGTGCTGGGAACAGCAGCGCTCAGCCGTAATCATAGTAATTCTTTCTCCCCTCCCTCTTTATGCTCCCCCCCACCCTAGTCTTCTTTCCTTCCTCCTCTCCCTTCTCCTTGTGCACTTTATCCTTCTCCCCCACCAAAGGCTCGATCCCCATGCTTGCCAATCCAGTATTTTAAAAGATCTGTCTAACAGCATTAAAGGCTTGCCCACAGTGGTCGAGGTGTAGTTCACAAGTCCTACCTACAAGTTCATACATATACAGCTTGTGGTCTCACACAGATCTGCTGACTTTGGAGGTCTGTAGTGGATGCTGGGAGCGTCTGCCTCGGGTTATAGATGTCAGTTGCCTCAACAGAAAAGTGAAGGAATTCAGAAGTCCGAGGCTCCTTCCAGCTCTGCTTTCCATATACAACACACAAGTCATAGGTGTTCTCCTAGGTCATTACCTGCTCTTTCCTTGATATGTGGCTTGTTTTCGCTATTCCCAGCACTGATGGGAATATCTCAATTTCGGATGAGTAACTTTTCAACAAACTTTTCTATTAACAAACTAAATAAAGAATCCATACTACAAAACATATCCATGATGATAAGCATATATGGTAGAGTTGACAATGAAGTTTCAGGATCAAATGCAGTTAATAAATAATTTACATGTTCTGTACCTACTGATCAGGCACAGAACACATAGCAAGCAGCCTCCCGTCTTATTTTTAGCCTCCATAATATTCCGGAGTCCTCTCTGGGTTTTTTTCGCATCCCTTCCTGGATCTGTCTTGAAAATATGATTACTGGACTAAATTTCTCTCACATTTCTCAAAGCTAGCCTTCACAGAGAGCATTTATGCTGCACTGGAAGCAGACAGAAAAATCTCATCGGACTTTTGTGAACAGAATTCTTCTGTTGCTGCTTTGCGAGCCCAGGGGGTCACTGGCTGCCTGTTCCTCACTCTCTCCATGAAGCCAGAGCTTAGGGCTTCTGCGTGGTCCACGGGAAGGGAAAGAACCTTAGCTTTCTACCACTGATGGTGGCCACCTTTCTGATTTCTACAACCTCTCACAGAGCTCTGTTCTCTTTATTACTGACTCCCAAGGCCTGAGGTTAGAGCTGAAGGCAATTATATCATGAGGAATTTCCTTTCTTGCCTGAGGTTAAGACAGTTTACTGAGTGATCATGATATTACTGAGTTCATTTTAAAATCATTCATTTACGTTTCACGTATGTAGGCCACAGAAATCCCTTCTTCATAGAGGACAGAAGAGCATGGGTTTGACATCTGCTTTCTCTGGTCTAGTATGTTCTTTCTGAAATTCATGGTGAACAGCACTTGAAGAGGCTTTTGAACCAGCCTAGAAACTGTAGCACCAAGACTCTAATCAGTTACCATCTGAGAAAACCAAACTAGGCTGCCAGTCCCTACCAGGGCTTTAGAAAGCTATAAATAATAAACTGGAGGCAGGGATGGCATACTCTAAAACAGTGAGATAAATGAAAGTAACAGCATGATGGTTTCTTTGTAAATGTTTGGACATTTAACATTATTTTTTTAAAGACCTATTTATTTATTTTAGAGAGAGAGATTGGGTAGGGGGAGGGGCAGAGGGAAAGGGAGAGAGAATCTCAAGCAGACTCCCTGCTGAGCGCAGAGCTTGACACAGAGCACCATCTCATGACCCTGAGATCATGACCTGAACTGAAACCAAGAGTTGGCAGCTTAACCAACTGAGCCACCCAGGCGCCCCCATTTAACTTTTTTTTTTTTAATACTATCAACTCCACAGTAGTAAAAACAAGGAAATATAGGTAAGACTTCCTTCTGCTTTCTATATAATTTATGCTATTTAACAAAATGTATAATATAGGGGCACCTGGGTGGCTCAGTCGGTTAAGCATCTGCCTTCAGCTCAGGTCATGATCTCAGGGTCCTGGGATTGAGTCACGTATTGGGCTCCATGCTCAGCGGGGAGTCTGCTTCTCCCTCTGCCTGCCACTCCCCCTCCTTGTGCTCTCTCTGTCAAATAAATAAAATCTTTCAAAAAAAGAAAAATTAAAAATTAAAGAATGTATATAAAGGGGTGCCAGGGTGGCTCAGTCAGTTGAAGATCTGACTCTTGATTTTAGCTCAGGTCATGATCTCAGGGTTGTTAGATGAAGCCCCATGTCACGCTCTACATTCTGCATGGAGTCTGCTTGAGATTCTCTCTCCCTCTCCTTCTGCCCCTCCCCACCACCTAGCACATGGGCACTTTCTCTCTCTCTCTCTCTCTCTCACTCTCTAAAACAAATAAAGAAAATCTTTTTTAAAATGTATATAAAACTGCTCTGACCTTAATGGTAGTTGTTTTTTCAGTTTTTCTTTCCACAATCCATCTCTGTGTCCTTTGGTTCTTTCTTTCCACATCTGAGGACCTATATTGTAACTGTTTCATGTGGTTTGAGATTAATTTGTCAGATATACATAAGAGCAAATAAATGAGGTAATAAGTATTACTTTGCTCCAAATTATGTGTAGCCATCAAATGCTTTCATCTGAGGTTCAGGCACATGGTACCCACTGAATACTGAGGGTTCGTAAAAATAACAGAGTTCAGGCTCCAACGTTAACCCCACTCACCAGGGCAAAAAACAACACGGAGCGAGGAACATACATGCAGCAGGCTCTGTGCAAGGCACAGAGAAATCACAGAGAAGATGAGGCTTAGCATGGAATCATCATCAGAAAAAAAAAAAAAGAAAAATCTCTAGCTGAATCCCCCCCTAAACACAAGAAAATGCTAGATGAATTTTGACTGTACTGCAGGTAACCATAGCAACAATGAAACTTCAAATCCTGTAACACATAATTTGATTATTCAAATCCTGCACTGAGGGGGCAGCAGAAGGAACAGCAAGCCCATTTACAGTCATAAAAACAATTTATCTCAGTCTTCACTGTTCCACATACGATGGCTGATATCCATTAACAAATCGAGATATATAAAAATACAAGAAATGACAGTCTCAAGAGAAAAGACAGTCATCAGAAGCAGACACAGATATGACACAGCTGTTAGAACAGTCTAATAGAGATTTATGATTATGGTGATTAATATGTTCGAAGTAGTAAAATGGAAATGTGAACAGCATACAAGATCAGATTGGCAATTTTAGCAGAAAGAGGATTATAGAAAGAAACGAATGGAAATACTAGAGGCAGAAAACACAGTAACAAAGATGAAGGATCCCTTCAACTGGCTCACTATTTGTCTCAACATAACTGAAGAGTTGATTGTTGAAATTAAAGATAGGTCAATGGAATTTACCAAAAGGAAATGCAAAGAGAAAAAAAGGGTTAAAAATTAAATTTTGAGGAGAATGTATTTAGATAGTTTTATACAACATTTCCTTCTAGTCATGATAAGCATAAGGACTCTGTCTTCTGGAATGATTTATGCTCACAATGCTAAATTTGCTTAATGCTTTTGCAGGAATGGTGAATTGGGTGAATCTTACTGTAGGTCCTTAAAAAAAAAAGTTTCTCTCCCAGGACTCCCAGTTCATACTCATGTAGAACTAGGTATATACATTTCACTGAGGCATTCTATTGATTGCTCTTTATAAACTACCCCCCCAAGTGAAAGGGCAAGTAACTATGAAAGGTAAGAGAATTGTCAGTCCTAATATATTATAAAGAATTTCTTATAACTTTGAACATTCAAATTCTAGCTGCTTTCATAACTTGCTGTATTCTTACTAAATCCTTTTTGAAATGAGTTTACATATATCTTTTCTGCCATCTTGCAGAATTTATATAATTTTTGTTTTATATTATTTAGATCTAATACTTGTGATAGACATGCGTCGACATAGAGTACTAATGTGTGTGAAGTTAAAATAGGAGAATTTCATTTTCATTTTCTGCCCAGTCAGTAAATGAGCCCTTTCAGACTTCATAGGCTCTGGAGACAATTGGTATTCCAGACAATTGGAAAACATTAATTTAATTAATTTATGCATCCTACTGATACATTTAGTTCTCCAAACACTAACAATATAGATGTTTCAGTACCAGGCTTGCATGAATCAACATGCTACATTTGGTGTGAATATTCTCTTTTTAATTTTATTACAATGTGTAAAAACTTTAACTTCAGTGTATGACTGTTGACATATTAGAAAAACTATGACTTGTGGTAGAGATCTTTAGGGACACGGAAATTGAATGCATTTCAAATGCCATCTTCACTCAAAAATCTCCAGGTTAAATTGTCAAGTGTAAATTTACACATAAACAACTCAGGGAAAATGTTCTTTACCCCCTACTTCATAGAGACAACCCCCAACTGAATGAGTCAATAATTATGTAAATCTGATTAATTATTATATGCCTAAAAATGGTTTGATATGGAACAAGGAAAAGAAAAAAATGTCACTGATCACGCTTTCAGAAGATAGTAATATTTGAAAAATGAGATTCTTAGATATAGAAAACTACAAAGAAACAAAAGACAGTATATGCTCATTGAAAAATTTGTTTTGATGAAAAGTATGGTGGAGACTCACAAAAAGGAATGAAAAATTTAAGTGGCAAACGGTTTAAGCAAGAATTGATGAATACATTTAAAATAATTGCCTCATTTATTCAAATTATGGATTTTTTTTTGCAATTCTTTGGTGCACTCACAAAATTCACTATCAAAGACTAAGCATACTAAATTTCTTTACAAATACAGTTATAATTGCAGGTATTCAATATTCACTCTTTCCAAATAGCTATAGGACAGTAATTTATGCTTCAGTTCCATATTTAGGGAAAGAATATTTATCTCCAGAGATAGGTATTTCCATAGCTTACATGTTTCCATGATTGTCCTGGCCAAATACCCTCTAAAATATTCATAATTTGAACTGATCTATTAAACTGAAGGTTGGGGTAATTTCTGCTTATTTTTTTCTATTTCACCATTAAGATACATTAAATAACTGTTGGGATCAAAGAAATGGCCTCTGAATTGACAGCTGTGATATTTATGAGGTTTTCATCCTGTCCCAGTTTCATTTTTGAAATATAGGGGAAAGTAAGTGAAAAAGCAATTTGATGGTTACTCCAATTAGCTTTAAAAGATAAGCTACTCATCAGAGGTATTGGAGCATGGAGTATGATTTAGCTGCATGGAGGGTACTCATCAGGCTTCAGTTAGGGCAGATTCCGTCCTCAACCCTTGGCCTTCCCGATCTCTGTATTTAGAACAGAACTGACACCAGTATCTTCACACTGAAAAAAAAAAAAAAAAAAGACTCAGTAAATGTTCATTGGATGTCATATTGTCAAAATTGTTTTCATTTTAGATTGGAGTGAGATGGGTAGAAACATTTATTTAGTCATCAAATTCTAGGATAGGGTGACAGTGGGTTAAGGAGCATCATATCTATAGTCTAAACATAAGACAACGAGTTGCGGAAACCTAAATGCTGGGACACACGTGAATAGGGAGAATACCAAGGTGGTAGATCCACTGACCCTCCGTGTATTTTAAGTCAGTTCTCTAGATTCTGGATGCACTGCTTGAGGCATCTGATTCTTCTTGTGGTTTAGGTGAGCACTGTCCACTGTAGTAGACACTTGCCCCCTGGAGCTACTGAGCACTAGAAATGTGGCCAGTGCAACTGAGAAGCAGTATTTAATTTTATTTAATTTTAATTAATTTCAATTAAATAAAAATGGATACACAATTCAATTATTGGAAATCTTTTAAGTATATTTAGCATGAGTTGGGTATGAGAATCTACTTTTGAAATGTAAATTTTATGAAATCAAAATGCAGATCAAATATTTACAAAGAAAATTTAGTGTTTGAATTGAGATACACTGTTAGTGTAAAATACACACCAGATTTTTAAAAAATAATATGGGAAAAGAATGTAAAGTATAGCATTATGAATGTTTTATGTTGCGTATGTATTAAAGTGATATTTTGGTAATATTGGGTTATATAAAAGATATTATTAAACTAAACTTTCTTTATCCTTACTTTTTAAAAATGTGGTACTAAAAATTTATAATATGTATGGGGCTCACACTATGATTCTATCAGCAGCTGTGGTTTATAGCTTATATAATTCTTCCCTAAACTGTCCACCAGGACTCCTGATATGTGAATCTATTCTTGATGGTCCTCCTCCCATTTCATGACCATTATCTAGTCCTGCTGAGCAGGCTCTGCTCCTCTGTCAACAGCAGCTCAAAGAGCACTGCCACGAAACCCCACACTCACCAGAGTGAAATCCACGGTCTAGTATTAAGGGAACTGTAGAGTTCCTTCATGTCATATTTTATTCTGTTGTCATCCTAGGGCCATGGATTAAAGATAATTTACTGCTTGTCTAAAGTTTATTGAACTTCCCCCAACTAAAGTTGGGTTTTATATTAGTTGATGGGGAGAGATGGAAAGTGAAATCTTCCAATAATTTTAACAATAGTTATATTTTTTCCAAAATAATAGCCCCGTTAACATTGAACAAACATGCCAGTGTCTGCTGCTGTACCAGGCAGAGTGCAAAGTACTGAGTACATACACAGACCAAGTCCCAGGCCTCGATGTGAGGAGTGGACAGCTGCATGGCAGGTGGTCATGATTGGGTGTGAGTACTGTGATGGGAAGAAGTGTGAGTGCTGTGAGGTGGATTTCAGTGTCAGGGAAGACTTCCCAGAACAGGTGTCAGTAGGGCTCCATCGTGAACAACTGGATTTGCCAAATGGAGTTTCAGCAAACATTTATTGAATGCCTGTTATATGCCAAGACACAATAACGTGTCCCAAGGATGAAAAATGAAACATGAACAAGACAATATCCCTGCCTTTGCTGAGTTTATCTTTGGAGCTAGGGAAGGCAAATATGAATAAATGACTTAAACATTAGATTATAAATATTACAACTATAAATACAAATTGCTGTTATTTTTAAGGGCTAAGGAACAGAAAGCTTTGATGGCACCAAGGAGAGACACTTTCTTGCCAGGCAGAAGGAGCATGGTCAGTGAGGTTTGCAAAGTGAGAAGTCCTGCTGATTTCAGGACTGCAGGTAGCCCAGGAGAGCTACAGACAGGGAGGTTGAGGGAGGATTGGAGAACAGAGATTTTGTAGGAAATTATGTTTTTATCCTCATGGGTATGAAGAGCCAGCCTTATTCTAGAAGCCATAAAAGTGACTGAAATGTAGTAATAGAAATGATAGGACCTCAGGATTCCTTCTTACTCTGTCAACAGACCACCTCAGGTACATTTGTCTACTGAAACCATCAGAAAAGTCAGATTATTGGTGAATGCGTTTTATGAGCTCTTGGCAGACCTCCTTTAGAAATCAGTACAAAATGCTTTCATTCTCCCGAGGTAAACACATCTCCCTAACTAATCATTGCTTATTATTGGAATTTACAATAATGACAACTAAAATGCTGAAATCCATTTAGTCAATTAGACATTATATTAAGGCAACATTCTGAAATAGAGCTTCCATTTTGATGCCGCTCCAAATGCTCTTAAAAATAAGAACTCTACACTGAAGGTAATTATAAAAGGCTTCATATTATACCTTCTTTAATGATCTAGAAAGAGTTTCAGCGTCTTTATCATCCCTGGGGTGACAGTTGCCAGTCAAACAATCTGCATCCACCTGGAAACCATGTCTACCATCATCTGTGCCCACAGCTCTACCATCTTCATAATATGTTAGCCACCAGAGGCTCATGAATTGAGTTTTTGAAGACAGAAGTTGGGAAATGTTTTCAGCAGTGCAAAATCACCAACTGTGTCCATGGAACATTCTACTTCTCAGGGTTTAGGAGACTAAAAATTGAAAATAAGATGTAGGGATGCCTGGGTGGCTCAGTCTATTAGGTGTCTACCTTCAGCTCAGGTCATGATCTCGGGGTCCTGGGATCCAGTCCCATGTTCAGACTCCCTGCTCAGCGGGGAGTCTGGTTGTCCCTCTACCTGCTGCTTCTCTGCTCGTGCATTCTCTCTCTCTCTCTGTGACAAATAAATAAATAAAATCTTAAAAAAAAAGAAAATATATAAAAACTTCATATCTAACAATATTTACGTTAATAATTAATGACATTCTTACATATATCAGTCAATAGAGGGGTGGGCTGTGGTTTTAAACAATACCTTACAACTTCCATATTTGTATTTAATCAAGTATAACAATATTCGGACAGTACAGGAACTTAACATGGAGAGAATCTCTATTTGTAGGTACTTATATCACCTGTGGTAAAAACAACAAATTTTCTTAATTCTTGGACTCAGACATCTGAAACAATCTTTAGTTTGGTCAAAAACTGATCATTCATAATGTAGGAAGACATCTCTTCTTCTCCCGCCACTCCTTACTTCACCCCCAATGTAGGAATTTCTAGGTACTAATTCACTAACAAAATTCCACTTTTGTGGTTGTGGTGGTAGAGGCTCTGGTCTGAGAAGGGATGGTTAGGGAAGGGTGGACATCAAGCTGACAGTAGTAAAAATACACTGATTTTTATGTATGATTAGATCATTATATTTAATCTCATTAAAAGGAATCTCAGGTAGGGCGCCTGGGTGGCTCAGTTGGTTAAGCAACTGCCTTCGGCTCAGGTCATGATCCTGGAGTCCCTGGATCGAGTCCCGCATCGGGCTCCCTGCTCGGCAGGGAGTCTGCTTCTCCCTCTGACCCTCCCCCCTCTCATGTGCTCTCTCTCTCTCTCTCTCTCATTCTCTCTCTCAAATAAATAAATAAATAAATAAATAAATCTTTAAAAAAAAAGGAATCTCGGGTAAATTTACATATGCTTGCATAGGTAAATGTTGCAGAAAGTGCCTGAATTAAAATTTATTTTTGGCTCTTATTTTATACTTTTATAAATCCGCATATAACCAGTTCCAAATTAACAAGGAGATCTCTCTTTTTTTAAAGCCTTTTTATGAATACTGATGTGTTCTGGAAGACATTTTATTATGATGATTAAATAGTCATCACATCTGTAAAGTTAGATAAAACTATTTAAAATTGCTGACTTTTAGACTTCAAAACTACTTCCTCTGAGTACCCAAAATGGATAATACTCACTCACATATATTCTAAATTGAGTGCCCATTGCTCTCTTTACAATTTAATTTCTTTTATTTTATGTCATATTTATTTATCATGAAAAGACCTAGAAGCATTTTAACACTGTCACAGCGCTGATCACTGGGTTTTACTTTGTCTTGCCATTCACTTCTGATGAAATTATTTGAATTCTGGGTCATTTCGAAGCTCGGTTTCAGGAACAGCTCTCCCATTTAGGCTTCTTGGAATTCAAAGCCATTTTCTCTATGAGTTCTTGTCTTAGTGAGACAATGTCAGGGATTTGTGAAGAAGATGGTGAATCTGTCTTTGTTTGTTCTTAAATTGAAGTCTGCTGAAGCCTACCTAGTATTTTCTTCATATAAGTGGCTGGACCACTAGGGTGAAGTGAAGAAAAGACAATCGTAAAGAAAACCTAAAAGCAAAATTATCACTAATTGTCATGCTACACTTTGTTCTCACAAGAAGCATGTACCTGTGGCAGAAAGCCTACATAAGAATTGATCTCTTGTAGCGAACCTTCCAAATGCTTTTATCTCTGGTTCTACCTGTGTGCTCTATACTCCCAGTGTCACACTTTTCCTTTTACTCATATATCAGTCAGTCATCACGTCTGTCCATCTCACTACAGTATTGTGCCTTTTGAAGGAAAACACAGGTCCAACTTTTCTCACACTGAGTTGGAGCCCTGGTAACTTCCTTAATGATGCTTGGTCTGACTGGTACATAGATCAAATAAACATGTTCATTTTCCTGTACCTTTTACGAGCATTGGAAGGTTTTTATTTATTTACTTTCCTTTATTTTTTTGGAGGGGGGAGAGTATTGAGTTGTGGGGGGATATGGAGAGGGAGAGAGAAAATCTTAAGCAGTCTCTATGCCCAGCACAGAGCCCAACATAGGGCTGGATCTCATGACCCTGAGATCATGACCTGAGCCAAAATCAGGAGTCAGATGCTTAACCAACTAAGCCACCCAGGTGCCCCTATTTATTTACTTTCTTTAAGATTTTATTTTTAAGTAATCTCTCCACCCAACGTGGGTCTCGAACAAACAACCCGGAGATCAACAGTCACACGCTCTACTGACTGAGCCAGCCAGGCATCCCTGAATGTTTTTAAATAGATTTTAAGCACTGTATTTCCCTTCATAGAATGATTCTTTGCAATTCATGAGACAATAGTCTAAAAATGTGATTGATGCAAGAAGGCCACATAAAAATAACTAGTATGATTATCTCTCTAACAAATCAAATAATCCTTAGGTTATAAGTGTCTTAGAAAAATTAAAGCAAATTTATTTTATCTTTTTAAATGTAAATGATAGTTCGTAGTTTTTTACAAATGAATGAAATAGAATTTGATTCACATAAGTGTAAAATGGTCAGTTAAAATAGTTATCATTGCTAATTTTGAAATGGCCTATTATTTGTATTATTATTATTTGCATTGGTAAGGATTAATGTAACTATTACACAGAAGTTCATTCATTTTAGGTCGGGGTATATCTCAATGATTTGAGCAAGCAACATAAAAAAAAAAAGAATGTGACTGTGTAGTAGTCAGAATACTAGGATAGCTCTTGAAATTTCCTGCTTACTTGGTATAATTCCCTCTTGAGTGTGGGCAGAACCTGTGACTTGTTTCTGAACAATGGAAAATGGCAAAGATGAAGGAACTTTGCAGATGTAATTAAGATCCCTTGTCATTTGACCTTGAGTTATCATGAAGGAAATGTGGGTGAGACTGACCTAATCAGTGTGAGCCGTAATGAGGAGGGTTCTGACGTGTCAAGGGGTGCGAGTAAAGGCAAAGATTCTCTTACTCCACTGCTGGCTCTGAGAAGCAAAAATATGCCTATTTTCAAGAGTAAAAATGATATATCTCAATATCTACTCTATAACAAAATATTCAAAAAAGCTGTATGAAGCATACAGCGAAGAAAGAAAAGCAAGAATATTTCAAAAAATAAATCAGTCAAGAGAACCAGACACAGAAATGGTGAAGATGTCGGAATGGTCATGCAGGAAACTCAGAAGAACACTAATTAATATCTTAAATCTGTAGAGAAAAGGAGGAACATATGTACAATTAAAGTGATAATTTCCAGCAAAAAAATAGTGTAAAGAAAAATCAAATGGAAAAACTAATTTGAAGAAGATAGTAAATGGTTAGGTATGCCTTGGGTGGGTCAATTTGTAGACTTGATGCAAAGGAGGGAATAAAAGCATTGAACTTGAATGGTCAGTATAAATTTACCAGAATGAAATGAAAGATAAAAAGGAGAGTGAGAGAGCAAAAAAGGAAGAAAAACCAGAACAGAGCATCCACGAGCTGCAGGACAATATCAAATTGTCAAACATATGTGTGAAAGGAATTCAAGAAAGAGAAGAGAGATGGAAGGAGTAGAATTGATATTTGAAGGCATAATGGTTTTGGACTGTGTGAAAATACTCGGTATGACATTGCAGGGATGGGTCTGTCTTTACGCATTTGTCACAAGCCATAAAATGTACAACACCAAAAGGGAACCCAAAGGCAAACTATGAAAATTTGGGTGGTTGTGATGTGTCAGTGTAGGTTCAGCCTTGGTACAAACTGTCCCATCTGGTGAGTGATGTTGATAATGGAGGAGGCTGTGCATGTGTGCAGTCAGGATATGTGGGAAAACTCTGTATCTTCCTCTCGATTTTGTTGTAAAACTAAAACTGCTCTTTAAAAAAAAAAGTCTAAAAAAAGAAAAGAATGGCTGATAAGTTTTTTTTTTTTTAATTCCAGTTTAGTTCACATACAGTGTTACATTAGTTTCATGTGCACAGTATAGTGATTCACAATTCTCTACGTGACTCAGTGCTCATCATGATAAGTGTACTCTTAATCCCCATCACCTATTTACCCCATCCCCCCACCCACCTCCCCTCTGGTGACCATCAGTTTGTTTTCTATAGTTAAGAGTCTGTTTCTCAGTTTCTATCCTTTTTTTTTTTTTTTTCTGGGTTCATTTGTTTTGTTTCTTAAATTCCAAATATGAGTGAAATCATATGGTATTTGTCTTTCATTGACTGATATTTTGCATAGCATTATACTCTCTAGCTCCATCTAAGTTGTTGCAAAGTGCAGGATTTCATTATTTTTTATGGCTGAGTAATACTCCATTGTATATGTCTACGACATCTTTATCCATTCACTTATGGATGGATGCTTGGGCTGCTTCCATTATTTCGCTATTGTAAATAATGATGCAATAAACATAGGTGTGCATATATCTTTTTGAATTAGTGTTCTCATATTCTTGGGGCAAAAACCCAGTTGTGGAATAACTGGATCATAGCTTAGTTCTATTTTTAATTTTTGAGGAAACTCCAAACTGTCTTCCAGAATAGCTGCACCAGTTTGTGGTCCCACCAACAGTGCAAAAGGGTTCTTTTTTGCTCACATCCTCGCCAACATGTGTTGTTTCTTGTTTGTTTTTTTTGTTTTTTTGTTTTTTTAGCCATCTGACAGGTGTAAGGTAATTTGCCTTTCCCTGATGATGAGTGATACTGATCATCTTTCATGGGTCTGTTGGCCATCCAGATGTCTTCTTTGGAGAAATGTCTATTCATGTCTTCAGCCCATTTTTTTAATTGGATCATTTGGGGTTTTTGGTATTGAGTTGTATCAGTTCTTTATACATATATCGTGGGTTTGTTTCTGGACTTTCTATCCTGTTCCATTGATCTATGGTGTCTGTTTTATGACTGTACCGTACTGTTTTGATCACTACAGCTTTGTAGTATAACTTGAAATCTGGAATTGTGATACTGCCGGCTTTTTGTTTTTCAAGATTACTTTGGCTTTTCAGGGTCTTAGGTGACTTTATACAAATTTTAGGATTGTTTGTGCTAGTTCTGTGAAAAATAATGTTGGTATTTTTACATGGATAGCATCAATGCTTTGGGTAGTATGGGCATTTTAATAATATGTGTTCTTCCAACCCATGAATTATTATTATTTATATTTCTTATTTTTGGTGCAATTATAAATGTGTTTGTTTTCTTAATTTCTCTTTCTGCTTCATTATTAGTGTATAGGAATGCAGTGGATTTCTGTACATTGATTTTGTATCCTGCAACCTTACTGAATTCACTTATCAGTTCTAGTAGTTTCTTGGTAGAGTTTTTAGGGCTTTCTATATAGAGTATCATGCCATCTGCAAATAATGAAAGTTTTTTACTTATTCCTTACCAATTTGGATGCCGTTTATTCCTTTTTCTTGTGTGGTTGCTATAGCTAGGATTTCCAGTACTATGTTGATCAACAGTGGTGAGAGTAAGCATCTTTGTCTTGTTCTTGACCCTAGGGGAAAGGCTCTCAGATTTTTCCATCATTGAGTATGATGTTAGCTGTAGGTTTTACATTGATGGTCTTTGTTATGTTGAGGTATGTTCCCTCTAAACCTACTTTGTTGATGATCTTTATCATGAATGAATGTTGTACTTTGTCATATGCTTTTTCTAAATCTATTGAAATGGTCATATGGTCCTTCCCCTTTCTCTTCTTGATATGATGTATCATGATGATTGATTTGCAAATATTGAATCACCCTTACAACCCAGGAATAAATCCCACTGGATTGTGGTGAATTATTTTTTTAATGTATTGTTGGATTCAGTTTCCTAATATTTTGTTGAAGATTTTTACATCTATGTTCATCAGGGATATTGGCCTGTAGTTCCCTTTTTTGTAATGTCTTCATCAGGTTTTGGTATCAGGGTAATGCTGTCCTCATAGAATGAATTTGAAAATTTTCTTTCCTTTTCTATATTTTCGAATAGTTTGAGAGGGATAGGTATTAACTTTTCTTTAAATATTTGGTAGAATTCACCTGTGAAGCTGTCTATCCTGGAGTTTTGTTTGTTGGGAGTTTTTTGATTACTGAGTCAATTCCTTTGATGGTAATTAGTCTGTTCAAGTTTTCTATTTCTTCTTGCTTCAGTTTTGTGTGGTTATATGTTTCTAGGAATTTATCCATTTCTTCTATATTGTCCAATTTGTTGGCATATAATTTTTCATAATATTCTCTTATAATCCTTTATATTTTTGTGCTATTGATTGTTATTTCTCATCTTTCATTTCTGTTTATTGAGTTCTCTCTCTCTCTCCTTCATTTTTGAAGACTCTGGCTGAAAGTGTATCAACTTATTGATCTTTTCAAAGAACCAACTCTTGGTTTCATTGATCTGTTCTCTTGATTTTTTAGTTTCTATTTTGTTTATTTCTGTGCTAATCCTTATTATTTCCTTCCTTCTGCTGGTTTGGGGTTTTGTTTGTTCTTTTTTTTATCTTCTTTAGGTGTAAGGTTAGATTGTTTATTTGAGATTTTTCTTACTTCTTGAGGTAGGCCTGTATTGCTATAAACTTCTCTCTTAGAAGCACTTTTGCTGCATCTGAAAGATTTTTGACCATTGTGATTTTATTTTCATTTGTCTCCATGTATTTTTTTATTTGCTCTTTGATTTCTTGGTTGCCCTATTCATTGTTTAGTAACATGTTGTTTAACCACCATGTAGTTGTGCTCTGTCCAGATTTTTTTTGTTGTGGTTGATTTTTAGTTTCATAGCATTTTGGTCAGAAATGAGGCATGGTATGATTTCAGTCTATTGGAATTACTGAGGCTTGTTTTGTGGCCTAATATGTGATCTCTTCTGGAGAACATTCCATTTGCACTTGAACATTCCATGTGTACTTGTACATTCCATGTGCAGTTGAAAAGAATGTGTATTCTGTTGTTTTAAGATGGAGTGTTCTGAACATATCTGTTAAATTCATATGGCCCAATATGTCATTGAAATCCACTGTTTTCTTGTTGATTTTCTGATTGGATGATCTGTCCATTTAACAAGTGGGTGTTAAAGTCCCCTACTGTTTTTAAATTACTGTCAATTTTTAAATTACTATAAATTACTTCCTTTATGTTTGTTATTAACTGCCTTAAGTATGTGGTTATTCCCATGTTGGATACATAAATATTTACAATTGTTATATCTTGTTTTTGAATTGTTCCCTTTATGATTATATAATGTCGTTCTTTGTCTCTTTTTTGTTTTTCTTTGTCTCTTGTTACTTTCCTTGTTTTAAAGTCTATTTTTCCAATATTAAGTAGTATTATCCAGGCTTTCTTTTGACATCCATTTGCATGATAAATGTTTCTCCATTCCGTCACTTTCAATGTGCAGTGTCTTTAGGTCTGAAATGAGTCTCATTTATGTAGTATATAGGTGGTTCTCATATTTTTTATCCATTCCATCACTCTGTGTCTTTTGATTGGAGCATTTATTCCATTTACATTCAAAGTAATTGTTGATAGATATGTATTTATTGCCATTTTCTTGCTTGTTTTGTGGTTGTTTTGTAGTTTTTCTCTGATCCTTTCTTCTCTTGATCTCTTCTCTCATGATTAGTTGGCTTTCTCTAGTGATGTACTTGTATTCCTTCTCTTTATTTTTTGCATATCTATTACTGGTTTTTGATTTGTGGTTACCATTAGGTTTGTATCTAACATCTTTTGCATATAGCCATGTATATTAAGTTGATGGTTGCTTAAGTTTGAACCCATTCTTCACTCCTTTTACCGCACAGTTTAGATCCATGGTGTCATATTTCACATCCATTTATTTTGTGAGTTCCTCAACTGATTTTTGCAGATATCCTTATTTTTACTGCTTTTATGCTTCCTAATCTCCTTACTCTTGCTTATAATCTTTCCTTTTCACTCACAGAGTCCCCATTATCATTTCTTGTAAGGTTGGTTTTAGTGGTCTTGAATTCCTTTAACCTTTTGTTTGTATGGAAACCATCTTTCCTTTTATTATGAATGATAGCCTTGCTGGATAGAGTATTCTTGGCTGCAGATTTTCCGTTTCAGCCCTGTGAATGTATCATGCCACCCCTTCTGGCCTGAAAAGTTTCTACTGAAAAATCAGCTGATAGCCTCATGGGGTTTCCCTTGTATATAACTATTTTCTCTTACTGCTTTTCAGTTCTCTTTATTACTACTTTTTGGCATTTTAATTACTGTATGTTTTGGCGTGTACCTCCTTGGGTTGATTTTGTTAGGGGATCTCTGTGCCTCCCGGGTCTGAATTTCTGTTTCTTTACCTAGATTTGGGATGTTTTCAGCTATTATTTTTTCAAATATATTTTCTGTCCCCCTTTCTCTCTTCTCCTTCTGGGATTCCTATAATGTGAATGTTATTATGCTTGATGGTTCCAGGTGTATTCTTGTTTTGCATATTTTTTTCTCTCATCTGCTCAGTTCAATTACTTTCCATTAGTCTGTCCTCCACATCACTCATTTGCTCTTCTACTTCTTTTAGTCTACTATTTATTCTATCTTGTGTATTTTTAATTTCACTTATTGTGTTATTCATCTCTGATTGGTTCTTTTTTGTTTTGTTTGTTTTCTATCTCTTTGTTAAGGGTCTCACTGAGCTCCCCCATTCTTTTCTCAAGTCCAGTGAGGATATTTATGACCATTACTTTAAATTTTCTATCAGGCATATCCCTTATCTCCATCTGATAGCAGGGTCTCTTGCTGTGATTTTGTCCTGTTCTTTCATTTGGAACATATTTCCCTGTCTCCTCATTTTATCTAACTCCTGTGTCTGTTTCTGTGTGTTAGGAAAGTCAGCTATGCCTCCTGCTCTTGCAAGTAGTGGCCTTATGAAAAAGAGGTCCTGTAGTGCCCTGCAGTGCAGGGTCCCCTGTTCACCAGAACTTGGCACTTTAGGGGTGTCTCCTGTGTGTGTGTTGAATATGTCCTGCTATTGTGGCTCCCAGCCACTTTTGCTTTCAGTCCAGTCATCTGGAGTGCTCTCTTTGTCTGTTGTGGGTGGTGTGTGGTCCCTGTGGTATTAGTGGACCAGTCTGGGGCTGCCTTTGGCTTGAATTGAATCAGACCAGGTGTTTGCCAGAGATGCAGTAGCATCAAACTGCAGGGCACTCTCCCTCTGTTGTCCCCTGAGAAACTTTTGTCAGTGGGCAAGGCTTACAGTCAGACCAGATGTCTGCTCCCAGCCCACTGCTGGGGGTCAGAGTCTGACTGGTGTGTGTGGTGATCTTTTCCTTTCCCTAGTGCAGGAGTCACTTTGGAGTGGTGCTGGCCCCTGTCTGTGTACTTCCTGGGTGGGCTCTGGCCAAGAGCATATTGGAGGAAGCAGATCCTCAGTGTGTTCCAGAGTGTGGGGCTGTGGTGCTGCAGTGTTACCAAGCTTTGTGCACCTGCAGTGCTGGGACTAAGATGAGCCTGGCTGGAGGGGGCGCATATGCCAAAACCATGGTGGGTGGGGAATGGGGTGGGAGTTTTAGCAACTTAGGTAGTGCTGCATGTGTTTATACTTGGGGTGGGGAGGGAAATGGCACCTACTAGCTTCTTTGTCCCTGGAGGAGTCCTGCAACAATCTCTGTCCCTCCAGGACATCCTCTGAGATAAGTAAACTACTCTCCCTTCTGTCGGCCATAGGTGTTTTTCAAACTGCTGCTTCTATGCTATACACCCATGGGTTGTTTGCTGTGCTGTCTGTTTAAGGGCAGGAACTTAGTTTCCTCTCTCTTTTCTGGCTCTCCCAGAGACAAGACCACTGATTTGTAAATTTCCAGGTTTTCATATCATACCTGTTATAAGAATTCAGGAAATCCAGCCCTTCTGATTTTCAAAGCCAGATGTTATGTCGATTTATGTTCCTTGTGCTTGTGTGGGCCTCCTGGTGTGAGAATCTGTTTCTTTCCCCTCTGCCTGCCCACAGCTCTCTCCCCCCACCCTAGTCCCACTGGTCTGTTTAGCTCCCTAGTACATCTCCATGCTTCCTACCCTCCTCAGTGTGGCCTGTTCTCTACATTTAGTTATGAAGTTTGTTCTGCAGTCTTCAGGTCATTTTCTGGGTTATTTACACTGGTGTGAGTATTACCTAATTGTATCCATGGGACAGAGTGAGCTTAGGGTTCTCCTACTCTGCCATCTTCACTGGAAGTCCTGGCTGATAAGTTTTCAAAATTACCAACAGGCACCAAACCACAGATCCAAGAAACCCAAAGAAGAACCTTAAATAGTAGAAATACTATAAACAATAGCAAAATTAGGCATGTTATATTCGAAAGGCTATAAACCTAACACTAGAGAAAATTTCGATGGCAGCCAGAGGGGGGAAAAAGACACCTTCTACCTTCCATATAGAAACATAAACATTTTAGCTGACTTTCTGTTGTTGTTAGAACTGATATAACAGAAGACAATAGGATATTATCTTTTTTCAAATTTTTATTTCATAATAGCTCTATTGAAATACCATACAATTTACCTGCTTATAGTTTTACAATTCAGCAATTTTTAGTGTAGTCACAGAGTTGTGCAACCATCACCACAGTCAATTTTAGAACATTTCCATGACTTCAAAAAGACTCCCCTCTCTCTTAGTCATCATCCCTCAAATCCCTCTACCACCTCTTCGCCAGCCCCACATAATCATTAATCTACTAAAGTGAGGTAAAAAGAGTTAGGTGAAGAGTGATTAAGTTTCCCTCTTACATTGTTAAGACCAGCAACTGTGGCATGCAGCACTGTTGTCTAAGACAGGGAGATGAAAAGACACAGCGTAATGAGGGAATTACCAAGAATTTCATTTTGGCCTTAATAAAAGCCTTGATAAACATGGGAAGATTATAAATTATCCAAGTAAAAATGTTAAATAGCCACCTTGTTATGAGAGTCTAGAATCCAACAGAATGGTTAGGGTTTAGAGATCTAAATTTAGAGGCATCAGAATATAGATTTAAAGACACAGGACTGTCTTTATGTGTTACTGTTGTAGAAACAGGAAAGATCAGAAGATCCTGTACCCACCTAGAATAATGCCACATTTCCAAGTTAAGTGGAAAAGAAGAAGAAATAAAAGGAGGAGAGAAGAGTCATCGAGAAGCGACAACAGAGAGGACCGAGAAAGAGGGAATGATTACGTGGGAGGCAAAGTGGGTGTTGGCCAGCTGGCAGTCCATTCCAGCTAACCGTCAACTTACCCAGATGCGTGAGCTCAGCCAGACTCAATGCAGACCATCAGAGACATCCAGCTGACTGTAGAGCAGCAGTATATGGTTTGTTTCAAGCCACTAAATTTTGGAATAGCTTGGTGTGCAGTAAATCATGACTAATCTAAATGAGGATCAGCATCCTTAGGATCATATAGGGGTTAAATTCCACCTACCATGCTGTGTCACTTCTCACTCACTGAGATGTGAGGCAATGTTAGGATGCCCACTTTGTTTGCCTTCCACTATTCCTCTTTCTCCACATATTATAGAACCATTATTGGGGTATGCAGCTGCTAAGTGCATCCGTCCAAATTATGCCCTTGGGGGCCAGGGAAATGACCATAAGGCAGGGCTGCAGATCTCTTGCATTCAACGTGAGTTGAAATAGGACCAGAACGCCATTAATTATCTGGTCTCCATATGCCACTGGTTGAGGGCTGCTCCCAGAGCCATGAATTTCCCACAACCTCCCTTAGCCAGAGAATATAGCCATGCAGAGAATATCCATAAAAAGCTGCAGCAAAAAATTGTTTGACATACATGGGAAGAGTGAATTCTAAAAGCTTAATGTTAGGCCACTGACATTGTCTTCTTTAATGACATTCTTCAAGAATGCGTGAAAATTGACATGGAAAGGATATTTAATTTTATTTAAAATATAACTGAAAAAAAATCATTATTGTATAGTAATTATCTAGGAAAATACCTAAATACCATTAAATCCACTGATGATAGGCTGAATTATCCACCATCAGAAACACTGTTTCTCTGCCTAAGCTCATGGAGTGAGTAACCAGCCAACCAGAGATTTTAATCCAGGTTTGTATGACTCTACATGCCAGCCTATCTCAGGCGAAAAGTCTGTCTAACCATTTCCACTACATTAAATGTCATAAAATATGTGTCATAAAATAACTAGGAAATAGTTTTTGCCTTGGTTTCAATGATAAATTAATTTCAGACAATTTGCTTAAGCTGGTGGCTGACAATTCAAGAAAAATTGGTATCGAGGTAAAAGATACAGACATTCCAACTCAGATTCCTATCCATTTATCACTTAAACTACATTATTTTGCCAAAGAATAAGCCCTTAGGAAATGTCTAATATAAATAGAGTTGAGTGGGTGTGTTTGAAATATTTTGTTGAGAGAGAATAAAAGTAAACAAAATTCTCTTCTTCAGACAACATTGCTATAAATTATGGACAATGAATCTCCAGAATATAGAAAGATACATGATGATAGATACGTAGGTAGCAAGATAGATGGATGATGGGGGGGGAGAGAGAAATAGGAAGAGATAGAAGGACAGAGGGAAAGAGAGGGAGGGAGAGAGAGAGGGACAGAGAGAGGGGCAGAGAGGGGGGTTGGGGGGGGAGAGAAAGAGAGGTGGAAAGGCACATACACATACATACACAGAGCCCACACATGGCTCTCAGAAGAACACTTAAGTGTTAAGAAAAGGAGAAGTCAGCAAAACTGATGAATTCTGCAGTTGAACAAACAGTTTCTGTGCTCTTCCAAACTCAGTTCCTTATATCTTCAGTTTGCTTCTTCAAAGTTGGTGAAAATTTCTATGACTACTTGTCTAAGAAGGGACAAGAAATAGAGAAAGGCAATTATGCTAAAGAAAAGAAAATTTAGGGGCACCTGGGTGGCTCATTCGGTTGAGCATCTGACTTCGGCTCAGCTTGGGATCTCAGAGGATCTCAGCGAGGAGTCTGCTTCTCCCCACCCCCCCACCCCTGCTTGTGCACACAATCTCTCTCTCTCTCTCTCTCAAATAAGTAAATAAAATCTTTAAAAAAAAAAAAAGAAAACAAAATTTAATAATCAAGGACCAGTCTTTATAATTTGAGCCAGTGAAACACATCCTTAAGTTTCTACTTGTGATTTCCTTAAATTTATGACAGATGCAAATAATAGATTAATATAATTCTTTTAGTGCCTAAATCATGCCAGCCACTCTTCTAGCTGTTGAGGTTCCAGAAGTAAAACAAACTAAGTTCTCACTCTTAGTAGACTTACATTCTCACGGGAGAAACATGACGGCGAAGAAAAATACCTAGAATATATTTTCAGGTGGCAATATAAGGGGCAAAAGCAGGCTAGGATTGAAATCATATGACGCTGGTGATCAAGGACGGCAATGATGACAGTGTAACAGTTGACCAAAAACTTGAGTAAAGGAAAGCAGAAAACCAAGAGAATGTGTGGGAGGGTCACATTCTGGAAAGATGAGCTGGTAAGGACCAAGACCGTAGAAATGGAGGAATTCTTGGGATTTCTGTGAAATGGTTAGATTTGCTGAGAGCGGAGAGAGTCAGGGGAGAGAAGTATGGAATATATCCGAAAGGAAGCCGGGACCCAGATCATACAGGACTCCATCCTGAAAGGAGGAGTCCATGGTGAGAAGCTGGGATTCTATTCTGAGTGTGACAGGAGCCACACGAGTATTTTGAGCAAAAGAGTGAAATGACCTGACTCATATTTTATAAAGATCACTCTAGTCTCTATGCAGAGAGTAAATGGATGAGAGCAAGAGTAGAAACAGGAAAAGAAGTTAGGAACCTATTGCAGTACCAAGGTGGAAGATAATGGAGCCTTAGAGTAGGGTGGGACAGTTATGGGCTGTGAAATGGTCTAATTATGGATGTATTTTTTTAAATAGTGCAGACTATGTATATATATATTCTCAGATTCCTGTCATGTGCACAGCCATATTGCCATTTTCTGGGAAACTGATAGCCTCCCATGGCTCCAACTGATTTGACAGATATACGATTACTGTCTTCATACACCTTGAATATATTTTTATGGTACCAGGTGGTATATCCTAAATAATAAACAACGTATAAAAGAGCTGTCAGGAAGAACTGGAAACAAAACATTCCCTGACTTGAACATTTTGAAAGAACAGACATGGGTGAGATGACAGCCAGGGAGAATGCTGTGCGGACGTGATCTGTCTCCCTCTATCATCCTGTGGTGGTCACCCCCTTGTCTCTCCAGGCAGGTAGGTGGGCTCCTGGCAGTAGAACCTGATGGGTCTGGGATCAGGAGCAGACCTCCCTGAACTTGATATGCAGTGCTTGCTGAGGGGACTAGGGGGAAGTGCAAATTGACAGCCATTTAGATAGGCCCCCACTGGGGACAGAAAACACTCCCTCCCGCAGCTACACGCATCAGTCTGGTGACAACTGCTTTCCCGTGCATCAAGGGATGTCTGGATCTGATGAAAGGCACTTCCAATTTGCATTATCCCAGAATCCCAGAAGCTATGTGATAGATGTTGCCTTGGGGATCATTATATCTATGAAAAAGGGGGAAAAAAGTGAAAGAAGATGGAATTGCTTATTTCAGAGTTGAATGGAGGCAGAGCCATAGCATTAGTGGGATTTCCTTTGAAAAGTGAATTTTAATGCATCAAAATTTAACTGGACAGCAGTTGGGGATGGTGCGTCATTGGGAATGATTTCTCTCTATAAGTGAAAAAAAATTTTCTAGAAAATTAATAGTTAACACTTACTAATCATAACAAATACCTACTTTTGTGGAAAATGGGAAGAGGAGCTGGATCATTGGATAGCACAATGTAGCTAGCTAAACTTCTTGCAAGTCAGAATCATGCAAGTGAAAGAAATAATTACATCTGTGTCATGTGAACAGTCATTTTCCTGTGGAGGCCAGGATGCTCATGACTATGGGAAATTGCACAGAGGATAGGTTTTCAAGTATTTTTTTGTGTAATTCCCTCTATCAATTCACGTTCAGCCAGGTTTGTCAGAGCCACTATGTACCTTCAAGATATTTCCTATCACAGGAGTATCAAAGGCCTGTAAGGTATATTAATTTTTCCCTGCCTCACATTGATATAAATGATTGCTTTGTTTTGTAAGCTTATAAATGTTTTAATACTATGATTTTTCCTCTGAATAAGGTTGCTAGATTTAGGAGAAAAAAATCCAGAATGATATATAAAATCTGAATTTCAGATAAAAAATGAGTATCTTACTAGGAGTATGTCCCAAATACCGCATGGGGCATACTTAGACTAAAATAATTGTTGTTTATCTCAAATTCTAATATAACTAGACATATTCATTTTAGACATGGCAATTGTAGTCCTGGGGCAAAGTAATTGTGGAGAAATCATTCTTGCAAATCAGATGAATAACACACATTTGTTACTAGAAAGTGGTGGCCATGGGTTATCTTGGTCATGGGGAAGATTAAGGACTAAGTAAGTTCACTTCTGTTGGTATTATTTTTAATTATCGTATACATCTTCTTTACCTTCTCCTCCAAAGCCTCAAGATTGAACTATTTTACTCTCTGTGATTCAAAATACAAGAAGTCTGGACATAATTTTATAGTATCCTTATGTAAATGAAGTCATCCAGTATCGTTGCCAATATTCACGACATCGGAAACTACAATTTGACAACATATTAATATTAATTAATTCATGATAGTAGCTAATTATTAATTGTCTACTTCTACATGTCAAGAACTACATTAAGTACATAATATTATATCACTTACCATGCACTTCAACATTTAATGTGTACAGTCCATTCTCCATATTAAGATAATGAACTCCATAAGGATTCAACAGTCTGTCCAGGATCTGAGTGAGTGGGAGTGTGGATTCACACTGAACATTCTTTGATACTCATATCCAAATTGATTCTCCTACACTGTGGTTCCACTGGCATCTAATATAGAAGGGAGAATGCAAATGCATAGAGGTCCCTTTTGGAAGGTGTATTTTGAAAGGCTGAATGTTGGATAATTGTTGAAAAACTTTAATTGGGTTGCTAAGAGAAAAAAAAAAAATTACTACTTTCCTAACACTTTCCATGAAACCTGTTTCTGTGAAGGAGAGTATATTTTTTGGTTGCATTAAAACTGAATTCACTTATCTCCTTCATTGCTGGGAGAGCCCAAGTGTTTGCTCTCAGATTTTCCTTCTGGAATTTCCCCTCTGCCGTGGGGGGGTGGGGTGGGAAGGGGGGAATCATTTAGATTTTCTTAAAACCATTGAAAATGAGTAAATTGGCTAAATGAGGGTTTACTCTTTGGTATACCATCCTGGGATTGATTATAAAATTTAAGGCCTATCATATTAGTTTTCTGTTGCTGCATAACACATGACCAAACGTAATGGCTTGAAACAACACCACTTTCTGTAGGTCAGAAGTCGGGGTGCAGCTATGCTGGCTTCTGTGCCCAAGGTCTCACATTCAGGGTTCCTTACACCAGAGATTCAGAGGCCATTCAGGTAATTGGCGGACTCTAGTCTCTTTGCAGCTGTAGGACTGAAAGCCCTATGTCCTTGCTGACTATCAGCTGGGGACTGCCCTCAGTGAGATGGAATGAAAACCAATGAGAAGGACAAATGGGAAACTTGCCAAGGGCATGTCAGTGTGTGCATTCTTGAACACATTAGTTAGAACTTCCCATGTTTCCTCTCTCCCATTTGGAAGATGGGCATAATAATACTGTTTCCAAGGGTTGTTGTGAGGATTCATATGGATAAAGCAGACAGAGCAACACCTGGCACATAAGTAGTGTTATCTAAATGCTTGCTATTACAAGGCCCAGGTGCATCATTAATTCTAGTTACATAAGTGCAGTAAATGACAAAGGAGTAGCAGAGTATACCAGAATAAATGATACGAAGTTAAGAAGGGAACCGTCCTGCGTGTGCTAAATATATATATGCTTTCATTGAGTGTAGATAAATGAGACAAAATACATGTAAAGATGCACTAATTACTGTTCCTGTAGCAACTGCATCGTGGGACCCTTCCAATTATTTAAAACTCTAATAATTTAGCACTAATCCCAACCAAGAACAGAGAGTAGTTTTGTTCACTAGCTACATGGGTCTTAAGAGGTGATATTGATGTAAACGCAGCTTACAAAGTACTCATCCAGGCTTCTTTGTAATTGTAAGGTACACGGTCATTATATTTTGGGGTGTGGTGTCAGTGGAAATTTTAAGTCATATGAAAATTGGTACATAAAGTAAAATCGTATCAATATATTCCATCAGGCCATTTCAAAATAATGGATTTCCTAGGCATGAAAGACAGCCATTCTGATGAACTGGTTCAATCCAAATGACTTTTATTCTAGGCCAACCTTGTTATAGATAGTATTTACTAAGTACAGATATTATGTATAGAGTAATTAGAAGCCTTGGTAAATTAAGCAATGACACATTATTCTTAATACAGTCCTAGAGTTAATATAATCCTATGAGTTATTGCTTAATTCTGGAACTCACTTGCTAAAGACCTAATTCATCCAGCTATCAAAAGATCTGACAATGGTAACATTAGGCATTTGGTTTGATTATTTTTAAACACATATACATTTAGATGTAATTAGTATTTCATTTCCCACTTGCAACCACTCCCTGACAACTAGCTTAGACACACAAGGAAGAGTGAGAGAGCTATTCTCAGGCATTTACTCCCAAAATCTCTGCTGTCACTAACTTAGAAAGGGGAAAATGATCCAGCGCTAGATAACAATGCTCTCTGACAGTCATCCTTGGAAAGAACATGGAAAAGACTCAAGGGTATCTTCCTTTACCTCACAATGCAGACCTTTTGGGGACTGATTCTAAACGAAGTCTGATGTTTACAAGCCCAATCATAGACCAACCCAGAAGGTTGGATGTTATTGCTTTCCTGAACTTTATTGGGATGAGATTTCTCAAGATTCAGTTTCAGACACCTGCAGAAGACTGGCAAGTTGGCGTGTACCAGACAGTGAAAATATTAGTAGAGGGTGAAATATTCTAGGTTCTTTATGGAATTGAAACTTAAAGGAGGTTGATTAGCAATGTAGAAATAAGGCAAAGCGTGCAGGTGGAAGACTTAAGAGAATACTCAGGTTGGCTTACTTAGGGTGGGGCAAAATTTCAGTGTAGTGGAACACTAGGCTATCGGGTATGATTGCTGTGTCAACACTAAGGGAAGCACCAAAATGCAAGCCACACTGTTAAAATCCAGGTTTACTAGAATATATATACTGAGTTGATCAAATATGTCAGGAGTAGGAGGGGAAACCAAGTGAAATCAGAGCTGAAGAGAATACTGAAATGTGAGGTTAGATTATTTGTGGAAGCAATCTCAGTTAACCCCAAAGTCCAGAGGGCTGTGTAAAGCTGAGATTGGTCTAGAAAAAGGACAGTATCCATCCATAGTCTATAACAGTGCGGATGATGATGTTAATATTAATAGCAACTATCTTTAAATAAGTGTTCAGTATATGTGAGGCATTTTGATAATGCCTTTAGCTCAGATCAGGAGCACTGTGATAAGTGCTTACCCTTAGTTCAGACCTGTTATTGTTCCCACTGAGGGAAGAGTAAAAGAGCTATGGGACCAACTTGCCTATATGCACTGAGCCAGTAGATGTGATCCTCATAAATAGAGCATGCTAGAATCCAGCTGGGAACCATGAAAGCAATCCCAGTTAGTCATGGTTTCTGATGAAAATGGTTAAATCTTACTTTCCCTGTCTATTTTTATCATGTACACACTGAAGAGTTTCCACTGTGATTTTCATTGAAGAAATTTAAGGAACGAGAAAGAACAATGGATATTTCATGAGTTTATTTTTATGTTCTGTCACTACTGGTACAATATTGGGCAAGAAACAAATTCTGAGCCCCAGTTTTATCATGTGTCAAAGGATATAATAACACCTACATCACGCATTTGTTGGCATCATTCATGTAAATACCTAATATGGCCACCACCACCACCACCACCATCATCATTTCTTCCTGACCTTTATTGCATTTCCTCTTCCTTTCCTTGCATCATGTTGTCTTTCAAGCATTATAGCTTTAGGTTAAATCCTATGGTCTCTGTTAACCTCTTCTGAGTATTTAGCTCCTCACTGATCACGGACAAAAAAGGGTCTCAGTTTTTCACATTATCACTCACTGAGCACATGACTTGATTTATCCATAATAAGAGTTTCCTGAGAACAAAAATACTGACAATCTGACACCCAAATTAAATATTTATTACTTTTAAATTGTTACAATGGGATCAACATATTATTAAATATAACAGCTGAGAGGCTGTGAGGATCTTGTAGCTTTCTTCTTTTCCATGCTCTTCAACCACTGATGGTCTGCCTTCCAGCATCTAGGGCAGAGTGGAGAAAGAGCATTACTGCTCTGATGATGAGGTGAGGGGTCATATGAGCTCATGATTTCTAGAGTTTTTTGTGATTTGGGAAATTTTTGTGGTTTTGGCAGAGCAGCAAGGCATCTACTCAAAATGTCAGCTGGCTATTTATCTCGTCATTCTAAAACTCTAGCACAATGGTGGGTGAGTGAGAAGGAAGGTACCATCAGTCAGTTGGCTGGACTTCATGGAACAGGGAATGTTCTGGAATAATGGGCCATGGCAGCTTTGATTCACATCACTAGCAGCATGGTGAGAAATTGGGAGATGGCATTAGAGTGTCATCTGTGAGACAGAAAAGGTCTAGAACAATCCATGGACTCCTGTGCTTTCTATCACTTGTTGAGGCTTCTCCTATATTTCTCTATTTTCTGTGTGAGAACGTATTTTAAAGACCTAATTTTTAGGCTATCATAGAGAAACTTTGCCTTCTCTTAAATTCAGAATCCAGCATGGAATCTTCACTACAAATTTTTTTCTTCTCTTATGCATCATTGTTGCAGTAGAAAGAATAGTGGTACCCCCAAAATGCCCACATCTTACTCCCCCAGAACCTGTGAATATGTTACTTTATATAGGAAAAGGGACTTTGCCGATGTGATTAAATTAAGATGAGGAGATAATCCCAATCTGCCCAACATAATCTCAGAGTCCCTTGTAAGGGAAAAAAAGGGAGATAAGGAAGTCAGCTGAGAAGACAGGATGATGGAACAGAAGTCGGAGTGATGAAGAGCTGTGAGTCCAGGAATTGATGCAGCATCTGGGAGCCAGAAACAATGAAAAGAATTTTCCTTTAGAGTCTCCAGAAGGAAAAGCAGCCTTTTTTAGACTTCTGATCCCTGGAACTGATTGATGGTAGATTTTTTTTGTTAAGATTTTATTTATTTACTGATGGATAGTAGGTTTATGATTTATTAAAACACTAAGGGTTGGTATGCCTGGGTGGCTCAGTCGGTTAAGTGTCTGCCTTCGGCTCAGGTCATGATCTTGGGGTCCTGGGATCGAGTCCCACATCGGGCTCTCTGCTCAGTGGGGAGTCTGCTTCTTCCTCTCCCTCTCCCCCTCCCCCTACTCGTGCTCTCTCTCCCTCTCTTTCAAATAAATAAAATCTTTAAAAAAAAAAAAAACACAAAGCGTTGATTGTCTTGCTACTGCAGTAATAGGAAAGTAATCAGATCCAGTACCTGGAGTAGGATGCTATTGCAACAAGTACCCAGAAATGTAGATGTAATCTTGGAATTGGCAGTGGGCAGAGGCTGGGAGAATTTTGAAGATCCTGATAGGAAAAACCTAAAATAATTTATATACAATTCTGTATAAAAGAACACATAAATGTGTATATTTATATGTACATATGCATATATAATAATATATGCGGTCATTATTACAGCCTATTCAGACTATCAGAGTTTCTAGACTCTCTTTTCTATTTTCCCTAAAATTTTTAATGAAATTACATATTGTGAACATATTTATATATATATGTATATAGACATACACACAGATTTATAAATATATTAGCAACAATTGGAGTTCCAAATGTGTGCCAGGAAGATTTCTAAGCACTTCATATATGTGTAAATAAAAATAATATAATATAATATAATATAATATAATATAATATAATATACAGTTGACCCTTGAACAACATGGGTTTGAACCTCACAGGTCCACTTATATGCAGATTTTTTTACAGTACTGTAAATGTATTATTTCTTATGATTTTCTTAATACTGTTTTCTCTATTTTATTGTAAGAATATAGTATATAATACATATAACATATAAAATATGTGTCAGTCAACTGTTTATGTTATCAGTAAGGCTTCCGGTCAATAGTAGGCTATTAGTAAATTTGGGGGGAATCAAACATTAGACACAGATTTTCGACCATGCAGGGTTGGCTTCCCTCACCCTTGCTTTGTTGAAGGATCAACTGTATATGCTTTATATATACTTTATATAAGTTTCTATATAGTTATACATGTAAATTTATTTTATATAGGGGTGCCTGGGTGGGTCAGTCAGTTAAGCGTCTGCCTTCGGCTCAGGTCATGATCCCAGGATCCTGGGATCGAGCCCTGCATCGAGCTCCCTGCAACATGGGAAGCCTGCTTCTCCCTCTCCCACTCCCCCTGCTTGTGTTCCCTCTCTCGCTGTGTCTCTCTCTGTCAAATAAATAAATAAAATCTTTTAAAAAATTATTTTATATAAAGTTTGCATATAAAGTTATATGTATAAGTGAATTTGTTCTTCCCTCAACCTTATGATATCATGATTATCCTGATTTTGCATGAGGAGACTGGAGACTTACAGATATTAACTAATACCTTTTAAATTATGTAGCCAGATAGTCATGATGTCGGGAAGTGAACTCGTATCCGTTTGATTGCAGAACCCATGCTGGTAACTTCTCTGCTGTTCGTCATTCCACTTAATATACATTAATTTTAGTTGATTATTATGAAGTAATATTTGACCTATGAAAATGTGAAAGCTCCACTTTTCTACCACTTATTCAAGAATGTACAAGCATATCACATCACCTTCTACTGACTTTTATTTCAAGTGTATTGAACACCCGAGTGATAGACTTAGAAGCATCCCTTTAACTACTTCTCTACACACAAACATTTTAAGTTTTCACTTAAAAATTCTGGAAAATCTATAATTGAAGTAGCAATACCTTTGATGTTGTCTTGTGGCAACCTCAGTCCTCTAGGCCATGACTCTGGACCCTGGGAAGTGGTTGTGAGCACGCAAACTCATTTCCACAGTTTTAATTTTTCTGCCATTGATTTTTAAGCGTGAGCCCGAGAGCCAGTCTTAACGCAATTATTTGCTCTCTGGATGAAGCATAAAATGTAACCACAGAGCAAGGCTAATGTGTGAAAGGGAGCAGCAAGATCTGGGAATCCAGCTGCTGCCACATCAGAAGCTCACAATGCTTTTCTTGAATTATATTATATATAGAAATAATGCTATGTAAATTGCTTATTCTATTTAAGATGGTAATTATTTATCAGAGAGAAAACACATAAGAGGATTGGTAGCATTACTAATATATATTCCCTGAGAACATCAAGGCTCTACTATAATGTATTTTCAGTGAAAAAAGTTTAATAAAATAGTTAATATTTTTAACACTTAATATCACATCAGTGGAATAAATTCTTATCTAGAAAATGATAAGAGTCAATGGAGTATATGTTTAGATAGTCATTTGACAAATGGGGTATATCTTTGGATAGTCATTTTTATACAGTATAATTATAAGTGCATTACCATTTTTTTAACTGACCCAAAAAGTTATGGATTCGAAATTTGAATTTCAGGGGTGCCTGGGTGGCTCAGTCGGTTAAGCATCTGCCTTCGGCTCAGGTCATGATCTCAGGGTCCTGGGGCTGAGTCCCACATCGGGCTCCTTGCTCAGCAGGGAGTCTGCTTCTTCCTCTTCCTCTCCTTCTGCCCCTCCACCCCCACTTAAGTTCCTCTCTCTCTCTCTCAAATAAATAAAATCTTCAAAAAAAGAAATTCGAATTTCAAATCTTATGAACCAAAATTTGGAGGCAGAAGAAAACCTTACAAGCTTGAAATAAACATATGTACAGTAGAAGTCATTTTACAATGAAATTAGATTTTTTCTAGAAGGGTTGCCGGGATGTCTGTGAATGCCCTAAGAAATCTGGGCCCAGGGTGTGTCTGGGGTCCAGGGGCAAGCTTCTTACTGTTAAGTGAGAAACTCCCCTTGGCGGCAGCTGACTACAAAGGATCCCAGAAAGCTGATAATGGCGATGAGTTAACTTAGTATGGAAATCTCATGACAGCCAGCCACTTTTCCTGCTCCTAGCATCGTCTGTCACCCCCTGGGTTCTAAACAGAATAGAAAAAATTACTTCAGGGAGAGCCCTTTTTCCTGAACTCAAACTAAATATCATATAAACAGACGGACTTTCCCACGAGGATATCAGTCTCTCAACCAGGTGATGTGTTGAAATTTATCTCTGAGAAGAAACCGACTGTTTGCCCTGAACACCCGAGCCCATTTTGATCTCTTCCTTCTGTGAACAGTAGCATTGTCTGACATCTTACAGTGTAGATTCTCATTGTGCTTCTTCTTGAGCTGTTTCTTGTTCGAGTCTCAATGCTACCCTATTTAATGACCCAAGAAATAGTGCCTCTGTACATGTGTGTGTGTGTGTGAGTTACGTGCATGTGAGATAGGTTTGTGAGGCTTCCAGGCCCTCTCTGAAAATGTCTTTTTATCAGCTCAAGCCTGAGAGGCAGTGTGACAAAGGAGGAATACAGACAAGGGAGTGAGGAGACCTGAGTTCTCGGCGAGGCTCAGCGTACAGCACGTCGTTCTCCATCTTCCCCTGCATGCGCCCCACTCCCTATCAACCAGAGACTTTGGTGTCACATCTGTAAAGATTCTCAACCAGATGCAGTGGAGGTCCGTTCTAGATGGACATGTGAGTTGCATCAACAAAGGCACCTGGAGGATAAGGACGTTGTATGTTCCCTTTATGTTCCCTCCAGCACACGAGTACCTGCTATGCGTGTCCTCTGGGGGTGTGATATATGCTGGGATCTGTAATGTCAGTTACCCTGTAGGTAAATAGACGCTATTTAAACTAGTCTGTGTCTTTTATCATGTTGCATCTCCTATAAAAGAAGCTGAACTCTGTCACTTCTCCTCCATGCTGTGGCTCAAAGCAAGAGCAAATTGTTAACAAAGAAAATTGCTCGTGGATATAAATACATCTTCCTTAGTTTAAGGAGCTCCTTGATCTTAGCTGCTGATTGTAAGAATTGCAAGTTACTGCAAAGCTGAGTCTCTCTTTTCTACTTCTGTCTTTCCCCATTGCCCTGGAAAGTACTTTGCACATAAATGTTATTCAATAAGTTTTTGCTGATTTGGTTTTTTCAATTGATTGGTTGATAATGTTCGTACTGATAATGGAGAAAAATGATAAAGTAATGCTTACTAGTGGGAGGATTCTAAATCTTCCAGTAGAGAACCATTTGGAATTTATTTTATTTTTTTAAGATTTTATTTATTTATTTGAGAGAAAGAAAGGACATAAGCAGGGCGGCAGGCAGTGGAAGAGGCAGAGGGAGAAGTAGGCTCCCTGCTGAGCAGGGAGCCTGATGAGGGCCTGATCCCAGAACCCTGGGATCAGGACCTGAGCCAAAGGCAGATGCTTAACAAGTGAGCCACCCAAGTGCCCCAACCATTTGGAATTTAGATAGAGGGTTGATCTACGAGTATAAAGCAAGCAAAATGGATCTTGGCATTTGTTGGGTCTGCCAGTTTCTTTACTCTTATAGTACACTGGGTGCAGCACAGTTAGAACAAAAGGTTGGAAATTCCAGCAAAATGTACATTTACCATAAAACACAACAGCCAACTTACCTGCATAGTGTTGAAACACCAACTTCCATCATTCAAGCCTAGTAATAGACCAAACAATTTCACACAAGTGAAGCAAGTACAGTTGCTTATAAGGATGATAGAACGTAGGATAGAAGAATACATAAACTATTTTCTAAACTGAATGTAAACTCTTACCTTTAATAAAATTGTGGAATGACCTAGGCTAGAATGCTTTTTATAGGCATATAAAATATCTTAAGTACATGGAACACCAATTATTGGAAATCTAAAATATAACAAATCTTATGTAAACTGACTTTTTTTTTTCTTTCATGAACTAGGCAGTTAAGAATTCTATCTCTGCAGTGATTCTCCAGAGGTCTGCAAGATCTTGAAGTACACTGGGAAATCATAAATGTAAAATATACCTGTTTTTTTTTTTTCTCAAATGAAGTAAATTTCATTGAATGCTAAAGTTTTTGTGACTATCAAATCATAGATTATGTTTAATCAGCTATTGATTCTTCCATGGAAAAAAAGCAAAATGCAAGTTGTTCTGAGAATACAAAAATAAAGATAATTTCCCTTTTCAAGTTAGTTTTAGTAAAACAATGAAGTGAATGCACAAATATTCCATAATATCATTCTCAAATAAAAATTAACATGTCAGGTCATAATAAATCTCATAATGTGATATGAAAGGGACCTGTAAATATTCTTCCTAAAGGAAAACTCTTAAAATGTCTTAAGTAGATTAAAAAGAATCTTAAAAGAATTAAGTATTTTCAATGGTACCTATTGTTTTCTGAATTAGAGTCATCTGCATTTGCTCTGAATGGCCCCTCACACCACAATCCCAACCTACTCACTTTTCTTCCATTATGTCCCAAGACTTTGTATTTATGCCACAACAAATGTAATTTTTTTTTAATTTTCTGAACACATTCTGTGCTTTCCAAACTCAGTGCCTTTGTTTGTGTTGTTTACTCCACCTGGGACATCACGACTTATCAATCAGTCAAAATCAAAGCCCCATTGATCTTTAAATATTCATATCCATGTTCACTACCTTCATAAACATTTCTGAATCTCTTTGCCATTCCTCTTCCAGAATTATAATGGGTCTTAGTTCTAATCTTTCTCTCAAGACGTAGTTTTCAGAGTGAAAACACTCTGTATATACAGCACTACATAAATACTAATTTATGGCTAATTAGTGAAACATCTTGAAGTGCATTGGGAAAGAAAAAGAATTATATATATATATATATATATATATATACACACATATATATATATATATATATATATATAAATGTGTGTGTATATATATGTGTGTGTATATATGTGTGTGTATATATATATATATATATATATACACATTATATATACTCGAGTTTTATAGAGAGAGTTATATATATAAAGACTTGAGTATAGGGGCGCGTGGGTGGCTCAGTCGGTTGAGCATCCAACTCTTGGTTTCGACTCAGGACATGATCTCAGGGTTGTGAGATCAATCCCCAAGTCAGGCTCTGCAATTAGTAGGGGGTCTGCTTGAGATTCTCTCTTCCTTTCCCTCTGCCCCTACCCTTTCTCTCTCTAATAAATAACTAAATCTTTAAAAAAAAAAAAAAGAGGACTCAAGAGTTCTTTTCTACTTGAGGTCACATAGTGTTTTCCTATAACTTCTCATCAGTCCATGTCTGTCTTCTTTAAGCAGACAGGAGATGCCTTTCAATATTTGATGACACCCATAAGTATGCAAACGTACTGCTCAGTATTCTCTTCTCCAAGTTGAACCTTTTCAATTTCTTCAACATCCTAGCTATTTCATGGTGTCCAGATCATAGACCATCCTGGTTTCATTTCCTCATTTGTTTATTGCCTTCAAAATACAGAAGCCAGGGGGTGCCTGGGTGGCTCAGTCGTTAAGCGTCTGCCTTTGGCTCAGGTCATGATCCCAGGGTCCTGGGATCGAGCCCCACATAGGGCTCCCTGCTCAGCGGGGAGCCTGCTTCTCCCTCTCCCACTCCCCGTGCTTGTGTTCCTCTCTTGCTGTGTCTCTCTCTGTCAAATAAATAAATAAATAAAAATCTTAAAAAAAAAAAATACAGGAGCCAGAAAAGAAGGTCCCCTTCAGCCATGATTTGACCAGTGTAGGGTTGAGAAAGATGCTGAGCCTCCCTTGTTTAAGAGAATTTACTTCTTTTAGTGCTGTCTGTGGTGAAAATTATTGGCTTGGTCCGGGGGGCGGAATTCAGCTGTGGGACTCAAATTGAACTTGCAGGCAACCAGAATCCTAAAGGCCTTTTAAAACGTGATGCTTTTAAAAATATTTTTGATACTATTTGTATATCATCATATATATACTCCTGTATGTGATCGTTTTTCATCTTACAGTCTCACAAAAATTCTGATGCAAATGTTAAGATAATGAAACAAACCCAAAAAAGGAGCATGTACTATGATAATAAATATAATGCCCATGTTCAAGTCAGGGAGCTTTGCACTGAGAGCTCTGCCAAAGCATCCAGAGGCCCAGGCCATCTGGGGTTACTTTGACTCCAGAGCAATGGGGGTTCACTTTGGTACCAGAAGACAATGCATGTCATTATTAAGTAAAGCATGTATAGACAGGAACTACCCCCTCAGAGACCTGCCTCGCTGTCTGTCATCACCATTCTAAGAGATCATGAATCTATGCATCTGCTATTTGTATGACACTTCATTGGTTATACATATATTCAGTACACCATTTCATTTGATCATTATGATAAATAAGCCTATGAATTTGACAGTGAAAGAATTATTACCCTATTTTGTCAAAAAAGAAATTGAGATTCAGAAAGATTGACTAAATTACCCAGGAATAGACTGTGAATAACAGCCAGAACCACATGTTGGCTTCTTCCTAAATCATTTCTGAAGTTAGTAGAAAAATGTACCTATTTACTTACCATGAAGGGGGAAGTAATTTCAATTAATACATTCAATGCCATTGGTGGTCAGGACATGTAGAATACTGAGTCTTGACTAGGTAAATGTTAAAATATTGATTGTATCAGAAAATTAGAAGAATAGAAATTCTATGTACTAATCCTATGATCATGACTTCAAATCAACATGCTCTAACTCGACAAGGGTAACCTAATGTTAGCAACTTTAATATAAGCAAACGTTGTTCAATAAATTCAATATATATTGATTTCCCTACTAGCTTTTCCAAAACCAAAGGTAGCTTTGAAAAATCACATCTGGAACTGTTTGAAATGCTAAGCTGATTGACCTTGGGGGATTTTGAGCAGTATATAATTGACTTCATAATTGTGTTAAATGTATTGTTGAAGTTTTTGGAAGGTTTTTGTACTTGTTTTATGGAAATAGAGTTTGATTTAATTTTTTTTCCAATTACTTTGAATCCACAACAGCAGTGATTCATTTTGGAATCACAAGACAACATATGTCATTAATAAGAAAAGCATATGTGGACAAGGCAGACACATTTCTATCTATCTACTTTTACATCCCCAAGGAGACCCTTTGTTTTATTATTGAAAGGACGGAACTTGAGAGTTTCTTCTCAAAAGAAGTACTAAAGCAGGGCAGTCCTGAGAAGGCAAAATGGAACCAGCAGCAGGACCACCTAAGACAAATGGTCTAGTTCACATATTTTCGTGAGGCCTGGGGATGTGTCTGTGTGTGTGTGTGTGTGTGTTTTAACTTATTTTGAATTTAGGCTTTGGTTTTGTTTCTTTGTGTTTTTTGCTCTTACACTGAGTCAACAAAACATAAGGGATGCTCCCTTTTTATCTAGAGGAAATATGCTTTCTCTTTCCACTAAAGTTAAAAGAAGGGAAAAGGAAAAAAATGCATATCCTTGTGCTGCTGGACAGCTGGGATTTATCCTAGTCGTCCATCCTGAGGCTACAGTTGGCATTTTAACTGGATGCATTCTGCTCTGAGCAATAAAAGGCAATTCTATATTACCCAGAGACTCTCTCACTTATTACATTTTAATTAACTCAGAGATCCTGGAGAAAAGGTAGAACTTGATAATCAACTGATTTATTTTCCAAATAAAATTTATTTTGGAGAAATTATATCTTCTGTTTTTAGTTTTTCCCTGCTGGACAGGGAATTTTAGATATTCATATTGAAAGTGAAGTGAATTTCTTTGGCTTAAGTAACCTTCCAAAATCTTTTTAAATTTAAATTATATTTAAAATCTACATTATTGATGATTACAGTCTTTAATGTGCTCTAGTATTTTAGCAGTTGTTTAGCAATTGTGGGCAGAAGTAAGAGAATGCTGTTTTTTTCTGATGTTGGTGGGAATTGGCACCAATCACATTGACGTAGGGGAGGAAAAATAATTTTCCCTCCACCCTTCTAGGTTCTTAGCTGAGACCACTTTGTAATAAAAAGAAAGATTCATAAGAGAAAAACAAACAGAAGTTTATTAAAAAGAAATTTAATGACATGTGTACATGAGACATACCCAGGGGAGCTGAATGACTCCCAGAAATGGCTCAAGCCACCACCTTAAATATCATCTCCAGCTAAAGACAAAAGATGTGTGTGGAGGTCGAGTGGGGGGAGTTATGGGAGGTGACCAGGCAAAGCAGAGTGAGCAGGGTATGGCAGATTTGTCAGCTGATTTCATCATTGATAAGAGTTTTCTGAGATTTACCCATCTTCCTCTTCCTTACAAATGGTGATTTCTTTTATAAGCATAACTGCCCCTTATAAAAGGATACCTTCTTCTCAGATGTCAGAGCCTCTCCTACCTCTGATGTTTCTTAAAAATAACTGGGTCAAGATAATCTTTATGCTAAAGAGACATATTTTGGGATGGCAAATTCTGCTCCCCTTCAGTAATGACAATAGACCCTAAAATACAATTCTATATTCAAATAAATCTAAATTTAATGTAAATGGAGGATGACATTGGGGGTGGGAGTTGGTATTTTAAGAACTATTATAAGTTACTGCCTGTGTCATATGTCTCTGATGGTGGATGATGTGGGAGTGGGAATTTTGTATTAGTGTATTTTTAAATTTTGACCAAGGGATTATCTCCTATTTTAGGAAAATCTGTTTCCATGGAACACAGTTTGAAATCTTTTCCATGAGGAGGTGATGTGCTATAGTAAGGGGAATGTGGACATTAGCATCAGAATAAGGTGGTTCCCAACATACATCCCTTCCCAGTCATGAATACAGATCTTCCTCCAGTGATGGGCTAACATCCCTGTAAATGCATTATAAGTTGAAAATATCGTCAATACATTTAATACCTTAACTCACTGAACATTGTATCTTAGCCAGGCTGACCTTCAACATGTTCAGAACACATACATGAGCCTACAATTGGGCAAAATCATCTAACACAAAGCCTATTTGATAAAAAAAGTGGTGAATATCTCATGTAGTTTATTGAATACTGCATTGATGTGAAAAACAGGACAGTTGTATCAGTACAGGATGGTTGGAAGTATACTGGTTGCTTACCGTCCTGATGGTGTGGCTGTCTAGGAGCTCTGGCTCCAGCATCACGAGAGACGTGAGAGTGTCGTATTATATAGCATATCACTAGCTCAGGGGGGTGAGGGGATCAAAACTCAAAAGTCAAAGTACGGTTTCTACTGAATGAGTATTGCTTTTGCACCATTGTGAGGATGGAGAATCATAAGTCAAACCATGGCTAAGTTGGAGACTGTAGATGGAAGCTGAGACTGTGAGGCTCTTATCATGTCTGTAAAACATGTGCTTGTGAAGGCATTTGAGCCAAAACCTTCTGGCACTTAGTACAGGGGTGTGGATGTTTACAGGGGGATTTATGAAATAACTTTTAAGTAAAAACTTCTAAAGTAATAAGTATTATCTCTGTTGATAATGCTATTTGTCAATGTAATTTTTGACTTAAAAAGAAACAACAGGCCCCAAATGGAGTCACTTATGTTAAGACCAGTGAGACTTAACGCCCAACTTCGTGTTAGAGGCAGAGAGTCAGGTTCTAACAGGAGGCCTGGGTCCATCATTGAGGAAGTCAGGGCCAGCTGTCAGGAAGGTCAGTGGCCTGAGCTTGTGGCACTCCAAAACAAAGCCACAAGAAGCCAGATCAAACCAGACAGACCCTAGGTGGCAGATGCCATGACAGGAAACCCCAGAGCAAAGAAGGAAGAAAAAAATCTTCCAAGGAATCCCCACTCCAAGTAATGAATATTCCACCCCCTAGTTAACAACTGTCCATAGAAGAAACCCAGCCCCCAGGGAGTACAGCTGGGGAGCTCCTGCCATCTCTCTCTCTGTCCCTCTCCCATCCTCTCTTCCTCTCTTTCCGTCTTCCTCCCTCCTCCTTTCTCGCTCTCTCCCTCTCCCTCCATTGCTCTCTCCCTCTCTCCCTCTCCCTCCATTCCTCTCTCCCTCTCCCTCCCTCTTCCTCCCTCTTCCCCCCCTCCCTCCCCCTCCCACTCTATCTCAAAGTGTACTTTCACTTTCATAAACTTCCCTGCTTGTGTCACCTGTCCACTGTGCTGTGCATCTATATTTGAATTCTTTCTCAAGGCAAGGCCAAGAGCCTTGGGCACCATCTTTAGGACAAGCTGTGTGGAGGCCCCAGGGTGCACAGTCTCCCCAGTCTTCCTACAACACTAACAGCAGTTTCAACCTCTCCCAGGAGTGGAATTTTAAACCAGTAATTGTGGAAGTGCCTGATCAGCACCAATGCGGTAATCTGCCTGACAGACCCTTTTGTCCCTTTTTTCTTTGGTGTCTTCCAAGTCCCACTCCTGTCTCTGCCCTTAAAAACCTTCCATTTTGTGCAGTTCCATGGAGCTTTCTTCTGTTTGCTTGATGGGATGCTGCCTGATTCATGAACAGTTGAATAAAGCCGCTTAGATCTTTAAATGTACTCAGTTGGATTTTTTTTAACATGTAAAATTAGATAACATTAATTATTCATAAACTTGAATAACTAATACCGAACTATTGTATAAAAATTATTTTCCTTTTAAGGAAAGTCTTCTAGAAAAATCTTTGTAGCTTTGATGCCATCATAGCACAGATATATCATGATCTTGGTCATGAGTAAGAAAGCAACGAACATTATTAATTGTAGTAATGCCAATTTAATTTAATGTAATTCTAATACTCATAGTACATTTATGAAGTGTGTGATTTGTTTCTGATTAATCTTTTATTCTTAAAGTTATTTTTTCTAAGAAAGAGACATAGTTTTAAGTTCATAATTAGGGAAAGAGTTTTCAGAGCTGAAGTGTTTGGATTTCTTGTTATGTGATACACAGCCAGAAACAGATTCTTCCCCAGGTTACCCATTTTAATCATTGCTGTGAAATTTGCTTAGCCACAGGTCTAGAAGGTGAAATGGAAAAGCAAGCTTTAAGTCCTCTTATCATATCCCTACTCTCAGACAAAATGAGTTTTCCTCATAAGTATTTTCTTCCATCATTAAACATTTCTAAGCATCTTCTTTGACTCGAGATGTGTCCTACTGTTCTTGCCTATAAAGGGAAAATGGGAAGCTCTAATTCCAGTGAAAGTTGAAGTTTTCCTAAAGCCCAGTGTGCATTTTGCCCTTTGTTTTTGTTGAATCTGTGATTTAGCCGAATCTTCTAGCAGATGATGTAGATGAGAGAAACAGGGTTGTTTCCTTTTTGGAATGGAAAGATAATTTTGCTGTAATCATTTGGTTTGTTGTTTCAGGTGATAAAATATTGTAATGTCTTTCTAAGATCATGAATATATAGACCCAAGACAGATGCAGTAGTGAAACTACTCAATCAGTCCACCATGAAAAAAGATATCCCTCCACCTGTTTAAATCTAAACATAGAAACAAAGTCTCGGGAAAATAATCAGCTTCTTGGTAAAATTTTAATATCTAAAGTTAATAAACTTTAATATCTATAAACCTAATAGCTGTTTTAAAATATAGATGCACACATTATTTTCCTAATTCTTGTTCTTACAGTATTGTCATTTATAAGAAAAATATATATTTGGTCGTTCAGATGACCAGAATATATTTCCCGTATACATTTGGTCTTCCTCCACAGTTCCTGGCTCACAGCTCCCAAAACCCCTGGAATTTACAAGTGTGAAGAGTGATTAAGATGTCTTATGTTAATGAGATGACTTTTGGAAAGCCTCTAGGGATGGGAGTGGTTGCCAGTGTGGCAAGCCCTATGATTAGAGGTTTGGAAATTTCAGCTGCACCCCTTGACCTTCAAGGAGGGGAGAGGGACTAGAGATGAAGTTTAGTCACCAATGACCAACGATTTAATTAAACATGCCTATGTAATGAAGCCTCCATAAAATCCCAAAGGGCAAGTTCAAAGAGCCTGTGGGTTGGTGAACTCATGGAGGTGCTGGGATAGGGGTGAGGCTTAAGAGGGCTTGGAAGGTCCCCTACCTTCCCCCGTACTTTGCCTGGTGCATCTCTTCCATCTGGCTCTCCCTGAGTTATATCCTTTTATAACAAACTGGTGATCTAGTAAGTCAAATGTTCTCAGAGTCCTGTGAGCCACTCTAGCAATTCACTGAACCCATAGAAGGGGTTGTGGGAACCTCTGCTTTCTAGCCAGCTGGTCAGAAGTACAGGTAACAACTTGAGCATGCAACTAGCATCTGAAGGGGGAGGGTGGTCTTCTAGGACTAAACCCGTAACCTGAGGAGTCTGACACTGCCTCAGGATAAATAGTGTCAGAACGGAGTTGAATTGTAGGATACCCAGGTGGAGTGCAGAGAATTGCTTGGTGGTGGTGAGGGAAACCCCTCCCCCCTATACCACCACCACCACATTGGAACTGGGTGCAGAACCAAAAGAGTTCTAAAAATAAGGTGTCTAAAAAAGTAAGGCAGATGATGGGTATGCAATCAAAATATTTTATTCAGGTTATACATTTATTAAGAATAACTCAAACTGAACTAGGATAATGATTTTTATTATAATCATATATTATTTCCTTTATACAGTTTTATAGACTTTATCAGAGCAGTGGTATAGCAGTGGTGTGTGCAGGTAGAAATGGAAACAAACAAAAAATGTATACCTTTCTGGAATTGAACTACTTTTGATTGAATACATATGCATTTTTATGGCATGATAGCAAGATAGTACTTGAGAACATTTTGTTAATTAAATAAAGCAGTTGAGTAATTTCTGACTCCTAAATACTCATCACAAGGTTGATTTTTATAAAAATACTCTGGGGCTTCCCATCCCAACTGCCACACTGACCTTTCAGGGAACTTAAGGTCCCAAATCCTATCCCAAGAACCTCCCTCTACCAGCACTGTCATTCCTCTGGGATGAAGACCTAAAGAGAGAAAGAACCATAAATTCTGCTTGCTCATGGAATGGCTACCCCAGGAGATGACAGTGATGATGTTGCCCATTATGTGCCATGTACCAAGCTCTATGCCAGGCTCTCTGAGTTCTAGACCAGCCGTTCCTAGTGCTAACGTGTGTCAGAACCACCTTGAAAGTTTCAGCTTCAGGTTGCTGAACTCCATTCCAGAGAGGTCTGGGCTCATTTCCGACAGGTTTCTGGGTGATGCTCAGGTGCCAAATCAGGAATTAGGCTTTGAAGGCTGTTAACCCCCATGCACATGCAAAGTTATGAGGCGATTAGCATTACTCCCACTTTCCAGATGAAGAATCTGCACCCCAGAGGCTCCGTGCACCTCCGAGGCTCTGTGATTCATGTAGGGGAGCCTGTTATTGTCATCTCTGAAACTACACCCTTGAATTCAAAGTGAGGCCAAAGATGTCAAAGTAGTTTAAAGTCAGGGGCGCCTGGGTGACTCAGATGGTTAAGCATCTGCCTTCGGCTGAAGTCATGATCCCAGGGTCCTGGGATCGAGCCCCGAATTGGGCTCCCTGCTCAGTGGGGAGCCTGCTTCTCCCTCTCCTTCTACCGCTCCCCCTGCTTGTGCTCTCACTCTCTCTCTGTAAAATAAATAAATAAAACCTTAAAAAAAAAAGTAGTTTAAAGTCAGTAGAAATCTTTGTCTAGAGAGAATCGGTGCCATTTGATATCTTGTTACTCCTGTTCTATAATGAAATCTCATTATCTATTTAATTTGACCAGTATGGATAATTCCTTGGCCCTTTAAGTGGAAAATGACCTCATTCTTAATAGCTTGCGGATGTGAATTAGCCAAGTGATTTCATTTTGTAATTTCACTGTGAGCAATACTTTGCAGAAAGGATGGGAATAAGCATTGGTTCTAAAAGGAAGGTACCTCTGGCAGGACTTTGAATAGTTGGACTGCTGGGATTCGCTCCCAGGCTGGAAAACTTAGTGATCATTTTAGTCAGGGTCACGATTTTTCAGCACACCTTTGGCAAGCTAATCACCAGGGGATACGAAAGATATTATGTCTGAGTTAAGAGAAAGATATACTTTGGTTACATTTAAATATCTTGCATTTTAACTCCCACATGGAAAATGAATTCCTATCAATCATATAGATTCTGATTGAAAAAAAATAATAATTTCAGTGCAATTACAGTTAGGTTTGTGCAGTTATAATCATCTGTGTGATTATGGTTGAGTTGAATTTAGTAATTCAATTACTTGATAAAGAACTTCTTTTTTTCTCTACATAACCTGGCATCTGAAAAATCACAATTTAGCTCTTAACAAAAGCCTTTATAAAATAAATTAAGTAGAAACAAATTAATTGAAATTACAACAATCCACTTGTTCTCAGAATCGTTCAAGCACAAAACTTTTTACCAAGTTAATGATAGCCTTTAACAACCTCAAAAAACCATTCTTGACTTCATACACAAAAATATGTATATAAAGAATATACCTGTACACTTAAACATTCAGTGCAAGGTGGACACAGGTATGACATATCCATGAAAAGTTCAAACCTTCAATCTGTAGACAGGTGATAATGTGAAAATCTGTTCTTCAGTTTTTATAGATTGAAAACTTTTAATGTTACATCCCTAGTGAGTCTTCTTTTAAAAGATTTTATTTATTTGAGAGAGAGAGACAGAGAGAGCAGGAGCAGTGGGGAGGGGCAGAGGGAGAGGGAGAAGCAGAGCAGGGAGCCCCACGCAGGACTCGATCCCAGGACCCTGAGATCATGACCTGAGCCAAAGACAGACAGCTAACTGACTGAGCGACCCAGGCGCACCCCTAACTAGTGAGTCTTAATCACATAATTGCACAAAGTTTAGCACTGGGTTCCTCAGCTATCAATTCACGATTTATCAGTGAATCACAAAGTCTGAGCTGTTTTGTAGCCAACCTGGTTATTGTTGCCTTGTAGTCATCCCTGAAATCTGTAAATTCCTAAATAGGTATATGTTGGACCTGAGCTCCATGCTACCCAGACCTCTTGTTAGAGGTATGCAGTCTTTGCTCCTTTCGAAGAGAGAGGATGTCATATTTGCCAACAGATTGGCGTTAGTAAAGTTTGAAATATTTGCTGGAAGGTGAATAAATGCCCTTCAGGAAAAGGTATTCAGGTGTGTTCTTGGTCCCACATTGCATATAATGCTTCAGTGAATTCTGAGAAAAATTTCGTCACAAAACAGCTCAGGAGAAAAATGGTGGTGTGGGCAGCTTCGAATTCCCATCCCTCCACAGAAGCATCACAAAGCAAGCAGAAACTGTCAGAACCAATTTGTCAGAACTCTGGAAATAGGCAAAGGTTTACAGCAACCAAGTGAACAATAAGAAAGAGGCACTAAAAATTCGTGGGAAAGCTTTGTGGCGTTTTTGCTTACCCCATGTCACCCCTCCTGGCACAGTGGTGGTGCTGAACACAGCAGACCCCTGCTCCCTGGTTCTGGAAGGAGCAGAGCAGACTTGATTTGTAGTTATTTGTGTCTCTTCTAACCTTTCTGGAGGACCGCCTGAGGAGTGACACAAGCTGATTGTCTCTGTCTTACCTATCTTGGAACTCGCGCAGGGAGGAAAGGCTGTGGGCATTGCCAGAAAACATCATTAAGGCAAATGAAAAAACCCAGCTGCCAGGGTGAAAGGCTATAGTCGAAACCTACAATAGGCAGCCTAGAGCTCTGGAGGAAAAGGTAAGGACAGAGTTTCTTTGGGAAATTTGGTCACTCAAAGCACCTGTATCCTGAGGCATTTAAAAAGCTAACACATGTCTGAGGCATAGTAGATGGCTAGAAAAGAAGGAAGAAGCCCCTAAGCTTTCACAAAAATAAAGTTAAAATAAAGATTTACTCCTGTGTTTTCTCTAAAAGTTATATGTTTTAAAATCTTATAGTTAAGTAGATGTTGGTGGGGATGCAGAGAAAGGGGAACCCTCCTACACTGTTGGTGGGAATGCAAGCTGGTGCAGCCACTCTGGAAAACAGTATGGAGGTTTCTCAAAAAGTTGAAAATAGAGCTACCATATGATCCAGCAATCGCACTACTGGGTATTTACCCCAAAGATACAAATGTAGGGATCTGAAGGGGTATGTGCACCCCAATGTTTATAGCAGCAATGTCCACAATAGCCAAACTGTGGAAAGAGCCAAGATGTCCATCGACAGATGAATGGATAAAGAAGAGGTGGTATATATATACAATGGAGTATTATGCAGCTATCAAAAGGAATGAGATCTTGCCATTTGCAATGACGTGGATGGAACTGGAGGGTGTTATGCTGAGCAAAATTAGTCAATCAGAGAAAGACATGTATCATATGACCTCACTGATATGAGCAATTCTTAATCTCAGGAAACAAACTGAGGGTTGCTGGAGTGGTAGGGGGTGGGAGGGATGGGGTGGCTGGGTGATAGACACTGGGGAGGGTATTGCTATGGTGAGCGCTGTGAATTGTGCAAGACTGTTGAATCACAGACCTGTACCTCTGAAACAAATAATGCAATATATGTTAAGAAAAAAAAAAGAAGAAGATAGCAGGAGAGGAAGGATGAAGGGGGGGAAATTGGAGGGAGAGGCGAACCATGAGACATTATGGACTCTGAGAAACAAACTGAGGGTTCTAGAGGGGAGGGGGGAGGGAGGATGGGTTAGCCTGGTGATGGGTATTAAAGAGGGCACGTTCTGCATGGAGCACTGGGTGTTATGCACAAACAATGAATCGTGGAACACTACATCAAAAACTAATGATGTAATGTATGGTGATTAACATAACAATAAAAAATTTAAAAAAATCTTATAGTTAAGTCTGTGATTAATTTTTTTAAGTAGGCGCCACACCGAGCGTGGAGCCCAACACGGTGCTTGAATTCACGGTCCTAACATCAACCCCTGAGCTGAGATCAAGAGTCGGATGCTTCACCGACTGAGCCACCCAGGCGCCCCAAGTCTGTGATTAATTTAAACTTTATTTTTGTGTATGCTCTGAGGTAGGGGTCCAGTATTGAATTTAGAATTTTCTTAACCTTTCCAGCCTCGAGGTATGTGTGTTGTATCTTAAAATCAGTGTCTGAACCATCAAAATCACATCTAGATTACCCTCCAGTTATATTTTTATCCAAATGCGCATCTTCCTTATTAAGTATATCAACCATCCTCATCCTGCCAAATTACATGGTGGAGTGGCGATGGTCTCCTTTCTCATTATTCTAATTCAGTTTGTTGCCAAATTATATGGAATTTGTTTGTAGTATCATAGGGACTCTTATTTTCTCTGAATTCATGCCATTCTTCCAACTCAGAACTCCAAAGTCCTGCCATGAACCACTGCCATGATTCTCTTCCTGCCAAATTCACTGCAACCATTCAGATTCCAAGCTTAAAACTTTACACTGTCTATAGGATAAAAGAACGTTTCCCTGGCATTCAGTGCTCTCTTTTTTTCTCATTTCAGTTCACTTTTCCATCTTTCTCTCTCCTGTGTGCTAAGCTAAATACTCCCCAGTTTTCAGATGTTTTAACTGATCTACCACTAGAACTTAGATTTTTTCATTTACGTGGATTACTTCCTGTTATGATGAACTCCTTTTTATTAACCTACTCTTTCCCAGTATTTCCGGCACAGATGACACCTCAACTTTGAAAATTTTCCAGATCAATTTGGCAGAAAGGTCTCAATATTGTTATTGTTCTTAATTTTTATTTATTTATTTAGTCCATTTCTCTGTCCTTTGTTATCTGTACATCCTGTGGCCTTATCTGTGGGCATCGGTTTGTGCTTTGCCACAGAGAGGAACTGTTTGTGTGTGTTTTGTGTCACCGACTACAGCACAGAGTCCTTCAGAGGTAAATCTATATACAAGTTATCATTTCCACCCGTTTCCAAAGATAGTGTTTTAAAATGATATGCCAAGCGCACATGATGCATTAAGCAAAGAACAATTGTGTGCTCAGCAAATGGATTGTTCCTCAAAGAAGTGAAAGGACCAGAGACATACCTTCATCATTTCAATGGCTTCAGAAAAACAGCCCAGCTGAAAGGGCTGTCCTGTGATCATTATCGCTGTTCAGACAGTAAAAGTCCCCTTCAATCATTTGTCCACTCTGATCACATTTATCAGATGTCACATCTGCATGTGGGAGGGGTGGGGAGCTGTCTTTAAGCTCATGTTGATTTTCAGCCATGGAAAATGCGGAGTCTCAGCTGGATATCCAAGAGGAGACAAATGTATACTTCTGAATTACAAGCCAGTCACAGGAATGGCGTTATTGCTCTAACACTAGAGTCAACTTCCTTTAGCTCAAAACCTAAGTCTCTGATTTAGTCCTACAAGACTGCGCAGGGTCTACCTCTGCCTGACTTTCCCCCTCTGTGTCTTGTTGGTCTCGTCTAGTGCCAGTCATGCTGGCCTCCACGCAGATTCTCCAGGACACCTAGAAAGCACCTGCCTCAGGGGCTTTGCCCTCCATTCATGCCTACGGGTGGGTTCTTCCTCCAGATACTCTTACGAGCTTACTTGCTCAGTTCTTCTGTGTCTGAACTCAGAAACCGTCTGCATTTACCTAGACAGGACCTTCCTTCATCCTCTTCTCTCTGATGTTTTCTTCAGAGTTCTTGTATTTAACTGGCATTCCATTGCTTGTTTGTTTATTTTAAAATTTGTTGTTTTAATTGAGGTATAATCGACATCTAACATTATAGCAGTTTGAAATGTACAACATGATTCCATATTTGTATCCGTTGTGAAATGATGACCACAGAAAGTCTAGTCAGTACCCATCACCACACACAGTTACAATAGTTTTTATTTTTCTCTCCATGAGGATCCTCAGGATCCATCCTCTCAACAACTTTCAAATACACAGTACGATACCATTAACTGTAGTCACCGTGTTGTAGGTTATATCCCAGTGACTGGTGTATTATAACTGGAGGTCTGCACTCTGGACCCCCTTCACCTGTTTCACCCACCCAAACCCGCCTCTGTCAACCACCAACCTGTTCTCTGTATCTATGACCAGGGGGTTTTGTTTTTTGTCATTCATCCTCTTTGTTATATTTTCTTCATAGTTCTTATATTTAACTGGCATCAAATTGCACTTTGCTTTTAAGTTGTCAGCCTCTCTCTACAACAGAAGCTCCATGACGGAAAGGATGTTTCCCATGCCCAGAACATACCTGTCACATGACTGTGTTCAATTATTTGTTTGGTAAATGGATGGATGCCTGATGACCTTCCTGGAAATGGTCCTGTGCTAGAGTGATTTTAGTTCATGCCGACCCAGCAGAGCATCAGTTGAGGAAATCAACGATTACTGAGAAGCATGAAAGGATCCCTTACAATGTTTTCCAGATAACAAGATACCAACATGGGAAACAATGTTCAAGGCACAAGCCCCCTGGAAGGAAATAACCATGAAACTTTTTCAAAGATGATAAAATATCCAGAAACCTAGTACTGCGGCTCTTGTTAAGAGAAGTTAAACAAAACTGTAGGTAAAAAATGTCCTCTTACCGTAGTCTTCAGAAGACAAAATAAGGGGAGCCACGTTAAGTCACCAACACCGTTGCTGTCGCTCCCAGCAGGCAGCAGTAACGTGAAGGGACAATGAGGAGAAAGGCTTGGGTGGGCCTTGCCACATTATCGCTCACAGCTATCAGATCCTTGCCATATCCTGGGGTAACTTACCTTCTTTCCTTGAAATCTGAGTCTCAGTTTTTGACAATACCTCGAGACTGAATTTTATATTTTTTATTTTCTATTTTAGCTAGGTCCGTAGTTTTCAAAGGAAGAGGCAGATTTGGGGCTTAGCAGAGCCATGCAAACCCTGCCGCCCTTCAGGTCACCCCTAGCCCCTGGGAGGGACCCTCCCTCTCCAGAATCCAAGGATTAAGTCCAGCCCAGAGGGTGGGGTCCAGCCCTGGCTCCAGACGGGCAGTTGGGGCTGGGTCACAGGGAACGAGCTGCCAATTCCAACCAGGGAGTTGGACGCACTGTCCAGCAGCAGCCTGGAGAACAAAGCCAATGAGCAAAATGAGCACTGGGGGAGTGAGCAAGGAGTAATTGGGTGGATGGAACTGGCAGTGAAGGACACCTTATCCATCAGCCAGTACTCTGCATAAGCCCTGGTGCAGATCGCATGGCTAGGAGCCCGGGTATAATGACTATTCCAGACCTCCGATAATAAGCTCTAATCAACCACTTGGGATGGGGCTTAAACACTAACCTGCCCATTAGCTTGGGTTCCCGAGCACACTAGGTGAGGTAAAATGGAACTGGGAAAAATCCATAGTAATGCAGGAGACGCAGTGGCTGTACATTTCTCTGATGTGCAAACCCATTTCCAAATACTCTACTAATAGCATGTGCCAGGTTTCTGCTTGTGTTATATGGGAGAATGTGTACTAGTGGAAGATTATAAATCCATGGGACATGTTTTCTGTACAGTCTCGAGGACATTATTGTTTAAAATGAATATTTGAATAATCTTTGGGAAGAGTTACTTAGAAACAGTTGGAAATTTTCAGAGGAAGAAATAGCCATACCTCTTTACTTCAGTACAAAAGCAGGGGGAAAGCAAATGTCTAAATAATGAAAAGCTGTTTAGCAAATACCAACGCTCTGTAAAAATGTGGAGTAATGAATTACACGTTTCTTCTCTCTTTAGCTTTTTGAGTTCATCCTTCTCTTTCATTATCTGACATTGACAACATTTATGTCCTTATAACTTTTTCACTGAATAAGTGGGTGAGGGTTAAAATATAATATAAATAAGTCTATTTGATATATAAATTGAAAGTATAAGTATTCATTTGAAAAATAAACTAAAGATACCGGATGAGCCTGGCCAATAACTTAACAATATAAGATCTAAAATACAATAAGTAGGATAAGGGATGTCAGCTGGAAACAGCTTTGCCATCTCAACAAATCAGGTTTATGTGACTGTCACTAACTTTTTTTAAGATTTTATTTATTTATTTGACAGAGAGAGACACAGCGAGAGAGGGAACACAAGCAGGGGGAGTGGGAGAGGGAGAAACAGGCTTCCCGCAGAGGAGGGAACCCGATGTCGGGCTCGATCCCAGGACCCTGGGATCATGACCTGAGCCGAAGGCAGACACTTAATGACTGAGCCACCAGGCGCCCCTGTCACTAACTTTTTAAAAGTAGGTCTTGGAAAAGAACACAAGATATGCTAAAATGACTTATAACATGAAAATATGATTTTATTTTAAAAATGCAGAATATCATGGGGATAAAATAAAAGAGGCAAATCTCCATAGTAGCGCCCCACCAGCCCAATGGAGCTGAACTCTTAATTTAAGGAACATAGAAGCAACCAAGGGAGTTCATTTCTACGTATCATGATCACATGGAGATGAATCAAATGTGATCAAATGGCACTTAACCACTTTCGCGAGAGAAGAAACAAAGGATGGCATAATTTAAAAAGATACTGCAAAAATTATTTCCAAAAGTCAGGCTAAAATAATGCTATTTCAAGAAGTATACTTTCTGTTTTTGTCATGACTGCTTGAGGGTTTGAGAACCGATGGGTGATATAGTACAGGGAGTATACAATAATGTAAGCAAAGTTCATTACAGTGTAAATATACACATTCGATCCAGAAAACAGAACCGTTGACCTCCTGGCCCAACTCACATAAAGCAGCTTCTAATTGTGCTAATTTAGCTAAAACTAGAGAAGACAAAACGGTTTTGAAACTGCGTTGTACACAGGGATGTTCGGGGATGGATCATTTTCAGGATTTGGTCAGGGAAGAGCCTGGATTAGCAACACCATGTTGTCCAGGTGATGAAACGTGATGGGCAACATCCATGGCCCACACTGTCCCAAAGGGGTGGGGGTTGAGGGGCACTGGAATTCCAGACAGAAACAAGAGTAGAGCACGTCTGTTGGGTAGCTGCATAATTTACTTGATAATTTAAGCCATTAAAATCCAGGTGGTAGCCCAGGGAGGGGGTGCGCAGAACCACCAGTGAAATCAAGTGGAGGAAGATTCAGAATTTTAAGGAGACAAAGGAAGGAAAATCTGTACAAAGTATTCAGAAACTAGATAAGAGGAAAGGCAATAAAAGTATTTTTATGGAAGTAAAGAAAGGATATGCAGAGTACCAGGAAGGTCCAGGTATGTGCAATTGACAACAGTACATCAAGTAAGATAAAGGCTATACAGATCCCTGGGCAAAAATTTGTATACTGTGGTCAGATGGCAGTTAACATGCCTTCTAGGCAACTGATGCATGCATGCATTCCTGAAAGTTCCTATGTGTGTTGCTCTTGTCTTTCCTCGTTTTTCTCTTGGATAACAATTACACAAAACACACACAGACATGCACATGTATCAAGGAAATTTGAGAAATATTGAATAGTCTATCCTGCATTGTACAACATGACAGCCAATAACATCTGTGGCTACTTAAATTTATACTAATGATACAGAGTCTTAAAATTCAGTCCCTCAGTTGCACTAACCATTCAAGTGTTAACAGCCACTTGTGGCTACTGGTAATCCTTTAAAAAAAAAAAAAAAAAAGATTTATTTATTTATTTATTTGAGAGAGAGAGACAGAGATAGTGAGAGAGAGCACAAGCAGGGAGGAGAGGGAGAAGCAGGCTCCCCGCTGAGCAGGGAGCCCGATGCGGGGCTCCATCCCAGGGCCCCGGGATCATGACCTGAGCCGAAGGCAGATGCTTAACTGACTGAGCCAGCCAGGTGTCCTAAATAAAGTGATTCTTAAGATAGGCATGGAAATTTGGGAGATCAGTCTTGCAAATGGTATAAAGAAAGACAGGAAGAAAGGCATTCCTCCATGTGGCAGGGCTCAGAGGTGTTTACCTGGAGGTGGGATAGAGGGATGACAATATGGAGAAAGGTGCTACATCGTGTAAGGGGTCCCAAGGAATATTTGATGAAAATGTTCGGATCTTGACCTGGGTCTTGGCTGCACAGGACTAGATATGTGTAAAAAGGCATTGAAATGTACAATCAAGGTTTGCTTGTTTTAGTATAGGTAAGATACATCACAGTGAACCTCCACATCGGGGAATAAAAGACCATACCATGTGTTGCAGAAAATGTGGGGAAGCCAGAATTTTTAGAGAATAATGGTGAGTGTATAAACTGATATCACTAAAAATAAGTGTGTCTATCAGCCATATGACCAGAACATTCCATTTGTAAGTGTATTCCCAAGAGAGGTGTTTTCACGTGTGCCCAGGACACATAGGGAGAAGATCCCTAACAGTCTACTTTCTAATGGCCAAATAAGGAAACAATCCAAATGTTCATTAACTGCAGATCAGATAAAATCAACTGTGGTATATTCATATCATGGAATACCACCCAGCAATAAAAATGGGTGAGTGAGAGCTAAATGCTTACTGGGAGGAAATTCATAAATATAAGAGTGCCTGAAAGAATTCAGATAGAGTAGAATATCATGTGATTAAATGTACATAATGCTCAAACATCATCACACCTTATGCAAGGTGACAGAAGTTAGAAAATATATTTGGGTAGACGTCAGGTAATGAGTGGATATGAAAGGCATCCTCTAGAATCTTAGTAATGTCCTCTTTCTTAATCTGAGCCATGATGATGCAGATGTGTGTGTGCATTTTTTGGGAAACTGTATTATGCTGCACATTGATGGTCCATGCACCATTTTAAAGCATATGTTTTAAATGATTTAAGTTTAAAATATTTTGAGTTAGTTATACAGTTCAGTATTTTTTCCACACAAAACAGTTTAGTCAGACTCATAATGCAATTAAGGGATTGAATTTAAATGCTTATTATATTGCAGAACACTACAGTGAAATCGTTCAGATAGCTCTGTTATGGACTGGAAGTTCTGTCCCTCTAAAATTTATGTGTAGTCATCCTAACACCCAGTGTGATAGTATTAGGAGGTGGGGCCTTTGGGAGGCGATTAGGTCAAGAAGGGAGAGCCCTGGTGAATGGGATTCTTGTCCTTCAGAAAAACCCCAGGAAGCCACCTAGTCCTTTCTCAGCCATGAGAGGACAGTTGAACAGAGGACAACTGCCTGTGAGCCAGGAAGGGAGCCCTCACCAGATGGCGAATCCAGCAGCAGGTGCCTTAATCTTGGGCTTGAACTCAGGAGCTGTGAGGGACAGATGTCTGCTTTGTAAGCCTCCCATTGCTTTTTATGTTTTTTGGTAATAGCAGCCTGAGAAGGCTAAACCATGGTCTGATCTCACAGAAGTTTAGAGATGGAAGAAGCTTTTAATACAGCTTATGGGAAGTAATGTCCTTACTTTTTTTTTTTTTTAAGATTTTATTTATTTATTTGAGAGAGAGAGAATGAGAGAGAGCACATGAGAGGGGGGAGGGTCAGAGGGAGAAGCAGACTCCCCGCCGAGCAGGGAAGCCCGATGCGGGACTCGATCCAGGGACTCCAGGATCATGACCTGAGCTGAAGGCAGTCGCCTAACCAACTGAGCCACCCAGGCACCCCAACCACACGGAAGTAATGTCCTTACTTTTAACTATGATTTTGCTGCTGCCCAGGCCTGGGTGATGAGCTGCAAACTGGGACTAGACAACTCTGCACTGACAGGACTCATGGGAAGCAGTCTTCATCTCCTATGTTTTTTAAATGGATTTTTACAAAGCTGAACCAGTAATGAATTGATTTCAGGATTTAGCTCAGGACTTAGAGTTTATACAGTTTAGGATTAAGAATGTTCAGAAGGAACTATGACAATGATATCTGCATCCATTAGTCACCAAACTGTATTCTAGTTTTATTCAAATAACATCTTCACATATTACAAAAAATTGTTTACACATTTGTACAGTTTTCCGTGCCTGGAAACCATTTAGTAAATAAATCTGTATTTCAACAAAACTATGCGTATTTGTTATATCAGCAAAGCACCATACCAGGTGCCTGTGGGATACATGATGAATGAATCAGACACTGCACCTGCCCCCATTGAACTGGCAGAGTGGCCGTCAATTCAGGGATTCAACACAATCTCACACACACACAGTAACACAGACTAGAAAATGCCATAAAGGGGGCACCTGGGTGGCTCAGTTGGTTAAGCATCTGCTTTTGGCTCAGGTCATGATCCCAGGGTCCTGGGATTGAGTCCCGCATTGGGCTCCCCGCTCAGCGGAGAGTCTGCTTCTCCCTCTCCCTCTGCCACTCCCCCTGCTTGTGTTCCCTCTCTCACTGTCTCTCTCTCATATAAATAAATAAATATTTGAAAAAGGAAAAAAGAAAATGCTATAAAGGACAATAGGACTATGATATGGGCAACAAGAAATAGGAGCTTAAAATTTTTATGAAGGTAACAATTTATATCCTGATAGAACTTATACCATCTAGAGTTAAAATATATACGAATATTCACTTCATTTTTCTGTCACATGATTGTATAGAAAACACACTGACGAAGACTGTCGCTTCTTTGAACCAGCTCTTCAAAATCAGTGAGGCCCTTATTAACCCTGTCAGTGTTAGAACACGACTGATTTTCAGACTATTACGTCTGAAGCTTATAAAATTCTCTTAAAAATCAGCACCCTTTACAGGGATGGTTTCAGTTGCCGTCCTTAACATTTCCTCTTTTCTGCCAGGACTAAACTGCCTCACAATGGGTCTGATGTAATTTGCCTGCTGCAAAAACTGTGCCTTATCTTTTAATTAATGCACAAAATGTTTACTGTCTCATTAATCAAAACATGTCAAACCACATGTTATTAACTAATGAAAGAAAATAGCAATTGCCCTCAAATAGGTGTCCTAGACATTTAGAGTTTCCTTTAAATCAAGATTTTATGAGTGTAAATGGAACATCTCTCATCATAGCTTTATGTTTCTTTTCGGATGTCAAAATGAGACTCTCATTTAGGTTTTAATACTTCCAAGGACAAATATGATTCCAAATACCTATTTAAATGAATACTTGGGGAATTTGTATAAAACACATGTCTTTCATTTGTGTATTCATTCAGTGAATGTGTGTGTGTGTGTGTGTACAGAGATAGAGACACAGGAGGTGGGGATGGAGGCAGAGAAGGTGGTCCATTGCAAAAGAGAACAAATAAAAACCATTTCCCATGACATTTATGTCATAGACACTCAGAGATTAAAAATGAAATAAATAGGGGTGCCTGGGTGGCTCAGTCGTTAAGCGTCTGCCTTCAGCTCAGGTCATGATCTCAGGGTCCTGGGATCGAGCCCTGCATCGGGCTCCCTGCTCAGCAGGGAGTCTGCTTCTCCTTCTGCCTGCCATTCCCCCTGCTTGTGCTCTCTCTCTGTCAAATAAATAAATGCAATCTTAAAATATATATATATACAATATAATTCAAGATTTGTTAATTACTTTGAAAATAGTCCAATAGGATAAGGGCTTCAAAAGTCACTGGATGGAAAGCAGATAGGTATATCAGATAAGGCAAGGGGCAGAAAATCAAGAAGGGGAGCGTTATGTGAAAATCTGGAGGAAGAAGTGCTATAGGCAGAGGGTATGGTAAACCCAGCAACTCTGTGAAGGGAACAAAGCTGCCCTATTTATGATAGGAAAAATCAAGGTTTGCTACAGGGAAATGTTTGGGTAGAATGGTAGAAGGTAGAAGGTAGGTTTGAAATGATAATGAACTTGGGGTTTTATTCGAAGTGGAGAGAATACCAGGGAAAGAGTTTGAGGACAGGAGAGTGATAGGATCTTATTTATATTTACAGAAGATCACTGTGGCTGTGTGGTAAAGAGGCTGCAGAATAAGAATCACATTGACTAAAACCAATCAGAAATTCATACATTTTCCCAAGTTTAGTGTGACTTGGACAATGTGAGTGAGAATGTTGACAGTTGTACATTTTGAAGTTAACCTCAACAGGACCTGCTGATGGATTACCTGTGGGATGTGGGGAAACAGAAACCCAGAAAGGGTCTTCTCGATGTGAGGCGGGAGGAGCTAAGGGGAAGTGGGTCCCGCTTCCTGAAGTGGGGACAGAGCTTTGCGGGGAGGGAAGGACACTGGTGAATGTCAACAGGATGATCACACATCAGAATAAAATGCTGTGCTCACAGTTGGTATTTAAGTCAGACATCCAGGGGCGGTATTATTACACAGCTGTACCATGGTCTCCATTTTCACAGGTGGTTTCTTTTGTTTGTGTTACTTTTTTAGGTTTTTTTTTTGTGTGTGTGTGGTGCTTTGCTGGACAGAAGAAACTTAGATAGGAAACAAGAATATATATGTACTTCTTCCTGAAAAAGACAAAACAAAACAAAAAAAAAACAAAAAAAAGCACAACTTTCACAGAAGACATTTTTACTCAATTATATTAAAACAGAAGAAAGGGGAAAATCAAGAGTCATGCATGTGAATTTAGGAAAGACCCATAAAGTGCTACGTTTTATCTTCAAAGAGCATCTCTCATGGTTAGCACTGATGGATAGTTAATAACATCTCTTCAAACATATACACAACAGTATAGTCTAATCTATTCTGCTTCATATTTTAAAGCTGTTGAAACAGTAAATCTACATGCTTTTGAATCATTACCCTTGCTTGGAAAAAAAAAAAAAGTCTAATGATACCAAAACAACCCATCAACTTAGTTATATCAAAATCATCCCTTGGTTCCAGGACAATTAGGCTTTTTTTTTTTTTTTTTTAGGGTGAAGACCCTGCCTTTCCTTTGCATTACCAGTGCCCAGCACGAAGTAAACAGTTACTGAGCACTTACTGTGTTCTAGGTGCTTTATACGTAATATGATCTTAAGAATCCCCCCTCCCTGAAGTTTTTGGTGTGGATACTGCTTACTCTTTCTTTTTTTTTTATTATATTATGTTAACCACCATACATTACATCATTAGTTTTTGGTTTTTTTTAAAGATTTTATTTATTTATTTGGACAGAGAGACAGACACAGCGAGAGAGGGAACACAAGCAGGGGGAGTGGGAGAGGGAGAAGCAGGCTTCCCGCTGAGCAGGGAGCCCGATGTGGGGCTCAATCCCAGGACCCCGGGATCATGACCTGAGCTGAAGGCAGACGCTTAACGACTGAGCCACCCAGGCACCCCACATCATTAGTTTTTGATGTAGTGTTCCATGATTCATTGTTTGTGCATAACACCACCCAGTGCTCCATTCAATACGTGCCCTCTTTAAGACCCATCACCAGGCTAACCATCCTCCCACCCACCTCCCCTCTAGAACCCTCAGTTTGTTTTTCAGAGTCCATCCTCTCTCATGGTTCGTCTCCCCCTCAGATTCCCCCCCCTTCATTCTTCCCCTCCTGCTATCTTTTTTTTTTTTTTTTAAACATATAGTGTATTATTTGATTCAGAGGTACAGGTCTGTGATTCATCAGTCTTACACAATTCACAGCGCTCACCATAGCACATACCCTCCCCAATGTCCATCACCCAGCCACCCCATCCCCCCACCCCCAACTCCAGCAACCCTTAGTTTGTTTCCTGAGATTAAGCTTACTCTTTCATCCTCAGTGCATAAATAACAGAGAGACAGGACACTTGTCCACAATCACACAGCTTGTGACTATCTGTTGAATGAACTGGCTATAATTCTCATTGTGTAGTATGTCATCATGACCAAATATTTTGACAAGACATATCTACCACCATCAGGCTAGACACAGTTTAAGTAATTAAGAATGATTGGCAAGAGGCCTGATTTTTCTAGCCTCAGCCAGATGAAGCTGGGAATAATGATTCCTAGAACCACCATCTCTTTGCAGCTCCAGGTTAGAGCTGTCCAAACAGCAACTTTTCCCAAAGATTTGGAAGGTAGAATTCAAACAGAAATCATTGATCTCTGAAAGTTGTCATGTGTAGATTTCATGACTGGGAGAAGCAGCACTGTCTGTAGGTTCCAGTTTGTTCTCATTCTTTCAAGCTCCCTCTGTGCCCAACTCTTTCACCCTGATGGGAGCCCAAGACCCACCAACAGGTGCTTGACTGCAGCCCCAAAGGCTTCCTGCCGAGCTCCCTGGGGTACAGCCAGCCAGGAATGCTCGCCTTGTCAGTTGATTGGCTGGGATGCCTCTCTTCATTCAACTTCTCCTTTCAGATGCTCACTTCTCCAGCTCTTCCCATAATTGAATAGGACCTAATTGCTATAATAAATCTCTTATCCTATTATTCATAGTGGTTATGCTTCTCTGATTTAACTTCGAGTAATATACCTTTCAACATATATTTATCCAAGAAAAACTGAAGGTCTTAATCCTGTCCTCAAAGAAAATATTTTTCATCTTGAAAACATATGTATTAAGTGAAGCAATCATTTTGGGGAAAAAATCAAAATGCAGAAAAATACATTTCTATATCTACATCATGGCTGCCACTCGGGGAGTTTATCAGATGTTTTTGAAAGAGTCAAGTTAGTAAACAACGTGTCTGCATCATCATTTAGGTTTACATATATTTACTACTGGGAGGACTTCGTCAAGAGCTACTATGCAATACTATCTATAGCAATATAAAAATCATAAAACCAAATATGTCATTGATGATGCTTTAAATTCCTTCCTTACAGATGCAAAATAATACAAATTAGAATCACAATAGTAACTAATTAATAATTGTGAATAATTATATTAAGTATACACAGATACAGGCCAGTGCTATGTATATGTATATATGGGTGTTTATATATATGTTATATATTTATAAACCTTTATTTTAAATATTTATGGTGGAAATTATTTTGCATTTGTGTTATTTTCATCTTATTGGCTATAGAGGCAAGAAGAGGACACATACCCAAACCAATGAACAAAAATATGTCATTATATGGTTGTTTGGGTAAGTGTCAGCAGAGTTCTCAAGTTGGGTTCTTTGAACATGGGAAATGTCAACAGACTGTGGCTTGTAGTTGAATACACTTGGAAAAGCCAGGTGAGGGAAGCTCAGCAGGTGTCTTTACAAACATAGGGCTGCCCTGCATTTGGGTTTCCAAGGTGGAGAGGTAGGAACACAGCACTTCCCAAATTCTTGGAGGACAGTTTTCCTTTCATACTCATGTTCCATGAAATGTGAGTTGGTTCATCTTGGAATAAAAAGTAAATAATTTGTCCTCTGCTGTAGTACTCTCCATTGCCAACCCAAGGAGGATATTTTCATCTTCTGCCAATAAGAATAACTAAACTAAAATTATATATTCTTATTTTTTAACAGCTGCAGTTCGGTCTTTGTTTTTGATCTGAAAGTGATGGTTTGGCACAGTGGGAAAGAGATCCAAAGGTGTTTACTAAATGTTTGGGTAATTAACATTAGGCCTTAGACTGAGATGGAGAAGCTCACTCAAGTCAGTAAAAGCCTCAAGCTCAGTTTGCTTCTGTAAAATAGGACAGTGTAGCTGTCACCACAGCCCTGTCCTCCTGTGCATTTACAGAACATTCACCACGGGGCCCTGCTCTCCAGGGCCCTGCTCTCCTCTTGTGCATGACAGTCAGCTCCGAAAAGTAGCAGTAGACTGAGATGCAGACTCTGCTCCTAAGGTACCATTCTCCTTTCTAGAACTGAATCTTTTTTTCTTTTTAAAAGATTTATTTATTTATTTATTTATTTATTTTAAGAGAGTGAGAGTTGGGGGGGAGCAGAGGGAGAGAGAGAGAGAGAGAGAAGCAGACTCCCCGCTGAGCGCAGAGCCCCAAGTGGGGCTCAATCCTTGAGCCGAAATCAAGAGTCTGCCTCTTAAATGACTGAGCCACCTGGGCACCCCTAGAACTGAATTTTAAAATTGCTGACCAGGAAGCTTTCTCCTTGTGAGTATGCAATTCAGTTTTACTGAAGCACAGAGAAGTATTCTAGCGGCCTAGTACCACTATTTCCAACTATAGTCCTTGCTTAGCAGAAACATGAATCAGCCATCCCTAAACCACTATTTATGTAACCTTTCTAAACCAAGACCAGCCATGCTTAAATCTAGCAGAGAATGCCCCAGCACCAGGCTGTTTTGTTTTCCATGGAAAAAAAAAGAAAAAATGCAGGCAGAGCCCATTTTGCAGCATTAACTCTTTACCATTTTCTCTGAGCCTCGATATACTCGTGTTCACTTTTTTAAAATATAAATGCCTCCTTATATGACATGGCATTCCGATATGTCTGTGTCATGTGAAATAAACAAATCTGTTTTTCTCACTTCTCATCTTCCTTTTAAAAAAGATACCAATACTCCTTTGATTAAATAGTCCTATAAGGCATTGTCATGCAAATATCTTACCCCATATATACTTCTTAGGGTTCATTTGCAAGTCAACAAATGGGTATGGGGTTTGTAACAAGTAAAAGGTTCTGTCTTGCTTGCACATTAGTTCCTGTCTACTCTATGATTTTATATTTAGTTGCAACCCTATGGAGCCTTTCATTTGCTTTGAGAGGTGGTGAAGTCGATTCCATAAATCTTAATCAAGTTAAAATTGCCCAAAAATGTAATTAAAGCAGTCTGAAAATGGCTGCCTCCAAAAGGCGTCTTTGTATAATGAGAACAGTAGTAAGTGGTCTATTCTCTGGTCTCAAACGCTCCCCAAAAGATAAATTACAATATTTTGTGGAAGCCGTCTTTTAATTACAGGGCCTTCATTAATTACCTAGCAAACAAAAGCTACTGACAACTTAATAAAAATGCGTAATAGAAATTATTAAATCACTCGTATGCTCCTTTGTTATGTGAACTGTCGTAGTTTCCCAAGACAGCTGAATGTCCATAAAAAAAAAGCTTACTATTTGAAATTCCTGTTAACTCCATTAATTATGACCCTCTTATCAGTGACCCATATATGTACATCACCAGGATCATTGCTTTTCCAGACTCTAAGACCACTGAGTGTCATATAGCATCTGTCACAAAAAAGCGTGTCTTTACTACCGCTTGCCTGCACTTTTCTATTTACTTCTGAAAACCATGCCAACCCACTCAGCAGCACACAAAATTATGATAAAAAGATCTCCTGTAGGATCTTTGTGCGCTTAATCCTCTACTGGGAAAATTGTTTGCATTTCTGTCTCCTTAAGTCAAATTTGAGTTGACTGATGGCACTTATGTTATTTTATTTATCTTTGTGTCTGTTCAATGCGATATGAGGCTAGGGGGTTAGGTCCCACGGTGGAGACAGGAGTCATCAGCCACGCTTCGGTGATGGCTGGTGGACACAAGGGCTCCCCCGAACTTCCCATAGCAGTGCCCACGGAGAAACGCCGGCCCGACTCCACAGGGACAAGACCGCTGGACTGCACTCTGCCCTGTGAGGCTCCTCAAGGATTTTACTCTGTCCTGAGAACCTGAAACTGTGGGTGGAAAGCCTTCAGTGAGTTCTATGAGCCCTTTTCGTGCCTTGAACCTGAGGGCAGGTTTATGAACTTGCCAAACTTGGAATTGGTGTCATAAGTGAAGGTGGTCATGTGGGGATGCTCCTCTAAGCTTTCAGCCGGCTCTCTCCTCTCATAGTGCATCTCACATTTTACTGCATTGTTGTACTCCTTCACGCTTTAACAGAGGTATGTGGTGATGGTTCTCCACTCACCACTTAGCAGTCACTTTCCTGACCTTGGCCACTTCCTGAGGAAAGGACCGACATAGGTAGGCAGCACGTTAGGGAACTGTGCGGGAGCCATGTTGCCCGCTGAAGACTGAAGATGGGACAGAGAGATGAAAGAGGCTAGTGAGTCGTTTTTCACAAACTAGATTAGAAAAAAAAAAAAAAAAAGAATTCAGGGAATATGTAATGCAGGAACTGAGACTGCATGAGAGTGAATGTTTTCTTCGGCACCTGAGAAAAGAAATGATTTGAATTCAAAACACTTCCATTCTGTTTGGAAAGCATGAATTAGAGACATGTCGGGATGTGCTCCCAGGAAAGCTGGTCTGTGGGGATTTATTTTATTTTATTTTTTAAAGATTTTATTCGTTTATTTGACAGAGAGAGACACAGCGAGAGAGGGAAGACAAGCAGGGGGAGTGGGAGAGGGAGAAGCAGGCTTCCCACAGAGCAGGGAGCCCAACATGGGGCTCGATCCCAGGACCCTGAGATCATGATCTGAGCTGAAGGCAGACGCTTAAATGACTGAGCCACCCGGGCGCCCCTGGTCTGTGGGTATTTAGACGAAGTGCACAAACAATCCCATAGTCCCGCTTCAGAAATAGAAGATCATAGTTCATCAGCAAATAAAGAGTTTATAAAAGGGGGAAAAATGTCCAGTAAGGAGGATGTAAGAATTTCTAAAGAAGGGGATAGCAAAGATAAAGTTAGTACTGGAAAGTGGAGGGAAGCATCTCTGGGAGAAAAATAAAATAAGTAAAATAAATCTTTAAATCTAGAACAAAGGGAACCCTCAGCCATCCCCCTTATTGCACTTACTCTGTGGGATGCCTTGCCAAGGGCTGACTAGTATTTCCGCATCACTTAGAAGTCTTTATAGAGCGACAGGGTCAGGGTGTCAAGCAGCCTGGATGCTTTTGGAAGTTAGGAGGACGTAATCTGTTCCCACCCAGACACGGTCTTTCACCGTGTAGCTGACGTTGTCTAATTGTTGACAAGCTATCATTTCACGGGCTTCTGTTGTTGTCCCATGAGGACAGTGGAGGGCCCTGTATTTCTTGGACACGGTGGTTCCATTTGGGCTGCAGGCTTGTTCTCCCACATTAAATGGATTTTAACTAGACTCACACTCAGAGTCTGTAAGCTCCTGTCTTTTTCCTTCCTCCTAGGAAATATACAATAAACCTGAAAAGAACTGAATTCATTATGCTGGTCCCCCTGAAGTGAAAAGAACAGCAGTACCACTCGGGCAGAAGCTGATTCTATACCTCGAGGCATTTCTTTTCCCATTTCTCTAGATTCCCTCTGGAGTCCTAGTGTATGAATTTGCCCAAATTCTCCAGTCTAAGCCAGCTCCCTGTTAAACTTGTAAGAAGCTCTGATCATACCTGTGAAAATTCTCCCAGAAGTGAGGACTATATGCTTGGCGTTGACATCCTAACTACTTTCTGTTATGAGACTTACCTTAATTTTTGCTCCTCACCAACTTCACTATCTAGATGCTTCTGCAGAGGCTATTCTCACGGCAAAACTAACTATATTTGCCTCCTTGAAAAATGACTCTTCCCTGATTTGTTTGTGTGTAGGAAAGGAAATAGGTAGTTCGCAACTTAGATTATATTCGTCTAAAATTCTCGTTGTGTCTAAGCAATCCCTGCAGGTGAAAGCAGGAACTTTTGATAGAGTGCATTAATTGTTTATTTTCCCAGCTTTATTGAGGTATAATTGACAAATGAAATTGGAAGATTTTTAAAGTGTACAACAGGATGATTTGATATGCATACATATTGTGAAAGGGCTCCTTACCATCAAGTGACTTCATTCTTTCTTGAAAATTGCATTATGAGGGTTCTCAGGATCAAAGTATGAAGGATCAGTGTAAGATGTAAGGTTTTGACTAACTTTAGGGCATTTGATGCTAAGATTCAAGAAATAGTAATCATTTTAAAACCCAAAGGTTTATAGAGGTATAGAATTAACAGATGGTATTAAAAACCCCACTGTACTCATTTTATTGTCATGAAGTAAAAATCAATGCTCCTAAAGCTGAATTAGCATCAGGAAAGTAATATTACTTGATAAATACTTCCTAAATATCTCCTGGAAGGAGTGATAAAAAATTTATAAATTATGTGAGATATTGTCTCTGCTCCCAAGGAAAATAAAACATGATTAAGATTAGACCTAAAAACAATACCTAAAACCAAGTGGTAAGTAATGGTGATAATGTTACCATAGCACTTGCTGTGTATCAGGAACTAGTCTGGGGGCTTCAATTACATTATCTAATTGATGATCACAACTAGTCTAGGGACTAGGGTTATCCATAGTTGAGAGGTGAGTCACCCGAGGTAGAAAGAGGTTAACTTTCTCAAGGTAGCACAGCTGGTAGACAGCAGGCTGAGATTTAAGCCAGCAGGCTGACTCAGGATGCTAGTCATTGTCTGAAAATTACAAGACAGTAAAAGCATTGACAGTGGAGAGCTAGAACAAAATAGAAGAAAGAACATGATTTTAGTGCCAGGAAAACCTCATTCTGAGTCTTGGTTTCACTGTGTTTAACTCTGCTCCTTAAACTCACTGCACCTTTGTTCCATCATTCATAAAATTTTAACAGCTAACATTTCCTAAACACTTACTGGCACTGTTTTAAGCAATTTATATGCATTATCACATTTCATACTTTTAATGAGACCATGAGATAAAACTATTATTTCTTTTCCATTTTACAGCTGGTAAGGAAACTGAGGGCTTGAAAGATTAAATAATTTGCCTGAGGTAATATACATGGTTGTCCCCCCCCACCCCAGGAAATTGTATCTCCATATTATATTCTTTTAATTACTATAGTATTAAGCACTAGTGCAATGTAGATACTCAAAACAGTAGTGGCCATTATCTTTATTGTTATTTTATATTATATTATACATGATTATATACAGAAATGTGGGATATAGTTGTCGGCAAAGCAACCTGCACGAGAGAGATGAGACATGAGTCAGCCCTACATCAACCCACAATCCATTTAACGTGAGCCTTTCATTAACTTCAAAATACTCACAGTTCCAGATTCACCCTGGCTACAAACCATGACCACTGTAGCCACCTGCTGATCAGGGATCACACACTCAGAGATGAAAGGGACGTGCCTGAGTTGTACTTACAAGGGATTGTGGGAGAACCGTGGTGTTACTGGAATGTATCCGTAGCCTCATGATGGTCTCCTTGAAGCACCTCAAGAGTAGGGTAATAAGTGGTATCCAGTCAAATGTTGGGGGTGGGAGGACTTGGGATAGTTGGAAAATGAGAAAGACGGTTTTCCTCAAAAAAGTGTATTTCTGGGGTGCCTAGGTGGCTCAGTTCGTTGGGCATCTGTCTTCGGCTTAGGTCATGATCCTGGGGTCCTGGGATCAAGCCCCACGTCGGACTCCCTGCTTAGCAGGGACCTGCTTCTCCCTCTCCCTCTGCTGCTCCCCTTGCTTGTACTCTCTCTCTCTCAAATAAATAAAATCCTTAAAAAAAAAAAAAAGTTTATTTCTCTCCTGTGACTACTGCTTGGAAGAGAAAAAGAGCTTACAAAATCATATCATTTAAATTATTAACTATAGAGTGTGTGTGTGTGTGTGTGTGTGTGTGTGTGTTGATTTAGGTGTGTGTCTGATTTGTTATAGAGGAATATTTTGTCGTACTTGCTGGGAAGCAAACTTTCAGAGTCCCGTATTACCATGTTGGGAAGTGTGACTGAGGACGTCATTCTGTGAGGAAGCCAGGTCACAGGGAGAGAGCACAATTATGTGCCCTGGTAGACAGAAGACAACCACCATTATGCACCAGACAGGTGAGTGAGGTAGCTTCCAGATCCGAGTATTGAGTCACCTTGAGCTGCTGATGTCTTAGCTGATATCCAAGCATCCTAGAGCAAAGGATGGGTCCTGTCTGAATTCCTGACCCACAGAATCCATCAGCCACTGACATGTGGATTCATTTCTCACATAGCAATAATAGCTATAGTCAATAGTCAAGCAATGTCAGAGATGATGAGGAACTCTTAATGACAAACTTGGTGAATTCCACATACTTAGTCCCAAAGTAAAAATCTCAAAGATGCAGGTTGCTTGCTGGTTGTAAATGTGGTATTTTGCAGAACTCAACCAGTGTTAATTAAACAACAGAAAAAGAACATTCTTTATCAATTTATAGGCCTTCTTAAGCCTTTTCCAAGTATAGACTATTCAAATTACAAACAAATACTCTTTGGTGGAGATTAAGCAATTGAAACATTCTTCAGTTAAAATGAAAGTAAGACATCCATCTTTCCATATTCATTGCATTAGAATTGTTAGGTATAAAGTATTGAATTCAATGCCTTCTATACATGGAACTCAGCTTCTGCTTAGAAAATTCAATTAAACTCTTGAACTAAGATGTTTGTACTGTCAATCACAGCTTAGCAATTGTAACAGTATCCTAAGACTTGATCAAGCATTTATCTGATTCTTACCTTGTCTGACCACAATGTTAATAAAATGATGTGCTTCTACTATTACCTTTAAAGAGATAACACACTTTTCTACTTGAAATTTTAAGCTAATTTCTATTGTTTTCAAAATTCAGAGTTCAAAATTACATGGTTTACCTCTGGGGAATTATTGAACCTTTGCAAAATCAAAACAAGTTGACACATTTCTCCCTAAATCAATATAGGAAAATCCCAACGCTATGTATATAGACCAATTTAAGAACCATCTGCATCCATGAAGTGAATAATAGTAACAGAAGATAAAGGATTACTGATCCTTTTTGGTTACAATAAATCATAATTAGTGTCCATTTAAGTTTGTTACTAAACAAAAAGAACAGTTGCACTAAGGAGCTACGTTCAGTTGTAAAATTTCCATTTTGCCTCTTCCGGGTGGTTGAGCTTTCATATGAAGACCTGTGAACTTGAAGTTGGTTGGCCTCAGTACGCCCTGACACTGCTGAAAACTTCATGAAAGATGCGAGAATTCTTTGCGCTTCTGTGGTCTCATCTGTACGAGGCTAAACAAAACTGTCTTCCATTCTCGTGTAGGTTAAATAAGAATGTTTGACATTACATCACATCTGGCCCTTGGGAAAAACTAAAAACAAAAGGCTACAATTATTTTCTTACTATGAAATGTAAATCTTACTGCAGACAAAAACTCTGGGAAAGCATCATCTGGGCTGTTGGATTCTAGTGCGTTCTTTGTACTGTGGAGATTAGCTGGGAGAAGATGTGGGGTTTGAAATCCGACTCACACACCCCTCATTAGCTTAGTCCTCTGACTGGAGCTGCTTCTGCCAGAGGAGTTCACACCTTCTACTAATTTCTTGAAAAGCAACATATAAAGGCCAGCAGTGACAGGAGTCCTGTGTTTCACAAGCTAATATCCCAATCACAGTTTCAGAGTTTCTCTGTGAAAAATTCATTCAGCTTAAAATAATTTCATATCCAAAATAATTTGTTTTTTGGTTTTGTTTTTTTTTCCAAAATAATTTATTTAAAACCGTTGAGCATATGCTCCTCAAAAGAAAAGTCAGTATCTAACTACTTCTCCACCACTGCCTTAAAATAACTAATTTTTAAAAATGCTATACTACTTGATATATACAATAATTTTAAAATATAAGTTAATTTTAGAAATCATTTAGAACAGGAAATAGTACTTTAAGAACTCTCACTCCAAATGTTATGAAATTAATGAATTCACCTGTGCTATTCTGTGATTGATATTAACTCAGATATTTATAAACTATCCTTTTTTTCCCTCCCTGAACCTATTCTGATTCCCCATATGTGGCCTCTTTAGCAATCAAGTACTATGTTTGATGGTGCACTTTGATATTTATAGTAGCTTCTTTCCCCCTGGTTTTGAACCTCTTTTGACATCATGTTCCAATTCCATGTATGGCTTACCTCTTCATACTTCTTGATCCATTTTTCTTTATTCTGAGGGACTCTGAAATGGTTATACTTTTTATCCACCCCTGAAACTGTTGCATGCTGAGCTATAACTTTCATTCCTTCCTCAATAAATTGAAAACTAAATATGATTATACAGGCTCCTTATCCTTGGAAGCAACAGGATTTATATTTTAAAACAGATAAACAGATAAAAAAGAACTAATGGGAGGGGAGCAGCAAGATGGCGGAGGAGTAGGAGACCTGGATTTCCTCTCCTCTCAGGAATTCAGCTGGATAGAGATCAAACCATTCTGAACACCGACGAACTCAACAGGAGTTCGAAGAAAAGAAGAACAACAACTCTCTGATCAGAAAAGCGACCACTTTCTGGAAGGGAGGACGTGCAGAGAAGTGAATCCAAGGTGATATTCGGGAGGATAGAGGGCGGGGGAGGGGCCTCCGTCGGCCGCTTCTGGCAAGTGATAGAGCCGCGGAGCACAAAATCAGAACTTTTAGAAGTCCACTCTGCTGAGGGACGTCGCTCCAGTAGCTAAGCGGGGGGAGGAACCCTCATGGGACAGTGTGGTCTTAGGACCCTCGGGGTCACAGAAAGACCGGGGGTGCCTGAGTGCGGCAGAGCTCCCAGGTATCGGAGTGGGGAAGCCGGCTGCAGAGATGGAGCCCAGGCGCTGGCTCTCAGCTCGGGGTTGCCATAAACCATGATCCGCGGCACAGTCGGGCCACTGCTCCTCCAGCAGGGACCCAGCAAGTGGCAGATCCAGGGAGACTCCCCTTACGCCCCTGGGAGGAGAGGTGCAGGAGCGCACCGCAGGGATCTGCTGGTTTTGGAGACTCCACACGGGGTCGGGTGCTAGAGATAGAAATGCTCGGTCACAGGCCGGGTGAGCACAGAGTGCGGCCGGAGACTGGGGAGACGGGAGTGACTGACTGCTTTTCTCTGGGGGCGCACTGAGGAGCGGGGCCCCGAGTTCTTGGCTCCTCCGGGCTGGAGATTGGGAGGCCCCCATTTTCACTCTCGTCCTCCAAAGCTGTACGGAAAGCTTGCAGGGAACAAAAGCTCCCGAGAGCAAACCCGAGCAGATTACTTAGCCCGGACCAGGCAAGGGTGGGGCAATTCTGCCTCCGGCAAAGACTTTTGGAAACCACGGCAACAGGCCCTTCCCCCAGAAGATCAGCGAGAAGAGCCAGCCAAGACCAAGTCTACCGATCAATGAGAATGGCAGAACTCCAGCGCTAGGGGGATATTGCACATAGAATTCATGGCTTTTTTACCATGATTCTTTAGTCTTTCAAAGTTAATTTTTTTTTAACTGTTTTATTTTTTTTTTGAATTTTTCTTTTATCCTTTTTCAACCAACATCTTATCAATCCCTTTTTTAAAAAAACATTTTTATTTTTCATTTTTAGAGTCATATTCTATCCCTTCATAGTAGTTACCCGTATTTTTGGCATATATATATAAGTTGTTCCGCATTTAAAATTTTGAGATAGTTTCTCCTAACAGATCAAAATATACCCGAAATCTCTAGTGTATGGTTTTTTTCTACTCCCCTGCCTGATCACATTCTCTCCCTTTTTTTTTTCTTTTTCTTTTTTAAATCCTCTTCTTTCTTTTTTCAAACAACTTCTTATCAATTCCTTTTATAAAATTTTTTATAATTTCCATCTTTACAGTCGTATTCCATCCCTTCATCATATCAACCCTTATTTTTGTACATACATAAGTTTTTCTTTCTTTATAATTTTGGGAGGCACTTTCTTATAACAGACCAAAATACACCCAAAATCTAGTGTGTGGCACTGATCTATATACCAGCCTGATCATATTTGATCACATTCTGTTTTTTTTTTGTTTTGTTCTGTTTTTGTTTGTTTTTATCATTATCTTTTTCTTTGTTTTTCTTTTTCTTTTTTCTCTCTTCCCCTTTCTTTTCCCACTGCTTCAGGTCTTTTCTGATTTGTTTAGAGTATATTTTCTGGGAACGTTGTTACCCTGTTAGCATTTTGTTCCCTCATTAATCTATTCTCCTCTGGACAAAATGACAAGATGGAAAAAATCACCTCAACAAAAAGAACAAGAGGTAGTACCGACTGCCAGGGACCTACTCAATATGGACATTAGTACGATGTCAGACCTAGAGTTCAGAATCATCACTTTAAAGATACTAGCTGGGCTTGAAAAAAGCATGGAAGTTATTAGAGAAACCCTTTCTGGAGAAGTAAAAGAACTAAAATCTAACCAAGTCAAAATCAAAAAGGCTATTAATGAGGTGCAATCAAAAATGGGGGCGCTAACTGCTAGGATAAATGAGGCAGAAGAGGGAATCAGTGAGATAGAAGACCAAATGATGGAAAATAAAGAAGCTGAGAAAAAGAGAGATAAACAACTACTGGATCACGAGGGCAGAATTTGAGAGATAAGCAATACCATAAGACGAAACAACATTAGAATAATTGGGATGCCAGAAGAAGAAGAAAGAGAGAGAGGGGCAGAAGGTATAATGGAGCAAATTATAGCAGAGAACTTCCCTAATTTGGGGAAGGAAACAGGCATCGAAATCCAGGAAGCACAGAGAACCCCTCTCAAAATCAATAAAAATAAGTCAACACCCCGACATCTAATAGTAAAACTTACGAGTCTCAGAGACAAAGAGAAAATCCTGAAAGCAGCTCGGAAGAAGAGATATGTAACCTACAATGGTAGAAACATTAGATTGGCAACAGACCTATCCACAGAGACCTGGCAGGCCAGAAAGGACTGGCAGGATATCTTCAGAGCACTAAATGAGAAAAATATGCAGCCAAGAATACTATATCCAGCTAGGCTGTCATTGAAAATAGAAGGAGTGATGAAAAGCTTCCAGGACAAACAAAAACTAAAGGAATTTGCAAACACGAAACCAGCCCTACAAGAAATCTTGAAAGGGGTCCTCTAAGCAAAGAGAGAGCCTAAAAGCAACATAGACCAGAAAGGAACACAGACAATATACAGTAACACTCACCTTACAGGCAATACAATGGCACTAAATTCCTATCTTTCAATAGTTACCCTGAATGGAAATGGGCTAAATGCCCCAATCAAAAGACACAGGCTATCAGATTGGATTAAAAAACAAGACCCATCGATATGCTGTCTGCAAGAGACTCATTTTAGACCCAAAGACACCCCCAGATTGAAAGTGAGGGGGTGGAAAACCATTTACCATGCTAATGGACACCAAAAGAAAGCTGGGGTGGCAATCCTTATATCAGACAAATTAGATTTTAAACCAAAGACTGTAATAAGAGATGAGGAAGGACACTATATCCTACTTAAAGGGTCTATCCAACAAGAAGATCTAACAATTGTAAATATCTATGCCCCTAACACGGGAGCAGCCAATTATATAAGCCAATTAATAACAAAAGCAAAGAAACACATCGACAACAATACAATAATAGTGGGGGACATTAACACCCCCCTCACTGAAATGGACACATCGTCTAAGCAAACGATCAACAAGGAAATAAAGACTTTAAATGACACACTGGACCAAATGGACTTCACAGACATATTCAGAACATTCCATCCCAAAGCAACGGAATACACATTCTTCTCTAGTGCCTATGGAACATTCTCCAGAATCGATCCCATCCTAGGTCATAAATCAGGTCTCAACCGGTACCAAAAGATTGGGATCATTCCCTGCCTATTTTCAGACCACAATGCCCCCCACTCCAGCAACCCTCAGTTTGTTTCCTGAGATTAAGAATTCCTCATAACAGGGGTAGACGAACCATGAGAGACGATGGACTCTGAAAAACCAACTGAGGGTTCTAGAGGGGAGGGGGGTGAGAGGATGGGTTAGCCTGGTGATGGGTATTGAGGAGGGCACATTCTGTATGGAGCACTGGGTGTTATGCACAAACAATGAATCATGGAATACTACATCTAAAACTAATGATGTAATGTATGGGGATTAACATAACAATAAAAAAATTTAAAAAAAATTTCCTCATATCAGTGAGGTCATATGATACATGTCTTTCTCTGTTTGACTTATTTCGCTCAGCATAATACCCTCCAGGTCCATCCACGTCGTTGCAAATGACAAAATCTCATTCCTTTTGATGGCTGCATAATATTCCATTGTATATATATACCACCTCTTCTTTATCCATTCATCTGTCGATGGATATCTTGGCTCTTTCCACAGTTTGGCTATTGTGGACATTGCTGCTATAAACATCGGGGTGCACGTACTCTTTCAGATCCCTACTTTTGTATCTTTGGGGTAAATACCCAGTGGTGCAATTGCTGGATCGTATGGTAGCTCTATTTTCAACTTTTTGAGGAACCTCCATACTGTTCTCCAGAGTGGCTGCACCAGCTTGCATTCCCACCAACAGTGTACGAGGGTTCCCCTTTCTCCGCATCCCCGCCAACATCTGTCATTTCCTGACTTGTTAATTTTAGCCATTCTGACTGGTGTGAGGTGGTATCTCATTGAGGTTTTGATTTGGATTTCCCTGATGCCGAGCGATATTGAACACTTTTTCATGTGTCTGTTGGCCATTTGGATGTCTTCTTTGGAAAAATGTCTGTTCATGTCTTCTGCCCATTTCTTGATTGGATTCTTTGTTCTTTTGGTGTTGAGTTTGATGAGTTCTTTATAGATTTTGGATACTAGCCCTTTATCTGATATGTCATTTGCAAATATCTTCTCCCATTCTGTCAGTTGTCTTTTGGTTTTGTTGACTGTTTCCTTTGCTTTGCAAAAGCTTTTTATCTTGATGAAGTCCCAATAGTTCATTTTTGCTCTTGCTTCCCTTGCCTTTGGCGATGTTTCTAGGAAGAAGTTGCTGCGGCTGAGGTCGAAGAGGTTGCTGCCTGTGTTCTCCTTTAGGATTTTGATGCACTCCTGTCTCACATAGAGGTCTTTCAGCCATTTGGAGACTATTCTTGTGTGTGGTGTAAGGAAATGATCCAGTTTCATTCTTCTGCATGTGGCTGTCCAATTTTCCCAACACCATCTGTTGAAGAGACTGGCTCTTTTCCATTGGACATTCTTTCCTGCTTTGTCAAAGATTAGTTGACCATAGAGTTGAGGGTCCATTTCTGGGCTCTCTATGCGTCTGTTTTTGTGCCAGTACCATACTGTCTTGATGATGACAGCTTTGTAATAGAGCTGGAAGTCCGGAATTGTGATGCCGCCAGCTTTGCTTTTCTTTTTCAACATTCCTCTGGCTATTCGGGGTCTTTTCTGGTTCCATACAAATTTTAGGATGATTTGTTCCATTTCTTTGAAAAAAGTGGATGGTATTTTGATGGGGATTGCACTGAATGTGTAGATTGCTCTAGGTAGCATTAACATCTTCACAATATTTGTTCTTCCAATCCATGAGCATGGAACGTTTTTCCATTTCTGTGTGTCTTCCTCAATTTCTTTCATGAGTATTTTATACTTTTCTGAGTACAGATCCTTTGAATCTTTGGTTAGATTTATTCCTAGGTATCTTATGGTTTTGGGTGCAATTGTAAATGGGATCGACTCCTTAATTTCTCTTTCTTCTGACTTGTTGTTGGTGTATAGGAATGCGACTGACTTCTGTGCATTGATTTTATATCCTGCCACTTTACTGAATTCCTGTAGGAGTTCTAGCAGTTTTGGGGTGGAGTCTTTGGGGTTTTCCACATAAAGTATCATATCATCTGCAAAGAGTGAGAGTTTGCTGATTTGGATGCCTTTGATTTCTTTTTGTTGTCTGATTGCTGTGGCTAGGACTTCCAATACTATGTTGAATAGCAATGGTGATACTGGACATCCCTGCCGCGTTCCTGACCTTAGGGGGAAAGCTCTCAGTTTTTCCCCATTGAGAATGATATTCACTGTAGGTTTTTCATAGATGGCTTTTATGATATTGAGTTATGTACCCTCTATGCCTATACTCTGAAGAGTTTTGATCAAGAAAGGATGCTGTATTTTGTCAAATGCTTTTTCTGCATATATTGAGAGGATCATATGATTCTTGTTCTTTCTTTTGTTAATGTATTGTATCATGTTGATTGATTTGCGGATGTTGAAGCAACCTTGCAGCCCAGGAATAAATCCCACTTGGTCGTGGTGAGTAATCCTTTTAATGTACTGTTGGATCCTATTGGCTAGTATTTTGGTGAGAATTTTTGCATCCATGTTCATCAGGGATATTGGTCTGTAGCTCTCCTTTTTGATTGGGTCTTTCTCTGGTTTTGGGATCAAAGTAATGGTGGCCTCATAAAATGAGTTTGGAAGTTTTCCTTCCATTTCTATTTTCTGGAACAGTTTCAGAAGAATAGGTATTAATTCTTCTTGAAATGTTTGGTAGAATTCCCCTGGGAAGCCATCTGGCCCTGGGCTTTTGTTTGTTGGGAGATTTTTGATGACTGCTTCAATTTCCTTAGTGGTTAAAGGTCTGTTCAGGTTTTCTATTTCTTCCTGGTTCAGTTTTGGTAGTTGATACATCTCTAGGAATGCATCCATTTCTTCCAGGTTATCTAATTTGCTGGCATAAAGTTGCTCATAATATATTCTTATAATTGTTTGTATTTCTTTGGTGTTGGTTGTGATCTCTCCTCTTTCATTCATGATATTGTTGATTTGGGTCATTTCTCTTTTCTTTTTGATAAGTGTGGACAGGGGTTTATCAATCTTGTTAATTCTTTCAAAGAACCAGCTCCTAGTTTCGTTGATCTGTTCTACTGTTCTTTAGTTTCTATTTCATTGATTCCTGCTCTGATCTTTATTATTTCTCTTCTCCTGCTGGGTTTAGGCTGTATTTGCTGTTCTTTCTCCAGCTCCTTTAGGTGTAGGGTTAGGTTGTGTACTTGAGACCTTTCTTGTTTCTTGAGAAAGGCTTGTATTGCTATATACTTTCCTCTTAGGACTGCCTTTGCTGCAGCCCAAAGATTTTCAATATTTGTGTTTTCATCTTCATTGGTTTCCATAAATTTTTTAAATTCTTCTTTAATTTCCTGGTTGACCCATTCATTCCTCAGTAGGATGCTCTTTAGCCTCCACGTATTTGAGTTCTTTCCGACTTTCCTGTTGTGATTGAGTTCTAGTTTCAAAGCATTGTGGTCTGAAAATAGGCAGGGAATGATCCCAATCTTTTGGTACCAGTTGAGACCTGATTTATGACCTAGGATGTGATCTATTCTGGAGAATGTTCCATAGGCACTAGAGAAGAATGTGTATTCCGTTGCTTTGGGATGGAATGTTCTGAATATGTCTGTGAAGTCCATTTGGTCCAGTGTGTCATTCAAAGTCTTTATTTCCTTGTTGATCATTTGCTTAGACGATGTGTCCATTTCAGTGAGGGGGGTGTTAATGTCCCCCACTATTATTGTATTGTTGTCGATGTGTTTCTTTGCTTTTGTTATTAATTGGCTTATATAATTGGCTGCTCCCGTGTTAGGGGCATAGATATTTACAATTGTTAGATCTTCTTGTTGGATAGACCCTTTAAGTAGGATATAGTGTCCTTCCTCATCTCTTATTACAGTCTTTGGTTTAAAATCTAATTTGTCTGATATAAGGATTGCCACCCCAGCTTTCTTTTGGTGTCCATTAGCATGGTAAATGGTTTTCCACCCCCTCACTTTCAATCTGGGGGTGTCTTTGGGTCTAAAATGAGTCTCTTGCAGACAGCATATCGATGGGTCTTGTTTTTTAATCCAATCTGATAGCCTGTGTCTTTTGATTGGGGCATTTAGCCCATTTCCATTCAGGGTAACTATTGAAAGATAGGAATTTAGTGCCATTGTATTGCCTGTAAGGTGAGTGTTACTGTATATTGTCTGTGTTCCTTTCTGGTCTATGTTGCTTTTAGGCTCTCTCTTTGCTTAGAGGACCCCTTTCAAGATTTCTTGTAGGGCTGGTTTCGTGTTTGCAAATTCCTTTAGTTTTTGTTTGTCCTGGAAGCTTTTCATCACTCCTTCTATTTTCAATGACAGCCTAGCTGGATATAGTATTCTTGGCTGCATATTTTTCTCATTTAGTGCTCTGAAGATATCCTGCCAGTCCTTTCTGGCCTGCCAGGTCTCTGTGGATAGGTCTGTTGCCAATCTAATGTTTCTACCATTGTAGGTTACATATCTCTTCTTCCGAGCTGCTTTCAGGATTTTCTCTTTGTCTCTGAGACTCGTAAGTTTTACTATTAGATGTCGGGGTGTTGACTTATTTTTATTGATTTTGAGAGGGGTTCTCTGTGCTTCCTGGATTTCGATGCCTGTTTCCTTCCCCAAATTAGGGAAGTTCTCTGCTATAATTTGCTCCATTATACCTTCTGCCCCTCTCTCTCTTTCTTCTTCTTCTGGCATCCCAATTATTCTAATGTTGTTTCGTCTTATGGTATTGCTTATCTCTCAAATTCTGCCCTCGTGATCCAGTAGTTGTTTATCTCTCTTTTTCTCAGCTTCTTTATTTTCCATCATTTGGTCTTCTATCTCACTGATTCCCTCTTCTGCCTCATTTATCCTAGCAGTTAGCGCCCCCATTTTTGATTGCACCTCATTAATAGCCTTTTTGATTTTGACTTGGTTAGATTTTAGTTCTTTTACTTCTCCAGAAAGGGTTTCTCTAATAACTTCCATGCTTTTTTCAAGCCCAGCTAGTATCTTTAAAGTGATGATTCTGAACTCTAGGTCTGACATCGTACTAATGTCCATATTGAGTAGGTCCCTGGCAGTCGGTACTACCTCTTGTTCTTTTTGTTGAGGTGATTTTTTCCATCTTGTCATTTTGTCCAGAGGAGAATAGATTAATGAGGGAACAAAATGCTAACAGGGTAACAACGTTCCCAGAAAATATACTCTAAACAAATCAGAAAAGACCTGAAGCAGTGGGAAAAGAAAGGGGAAGAGAGAAAAAAGAAAAAGAAAAACAAAGAAAAAGATAATGATAAAAACAAACAAAAACAGAACAAAACAAAAAAAAAACAGAATGTGATCAAATATGATCAGGCTGGTATATAGATCAGTGCCACACACTAGATTTTGGGTGTATTTTGGTCTGTTAGAAGAAAGTGCCTCCCAAAATTGTAAAGAAAGAAAAGCTTATATATGTACAAAAATAAGGGTTGATATGATGAAGGGATGGAATACGACTGTAAAGATGGAAATTATAAAAAAATTTATAAAAGGAATTGATAAGAAGTTGTTTGAAAAAAGAAAGAAGAGGATTTAAAAAAGAAAAAGAAAAAAAAAGGGAGAGAATGTGATCAGGCAGGGGAGTAGAAAAAAACCATACACTAGAGATTTCGGGTATATTTTGATCTGTTAGAAGAAACTATCTCAAAATTTTAAATGCAGAACAACTTATATATATATGCCAAAAATACGGGTAACTACTATGAAGGGATAGAATATGACTCTAAAAATGAAAAATAAATATATTTTTTTTAAAAAAGGGATTGATAAGATGTTGGTTGAAAAAGGGAAAAAAAAATTCAAAAAAAAATAAAACAGTTAAAAAAAAAATTAACTTTGAAAGACTAAAGAATCATGGTAAAAAGGCCATGAATTCTATGTGCATTATTCCCCTAGCGCTGGAGTTCTGCTGTTCTCATTGATCGGTAGACTTGGTCTTGGCTGGCTGTTCTCTCTGCTCTTCTGGCGGAGGGGCCTGTTGCCGTGGTTCCCAAATGTCTTTGCCGGAGGCGGAATTGCCCCGCCCTTGCCTGGTCTGGGCTAAGTAATCTGCTCGGGTTTGCTCTCGGGAGCTTTTGTTCCCTGCAAGCTTTCCGTACAGCTTTGGAGGCGGAGAGTGAAAATGGCGGTATCCCAATCTCTGCCCCAGAGGTGCCGAGAACTTGGCCCCGCTCCTCAGTGAGCCCCCAGAGAAAAGCAATCAGTCACTCCCGTCTCCCCAGTCTCTGGCCGCACTCCGTGCTCACCCGGCCTGTGACCGAGCGTTTCTATCTCTGGCACCCGACCCCGGGTGGAGTCTCCAAACCCAGCAGATCCCCGCGGTGCGCTCCCGCACCTCTCCTCCCAGGGGAAGAAGGTGAGTCTCCCTGGATCTGTCGCTTGTTGGGTCCCTGCTGGAAGAGCAGTGGCCCGACTGTGCCGCGGATCACCGTTTATGGCAAGCCCGAGCTGAGAGCCTGTGCCTGGGCTCCGTCTCTGCAGCCAGCTGCAGAGCTCCGATACCTGGGAGCTCTGCCACAGGCAGGCACCCCCGGTCTTTCTGTGACCCCGAGGGTCCTGAGACCACACTGTCCCATGAGGCTTCCTCCCCCACTTAGCCACCGGAGTGACGTCCCTCAGCGGAGCAGACTTCTAAATATTCCAATTTTGTGCTCTGCTGCTCTATCACTTGCCAGAAGCGGCCGACGGAGGCCCCTTCCCCCGCCGTCTATCCTCCTGAATATCACCTCGGATTCACTTCTCTGCACGTCCTACCTTCCAGAAAGTGGTCGCTTTTCTGTTCAGAGAGTTGTTGCTCTTCTTTTCTTTGATCTCCTGTTGAGTTCGTAGGTGTTCAGAATGGTTTGATCCCTATGCAGCTGAATTCCTGAGAGGAGACGAAATCCAGGTCTCCTACTCCTCCGCCATCTTGCCACCCTCGAAGATTTGACATACATATACATAGTGGAAAGTATTACTACAGCCAAGTTCATTAACATATCTATCTCCTTCAGTAGGTACCATTTGTATGTCTGTGTGTGTCTGTGTGTGTGTGTGTGTGTGTGTTGAGAGCACCTGTAATCTACTCTCTTAGCAAATTTCCAGTATTCAATGCAATATTCTTAAATATAGTCATTAAGCTATACATTAGATCTCTACACTTATTCATCTTACCTAATTGCAACTTTGTGCCTTTGGACCAACATCTCCCTGTTTTCGTCATCCCCAGCCCTGGCAACCACCCTTTTACCCTCTGTTATAATGAGTTTGACCTTTTTAGATTCTGTATATAGTGAGATCCTGTAGTATTTGTCTTTCACTGTCTGGCTTATTTCACTTAGTATAATGTTCTCCAGGTTCATACATGTTGTTGCACATGACAAGTTTTCCCTTTTTTCAGGGTTGAATAATATTCCATTGTATGAATATACCACATTTCTTTATCCATTCCTGCATCAATGGGCACATAAGTTGTTTCCATATTTGGCTAATGGGAATAATGCTACAATGAACATGTGAGCAGATATCTCTTCAACGTACCAATTTCATTTCCTCTGGGTATATACCCAGAAGAGGGATTGCTAGATCATATAGTAGTTCTGGTTTTAGTTTTTTTGTGGAAACTTTATGCTGTTTTTCATAGTGGCTGTACCAATTTACATTCCCACCAAAAGTAGGCAAAAATTCCCTTTTCTCCACATTCTTGCCAACATTCATTATGTCTTAACATCTGATAATAGCCATTCTAACAAGTGTGAGATGATCTTTCATTGTGGTTTTGATTTGCATTTCCCTGATGATGAGTAATATTGAGCACTTTTTAGATGCCTGTTGGCCATTCATATGTTATCTTTAGAAAAATGTTTATTCAGGTGCTTTCCTCACTTTGTAATCAGGTTGCTTATTATTTGGTATTGAATTATACGAGTTCCTTATATGTCTTGGATATTAACTCATCAAATATATGGTTTATGAGTATTTTTTTCCCAATCTGTAGGTTGCCTTTTTTTTTTTTTTTTTTGATTGTTTCCTTTACTGTGCAGAAGATTTTCAGTTTGATGTAGTCCCACTTGTTTGTTTGTTTGCCAGAGCTTTTGGTGTCAGAAACTCCCACCAAGAAAAAAAAAAATTGCCAAGGCCAACATCCAAGAGCTTTTTTCCTATGTTTTCGTCTAATTATATGGTTTCAGGTCTTAAGTTGAAGTCTTTAATTCATTTTGAGTTGATTTTTCTTAATGTTGTTAGATAAGGGTCCAGTTTCATATTTTTGCATGTGGGTATGCCGGGTAGACTGGGAAAACTCCAGGCCCTGGGACCTCAACCCAGCCTGTCCCAAAGATGTCACTGAAGGCTCTTGGTGTCATCAGGAGAAAGAATTCAAGGACAGACAGCACAGTGGGCAAACAACACGAGCAGGAAAATTTATTGAAGCAAAAGTACTCTCTCAAAATATGAAGGCAGGCGAGAGAGAGAGAAAGAGAGGGAGAGAGGGAGGAAGGGAAAGAGAGAGAGATGCATACCCTAGGGTTTAGGGTTCTATGTTTTATGGACAGTTGTTAACTAGGGGGTAGAATATTCATCACTTGAGGCAGGATTTCCCAAGCAGGTTTCCCTCTTTTTCTTCTTTATTTGGTCAGGGGTTTACCTGTCACGGTACCCACCATTTTGGGTCTGTCTCGTTTGATGTGGCTTCTTGTGGCTTTGTTTTGCAGTGCTGCCAGCTCAGGCCTCTGACCTCCTGATAGCTGGCCCTGACTTCCTCATTGATGGACCCAGGCCTCCGGTTAGAACCTGACTCACTGCCTCTTAACAGATACCCAGCTTTGAATAATTTGAAATCAGGAAATATGATGCCTTCAACTCTGTTCTTATTCCTCAGTATTACTTTGGCCATTTTGGGTCTTTTGTGGTTACATACAAATTTTAGTATTATTTTTTTCTATTTCTGTGAAAAATGCCATTGGATTTTTGATAAGGATTACACTGAATCAATCCCGGTATTGCTTTAGGTAGTAGGAATATTTTCACAATATTCATTCTTCCAATCCATGAACATGGAATAGTTTTCTATTCATTTGTGTCTTCCTTAATTTTTATCATCAACTTTCAACCCTCTCCTTTTCATTTTGTAGCCAATGTCCTTATTCAGTTCTGTTGTTTCATAAAAGGAAGTTACTCCAAAATCATATTTACCTTTATTGTATAAATGCAAACTAAATACCCTTGCCAAAAAGAGGGAAGAAAGGGGAGGGGGAAGAAAAGGAAAATCAGAGAAATACAGTAGTGTGTCAGTTACATGCACCACGGTGACCATCGGGTATTTCCATGGAATGTGAGGGAGTTGTCTTTGTGCAGTTCATCTCTATTCATATTTCCCTCTCATTCTAAGTATTTCTTTTTTTTTTTTTTTAAGATTTTATTTATTTATTTGACAGAGAGAGACACAGCGAGAGAGGGAACACAAGCAGGGGGAGTGGAAGAGAGAGAAGCAGGCCTCCCGCAGAGCAGGGAGCCCGATGTGGGGCTCGATCCCAGGACCCTGGGATCATGACCCGAGCCGAAGGCAGACGCTTAACGACTGAGCCACCCAGGCGTCCCCTCATTCTAAGTATTTCACTGATGAGGGAGCAGAAGGCTAGCTGAGGACAGGCAGAAGCTGACACCCCACAACTCCCCCCACCATGGGATCTATGTGACATTCCTCAGGCACTCCTGGCTGCCCTAAAGGAAAAACAAATAGTTTACTTACGAGATTATAAGCCTTTAAGACAGGAGTCTCCCTCAGTTTACAAATGTCTTAGCAGTTTACAAGAACAAAGCATTTTTATCAATGGCCTTGTTTCCAGAAGGGAATGTAGATACAATTAAATGTCCTTATAACCTGTAGCCCATTGACAGATACTTGAAGAGGGCAGAGTGTAATGTTCCTCCAGGAAGCTCCCAACCATCTTCATATTAATGCCTTGCTAGAGGGAAAAACAACCTTAACTTGATAATGGCAAGGCCTCCAGCATCCTGTGAGTCTTCTTTAACATACAGAAATCCTTTTGAAATCTCCCTTTTCCTTACCTCCCCCAACTCCCAAGTATATAATCAGCTACCCCTCACAAACCCCACAGGTCCTGTCCCTGTGCTTTCATAAAACCACCTTTTTGCACCAGAGACTTCTCAAGAATTCTTTCTTGGCTGTCAACTCCGGACAACACCCTATATTCCAAAACCCCATCATCACCACATTGAGTTACAATCTATTTCTAACTCTAGCATAGCAACTAAGTATCATTGAACAACTTTATTTGCTGCTCAATTGAAGAAAGTTCCATTGGACCAATGCTGGAAGAAGAAGAAGAAAAAAAACTGGCTCTGAATTATTGAGTGTGTTGCCTTGCAAGTTGGTAATTCTAAGGGATTTAAAAAATAAATTATACACAATTCTGCCAGTTACTGTCTTTACAAAATAAATTTAGAACATGCCCCCCCAACTATATAAAATAGGCTTGTGTATACCTTTCTTACCCCAGGCTCACCAGCTTAATCACTAAATCAGACCCTCTACTGAACCTGGATTTATTCTCTCCCCCCATTACTTTTACATAAAAATAAGTGATCCCTGTGGGTATCCACATGATTCACAGGGATGCAGTTCTCCCTGTCTAGGCTTATTGTCAAGGATTTAGGGCATACCCTTTCAAAAGGAGCTCTTATTTGTGTAGGTAAAATGTAAGCTTTGGACAGTTTATACCAGTATTTTGCATTTCTTTTGGCACTTAGTCATTGAATCAATAGGTATTTAATCAGGAGCTGTTATCTGTTGGGCCTTCCTTTTGTGCTTAAGACATTATACAGTCCAATAGATGAGGAAATAATCATTGAATGAATCACATATTCATTACTTCAGCCCTACATTGAAAACCAACTGTGGTATACAGTAGCCAATGGATAGTTTATTTGATAGTTTATTTGAAAGAGAAAGAACACATTATGAACACCGTTTGTTTCTTGAAGGGTCAGAGAGGGAAAGAGTGTATGTAGTTAACATACTGGGCCTTATTCTGAGTAAGTAACTCTATTTTCTGGGATCATCCACAGTTACCTAACTCTAGAACATATCTACAAACTTTCTGAATAAATGAAACTCACAGTCCATAAGGTAGAAAATAAACACTAAATTGTGATAAAATATTTAGATCACTCTTTTCATCAGTGGCATAGAGTGGCCAAAATTTAATTGTTCTTGAAACATGACCTTTTTAAAACTTTTGGACATTGGGTAGTTCCAGCATAATATTTAAAATAAGTTATAAAGATCAAAACAAAGCGTGAATATTTGTGACTAAGAATAGATGGCATTTTATAGTACATTAGTGTAATACAATTCCTGTACTGTGGCTATTTTTTGGAAAATTCGACATATGATTTCCAAGAGAATATTTAGAGTAGGACTATAACTATTTAAAAACTCAGGAATTATTTGAATGAGTCATAGAGCCCTCAGACAGTTGCTAACAAACAGCAAAATAGTGGGGAGAATGTTTTTCCAGGGAGACATGTTTAGATTGAACTCCAATAAAGAAGTCGCTCTCTCCGACAGGTACCTATGTCCATTATGCTTGGGGCAGCCAGTCGTCTACTCGGGAAGGAAGTTTAAACTAAAAGTCTGCTGTGAGGCTTACAACCTTCCTCATCTAACAGAGTGAATGAAACATTTGTTGAGGCTACATAAAAACTGAAGTCTGTAATATCAGATTCAATGGCTGGTGTTAGGTGCAACATTATTATTGCAATAGCAAGAAAAACCTTACCTCCTGTGTCCCTCTCAGCTTCATTCCGAAATATACAAATTACCTTTTTTTCTATAAGGAAATTGAAGTGTCAGTAAGAATTTTACCTGTACTGAGTTCTTTCTCCAAAATTGAAGGGGAAATGTGATTTTCTGATACTCGATAAAGACTTTAGTTAAAGGTTAAACACCCCTGTTAGCTAGATTTGGTTGAGGTCACCTTAGATTTTGATTCCCCTATTACAAGAATATGATTCTATTTTGTATGTTTTGAAAGGCACAAGCTGAAATAAGTCAAAACAAAAACTCTTCTGTGACATCCAATCTCACAAAGACCAGAGGCTTTTCCTGTTGCCTGAGGATATACTGAACCTGAGTTCACTTTCCAGGACGTAGGTTGAGCCATTTTCCTGATTACAAATATCGGTACAGCGTGCTGTGCTGAGCTACCAGATCCGATCCTTTTAATACATCCCGCATCCCAGATTAGATGAAAACAGACTCCATTTTTCAATGCTTTTGAAATTTGAGTCACGACTTGGGGGTGGTGGGCAGCGCTATTATCCCGTTAGTTCCTCCAGAATTGGAACTGGCTCAGGATGAATTCCTGGTCTTGTCCAATTCTAATTTTAACCCTGTTCTCTGGATCCATTACAGTTAATTCCTGGAATTTGCATGAATATGTCTTCTAAGTATCTAATTATTCACCATTTCTCTATAAACATATATGGGATATTGAATAAATAGAAATTATTTTTGAAGGCCAATATCATGATAGAGGAGACATTAGACAGGTTACAGCTAGTTATTTAAATTTTCCAGTTTGGTTTAGATTCCTAATTCCGGAAATACTATCTTCACCAGTTCAACTTAAAAGTTTAAAAAAAAAAAGATGAAAGACATTTTTTGAATTTAATATCAGCAAATAATTTAAATCCATCCTCCTCCTAAGAGTCGATTTCAAAGCATATTAGTCTCATTTTTAGCTCTTCTAACATGTTCTACCCAGTAGATGGTGCCAGAGAGTGGTGCTAGTTCTCCATACCAGTCCCTGGATGCAGCCAGAGTCAAATCTGTCATGTAAGTTTATTTAGAAGCAGATAAAACTAGGCCCACTGTAATGTAGTTAAAGCTTTCCTTCCAAACCCATCCAAAGTCTCTTTCAGCATTCATCTCCCTACTTCTGGTCCATTACTCTCTCCTTCTAGGCACATGGTGCCATGTGGCAGCTTGGCCCCAGCCCTTCGAAGACATGTAACCATTGCCCGGGAAATATACCTTCCTGCACTATTTTCCAAGGGATAAATAACTGTCTTAAGACAAATTTTCAGAGGCGCCTGGGTGGCTCAATGGGTTAAGCATCTGCCTTCAGCTCAGGTCATGATCTCACGGTTCCTGGGATCGAGTCCCACGTTGGGCTCCCTGCTCACCAGGGAGTCTGCTTCTCCCTCTTCCTCTCCTTCTGCCCCTCCACCCAGCTTGTGCACTCTCTCACTCTCTCTCAAATAAATAAATAAATTATTTTTTTAAAAAAGACAAATTTTCAGGAACATATTTTCTAAGAGGTCAACTTGTTGTAAGATAAATTTTTTCTTACCTTTGTTTTAACAAGGGATTCATCAAATAACTAACTGTGCCTTCAATGAAAGGAATGATCATCAACACCTGGGCTTTCAGTATCACATAAAGAACAACCTATGGGTGATTGCCACAAATCACATACCTTTAGCAGTAAGCAACTCTGTATACACTTTTGAGTGGTTCTCTTAAGGTTTTTGATACCAAATCAAGTTCTATGGTTCTACTAATTACCATTCCAGTTCCTAGGAAATCAAATTCGTGGCATACTAGTTTGTCTAAGAAACGATTGATTTATTTCTACCAGATATTGTGCTTTTCTGTGATGAAACTTTGCAGGGAAAACTGAGCAGGTATCATGCAACTTCCTAGATTACCAGGCTAAATTTATTTCACTTCCAGTGAAAGGGCTTTTTTCGTCCATGGGGCTATAGTGAAAAATAAATGGAGTGACAAGGCCAAGAATAGAGGTCATGCTCAGGCATTTAAAAAATTGAAAGAAGACAATCAAGAAAGGAGTGCTTGATCCACTTCCCAAACCACTAGGACTGGTTCCACACATTTAGAAACACAGATAGCACAGAGGTGCACATGCAATTGCTGAAGAGTGTGATGTGTAAATCTAACTGGATATTTAAGGACATAGCTCTGAGCAGCTACACAAGAATGAGGTTTTTACGTTGAGCCCATCAACATTTGCACCAGAAAAAATGTGAGACACATGATCCGAGAACATGATCAGATACTTAACACGGGGATGGTGGCTTGTACTAGGACCTGGGGCAGGACCGGGGCCACCAGTGGTCACTCTGCAGAACTCTCAGAGCTCTCCCTGTTGTCTGGTGATGGAGGACTTGTATGTATAACAGGTTATAGTTCCAACTCCATTTCACTTATTTTATCATAACAGTAATGTATAAAATCTTTGGTATGTGACAGCCACTGTGCTAATTAATTTGCATTTATCAAGGATTCTCAAATTGCCCTCTGGATACTTACATTAATATCACTATGACTCTTGCTAAAAATTCATTTTCTCGTAGGCATCCCAGATACCTTGCATGAGAAGATATGGGCTACATACCAGTTATGCATTTTAACATGTGTACCAGGTGATTCTTATGCAAACTAACTTTGGAGAACCTTGGGAACATGATTCATTAAATTACTACATCAACAAAATGACAAAGGTCATATTATCCCTTTTTTATAAGTAAGGAAACCTATGAAAAGATAATGCCACTACATTCAAATAAGAAACACAAATATATTTAGTTATTTGGATATAAAAATAAAAACTATAAATTAAAAAGGCTTATATTTAAATTTTTTAAGTTTTTTGTTTGTTTTGATTTTTTTGACTTTCCGTGTGTGTTTTGCTCTATACTGTGGATTAAATCCTAGTAATTTTATTGAAGTAATAATATGTGATAGGATATTCTAGAAGGGAGGTTGAATTAAAGATATGCAAGAGGCACTGTACTTTTACCCCTAATTAGGGCACACATTTCTTCTTACCTTACTGAGGGAGAGCAAGAGCTAGTCCTCACATGTGGATAATCCACCTATTTTTAACCAGTCTGGAAACTAATCAAATTGAGGAAGAAGGCCTGTCACAGGAATGGAAAGGCTTGAGCTAGGTCACGGAGCCAACGCTCAAACACAGGGGACAAAGCAAGGTTGGAAGCAGCAGATAGTTCTTTGACTTGATGTGGTAGAATTTCCAGGAAGATGGCAGCTAGAGTGGCAGTTGCATTTGCTGGCTGGAAAACAAAAAGATCTTGCCATTTCTGATCTGTACCAATCAACGCTGGGCAAGTGGCCATATTGGAGATGCGTCTGCCCAGGCAATTGAAATGATGAAAGAGCAAGTGAGACACCAGCTCTAAACACGGGTGGATTTACTGAAGTCTACACAAGTGCAGGCTTGATGGACACTTCTGAGACAGTATGCTGGGAGGTCTGGAACAAAGGGAATTCATCCACAGTAGCCCTTCCCTGGCAGGGACTTCAGACCAGGGACTGAATTCTTTCAGGCATGGCATTGTGACCAGTTCACAGATACAGAGTAATTACAGAAGACTCTAGTTATCAGGGTCTGGTGGCTGCTGAAATTGACCGAGCTTGAATGGAATAGTAAATCAAGTAATATTTGATAACGTGTGTTTGATGGCTTACACCTCTTTTGCCTGCTTTGTTCCCAGTTGTAGGATGCTGCCAACCCCTTCATATCCAAAAGGGGAACAGCTTCTGCTAACATGCAACATCATCTTTTGCTGCAAGTGATAGAATTAAATAGAGAGAAAAGAATGCCTTCGTCAAACCAATAATTTTTTGACTGTGATGTAAATGTAAATTAGACAGACCTGGCAGAGAGTCCGAATGTCTTTCACTGTCGAAGCGCCTCTGACATGAAGGGTTTGTTCATCTGGACGCAGGTGATAGTAGAGGGATTCTCTTCAGCATGAAACATGTCTGAGTGAGTCACATTTAGGTGGTTCAAGCTCTGGAAACATGACGATTTCCCCTTTTGTAATAACTGCATATTTTAAAATGGAAGTGTGAAATGCAGATGATGCTTAATCTGTGTTTCATTCAACGCATTTATCAAAAACCATGTATCTCAATTTGGTAAATTAGTGTTAACATTTAAAGAATTACCCCCTGCATTTGCCCAAATGCATAGCAGTGATAGAAAATATACAAGCAGAGAAAATTAAAAATACAGACCTGAACAACAACAAAAAGAATATCTTCACCAAGGATGAGAATCTGCAACAGCCTTTTTCTACTTTGAGCCCAATGTGCCAGATATTCAAACCTATCATAAACCTCTAATATCAAAATTTAGCATAAATAAGCTAGTGTGGGGTTGGAAAGATATAGACATGTAAAATAAAAAATCTAGTTTCAGACTCAAACGTAAGGGAGGTTTTGCATATCGTACAAGAGACGTTGCTGTCAGTAATCTTCACTAACATCTACTTGTCTTTCTGTTGAAGTCACAGCAAAGTCTGTTATTTCTCTGCACTTCTCATGATGGGTGGGTCCCTGGCAATGGGTTATGACCAAGGAAATATGAAGTGAGAAGTCCACGGAAAATTCTCCAGTTCCTCTCTTCCACAGCTGCCTCAATCACAGATGGGCCTCTCCATCAATTTCTGGGGAACCTCTACCTTGGGGAGCTACATGAAATCACAGAAACATTTATGTGGGTGGCAAATACAATTTTCCTTGTGTCAAAGCACAAAGATTGAGGAATTCTTTGGTACCACAACATAACAGAAGCCATCCTGCTAATATGAAAATGCATGTTATTCAAATAATCAGTTTTATATATGGTTAAAATTGAATGAGATTAATAAATACACGGATACATACACTCATAAATTTATAGAGTTTGTAGAGGGGGCAGGGCTGATACAGGGAGCAACAGGGCTCAACAGAACGCTGTGATGATTGTCCAGCTAAAGATTTTAAGAAAGGTGATGCCCACTGTCCTGAGTGGCTTGCATTAGAAAACATCTCCTTTTGTTCCTCCAAGACATCAGTAAAATCTCCCAAGTTTACTAATGATTTGGCCTGAAATCATAGGAAGGGCTAAACCTTCCTATTATGGGTGCGAAAATAATAAATATAAAAATAATGTATGTTGAAGCAAGAGTCTGTTGTTTCAAGCAGTTTAAGAGGATTGAAATCCACTGGAAATTTGCAAAACACGGAGGTCCTTTGATTTCGTCAGGCCATGCACAGTAATGAGAGTTAAGGGGGAACTTCTGAACAGTTTCTCTAGACCTTGAGGGACAGTCAGATTGTAGCTGGCTGTTAAGTTATTGAACCAAGACCACGGAGAAGGAAGAGATCGGCTGTGTTCTTAAGTGATTGATTCTGTAGCAACATAGCGACTTGGCCAAAGACCTTGCCGTTTGTTGCATCACCTGGCCAGGGAGAGCAGAAAGCCATGAGCAAATGGAGCCAAAGTATAATTGGTTTTCTTTTGCTAAGTGAGCAGTCATCCTAAACTCACCATCTGTTCAACGTGAATATTACAGTAGGGGAGTCAGGAGATCATGGTAGAATATTGCTTTGCCAGTTCATTTTACGCATAATGGTATCTTGTTATGGATAACCCATATGTCTGTGCTTACCATTCTTCTTTACATGTCTCTCTGAGTTATTCACATTTATATTGGTATTTCCCAATCTAACTCTTTAATACCTACATTTCTATGGGATATAAGTTATCAGACTGATTTTTCAGGAAACATATCATTTCCAGTAAATTTTTGACAGTCTCAGCTGAAAATGATCCTGAATGCAAAGAATTGTCTAAATTAAAAACAAAAAAAATCAAGAAAGAAACTGTCTGGCAATGTTGCTTTGGATTGAGTTCCTGTGGAAAAACACATTAATCAGTCTTTGAAGTATAATTTATCATGGTTAGGAAAAACCACTTAGGTTATCTGGTTCTTGTCTTAATTTCAATTTGTAAAAAAAAAAAGAAAAGAAAGAAAAAAAGGAAAAGAAAAGCACACATCACACACACTTAACGATGTCTATTCATTTTTCACCTTAGTAATGTGATTTTCAAAGGAGACTTCCATAGCCATAAAAAGCTTTAGTCTCTATACACTGAATCATCAGTGTGCAATAAAAACTTCTTTAACTGCTTTCACTAGAGGAAAACTTATATTGATCAGTGCCTATCAATTTTCTTTGACGTGGAGGATGCTCTGTGCATGGATAAAACATTGATGTCTCTCACCTGTGCATGTATGGGGCTGTTTTTCCCTTTCTGTTCTGTTGTGATCTGGTTTTTAAATATGACTTGTCTCATCGAGGCATGCCATGAATTTTCCAACATCATTCAGAAGTATCCACAATTTCAGAGAAACCCTATCTGGACACAGTGGAAATCTTTAAATAATTGCTTAACTCTACTGTTTGCCTGTGACAGAAAAGAAGTTACTTTTGCAGGGCGCCTAGGTGGCTCAGTTGGTTGGGTGACTGCCTTCGGCTCGGGTCGTGATCCTGGAGTCCCGGGATCGAGTCCCGCATCGGGCTCCCTGCTCGGCAGGGAATCTGCTTCTCCCTCTGACCCTCCTCCCTCTCATGCTCTCTGTCTCTCATTCTCTCTCTCTCTCAAATAAATAAATAAAATCTTTAAAAAAAAAAAAAGAAGTTACTTTTGCAAATTGACTTATCTCTCTGATTTCTTGTCTTGACACCACAGAAGGCAGAGTCATGTAATGTTAAAATGTTTTTTTGTGAGAGATAAATTAGCAAGTATTTTTGTAATCTCGGTAATATATTTAGAAATCTGTTTGCATCCCAATTTTTTTTAATGACCCAGTAACATCCTATCTCCAACTGAAAAAAAATATCCATTTACTTTCATTTAAGAATCAAGCTTGAGGATCACTCCATTTGGGGTCACATGTAATGCCCAAGCTTATCATCTTTCACCCACTCCTCTGGATGGTATTGAACCAAAAGCTTTGAACTAAATTTACATTGGTTTGTATCTACCAGTAACTGTAGTCTATGCTTTTAATTTATGATGTTTCCCTATTTGCAAAATTCCAAATTTGTGTGCTTTTTTCTTATATCCTCCCAATATTCACTAATAATTATAAGATTACTAATCATCTGTTGTTCTTTGAATTAATTACTCATTTTTATATTTATCTCTTTAATTAGAAAGATCATTAGAGTTAATTTAACATAAATGTAGTTGAAAAGCAAACTTTGCTGGGACATAGATATTTATCTGATTAATCCACAACCCCCTTTTTCTTGTTTAGAAGAGCAACATGTTTTAGGTTAATATTCTAATAAATCACTTTCATAGTCATTCAGATCATGTACATAAAGTTTCTAGAAGATCAAATGTCTGTCTCTCCTCACCTGTGACACTTCTCAAGTGAGTCAACTCGAGCGTGATGATGGGCAGTGTGAACTCAGGAGTCAGATTGCTGACATTTGAAGGCTGGATCTACCGCCTCTCATGTCCCTGTCTTGTGTTGAGGCCACCGGTTTGCACTCTGGTTTCTTCCTTTGTAACTATTATTATACAATTTGTTCTCTTTACTGAATTAAGAAATGAGAAATCCCCCCAAAGAATTTTAATGGTCTTATGTAGTGACAATAAAATTTAGCAGTGAGGCACTTCAAAGTGACCATTCCAGATGCAAAAATTTAGATAATCTTGGGGCACCTGGGTGGCTCAGTGGGTTGAGCATCAGACTCTTGGTTTTGGCTCAGGTCATGATCTCAGGGTCATGAGATGGAGCCCTGCATCAGGCTCCATGCTCAGCAGGAAGTCTGTTTCTCCCTCTTCCTCTCCCTCTGCCCCATGTCTCTGCTCCTGTTTGCTCTCTCTCTCTCTCTCAAATAAATACATAAGTCTTTAAAAAAATAATCTTTTCCTTGTTGGTTCAGCCATTTACCAAGTATTCTACCAATGTGCAATTAAAAAAAAATTTTTTTTTTGGTGTGAGGCTTCAAATTTGTAGATTAAATGCATGGACTGTGGATCTCTAAATGTTCAGGTCTTCAACAAAATTATTTCATTATGGAACCATAACCTAACTTTTAAAACTAAATATTCATAAGGATGTTTCAGTGTTAAAACTCTACTAAGTTGAGCTGAATATAACTTTGTTATATTACTCTATATATTTATAAATATATATTTATATATTACTTTATATTATATATGTGCATATTTTTCTTGTTAACTCACTCAGAATTCTCAAAAGAATTTTTGAAACTCAGAAGATTCATTGTGTTGTCTTCAAAAAAAAACATAAAGTTAGACCTGGATTCAAATTCTGGTTCTGCTGCTTGGTAACTCTGTCTTACAGGGAAAGGCCTACATATCACTTAAGCTCAGTTTCCTTCTCTGGAAGGGGCTGATAATATCAGAAGCTCAGAGCTGATTAGACACCCGAAACAGGACACTGCTTGGCCCATCACAGCTGTTCACTAACTTACCCCCACAACATGGCAGGTGCCGTGCTAAACCATGACCATCTCAGGATGAATGACCCATCATGGAACATACAGTTTACTTAGGTCAAGAATATTTAAGCATTAGTGAAAACAGGCCAGCTTCCCCTGTGTTGCTCAGTAGAATGATGAACCTTTGTGGGATATGGAAATCCTGCTGCCGTTCCCTTGGAACACCACAAACCTGCACCTCTAAGTTCTTCTGGTGAATTGATCATCCCTTGAAGTACCTCCAGAGTGTCGCAAAGTGGATGCATGTGTGTGCGCATGCATCATGCAGTCTCTCCCAAATTTGGAGAAAATGCCTTCAGTAGTTTTTGAAGGATACTGTGGTAGACAGACAGACTGAAACTCATCTGTTTACACTAGTAATGAACTTACTCAGGATCTGTCCTGGAAAATGTGGCATTCATGGTTTCTATATTCAGCTCTCTTGGAGGAGATCCTTGCACTGTGGCTGGAGTGAGGGAGTGTGAATTTAGGCTGCCAGTAAGAAGGAGTGGAAATAATGGAGTTGGTAGAAATCTGTCTTGAAATTAAAAATACATGTTGAATGATCATGAATGTCAGATATAGCAGTAAAAAAAAAAAAAAAGAAACACAAACACACACACACAAAGCTCCTGCACCTTAAGGTAATTTACTTTAGTGAAAATGAGAGATAAATCAGTAATCACAATATCAAGTGCACAGTGCTTTTAGGGATTGACAACAGAGAAAGGTGTATTTAGTGTGATGCTATGTGATCAGGCAAGAGCTTTTTGCCTTGTATCAGGGCTCAAGGAGACTTCCTTGAGGAAGTGTGGTGTGAGGACATCCATATATGCTTAAGGACAGGACAACTGGTGAGTGAACCACAGTTTTAGTAGGGCCAAGCTTCTCTCTCTACACTGGAATGAATGATGAGCCGCCTATAATTTTCATTTTCCTAACATATTGACTCTTTAAGAGAACAGAGCTTCTGCGCCCCCCTCCCCGCTTTTATAACTTGCATTAGTCTTCTTTAATGATTTTCTCAATTATGAAAGTTACCTCTATAATCACCACCTCCCCCTTATAAAATAATAGAAAAAATAGATATATATGCCCCTAGTTCCTGGCACAGAGCTCTTAAGATGTTTGTAATTTCCTAAATGATTGGGGTGTCTGATATAGAGCTTCTGAACCCCTTGGAATTTTCTGAGTGGCAGGAATATCTTTTGTTCTAATGAGCAGACACTTGGTGGGCTGCTGGGTGTGTAGGGGCTGGTCCCTAGAAAGAGCAGGCCATGACTAGAAGCTTGGAAGCTACAGCCCACTGCCCATCTTTCAGAGAGGGGGGAGGGCTGGACATCGAGTTAATGATCGATCATGCATACATGATGAAGCTTCCATAAAAATTCCAAAATTACAGAGTTCAGAGAGCTTCTGGGTCAGTAAACACACACACATACTGGGAGGGTGGGGCTCTCCAGCTCCATGGGGACAGAAGCTCCTGAGCTTGGGGCGCTTCCATATCTCACCTAACATGTCTTTCCATCTGGCTTTTCATCTGTATACTTTATTATATTGTTTATAATATAAGCAAGTGCTTCCCTGAGCTTTGTGAGCCATTCTAACAAATTATTGAACCCAGGGAGGGAGTCAGGATTTATAGCTGGTCGGTCAGAAGTCCAGCTAACAACTTGGATTTGGAGTCTGAAATGGGGGAGTCTTGTGGGACTGAGCTTTTAGCATGTGTGACCTGGTGCACACTCTAGGTAGATGGCATCGGAACTAAACTGAATTGTGGGACACAGAACCGCTTGGAGGGTGAGAAACCACACATCTGGTATCAGAAGTGAAGTGCTATCACAGTGTGAGCGCAGAGGAGAAACAGGGAGGTTTTCCATACATCTCCCAACTTCACCCCCAGGGTCCAGTCTTCCTGCTCCCTCTATAGCACTAAGTTCTTCAACTAGCTGGACTGGCTGAGCATACGAAGCCACTGTATAATTACTGTCTCGATTTTATCTGGGCCTTTTATTAGAGTTCTATTTTTAAGCATCATTTCATTCTTTTTTATAGCCTCCCTTAATTTATCCAACAAGGAACCTTTGATTTACCACTGTACTGTGCATATGTGAATGTTCTGAAACATAGGTCAGATGCGGAGCATTATTTAAAAGTGTTCTCTTGTGTGCTAATATACAGGCGTTAAGCATGAGGTAGCAGCAGAGATGCTACTCAGTGAAGAGAAATTGCTTTTACATGAATCAGAGCAGTAAATTCTTAAAATCCTCTACCCCTAAAATGATTAAATAAATGAGTTTTTCAAATGTTGAATAAAACATCTCAACTCAGACCATTGCAGCAAACTCAAAACAAAATAAATTACTGTAAAAATCCAAAAAGTTAGTGAAGAAAATGGAAATGTTCTACCAGATGGCCTAAAGCCTATTATTTTTGTTTTACTTAAATGTTCCTCCTACTTTAAAAAGCTATTATATTACCAATACACATGTTCTAGTAATATCAGAGGTGTTTTATGGAGCATGGGGTATTTCGTACCGCTACTTAAATTTCCACTCAGTTTAACATTAGTCTTTCAGTTACACATGGGGTGGCCTCCTGCTGGATGTAATGGACTTGTTTCTGACACTCTAGCAACCCAACAACCACCGAATCCTGCCAGTTCTGCCTCCTAAACCATTCTTCTATCATCCACCTCTCTCCTTTTCCACTCCCATACCCTGGTCCATGCTGTACTTGTTTCTCACCTGGATTATAGGAATGATTTCCAGACTGATGGCTACCAGAGCACAGGACAGAGCTGTGACTCAGTTTGCCAAATTCATCTTTCATTTGTTTTGGCAATGCTTACATTCCAAGCAAGGAATATCTGTGACATGTTTCACTGGAAAATACATTTCCCCCCCACCATTTATGTGGTTTCAGTGAGAATGATTTCACTGTAGAGTATGAAAGGATGAAAATGAAGTGATAAAAGTATATTTAAAATTTGAATACTTAAAATTTTCCAAGCCTGGGGGCTTTATATATATCATTTGTTCCTGGGGGTTTACAAATATCATCTTATTTAATCTATCCTGCAACTGTCTCAGATGAGCACCTATTACTAACCCTGGTTCACATATGAGAAACTAAAGTACTAGGTCACACAATCAAGTGGTGGACCTCTTTTCTATTTTGTTTTCCAGAGAGACTCTAACATGAGCATAGGATTTAGAGTCTTGCAGACCTGTGTTAAATACTGCTCCAGGGTTTAGCGCAGAGATTGCCCCTCATTCAAATATTAAATAAATGTCCAAGAAACAAACAAGCAAACACACAGAACAAAACAGAGTGTATCATTTTTGCTTTTGGAGGAAAAAGCAGGTCTTAACTCAGGGAGTCATTTCAGGATAAGGGAGGTTCTCTAGTAGAAAGATGACAGATGGACACAAAGAAGCATGGCAGATGCATGAATAAATGAATGTCTTAATAAACATTTACCTTGACCTGTTTCTCTTCAATGTAACACATGTAAACCACATAGATACTTCTTAGAAGTGATTCCAGGGAGGCACAGAGTCATTGTGGATAATATATAACCATGAGCATTTAATCCCTATTATCAGAAATCAGCTAGTGATTTTACCTGTTGAAGTATGAAGCTGAATCCAAATTGGTATTTCTTCCCCTTTATTGCCCACCCCCTCCCCATCCCTGGTCACTTTTGTAGAGAACTTACTTTCCTTTCCCTTATGTACATTTCCATCAAATACTATTTTAACGTGCTCATTACATTTTACTTTAAAAAAGTTCCTCAAAATTTCTTTCTTACTCCTACAAGGTATGGGTTGAATTGGTTTTATATGCCTAAATTAGATAAATTTAAATGCACAGAATTGCAATGTTGCTTGCAACTCTAAGGATTGAAAGCAAGTGAGCGTCTGAGATGCCTGTAGTGTCTGTATTTGTGTCTCTGCACCACAGGGACTTGGCCATAGAGCTGTTATCTATTTTCATTTGCTTGGTGTGGACTAGAGAATGTAAGATAAGTTATTGGCAAGTCAGGAAAAATACAAAACAGGATACTGATGTTTCTTATGATTATATTTTCAGGTTAAAATAGTCAATTTTTTTTAAAAAGATTTATTTATTTATTTATTTATTTTAGAGAAAGAGAGACATGGGGGAAGGGGCGGAGGGAGAGGGAGAGAATCTCAGACTCCCCACTGAGCATGGAGCCTGACATGTGGCTTGATTTCACAACCATGAGATCACGATCTCAGCTGAAATCAGGAGTCAGCCACCCCACAGATTGAGCCACCTAGGGGCCCCAAAACATTTTATTTTTTATAAAATCAAGTCTAGAGCTGGGAACTGCAATTGCCCATGGAAAAGATTATATTTTCTCCAAAAGCACAGATTCCATTTTTCTTTATGTATCACAACAATTCTTAAGAATTTTGAGGGTAGATTTTTTGTATATATGAATGTATTTTTTTAAAGTTCAGATAGATACTTTTCAGTATGAAATAAATCAATTAATTTTGAATTTCTAGATTGATTTTGCAGTACTGGTAGGGTTTCCTGTGTTTTTTTTTTTCAAAAATGAATTTTTATATAAAAGTAGAAAATAATAGTAACAACTTATTCCTAAGGAGTGGTATAGAGGAGAGGACAATAGGAAAGGAAGTAGGAAATACTAAGTGGAAGTCAGTTTTTCTTATTGAAACAGCAAGAGTTTGTGGAATTTTTAAGTATGAAATGGTATTCTCAAATCGCATATTCACATGTAAGAGTTACTTCCCTTATCTTCAATTTCTTAACTGAAGATTATTCCTACACTTAAAATGTTTATTTTTCAAAACTTTGGAAAGTTTGCTTGGTGCCTGATTTTTAAATAGTAGAATTATTGAAACAGAAATGTCAAAAATATTACAAAAAATTTGAATACTTAAAAAATTATAGGGTCATAAAATATAACTACCTCTCACTGATGAGGATTTTAAAAAACAACTTTACTCCAAGGTAATAAATTGACATTCACAGTTACAGTCTCCAACTGTTGTACAGAAAATTATATTGACAATAATAAGACCAAAGAAGGCTGGGGAAGCACCATTAATTTTAACTATATAGACAAGTGATTAGGTAGCCTGCATTGGTGAGTACCCAAGGGAACTTCTGTGAGATTGTATAACATGAAATTTATCTGGTTTATAACACGCACTTTCAAAGTAATTCTTTTAATGACTTTTCTAGGGAAGGCCCCCTCCTTGGGAGGCAATTTATTCATATTCCTTGGGAGATTTAAATAAATTGTATTCCATTAATTTAATAAACTTTCCAGTTTTTACAAAAGTGCCTTTTGGGAATAGAACATAGATCTTGGTATAGAGAGAAAGAGTACAAATAGAAAATATTATTATCAGCATTATAGTCAGTAAAGGCAGAAGTATGGTGGGGCAAGCCCTGACTGTCAAAGATAGTCCAATGATGTCTAATAATGTGACAAAGTTGGGAAATGGGGGAAGATGTAAAGTAAGAAAATAAACAGAAGGCAGTCTTTCACCGTGATGGAGATAGCTGTGTGTGTGTGTATGTGTGTGTGTGTGTGTGTGTGTGCGCGCGCACACGTGTGTGCCCATGCACGTGTGGGTATGTGATAAACAGGCCATATGTGATTTTTCATGTTCAACTACTTAGCTATTCATTTAGCTCCTCTATGCTGAGTCATCTTGCCTTTGGGCTGCACGGCACATGGAGAGGCTGTGATAAGAAGTTTAAGAAGGAGCCGGTAGCTTTTACACTTGCTTTAATGTCTACCATAAGTCTACTTGGCTCTGCCTCTTTAAGAGTTGAACCCAAGACCAGAGGAATATGCCATGCTATACATAAACACATAAAAAGCACACCCAAATAGGCAATTATGTGAAATAACCATAGAAGGAAACAACAAAATGTCGAATTTACCTGTTTGAATCTTTTTGCATCTCTTGACTTTTTTGTTTGCCCAGTTCCACTGGCTGTTCTTTCTGTCAGTTGATTTATTGCAGTACTATATGTATTATTTTTTTTAAGGTTTCTCTGATAAAGTGCCATGGACGAGGTGGCTTAAACAATAGAAATTTATTTTTTCCACAGCTGTGAGGGTAGAAGTCCAAGCTCAGGGTGTTGGTATGGCTGCTTTCATTCTGTAGCTTCTCTCCTGGCCTCTGGGTGGCCGTGTTCTCATTGTGCCCTTGTGGGACGTTTCCCGTGTGAATGCATGCTATCCATCCTAATGGCTGCCTACAAGGACACCGGTCATATTGGATCAGCATCACCCATATGACCTCATTTTACTTTAATTAGTTCTTTAACGGCTTTATCTCCAAGTGCAGTCACATTCTGAGGCACTGGACGTTCAGACCCACAACGTACAAGTTTTGGGGCGGACAGCAAATCTCAGCCCGTAACATTATTTTTTCCAGTTTTTACTCATGTGAATCAATTACTCACCCTCCTACAATTGAACTCTTTTGTGTGGCATCATATGATTGTTATGAATGTGGTATGAATTCAAGATATTCTGCTTCTATGGGAAGACAGTGATCTACAAGGTGTAGACTCCATTATGAAATATGCCCTCACATACTGGCCTCCTTTTCCATTGTATTGCCACTCCCTCCTTGTGGAATTAAGGCAGAAACTATTTGTTCAGTGAGATTTTAGGCAATTTGAATAGCCTCTTAGCATTATTCATGCTATGGATATCAAGAAATATCTAGACCAAATCTCTTGGATTGCTCATTTTGTACAAAGCCAGTCACCATGTGAAGACAAGACTCAAGTACCTGTAGTGGGGTTTATGTGGAGGGGAACTGAACAAGACTCAAGTACCTATAGTGGGGTTTATGTGGAGGGGAACTGAAGACTCCTGACCTCCACCAGCATCAGCTGCCTGACTTGTGAGTAAACCTCCTTGGTCGTGGATATTCCCTCCCCAGTCAAGCCTTCAGATAACCGTAACCCCATCTGACAGCCTCACTGTGGGCAAATAAGAGATCTCCTGCTGGAAAGATCCAGTTAAGACATTTCTGATTTCTGGACCCAGGAAACTGTGAGAGAATTGTTTCATGCATGTATTTTTATGTGTGCATTCTTGTCCCTTGTTTTTGTGCTTTTGTATGCATTCTTGTCCCTTATTGCCCCATGAATCAGTTTGGAATAACAAAATTTGATAGAAAGATATTCTGTTATCATTTTTAAACAATAAAAAATTCCCCAAGTATGTACTTCAAGTCGTTACTAGTCATACTTGTTTTACATTTCCACTGAATACATTCATTGTGATATTTAAAAATTTCTTAAGTTTTGTTACTGGTACATTTATCCATGAGACAATTCTGAGCAAATCAGAGAGAAGGAGCAAGGTGAGGGTGGTAGAATGAAATATGGCACAGAGAACAAAGAGATGGGGTGGCAGGGAGAGGAGAGGCAGATCAGGAGAAAAGCAAGAGATGGGGACAGAGATATTTGAAAAATGGAGAAGAAGCAGGGAGAAGAACAGGCAAACATTCTCAAAAATCAAGAAAACTGGATCAACGCATCCTGTCTTGATCTATGTTTAAATTACCTAAAATTAACCATTATAAAAATTTACATGGAGTTTTAAAAGTTATTACTTCCCAAGGGGGCTGTTTGCAATCTGGATTTCATCTGTAATTTTACAAAGGATGCAACAAAACAATTATTAATTTTAATTCTTTTTATTTTTTCTATTTTTTAAGAAAGAGAGATTGATTGAGAGACAGAGAGAGAAAGGAATTCTGATAAACTATTGAATTGTTCCCTGCCTGAGTTTGGGAGAGTATTATAGGTGGCAGTTCCCTCAAGACTCATCGAATGAAAATCTCCACCTTGGTGTAATCATTATCCTCTCATTGTAGAAGGAAAGACTGACTACACCATTAAACACCCTGTTTGCTGACTGAATCAAGAATACACGTGCACAGAACTTGTACGTTAGTAAACGTGAAATAAATGCTGATTTCTATTCTTATTAACAGATACATTTTTCTATTGAAGCTATCAGTAACTAAATTCACGGGCAGAATATATTATAGAATGTGTGGCTTAGGGCCACCTGGGTGGCTCAGTCTGTTGAGCATCTGACTCTTGGTTTCTGCTCAGGTCATGATCTCAGGGTGTGAGATTGAGCCCCACGTCGGGCTCCATGCTCAGCGGGGAGTCTGCTTGAGATTCTCTCTTCTTCTGCTCCCCCCCCAATATAAATAAATAAATCTTTTAAAAAAGAAAAAGACTGTGTGGTTTAAATGAGGCTGGAAGGTGTATCTCAATATATGTAAAATAAGTCCATAGAGGGAAAATGTACCATAAAATGTATGTCTAAGGTGGGTGAATGCTGCTTATTTTAGTTAGTTAACCTGTGGAATAAAGTAATAGGTAACATAACTGTGACATCCAAAAAACAATTATCTTCCTTTTTTTTATTTTTTATTTTATTTTTTTTACTTATTTGTTTCTCAGTAATAGAACCTGGGAATGTGGCTGAAATATGTAAGGTATTCACCAGATGTTTTCTGAATGAGAAATTACATGTGTATATGTATGTGTGTGTGTATGTGCTTGTGTTTGTTTGCCTGTGTGTGTGTGTGTGTGTGTGTGGACATGTACATGTAACTACCAAGGAAGAGTAAGTGCCCCAGTTGGAGCACTGGTGTAAAAAAATCTATAAGTACCTCTGGTTGCAACCATTTAGCTAAAGGAAGTAAGCTCTCTATTCACGGCAGGTGTCTCTCACGGCCACCTCCCAGCCCTCCCCTCTTCTGTCCCTAACGGCACCCCATCCATGTCCTTAATCATAATACATGGGCCCGTGGGAGTTTGAGGAGGCAGGTTAATTTCTGTAATTGTCTCATAATTTGAATGGTCTACAACAAATAACAGCAGTGGTTCTAAGGTGCTCACATCATGCAGCCAGGTGCCTCCTGGTTGAGTCTCCTCATTTTGGCAACTCCTGTTACTTGATACCTAGCGTTGATCAGGCAGTGCTATTATTAATTTCCTGCTGGGGTTCATGACATGGTCATCCCTAGTGCTGGACCTACATGGCTGAGCTCTGTGCCCACCAGTGGGGCTCAGAGGGGCTCCATTCAGAACCCTACGTCTCCTGTTGGGTGTTCGGGCTGGATTGGAGGCAGGAGAGGAGAAAGGACCCTGAGAATGAGTCCATATGATCATACGGTGGAGAGAGTTATTTTCATATAACTACTTATTTATTTTTCATTCATTCATATTTGCCCAATCTGAAATAGATCCAGGGCTAGACAGAGCCAATACAATGCTAACAGTAATTAAGATAATATAAATACTGTATTTCCACTGGTTTCCACCTGGATTGTGTCAGAAGAGCCCTGTTAACAAGGACGTGGTAACAGCCTGTCTTCCTGTTTCTGCTGGATGATTGCGGAAATACTTTACTCAGAAGAATTACATTGGGTTACCTCTTGCATTCTTAAGCACAGAGACATCTAGCTGTATTATTTATAACTAGGAACAATTACTGTTTGGGGAGACACTGCCCACTCATAAAAAGGCCTTCTTCAGCTGATAGCTTGTGAAGTACCTTAGGAAAAGTAATTTGGTTTTGATATAAAATATTAATTCTGATAAAATTGTATTTCAGCTTCTCAGTCTTCCAGCTATTAGCACCAAAATTTGAAAATCTCAGCTCCTTTGCTCCATATTCATTTGATTTGCGTGATGTTGTGCAAATTAAGAAATCTCCTTCCAGCACAGGGCAATTTCGTGTGGAGGTCGCAGGCTGATAAGCCGTTTTCTCCTTCGAGAACATTTACTTGTACCTCGTTTTTTTTTTTCTATAAAATGGAAATGCTTTTACATACAGCCTGCCACTTCATGCTGATATTGAATGAATAATTAAGACATATCTGAATGTTTTTTCTTCTTATTCCTAAGGAAAAGACACAATGAAAAAGTGGGATTGTGTAAATTCATGCTATCAGTAACTAAATTCAAGCTATCAGTAACTAAATTCACGGGCAGAATATATTATTGGGTTGACTTTCACATCCATCTTTTCTTTTTTTTTTTTTTTTTTTTTTCTTTTTTAAATTTTTTTATTGTTATGTTAATCCCCATACATTACATCATTAGTTTTAGATATAGTGTTCCATGATTCATTGTTTGTGCATAACACCCAGTGCTCCATGCAGAACGTGCCCTCCTCAATACCCATCACCAGGCTAACCCATCCTCCCAACCCCCTCCCCTCTAGAACCCTCCGTTTGTTTTTCAGAGTCCATCGTCTCTCATGGTTCTTCTCCCCCTCCGATTTCCCCCCCTTCATTCTTCCCCTCCTGCTACATTCTTCTTCTTCTTTTTTTCTTTCTTAACATATATTGCATTATTTGTTTCAGAGGTACAGATCTGAGATTCAACAGTCCTGCACAATTCACAGCGCTTACCAGAACACATACCCTCCCCAGTGTCCATCACCCAGTCACCCCATCCCTCCCACCCCACCCCCCACTCCAGCAACCCTCAGTTTGTTTCCTGAGATTAAGAATTCCTCATATCAGTGAGGTCATATGATACATGTCTTTCTCTGTTTGACTTATTTCGCTCAGCATAATACCCTCCAGTTCCATCCACGTCGTTGCAAATGGCAAGATCTTATTCCTTTTGATGGCTGCATAATATTCCATTGTATATATATACCACATCTTCTTTATCCATTCATCTGTTGATGGACATCTTGGCTCTTTCCACAGTTTGGCTATTGTGGACATTGCTGCTATAAACATCGGGGTGCACGTAGCCTTTCGGGTCCCTACTTTTGTATCTTTGGGGTAAATACCCAGTAGTGCAATTGCTGGATCATATGGTAGCTCTATTTTCAACTTTTTGAGGAACCTCCATACTGTTTTCCAGAGTGGCTGCACCAGCTTGCATTCCCACCAACAGTGTAGGAGGGTTCCCCTTTCTCCGCATCCCCGCCAACATCTGTCCTTTCCTGACTTGTTAATTTTAGCCATTCTGACTGGTGTGAGGTGGTATCTCATTGAGGTTTTGATTTGGATTTCCCTGATGCCGAGCGATATTGAACACTTTTTCATGTGTCTGTTGGCCATTTGGATCACATCCATCTTTTCAATCATCTTTGCTGATTTTCTGTATTACAGTGATTATGCAATCTTTAAGGTTATTGTTATTTAGATCTGTGATTTGATTTTTTTTTTCTTCATTTGGCTCAATATTCTAATCTAAGGTCTCCTATTTGAATAATAAAAGTCCTACGTGGCTCTTCTTTTTCTGCCATTATAAGATCCTTATAGGTACATACCACACATCTTTTAAACAGAGGAAAGCCTGTCTGTCATTCACACAGTCAGGATGGGAGGGAAATTTTTATATTACTGGCCAGACTATTTCACTGAGTCCAATTTCACAAGCCATTATTAACACTCCGAAAGGGAAAGTTAATTTGAATGTCTATCATACTCTAGAAAGGGGGTCCAAATATTGGGAAAAATTACTCAGTTGACCTCTTAGAAAGGTCAGACAGATGGAAGGTGAATTCATATTTTTAATAAATAAGGTGGGGGGATTGTCTCAGTTATTCATCAAGAATTTCAACAGTTTCCTCATTGTCCTCAGAGCAGTGCTAGAACAGATCCTGGGAAGCAGTAAGGCGGCTCAGAGAGCTCTGTCATGAACCCAGAGATAAACGAGAATATGCAGGAAACATGGAACAAGCTTCGGGTAACTAGAAAGAAACTCAAGAGCTGTGGCGTTGTGAACTCAGTGTCCAGAGTGCCAACAGACAGACGTGATTCCCGCATGCATGTTGTCCTTGGCCACAAATTCAGTGTATTAAACAATTAAGAATAGCACCGGGTCGGGAGGGGAGGCGCTGTTCCTGCTGGTGGCCATGACTCGATAGATATTGAAGCCAAATGTGGGGCACCTGGGTGGCTCAGTCGGTGAAGCGTCTGTCTTCAGCTCAGGTCGTGATCTCAGCGTCCTGGGATCGACCCCCGCGTCCCCCAGGGTCGGGCTCCTTGCTCAGCGGGGTGTCTGCTTCTCCTTCTCCCTCTGCTGCTCCCCCTGCATGTGCTCTCTCTGTCAAATAAATAAAATCTTTAAAAAAAAAAGCCAAGTGTAAATTGTTAGCTTTTTCTCCTCCTTCTCCTCCTCCTCTTCCTCCTTCTCCTTCCTAACCCCTCACCCTCTCTTTCACATCCATCTTTTCAAAGTGGAGAAAGACTTTATGGTGAAATAACCAGAATTTACGCTTCTCAGGTCAGAAGCAACAGAAGTCAGATGCTGTCTGACAGGTGAGTGTGGAGGTGGGCAGGTGAAGTCCACAGAGCAGTAATAGGGACACCGCTACTCTACGGCCCCTGTCGCCAGCACTGTTGAGATCTGCACTCACTGCTTCTGGGACACGTTGCCCTTGAGAGATTAACTGGGCTTCATGAGCCTGCACAATAGTCAGTATCCAAACAAGAATGTTAGAGCAAAGCTATCTGACTCCAAAACCCAAACGCTTCACCACTACAAGATACCCTGTTACAAGATTGAAAGAGTTGGAATTGTTTCCAGGGGAGGAAGGTATTCTGACTTCTTCAGCAAGAAGTCCAGAAGGGCTTTGCCTTTTAAACTAAATTTTGAGGGGCGCGTGGGTGGCTCTATTGGTTGAGCACCTGACTCTTGATTTTGGCTCAGGTCATGATATTGGGGTCGTAGGATCGAGCCCCACGTCTGCTCTGCATTCAGCGGGGAGTCAGCTTGAGATGCTCTCTCTCCCTCTGCCCCTCCTCTTGCTTGTGCTCTCTCTCTCTCTCTAAAATAAATAAATAAATCTTAAAAAACAACAACAACTAAATTTTGAGACTTTATGGAGGACCCTGAAGAAAGAGATTATTTCAGGGGACATTATGGTTCAATACTTGAAATCTTGTGACTAAGACCATTTATTGCCCTTAAGTGTGAAAGAAAAGCAAGGCTTGAAGAAGGCTCTATGGTATGCATGAGCTCTGCATTCTCCTCTGCATTTTCCACTTTTTTTATTTTATTTTTTTTATTGTTATGTTAATCCCCATACATTACATCATTAGTTTTAGATATAGTGTTCCATGATTCATTGTTTGTGCATAACACCCAGTGCTCCATGCAGAACGTGCCCTCCTCAATACCCATCACCAGGCTAACCCATCCTCCCAACCCCCTCCCCTCTAGAACCCTCAGTTTGTTTTTCAGAGTCCATTGTCTCTCATGGTTCTTCTCCCCCTCCGATTTCCCCCCCTTCATTCTTCCCCTCCTGCTACATTCTTCTTCTTCTTTTTTTCTTTCTTAACATATATTGCATTATTTGTTTCAGAGGTACAGATCTGAGCCTCCTTATCCCTTCAGGAGAGGTTGACTTTAAGCAACACTTGTCACCAGTCACTGGGCCTGAGTGGACAGGAGAGCTCTCCCTAGTGCCCACGGTTTGATCTGCCCCTGGGATAAAGTTCTGTCCTCTTTATTAATGATTTACGTGAACAACACCAATGGCACAGAATTTCAGGGAATGTGAAGCCAGCAGGAATAGCTAGAATAGTAGTTAATAAATCAGGTCCTCAAATATCTTAACAGAGTTGAGTTATGTACAGCATCTACCAAGATTGAAAATAGAATGATATAACCAAAGTGAATGTCAAGTTCTTCATTTGTGTCTAGTTAAGTAACCACAAAAACACAAAATAATGTGGCAAGGCTTAGCGGGTGCTTTAATGAAAATTTAGAGGTTTTATACGATAGAACTATAGAAATTTCACCAGAAGAAACCATTTATTACAGATGTATACAACTCCTGGAAGATCCATCATTTAAAAAAAAAAAAAAAATCTGACTTCTGTGACTCTTTATCAGATTGGTGACACTTAGGCAAAGTGAGCCTGCATTAGAAGTTAAATGCTAAGTATAGGGCAGTCACAGTCCTTCTTTCTTGAGAGTCTGAAGCAAGCAAGAATTACTTTTGAAGGAGCCAATCTAGTTGATAAGGCTCTCAAAATCATGCCACACAGCCAGTAGGGGGAGAATGAGTATGTTAAAAGGATGGAAATTGAGTACATTGAGTGAAATTCAATCCAAACCTCGTCTTGTACAGGATATACAATTGAGACTTGGTCTTTTCTTCATAAGGAAAGAAAATTTTCCCTTGGCCCTGTTCATATGTGAACTGGGAACTCATTTTGAAGGTTTAGGTTGGTGATTCAGAAATACGGGCCCGACAGCAGGTGGTGGTAGATTGGATGGTAGATTGGACCAGTCAGATGCTGTGAGCAGTGCTCAGCATGGATGGCACTGAGAGGGGCCGGAATACACGCACATCCGAGAGGACCAGCCGTTGGCCATTCAGTACAAGTCTGCCCCCATCCCTCTCTTTCTTGCTCTGCTTGGTGGACTACAAACTCTTCTCTTTGAACCCTTTCAAAGTAAGCAATCCAGAGCGGCAGAAGTGCTAAAAGTGTGGCATGAAGCCTACACTGACCACAGAAGGGATCCCACGGATGTGTGTATTGCTAGGGGAGACCCTCGCATGTTTTCCCTGATCCATCTGGGGCCCGTAGACGATGACCAGCGTGCTGCATCCTCCATCTGCTCTCAGGGCAGAGGGGCGTGACAGAAGAGAGTCTGTAGAGCAGCGATGGAAATGCCGCTACCACATGTGAAAAGGCTGCACGGACAGACTGAAAATTCCTCTATCAAAAATGTTTGCATTTAGACACTTGCCAGTTAACTCTAACCTTCAATATATGAGATAATTGGAAGCAGAGTTTCCATGGCAAGAACAAAAACACAAAAATGAATGAAGTATTTTGGTGTGCTGTTAGCAAACGTGCTTTTTGTTAAAAAGACAAGCATACTTTTAATGAACAGAAGCATCTTAATAGGAGAAGTTGACCTCATCTGACAGGCAGTTGGGCTTGTTTCAATTAGGATAGAGGTCCTCATCTTAACAGCAATTAGAGCATGGGCTGAATGAACACAGAGGCTGTGTTCATTGGAAGCAAGGGGTGCTCTTAAATACAACAGATGATCAATAGGCGTGATACAGAAAAGAGGCCATCCGTCAACTTTAGTTTCGACACACAATTCAGTTTACATAAAATACTTTAATGGACATAAAGCTAGGGTGCTTCCTGAGAACAAAAGGAAACATCTACTTTAATACAGGTCCTCTTATTTCTCTTATCCTATTGAACAAATTGTTGTAGTTCAGTGTATGGTCTGGGCTTTCTTTCCAATGCTTCCTTCCCATGGTTTGTAACCCACAGCAAACGGAGTCTTCATTAATTACAAAGCATAATTCGCAACAGGTTATTACAAGGATAATGTGGAAGGTCATATTTCCTTTGCTTATTTTTTGTATGGCCACTATCTCCAGGGTGATATAAACTACAGGATTTTGATGGAATTTTTGTTCTAAAATACTGTAATCAGTAAAATATTGTTCATACTTTCTGAGAAATTGTCTATTTGCCATTACATGCAAATGAAATCTATTTACATCCTTCGGTTTTCTTTTTGTGGAATTTTATTGCGCTCTTACTAACAATCAAAAAGAAATGTTTATATTAACATTAATAGCTTGGATGATAGTTAGTACAACATATAATAATTTCTTTAGGTAAATTGCATATTTTTTGACTACCTTAAAAAATCTGTGCCTGGGAGGGAAATGTGTTCCTGCCAAATAAGTTTTGGAATCAGAAAATGTTTTCTTGCTAGTTTCTTTTCAAAGTCAACAGTGTTTTATTATCTTTTAAAAATGGGTTATTTTTATTATTTTTTTCATGTCAAGAAAACTCTATCAGAAGAATTTCTGATAAAATGTTTGCTTATGCAAGAGGAATGGACACGTGCACAGACTCACACAGAGGGACAGACAGAGACACAGGTAACATAGCTATCTGCCCCGCTCTAAGACCCAGAAATGTCCGGGCAAATCTGAGGTATGTTTGGGGTGGGTTGCCTGTAGCTTCCCGTCAAGCGAAGTGGTTTTCCTGGATGGCTGGTGCTTGTACACCCAGCATGTGTGGCTGGACGCTTAGTCACTGTGGGCTGACCAGAGCAGCAGGGTCTCCGTGGCCTCAGGAATTCATGCCTGAACGGTAAGAATGCAGGTCTGTGTGCAGCCAGAAGGGCTGGTTTCTAGAGTGCTTCTTCGGGGAGATACTGCGTGCCTTTATGTCATTCTGCTACGTGGTCGGATAACTGGAACACAGGAAGTGTTCAGTCAACATGTGTTAAATGAGTCCATTATCGAACGAGAGTTAATTAAATTAACGGGGTGTATCCATAGTGACTGCCTTCGTACTTTGAATGTTTCAAATGCTGGCTCAGTGAGATTGGGGAATATTGTCCAAGGAACTGAGCCTTGGCCAGATGCAGCAGCAAGTAATTTGCAGTCTTCAAGTGCTGCCCTGGGAAGGAATTATGAACCAACTGCAGAGTAACACTCACCTATGACCTAATGGTCTAGGTCTTGTGAGCTCAAGGTGGGACTCAGGTGTTCTCCACCCCACTCTTTCAGGGGGGCTCCATGAGCATGAGCACCTGTGGATATGGTGAGGCATGAGGTCTGCCACCCTTGCCAGAAGCTAAAAAGCAATCGAAGCGGAACCACCATAAGGGGCAACCTACTGAGGCTCGCGGTGTGGTCTAGAAGGTGCAGAGCTGGACCTTGAGGGAGAGTCAGGGGCATGATGCTCAAGGCCCAGCACACGGGAAAACTGTCTGTGGAGTGGTCAGGCTTTGAGATAGAGAGGGATCTAGGGGCGAAGAAAATCTACTCCATTTTTCTCAAAGAATAGAACAGAAATGATAATTTACTTTATCTGCATGTAAACCAAGCTGTGAGCTAGGAATCAGGGTCATCTGTCCAATTAGCTCTTCTTTCCTCTCGTGGAGAGACGAAGTCTGTGCTATTTGCTAACTGATTAAGCACGACTACCGTTCAGTCCCGAGAAGTCTTGCTCTGGAGGGCTCTCCTGTTGTGCTCTGTGCAGAATGTGATCAAATAATTGACTCGGCAGCTTCTTCCGACACCTGCCTCTTCCACCTTCAAGGAATATCCCTTTGCAGAAAAGTTGGTGTAATGGGAAGAGCTGACTTTATTATTATAGCCCAATCATAAGACTGATAATTCAAGCCCTATTTAGACCTCTTGGGAATAAGAACCGTAGAAGCAGCAAATCTTTAACAAGTTCCTGGGTCTGGTTTGTGGCAACAGTTTTTCTTCCAGTCAGGCCAAAAATGCTGAGGATTATTTCCCTTCTACATGTTGCTCCTAGAATCAATTTTAATTTTTACTGGCAGAGTAGAAATACTTAGATAAGAAATAAAATAAATTATGAGATTTGAAGTACAGCAAATATGAACATTAGGTGTCAAGTACTGTACAATGTTCCATAAAACTAGAGAAGATGACTATATTTACAGTAATAAGTAACCGTGATTGCAGAGGATTAAGTGTAACTAACCATACTATGGTTTAAAAGGAGCCATTGATTGTGGGGTTTGGGGGTTGAAGAGAAGGGTTAGGGGATGGGATGCAAAGTATGTGATATTTGAAAGATTCAGAAGAAGTACTTCATTTGACAGAAATGATAGGCAAGACTTTCCAGATTGAATACTTATTTGATGGATCGAAAAGGAAAAAAGAGAGGATCAGGTATTATCCTGGATTGGCTAGCTTTAAAAGGCTTATTACCAAGCCCAGTTCCCTTCAAAACCCCAGTGCCATGACACGCACTGACATTTCCTCCCCGATGCTTGTTCGTAGGGCTGCACTAGCTCCGGCTGAAACGTTTTGATACAACAGAAACACATCTTCCTGGAGGTGTTTACTAAGCCATTATGAGGCTATGGAATGCTTTCTGAGGCAGTCTTTAAATGCTGCCAGGAAAACGAGTTTCAGGATGCCGTCCAGAATTTTCTGTAAAACCTGTTTGCTCATACCTGTTTTTGTTTTGTTTTGGTAAACCTGAAAACAAGAGCTGATAGTTATTTGGACACGTGCTCCTAAGTAAATATGTCATCCAAAGGATATGGAAGGTTAATAGAGGGAAGATATGTTTTTTTTTTCTAGAGTTTTAAGCTGTTACTTCCAGCATGGGAACAGTGTGACCTTAGTTCCCACAGGCTTTAGTAATTGTGAGTTTAGGAAATGGGTCACACTCACAGGAGTAATCTGATTCACTGTCTTCTTGCCCGTCCCTTGGCATTGGACTCTGCTGGGCTCTCTTGCTGGTGAGGATGTAACCATAGATCACTCTGAGATACCAAGCACATGCAGGTCTTTGGGGGAGTTCCTCCCACATTGCAGCAGATACATGTGTATACTTACATGATACTGTATTTGTTTGCAGACACGTATGCTCTTGCCTCTGGAAAATGTATGGCTAACCCACATCACTGCCATTCCTCCTGGAATTTGAGGTATAATTTACATCCAATGAAAATGACCCTTTATCAGCATACAGTTCTGTCAGTGTTAACAAACATTTATAACTGTAAGCACCACCACAATCAAAATACTGAATATTTCCAATACACTGCAGAGTTGCTTAGTGCCCCCTTTTGGAACAACTACTGTTCCAACCCTCGAATATTGCCTCTTCCCTCAGAACGTCACATAAATGGAATCACACAATACAAATCCTCCTGTCTGGCTTCTTGAACCCAGTGTAATGCTTTTGAGATATACTCATTTTGTTGATTATATCAGTTTTATTTGTTTATTTATTTGCTTATTTATTTACTGAATGATATTCCATTTAAGAATATTCCACATTTGTTTATCCATCCAGAAGTTGATGAACTTTTTTTTTTTTCCAACACAAGTCTTTCTGTAGACACATATTGTCACTTTTCTTGTTTAACGGGCCAGCAATGGGATTGTTGGGTTGTATTGTAGTATCTTTTTTTTTTTAAGATTTTATTTATTTAGGGGCAGTCGTTAAGCGTCTGCCTTCGGCTTAGGTCATGGTCCCAGGGTCCTGGGATCGAGCCCCGCATTGGGCTCCCTGCTCTGCGGGAAGCCTGCTTCTCCCTCTCCCACTCCCTCTGCTTGTGTTCCCTCTCTCGCTGTGTCTCTCTCTGTCAGATAGATAAATAAAATCTTAAAAAAAAAAAGATTTTATTTATTTATTTGAAAGAGAGCACAAGCAGGGGGGAAGGGTAGAGGGAGAAGCAGACTCCCCGCTGAACAGGGAGCCTGATGCGGAACTCGATCTCAGGACCCCGGGATCAGGACCTGAGCTAAAGGCAGAAGCTTAACTGACTGAGCCACCCAGGAATTTAAAAAGCTGTCCAACTGTTTTCCAAAATGTCTTTAGCATTTTGCATGAAGTGAAAGTTCCAGGGGCTCCATATCTTCTCCAGTACTTGCTATTGTTAGCTAGATTTTAGTTGTTTGTTGTTTGTTTTGGTTTGGTTTGGTTTTATTAGTTTATTTAGTTTGGCCACTTTGATAGGTATGATTAGTATCTAATAGTGACTTCAATTTCCCTTATCTTAATCACTAATTATTTTCAATATATTTTCATGTCATTATCTGTTTCTTTTTGTTAAAGTGTCATCACATATTTTTCATATAACTATATATGTATCTATAATATGTGTATGTGCAGGTATGTGTGTTACTACAGATTATTATGTTAGTACATATATTATATGTATGTTAGATCCTTTACCAGATAGGTATTTTGAATATATTCTATCTCGGTTTTCATGTTTTTCTTTTCCTTAACTGTATCATTTGAAAAGTGAATTTTACAAATTTAAATGAATTTCAGTTTATCAAAATAAATCATTTTTTTTAATGGTTTTGTGCTTTCTGTTTGAACCAAGGTTAAAAATATTTTTTTTCTAAATTTTCCTGTAGAAGTTATAGGTTTTAAGAGTCTTTATAATAGTCTTTAATCTCCTTATTTTTACATGTCATAACATATAACTAATTAATACCTTTTTAAATTTGATCCATTTCATATTATTTTTACATGTCATAGTATCTGTATATATATATATATAAATTTTTTATTAAATGTATTATCTTTTTTTTCACAGAATTGTTTATTCCAGACGACCAGTCTCAGTTACTACATGCTGACTTTTTAAAAATTTTTATTGTTATGTTAATCACCATACATTACATCATTCGTTTTTGATGTAATGTTCCATGATTCATTGTTTATGTATAACACCCAGTGCTCCATGCAGAACGTGCCCTCTTTAATTATCTTTTAATTTGAAACAATTATAAGTTGATGAGAAGCTGCAACTATTTTGTACAGGGAGGTTCCTTGTACCCCCAATCATTTTCTCCACCAGTAACATCTCCCATAACTATCATATAATATTAAAGACAGGAAATTGACATTGAGTTTATTCATATTTCACCAGCCTTACATACATTCCTGTTTGCATGGTGTGTGAACAAACATGAAAGGTGGTAACATTTGTACATTAGGATGCAGAACAGATCCATCCCCTCACAGCTCCCTATACTTTGCCTTCATTCCCCCACACACTGCCCCACTCCTTCCCTAAGCCCTGGCAATTGCTAGTCTGTTCTCCATCTCTAATTTTGTTATTTCAAGAATTTTGTAGAAGGACAATCCTACAGTATATACTTTTAGGATTTGCTTTTTTTTAAGGTTTTTATTTTATTTTTATTTTTTGGAGAGAAAGAGAGAGTGCACGTGAGTGGAGGGAGGGGCAGAGGGAAAGGAGAGAGAAAGTCTCAAGAAGGCTCTGTGCGGAGTGTGGATCCCAACACAGGGCTCAATCTCATGACCCTGAAATCATGACCTGAGCCAAAATCAAGAGTCGGTCACCTAACCAACTGAGCCACCCAGGTGCCCCAGTATTTGCTTTTTTTAAAAAAATTAAGCATAAAGCCTTGCAATCCATCCAAGTCATTTTGTTTATCTATGTTCTGTTCCATGGCTTGGATGTATCAAAGTTTAACTGTTCACTCACTGAAGGACACCTGAGTTATTTCCAGTTTGGGACCAGCACAAAGGAAAGTGCTATTAACATTCATGTAGAGATTTAGGTCAGGTCATTTTTCATTTTTCCGGAATAAACGTTTCAGTAGAGCAATTGCTGAGTCATATGGTTGGTTGCCTGTTCAGATTTTCTAAGGAAGTGCTAAACTGTATCCTAGAGTTCCATTTTACCTTCCCCCTAGCAATGGATGGTGATTACATTTTCCCCACATCCTCACCAGCATGTGGTGTTATCATTACCTTTAATTTAGCCATTCTGATAGGAGTGTGGTTATTTCTAATTTCAGTCTTAATTTCCATTTCCATAGTGATATTGGACATTTTTTATATGCTTGTCTGCCATTTGCTAAAATATATCTTCTTGTCTTTATACATTTTCTAATTAGATCTTTCTCCTGTTACATTGTGGGAGATCCATATAGATTCTGGACACAAGTCCTATGTTCCATAAGTGGTTTGGTAATATTATCCCCCAGTCTGTAGCTTGTCATTTCATACTCTTAACAGAGTTTTTCACAGACCAAATAATAGTCACAACAACAATAGTAATGTCTACAACCAAGTCACCTGCACTAGATTTGAGGAATTTCTCGTTTTTTACACGAATGTTCTTTTTTTAGTTTTACATCTTTAAATATATATATATAATTATTTATTTATTTTATTTATTATTTTTTAAATGCATTTTTTTTAATTATGCTATGTTAGTCACCATACATTACATCATTAGTTTTTGATGTAGTGTTCCATGATTCATTGTTTGCGTATAACACCCAGTGCTCCATGGAATATGTGCCGTCGTTAATACCCATCGCCAAGCTAACCCATCCCTCCACCCCCTCTCCTCTGAATCCCTCAGGTTGTTTTCTGTAGTCCATAGTCTCTCATGGTTCATCTCTCCTTCTGATTTCCCCCCCTTCATTTTTCCCTTCCTTCTCCTAATATCCTCCATGCTATTCCTTATGTTCCACATATAAATGAAACCATATGATAATTGTCTTTCTCTGCTTGACTTATTTTCCTTAGCATAATCCCCTCCAGTTCCATCCATGTTGATGCAAATGGTGGTTGTTCATCCTTTCTGATGGCTGAGTAATATTCCATTGTATATATGGACCACATCTTCTTTATCCATTCATCTGTTGAAGGGCATCTCGGCTCCTTCCACAGTTTGGCTATTGTGGACATTGCTGCTATGAACATTGGGTGCATGTGCCCCTTCTTTTCACTACATCATATCTTTGGGGTAAAAAGCCAGTAGTGCAATTGCTGGGTCATAGGGTAGCTCTATTTTTAACTTTTTGAGGAACCTCCATACTGTTTTCCCAAGTAGCTTTACCAACTTGCATTCCCACTGACAGTGTAAAAGGTTTTCCCTTTCTCCACATACTCTCCAACATTTGTTGTTTCCTGTCTTTTTTTTTAATTTTTTACTGTTCTGTTAATCACCATACATTACATCATTAGTTTTAGATATAGTGTTCCATGATTCATTGTTTGTGCATAACACCCAGTGCTCCATGCAGAACGTGCCCTCTTTAATACCCATCACCAGGCTAACCCATCCTCCCACCCCCCTCGCCCCTAGAACCCCCAGTTTTTTTTCAGAGTCCATCATCTCTCATTGTTCTTCTCCCCCTCTGATTTCCCCCCCTTCATTCTTCCCCTCCTGCTACATTCTTCTTCTTTTTTTTTTTCCTTAACATATATTGCATTATTTGTTTCAGAGGTACAGATCTGTGATTCAACAATCTTGCACAATTATCAGCGCTCACCATAGCACATACCCTCCACAATGTCTATCACCCAGCCACCCCATCCCTCCCACCCCCCACCACTGCAACAACCCTCAGTTTGTTTCCTGAGATTAAGAATTCCTCATATCAGTGAGGTTATTTGATACATGTCTTTCTCTGATTGAATTATTTCACTCAGCATAACAATCCAGTTCCATCCACGTCGTTGAAATTGGCAAGATCTCATTCCTATTGATGGCTGCATAATATTCCATTATATATATCTATGTCTATCTATAACTATCTATCTATCTATCTAACTATCTATCTATCTATCTATCTATATATATACCACATCTCCTTTATCCAGTCATCTGTCGATGGACATCTTGGCTCTTTCCACAGTTTGGCTATTGTGGACATTGCTGCTATAAACATCGGGGTGCACATACCCCTTCGGATCCCTACATTTCTATCTTTGGGGTAAATACCCAGTAGTGCAATTGCTGGATCGTATGATAGCTCTATTTTCAACTTTTTGAGTAACCTCCATACTGTTTTCCAGAGTGGCTGCACCAGCTTGCATTCCCACCAACAGTGTAGGAGGGTTCCCCTTTCTCCACATCCCTGCCAACATCTGTCGTTTCCTGACTTGTTAATTTTAGCCATTCTGACTGGTGTGAGGTGGTATCTCATGGAGGTTTTGATTTGGATTTCCCTGATGCCCAGTGATGTTGAGCACTTTTTCATGTGTCTGTTGGCCATTTGGATGTCTTCTTTGGAAAAATGTCTGTTCATGTCTTCTGCCCATTTCTTGATTGGATTCTTTGTTCTTAGGGTGTTGAGTTTGAGAAGTTCTTTATAGATTTTGGATACTAGCCCTTTATCTGATATGTCATTTGCAAATATCTTCTCCCATTCTGTCGGTTGTCTTTTGGTTTTGTTGACTGTTTCTTTTGCTGTGCAAAAGCTTTTTATCTTGATGAAATCCCAGTAGTTCATTTTTGCCTTTGGCGATGTTTCTAGGAAGAAGCTGCTGCGGCTGAGGTCGAAGAGGTTGCTGCCTGTGTTCTCCTTTAGGATTTTGATGGACTACTGTCTCACATTTAGGTCTTTCAACCATTTTGAGTCTATTTTTGTGTGTGGTGTAAGGAAATGGTCCAGTTTTATTCTTCTGCATGTGGCTGTCCAATTTTCCCAACACCATTTATTGAAGAGACTGTCTTATTTCCATTGGACATTCTTTCCTCCTTTGTCAAAGATTAGTTGACCATAGAGTTGAGCGTCCATTTCTGGGCTCTCTATTCTGTTCCATTGATCTATGTGTCTGTTTTTGTGCCAGTACCATACTGTCTTAATGATGACAGCTTTGTAATAGAGCTAGAAGTCCGGAATTGTGATGCCTCCAGCTTTGCTTTTCTTTTTCAACATTCCTCTGGCTATTCAGGGTCTTTTCTGGTTTCATAAAATTTTAGGATGATTTGTTCCATTCTTTGAAAAAAGTGGATGGTATTTTGATGGGGATTGCATTGAATGTGTAGATTGCTCTAGGTAGCATTGACATCTTCACAATATTTGTTCTTCCAATCCATGAGCATGGAACGTTTTTCCATTTCTTTGTGTCTTCCTCAACTTCTTTCATGAGTATTTTATAGTTTTCTGAGTACAGATCCTTTGTTTCTTTGGTTAGATTTATTCCTAGGTATCTTATGGTTTTGGGTGCAATTGTAAATGGGATCGACTCCTTAATTTCTCTTTCAGAGAAACAAGACAGAAGTCTTGTTGTTGGTGTATAGGAATGCCACTGATTTCTGTGCATTGATTTTATATCCTGCCACTTTACGGAATTCCTGTATGAGTTGTAGCAGTTTTGGGGTGGAGTCCTTGGGTTTTCCACATAAAGTATTATATCATCTCCAAACAGTGAGAGTTTGACTTCTTCTTTGCCGATTTGGATGCCTTTGATTTCTTTTTGTTGTCTGATTGCTGTGGCTAGGACTTCTAATACTACGTTGAAAAGCAGTGGTGATAGTGGACATCCCTGCCGCGTTCCTGACCTTGGGGGAAAGCTCTCAGTTTTTCCCCATTGAGAATGATATTCACTGTAGGATTTTCATAGATGGCTTTTATAATATTGAGGTATGTACCCTCTATGCCTATACTCTGAAGAGTTTTGATCAAGAAAGGTTGCTGTACTTTGTCAAATGCTTTTTCTGCATCTATTGAGAGGATCATATGATTCTTGTTTTTTCTTTTCTTAATGTATTGTATCATGCTGATTGATTTGCGGATGTTGAACCAACCTTGCAGCCCAGAGATAAATCCGACTTGGTCGTGGTGAATAATCCTTTTAATGTACTGTTGGATCCTATTGGCTAGTATTTTGGTGAGAATTTTTGCATCCGTGTTCATCAAGGATATTGGTCTGTAATTCTCCTTTTTGATGGGGTCTTTGTCTAGTTTTGGGATCAAGGAAATGGTGGCCTCATAAAATGAGTTTGGAAGTTTTCCTTCCATTTCTATTTTTTGGAACAGTTTCAGAAGAATAGGTATTAATTCTTCTTTAAATGTTTGGTAGAATTTCCCTGGGAAGCCATCTGGCACTAGGTTTTTGTTTGTTGGGAGATTTTTGATGACTGCTTCAATTTCCTTAGGTTGTAGGTCTGTTCAGGTTTTCTATTTCTTCCTGGTTCAGTTTTGGTAGTTGATACATCTCTAGGAATGCATCCATTTCTTCCAGGTTATCTAATTTGCTGGCATAGAGTTGCTCATAATATGTTCTTATAATTGTTTGTATTTCTTTGGTGTTGGTTGTGATCTATCCTCTTTCATTCATGATTTTGTTGATTTGGGTCATTTCTCTTTTCTTTTCGCTAAGTCTGGACAGGGGTTTATCATCTTGTTAATTCTTTCAAAGAACCAGCCCCTAGTTTTGTTGATCTGTTCTACTGCTCTTTTGGTTTCTATTTCATTGATTTCTTCTCTGATCTTTATTATTTCTCTTCTCCTGATGGGTTTAGGCTTTATTTGCTGTTCTTTCTCCAGCTCCTTTAGGTGTAGGGTAAGGTTGTGTATTTGAGACCTTTCTTGTTTCTTGAGAAAGGCTTGTATTGCTATATACTTTCCTCTTAGGACTGCCTTTGCTGCATCCTAAAGATTTTGAATAGTTGTGTTTTCATTTTCATTGGTTTCCATGAATTTTTTTAATTCTTCTTTAATTTCCTGGTTGACCCATTCATTCTTTAGTAGGATGCTCTTTAGCCTCCATGTATTTGAATTCTTTCCGACTTTCCTCTTGTGATTGAGTTCTAGTTTCAAAGCATTGTGGTCTGAAAATAGGCAGGGAATGATCACAATCTTTTGGTACCAGTTGAGACCTGATTTGTGACCTAGGATGTGATCTATTCTGGAGAATGTTCCATGGGCACTAGAGAAGAATGTGTATTCTGTTGGTTTGGGATGGAATGTTCTGTGAAGTCCATTTGGTCCAGTGTGTCATTTAAAGTCTTTATTTCCTTGTTGATCTTTTGCTTAGACGATCTGTCCATTTCAATGAGGGGGGTGTTAAATTCCCCCACTATTATTTTATTGTTGTCAATGTGTTTTTTTGCTTTTGTTATTAATTGCCTTATATAATGGGCTGCTCCCATATTAGGAGCATAGATGTTTACAATTGTTAGATCTTCTTGTTGGATAGATCCTTTAAGTAGGATATAGTGTCCTTCCTCATCTCTTATTACAGTCTTTAGTTTAAAATCTAATTTGTCTGATATGAGGATTGCCACCCCAGCTTTCTTTTGGTGTCCATTAGCATAGCATGGTAAATGGTTTTCCACCCCCTCACATTCAATCTGGGGGTGTCTTTGGGTTTAAATGAGTCTCTTGTGGACAGCATATGGATGGGTCTTGTTTTTTTTTTTTATCCAATCTGATAGCCTGTGTCTTTTGATTGGGGCATTTAGCCCATTTACATTCAGGGTAACTTTTGAAAGATATGAACTTAGTGCCATTGTATTGCCTGTAAGGTGACTGTTACTGTATATTGTCTGTGTTCCTTTCTGGTCTATGTTGCTTTTAGGCTCTCTCTTTGCTTAGAGGATCCCTTTCAATATTTCTTGTAGGGCTGGTTTTGTGTTTGCAAAATCCTTTACTTTTTGTTTGTCCTGGAAGCTTTTTATCTCTCCTTCAATTTTCAATGACAGCCTAGCTGGATATAGTATTCTTGGCTGCATATTTTTCTCATTTAGTGTTCTGAATATATCCTGCTAGTCCTTTCTGGCGTGCCAGGTCTCTGTGGATAGGTCTGTTGCCAATCTAATGTTTCTACCATTGTAGGTTACATATCTCTTCTCCCGAGCTGCTTTCAGGATTTTCTCTTTGTCTCTGAGACTCGTAAGTTTTACTATTAGATGTCGGGGTGTTGACCTATTTTTATTGATTTTGAGAGGGGTTCTCTGTGTCTCCTGGATTTTGATGCCTGTGTCGTTCCCCAAATTAGGGAAGTTCTCTGTTATGATTTGCTCTAATGTACCTTCTGCCCCTCTCTCTCTTTCTTATTTTTCTGGGATCCCAATTATTCTAATGTTGTTTCGTCTTATGGTATCGCTTATCTCTCGAATTCTGCCCTCGTGATCCAGTACTTGTTTATCTCTCTTTTTCTCAGTTTCTTTATTTTCCATCATTTGGTCTTCTATCTCACTGATTCTGTCTTCTGCCTCATTTATCCTAGCAGTTAGTGCCCCCATTTTTGATTGCACCTCATTAATAGCCTTTTTGATTTCGACTTGGTTAGATTTTAGTTCTTTTACTTCTCCAGAAAGGGTTTCTCTAATAACTTCCATGCTTTTTTCAAGCCCAGCTAGTATCTTTAAAGTGATGATTCTGAACTCTAGGTTCGACATCATACTAATGTCCATATTGAGAAGGTCCCTGGCAGTCGGTACTACCTCTTGTTCTTTTTGTTGAGGTGATTTTTTCCATCTTTTCATTTTGTCCAGAGGAGAATAGATGAATGAGAGAATAAAATGCTAACAGGGTAACAACGTCCCCAGAAAACATACTCTAAGCAAATTAGAAAAGACCTGAAGCCAGGGGAAAAGAAAGGGAAAGAATGAAAAAGGAAAAAGAAAAAGATAAACAAAACAGAATATGATCAAATATGATCAGGCTAGTTCGTAGATCAACGCCACACAGTAGATTTTGGGTGTATTTTCGTCTGTTAGAAGAAAGTACCTCCCCAAATTTTAAAGAAAGAAAAACTTATATATGTACAAAAATAAGGGTTGATATGATGCAGGGATGGAATATGACTGTAAAGATGAAAATTATAAAAAAATTTATAAAAGGAATTGATAAGAAGTTGTTTGAAAAAAGAAAGAAGAGGATTAAAAAAAAGGGGAGAGAATGTGATCAGGCAGGAGACTAGAACAAAGCCATACACTAGCAATTTAGGGTATATTTGATCTGTTAGAAGAAAGTGTATCTCAAAATTTTAAAGAGAGAATAACGTATATATATATGCCAAAAATAAGGGTAACTACTATGAAGGGATAGAATATGACTCTAAAAATGAAAAATAAAAATGTTTTTTAAAAAGGGGATTGATAAGATGTTGGTTGAAAAAGGGAAAAAGAAAAATTAAAAGAAAAAAGTTAAAAAAAATTAACTTTGAAAGACTAAAGAATCATGTGGAAAAAGCCATGGATTCTATGTGCAGTATTCCCGTAGCGCTGGAGTTCTGCCGTTCTCATTGATCGGTAAACTTAGTCTTGGCTGGCTGTTCTTGCTGATCTTCTGGGGGAGGGGCCTGTTGCCGTAGTTCCCAAATGTCTTTCCCGGAGGCGGAATTGCCCCGCCCTTTCCCGGTCTGGTCTAAGTAATCTGCTCGGGTTTGCTCTCAGGTACTTTTGTTCCCTGCAAGCTTTCCGTACAGCTTTGGAGGCGGAGAGTGAAAATGGCGGCCTCCCAATCTCTGCCCCGGAGGAGCCGAGAACTCGGGGCCCCGCTCCTCAGTGCGCCCCCAGAGAAAAGCAGTCAGTCACTCCCATCTCCCCGGTCTCCGGCCGCACTCTGTGCTCACCCAGCCTGTGACCCAGCATTTCTTTCTCTGGCACCTGACCCCATGTGGAGTCTCCAAACCCAGCAGGTCCCTGTGATACGCTCCCATGGCGCTCCTCCTGGGGGAAGAAGGGGAGTCTCCCTGGATGTGCCACTTGTTGGGTCCCTGCTGGAGGAGCAGTGGCCCGATTGTGCCGCGGATCACGGTTTATGGCAACCCCGAGCTGAGAGCCCGCTCCTCAGCTCTGTCTCTACAGCTGGCTTCCCTACTCCGATATGTGGGAGTTTTGCCACACTCAGGCACCCCCGGTCTTTCTGTGACCCTGAGGGTCCTGAGACCACACTGTCCCACGAGGGTTCCACCCCCAGCTTAGCCACCAGAGCGACGTCCCTCAGTGGAGCCGACTTCTAAAAGTTCCAATTTTGTGCCCCACGGCTCTATCTCTTGCCAGAAGCGGCCGACGGAGGCCCCCTCCCCCGCCATCTATCCTCCCGAATATCGCCTCTGATTCACTTCTCCGCACGTCCTACCTTCCAGAAAGTGGTCACTTTTCTGTTCAGAGAGTTGTTGCTATTCTTTTCTTCAATCTCCTGTTGAGTTCGTAGGTGTTCAGAATGGTTTGATCCCTATCCAGGGATCGGAATTCCTGAGACCAGACGAAATCCAGGTCTCCTAATCTTCCGCCATCTTGCTCCTCCTGTTTCCTGTCTTGTTAATTTTAGCCATTCTAACTGGTCTAAGTGGTATCTCAGTGTGGTTTTGATTTGAATTTCCCTGATGGCTAATGATGTTGAACCTTTTTTCATGTGTCTGTTAGCCATCTGTATGTCTTCTTTGGATAAGTGTCTGTTTGTGTCTTCTGCCCATTTTTTGACTTCGTTATTTGTTTTTTTGGGTGTTGGGTTTGAGAAGTTCTTTATAGATCTTGGATAGCAGCCCTTTATTTGTAGTGTAATTTGCAAATATCTTTTCCCATTCCTCTTTGTTTTGTTGATATTTATTTTAGAGAGAGAGAGTGTCAGCACAGGGGGAAGGGGCAGAGGGAGAGGGAGAGAGAATCTCAAGAAGACTCCCACTGAAAATGTGGAGCCTGATGGGCTCAGTCTTCCAACCCTGAGATCATGACCTGAGCTGAAACCAACAGTCAAATGCTTAACTGACTGCACCACCCAGCCCCCCTAGTTTTACATCTTAAATATAAATATAAATCTGAGATCAGTTGTGAGTTAATTTTTCTATAAAGTGTGAGGAGTAGGTAGGGTTACTTAGTTTCTCATTAACCTGCAGATGTTCAATATTTTTGTTGAAAGTTCTATCTTTCCTCTACCGAATGCCTATTTCACCTTAATGAAAAATCAGTGGGTGTGTTTCAGTGGATCTCCTTCCGGGTTCTCTATTCCATGCCAATGATCCATGTGTCTGCCACCATACCACACTGTATTGACTATGGTAGATGGTAGTTAAAGAAATAGTAAGCTTAACATGGGGAATATTTTTTAATTGTCAAATTTATGAGCATAAACATACTCATATTATTATATATTTATTCCTTTAATGACTGTAAGATCTGTGGTAATATCTTCTGTTTCAGTCCTTATATTGGTAAGTGTCATCTGTCTTTTCCTATTTGTCAATTTTGCTAGAGTATTATCAAGTAATAACTTTTTTGAAGAACCAACCTTTTATTGATTTTTCCCTATTTTTTTCCATGTTCTACGTTTCTGCTCTGCTTGTTATATGTTTATTTTGCTCTTCATTTCATTTTCTTTGGCCAGGAAGTCAAATTACTGATTTGAGACCTTTCCTCTTTTCTTAAGTGAGCAGTTAATGCTATAAAGCTTTTGCTTAGTATTACCTTAACTGCAACCCATAAATTCTGATATATTGTAGTTCTGTTTTCATCAGTGTATTTTTGTAATGTCCTGTAAGGCTTTATATTTGACTCATGCATTATTTAGAAATGTGTTGTTTAGCTTCCGCATGTTTGCACATTTTCCTATTCTCTTTCTGGTTTTGATTTCTAGTTCTACTCTATTATGACTAGTGGATATGCTCTGTATAATTTGAAATGTGTAAAATTTGTTGAAGGGTATCTTATGACCGAGGATAATGTCTATTTTGGTGAATTTTCCATGGATGCTTGAGGAAATGTGTTTTCTGCTTTTGTTGGGTGGAGAGTTCTGTATGTCATTTATGTTTTGTTGTTGCTGGTGTTTGCAGTTCTTCTATAACTTCGCTGACATTCTGTCTGCTAGTTCTAGTCTTCACTGAAAGTGGGTGTGGAAGTCACCAATTGTAATTGTAGATTTGTCTATTCCTCCTTTCAAATGTATCTGTTTTTGTTTCAAATATTTTGAAGTTCTGGGTTTAGATTGCTATACCACTATTTCTTCTTGCTGGATTGATCCTTTTATTATTATATTATGTCACTCTTTGTCCCTCATAGTTTTATTTTGAAATCTACTAGATCGATATTCAAATACCCACTCTTGTTTTTTTTTTTCTCTATTACTTTTCCCATGGCATCTCTTTTTCCATTCTTATTCTTCCAGCCTTACCTGTATCATCATGTTGAACTGAATGCATTATGTGTGTTTTTACACATTTCACTTTTTCCTTTCCTATCGGAAATTCCAATCTTTCTTGTGTTATCATTTCCTTCCCATTTTGAGAATTTCCTTTAACTTTTTTTAGCACCACGTCTGCTAGTGGAAAATTCTCTAAGCTTTCTACTACCGAAGAATGTCTGTATTTCCCTATTCATTCCTGAAGAATATTTGCACTACATAAAGAATCTGCTGGAATCATTTCATCTTTTCAGCACCTGAAAAATGTTGTCTCTTCTGGATCCAAGGTTTTATATTAGAAATCTATTGACTTTAAAATGGGTATTTCCCTGTAAGTAATGTGTTGCTTTTCTTTGGCTGCTTTCAAGATTTTTATTTTGCTATCAGTTTTCAGAAGTTTTAACTATTGTATCTCTTATTGCCAATTTCTTTAGGTTTGTGTTCTGTTTGGGGTTCTGTCATTTAATGTGTATTTATGTGTCTTTTGTCAAATTTTGGAAAAGCTCAATCCATATTTCCTGAAACTCTTTCTCAACCCCACTTCCCCTTCCCTCTCGGATGTTGACAATATAATATCAGATGTTCTGTCATTATCCCACAGGTCCCCACCCCTCTGTTCCTTTCTGCTCTCGTGGTTGGCTCCTGTCTGTTTTTCAGACTGGATCATTGGTCTTGTTCTGTGTCCCAGCTCACCAGTTCATTCTTGTCATCAGTCTCATCCAGTGAGATTTTTATTTCTGTTATTTTATTTCCAGTTCTCTAATTTCCATTCAGTTCTCTTTCATGTCTTCTGTTTCTTTGAAAAGGTTGTCAGTTGTTTATTTCTTTTGAGGACAGTTACCATTGATCACTTTTTTTTTTTTATAACTGTGTTTTAGAATCCTTCAAGATAATTCTCACATATGATTCATCTCAGTGTTGTTTTCTGTTGGTTGATTTTTCTAATTCATATTACTGTTTTCCTCATCTTTGGTGTAACAAATGAGTTTTGACCATATCCTGGGTATTTTTGATACTAGCTTAGGAGACTCCTGATCCTACTAAATCCCCATTTCAGGAGGTAGTCACTCTGATTGGATTGGCCTGCAGGTCCTGGGTTCATTTTGTGGGCTACTGGTCCAGTGAAAATTTAGTTTTCAGAACCCTTAGAGTGCTCCTCTCATCTCCTTTATCTTCAGGCTGCTACTAGTGTTCCCATGGGTTCCCTACTGGCTCTGCCCACAGGAGCAAAATAAAATTCCCTGGGCCTGGTGCTGTCAGCGGGGAGTGAGGGGAGAGAAGCCAGGCCTGTGGGCATGGAAATGGGGGGGCCAGAGGAGCTCTTGCTGTCTGTACTGGAGCTACCTGCAGGGGCAGGAGGTCATTTCTGGGCTGTCCAATGCTGTTAGCAGGGGTTGGAAGATGCCAAACCCATAGTACGGAGTTTTCCTCCCGATTGCCTGTCACACCATCTAGTATCAGCAGGATTGTTGTTTAATCCACACTGGTGCTGTTCACAGGTGCAGAATATTTATCAGGATGATCAAAACAAGACTAGCATCATCATGAAAACCCAGAGAAGTAAAAATAATGCTCTAGAGTCTCAGTGTTAATCAAGGCAAAATCCTAAGTCTCTTTAACTTCAGTAATATGGCTTTCTTACTGAAGCACATGGTCTCCCTGGTATGGACAGTGTAGTCCTAACATACACCCACTCTCAGCAGTAAGTTTCAGATGTTTGAGATATAGGTAGATAGAATTTCATCTCATAAGTAAAAATAAAAATAACTATGAGAGAGCATCTAAAGAAATACCAATAAGTATCTTCTCAAGATTTTAGTTCCTTGATATCTACAGTGAACTCAGAAAGGAATTGGAGGCTTACCAGGAGCTTACAAATAGAATGTGAAAAATGTTTCTTTAAATTTATTTTTTGTTTTTTAATTTTACATTATTTTTATTTTACATTATTTTTATTTTTTATAACATATGTTTGTAAACATATATTTTTAAAAGATTTTATTTATTTATTTGAGACAGAAAGAGAGAGAGAAAGAGAGCGAGGCAGGAAGGGCAAAGGGAGAGGGACAAGTAGACCCCCCGCTGAGCTGGGAGCTGGACTCAGGGCTCAATCCCAGGACCCTGAGATCATGACCCGAGCTGAAGGCAGACACTTAACCAACTGAGCCACCCAGGCGCCCCTGTAAACATACATTTTATTTCATCTTCAAAGAGAAGGTAGTCTTGCACCTGACCCTACAATAGTTCCTTTTCCAAAACCTACTTTTAAATTTTTTAGCACTTCTAAAATCAAGCAAATAACTCATAGTAATGAACTGAAAATCATGACATAACACAAAGCACATGGATCAACAAATGACTAGAAACAAAAATAATGGCAACATATAAAGGGATTTTCTACATCCTGGTCTTCTGATGCTGGAATCGACATGATAACCCTTTTCATTGCCTTAAATTTGGTTCATTTGTTCGTAGGTGCAGATATAACCTGGGAGCTAAGTATTTGACAATGAAGTTTGTCCTCATAAATTTCTCATGTTTTATGGAAACTGCCTTGACTTTCACTCTTCGTGAAATACATGATTATAAAAAGTCTGTGTAATATCAGGAAAGTGTCCACCTGAAATAATTTATGGATAGCTACTAAACAGTAAAATAAACAAATAAATACTACCTCAAGAATTGGCCTCAGGAAAGACCAGACTCAGTTGAGTGGATGGTGGTAAGGGTCATAAAATATAAATGCCAAGAAAAATAGGCATGTATGTAATTACAAATTGTGGTAAATGTTTTGAATTACATTGGTACATTCTGCCTTTGTGATTGACCAGGGGTACCTGGTCAGAAAAAGCTTCTTGGAAAAAGGTGATACCTAATCTGTGACCTAAAGAATAAGGTTGTCTCAGCATGCAGAGTCCAGGAAGAACACTCCTGGTAGGGAATATGAATATAAGAAGGTCTTTACGCAGGGCTCAACTTGACATTTGAGAAGAACTCGGATAAGAACTGGCACAAACAGGTGAACAGGGAGGTTGCCCAAGATTGGGATGGAGATAAAACCAGAGCGAGATCACATGGTACGCTAGTGTGTGCGTATTATTATTACCGGTACAGCTGCAAGCCTCTCAAATTACATGTGCTTGTGCATGATGTGACCAAAATTATATTTTTTAAAGATTATCCTACTGCTTGTGGGAGAATGGATTTGCACATGAAAGTCTGAAAAGAAAGCTTTACTTATTTATATGTATAAACCGCATATTAATATGTACTATATAAAACATTATTAACAACATATATTCTGTATTAATATATAATACATGCACTCAGGGGCCATAATTCTCCATTGGAGAAGCAATGATTTTTTGGGTGGTAATGGTTGAGATGAAGAGAAGAGAGTGAACTCATGGTATGTTCTGAAGGCAGATCTCAGATATGCAGATCAAAGAGATTATAATAACAAATGAAATATTTTTCCCCTCTAGATTCCCAGTAAAGTTGAAATTCATTAAATGCCTGTTTTTGCAAAAATACAAAATCAAATAAAATATGTGAAATTGTATTAAATTGTAGCAATGACTTCATATATAAGAGGTCAAGGATGGATCTACACATACCAGAAAGCTCAGATGAAAGGATGTAATGCCGGACTATCCTTTTATGTTGTCGGTAGACACATTGACTTATAATGCTCTGAAGGTCAACTGGTTTCAGTTTTATTCATTGTACACACAACTATTTTTAAAATAAATTAAAGCTTCATCCTTGAACCTCTTTTGTTGTCTCTCATTTCCTTTCAGACTGCTACTTCCTTGTATTTTTAATAACTAACTAAAGAACACTTTCTATTTTAGATTATCTAATAGCCACTGTACAATAGAATACTGTATTAGTTGAAGAGAGCAGTGCTTCATGCCCTGGTGAACCTCATAGTCCATAAAAGGCACAGAGGAAAGTGGGAGAAGGATGGTGCCTTCACCAAAGACACCAAGTTGGCTTCTCTGCAAGCTTAGCTTGTGTTCCTTCTATATTCTTCCTCTAGTTGTGTCTTCGTCTCAGTAATAGGCACCAGGAAGAAAGATGATTGCAGAGTCAGAATGTATTTTTTATTAAAAAAAAAAAAAAAAAGACATTACCCAGCCCTACATCAGGTTAATGATATTTTTTGTTCTCTCAAAAGTAGATACCAAAGCAAAGAAAGTTGGCTACTTTTTATTACCTCACTGTGTGGATGACAAAGTATCTTCCCAGGGGTTTATTTGGAATCCAAGGTAACCCATTTGTGGCTACACTAAGAAATGACACTGATGTGAGAAAATTGACGTCCTTCCTACCAAGATCCCAATGCTGAAAGGAATTATCTTATGTTCTCTTATTATTATAATCGGCATACATGGTCTGGGCGATTAAGACTATGTCATTGGAAAGTAGGACTGCTTTGAAATAAACACTATATTAAGCTTACAAACAAGTATGTGAAAATGTGCATTATCATAATTAGTCACTTGGTATAGGTATGTCTAGCATCTATGTCTAGCAGTGGTGTTTTGTATAATTATTGAATCATATCCATTGAAGTTGTCTGATTACCTTCTTTTCTTCCAAAACCTTGACAAAAATTAAGTAAATAGACGAAAAGGAAGGAAAAATAATGCTCAGCCAACAGAAAGAAATTGTTTTAAATTATTCTCTATCCATAGAGGAAACAAAATGTTCTGCCAATGCAATGTAAAAATAAATTTTGTTCCTGTGAGATCACCTAGACCAAATACTTTCTGACCTCGACCTTGTCAGAGATATGAAGGGAAGGAAGTCATTTGTCCCTCAGGAGCCTCTGTTCATTAAATCTGAATGGAAAATAAAATTCAAAAAACATTTATTAAAATGGACATATAGAGTATGGATAACTTTAAGTCTTACAACATTTAGTATAGAATTAAAGGGAAAATTTCATTTGTGGAATATTCTGTTAATGCAAAAATACTTTAAAGCATAAAATATATATTAAGTATATTATTCTGTCTATCCTAGAGGATAATAAAAAGATAATCTGCATATATATATATATAACTATATATAACTATGCATATATATAACTATATATATATATATAAAACACACACACACACACACACACACACACACACATATATATATATATATATATATATATATATATATATAGCTCCTTCCTACTCTACATATCACCATAAAAAAGTCATTATATGTTTTGTGGCATATTTAGTTCATTTTATAAAACACAGCCATGTCCTATTCCTAAATTGTTTTTAAAGATTCTAGTTGGATTTTTGTTATAATTTAAACTCTCTAAATGCATTTTTTTCTCATAAGAGCTTGATTCGTTGCAACTTAAAACAAATTTTAATTTAAAAATGTTCGAATGGTATTGTTAATGATTTATGAAGGAAAGAAGTAATGTATTCTACGGTACAGTTTTGAATTATATTGCTTTCCAGTACTATCCAGAAATACAAAGAAAAATGAAAGAGAAAAGATTAAGTCTCATGCCTGTTTGAAATTCAGAAAGTTTTATTCAATTTGGAGATGTATTAATGTTCTCTCTTTGAACTTACGAACTTGAAAGAACGAGTCCTTCGCCTACCTTTGTCCCCAATTAAGAAATCAGTTGATCCTGGGACATAAGATCTTCTGGGACACTCACTTGTGAAAGGATGTGGATCACCTCTCGAAGGCTTCTTCAGGCCAAGTGAGCAGTGGAATAGACAAAGGACAGAAGAGTTTGCCTGCTGAAAGCAATTCTTTCCGCAGACCAGAGTCTTGCATGCTGTGGACATTAACAGAAGAGTTCAACATGTTAGTGCTGGCAAAGAATGTAAAACCTTCAGAGCAGGGAATGTATCTTTAGCACTGACTATGGGAGAAGAGATTCTATGACCCATACTTGTAAATTATATGTCCGAATAATGCAACAGATGTCCAGATTTTGCTGAGATGAATCATTAGGATCATTTAGTCAAACTGCCTCATTCTGATTTCATATTTATCAACCAACCTTCTAATTTCAACTTGAATCCCCCTTGAAATTTGACTACAAATATTTAAATAGGTATTAATATTTATCAATTGGAATTAGTCGAAATATTAAGTTTTTAATAGCATTTGGGGTGTCTGGGTTCGAATGTCCATGTGTTTATGTGTGCCGCGTATGTGTGTCTTCAATAACTCACAGCAGTGTGCATATTGGTGAAAACAAAAGTAATTTAAATTGACAAACATGGCTGTTCCTTTCCTCTCATTGGTAGAGAAAGAAGATGTGACTTCTATTTTCTCACAAGTTTTGTGGCTGATTTGGAATCTCCTGCCATGAGCAAAGCAGTGAATATTTTATCGGTTCTAGGTGTCTTATGCAAACCGGATGCTTCATAGATTGTAGGAGGAGTTACCCTACAGCAGGACAGGAGAGCTTTCGTTTTCCACACCCTCACTGGCATTTAGTGTTGTCAGTGTTTTAAATGTTACTTTTACTAATTGGTATTTAGTGGTATCTCGTCATTTACAATTCCCTAATGACTTGTAACTTGGAGCATCTTTTCATATGCTTCTTTGCCACCTGGTAGGTCAACATTTAGATCTTTTGCTTATTTTTTTAATTGTTTACATCTTGTTGTTTTTAAAGAGTTCTATGTATATTTGGGGTATCATCCTTTATCATAGGTGCATTGCAAGCATTTTCTCCTACAAAGAGAAGCTTGCCTTCTCTTGCCTGTCTTCCATAGAGTTTTTAATTTTAATGCAATCCAACTTATTGACTTGTTTCCCACAGATCTTGTTTTTGGTGTTATATCTACAAAGTCTTCCCCAAACCCAAGGCCACCTAGATTTTTCTCTTGTGTTATCTTTTAGGAGTTTTCTAGTTTTGTATTTTATATTTAGACCTATAATCCAGTTCGTATAATTTTCGTTAAATGTGTGAGATCTGGGCTTAGATTCTTCTCTTTTTTGCAAGTAGATGTCCAATATTTCCAGGACCATCTGTTGAAAAGACAAGTCTTTATTGTATTGCCTTTTCTTGTTTGTTTAAGATCAGTTGACTTTGGGTCTCTTTCTGGCTCTTTATTCTGTTCCTTTGATCTATTTGTCTATTTGTTCATCAATGCCATGCTGTTTGGATTACTGTAAGTTGAGTAGTGTCATTTTGCTAACTTTGTTCTTCTCCTCCAATATCCTGCTGGCTACTCCAGGTCCTTGCCTCTACATAAAATTTCTGAATCAGTTTGTTGATATCGATGATAAAATTTACTGGGATTTTGATTGTCATTGCATTGAATCTATAGATCAAGTTGGAAAGAAATGATATCTTGACAATATTAAGTCTTTTTATCCATGAACATGGAATATTTCTCCAGTTATTTAGATATTCTTTGATTTCTATCATAATAGTTTTGTAGTTTTCCTCACCTTGCATATTTACACTTCTGTATTTCTTTTTTACTGTTGTTGGTGCACATGTAAAGAGTATTGAGTTTTTAATGTAAAATTTCAATCATTCATTATTCTATAAGAAAGCAACTGACATTTGTATGTTAATTTCTATGTTAATTTCTATCCTGCAACCCTCTATAATCAATATTCCAAGATTATCTTTTTTTAAAATAAGTCACTCTCTTGATGTTGTGTTCAATAAATCTTGCCCAATCCACAGTCACAAAGATTTTTTCCTGCCTGTTCACCTTTGTGTTCTAGGTGAATGGACACTCTTATCACTATGTAGTGCTTCTATATCCTCTGTCAATATTTCTTATTCTGAACTAAACTTGACTGATATTAACATAGCTATCCCATTCTTTTGATTAGTATTTGCATGGTGTATCTTCTTCTTTTAATCTATAGATTTCCTTATATTGAATGAGAGTTTTTCAAACCACTCAGTGGTAACAAGATAAATGCTGCAAAAAGATATCCAAAATATTGTAATATACTTCACAAATGAATCAAGAAACACACAAAACAGTGCTCAGCTTCACTAGTCATAAGGGAAATGCAATTTAAAAGCACTATGAGGTAAAGATACACAACCACTATGAGAGTTAACATTTAAATGACTGGTGATAACAAATGTTCCCAAATGTTGCAAAGGATGAGGAATAACTCCCTGGAATGCATTGTTGGAGGGATAAAATGTTAAACCTTTTAGGAAAAAATCAGTAATTTCTCATAAAACTAACCATAAACCTCTTCTTATATCCATTTACTCCTTTTAAAAACATTTAAATGAAATTTACAAGAATGCTTGTAACAGACTTATTCATAAAAGCCAAAAATTAGACAGCCCAGATATCCATCAATAAATAGAATGGTTACATGAACCTCAGTGTATTTATTTAATGGATTACAAGTCAATAAAAATGAACCAACTATTCATGTGCACAGCAATGTGAGAGAGTCTCAAAAATATTATGCCAGATGAATAAGCTGTGTAAATAACATATGATTTATATAAAGTTCTGTAATAGGCAAAGCTAATTTAGGTTGAAAAATCATCATAGCAATGCTTGTTCTTGTGAGAGTGAGAACAATTGCCTGAGAAAAAGCATCTGTTAAATTTCTTGTGTCCTCGTACACTCTGTTTCCTTCTGAAGCTGATGATAGAAATGGTGACAGTGGTTTAGTCCATTTTAGAATCATGTTTCACGTTCATGGAAATCCCAGTGGAACAATGACAGTGTATAAAAGGAGCTAGAAGACTGTTAAGATAATTAACTCCTGAAGAGAGTTTTACAGCTTTGAACCTGGAAGGACCAGGACACTGTTTTAGTCCTGGGTGTGGTGGGCTGAGTAATGGCTCCCCAATCTTGTCTATGCCCCAATCTCTGGAATCTGCGAATATGACACATTGCATAGGAAAAGAAAAACTTCACAGATGTGCTCAAGTTAAGGATTTGAAAGTGGGGAGATTCACCTGGATTACCCAGGTGGGATTGATGAGGGAGCAGAAGGCAAGCTGAGGACAAAGCAGAAGCTGACACCCCAGGATCTATGTGACATTCCTCAGGCACTCCTGGCTGCCCTAAAGGAAAAACAAATAGTTAACTAATAGAGATTACAATCCTGCAAAACAGGAGTCTCCCTCAGTTTACAAATGTCCTAGTGATTTGCAAGGAAGAAGCTTTCTTATCAATAGCCTAACTTCTAGAGACCCATTAACTCAATTTCCTGAAGCCCTACTATCACCCTCCCCTCCATAAAATTGAGGGAGGCTGAGGCAGAAGGAAATGTAAATAAAATCGAATTTCTTTTAAACCTACAGCCCATTGATAAGGACCTGTGATAGGAGGAATGTAACATTCCTCCAGGAAGCTCCCAACTATCTTAATGTTAATGCCTTACTAGAAGGGTAAACAACCTTAACTTGACAAATGGCAAAGCCTCTGGTATCCTGTGTGTCTTGTTTAATACATGAAAGTTCTTTCAAAACCTCCCTTTTCCTTACTTCCCCCATCCCCATAGTATATAATCAGCCACCCCTCACAACCCTGGGGCAGCAGCTCCTTCTGCCCACGGGTCCTGTCCCCGTGCTTTAATAAAACCACCATTTTGCACCAAAGACGTCTCAAGAATTCTTTCTTGGTTGTTGGCTCCCGATCTCACCCCACCGAACTTCACCTGTATTCCAAAACTTCGTCAGGATCAGTGTCATGATAAGGATCCTATCATCAGGAGACAGGAGGATCAGAGCTGTGACAGTAGGAGAAAGGGCGATGGCAGCCAGAGGCTGGAGTGACTGGAGGAAGTTTCCGTGAACCCAGCGATGCAGGTGGCCCCTACAGCTGAAGAAAGCAGTGAAATGGACTGCCCCCTCCATCTCCAAAAGGAACCAGCCCAGCAGAAGGGCTAACTTTGAATTTCAGATGTCCTGAACTACAAGATAATAAACTTGGGTTAAGCCACCTAAATGTGTCTTAATTTGTTACAAAAACAGTAGAAACTGAATCCATCTGCCGTATTTGTGATTTACACTGATTAAACTCTAGCTATAAGGATGATGTGGGTCTGCAGGCTAGAAGAAAAAACACTGGCATACTGAACATCTCGGTTCCCTTACTTTCTGTGATTCAGATAGATTCCTCTAGGCCAGTCAGGTAGCTACCTTAGAAATAATTAAAGCAGAGAATTTTAGAGTGGAAGAAACATGCAGACTACTTAATTCAAATTTTGTTATTGAGGAAGCTGAAGTCCAGAGAGGTAAATTCACTTTTCAGAAACCACAGAGGATCACCATAATTTAGCAATCAGTGTTCTGAACATATCCCCTAAAGAAAGAACAAAGCCTAATGGGCAACTCATTTGTGTTCTACTTGAAAATTGCATTGTTTTCCTAAGTTAGCCTAATAAATACATCCCAAAATTGTGAAGATTGAATCAAATGGGGATTTTAAATGAAAGCATTAGATAAATTGTAAAACAAATGTCAGATTCAGTGTTCTGGTTTGTAAATGAAAAGAATTTTCCTTTGGAAACAAACTGCCAGATAAAATTAGATCAGTTTTTCTTGGGATTAGTTGGACCTTTATTGATCTGATCATTACATCCCAATTAGTAGAGCTGATACATTTTGGACGCTGAGGCCGCACCTCATTCCACTGTGAAATAACTGTCATCTGTTTCTTCACATTATGATACTAATTTTTAGTATTAAAGATGTGGAAAGGGGTATTTGTCACAAATATACCTTCTTTTTTTGGGTACTTTTCTGTTAATAAAAGATGGCTATCATTTTCTGCCATGCATTTTCATGCACATACAACTGTGAAAAGCCATAACTTGGTTGACATGCTGGTTTAATGCTTTGCATTGTGAATGACCCTTTCTTTAATTTGCTAAAAATGCTATGAAAAGCCCCTACATTTGATCTTGTGCTGGCACATTTGGGGAGATTGAAAGGAGCGAGCCTGAAGGAATGTCAACTATAGATCAAACAAAAAAGGATATTCCTACTTCCTGTTGACAGAATGTCTCTAAACCCATTTCAGAGAAACTGTGTCAGCTCTCTGCAAATGCCAAACCTAATACTAGTATTTCCTGACAAATGAAGAGGCGGTTTCATAAAATTGTAGACAAACACACAAAATTCTCTTTTTCCTAGAGTCCTCATCCTTCTCCTTCAGAGACTTTATTTCTATTTGCATCTCTGTAAAACATCAGAAATACATATACACATATGTGAGTGTGTGTGATGACACTTGGCTTGTGATTCCAGCAATTACAGGGTGTGTGTGTGTCTATTTCTAGCCATATTGCAGGAGTCACAAGCTAAATGTCTACAAAGTCCAAGCACAACAGAATGAGAAAATGGCTAGAACATATACATGTTTGTTTGTGTGCTTTATGAGTTATGGAAACTATGGGAAAATATTTTTTTTTAAACATCAATGTCTATGCCATTTGAAACAGGAAAACATTCCCCAGTTACTTCCATATTTGCGGGTAATGAGTTATCATATATTATACGTGGTCAAGAGATACTAAAATTAGTGTTTTTGGGTAAGATCTGGTTTTTAAATGCTGACCTAATTTTTTACAAGTTACTATTATGGGCACACAAAATGTTTCTGACTATAAAATTATGCCAGAAGGCAGCCAACTTGACACCTGTAAAAATAAAATAAAATCATATTCTTACCAAATTGGTTTTATAAATTTAGTGTTATATGACCAAGGCATAAAGTACTCTATTATCCTTTAATAGAGCTAGCTAAATTATCTAATTTTTCCAGACCTGAAGGAATTAGTAATGGTGAAATTGAGTAGCTATTTGTACAGGAAAATGTTCAACACCCTTCCAGATCATTCAACAAGAATAACTAACTTTTATACTACTTTTAAGGCTGGTACACAGTCTCCAAACATAACAATCAACTGTAGGCTGATCTAATAAAAGGAAATAGCATTCTTGCCTTGGGCTGGTATGTTTAATGGTATGCCATAATGACTGATGAAGATAGAGAACTTTAAATCTATTTATTCCCTAAACATAATAAACTCATAAGAACTATACTATAGATAGGTTGGTGGTTTACTGATACAAGGAAATAATTGCTTAGTTAAATCTTGATAAGATTATCTCAGGCTCATCATTTCTTGTCATATGTCCATAATTTGCAGCAGTGAAAGAATAGTCTTAATGAAACTTGACAAGATTGTAAACTTTTGCAGTTTAGCCAATATGACATAGCTGTTGCAATTCTAATTATTTCTAATTAGCAAAATAGAGTTTTTGAAAATGGCAGCTAATAGTTTTCAAAATTCTTAGATAAGTCATGAGGCTTTCATAAATGTTATAATTACATATATTAAATCCCTTTATTAGTAGAACAAGTCACTATAATACACTATTATTTAAATATTTTTGTTTAAATGAGTCATTTTCCAACAAAGATTTTCCTAAATGCTAAAGTGCTAAAATGATTTTTCTATGTGAGTTTTTTGTTCTCTGTGGCAAACAGCTTTGTAAAACTGTCATTCTTATAAATATATTTCATAGATTTTGAAAGAGTAATACTTCCCAAAGGTCCAAGTTAAATCTTTCATTGTAACTGTAATTATTTAATTTTTATTTTTTTTGGTCATAATTTCTTTTAGAAAACTGCACTTGTCCTGGAAAAGTATTTAGTTTTGTTTTTATTAATCAGTAGCAAAATTCAGTGTTATTTAGTTATTAGGAGAGTAAGGATAGACTTGTGATGCAAGATAAAATAATCAATTATCATGGACATGCATTCAAATATAGGACAAAAATCTATATAATTAGAAAATATATGGGAAGATAGGATAGCACATCATTATTGAGAATGTAGGTGAAAAAAAGGAAATTAATTTTTTCCAATTATCACCAAAACCTGCTTTTTCTTGTTTGTAATTTGTGAATTTATTTACTATTTCACAAGTCTCGTCCCAAAATGCATGCTTCAAGTGGTTTAGAGGTTTTCCCTACATACTTACTATACCTAATAGTACAAAGTATCAGAATAGTTTGACTGAAATGCCCGGTTTGAGCTCCAAGAATCCAAACTTTATTTTTTTATAAATTATTTATTTATTTGAAAGAGAAAGAGAGTGTGAGCATGAGTGGGAGGGGAGAAGCAGACTCCCCACTGAGCAGGGAGCCCGACTTGGGGCTTGATCCCAGGATCCCGGGATCATGACCTGAGCCAAAGGCAGATGCTTAATGGACTGAGCCACCCACACGCCCCAGAATCCAAACTCTTTATGTAAGTGAATACTTCCATGAATTTGTCAATATCGTAGGCACAAAAGATGCAATGCACCTTTTTTTTTGTTTTGTTTTTTGTTTTAAATTGACAAGCGTAGCTTTAGAACTTTGAGACAGTATAACTGGACTTTGATTCGGATTGAACATTTTTACATCAATTATTTTAAAATAACAACGATGCTCTACTTTCAGAATGTACAGATATTGTTAAAGCAGACATTCTTCCATGAGCTTAGAACTAATGAAGAGCACATTTTAGCTGCAAACAGAATTACTAGGTAGATGCCAGGAGAGATCAAGGCCATTGCCTAGAGTGTTCTTGCCAGGAATTGAATTCACATTGTCTTCTACCCACTCCTCCCAGTTCCTTCCCCAACTGTATTAAAACTTTGCCGGCATCTACTTTTTACTTTGGGACTACACCTTTGGACATTGAGAACAAGGTCTTCAGCAGTCCTCTGAGTTTCTGTCTCCAGTAGGCTACTGCTCCTTCTACAGCTATCTGAAGAAGAAGACATGCAGGTGGGCACAGTCTTAGCTGGGTTCACTACTTTCTAAGCCATGACAGATATTGCAAGGGCCATATTGAATTCAATCACATCCCTCAGCTGGGATGCCCAACACAGATTTCTTAACCAGCTGCTTGTCACCAAATGCAACCAGTTGGGACTGGATCTGAGGCTGCCTCAAGGGCTGGAAGAGATTATTATCCTAAGATGAAATTGAAATCCACTCCCTGGATGTCTGATCTAGACACAGTCTGAATTTAAACATATGGGTTGTTTCCTCTGAGCCATCTTCATCTGCATGGGCTGCCATAATAGAATAACATAAACTGGGCAGGTCGAACAAGAGAAATTATTTCCCATAGTTCTGAAGTTGGGGAAGTCTGAGGTCAAGGTACCAGCTGATTCAGTTACTGGCAAGGACTTTCTTTCCAGCTTGCAGATGGCTCCCTTTTCACTAGGTCTTCACGTGACAGAGAGAGAGAAAACCACAGACTCTCCACTGTCTCTTCAAGGGCACCAGTCCCATCATGAGGCTCACCCTCCTGACCTAATCACCTCCCAAAGGCTCTACTTCCAAATATCATCACTATGTGGGTTAAGACTTCAAGATATACATTTCAGAAAAATACATTTCTGTCCATAGCACCATCTTTAACCATTCAAAATACACCAAGAAAAAAGTTACAATTATACAAAAATATAGGTGCCTTCAATTTTGTATTTTTTCTTTTCTATGTAAATTTGTTTTCTTTCTGTGGCTTTTTCTATCTTCTGAGTTCATAGTTATGGGCATGAGGCTTAATGTGAAAGATTAATAGTTTTGTCATTAAGTTTTCTAGAAATGCATTCTCTTTAGCTTATATGCAATATTTTGGCTATCTTCTTTGTTCCAGAGCATTGAGTTTTATGTTTGTGTGTATGTATTTATGTATGTTTGTGTGCATGTGTTTGTGGGGAGGAGGAGGTGATTTCTAATAGAAATAACTGAAGCTAAGTTTCTAAAACTCGGGTGAGTCCATTTTATCTATTAATTTCCATGAGATTGGCTTGAAAATACTTACTTTTACTACATATAAAAGTTTCATCCGATAATCCACTAACCCATTTATGTGCAGAGCATAACTCTTTTCCCTCAGTAGGAAACATATAAAATTGGTCCCTCCATCTGAAAATGTTCTGTGCTTATTTTTAAATTAACATTTCAAAAAAGTAATACATTATTAACCTTCTGTTTGAATGTAATATTTCCAAGTATTGCTATCTGGCGTGCTGCATTCTTCTTTTAAATTGAGTGACAAATTTCCCAACATTGAGACATTTTAATAAATAGTGCAGAATTTCAAGTCAGGAAATAGGCATTTGTTTCCCTAATACTTAATTATAAAAATGACTATGAAAAACACTTATAGAGTCTTAAATTAAGAGAAATACATCTCTGTAATAAAGCTTTAATACCATTTGTTACCTGGCTTCTTTCTGATACTATTTTATCCATACAAGTAATTTTTTAGAATATTTCTTTGGAAAGGATTTAACTTCTGGGTCTCTATTTTACAATGTTATTTTTAACCTAATTAACTAAAAAATGTTCTCAACAATATAGTCATAATTATTATAATGAGGGTGGTGTCCCTGATGCATTAGTGTAAAGGATTTTCTGAATCCAAAAAAATAGTATATAATACAAGTGTTTTTTTTTTTCTTTTGCATACTCTTTAACCATGGCTTATCATTAAGATTTTAGTAATTTCAAACACCTCAATTCTCAAATTAAGCAATCGACTCAGACAATATCCAATTCTAAAGTTTAACCATCGTGTTACATTATCTTATTATCAACTTGGTTAAACTGGGAATTGTTTTCTAGAATCTTCTTCTTGTATGTTTCCGGCTAATTAGGAAAGGGACTTGTGCAAGATTTGAGAGTTGGAAAGAAAGCAGAGGTCTTTATGCACAAAAGGTTTTTGTGATTAGGTGCAATGATGGACAAATGCAGAAGTGACTGTCCTCATCCTGACCTCTGGCTTTGCTGACCAACAGCAACCTCAGACACCAAGGACACAAACCACCTGGTCTAGTAAAAGCAGGTTGAATAAAGAGGAAAGCACTTGCCAAACCTTTGCAAAACCAACTTTCACTTTGGATAATTCAACAGTTTCTCTGTGATTATCAATTTCTTTAGCTATAAAATAAGGATAGTATTACTACCTTATAATTACTTGGGGATTCAATGTGAACCATTTGAGAAAGCAATTTATATACTACATCACGGTAAAAATGCATGTAATTTAAATCCTCCAGTATAATACGCCTCTAGCCATAATAAAATCTTGCCTAAGTTGGGACTTTTTTTTTTTCAAGTTTTCTGACTTGTATTATTTGTGTTAGATTCTCCTCATTATTGAAGCTTATTTTCTGACTGGAGACATTTCGTTTGACTGGATGTAAGGCTTTGTACTGATATGCTTCCTACTATGCCAGTCTCCAAAAGATAAAGGTAGAAAGCAGCATTATTGACTAAAGGCAAGGTTTTGTTGGAGGAGATGTTGATAAAGAAAGTAATAATGATTATTATAACATGGTAATAGGATATGGTAAGTTTAGGACAGTGATGTATCCCTATTAAGCTATGTGGAAGCCCTCACCCCCACCAGCTGTGTATGTGACCCTGTTTGGAATTGGGTCATTGTAGATGTCATCGAGTTGGAATGAAGTCATACTTCATGAGGGGGAGGCCCTCATCCAGTGACTGATGTCTTCGTAGGAGAAGGATGAGAGATACGGACACACAGAGACACAGATACACACGGAAAAGGGGGCTGAGGTTGTAGTTATGTTACCACAAGCTGGGGAGCTTGCTGCCAGGAATTACCAGCAGCTACCAGAAACTGGGAAGAAGCCAGGAAGGACTCCTCCATGGAGCCTTCAGAGGGAGCATCACCCTGCTGACCCTTGATTTCAGACTTCTGGCTTCCAGAACTATTTGAGAATTAATTTTTATTGTTTTAAGACACCAGATTTCTAGTAATTTTTTACCACGGCCTTAGGAGACCAATACATCCAGTTTTTGCAAAGAGTGCTCATTAAAGCACCTGATCAGCAGCATTTTAATAAATTATTTCAGGGGGAAAAAAGACCCTGTAGTCAAACAAGTTTTCCATAACCTAAGTTTTATTTATAAAACTGAATGGATTTTATTTTGCAGTACAATACTTGTGTACATCAGTTGTTAAAATTTCAAAGCCATTTGGAAAAGGAAGACAATTATTATAGAGTATTTCCTATAATTAGGTATCTTTTAACTGATAAACTTTGGAACACACTGCTAGAAGCCAATCTGAATTCTGAAAACAGAAGTTACATCAAAAAAGATTTCAACATAATCAAGTAAGACTTATTCCAGAATTGCAAAAGTCTGCTAGAAAATTAGGGAATATATCACTGATATAAATTAAATACTTGAATAAAATAAGTATCAACATCATAATTATAAATGCAGCAAAGAAATTTTGCAAAATACAATGCAGGCTACTGGCCATAAATTCAGGAGTAAGAGAATACTAATGGTAAAACACAAGAACTATTTCAGTAATATCAGGAATGTAACAAGCTTCCTATCAATAATTTTACATATTGCTAAATACTGATTTGAAAATTCTACTCAATACACTCACCAAAATCAAAGAGCCGTAATTATTCAAAATGAGGAGGTGAAGCCACATCGTGTGCAGAAAGTGCTGTGTCATATACTTTAGAGAACCAGTTGAAAAATAATGAAATGGAATGTGGTCATTAAAATATTTGATAAGGGGGGGCGGAGCAAGATGGCGGAGGAGTAGGAGACCTGGATTTCGTCTCCTCTCAGGAATTCAGCTGGATAGGGATCAAACCATTCTGAACACCTACAAACTCAACAGGAGATCGAAGAAAAGAATAGCAACAACTCTCTGAACAGAAAAACGACCACTTTCTGGAAGGTAGGACGTGTGGAGAAGTGAATCCGAGGCGATATTCGGGAGGATAGACGGCGGGGGAGGGGCCTCCGTCCGCCGCTTCTGGCAAGTGATAGAGCTGCGGAGCACAAAATCGGAACTTTTAGAAGTCGGCTCTGCTGAGGGACGTCGCTCCAGTGGCTAACTGGGGGGTGGAACCCTCGTGGGACAGTGTGGTCTCAGGACCCTCGGGGTCACAGAAAGACCAGGGGTGCCTGAGTGTGGCAGAGCTCCCAGGTATCAGAGCGGAGAAGCCGGCTGCAGAGATGGAGCCCAGGCGCGGGCTCTCAGCTCGGGGTTGCCATAAACCATGATCCGCGACACAGTCGGGCCACTGCTCCTCCAGCAGGGACCAAACAAGCGGCAGATCCAGGGGGACCCCCCTTCTACCCCCGGGAGAAGAGGTGCGGGAGCGCACCGCGGAGATCTGCTGGGTTTGGAGACTCCACCCGGGGTCGGGTGCCAGATAGAAAGGCGCGGTCACAGGCCGGGTGAGCGCGGAGTGTGGCCGGAGACCAGGGAGACGGGAGTGACTGACTGCTTTTCTCTGGGGGCTCGCTGAGGAGTGGGGCCCTGAGTTCTCGGCTCCTCCGGGGCGGAGACTGGGAGGCCTCCATTTTCATTCTCTGCCTCCAAAGCTGTACGGAAAGCTTGCAGGGAACAAAAGCTCCAGAGAGCAAACCCGACCAGATTACTTAGCCCAGACCGGCAAGGGCGGGGCAATTCTGCCTCCGGCAAAGATATCTGGGAACCACGGCAACAGGCCCCTCCCCCAGAAGATCAGCGAGAACAGCCAGCCAAGACCAACTTTACCGATCAATGAGAACGGCAGAACTCCAGCGCTAGGGGAATACTGCACATAGAATTCATGGCTTTTTTACCATGATTCTTTAGTCTTTCAAAGTTAATTATTTTTTTTAACTGTCTTTTTTCTTTTTTCTTTTTTTCTTTTTTTTTGATTTTTTCTTTTTCCCTTTTTCAACCAACATCTTATCAATCCCTTTTTTAAAAAAACATTTTTATTTTTCATTTTTAAAGTCATATTCTATCCCTTCATAGTAGTTACCCGTATTTTTGGCATATATATATAAGTTGTTCTCCCTTTAAAATCTTGAGATAGTTTCTTCTAACAGATCAAAATATACTCTAAATCTCTAGTGTATGGTTTTTTTCTACTCCCCTGCCTGATCACATTCTCTCCCTTTTTTCTTTCTTTCTTTTTTTTTTTTAATCCTCATCTTTCTTTTTTCAAACAACTTATCAAATCCTTTTTAAAAATTTTTTATAATTTCCATCTTTACACTCATATTCCATCCCTTCATCATATCAACCCTTATTTTTGTACATATATAAGTTTTTCTTTCTTTAAAATTTTGGGAGGGACTTTCTTTTAACAGACCAAAATACGCCCAAAATCTAGTGTGTGGCACTGATCTATAAACCAGCCTGATCATATTTGATCACATTCTGTTTTTGTTTTGTTTTGTTTTGTTCTGCTTTTGTTTGTTTTTATCTTTATCTTTTTCTTTTTCCTTTTTCTTTTTTTCTTTCTTTTTCTTTTTTCTCTCTTTCCCTTTCTTTTCCCACTGCTTCAGGTCTTTTCTGATTTGTTTAGAGTATATTTTCTGGGGACATTGTTACCCTGCTAGCATTTTGTTCTCTCATTAATCTATTCTCCTCTGCACAAAATGACAAGATGGAAAAAATCACCTCAACAAAAAGAACAAGAGGTAGTACCGACTGCCAGGGACCTACTCAATACGGACATTAGTACAATGTCAGATCTAGAGTTCAGAATCATCACTTTAAAGATCCTAGCTGGGCTTGGAAAAAGCATGGAAGTTATTAGAGAAACCCTTTCTGGAGAAGTAAAAGAACTAAAATCTAACCAAGTAGAAATCAAAAAGGCTATTAATGAGGTGCAATCAAATATGGGGGCGCTAACTGCTAGAATAAATGAGGCAGAAGAAAGAATCAGTGAGATAGAAGACCAAATGATGGAAAATAAAGAAGCTGAGAAAAAGAGAGATAAACAACTACTGGATCACGAGGGCAGAATTCGAGAGACAAATGATACCATAAGACGAAACAACATTAGAATAATTGGGATCCCAGAAGAAGAAGAAAGAGAGAGAGGGGCAGAAGGTATAATGGAGCAAATTATAGCAGAGAACTTCCCTAATTTGGGGAAGGAAACAGGCATCAAAATCCAGGAAGCACAGAGAACCCCTCTCAAAATCAATAAAAATAGGTCAACACCCCGACATCTAATAGTAAAACTTACGAGTCTCAGAGACAAAGAGAAAATCCTGAAAGCAGCTCAGGAGAAGAGATATGTAACCTACAATGGTAGAAACATTAGATTGGCAACAGACTTATCCACAGAGACCTGGCAGGCCAGAAAGGACTGGCAGGACATATTCAGAGCACTAAAGGAGAAAAATATGCAGCCAAGAATACTATATCCAGCTAGGCTGTCATTGAAAATTGAACGAGAGATAAAAAGCTTCCAGGACAAACAAAAACTAAAGGAATTTGCAAACACAAAACCAGCCCTACAAGAAATCTTGAAAGGGGTCCTCTAAGCAAAGAGAGAGCCTAAAAGCAACATAGACCAGAAAGGAACACAAACAATATACAGTAACAGTCACTTTACAGGCAATACAATGGCACTAAATTCCTATCTTTCAATAGTTACCCTGGGGGGCGGAGCAAGATGGCGGAGGAGTAGGAGACCTGGATTTCGTCTCCTCTCAGGAATTCAGCTGGATAGGGATCAAACCATTCTGAACACCTACAAACTCAACAGGAGATCGAAGAAAAGAATAGCATCAACTCTCTGAACAGAAAAGCGACCACTTTCTGGAAGGTAGGACGTGCGGAGAAGTGAATCCGAGGCGTTATTCGGGAGGATAGACGGCGGGGGAGGGGCCTCCGTCAGCCGCTTCTGGCAAGTGATAGAGCCACGGAGCACAAAATCAAAACTTTTAGAAGTCTGCTCCGCTGAGGGACATCACTCTGGTGGCGAAGTAGGGGGTGCAACCCTCGCGGGACAGTGTGGTCTCAGGACCCTCGGGGTCACAGAAAGACCGGGGGTGCCTGAGTGCGGCAGAGCTCCCAGGTATCGGAGCAGGGAAGCCGGCTGCAGAGACGGAGCCCAGGCGCGGGCTCTCAGCTCGGGGTTGCTATAAACCGTGATGCGCGGCACAGTCGGGCCACTGCTCCTCCAGCAGGGACCCAACAAGCGGCAGATCCGGGGAGACTCACCTTCTTCCCCCGGGAGGAGAGGTGCGGGAGTGCACCGCGGGGACCTGCTGGGTTTGGAGACTCCACCCGGGGTCGGGTGCCAGATAGAAAGGCGCGGTCACAGGCCGGGTGAGCGCGGAGTGTGGCCGGAGACCGGGGAGACGGGAGTGACTGCTTTTCTCTGGGGGCGCACTGAGGAGCGGGACCCCGAGTTCTCGGCTCCTCCGGGGTGGAGACTGGGAGGCCTCCATTTTCACTCTCCGCTTCCAAAGCTGTACGGAAAGCTTGCAGGGAACAAAAGCTCTGGAGAGCAAACCCGAGCAGATAACTTAGCCCGGACCGGCAAGGGCGGGGCAATTTTGCCTCCGGCAAAGACATTTGGGAACCACGGCAACAGGCCCCTCCCCCAGAAGATCAGCGAGAACAGCCAGCCAAGACCAACTTTACCGATCAATGAGAACGGCAGAACTCCAGCGCTAGGGGAATACTGCACATAGAATTCATGGCTTTTTTACCATGATTCTTTAGTCTTTCAAAGTTAATTATTTTTTTTAAGTGTCTTTTTTTCTTTTTTCCTTTTTTCTTTTTTTTTTGAATTTTTCTTTTTCCCTTTTTCAACCAACATCTTATCAATCACTCTTTTAAAAAAAAACATTTTTATTTTTCATTTTTAAAGTCATATTCTATCCCTTCATAGTAGTTACCCGTATTTTTGGCATATATATATATAAGTTGTTCTCTCTTTAAAATCTTGAGATAGTTTCTTCTAACAGATCAAAATATACTCTAAATCTCTAGTGTATGGTTTTTTTCTACTCCCCTGCCTGATCACATTCTCTCCCTTTTTTCTTTCTTTCTTTTTTTTTTTAATCCTCATCTTTCTTTTTTCAAACAACTTATCAAATCCTTTTTAAAAATTTTTTATAATTTCCATCTTTACACTCATATTCCATCCCTTCATCATATCAACCCTTATTTTTGTACATATATAAGTTTTTCTTTCTTTAAAATTTTGGGAGGGACTTTCTTTTAACAGACCAAAATACACCCAAAATCTAGTGTGTGGCACTGATCTATAATCCAGCCTGATCATATTTGATCACATTCTGTTTTTGTTTTGTTTTGTTTTGTTCTGCTTTTGTTTGTTTTTATCTTTATCTTTTTCTGTTTTCTTTTTTTCTTTCCTTTTCTTTTTTCTCTCTTTCCCTTTCTTTTCCCACTGCTTCAGGTCTTTTCTGATTTGTTTAGAGTATATTTTCTGGGGACGTTGTTACCCTGCTAGAATTTTGTTCTCTCATTAATCTATTCTCCTCTGCACAAAATGACAAGACAGAAAAAATCACCTCAACAAAAAGAACAAGAGGTAGTACCGACTGCCAGGGACCTACTCAATACGGACATTAGTACGATGTCAGATCTAGAGTTCAGAATCATCACTTTAAAGATACTAGCTGGGCTTGAAAAAAGCATGGAAGTTATTAGAGAAACCCTTTCTGAAGAACTAAAAGAACTAAAATCTAACCAAGTCAAAATCAAAAAGGCTATTAATGAGGTGCAATCAAATATGGGGGCGCTAACTGCTAGGATAAATGAGGCAGAAGAAAGAATCAGTGAGATAGAAGACCAAATGATGGAAAATAAAGAAGCTGAGAAAAAGAGAGATAAACAACTACTGGATCACGAGGGCAGAATTCGAGAGACAAATGATACCATAAGACGAAACAACATTAGAATAATTGGGATCCCAGAAGAAGAAGAAAGAGAGAGAGGTGCAGAAGGTATAATGGAGCAAATTATAGCAGAGAACTTCCCTAATTTGGGGAAGGAAACAGGCATCAAAATCCAGGAAGCACAGAGAACCCCTCTCAAAATCAATAAAAATAGGTCAACACCCCGACATCTAATAGTAAAACTTACAAGTCTCAGAGACAAAGAGAAAATCCTGAAAGCAGCTCGGGAGAAGAGATATGTAACCTACAATGGTAGAAACATTAGATTGGCAACAGACTTATCCACAGAGACCTGGCAGGCCAGAAAGGACTGGCAGGACATATTCAGAGCACTAAATGAGAAAAATATGCAGCCAAGAATACTATATCCAGCTAGGCTGTCATTGAAAATTGAAGGAGAGATAAAAAGCTTCCAGGACAAACAAAAAGTAAAGGATTTTGCAAACACGAAACCAGCCCTACAAGAAATCTTGAAAGGGGTCCTCTAAGCAAAGAGAGAGCCTAAAAGCAACATAGACCAGAAAGGAACACAAACAATATACAGTAACAGTCACTTTACAGGCAATACAATGGCACTGAATTCCTATCTTTCAATAGTTACCCTGAATGGAAATGGGCTAAATGCCCCAATCAAAAGACACAGGCTATCAGATTGGATTAAAAAACAAGACCCATCGATATGCTGTCTGCAAGAGACTCATTTTAGACCCAAAGACACCCCCAGATTGAATGTGAGGGGGTGGAAAACCATTTACCATGCTAATGGACAGCAAAAGAAAGCTGGGGTGGCAATCCTTATATCAGACAAATTAGATTTTAAACCAAAGACTGTAATAAGAGATGAGGAAGGACACTATATCATCCTTAAAGGGTCTATCCAAAAGAAGATCTAACAATTGTAAATATCTATGCCCCTAACATGGGAGCAGCCAATTATATAAGGCAATTAATAACAAAAGCAAAGAAACACATCGACAACAATACAATAATAGTGGGGGACTTTAACACCCCCCTCACGGAAATGGACAGATCGTCTAAGCAAAAGATCAACAAGGAAATAAAGACTTTACATGACACACTGGACCACATGGACTTCACAGACATATTCAGAACATTCCATCCCAAAGCAACGGAATACACATTCTTCTCTAGTGCCCATGGAACATTCTCCAGAATAGATCACATCCTAGGTCATAAATCAGGTCTCAACCGGTACCAGAAGATTGGGATCATTCCCTGCCTATTTTCAGACCACAATGCTTTGAAACTAGAACTCAATCACAAGAGGAAAGTTGGAAAGAACTCAAATACATGGAGGCTAAAGAGCATCCTACTGAAGAATGAATGGGTCAACCAGGAAATTAAAGAAGAATTAAAAAAAGTCATGGAAACCAAGGAAAATGAAAACACAACTATTCAAAATCTTTGGGATACAGCAAAGGCAGTCCTAAGAGGAAAGTATATAGCAATACAAGCCTTTCTCAAGAAACAAGAAAGGTCTCAAGTACACAACCTAACCCTACACCTAAAGGAGCTGGAGAAAGAACAGCAAATAAAGCCTAAACCCAGCAGGAGAAGAGAAATAATAAAGATCAGAGCAGAAATCAATGAAATAGAAACCAAAAGAACAGTAGAACAGATCAACGAAACTAGGGGCTGGTTCTTTGAAAGAATTAACAAGATTGATAAGCCCCTGGCCAGACTTATCAAAAAGAAAAGAGAAATGACCCAAATCAACAAAATCATGAACGAAAGAGGAGAAATCACAACCAACACCAAAGAAATACAAACAATTATAAGAACATATTATGAGCAACTCTATGCCAGCAAATTAGATAACCTGGAAGTAATGGATGCATTCCTAGAGATGTATCAACTACCAAAACTGAACCAGGAAGAAATAGAAAACCTGAACAGACCTATAACCACTAAGGAAATAGAAGCAGTCATCAAGAATCTCCCAAAACACAAAAGCCCAGGGCCAGATGGCTTCCCAGGGGAATTCTACCAAACATTTCAAGAAAAATTAATACCTATCCTTCTGAAACTGTTCCAAAAAATAGAAATGGAAGGAAAACTTCCAAACTCATTTTATGAGGCCAGCATTACCTTGATCCCAAAACCAGACAAAGACCCCATCAAAAAGGAGAATTACAGACCAATATCCCTGATGAACATGGATGCAAAAATTCTCACCAAAATACTAGCCAATAGGATCCAACAGTACATTAAAAGGATTATTCACCACGACCAAGTGGGATTTATCCCTGGGCTGCAAGGTTGGTTCAACATCCGCAAATCAATCAACGTGATACAATACATTAACAAAAGAAAGAACAAGAATCATATGATCCTCTCAATAGATGCAGAAAAAGCATTTGAGAAAGTACAGCATCCTTTCTTGAACAAAACTCTTCAGAGTATAGGGATAGAGGGTACATACCTCAATATCATAAAAGCCATCTATGAAAAGCCTACAGCGAATATCATTCTCAATGGGGAAAAACTGAGAGCTTTCCCCCTAAGGTCAGGAAAGCGGCAGGGAAGTCCACTATCACCACTGCTATTCAACATGGTATTGGAAGTCCTAGCCACAGCAATCAGACAACAAAAAGAAATCAAAGGCATCCAAATTGGCAAAGAAGAAGTCAAACTCTCACTGTTTGCAGATGATATGATACTTTATGTGGAAAATCCCAAAGACTCCACCCCAAAACTGCTAGAACTCATACAGGAATTCAGTAAAGTGGCTGGATATAAAATCAATGCACAGAAGTCAGTGGCATTCCTATACACCAACAAGAAGACAGAAGAAAGAGAAATTAAGGAGTCGATCCCATTTACAATTGCACCCAAAACCATAAGATACCTAGGAATAAATCTAACCAAAGAGGCAAAGGATCTGTACTCAGAAAACTATAAAATACTCATGAAAGAAATTGAGGAAGACACAAAGAAATGGAAAAACGTTCCATGGTCATGGATTGGAAGAACAAATATTGTGAAGATGTCAATGCTACCTAGAGCAATCTACACATTCAATGCAATCCCCATCAAAATACCATCCACTTTCTTCAAAGAAATGGAACAAATAATCCTAAAATTTGTATGGAACCAGAAAAGACCCCGCATAGCCAGAGGAATGTTGAAAAAGAAAAGCAAAGCTGGCGGCATCACAATTCCAGACTTCCAGCTCTACTACAAAGCTGTCATCATCAAGACAGTATGGTACTGGCACAAAAACAGACACATAGATCAATGGAACAGAATAGAGAGCCCAGAAATGGACCCTCAACTATATGGTCAACTAATCTTTGACAAAGCAGGAAAGAATGTCCAGTGGAAAAAGGACAGTCTCTTCAACAAATGGTGTTGGGAAAATTGGACAGGCACATGCAGAAGAATGAAACTGGACCATTTCCTTACACCACACACAAAAATAGACTCAAAATGGTTGAAAGACCTCAATGTGAGACAGGAGTCCATCAAAATCCTAAAGGAGAACACAGGCAGCAACCTCTTCGACCTCAGCCGCAGTAACTTCTTCCTAGAAACATCGCCAAAGGCAAGGGAAGCAAGGGCAAAAATGAACTATTGGGACTTCATCAAGATAAAAAGCTTTTGCAAAGCAAAGGAAACAGTCAACAAAACCAAAAGACAACTGACAGAATGGGAGAAGATATTTGCAAATGACATATCAGATAAAGGGCTAGTATCCAAAATCTATAAAGAACTCATCAAACTCAACACCAAAAGAACAAAGAATCCAATGAAGAAATGGGCAGAAGACATGAACAGACATTTTTCCAAAGAAGACATCCAAACGGCCAACAGACACATGAAAAAGTGTTCAATATCGCTCGGCGTCAGGGAATTCCAAATCAAAACATCAATGAGATACCACCTCACACCAGTCAGAATGGCTAAAATTAACAAGTCAGGAAATGACAGATGTTGGCGGGGATGCAGAGAAAGGGGAACCCTCCTACACTGTTGGTGGGAATGCAAGCTGGTGCAGCCACTCTGGAAAACAGTATGGAGGTTCCTCAAAAAGTTGAAAATAGAGCTACCATATGATCCAGCAATTGTACTCCTGGGTATTTACCCCAAAGATACAAAAGTAGGGACCCGAAAGGCTACGTGCACCCCGATGTTTATAGCAGCAATGTCCACAATAGCCAAACTGTGGAAAGAGCCAAGATGCCCATCAACAGATGAATGGATAAAGAAGATGTGGTATATATATACAATGGAATATTATGCAGCCATCAAAAGGAATGAGATCTTGCCATTTGCAACGACGTGGATGGAACTGGAGGGTATTATGCTGAGTGAAATAAGTCAAACAGAGAAAGACATGTATCATATGACCTCACTGATATGAGGAATTCTTAATCTCAGGAAACAAACTGAGGGTTGCTGGAGTGGGGGGTGGGGTGGGAGGATGAGGTGACTGGGTGATGGACACTCGGGAGGGTATGTGCTCTGGTAAGCGCTGTGAATTGTGCAAGACTGTTGAATCTCAGATCTGTACCTCTGAAACAAATAATGCAATATATGTTAAGAAAGAAAAAAAGAAGAAGAAGAATGTAGCAGGAGGGGAAGAATGAAGGGGGGGAAATCGGAGGGGGAGAAGAACCATGAGAGACGATGGACTCTGAAAAACAAACTGAGGGTTCTAGCGGGGAGGGGGGTGGGTGGATGGGTTAGTCTGGTGATGGGTATTGAGGAGGGCGCGTTCTGCATGGAGCACTGGGTGTTATGCACAAGCATTGAATCATGGAACACTATATCTAAAACTAATGATGTAATGTATGGGGATTAACATAACAACAAAAAAATTAAACAAATATATTTGATAAATTGTAGTGATATATTAAATTTCTCTTTATATAATAAATGAAAAAGCATTTAAGTTCTTGTAGTATGTAAGCAAATATGTAACATAGTGTATGTAATGCAAGGTTTATATTAATGACATCTTAGATGGAAAAGTAGGAAAAAAAACCAAATATTTAATATTGATCTTTTTTTTTTTTTAATTTTATTTATTTATTTGACAGAGAGAGACACAGCAAGAGAGGGAACACAAGCAGGGGGAGTGGGAGAGGGAGAAGCAGGCTCCCACTGAGGGGGCAGCCTGATGCGGGGCTCGATCCCAGGACCCTGGGATCATGACCTGAGCCGAAGGCAGACGCTTAATGACTGAGCCACCCAGGTGCCCCAATATTGATCTTTTTTGTTGTTGAATACTGGTGATTTTAATATTCTTCATTATACACTGGTATTTTTCAGATTCTTTACTTGGAATATGCACTATTCTATGTTTATGATTTATAAGAAATGAAAAAAAAGTCCCCAAATGTAGAAGTTATGTTATTATTTCCATTTAAATGACATGTATAAATGGAATTTCTTTTCATTCAATCAAAATGAAGGATAACGGTTTTGTCTCATTTGAGCCCTAGGACTCTCCTTTTATCCTCCCCCTTCTCCCTCCTCTCCTGTCCCTCTTCCTCTTCCTCCTGCTTTGTCTTCTTCCCTGAGAAATATTAATATGGAAAAAGGTTGGCATTTGACTATTCTTTGAGTAATGTCAGTTATTCACACTACCATTCAAATGTAGATTTTTAGATCTTATTAAATTTATCCTCCAGTGCATTCTGCTGATTAGTGGTACCTGTGCTATTCAAGGGGCAAGATGTAATTCCTATTCAAGGGGCAAGATGTAATTCTGCAGAAGCCTTATGGGAGACTCTCTTTCCACTTTCATTCAGCTTTCCCCTCTCTTTTCAGCTGTTTTCAGGGTCAAGAAGGGAGGGGGGTGGAAATGTTTGGGTATATTCAGGCTTACAAGCGAATCTGGGCTCTGAGGCTCACTCCCAAATGGCTGAGCCGGGCTCTCCTGATTGGCAGTCGTGGTGGATGAGGAGAGGCGTCCTTAGGACTCATGGTGGCCAGGGCTGGAGAGGCAGGGATTCCCTGGAACCAGAATGACCACTCAGGAAGACAGAAGTTTCACAAACACCGAGTGCAATCAACACACCGGTTCAAGGAACTAAGAAACAATGTTTAAATTCATGCAGAGAATTGCTTTAGGGTTTCCCCAGATACCAATCACTTCTGGTCTGGGCTGGTCACCTGAATGGGTTAAGGGAGTTTTCCTGGCAGCAGAGATCTGCAATGAGGTACTCAAGACCTGTGATCAAGTGGACAGATACATGCGCAGCTGACCAAGACCCGAGTGGTTTCTACCATCTAAACTGAGAGTACAGAAATGCATGTGCCTTGACAGGTAGACCTCTCTGACATTCTAGATCCCAAACAATCACAAATACTCGGGAGTCATGATACAAATAAGTTTCATTTTATTAACTTGTGAAGACCTAGACAGCTAAAAAAAGAAGTGGTAAAAGAAAGGCAGAATAAACCTAAAGAAAGCAGAAGTCAGAACTTAAGAAAGATAAAAATTGACATTAATGGATATAAAAGTAAAAAACAGTAGACATACTCTATAAGTCCAAAAGTTCTTAGAAAAAAACAACAGAATAGTGCGAGTATCAATTAACCTTATCAGATACATAAATTAGAAATGAAAAGGGGTGACGATAATTAGAGAACAATTTTTAAATTATAGGAGACCCATCTGTACAACTTTATGCAAATTTGAAAATCTAGATCAAAGGAGTTTTCTTCTAGGAAGAATGAAGCTTCCCCAAATGGAATCTTTTTTTTTTTTTCTGTTTTTAAGATTTTACTTATTTATTTGACAGAGAGAGAGAGAGAACAAGCAGGGGGCGTGGCAGAGGGAGAGGGAGAAGCAGGCTCCCATTGAGCAGAGAGCCCGATCGGGGCTCGATCCCAGGACCCTGAGATCATGACCTGAGCCGAAGGCAGGCACTTAACTGACTGAGCCACCCAGGCGCCCCTCTCAAATGGAATCTTGTAGAGAAAATAAGTAAACAGATTAATGATGATAAAAGAAAATTATTAAATGCCAAATAACTTTTCACCAAGAAAGGACTAGACTCAAATTGTTTCTTTTTTTTTGTTAAAGATTAAATAATGCCAGTGCTACTTAACTATTCCAAACATAAATGACAATTTCCATTTTAAAAGATTGGTGTTGTTCTCCAACACTGATAAAGATTACACAAAAATATAAAATTACTGCCAAGTTTCACTCATGAATATTGACGCAAATTAACTAATATGATATTAGCAATGAAAAATCAAACCAACAGCACATTAAAAAATAATGAACCATGAAAAAATTGCATTTATTTCATGATGCCAAGGTAGCTCAATATTAAAAAATACATTCAAGTAATCCATTTATTAGGAGAGCTAAGCAGAAAAATCTTATAATTATCTCCTTCGATGACAAAAGGTATTTGACAGAATTTAACACCCACTCATGTTAAATGTACTCGGTGAAACAGAAATTATAAATTGTATTTGCAACATAGTTTATTTTCCTCTGCCAAGAAATCAAGGTTTTGAGGAACAAGACACCAAGGGTCACTCTCTCTACTGCTATGTAACTTTTTGTTGGATATATGAGAGAATTCAATTAGACAAGAGAAAGCAATTAATTATAAGACATGGAAAGAAAAAGGTACAACCATATCTTTTTTTTCAGATCATGTAATTTTTATATTTAGAAAGCTGAAAATAATCTATGGAAACACTTCTGCACACAAAATAATTTAACAGTGTAGAAGCTTATGAAATAAACATATAAAGACCGGACCTCAATTTATAAAAACAAAAACTATTCAGGAAGAAGAAAGCAGTAGGAATAATGTCAAAGAAGACACACCACCACCACCACCACCACCACTTAACAAATACAAATAAGAGCAAACATTAAAAACAAAAACAAAAATTAACACGAAAAAAAGACAACTGTTCTGCAGCACATCAAAGTAGATTGAAACAATGGGAGCCCATGTTATGATCTTGCATAGGAAGATTCACATCATAAAGATGTCATTGTTTTCCTAAAATAATTGAATTTAATACAATCCCCTCACAATACAGCCACCTTTTTCCTCCTAGAAGTAGATAAGAGAATTAACATCTTGATTTGGAAGAAAAACAAAAGCAAGACTTAAAAAAGGCTAATCCTATCAGTAATAGAATTAGACATCAATATTTTATAATTAAAACCAATTTTTGTTGCTTGAAATGAGTAAACCAATTAGAATAAAATGTTTAAAAATGGGAGAAACACATTGGAAATTTAGTTCCTGAGAACAACATATTTCAAAGCAGTGGGAAAAGATGAGTTTTTGAATAAATAGTATAGAAATAACTGAATAGCTATACGCAAAAAGACAAAATCTTTTCTGCTTTAATTGGTGCTCCTCCTTAGCCTTAGACTGTTTCGACTTCCAGCCTTTTATTTGATCTCCCTTTTTCTATGTCAGCTCAGTACCCAGCTCTGCTACAAAATCCCAATTTTATTAAATCACTTGTCTAAGTCCATCGCTACTCTCAGTTGGGGGTGTTACTATGTGAGAGAGTACACCCGAGTACCTTTGTCTTTCTCAGACATTTTATGTTTGCATAACCTGAAATAATGTGGTTTATTAACAAGGAATTCTGGGCTTGAATGAAACATCTCTGTTTCTGGATACTGTCTTCATGTGCCATGCTCTTTAATTTTACATAACGTTTTATTAAAACAGACCTGGTTGTCTTTGAGTGAAGAAACAAAAATATTGGGACTTGTAAAATTTGAATATGATTACACAATTTTTAATGTTTTAGATATTTTCTCCTACTGCTTAGGGCCCCAAGAAGCACAGACTCCTTTATTTGTTAACAGATCTTACCCATCTTTTGGATGATTTCAGTTGAAAAGAAGCCTCCTCTCTCAAGACTAGCATTTACCAATGTTCATTTCCCCCCGTATTGCATCCGAGATGCAATTTGCTCGGCAGGCAGTTATCTGTATGGTTCTCACACCAGCAGGAGGCATCTTTATGTTGCATTGAGTGAGACCTCAGCTATGTGCTAGAAAGTAATCATCGAACCCAGTGTTACTAAAATAAAGTATAAAAGGGACTTTAAAATTCCTCTCCTGAACTCAATATAACAAGCTTAATAGGTGATACAAAAAGTACTTGTGATGCGGAAGCCCAGAGGGTCTTGTTCAGTGTAGTTAAATTTCATGAACAGACTATTACCTCATAAATTATAATGCTCCACCAACATTGAGTATTTTGCTTTATTCTAACTTTGTGTCTTTTTGTTTATTTACAAAAACATAAATGCTTTCATCAATTTTATAAAGATGTAGTAATGCTACAGAAACTAAAATATACCGACCCTTGAATACGGTGCATTTTCTTAAATAACAGTAGCAGGCAGCTCTAACACATTCTCGCATGGAACCTTGTATCACTCACTGAAACTAGAAAGAATGTAAAGTAATAAAATAAATGATCAATTATAGAGGAAATGAATTTTAAGTAGTAATGTGTGACTCTGGTAAGTTTATCTTTATTTTTTTTATTTAATTTTTTATTGTTATGTTAATCACCATACATTACATCATTAGTTTTTGATGTAGTGTTCCATGATTCATTGTGCATAACACCCAGTGCTCCATCCAGAACGTGCCCTCTTTAATACCCATCACCAGGCTAACCCATCCCCCCAACCCCTCCCCTCTAGAACCCTCAGTTTGTTTCTCAGAGTCCATAGTGTCTCATGGTTCATCTCCCCCTCCGATTTCCCCCCCTTCATTCTTCCCCTCCTGCTATCCTCTTCTTTTTTTTTTTAACATATAATGTATTATTTGTTTCAGAGGTACAGATCTGTGATTCAACAGTCTTGCACAATTCACAGCGCTCACCATAGCATATACCCTTCCCAAGGTCTATCACCCAGCCACCCCATCCCTCCCACCCTACCCCCCACTCCAGCAACCCTCAGTTTGTTTCCTGAGATTAAGAATTCCTCATATCAGTGAGGTCATATGATACATGTCTTTCTCTGATTGACTTATTTCGCTCAGCATAACACCCTCCAGTTCCATCCATGTCATTGCAAATGGCAAGATCTCATTCCTTTTGATGGCTGCATAATATTCCATTGTGTGTGTGTGTGTCACATCTTCTTTATCCATTCATCCGTCAATGGACATCTTGGCTCTTTCCATAGTTTGGCTATTGTGGACATTGCTGCTATAAACATCGGGGTGCACATACCCCTTCGGATCCCTACATTTGTATCTTTGGGGTAAATACCCAGTAGTGCAGTTGCTGGATCGTATGGTAGCTCTATCTTCAACTTTCTGAGGAAACTCCATACTGTTTTCCAGAGTGTCAGGGAAATCCAAATCAAAACCTCAATGAGATATAACCTCACACCAGTCAGAATGGCTAAAATTAATAAGTTTATCTTTAAAAAATAGAATGTTACAGGGGCGCCTGGGTGGCTCAGTTGGTGAAGCTTCTGCCTTCGGCTCAGGTCATGATCCCAGGGTCCTGGGATTGAGTCCCACATCGGGCTCCCTGCTTGGCAGGAAGCCTGCTTCTCCCTCTGCTGCTCCCTCTGCTTGTGCTGTCAGTGGTAAATAAATAAATAAAATCTTAAATAAATAAATTAATTAATTTAAAATCTTAAATAAATAAATAAAATACTAACTAGATAAATAAATAAAATCTTAAATGTTAAAAAAAGGTCAGGTCTGGTGACATGGGTTTAGTGACTCTATTTTGGGCATGTTGTTTCTTTTTAATAACATTCATAAATCTTTTTTTTTTTAGCATGGTGTACCAATTTTAAACTTTGTCCAAGACTAAATACCTCCCATCAGAAACCTGTTTTCACCACACCACTACCAGCACCCCTGGAATCTTACTGGTGGGAGTCGTCTTTTGTAATCCCAAATGACAACTTGTAGTATTTTTTCATTTTTTATGTATTTTGTAATCCTGATCTCCAATGTGTGTCTCAATACCTCTCTCTTAATATTTGATACAACAATTAGAGATTAAGGAATAGAGGAAACTGGGACAGTTCTGTCAAATAACTTCATCTACTTGGCCTAACAACAAAATACACAATAAATATGAAAATGTAAAATAAGTAATCAAAAAAGCAAAAAAACAAAAAAAATCATTCTTCTTCAGTGCACATGAACTATGTACCCAAATACTTCTAAATTATATCCTAAATTTAAAAGTATTGGACAGGAGAAGTTAGAGATGTCACGTCTCGTAACAAAATGAGACAGCACATGGTTTGTAAGCACAAGAACTTGCCACAATTAGTCAAGGAGACAGAGTGCAAATCAAAAATACAAGCAGATACCACTTCACACCTGTTAGAATCATTGTCATTAAAAAGCCTGAAAACCCAAAATTGGGATAGGAATAGGCATTAATTAGCACTCTTCTAGCTTCCTGCTGAGAATATAAAGTGGTAATAGCACTTTGGAGAATGGCTGGGCATTTATTATAAACATGCATCTCACTTGGGACTTAGCAATGCTGCTCCTACTTATTTGCCTCCCAGGAATGACTACATGGGTCCATTAAACAGTTAGTAAAAGAATATTTACAGGAGCTTTATTCATAATAGTAAAAACCTTGAAGTAGAACATCATAGAATTAATAAACATTTTAGCATAGGCATCCATTGAATACCACTCAACTATAGTACAGCAAAATTAATACATACAACCAGAATAAATTTAAAAAACATTACACTGAACAGTTGAAGACAGACGTGAAGGAATATACAGGCATAATTCCATGTATGTGGAATCTATGTTTGTTTATTTTGTGGAATCTGTGTTTAAAGAAATAAGAATTTTTTTTACTTCATGGAGGGTATGGATTGACTGGAAAGGGACAAGAAAGAATTTGTTGAGTTGATAAAAATATTTTATCTTGAAAAGGATATGGGGTATGTGGAAATATACATTTGTCCATAACTGTGAAATTGCACATTGAAGATGTATTTTTCTCCATGTAAAATTTTCCTCAATTAAAATGATTAAAAATGATTTAAAAAATGATTAAAGAAAAGAAGGCACCACTGAGGTTGCAGCATCCACCCAATGTGATGGGGTTTGGGGGAGAAGAGAGCCAATCCTGTAGAAAATTATAAACTTAATAATACATGAAGCATGCCATATTGTTTTACTTTCTCTTTTCATTTATTTTTTTATGAAAATTGGTCCCACGTAGTAAAATTGTAAATTGTAAGGCTTGCTTTCCTTTCTCTCAACTTTCAATATAAATGTGTTTGTATTCTGAAATTGTCAAAGAACAAGAAATAGGTTAAATGTTAAGATGAGAAGAATGAGTCTCAATAATCAATATAGCAAATATCTGGCTTCCATTGCTGGTAATGAAGCCAGTATTTTTCATGTTAAAGATTCATATCTTTCCCATATTCATGAAGCATCTGGTCTAAAAGTCTTATGATCTGTGTTGCTTAGAATTAAATTTTCTTTAGGAAATTTTTCATAATAAAATTAATTTTAAAATATTAATTCATCCCCAGTCAATAACTTTATAACTATTCCCAGTGTGTTTCCAACCTGTAAAATGGATTGAATCCCTATATGACAAATGAAAGCCTATTCTATCTTTTTTTTTTTTCCTTTCCCACTTAGATAAATATATGATGAAAACAGGTGCCATGATCTACTTATCAGCATTTGGCACACTAGGTAAGAAATGAGAACTTTTGAAGGCTTTTGAACAGTATGGGGCAATTTTCATTCTGGCACTTAGGGAATTAGCCATGTGACTCCCATTAATTTTAATAGGAGGAGTGTGGATAATCCATAAGCCATTAATGGATCCTGGAAAGTTTCACAGTGGATCAGCACGAAGTTGCACAGCACAGGTGTTTAACTGGTGATGGATATAATATCAGAGCTAAATGTGTTAAGACCAAATAATAAAAAATCAATTACTTGCAAAGATAGTAAGGTCTGGAAAATAAAATGGTCGTGTTGAATGTGGCACAGATTTGAAATCTGTTACTAACCGAACCAGAGGTGACTATCAAGTGAAACTAATCTGCATATCATTTGGTGGGTTTGGGTCTGGATATGTCTCCTTTTGGCTTAGCAGTGACTCCAGGAAACACCTTTTAAAAATATATTGTCAGTATTTTGCCATATGTGTAACTCAGTTTACATAATAATTAATTTTCACTTCAATAAATCTTACAGAGCCAAAAAAAAAAAAAAAAAAAAAACCCTCCCAAATCTTAACTTCAGATATTTGGCCTCAAAACTTTCATCATTATTATGTCAACAATAAAATATTCCCAATACACAAAGGAACATTCTTCAGGCCTAAAGTTACTTTTTATGGTGCCCAATGAGGTAGCAGGGCCATTATCTTGACACAGTGGGCCCAGAAACCAGAGCTGCCAGATATCTTTAGGTTACCTTTCACTAGTCATGTTTGTCCAATGATCTTTCTCTCTTTTATAGTCAAAGGAATTATTCAGATATCAGCAAGACGTGTGAAAATACATCCTAACTATGCCAGATAGAAACTTGTACTCAGTTGTGATTTTACAGCAGTGATAAGGTATATTATAGTGAATTTACTAATTCTGGATTTATTGCCTATACTGTCATATGATGAACAGGGCAGAAACTTTCCTTTTCAGTTGAAGTATATTTGACACACAATGTTACGGTAGTTTTAGGTGTACAACATAGTGATTCAACAAGACTGTATGCTATGCTCAACTCAAACGTAGCTCCAGTCTGTCATCATACAACATTACTACAGTAATATTGACTATCTTCTCTTTCCTGTACCTTTTATCCACATGACTTTCTCATTCCTTAACTGGAAGCCTGTATCTCACACTCCCCTTTGCCCATTCTGCGCACTCCACTACATCCTCCCCATTGGCAACCATCAGTTTCATCTCTGTATTTATAGATCTGGTTTTGCTTTTTGTTTGTTTGTTTGCTTTGTTGGTTAGATTCTACAAAAAAGTGAAATCATATGGTATTTGTCTTTCTCCATCTGACTCATTTCACTTAGCACAATACCCTCTAGGTCCATCCATTTTATTAAAATGGCAAGATCTCATTCTTTTTTTATGGACATCATTACATATCCATAATATATATAGCCATACATATCTCCATCAATCTGTTGATGAACATTTAGGTTATTTCCATATCTTGGCTCTTATAAATAATGCTGCAGTGAACATAGGGGTCTATCTTTTTGGATGAGTGTTTTCATTTTCTTTGGGTAAATACATCACACATTCTTGCCAATACTTGTTATTTATTGTTCTTGATTCTAGCCATTCTGACAGGTGTTAAGGTGGTATCTCATCATGGTTTTATTTATGTTTTTCTGATGATTAGTGATGTTGAACATCTTTTCATGTGTCTGTTGGCCATCTATATATCTTCTTTGGAAAAATGACTATTCAGGTCCTCAGCCAATTTTTAAACCAATTATTTGGGGTTTTTGATGTTGAGTTGTATAAGTTCTTTATACATTTTGGATATTAACTTTTTATTCGACAAAGCATTTACATATATCTTCTCCCATTTAATGGGTTGGCTTTTTATTTTGTTGATGACAAAACGAGTTTAGAGGGAACATAGTAAAGGCCAAATATGAAGAACCCACAACTAACACCATACTCAGTAGTGAAAAACAGAACTTTTCCCTTAAGATCAGGAAAAAGACAAGGATATGCACTCTTAAACTTTTATTCAACATAGTACTAGAGTCCTAGCCACAACAATAAGACAAGAAAAGGAAATAAAAGGCATCTAAATTGGTAAGGGAAGAAGTAAAACTGTCACAATTTGCAGATGACATGATACTATACATAGAAAACCCTAAAGACTTCACCAAAAAAAAACTATTAAAATCAATGAACTCAGAAAAGTTGCATAATACAAAATTAATATACAAAAGTTAGCAGAATTTCTATACAATAATAATAATAAAGTAGCAGAATGAAAAATTACAGAAATAGTTCCATTTACAATTGTACCAAAAATAATAAAATACCTAGAAATAAACTGACCAAGGAAGTGAAAGACCCATACTATGAAAACTATAAAACACTGATGAAAGATATTGAAGATCACACAAACATATGGAAAGATATTCCATGCTCATGGATTAAAAGAATTAATATTGTTAAAATGTCCACACTACCCAAAGCATTCTACAGATTCAGTGCAATGCCTAACAAAATACCAACAGCATTTTTCACAGAATTAGAACAAATAATCTTAAAATTTGTATGGAACCACAAGAGACCCTGAAGAGCCAAAGCAAATCTTGAGAAAGAAGAACAAAGATGGAGGTATCACAATTCCAGATTTCAAGAATTACTACAAATCTGGAGTAATCAAAATAGTATGGTACTGGGATAAAATGGACACATAGATCAATAGAACAGAATAGAGAGCCCAGAAATAAAGCCACAATTATATGGTCAATTAATCTATAACAAAGGAGGCAAGAATATACAATGGGGGAAATACAGTCTCTTCAACAAATGGTGTTGGGAAAACTGGACAGCTGCATACAGTAGAATGAAACTGAACCATTTTCTAACATCATACATAAAAGTAAACTCAAAACGGAGTAAGGACCTAAATGTGAGACCTAAAACTGCACAAATCCTAGAAGAGAGCACAAGCAGTAATTTCTCTGACAACGGCTTTAGCAACATTTTTCTAGATAAGTCACCTAAGATAGGGAAACAAAAGCAAAAACAAACTATTGGGACTACATCAAAATAAAAAACCTTTGCTCAACACAGAAACATTATTTTCAGAATTTAAATGTTACCACATTGTTTATTTTCCTCATTTGTCTAGGTTGTCATATTCGTATATGATTTAATAACAAGAAAACAATCATGAACATAATCATTTAAAAAAATTTTGGATATACATATTATGCTTTGGGAACATGGGATTCTAATTTCTGGATCAAAGCTAACCTGATCATTCATTCAAATACTTGTTTTTCCACTTCGAAATTTTTTTATGGCTATGTCTTGTGTGCTTAAATCATCTCTGTAGTCATGCAAACATGATTTTTAAATATTTCTTATTAAAGGTCTTACAATATAAGAAAATATCTATTCTATATGAGCTTTTATTTTATGACCAAGAAGTCATGTGATAATATGTGTGATTTTAAACATTATGAGAGATAGAAGATAAACAGTATTTGACATGTCAGTACTCAGTCACTGCTGGGTCCTCTTTGTCACACTTTCTGGAGCATAACAATCACCTTGGAAGACTATAGACATACACATGGTAGTGTCCCAACTCCAAACATTCTGATTCAGTAGGTCTGAAGTGGGAGCTGGGAAACTACACGTTTAATATGTAGCTCCCAATGTTATCCTGATGCAGGTGGTCTCTGGATCACAGTTTGAAAAATGTTACCCTGGGATGGAGATGCTGCTTTTATTCGGAGGCAAAATAAAAATCTATTTTAGTATAGATTCTAAGAAAGTTGAAAAAAGTCCAATAGTTTGGAAGGCAGAAAGAAAAAGAGGCCTTTTAAAAGGTCTGTTTAAAATCTATTTTTATAGCTAAAGCTGTGCTCACTTTTCATTAATACAAACAGTATTTTGCATCCTTCTTTCAGTCACCAATTCTGTAATTAATTAATGAAATAATCACTTTATATCGGTATGAGAATCTGTTGTCTTTATTGTTTAGTACTGTGTCATGATTATAAAGGCATAGTTATTTTCTAATTAAATGAAAACCAATTTATGTTTTGTGATTTTGTGACATATAGTGAGGACCAATAATTTTGTTTCTAAATATATACTTAAATGAAACTGCAATACCCTTGCTCCTAACAATGCCTTTTCACGTAAAAATTTTATGTCACAGCAGTGTTCTTTTTTAAAGATTACTAATAAATTTTATACAAACCAAATACAAATAAATACAAATAAATTGTGTGCAAGTAGGATTGTTCACATACACACACACTACAAACATACATATAATGAAGGAAAATTTTAAAAATTATCCAAAATATATTTCATGAAAGTATTTCCCTAGATTATTAGTATTTATAAAAGTATAAAATTCTCATTTTTCCTTTTTTTCACTATTGTATGCCTCTTTTTGAATGAACAAATTATTAGGAAAATAAAAGTCCTAAAACCTTTGTGGTATCTTTAGTTTCATTATAATTACCTTTTCCAAGATAAGAATTTCACTATGGAGTATATGGTCTCTCGATAGAAAGGCAAACCAACAAACTAATGTTCATATTAAATGCTATTTGATTTTTTTTTTTAAAGATTTTATTTATTTATTTGACAGAGAGAGACACAGCGAGAGAGGGAATACAAGCAGGGGGAATGGGAGAGGGAGAAGCAGGCTTCCCGCGGAGCAGGGAGCCCGATGCGGGGCTCGATCCCAGGACCCTGGGATCATGACCTGAGCCGAAGGCAGACGCTTAACGACTGAGCCACCCAGGCACCCCGTGCTAGTTGATTTTTTTAATAAACCTGAACAATCTGATTATAGAAAATTTAAGTTATCTTCATTTTTAGAATATTTTAACACTGCCAGTAATTCACATCTCTTGGGAACTCTTAACCCTCAAGTTCTGCTTCATTTTCAAGAGGAATTTTGTAGATAACCAACATTTACCCAGATTGGAAAAGTAGTAAAAGTAGTTACACTAAATGAAAATGAGGAGGTTTAAATTATCTTGCTACTTTGACATGAGAAATCAGGAAGTTTTATGTTTATCAAGAAAAAGAAAACTCAGATTCTTTTTAAAAAATAAAACAAAAATCACTTTTGTCTGTATTTGTTTAACAAAATGTAGGACTTTGCTTACTATTATTTATGTTATCATTATATATTTAAATTTTAATGTCTTGATACAGTATTGATTGATCTATATCTCTGTAGGGCACATGGATCTATTCTCCGTCCATTCCCACTTTGTGTACAAATCCCCTATATATGACTTGCCTTAGCGTAGGACTTCTAAAATGGTTATTAAGGATCTTGGCAAGTCTTTTCACTGAAACTTCAATAAAAATGTAAAGAAATGATCAAAACAGCCATTTAAAATTTCTGAAAATTTACCAAAGGTCATGTATCAAATAAAGAAAAATTTATTCCCCCAAATATTTATTCAGTATTGGTAAGGACAATAGGAGTCTGTGATTTAGAGCCAAATGCTCCCCTCCCTCTGTGTTGAGGGAGTTCTACACTTGGGCCCTCATGTCAGCTCCCAGGCTCCCTATGGCTCCAGTCCCATGTTGTCACATTCTGTTCTAGGGCAGACCACAAAGACTGGTATCTGTCGTCTAGCCTGAGGGAGCCACCTTTATTGAGGAGAGTGGGGAAAACTGCAAGTACAGGGGTGTTGTTGGAAACAATAGAGATCACAGTGGTGAGAAGCCTGGGAAGTCCAACTTCTCTTTGATATTAGCAAAGGCACACAAGATGGCAGTTCAATGAGAAACTTAACAGAGAGATCTGAAGAGCGAGACAGCTAAAGAGGAAACCTTTATAATCTCACTCATGTCTAGTAGCCCAGGGTGGTGCTTGCATGTGCAAGATTACTCCTATTTAGGAACAAAGAGGTTGCAAGCTGCTAATCCCTGGCTGAATGTGCAGCCAACTTAAAAACTCCCTGAACTGAACTGAAATAAAATTCACTGCTTATTAAGACAGCTTTGAATTCTTAAGGAAAAGTGAGCTACCTTTTTGATAGAAAGGTTAGGGTGAAAGAATATATAACATTTGAAGTTCTCATTGTGTATTGCTGACAACAATTTATATGAATCAGGAGAATTTACTTGAATCCCAGCCTGTTTTGTCAACAGAGACAGTCTTGGAAACCATCATAGTGAGAAAAGACCCGCAACGTCTTGAAGCAATTAGATCACATTACTCAAGGAGATTTCAATTTCTAACTTTACATGAAAATAAAGTTTTGTTCTTTGTGTTCCCTTGGATTTCACAATAATGTAATATAATAATAATATTAGTTCTCCCAATCCATGAGCAAAACAGCTTTCCATTTGTTTGTGTCATTTTCAACTTCTTTCATCAGTGTTTTATAATTTTTAGAGTACAGGTCTTTCACCAACTTTGTTAACTTTATTCCAAGGTATTTTTATTATTTTGGGTGCAATGGTAAGTGGGACTGTTTTCTTAGTTTCTCTTTCTGCTACTTCATTATTAGTGTATAGAAATGCAACAGATTTCTGCATATTAATTTTGTATCCTGTGACCTTACTGAATTCATTTATCAGTTCAAGTAGCTTTTTTGGTGGAGTCTTTAGGGTTTTCTATAGTATTATGTCATCTGCAAGTATGAAAAGTTTTACTTCTTCCTTACCAATTTGGATGACTTTTCTTTCTTTTTCTTGTCTGAATTTCTTATCTTTTGTCCTTGTCTATGTCTTTTTATTTCTTTCTGCTGCAGCTAGGACTTCCAGTTCTATGCTGAATAAAAGTGGTGAGAGTGGACATTCTTGCCCTGTTCCTGCTCTTATGGGGAAGGCTCTCAGTTTTTCCCCATTGAGTATGATGCTAGCTGTGGGGTTTTCATATATGGCCTTTATTATGTATGTTGTGGTATGTTCTCTTTAAACCCACTTTTTTGAGGGTTTTTGTCCTGAATGGATGTCATACTTTATCAAATGCTTTTTCTGCATCTATTGAAATGATCATATGTTTTTTATCCTTTCTCTTGCTGATGTGATGTATCTTGAACATTGATTGATTTGTGCATCTTGAACCAGTTACATCCCAGGAGTAAATAGCACTTGATTGTGGTAAATGATTTCTTAATGTATTAAATTTAATGTATTGTTGGATTCAGGTTGCTAATATTTTGTTGAGGATTTTTGCTTCTCTGTTCATCAGAAATATTGGCCTGTGTAGTTCTCTTTTTTTGTAGTGTCTATCTCATTTAGTATCAGGGTAATGCTGATCTCATAGAATGAAGCTTTCCCTTCTCTTCTAATTTTTGGAATAGTTTGAGAAGAATAGGCATTAACTCTTCTTTAAATATTTGGTAGAATTCGCCTGTGAAGCCTTCTCTCCTAGACTTCTGTTTGTGAGGAGATTTTTGATTACTGATTCAAATTCATTGCTGGTAATCAGTCTATTCAGATTTTCTATTTCTTCCTGATTCAGTTTTGTTAGGTTATATGTTTCTAGGAATTTATACATTTCTTCTAATTTGTCTAACTTGTTGGCATATAATTTTTTTATAATATTTTCTCATAACCCTTTGTATTTTTGTGGTGTTGATTGTCTTTTCTCCTCTTTCATTTCTGATTTTGTTTATTTAAGACCTCTCTTTCTCCCCCCCCGCGCTTTTTTTTTTTTGATAATGCTGACTAAAGGTTCATCAGTTTTGTTGATATTTTCAAGGAACTAGCTCCTGGTTTCATTGATCTGTTCTATTGTTTTTTTCAGTTTCCATTTCCATTATTTCTAGTCTAATCTTCATTATTTCTTTCCTTTCTTTTTCTAGCTCCTTTATGTGTAAATGTGGGTTGTTTATTTGAGATTTTCCTTGCTTCTTGAGATAGGTTTATATTGCTATAAATTTCCTCTTAGAACAGCTTTTGCTGCATCCGATTTTGGACTGTTGTGCTCTCATTTTCATTTCTCTCCATATAATTTTTTATTTCTTCTTTGATTTCTTGGTGACTCATTGATTGTTTCATAGCTCATTATTTAACCCTCATGTATTTGTGCTCTGTCCAGATTTTTTCTTGTGATTGATTTCTAGTTTCAATAGCATTTTGGTCAGAAAAGATGCATAGTATGTCTTCCATCCTTTTTATTTTGTTGAGACTTGTTTTTTTAGCCTAATATGTGATCTATTCTGGAGAATGTTCCATATGCACTTGAAAAGAATGCATATTCTGCTGTTTTGGATGAAATGTTTTGAATATATTTGTTAGATCTATCTGGTCCTGCGTGTCATTCAAAGCCATTTCCTTGTTGCTTTTCTGTTTGGATGATCTGTCCATTGATGTAAGTGGTGTGTTAAAGTCTCCTAGTATTATTGTATTATTATTGATTACTTCTTTTGTTTCTTTTTAGCTGCTTTATGTATTTGGGTGCTTCAGTGATGGGTGCATAAATATTTACAATTGCTGTATCTTCTGGTTGGATTGTTCTCTTTATGATTATATAGTGTTCTTTTTTTGTTTCTTGTTACAGCCTTTGTGGTAGTCTATTTTTCCGATATTGCTACCCCAGCTTTCTTCTCACTTTCACTTGCATGATAAATGCTTTTCCATCCCTTCACTTTCAATCTGCAGCTCCTTAGATCTCAAATGAGTCTCTTGTGGGCAGCATATAGATGGGTCTTGCTTTTTCTATCCATTCTCTCACCCTGTCTGTTTTGATTGGAGCATGTAGTCCATTTACACTCAAAGTAATTATTGATAGGTATGTGCTTATTGCCATTTTGTTACTGTTTTATGATTGTTTTTGTAGTTCTTCTGTGTTCCTTTCTTCTCTTGCTGTCTTTTCTCACAATTACTTGGCTTTCCTTAGTGATGTATTTGGATTCCTTTCTGTTTATTCTTTGCGTATCTATTACTGGTTTTTGATTTGTGGTTACCATTAGGTTTGAATATAACATATTCTGCATATAACAGAGTATATTAAGTTGATGGCCACTTAAGTTTAAACCCCTTCTTTACTCTTCTCCCCCACCCCATATTTTACGTATATGGTTTCATACTTACATCCTTTTATTTTGTGATTCCATTGAATGATTTTTATAAATATACTTAAATTTACTGCTTTTGTGCTCTTACTTTTCTTACTCCTACTTATCGTCTTTCCTTTCCACTCAAAGAATCCTCTTTAACATTTTTTGTAGGGCTGGTTTAGTGGTGATGAATTCCTTTAACTTTTGCTTATCTGATAAACTCTTTATCTTTCCTTCTATTCTCAATGATATGATAGCCTTGCTGGATAGAGTATTCTTGGCTCAGGTTTTTTTTTTCTTTCAGGACTTTCACTGTATCATGCCACACTCTTCTGACCTGCAGAGTTTCTGCTGAAAAATCAGTTGATAGCCTTATGGGGTTTCCCTTGTGTGTAACTCTTTTCTTTTCTCTTGCTGCTTTTAAAATTCTCTCTTTATCATTAATTTTTCCCACTTTAATTGCTATGGTTCTTGGTGTTGACCATCTTGAGTTGATTTTGTTGGGGTTTCTCTGTGCCTCTGGATCTGGATTTCTGTTCCCTTCCCCAGATTCTGGAAGTTTTCAGCTATGATTTCTTCAAATAAATTTTCTACCCACTTTCCTCACTCTTCTTCTTCTGGGATTCCTATAATGCAAATTTTATTATGCTTGATGGTATAGCCGAGTTCCCTGAGTCTATTTTCATTTTTTTATTATGTTTTTGTCTATTCTGTTTAGTTTGATTGCTTTCCATTACTCTGTCCCCTGGGTCACTAATCTGTCCTTCTGCTTCCTCTAGTGTACTACTTATTCCCTCTACTGTATTTTCAGTATCAGTTATTGAGTTTGTCATCACTAATTGTTTCTTTTTTATGTGTTCTATCTCTTTGTTAAGGGTCTCACTGAGGTCCTCCACTGTTTTCTCAAGTCCAGTGAGTACCTTTATCACCATTACTTTAAATTTTCTAACAGGTGTGTTACTTATCTTCATCCCACTTAGGTCTCTTGCTGTTGTTTTGTCCTGTTTTTTTTTTTTTTTTTTTTTTTCATTTGGGACATATTTTTCTGTCTCCTTATTTGTCTAACTCTCTGTGTCTGTTTCTTTGATAGGAGAGTTAGCTATGTCTCCTACTCTTGAAACTAGTGGCATTATGAAGAAGAGGTCCTGTAGTGCCCTGCAGTGCAGGGTCTCCTGTTCACCAGAACCTGGCACTTTAGGAGTTTCTCCTATGTGTGTTGTGTTTGCCCTGCTGTTGTGACTGAGCTGCTTTTGCCTTCAATCCAGTCATCTTCAGTGGCTCTCCTTCCTTGCCTTTTGTGGGCAGTGTTTAGCCCCTGGGGTGTTAGTGGACCAGTCTGGGGCCACCTAGGCTTGAATTGAGTCAGAGCAGGTTTTCCAGAGGTGCAGTAACTTCAAACTGTGGGGTGCTTTATTTGTGTAGTCCCCTGAGAAACTTGTGTGGGTGGGCAGGATCTGTAGTCGTAGCAGATGTCTGTCTCCAGCCCATTGCTGGAGCCCCAGTGAGACTGGTGTGTGTGATTATCTTACCCTTTCCTCAGGGCAGGAGTCACTTGGAGTGGTGCTGGCCCCTTTTATGGCTCCTTGCACACTGCCAGGCTTGTGCCACCACTTTGGGTCTGCTCCTGCCAAGGGCATATTAAAGGGGACAGGTCCACAGGAGAATGCAGAGGTGGTGGAGTTATGGTTTTAGTATGTTAGGTAGCAACTATTAGCACTGCGCTGGTTCCTGCAGGTGTCCAGGTGTCTAGGCTGGGTGGGGAGAGGAAGGAAAATAGTATCTGCCAGTTCCTCTGTTCCTGGAGGAGTCTCCCAAAGATTTCTGGCCCTCCAGTACACTCTCTGTGATTAGTAAACATATCTCCCTCCTGTACACACCAGGCATTTCTCAAACTGCTGCTTCTTTGCTCTATGTCCATGGGCTGTTTGTTGTGTTGTCTCTTTAAATGTGAGGACTCAGTTTCTTCTGCCCTCCTGGCTCTCCCAGAGCCAAGCCTGTTGATTTTTTAAATTCTAAGTGTTAAGCCTCACTGATTGTAAAAACTCTTGAAATTCAGCTCATCTGGTTTTCAAAGCAAATTTTATGGTGATTTGTCTTCCCTGTGGGGATCCCCATGCCTGGGATGCTTAGTGTGAGGGTCTGCTCCTTTACCCTCTTCATGCCCAATGTGTCCCTCCCTCTTGCAGACAATCCCATGGACAGTGTACCTCTGACCTCATCTCTGCCCTTCCTATCTCTTCATTATGGCCTCCTCTCTACATTTAGCTGTGGAGAGTCTATTCTGCCAGTCTTCAGGTCCTTTTCTGGGTTATTTACACTGATGTGTGTGTTATCTAGTTGTATCCATGGGACAACATGAGTTTTGGGTCCTCCTACTCCGCCATCTTCCCTGGAAGTCTTCTCATTATGCTCTTAATTCTATAATTCAATCTGTGGGATACTCAAATCCTTAAAACTAAAGAACATCACAGGAATACATCCTTTAAGGGTTTTATAGAATTTCTCCTTTTCTTTTTGGCTCTGGACTTGAAAATAGCAATGGCCATCCTACAACATCAAATATAGGTTCTTAAATTTAGGTATATATGATCTCCTCTTTCTGACAATTTATGAAAGTGGTGGAGGGAGAGTAGGATATCAAGCTTAGTCACTTGGCTTTAAACAAAAATTTGTATTTTGGTTACAGGGTTTTGGCCAAGACTTCACATACTTAAATAGAAATGATGCTAGAACAAGGTTGAAAGATGTTGGAAAGTGATAACATGTAAATTAAGAATTCTCCAAAGAAAGGTATATTTTCTTCTCTGTCATCTTTGCTTTTTTTTTTTTTTTTTAAGATTTTATTTATTTATTTGAGAGAGAATGAGAGGGAGCACATGAGAGGGGGGAGGGTCAGAGGGAGAAGCAGACTCCCTGCCGAGCAGGGAGCCCGATGCGGGACTCGATCCAGGGACTCCAGGATCATGACCTGAGCCGAAGGCAGTCTCTTAACCACCTGAGCCACCCAGGCGCCCTCATCTTTGCTTTTTATAAAGATAGGTTGTACGGGATACCTGGGTGGCTCAGTTGGTTAAGCGTCTGCCTTTGGCTCAGGTCATGATACCAAGGTCCTGGGATCTAGTCCCACATCGGGTTCCTTGCTCGTTGGGGAGCCTGCTTCTCCCTCTACCTGCCGCTACTCCTGCTTGTACTCTCTCTCTCTCTCTGACAAATAAATAAATAAAAGCTTTAAAAAAAATAAAGATAGGTCATACTAATGACTCACTAATAAATTTTTGACTAATGAAAACATCTGTAATTTATTTAAACTTCTGAAAACCGGAAGTTTTAACTTTGCAAAGACCTATACTCTTAGTATCACACAAAATTGTTTCAGTCATTATGTGCATATTTCTGTTTCTCTGGCTCTACTGTTAGCTCTATGCACGGGAAATGTGACTTTACTTTTACTTTTGTGATTTTGTGACATTTCCCTTGTGATCCATGGCAAGTGTAATTCCTGGCACACAAATACATTATGATTTAATACATATTTACTGACATTACTTAGTATTGTGTGTTGGTTGTCAATGTTTCTGAATATCATATATGCTTTGCTTTTTCTGCATCAAAGTGATTCCATCAGATATATGAATTTTGTGAAAATGTTCAAGGTTTTAGAAGGAATAACCCAAATCAAAGTCCTTTGCCTGAAAGGAGAGGTTTTTTTCCTATTATTTTTCAAATGACCAAGCATTACAATTTGCTGGTAAGGGAAGATATTTTCAACAAAATAATTAGTGTGTTATTGGTTTTCTTTTTAAAGGTTTTATTTATTTATTTGAGAGAGAGAGAGAGAGTGCAAGCAGGGGCAGAGGGAGAGAGAGAGAGAGGGAGGAGCAGACTCTGCTGAGCAGGGAGCCCGATGCGGGGCTCGATCCCAGGACCCAGAGATCATGACCTGAGCCAAAGGCAGAGACTTTAACCAACTGAGCCACCCAGGCACCCCTAATTATTGTGTTCTGATCCTTGGTTTTTTTTTTCTTTGTTAGAAGTCACTAGATATTTTGGAATAATCTTTATGGTTTTAATTCCAAATACATTTGCGCGAGTTTTCTTTTGTCAAATGATCTGTACAAGAACAATTTTTTCATATGCAGATATTAAAAGTTAACACCATCTTTATTTCATTTGCATGAAATCTTGGATGTTAAATGCGCAACTCTTTTTAAACATTGGCAAGTCACTTATTATAAGAAATTTTTGGTTGTCATAATAATACACCTTCACTTTGAACAGCAGATTTGTTCATGGAATGCTATGAACTTTAAAATGAAAATGTGATTTTGGAACATGGGTTTAAAAGTTACTAAGCAAACAATTCATGGAAATGTAATCTATTCTTAATGCACTTTATCCTTCCACAAAAGGTAGTCATGTAGGGATGTGCATCTGTTATGATGTATGATTGTATTATGTATGGATGTGCATCTATTAAGCAATGACAGAAGCTCACATCAATTTATCTTGTAATCACATCCTCCACTGTATTTACCTTCATTATTGTGTGGCCAAATTTCTGATGATGAACTCTAATGCCATGTTTATCTGAAGTGTGTGTAAATATTATTGTTTAGCTTGTATCCTAGAAATATATTTAGGGATAGGAATCGAAATTGAATAGAAATGCACAAAATTACCTGAGCAAGCTCTTTCTTCAAAATAACTCATAAACATTTGAGGAGAGGGCATTACTTATCCAGAGTTAGTAACAAACAATAATATAAAACATTATTTCATAAAGTGTTAATTTAACAATTATAGTGTGGATTAGCAGAGGCAAAAATTATTAAGCTATACAGGGAGGAATTTGGACATTTTCAACCCATGTTTTCTACTGATAGCAAATTGCTTACTGTTGACTTACATTCTTGTTTCTGTCCAGTTATGAAAGAGTCCTTATGAGTAGTGTGGTTGACAGCGTATAATGATCTGGGTGGAAACTAGGGTCTTTGGCATGAAATCTTCACCTCAGTACTGTAGACACGTAAATCTCTAAGAAAATTTTGATGACAATTGGTATTGAGCTGAAATGACTCTCTAGTAAATATTTATTCCCTTCTGCCTTATGTGTTCCCAAGGGTGTATTTAACTGTAAACTTAAATGATCATCAATTTCACTTAATAATGCTCTTTATTTAATAAAAATATAATTCTTTCAAAACCAAGAATGAAAAAATAACCAGTTATTAGATTACATGTTGTCTTAGTCTCTTGAGGTTGCTATAACAAAATACCCTCTGGGTAGCTTAAACAACAGACAATATTCTGTCCTACTTCTGGAGACTGGAAAGTCTAAGGTCAGGGTGCCAGCATGGTTGGGTTCTGGTGAAGGTCCTTTTCCTGACTTGCTGATGACCCCTTTTCATTCACATAGTGAGAGAGAGAGAGAGAGAGAGAGAGAATGATCTTTATCTCTTCTTCCTAAAAGGGCATTAATCCTATCATGAGGATAACCATCTTCATGACCTTATCTAAATCTAACTACCCCCCAAAAGTTTTACCCCCAAATACCATCACATTGGGTGTTGAGTCTTCAACATCTTCATTTTGGAGATATGTCAGTGTTCACTCCATAATGCATATTTTATTTTATTTTTTTTTTTAAGATTTTATTTATTTATTCATGAGAGACAGAGAGAGAGACAGAGGCAGAGGGAGAAGCAGGCTCCCCGCTGAGCAGGGAGCCCGATGCGGGACTCGATCCCAGGACCCTGGGATCATGACCTGAGCCGAAGGCAGACGCTTAACCGACTGAGCCACCCAGGCGTCCCCATAATGCATATTTTAAAGAGAGGGCATGTTTCTGAGCAATATTAAATATACATTCAATGTATATTTATTAAGTATCACCTGTTAGAGTTGGATGGGTGTTTATATTAAACAGAGCTCTTTTACTCTTGGGGCTCACAATCTAGCTAGGGCAGAAGACTAAAAAATAATAATATGAGATATATAATAATCAGCAAGCCCTAATTCATTTTCTGTCTCTCTATATAAAATAAGCAGTTTGATATCAAAGTTCGTACCTCATAGTGGAGTGCATGGCTGGATATGTAAGATTGGTAGATATATACAGTGTTGAAAGTCATAGGGAGAGAATTTAGACCAGGGCTGGCAACCTTCCTATAGAAGGCCAGGTACCTCTCGCCCGCCGCCCCTCCCCCCGGCGCGCCGGCCTTGCCCAGCTGTCTGGCCTGGCTCCCCTCCCCCGCCCGACGGGCGGGCGGGCTGCCCCGAGGAGGCGGGGAGGAGAGGGCAGGGCCGCCGGCGGGTGGGCGAAGATGCGGAACGTCTGCGCTGCCCCCAACTGCAGGAGGAAGAGCACGCAGGCGGACCTGGCCTTTTTCAGGTTCCCGCGGGATCTGGTCAGATGCCAGAAGTGGGTAGAGGATTGTAGGAGAGCGGACTTAGAAGATAAAACACCTGATCAACTAAATAATCATTATTGATTATGTGCCAAACACTTTGAGACCTCTATGATCTGTAGAACTAGTCCTTATAGGACAGGTCTTCGAGATAATGCAATACCAACAATATTTGATCTTATCAGTCATTTGAACAATCCACATAGTAGACACAGAAAAAGAATAAAAGAATTGAGTGAAGATGATATCAGGACACTGAAACAGAAAAAAAGTGATGAAACTTCTGAACAGGAACCAAAACACAAAGAAATAAACACCAGCAATGCTCAGAATCCCAGTGCAGAAGAAGGGGGTGAAGAATAGGATGAAGACATTTTGCCTTTAACCCTTGAAGAGAAAGAAAACAAAGAATACTTAAAATCTTTATTTGAAATTTTGATTCTTATGGAAAAACAAAACATACCTCTGGATGGGCATGAAAGTGATGGAATCCCAGAGGGTCTCTTTACTCCGAATAACTTCCAAGGACTGCTGGAGTGCCGGATAAATTCTGGCGAAGAGGTCTGAGAAAGCGCTTTGAGACAACAGCAGTTAACACATTGTTCTGCTCAAAAACACAGCAGAAACAGACGCTAGACATCTGTGAGAGCTGCATTCGGGAGGAGACCCTCAGGGAAATGAGAGACTCCCACTTCTTTTCCATCGTCACTGATGACGTAGTGGACATAGCGGGGGAAGAACACTTGCCTGTGTTGGTGAGGTTTGTTGATGAATCTCATAACCTGAGAGAGGAATTTGTGGGCTTCTTGCCTTATGAAGCTGATGCAGAAATTTTGGCTGTAAAATTTCACGCTATGATAACTGAGAAGTGGGGTTAAACATGGAGTATTGTCGTGGCCAGGCTTACATTGTGTCCAGTGGATTTTCTTCCAAAATGAAAGTCATTGCTTCTAGACTTTTAGAGAAATATCCCCAAGCTGTCTACACACTTTGCTCTCCTGTGCCTTAAATATGTGGTTGGCAAAATCAGTGCCTGTTGTGGGAGTATCTGTTGCGTTAGGAACAATTGAAGAAGTTTGTTCTTTCTTCCATCGATCTCCACAATTGCTTTTGGAGCTTGACAATGTAATTTCTGTCCTCTTTCAGAACAATGAGGAAAAGGGTAAAGAACTGAAGGAAATCTGCCATTCTCAGTGGACAGGCAGGCATGATGCTTTTGAAGTTTTAGTGGACCTCCTACAAGCACTTGTTTTATGTTTAGATGGTATAAATAGTGATACAAATATTAGATGGAATAACTATATAGCTGGTCAGGCTTTTGTACTCTGTAGTGGGGTTACAGATTTTGATTTCATTGTTACCATTGTTGTTCTTAAAAATGTTCTATCTTTTACAAGAGCCTTTGGGAAAAACTTTCAAGGGCAAACTTCTGATGTCTTCTTTGCAGCCAGTAGCTTGACTGCAGTGCTGCATTCACTAAATGAAGTGATGGAAAATATTGAAGTTTATCATGAATTTTGGTTCAAAGAAGCCACAAATTTGGCAACTTGATAAGCTTGATATTCAGATGAAAATCCCTGGGAAATTCCGCAGGGCCCAGCAATGTAACCTGGAATCTCAGCTTACTTCTGAGAGTTACTGTAAAGAAACTCTAAGTGTTCCAACAGTGGAACACATTATTCAGGAACTGAAAGATATATTCTCAGAACAGCACCTCAAAGCTCTTAAATGCTTATCTCTTGTACCCTCTGTCATGGGACAGCTCAAATTTAATACATCGGAGGAGCACCATGCTGACATGTACAGAAGTGACTTGCCCAATCCCGACACACTCTCAGCTGAGCTGCATTGCTGGAGAATCAAGTGGAAACACAGAGGGAAAGATATAGAGCTTCCATCCACCATTTATGAAGCCCTGCATCTACCAGACATCAAGCTTTTTCCTAATGTTTATGCATTGCTGAAAGTCCTATGTATTCTTCCTGTGATGAAGGTTGAGAATGAATGCTATGAAAATGGGTGAAAGCGTCTCAAAGCACACCTGAGGAACACTTTGACAGACCAAAGGTCAAGTAACTTGGCTTTGCTTAACATAAATTTTGATATAAAACATGATCTGGATTTAATGGTGGACACATATATCAAACTCTATACAACTAAATCAGAGCTTCCTACAGATAACTCAGAAACCATTGAAAATACCTAAAAGACTTTTAAAGTAGGCTTTCTCTTATGTTCGATATTTGGAAAAATCTGTAAGAAATTTGAAAACATCTTACAGAAAAGCTGTCACGTGTATGTAGGCCACTTAATCACTGAATATCTTGACCTGTCGACCTCTCATTGAGTACATTAGCCATTGATAATCTGCCTATTTAAATGGCCCCTGTTTAAACTCTCATGCTTTGGAGACATACCTGTTCCAGAAGATAGCATTGAAAGTGCCACATTACAACACTTCTGTGGGATCTCTGCTAATGGCACTTGGGAATTGTGTTAGTTAAGTCATTTTAGATAAAACATTTATTGTCACGGGATCCAATTGTCTGGTATTGAGTTACCAGTTCTTAGAAGATAAAGATTTTGAAGAGGTATGGGAGGAAGGAGTACATTTAATAAAATGTTACAATGAAGCTCAGAGTGACCTTTGAATAGTAGGAGTGCTAGTATGTTAAAAATCTGTAATGGACAGTTAAGGGAGTTACCAGAGAGAGAGAGAAACATGTGAGCTTGCCAAGCAAGGGTTGCAGTAGAAATTTTGTCTTTATCAAATAAACTTAAAGGAACAAGTTACAGTTAAAGTTTGAATGGGAGAGCCTGCCATTGTTGTTCCACATTGGATTGTTGTTGTTTACATTCCTTTGTTGAGCCTACATCTTCATAAGCTCTTTAGCAAGTGTATGTAGAACTCCTACATCTTCATAAGCTTTTTAGCAGGTATATGTTGAACACCTCTGTTCATGGTCAAGACAGGATCAGAGGCCATGGATACTGACAACTGATTTGTCTGTTTTCCTCTGTCTTTTTCCATGACTATATCTACTGCTTTGTCTTGATTTATAAACAAAGCCTGGAAAACCTACAAAAATAAGTGTTTTGTGGTTTATCTAGGAATAATACAGAAAATATTGCTGTTATTTTTTGTGAAGAAAATCAATTTTGTATAGTTTATTTCAACCTAAATAAAATGTGAATTTTGTTTAAAAAAAAAAAGGCCAGGTAGTAAGTCTCCTAGATTTGAAGACCATATGGTCCCTGTCACAAGTACTCAAGTTGGTCCTTGCAGCGTAATAACAGTGAAATATGACATAAATTAGTAGGTATGGCTGTGTTCCAATAGAATTACATTTATAAAAACAGTCACAGGGCCAAATTTTGCCCACGGGACATAGTTTGCTGATATCTGCTTTAGACCAAAACTATCTCAGTAAATGCAATGACCAGCTCTTATTACTCGTTACATGAACAATTACCTAGTTTAACTGTGACTCATCTATCCGCCTTCAATTACTTGTTCTTACAATAACCCTTGTGTCCATCAATCTGTGGTCCATGCTCCAAATGTGCTCAACACCTCTTTGTATCTTGGCTGGGGTAAAAGAAAATTTTAGGATAGGGTAAAGTTTATTTTGTTTTTAGACAGAAGAGAAAAATACATGTAGGGGGGGAAAAACAGAAATATAAAATAAAAATTATATGATTGCTAGATCAAATTCCTGGGTGGCCAGAAAGTGTATTAGTCAGGAAACTATCTCATAAGAAGAAATCCAATTAAATTAATGAAAGCCAAATCTAAAAAAAAAAAAAAAAAAAAAAGAAAAAGTAAGAAATATTTTGACTCACAATTTATAGTCATGAAAAGAATTGAGGTTTTGCCAATTAAGAAAATGGAAGAACGATGCTAATAAAGAATTGGGAATGTCAGCCAGAAAGTGGGACTGCACTAGAATGAGAATAAGGATCGAGTAAAGAAGAACCAACAGACGCCCATATTGGCTGACATCCTGCCCATATGTGCTGTGGTAGTTGCCAACATATTTAAATGTTTTTATACTCTTGGCAAAAGAAAAAAAACTAGTGCTTTTTCCCAGTCTGTCAAGGTCCCTTTGTTGCTAAAACCTCCCTACATTCTCTGTAAGAAGCCCCTGACCCTCCATGACCCGTCAGTTCAGGCTCTTGTGAAACAGGGGCTCAGGGCCCGCGGCTCCAGGTCTGCATTCTGTACCCTCAGCACAGAGCCTGTGGTGTGTTGAGGAATACCTGGGAGAAGCCGTATGCAGAGATCAAGTGTGGCTGTGCCTCAGGGACAGTCACTCACTCACCTGGCTAATGGGGTGGAGGTGGGGGGTCGTGAAACAAAGGCCAAGTGTTAAGTAGAAAGCCGAATTTAGGAAAACAAGCTGTGTAGACAGTTCCCAGAAATGGGATCACAGGGATTAGGGGAAAGCTAGATGAGAACTAGTAACAGGTGTGTGTGTGTGTGTGTGTGTGTGTGTGTGTGTGTGTGTTGGGGGGGAATATAGACAACTTTTAAGGCTGCAGTCTGGGATCACTGATTCCTTCCTGGCTCCTGTGGGGTTCTGATCAATGGGGCCTATATAAAGGGATCTGAAACTACATCTGTCAAAGCCAACCAAGATGCATTAGGTGCTTGCTCCCTAGGGAATATTAAATAACCAGTATGTTTTCCCCTTATCCACAAACTTCAGCCCCCTCTCCCCAGGGAGTTAGGGCAGTTTTGTTAAAATTATAAAAAGACACTCCTTCTGGGAGAACCAAAAACCAAAAATCATCCTCGTCCAGAAAACCTAGAGAAGTGTCCCGCTGCTCTCAGCTGGACCAAGAAGCCAAGGACTTGGAAACCTCAGTACCGTTCAGATCAAAAGGCTTGCCTGTCATCACTGCCCACCCCATCCCAAGACCTCGTGCAAGCATTTCTGTGCAGGACACAGCCCACACCTTTATCCACAGTGACTCTGATGAGCCACATTTTATTCATAGCATTCAATGTTTGGCTGTGTTGATTACAGTAATTGGTTATCTTGGCATAGAATAATCCAGCCTGGGGCGCCTGGGTGGCTCAGTCGTTAAGCGTCTGCCTTCGGCTCAGGTCATGATCCCAGCGTCCTGGGATCGAGCCCCACATCGGGCTCTCTGCTCCGCGGGAAGCCTGCTTCTCCTTCTCCCACTCCCCCTGCTTGTGTTCCCTCTCTCGCTGTGTCTCTCTCTGTCAAATAAATAAATAAAATCTTAAAAAAAAAAAAAAAAAAAAAAAAAGAATAATCCAGCCTATGCAGAAGTTATATCTGAGCGACGGGAGAGCAGCTGGGGCAGAATTCACAACCTTGGCATAGCTCATATGTTACTAAGCATACAAAATTACTCATCTTGTCCTCATTTGTTTCCTGGTGTTCTTAGTTTCACCCTCAAAATACGCTTTGGGCAGAGAGGTTTCAAACTTATGTTAAAGCTGAAAATCTTTCACTCTATCATTTCTTCCTTGTGGTCATTTGTTTGCACTCTCATGGAGACTGGCTTTCCTCTGCTCCTACGTACTGCTTTCATAAATCTCCTGGACCGTAATCACACTTCATCTTGTTCCCTTGTGTATGCCCTTCACTGTAAGCTTCTTTCCTCCAAAAGTTAACGAAGTTTTCATATATATATACACAATACAAGGAGAATGAATTATTTATGAGTTTGGATTGCCTAAGATTACAGCTATCATACGCAGTCATTGCAATCTTAAAATTATTAGGGGGAAAAATTGATTTTATTCTTCAAATAGGTCCATGGCCGGGCTTTGGAAATGCATTCTTAGATCTCCAAGACTCTGTGAAGGTTCAATACATCACCAAGGAAGTGACTCTCTGGTGTTTTATTTCAATACATCACTGGTACCATGATTCTTTAGTAATATATTGCCAGGTGTCACATATCAGAAGAACACTGCAGAGCAGAGAAGCCACTTTATTTATTTATTAGTGCTATGTGTCACCACAGAGTCACCAACTGATGCTCAGGGTCATGAATCCAGATAGGACATTGTGCATCATTGTCATTATGATAAGTAATAACCTTTATGCCAAGTTCAATATAATTAAGTTTGCCTGGAGGATCCTTAAAGAGTAACTGTGAGACTTTTGATGGGGAGGCAAACGTTGTTTATGTTGTCAAGTGCCAAGTAGAAATTTTAACATAAATACCACCTTAATTATTTGTAGCTCTTACTTAAAACCTATTCATATGTTGTAATTTATTAGATTTTTTCATGAATTATTTGATTATAAATTATGACTTGCTTATTTCTTCATATCGGTTGATATGTTTATTTTTTGACTGAGGAAATTTTAGATGCTGTGTAAATGACACATTTTTGTTCAATTGCTACTCCTCTCTTTTCTACCTGAAAATATCACCTATCTTTTCTCCTACGTTTGAAAATGCAAAGCCTACATTGTAAGATTTTCCTTGGAAAAAAATCATTTAATTGTTTTACACTATTTACACAATAGCTTTTCTCTATTTAGTTATTTATTTACATTATTTCTACATCACTCTTTCCAAAAGACCAGTTTTCATCTTATGCAGTCCTATAAAAACCTTCCTTGGAGAACAAAGAAGCTATCATATTTCAATCTTCCACCAAGAAGATATTTTATGATATTTTTGTGGCCTCCTCCTGAGACCAATATAATTATTCCTATTTCATCAAAAGAGTGCTTAGAGAAGATATATACTCTCAAAAGATGATAGAAAAAAAATCATTTAAGTAAGGAACATTGATTTTTTGAAAAGTAGGAGATATTCATTATTCCAAGAGTAGACCTCTCCGTGGTACAATTCCCACCCTGACATTAAATGAGTACATATTAAAATGATGAAGACAGTAATAATATAATAGAGGAAGCCATCTTCTAATTGCTTCATATTAATATTAATGAAACAAGAACTTCTTCCATCGAGACTCAGTATGGCTCTGAACAGTATTGCTCACACTGAGGTCCGTCGATTCGCTGTGGCGAGATACCCAATTCTTTTCCTTCCTCCCCAGCCCAATAGGAATGTGCTTGAGGCTCTGTGAAGTTTCTCCACCTTTTGAAAAGACTGTGTGTATACAAATGATAAATACCCTTTCTAATTTTGAATATGACATTACAGAACCATATTATAGATCACATTGTCCAAATTTGTGTGCTTATGATCAAGTTTCTGTCAAGTAAGAGCCAGAAAACATTGCCCACTGGGCCAATAAAGCCTTTCAATAGCTCACATACCAGACACAGATGTGCAGGCCGACAATTTAAAACAATAGAATGAGGGAAAGTAACAGGGGCTGTATTTACTCTCCTACCTCAAAAAGCAGGCAAACACTCACAAAATGGGAAGCTGGTTTTCAGACATTGGTGGTGGCAGGTGGCAGAGCAATGTGATTCCTGAGACAAGAGAAACAGGTAAGCCTACAGAAAGCACCTGCTTTCTGGCATGAACCCCAGGAAAGTGAAACGCAGAGAACCCGACATTCATGATGAGTTGAGGAGCCTGATTTCCAAGATCCCAAGAGCAGAGCAGCTAGAATGTGTGGAGAATCCTGGAGATCGGTGGGCTAACATAGAAAGAGAGTTCCAGAGATCTGCATGAAGATATCAGGAATATTCGGCTAAGCACGGAAGTGTGTGCTGGTAAGAGGCACCTAACTACTCCACACGGGAAAATCCACAGAAAGGGATAGGTAGATCCTTTTATGGATTGCAGAGGGCTGGCAATATTTTCTTTCCAAAAGTCAGTGGGGGAAAGAACTTATAACACGAGAAGGCATCAGATAAAGTCCTCAGAAGCATGTTGCCTAAGTAGGTTACGAGGTAGGTACCCTCACAAAGCTTAACAAAAGAATCCTCACAGACATCTAATTCCACGTCACTTAGCTCTGTGCCGGAACAAAACGTAACACTCTGTAAAGGAACACAGCAGAATTAAGCAAACAATAATGTATAATACACAATGTTGGCATCTAAACACATATTATCATTCATGCAAAAAAACCGCAGGAAAACAAGACCAATAATTGGGAGACCATTGATAGAAAGAGATACAAAAAATCATAGAAATGATGGAACTAGTAACCAAAGGTATTCAAAGAGCTAGTCAAGTCATTATAAATGACTTTATATGTTCAAGAATATAGAGGGAAACATGGACAATATGTGGATGATTCGTTCCAAAAAAATGGTAATGCTGGAAATGAAAAATACAACACCTGAAAAAAATTACCAGATAGAGATGAAAGAATACCCCAGAAGTAACAGTTCATGGACTTGAAAGCAGAGCAAAGGTCTTATCCAAAATAAAGAACAGAGAAATTAATCTTTAAACAATCAACAGAGCATCAGTACCCTGTATCTAGCACACATTTATAGTGTCCCAGAAGAAGGAGGGCACTACAAATATATTTGAAGAAATAATGGATGAACTTATTCCAGATTTGATGAAAACGAGAAGCCCACAAATAAAAGATGCTCAATGAATCAGGAGCGACATAAAACTCCAGTAAGGAATACCAAAATCACATGGCTGAAAACAAGTGATAAATACAAAACAGTAGGAAGAAAGATCCGTATACACAGAGGAACAATAAGAATGACAATAAAAATTTGCCTGTCAGATATCCTGCGAATCAGGAGATAATGGAGAGACATCTTTAAAGTTCTGGAGAAAAAGTCAACTTAAGATTTTTTATCCAGCAAAATTATCTTGAAAAACTAAGGTGAAATAAAGACTTTGTCAGACAACGAAAGCAATACAAAACTCAAGTAATGTAGCAGACCTGTGCTCTGTGCAGACTCAGTGTTATTAAGATGTCATTTCTTTCAAAATAAATCCAGGGCAAGCCCGACCAAAATCCCAGCAGTCTACTATGGTTAGAACTTTGCAGGTTGAATCTAAAATCTCTATAGATCCCAAGGAACTACACCACCTAAAACAATTTCAAAAAGGTGTAGCCAAGTGTAGTCTGATTTTAAAAAAAGCTACAGAAATCCAGACATTTTGGTTTTGGCGGATGTTTAAATATGTAGAGCAGCAGAACAGAAAAGAGAGTCCATAAATAGACCTCAATATATATTGCCACATGACATTTTTTTATGAATGTCCAAGATATTGTCAGAAACAATAATCAGCAAATGGTTTGGGATCATTTGGAAAACACTGAAACCTCATTTTACTCCATGTAAAACCTAACTAGAAATGGATCACAGATCTAAATGTAAGGAGCTGAAAATATAACACTTAAAAAAAGAGAAAGAATTTTTTTTCCTCATTGGGGTAGGAACAGTTTTCTTACATAGGGCCCAGAATGAAGAAATCACCAGAAAAACAACCCATACAATGCACTTTATTAAAATTTAAAAATTTATTCTTAAAATGATATACTCTACAGAGTAAAACACAAGTCATGAATGTAGATTATATTTGCCAAATATATATCCAGTAAAGAATTGGTTCTAGAATATATAAAAAAACACATCCCGATATTAAAAAGGAACAGACCGCAAAATAAGAAAATGAGTAATTATTTGTTTTCATTTTACCAAAGACTATTTTTATTACAGGAGAACACAAGAAAATTGGCACAGCACCATTTGTCACTAAAGAAATGAAATGAAAACCACAGTGTATTTTTCTATGCATCTACCAGAACGTCTAAAATAAAAAATTGCCCTAAGAGTTGTGATCACAGGACAGGAAGAAGTCTCATATGTTGGTGGTCGAACGCAAACTGCTCTTGCCATTTTGACAACAGGGTGTAGTTTCTCCTAAGTTAGGATATAGTGTGATATAGAGAAATAAAAAGTAATAAGTCCACAGAGAAATATTTACCCATATGTGCATAACAGCTTTCTTCCTTGGGACCTGGTGAGGAAAGAAACTAGCAAGACAAGAAAAGGAACAAACAAGTGATACATGCAATAAAATGGACAAATCTCAAAACCAGTTAACTAGGGGAGCAAAGACACATACAAACCACGACACCTGCTCTGATTCCATTTGTACTAATTCTAGCAAAGTCAAACTGTAATGACAGAGAGCTAGGAGTGGGAGTGAAGTGTGGACTTGACTGCAGAAGGGCACAGAGAACTTTCTATGAGCATGACGACTGCAATATTGTAGGATTGTTTGGGTGGTTTAAAAAAAAAGCCAACTAGAAACGTTATTCAAATTGTACTCTTCAAGTTGGTAAATTGTATTCAATGCACATTATACCTCCATAAATCTTAAATAAAGCTTACTTTTCAAATAGCAGCATTGATTTACATTCTGAATTGGTACAGGTCTTGAATCTGACACCTACTGAGATGTATCAATTTGCTATATTTTCTTACCAAGTGGTATTACATATATATTAGGCCTTTTGCTCCCAAAACAAAATTTGGATTAGGTATTCATTTAATACACTTTCCATTGACACTAAAGTTTAATGGTACATTGGTGAAAAATACAGTTTTAGTGTTAATAAATGGCAGGTCCCAAAAGTGGCAATTTCTTCTTACTGGGGTTTTGGTAAGTTCGAACCCTAACTTTTTATTTTTCCCTAGCAAATAAAGACTTAACATTATTAATTTTATGTGGTATGGCAGAGAAATTGTAAAAAAAGATAAAGTATAATATTATTGAAGTCAGAGAAAAGAAAAAAAGGTCAAACAGAACAAAACGTGGTACAAGACTTTTTCTAATTTATGTCTTAAATTGGTGATTTATTTCCAATTAAAATAATCATCCATCATGCTAAAATCTTGTTCTTAATTAGAATTTTACATGCTTTGGTAATTTTGTGTATGATTAATTTGTAAAATTTATTTTGGTCTTGTAGCTGAATAAGCACTATATATGAGGTGTTGAAACTTAATTTATACATGTGACATTAACACTAAAATAACTATAATTTCAGTCACTATTAAGGGAACAATATAATTGTATGTTGTTTAAATCACCCATACAGTATTCAAGTTTCAGGACACTGATTAAAGGAAGGATTAAAAATATATTATACACATACATATATAATTGATACACAAAAATATATAAACAAATAATGCATTTCAATTGAAAAAAATAGTACTTTACATTATTTTGTTCTCAAAATTCACTGTGTAAGGGACCATTTTTTGGGCACTGTCCTGAAATAGATGCTGTGACCTTGAGCAAAAGCCAAACTTTATTCACTGGTAAAGTAGAGACTATCATACCTTTTCCCTCATACACACTGGTTTGTTATAGCGACACACGGCTAAAAGTGGTCTATTCCCGCACAACATCTGTAGAAAATGTGTTCATTTCATGGATTCCATAGGTTATTCAGTTAGAAATATGTAATCAACCAATCTATCCAGGGACAAAGGGATTCGATGCATCTAACTTTTAATGCTGGGGTTACGTTTTTCCCCCAGTTCCGTCTGCAGGAGCATCTCCCTTGTCCACACAGCTCCACTAGCTAAGTAGTAACACTGAAGAATGTTCTCCAACATCAGGCCATTGAAGGCACCCCTGAACTGCCTAGTAGAGCTTCCAGTAAAATGGGGCAGTGACAAGTGGGAGTGAATGCGTCTACAAGGGCATGAGTCGCTTCAGTAATGAGAAGCAGTTTTGAGTCCAGGAGGCAGCACCGGTCGTACAAATGTGTCTGGGGTAGCTGGAGAATAACACTGATAATTCTGGGTAAACATGCCAGAATTAGCATGTCTTACAATAGTAAGCCCCCCACAGACACCTTCATTCCTTCATCCCTCAAGCTGTATTTTCCTCTTTTTTAAAAAAAGATTTTATTTATTTATTTGACAGACAGAGACACAGCGAGAGAGGGAACACAAGCAGGGGGAGAGGGAGAGGGAGAAGCAGGCTTCCTGCTGAGCAGGGAGCCCGATGCGGGGCTCGATCCCAGGATCCCGGGATCATGACCTGAGCCGAAGGCAGACGCTTAACGACTGAGCCACCCAGGCGCCCCAAGCTGATTTTCCTCTTCATAGCCATAATGAATGATTACAATTATACTTATAGCATTTGCCTAGGATATATATTTTTTTTAGATGACTCAGAAGTCAAAGACTGCCCAACTATGCTAATGAATAAGAGGCCTATTTAAGTAATAATAGATGGCTAAATTGAGATTCGGTTGCAGTGGACCTGCCTTCTGGTGCTTCATGTCACGGTCCAGAGGGAGAGCTATGTAGTCAGAAGCAGAACTGGCCCAGGGCTCTGTGAGGGGGCTGCCTGTGAGGATGCAGACAGGAATGCATGTTGGACAAGTGTCACATCCTGCCCCTGCAGCTGTCATGGGACAGTTCCGTCTCAAGCAAAGTGGGATGCAGGTTCAGGTCCCAAGAGCAGTGAGAAAAAGAAGTTTTGGAAGGTACAGCTTAAATTACTCTAGATAAAAAGGAGTTTTATATTTTCTGAGTTGTTTTAGTTTGACAACTCTCTTAAGCAGAGCCTGAGTCAAGGATTGGGGCTACATAGTTTATTTGAGACTTTATCCAAAAAAGCAGTAAAGAGGGAGTGGGAAGGACGTGCATTATTGAGGACACCAGGGTAGGCAACCCATAAAAATTACACCAGGCCCTCTAAGAAAATTCCAGACTACCTCCATGAATGATTCATCTAGTTGATGGGAAGTTGAGAACTATGTCTGGTTAGCTTCTCCCCATTTCCAACCTGTGCTTTTTCACATGCTGAGCATCTCCATGGCTTCGGAAGAAGCTGCAAGATGGAAAAGGGCCACCAGGTTCAGAACCATGGTGAAGCAGGCCCCTGTCGGTAGGACCCTGAGCATCCCTCATGACCATAGCTGAGAAAAGAGAGCATCCAAGAGGGTGTTACTCCAGCTCTGCTGAGCTTCCCTAAATTAGAAATTGTCCGTAATCTGAATGCCCAAGGATGAAGAGATAATAGAAATGTGGCCAACTTGTTGATGTATGTAACCTATTACCTATTATCCATTGTTGTTTGGAAATAGTACAAGATGGGCAAGCCCCTGCTTTCTTGGTGCTCTCCTTGGACACAAAGGAGAAGGTTGGAGTCGTTTAAACCACAAATGTGGGCCAAATATGGTGTAACTGTAGCAAAGGTGGGATTGGTGGGCACTCCAATGATTGACACAATGGTTAGAGGAATTATTTCTAAGCTAAGCATTAAGGTTCAGCTGGAATTACACAGATGATGAAAGGAGAGAATACTTTCTAGTTAAGAAAAAAAAAAAAACTTTTTAATTCCCACATGACCATTGGTAAGACTGTTTTCATATTTTGTATGTGGCTCTGAAATGGATTGGGACCTATTTACAACATGTGTTAAATCTTCAGTGAGCATTAACTATTATCCCATCATTATCGGCATTAATTATGTTATGTACCTTAAATTGCCCCAGGTAATGCCAGCGTTTCAGAGTCCCTTTGCTAGTGCAGTGTCCCAAGAATGCAGAGCTGAAAGCTGACAGTCATAGAGAGTGGCAGGGCCTTGGACCTGTTGGAAATTAATACAGTGGGAAGCATCTGGTGGCTTGTAAGAAGTTCTTGTAAGAAACTTTAATATCGGGAAATACACTGTAAGAGAATGGTTAAGAATCCAGAGTTCTTTATTAGAGAGATTTTGTTTTAGCTGAGTCTCCATTGATCAGCTTTGTGATTTTGACAGTAATAAATTTTCTGCATGCCTTGATTTCTGGAACTGTGAAATGGGTGTACGAATTATATCTAGCCCATGAAGTCATTATGAAGGTTAAAACATATCCTTCATGCACAGCATTTAACATAGTGTCTGAACCATCTTTACTTGTAAATAAATGTTCATTACTACTATTTCCTCCTTGTTTTTAAATACTCAATGAAGTGACCATTCAATCAAACTACCAACAATATTTTCTATAATGGTACTTTCCTACGGCATCCAATAGGACCACCTCACTGTTCTAATAGTTATAAGATCACATTGCCTTCCTGCAAATTGCTCTCAAGAATTCATATTCTCTCCATGTTGTTTTAAGTTACAAGCACTTTAGGTATCAATGAAATTGGTTTAGAAATGAGCTCCTCATGTTGAAGCGGTTCACAAAGTGACAGAAACAGGTACCTATGGTTGGATCTGACCAAGTTAAGTAGCCGGGGTTAAGACGAGTCACCCACTCGAACCACAGTGAGAACAACCTTCTCCAGGTCAGAGATAGTGCAGTGTGTCCCTCAGTGCTGAGCGAATGGACAGAAACCAGGCAGCGGGACCTGATGACAGTGCAGTGTAGCTCTCCACTGCCATTTTGGGGGAGCTGATTTTGTTGTCAGGGTGCACATGCTGGTGAGTGAAGGACACAAGATGTGCTTTTCACGCAACATAGGTTATGTCAGGCAGGAAGGTCATATAACTCCAGTGCTGCTCTGATTGAAAACAGTTCTGTCTCTTCACTTCATTATATGCCAACATCACCCTGGGTATTCATCTTCAAGTAAAATTCCCCCTCATATCTGACTTCTTAGCTTTGTCCTCTGCTACTCTCTACTCAACAATCTCACCGCAGCGTTCAGATGAGTTTATACAGCTGAGTTCAGACAATGCCGTTCTCTTGTTCAAACTGCTTGCAAACTTCCAGAAGGGAAATGCAGATGGTTTGGGCTGGTATCCACAGTCCTACCCAATCTGCCCAAACCCAACCTCCCATACTTCTTTTGTTTCTTTTAGAGATTTTATTTATTTATTTGAGAGAGAGAGAGAGAGGGAGGGAAAGAGAAAGCACGAGAGAGGGAAGCAGACTCCCCGCTGAGCAGGGAGCCCAACATGAGGCTCGATCCCAAGACCCTGGGATGGTGACCTGAGCCAAAGGCAGACACTTAACCGACTGAGCCACCCAGGTGTCCCAATCTGCCATACATCTGTCCTCACCACTCGTCTGGATGTGACTTATCACACACCCATGATTATTCTCAAATACACCACTTAATTCCATACCTTTCCAGCTTTCCACATGCAGTTCTGGCTACTCAAAACTCTGCACCTTGATTTTCTCTACCTGCGAAGCCGCCTCAAGGGTCACCTTCTTCACAGAGGTTGCCTTGACTGCCTGAGGCAAAAGCCTCTCTGACCCCTCAACACTGCCTGCATCTTATAATACAGCGCCAAACATCTGTCCCATATAAGCACAAATGGCCCATTTCCGCCTCAATATTCCATTTGATTAGAAGCCATTAATGTCAGAGAGCACATCTGATTCATTTTCTTAGATCAGTTCTGCAGCTCAGCATGCTCCTTTGCACATAGTAGACATTCCAATAGCAGAATGTTACACTCAAAATGCTACAAAGCTCAGATCAGCTGAGATATCATTGTTCATTGATGAATTCTGTGCTCCAAGAGATGAGTCGCTCCTCCCTGTTGGAGCAGAGTACTTCTCGGGCCCAAGGACTCTGCCCAGAAATTTTAATCAGCAGAGGATTCCTGATTATATTATCCTGAAATATCTAAAAAGAGATACTTATGCTTCTATGGAAAAAAAGAGTGTTTTAAAAAAAAATGTTTATAGGTACTGTGTCTAATTGACCTCTTACTAATTACATGAATTGTGAAAAATACGTTTTTTTCCCCCTGAATTTGATTTCATGTCTCTCACATTCACCTTAGTCAAAAGAAGTTTCTCTCACACGAAAAATGTCTTGTTAATGAGATTTCAGTAAAATCAATACTGTGGAACTCGGAATAATGAGAGAATATCTTGAGGAATCTGGGTGACTCAGTTGGTTGAGCATCCGACTCTTGATTTTAGCTCAGGTCATAATCTCAAGGTCATGGGATCCAGCCCCACATCAGGCTCCCCTCTTAGCAGGGAGAGTCTGCTTGGGAATCTCTCTCTCTCTCTCTGCCCCCCCCCAACTCACATGCTCTCACGCATTCCTTCGCTCTCTAAAATAAATAAAAATAAAATCTTCAAAAAAAGAGAGAGAATATTCTTTAATTACCTAGGGAAAGTTCTTATGAAATTTAGGTATGTAAATTTTACTAAAATGTAGTAAGGAAGAAAATGACAGCAACCTATCCAGCTCAGATTGTAAGATCCTAGGATGCATTCCACCATTTGTTTAATGTGTCACATATTTGTTAGTAATGATGAATTACTGAAGTTTGCAAATTCTATATATATGTACACACACATATATACACGTGTGTGTACATGTATGATATATATATGATATATATAGACATGTATCATGTCTATACACACACACACACACACACACACACACATATATATATGTGTATCATTTAACAAATAAGAACCAACATCATCACTAAAATCATTTGTTTTGAATTTCCAGGGGAAAAATAGTGGTTGTGTTTATACACCAAAAATTCTTCATTTCTGCATAAAAACTATGGAGAAATACAGGTATTTTAAAATTATTTACTTCCTTTCAGGAGACTACTAATTTATGCACAAATTACTAGAAAATTGCCAAGCATATGCTTTGTAGAGAGAATTATTTTATTTAATTCATGGAGAATTTAAAGAATTGAAAATATCTTCTCCTTCTTACATGGTTTATATAGATTTGGAAAGATAGAAAATCTTACAAAATAATATATTATAAATGTAAATAAATTGAAGAAGATATTATATACATCATATATAACTATATAACTGTATTTATGTATATGTGTGTATAAAATAAATATCATACCCCAGTCATCTGAGCTACCCTGGTCAGTGCCTACCCACAGTCAGCAGTGAACAAACAACAACAACAAAAACCAGAAGAAAGACAAGCAGGGTAAAGAAATGTGCGGTGTTTGTAACTCAATATATTTTTTCTAAAATCGTGGCTGCTTTGGAACATTCTTAAAATCCCTTCTAAAATGAGAGCTTTTAACTTCCTTTGTGTGGCTAAGACCAGATATGACAGTAGATAATCAAGAAACCACAGCTGAATGAATAAATTAATTAATAAAGGATTCCCCTTACTGTGCATTTAGGTTCAACCATTCCTCTTGCTTTGATTGTTTTACACCTGGCCTGGTCAGCCCATAAATGTGGAGTTGGGATTCTGTTCTATCCAGTTTTTTTCTTTACTGTCATGTAATAGATGAGATCCAGTATGCATGTGGCGGGTTTCCACCGAGACTGGAGAGTAGACAGATCTTTCTATTCCTTTCCTGTAACTGGCCCATTCACCTGCAAATACGGTGGGTGATTGCCTCAGCAATAGTTTGACTTCCTTCTAGTATTCGATTCTAGTCTAAACTGAAAATCTATATTTAATCATCAATTGTTGCTAATACTGGGGACATAATCTCACTAGTGGCTTATATTTTCCATCACTATAGCTGTTCTTGTATGATCGAATTAGGTGATCATTTATCAAAGCTTTCATGTAGGAGAAATAATCCAAGCGACATGCTGCGACAGGTGGAAATATGCACAGGCTTGCTATAGTGCATTCACTGTATTTTCATAGTATGTTAATATAGTTTTTCTTATTATACTAAGCATTTCAAAGTTAAGGTTCAAACTCATTATCTTCCAAATGATGCTTTAAAATAAAATATTGATTTTTTCATACATACTAATTCCTCTGCTCTAAGCAAGATAGAAGCTGCTATAGGAAAGCCAACGAAATATTTTAAAAAGCTTTGCTTTCAAGTGTCTTAGAGTAAATTGGATACACAGACTAATTTAGATGGCATAATAAACAAACAATACAAAACAACACATTGTGTGATGATAAAAATTATGAAAAATTTTTTAAAGTTTTTACTTAAATTCCAGTTAGTTAACATACAGTGTAATATTAGTTTCAGGTGTACAATATAGTGATTCAACACTTCTATACATCACCCAGTGTTTATCAGGACAAGTGCACTCCTTCATCCCCATCACCTGTTACCCCCCATCCCCCCAATCTCGTCCCTTCTGGTGACCATCAGTGTGTTCTCTATTGCTAAGAGTCTGTTTCTTGGTTTGCCTCTCTCTCTTTTTTCCCCATTGCTCATTTGTTTTGTTTCTTAAATTCCACATATGAGTGAAGTCATTTGGTGTTTGTCTTTCTCTGACTGACTTATTTTACTTACCATAATACTCTCTAGCTCCATCCATGTCATTGCAAATGGCAAGATTTCATTCTTTTTTATGGCTGGTTAATATTCCATTGTGTATATATATACCACCACTTCTTTACCCATTCAACAATTGATGGACATTGGGCTCTTTCCATATTTTGGCTATTGTAAATAATGCTGCTGTAAACATTGGGGTGCATGTATCCCTATGACTTAGTATTCTTGTATTCTTTGGGTAAATACCCAGTAGTGTGATTGCTGGATCATAGAGTAGTCTTATTTTTAACTTTTTGAGGAATCCTCTTACTGTTTTCCACAGTGGCTTCACCAGTTTTCATCCCCACCAACAGTGCACAAGGGCCCCCCATCCTCCAAATCCTTGCCAACAGCTGGTGTTTCTTGTGTTGTTGATTTTGGCCATTCTGACAGGTGTGAGGTGGTATCTCATTTGGTGGTTTTGATTTGCATTTCCCTGATGATGAGTGATGTTGAGCATCTTTTCAAGTGTCTGTTGGCCATCTGGATGTCTTCTTTGGAAAAATTCATGTCTTCTGCCCATTTTTTAATTGGATTATTCATCTTGGGGGGTGTTGAGTTGTATAAGTTTTTTATATATTACGGATACTAGCCCTTTATCAGGTATGCCATTTGCAATTATCTTCTCCCATTAATAGAAGATAGATTTTAATAAAATAACGTACAATTAAAGATAATTTATAATGGTATCACATGCTAACAAGAACAGTGACCTTTGCTTTTCCAGCATATCATGGGAATCTGACATAGTAATGTCAAGTAAGTCTCCATAAAAAGTAATGATATCAAATGCTGTTAGCTGATGCGCAATGTTTTCTAACCCATCTTCCCCTTTCTTTACCTCTACTATAAGACTTTCTTTTGAGGTTAGATTCCCTTGAAACTATTCTTTACTGTCCAACTGATAGTTCTAGTTAATGAACTGAGAAGTGGCAGAATTATAGAATTAAGCAGAAATTAGACTGACATAACCCATTCTTTCTTTCTATCATCTGGGACATAGGTGTGATTCCGGGGGCTGCAACAGCTGTTTTGTCTCTGTGAGTTAAACACACACACACACACACACACACACACACACACAGACGTGCATGCACACACGCACCCATACCAGGGATGACAGGATGGAAAGATCCTGGATTTGATTACATTGGTTATCTCCTGCATCAGTCCTAGATTGCCTACTTCCGTATTTCTTCTTCATGAGATTTTTTTTTATATTTTATTGCAAAAAGCACTATTAATTGAGTTGCTATCATGTGCAGTTTACAACCTCGGTTCACTGATACGATGATATGGATGAGCTGTGGTCAAAGGATGAGTGAGGTAGGGAGAAAGTATTCCCAGTATAGAATATTTCTACTTAGGAGTAGTTTTTTTCTAATATTTTTCTGGCCTTCCTAAAGCTCTTCCCATCTTGCTTATAGCACCATAATTAATGTATGTGAAAAATAAACATATTATTAGAAAGCACATCATTTTGGGAATAAAACAAACAAACAAAATGGGAAGACTTCTCTGTCAGGCTTCTATTTCATTAAGCCAACTAAAATAAAACAAAACAAACACTCAGTAAAATTTTACATTGAATTCTTCTTCCATATTGTAGGGAAAATAAAATCATTTTGAAAAAATCCAAGTTAATTGCCTGTTACTTTTTGTCTTATATTTTTATTTTAGTTCTCTCATAGTTATAAAATTATAACACACTTTTCTAGGAAACAGCCTAGATAATTTCATAGTGAGATTTAAAATAAAATATTTTATTTTATTATATCTGTGGCTAATAATGTGTGTCTATTTATAGACAACATGGAGAATGTTTATTCATTATGGTTTGTGGTAACACTCAATGTTAGGAGCCTCCTGATGTGTTGTGAGTAATAGAAGAAACTCTCAACTATTCAAGCTGTTCATATTATAGAAGCTGTCTAAGTTCACTCATACCCATGAACAGAGTCCTTAAATGCTGCTTTTAAACATTTTTGCTGGACTTAATGTTTTTATTATTTTGTTTATATTTGCTAGCACACATAGTAGGCAAAAAGATTTGTGATTATATAAAAAAAGAAAATTAAAAATACAAGTAAATAATACAATAAACCTCATCATCTCATAGTTTTAGACAATTAAAAAGGAGGCTTGAAAAGAATAAAGAACCCCAATGTGGTATAGTGTACAGGACATCTTTGTCTTCAGATAGACTTTGAGGAAAATTCCATCTCTTCTGCTTTTAGTTGTATACTTCCTTGGAACCTGCAAAAAAGGGAAAATCATAATCATTATCCTATGAATACATATACCTTATATACCTTATATATATCCATAATGATTCTACAAAGTGGGTATTTTGAAAATTATCCTCAGATAAGTCGATTCTTTATTATAGTGACCTGTTCATAGTGGACTTAACAAAAGTTCTTTTACTAAGCCCCTCCCAAGACATTCCTACCTTTTCTTTAGACCAAGACTAAAGCATACAGCAGTAGGGTTAAGCTAAAGATGAAGAGATAAAGTTGATGCACAATATAGGCATGTAAACACTAATAACTCAAATCAGTTAAAACTACTATTGATATAGCTATTATCAAAAAGGCAAAACATAAATGCTTACGAGATTGTGGAGAGAAAGGAGACTTTGTGCAATGTTGGTAGATATGTAAACTGGAATAGCCACTATGGAAAACATTAGAGATTCCTCAATAAATTAAAAATAGAACTAATATGTGATCCAGCCATTCTTCTGGGTATACATCCAAAGGTAATGAAACTGGTATCTTGAAGAGATATCTGTACTCTTGTGCTCACTGCAGCATTATTTATAGTAGTCAAGGTATGGAAAAACGCATGTCTCCATCAATAGATGAATGGATCAAGAAAATATGCTATATATTTGTAACAGCATGGATGAATTTTGAGAGCATTATGCTAAGTGAAATAAGCCAGATGGGGAAAGACCAATATCTATGATTTTGTTGACAGCAGACAGGTTTAAGATGTTAACAAATAAGATATTAGTAATTTTAAAGAAGACAAAAAGATATTATTTCAGAAGATGCTAAAGAATAAGACATAAAAGATAAAGAAGAGATATCATATAGGAAATGTTAAAGAAGGTTTCCAGGCAGAGGGAATATAATACTATATGGAAATTTGAATCTACACAAAGGAAAGAATGACAAGAACAAAGAATAGATGGGAAAAATAAAAGATAGCTAGCAAATGATATTAAATATCAATAATTTTATTACTACAGATGGTCTGAACACCCTGGTTATATGTCAGAAATTTTCAAATAAGATAAAATATATACTGTGTACAAGATACCTACTTTAACTATAAAGACATAGGTAATTTAAAAGGTTAGAAAAAGGTATCCCATGGTAACACTATATTGATACAGTTGGATTGCCTGTATTAATATAGCACAAATTAGACTTCAGAATTAGGAGTATCATCAGGAATAAAGAGAAGCAAAACACTGATAAAGAGGTCAGTTCACCAAGAAACTATACCAATCTTAAATGCTTATGCACTAAATAATATATCTTAAAAATACATAAAGCAAAACTGATAAAAACTGAAAGGAAAAATTGAAATAGAGAAAGAATATATACTCCCTCAGTATTTTTTACTTTAATTGAATTTGAAAGATAATATATTGGATATATGGTATTAAAGAAAAATATTATTAAAATAATTTTATCTGCTATTTACTTGTAATGCAGCTATAGAAAACTTAAAGTTATATCTGTGGCTAATAATATATTTCTATTTGACAATGCTACATTAGAGCACGTTTGGATTATTATAAACAATAATCTATTTCTGGGGTAGTCCTTTCACTAGGTACTCATTGCCTTATACTGTACTGAATTTATACTATCAAAGAGATTATAGTTCAAAAGTACAGAAAACTGCTTTTCCTGGGTTACCTCAGTGCTCTCTTAAATCACTTCTGTGATTGTCATAGTTTTACATGTTTCTGTATAAACAAGTTCAAATGAGAGTAAGTGAATCATTTGAAACTCTTCCAGATGGGATATGAAATTACCAGAATCAGGTGTTTTTATTGATTGGTTTATTTTTAAAAAGGTGAGTGCAATAAATGTGTTTATTTTTTAACTTCTTATTTAAAAAAAAAAAAAAACTTTGTGAGTTTTAAAGAAGAAAAATAAAACAAGATACAAAAAAATGTATTTGTAGCTGAGGTATGACAGACACAAAGAAAACATAGGTGGGAATATCAGATGAAGCTGGTTATAAAATTTAGCCCTCAAAGCACATGTCAGGAGATCCTGTAACTTTCACCATCTGTAGGTCAGAATTGGGCTTTGTAGTTCCTAGCTACCCTAGAAAAAAAGAAAAACACATTGATTTACAAGATCCACAGTGTAAAAACAAAAACCGAAATAAATAAATGAAAATAAAGCTTGCTCAGCAGAAGCAAAACTTACTTTTACTAGGAACTAAAATATGTTTCTTTATTTCTTATAGAATGCAATGTAATTAGGAAACATAAGAATGGCATTCTAGTCATAAATACATAAAACCAAAATCAAAAGGCTATTTGCTGGAGGGGCGGAGCAAGATGGCTGAGGAGTAGGAGACCTGGATTTCGTCTCCTCTCAGGAATTCAGCTGGATAGGGATCAAACCATTCTGAACACCTACAAACTCAACAGGAGATCGAAGAAAAGAATAGCAACAACTCTCTGAACAGAAAAGCGACCACTTTCTGGAAGGTAGGACGTGCGGAGAAGTGAATCCGAGGCGATATTCGGGAGGATAGACGGCGGGGGAGGGGCCTCCGTCGGCTGCTTCTGGCAAGTGATAGAGCCGCAGAGCACAAAATCGGAACTTTTAGAAGTCTGCTCCGCTGAGGGACGTCGCTCTGGTGGCTAAGTGGGGGGGTGGAAACCTCTTGGGACAGTGTGGTCTCAGGACCCTCGGGGTCACAGAAAGACCGGGGGTGCCTGAGTGTGGCAGAGCTCCCAGGTATCGGAGCAAGGAAGCCGGCTGCAGAGACGGAGCCCAGGCGCGGGCTCTCAGCTCGGGGTTGCCATAAACCGTGATCCGTGGCACAGTCAGGCCACTGCTCCTCCAGCAGGGACCCAACAAGCGGCAGATGCGGGGAGACTCACTTTCTTCCCCCGGGAGGAGCGGTGCGGGAGCGCACCGTGGGGATCTGCTGGGTTTGGAGATTCTACCCGGGGTCGAGTGCCAGATAGAGGCGCGGTCACAGTCCGGGTGAGCACGGAGTGTGGCCGGAGACCAGGGAGACGGGAGTGACTGACTGCTTTTCTCTGGGGGCGCACTGAGGAGCGGGACCCCAAAATTCTCGGCTCCTCCGGGGCGGAGACTGGGAGGCCGCCATTTTCACTCTCCGCCTCCAAAGCTGTAAGGAAAGCTTGCAGGGAACAAAAGCTCCCGAGAGGAAACCCGACCAGATTACTTAGCCCAGACCGGCAAGAGCGGGGCAATTCTGCCTCCAGCAAAGACATTTGGGAACCACGGCAACAGGCCCCTCCCCCAGAAGATCAGCGAGAACAGCCAGCCAAGACCAGGTTTACTGATCAATGAGAACGGCAGAACTCCAGCGCTAGGGGAATACAGCACAGAATTCATTGTTTTTTCCCCATGATTCTTTAGTCTTTCAAAGTAAATTATTTTTTTTAACTGTCTTTTTTTCTTTTTTCTTTTTTTCTTTTTTTTGAATTTTTCTTTTTCCCTTTTTCAACCAACATCTTATCAATCCCTTTTTAAAAAAAAAAACATTTTTATTTTTCATTTTTAAAGTCATATTCTATCCCTTCATAGTAGCTACCTGTATTTTTGGCATATATATATAAGTTGTTCTCTCTTTAAAATTTTGAGATAGTTTCTTCTAACAGATCAAAATATACTCTAAATCTCTAGTGTATGGTTTTTTTCTACTCCCCTGCCTGATCACATTCTCTCCCTTTTTTCTTTCTTTTTTTTTTAAATCCTCTTCTCTCTTTTTTCAAACAACTTATCAAATCCTTTTATAAATTTTTTTATAATTTCCGTCTTACAGTCATATTCCAACCCTTCATCATATCAACCCTTATTTTTGTACATATATAAGTTTTTCTTTCTTTAAAATTTTGGGAGGGACTTTCTTTTAACAGACCAAAATACACCCAAAATCTAGTGTGTGGCACTGATCTATAAACCAGCCTGATCATATTTGATCACATTCTGTTTTTGTTTTGTTTTGTTTTGTTCTGCTTTTGTTTGTTTTTATCTTTATCTTTATCTTTTTCTTTTTTCTTTTTTTCTTTCTTTTTCTTTTTTCTCTCTTTCCCTTTCTTTTCCCACTGCTTCAGGTCTTTTCTGATTTGTTTAGAGTATATTTTCTGGGGACGTTGTTACCCTGCTAGCATTTTGTTCTCTCATTAATCTACTCTCCTCTGCACAAAATGACAAGACGGAAAAAATCACCTCAACAAAAAGAACAAGAGGTAGTACCGACTGCCAGGGACCTACTCAATACGGACATTAGTACGATGTCAGACCTAGAGTTCAGAATCATCACTTTAAAGATACTAGCTGGGCTTGAAAAAAGCATGGAAGTTATTAGAGAAACCCTTTCTGGAGAAGTAAAAGAACTAAAATCTAACCAAGTCGAAATCAAAAAGGCTATTAATGAAGTGCAATCAGAAATGGGGGCACTAACTGCTAGGATAAATGAGGCAGAAGACAGAATCAGTGAGATAGAAGACCAAATGATGGAAAATAAAGAAGCTGAGAAAAAGAGAGATAAACAACTACTGGATCACGAGGGCAGAATTCGAGAGATAAACGATACCATAAGACGAAACAACATTAGAATAATTGGGATCCCAGAAGAAGAAGAAAGAGAGAGAGGGGCAGAAGGTATAATGAAGCAAATTATAGCAGAGAACTTCCCTAATCTGGGGAAGGAAACAGGCATCAAAATCCAGGAAGCACAGAGAACCCCTCTCAAAATCAATAAAAATAGGTCAACACCCTGACATCTAATAGTAAAACTTACGAGTCTCAGAGACAAAGAGAAAATCCTGAAAGCAGCTCGGGAGAAGAGATATGTAACCTACAATGGTAGAAACATTAGATTGGCAACAGACTTATCCACAGAGACCTGGCAGGCCAGAAAGGACTGGCAGGACATATTGAGAGCACTAAATGAGAAAAATATGCAGCCAAGAATACTATATCCAGCTAGGCTGTCATTGAAAATTGAAGGAGAGATAAAAAGCTTCCAGGACAAACAAAAACTAAAGGAATTTGCAAACACGAAACCAGCCCTACAAGAAATCTTGAAAGGGGTCCTCTAAGCAAAGAGAGAGCCTAAAAGCAACATAGACCAGAAAGGAACACAGACAATATACAGTAACAGTCACTTTACAGGCAATACAATGGCACTAAATTCCTATCTTTCAATAGTTACTCTGAATGTAAATGGGCTAAATGCCCCAATCAAAAGACACAGGCTATCAGATTGGATGAAAAAACAAGACCCATCGATATGCTGTCTGCAAGAGACTCATTTTAGACCCAAAGACACCCCCAGATTGAAAGTGAGGGGGTGGAAAACCATTTACCATGCTAATGGACACCAAAAGAAAGCTGGGGTGGCAATCCTTATATCAGACAAATTAGATTTTAAACCAAAGACTGTAATAAGAGATGAGGAAGGACACCATATCCTACTTAAAGGGTCTATCCAACAAGAAGATCTAACAATTGTAAATATCTATGCCCCTAACATGGGAGTAGCCAATTATATAAGCCAATTAATAACAAAAGCAAAGAAACACATTGACAACAATACAATAATAGTGGGGGACTTTAACACCCCCCTCACTGAAATGGACAGATCATCTAAGCAAAAGATCAACAAGGAAATAAAGACTTTACATGACACACTGGACCAGATGGACTTCACAGACATATTCAGAACATTCCATCCCAAAGCAACGGAATACACATTCTTCTCTAGTGCCCATGGAACATTCTCCAGAATCGATCACATCCTAGGTCATAAATCAGGTCTCAACCGGTACCAGAAGATTGGGATCCTCCCCTGCATATTTCCAGACCACAATGCTTTGAAACTAGAACTCAATCACAACAGGAAAGTCGGAAAGAACTCAAATACATGGAGGCTAAAGAGCATCCTACTGAAGAATGAATGGGTCAACCAGGAAATTAAAGAAGAATTACAAAAATTCATGGAAACCAATGAAAATGAAAACACAACTATTCAAAATCTTTGGGATACAGCAAAGGCAGTCCTAAGAGGAAAGTATATAGCAATACAAGCCTTTCTCAAGAAACAAGAAAGGTCTCAAGTACACAACCTAACCCTACACCTAAAGGAGCTGGAGAAAGAACAGCAAATAAAGCCTAAACCCAGCAGGAGAAGAGAAATCATAAAGATCAGAGCAGAAATCAATGAAATAGAAACCAAAAGAACAGTAGAACAGATCAACGAAACTAGGAGCTGGTTCTTTGAAAGAATTAACAAGATTGATAAGCCCCTGGCCAGACTTATCCAAAAGAAAAGAGAAATGACCCAAATCAACAAAATCATGAATGAAAGAGGAGAAATCACAACCAAAACCAAAGAAATACAAACAATTATAAGAACATATTATGAGCAACTCTATGCCAGCAAATTAGATAACCTGGAAGTAATGGATGCATTCCTAGAGATGTATCAACTACCAAAACTGAACCAGGAAGAAATAGAAAACCTGAACAGACCTATAACCACTAAGGAAATAGAAGCAGTCATCAAGAATCTCCGAAAACACAAAAGCCCAGGGCCAGATGGCTTCCCAGGGGAATTCTACCAAACATTTCAGGAAGAACTAATACCTATCCTTCTGAAACTGTTCCAAAAAATAGAAATGGAAGGAAAACTTCCAAACTCATTTCATGAGGCCAGCATTACCTTGATCCCAAAACCAGACAAAGACCCCATCAAAAGGAGAATTACAGGGGCGCCTGGGTGGCTCAGTTGGTTAAGCGACTGCCTTCGGCTCGGGTCATGATCCTGGAGTCCCGGGATCGAGTCCCACATTGGCCTCCCTGCTCGGCAGGGAGTCTGCTTCTCCCTCTGACCCTCCTCCCTCTCATGCTCTCTGTCTCTCATTCTCTCTCTCGCAAATAAAGAAAATCTTAAAAAAAAAGGAGAATTACAGACCAATATCCCTGATGAACATGGATGCAAAAATTCTCACCAAAATACTAGCCAATAGGATCCAACAGTACATTAAAAGGATTATTCACCACGACCAAGTCGGATTTATCCCTGGGCTGCAAGGTTGGTTCAACATCCGCAAATCAATCAACGTGATACAATACATTAACAAAAGAAAGAACAAGAATCTTATGATCCTCTCAATAGATGCAGAAAAAGCATTTGACAAAGTAAAGCATCCTTTCTTGATCAAAACTCTTCAGAGTATAGGGATAGAGGGTACATACCTCAATATCATAAAAGCCATCTATGAAAAACCTACAGCGAATATCATTCTCAATGGGGAAAAACTGAGAGCTTTCCCCCTAAGGTCAGGAACGCGGCAGGGATGTCCACTATCACCACTGCTATTCAACATGGTATTGGAAGTCCTAGCCACAGCAATCAGACAACAAAAAGAAATCAAAGGCATCCAAATTGGCAAAGAAGAAGTCAAACTCTCACTGTTTGCAGATGATATGATACTTTATGTGGAAAATCCCAAAGACTCCACCCCAAAACTGCTAGAACTCATACAGGAATTCAGTCAAGTGGCAGGATATAAAATCAATGCACAGAAGTCAGTGGCATTCCTATACACCAACAACAAGTCAGAAGAAAGAGAAATTAAGGAGTCGATCCCATTTACAATTGCACCCAAAACCATAAGATACCTAGGAATAAATCTAACCAAAGAGGCAAAGGATCTGTACTCAGAAAACTATAAAATACTCATGAAAGAAATTGAGGAAGACACAAAGAAATGGAAAAACGTTCCATGCTCATGGATTGGAAGAACAATTATTGTGAAGTTGTCAATCCTACCTAGAGCAATCTACACATTCAGTGCAATCCCCATCAAAATACCATCCACTTTTTTCAAAGAAATGGAACAAATAATCCTCAAATTTGTATGGAACCAGAAAAGACCCCGCATAGCCAGAGGAATTTTGAAAAAGAAAAGCAAAGCTGGCGGCATCACAATTCCGGACTTCCAGCTCTACTACAAAGCTGTCATCATCAAGACAGTATGGTACTGGCACAAAAACAGACACATAGATCAATGGAACAGAATAGACAGCCCAGAAATGGACCCTCAACTATAGGGTCAACTAATCTTCGACAAAGCAGGAAAGAATGTCCAATGGCAAAAAGACAGTCTCTTCAACAAATGGTGTTGGGAAAATTGGACAGCCACATGCAGAAGAATGAAACTGGACCATTTCCTTACACCACACACAAAAATAGACTCCAAATGGTTGAAAGACCTCAATGTGAGACAGGAGTCCATCAAAATCCTAAAGGAGAACACAGGCAGCAACCTCTTCGACTTCAGCCCCAGCAACTTCTTCCTAGAAACATCGCCAAAGGCAAGGGAAGCAAGGGCAAAAATGAACTATTGGGACTATCTTCATCAAGATAAAAAGCTTTTGCAAAGCAAAGGAAACAGTCAACAAAACCAAAAGACAACTGACAGAATGGGAGAAGATATTTGCAAATGACGTATCAGATAAAGGGCTAGTATCCAAAATCTATAAAGAACTCATCAAACTCAACACCAAAAGAACAAAGAATCCAATCAAGAAATGGGCAGAGGACATGAACAGACATTTTTCCAAAGAAGACCTCCAAACGGCCAACAGACACATGAAAAAGTGTTCAATATCGCTCGGCATCAGGGAAATCCAAATCAAAACCTCAATGAGATACCACCTCACACCAGTCAGAATGGCTAAAATTAACAAGTCAGGAAATGACAGATGTTGGCGGGGATGCGGAGAAAGGGGAACCCTCCTACACTGTTGGTGGGAATGCAAGCTGGTGCAGCCACTCTGGAAAACAGTATGGAGGTTCCTCAAAAAGTTGAAAATAGAGCTACCATATGATCCAGCAATTGCACTCCTGGGTATTTACCCCAAAGATACAAAAGTAGGGACCCGAAAGGGTACGTGCACCCCGATGTTTATAGCAGCAATGTCCACAATAGCCAAACTGTGGAAAGAGCCAACATGTCCATCAACAGATGAATGGATCAAGAAGAACTGGTATATATATACAATGGAATATTATGCAGCCATCAAAAGGAATGAGATCTTGCCATTTGCAACGACGTGGATGGAACTGGAGGGTATTATGCTGAGCGAAATAAGTCAAATAGAGAAAGACACGTATCATATGACCTCAATGATATGAGGAATTCTTAATCTCAGGAAACAAACTGAGGGTTGCTGGAGTGGGGGGTGGGGTGGGAGGGATGGGGTGACTGGGTGATGGACACTGGGGAGGGTATGTGCTCTGGTAGGCGCTGTGAATTGTGCAAGACTGTTGAATCTCAGATCTGTACCTCTGAGACAAATAATGCAATATATGTTAAGAAAGAAAAAAAGAAGAAGAAGAATGTAGCAGGAGGGGAAGAATGAAGGGGGGGAAATCGCAGGGGGAGAAGAACCATGAGAGACGATGGACTCTGAAAAACAAACTGAGGGTTCTAGAAGGGAGGGGGGTGGGAAGATGGGTTAGCCTGGTGATGGGTATTGAGGAGGGCATGTTCTGCATGGAGCACTGGGTGTTATGCACAAACAATGAATCATGGAACACTATATCTAAAACTAATGATGTAATGTATGGGGATTAACATAACAATAAAAAAATTAAAAAAAAAGGCTATTTGCCATTACACTCTTCAACACATATCTTTTATGTAACTACAAAGCACAATTTCATAAATCTCATGAACAGGAAAGCTAAATAATTTTTTTTTTTTCTGAACATAGGCATCATGATCTGGCATAATGCAAGGAGACAAGGCATACTACAAGAACAATGGATTTTATATCATATGGATAATCCTTACATTTATCTAAGACCTAAGATTTTGATTAGTATTATCCACTACAGAATTTGTAGTGAAGAGTTGCTAACAGATAGCAGGGAACAACACTATTTCAGTTTGCCAATTCATTAAAATGAAAGTGGAATTAACATTTCCTAATGGAAATTGGAGACATCTTCCAGACTTAGAGTTTTTCCCACCTCCACTAAAGAGAGAAAGGAGAATGAATTGTGAATAAAATGCGTATTTTCCTTTGCAAAAACATACTTATTCTCAGCCAAACATTTTCACCTTTATATAGGAATTATCTTTAAAAAATACTGTTGTTCAAAATTAAAGGGACATAGAATGCACACTAGCAACTTGATTTCTTATTTTCTGTTGACACACACATTTAAAAATTGCCATACATTTGAAACACACACAGTCTTCCTGTCCAGAATGAGTATTGGCTCATAACTGCAATGTGGGAAGATGAAAGAGGTAAACAAAAAACTCGAGAAGGAAAGAATGCTTCTGGAGGCATTCTATCTAGTAGCTAGTTATAATACTTGAAAATCATTTAGGTTTAACGTGCCAATATAAATTACAGTGGAAGGCAGTTCCAGGACTCTGAATAAATGAAGCAAGACAGATCATGTGTTGCAAATGTTTTGTTGTGTTTGTTTATTTTAAATAAACTTAACATGTATGTTTTCTTTTTTTTTTTTTTAAGATTTTATTTATTTTTTTGACAGAGAGAGACACAGCGAGAGAGGGAACATAAGCAGGGGGAGTGGGAGAGGGAGAGAGAGAAGCAGGCTTCCCGCTGAGCAGGGAGCCCGATGCGGGGCTCAATCCCAGGACACTGGGATCATGACCTGAGCTGAAGGCAGACGCTTAATGACTGAGCCACCCAGGCGCCCCTACATGTATGTTTTCAAGGTTCTCTAGCCCCAAATTAGCAAGCAGCACTTGACTCTTGATGCTGTATTAAGATATTTTGCTTTAAGTGATTCATTTTTCTAAAAATAGAACATGCAAAACAAAGATATTGCTATGTGATGACACATTTTGATATCAGGCTTATATTTTTAGCCAATCACCACACCCAGAGAATATGAATGCTTGAATTACCAAAACACACTTGGGTTGTATGAATACACCATGTCTCTTTTCTGCACCTGTATAGATCCCAACTAAACCATTCTGAATAGGGATTATAGTGTTTCCATGGTGCTTTTACATGCATCCCTTGTCTTTGTGGAGATTGGGGATTCTGATCAGCAGAGAGAGCTCATCTGTATGCTTAGGGTCAACCAAAGCACAGTGTTATCTGATGCAAAAAATAATTAGTGAATGTCTTCATAAAAGTAAACAAAGTTTGATAGAGAAATGTAATGTTCCAAGGAAATATTCATCATATTTAGATGCTAGTTCACTGCCCTCCTCTAAAAAAAAGTTTATAAAAAAAGTATCAGATTTCATTATTTTAAGTTATTTGGGCACCGGAAAGTTTCTATAACGTGGATTTTTTTTTTTTAACCAAGATACAACTAATTGACAGTGAAGTCCCCATTAGGCATTATGCTTCAAAAACACACGTAGTGGCTGATAGACAACAAAGGGAGTGTCCAAATTTTTACCATCACTTAGTAAATAATTTTATTAATATATAGATATTTTATGTCGAGTAAATAATCATTTGTGCTTGTCTCTTAATAGAAAATACTGGCGGAAGAGTCTTTGTGCCAGTCATTCTTGAACACACTGCCTGGCACCAGACACAAAGTAGTTCATTATATATGTGTGCTGAGAAAATGAATTAATGGCAATCTTTCTAACCAAACACCGCACCTTAAAGAACATATTGAAGTATAACAGGTAGATAGATGATAGATAGCTAGATAGAGAGATAGATATGATAGACATATATACACACACATATGTACACATATTTACATATCTGTGTACTATATCACAAATCATGTGTGCATAGATCCATGAATTTTTGCAAAGTGAACAGATTGCTGCAAGCATCTAAATCAAGAAATAGAATCTTATAAGTGCCCAGAAGCTCTCTTATTTTCCTTCCCGTCACTTCCAAAAGTAATTTCTACTCAGACTTCTAACTATAAATAATGTTGCATGTTTTTGAGCTTTATATAAGTGGAATCATTTGGTTAGTAGTATAGTGACTTTGGCTTATTTCACTCAACATTATGTTTGTGAGATTCATCCATATTGTTATATATAAACATGCTTTTGTACTTATTACATACATATTAAAACTATATATTAAAATTTCAATATGTAGCTAAAATATTGTCTTCCATTTTGTGGTTCCCACTTTTGATGGTGTCTTTGATCAACAGAAGTTGTAGTTAAATACAGTCTAATTTATCATTATTTTTCCTTTATGTTTAGTACCATTTGTGTCTTGCTTAGGAAATCTTTGGCTACCTCTGAGATTAGGACCACATTTTCCTGTTTTTCCTCTAAAGCATTTTTATTTTTCCATTTCCATTTTGATTTATAATATATTAAGAATTAAGTTTTGTTTATAGTATAATAGAAATTCACAAACATTTCCCCCCATACAATTGACCCAACACCACTTATTTAAAAGACCATAATTTCTCACTCTTACGCAGTGCCATCTTTGTGTATGTGTGGGTCTGTTTCTGGACTCTGTTTTACTCCACTGATCTATTTGCCTATACTTGCACCAATAGCAGGCCTTTCTTAACTAATGCAGGTTTAAAATATGTCTCGATATTCAATCTTATATCTAAAATATCTATACGTATAAGTATCCACGATTGTTCTTCTATGTTTGTTGAACACAGTCTTTGTATTCACAATTATGTTACACTTTATCTGTATTTTTTCTATTTTTTAATTATAAATGAAAGCTAATGTGGTTTTTATTGGAATTCAAATGTATCTATAGATAAAGTGGGGGAGAATTTCCATCTTTAAAATATTAAGTGTTGTAAATCCCCTTTATTTATTTAAGCCTATTTTACTTTGTCTCTATGATCTTCTATTGTTTTCAATTTCTGCATGTCCCATGTCAGTGTCAGAATTTGTGCTAATATTATTAGGACAAATTCAATGACAAGTTGAGCTCAGCTCTCTATAACTCTAGTGTACTGAAATTTTATTTTTTTTTATTTTTATTTATTTATTTTTTTGTGTGTGTGTGTACTGAAATTTTAACTCACTAAAGTCTCTGACATTGTCTCTCTTCATTCTCTAAGACTGGCAATAGTTCTATTGAGTTTCCGTGTCTCTTATCAGATAAATATATTATGGAACATCCAGACAATGGAATATTATTCATTTCTAAAAAAAATGAGCTAAGAAGCCATGAAATGACATGAAGGAACCTTAAATGCATATTACTAACTGAAAGAAATCAGTATAAAAAGGCTGGGTACTGTATGATTACAATCATACAACATTGTGTAAGGGGCAGAACTATGGAGACAGTAGAAGGATCAGCATTTGCCAGGGGCTGGGGGCGGGGAGGGGTAAGAAGGATGTATAGATGCAGCACAGAGGATTTTAGAGCAGTGAAAATACTCTGTAGTATACTATAATGATAGGCACATTTATTAAATATTTGTCCAAACCTATGGAATGTGTGATACCAAGAATGAACCCTAAAGTATAGCCTTTGGATGAGTATGTCAATGAAGGTTCACGGACTGTAACAAATTGCAGTGGTACTGGAGAGGGTATACATGTGCGGGTCAAGCCGTACATGGGAAATCTCTGTACTTTCCTTTCAGTTTTGCTGTGAATCTAAATTTCTCTTAAACAATAAAGTCTTTATAAAAAATTAATAAAATAAACCATCAAAGAACAAACAACAGAGCACTGCTCCTAGACAAGATATGATTGCTAATCCAACACAAGTGTGATTTTTACTTACCGAATCTGCATTAGAATGAGTATGATTCCATCTAAAAAAAATTCTTTGTGTTGCTCCTCTTTTTCTCCTTTAAATATAGGCCTCAAAGTAGCTAGCTGCTATGGTAGGACTAATTACTTTTAATGACTCGGAAAACCTGTGACTAACCTTACCCTTAAGTGTGACAAAGGAAAGAGCAGCTTCATTTCACTCCTCGCTTATTATGTTCACTCTGAATACGTTGTCTTTTCTCATATACAGCTTGAGCTCTGAGCCAGAGACAGGTTGAAAGACATCCACTAATCAGTGGAGGACTCTGAAGCGATGGAAACATAACGAGTTCAAGCAAAAGTAGAGGGAGGGAGGCCTTCTTCTCTGAACAGAACGTAATTCATCATCACAAACCATCATGAGCAATTTGTTCATGGGAAATCAATGCGGTCCTTAACCTTTCCTCTACTCTGTCTCTCCCAGCAAACAAATTACTTGGGACAATCTGAAACTCAAGTGATAAAAATAAAGGAAATTTCACACTGGAGAAGAAACTAGTCCATTTAATTCAGGATCCCGTTTTTATAATACTGTTCGGGGTCAGTTTTAAGAAGTGTGTGATGATTTATTTTTTTATGTCTACATAAAAATAGTAATTCTTATAATAATTGAATTGGTGTAAGTATTCTGTTTATGGCATGGGCAAGAATTTGTGGACTTCTGTGTCCCTGGTCCCCAGAAAATGCCTTATAAACTGTCACTCAAATATTTTTTATGACTCGAAGTTGAAACTAAATACATTTTTACTCTTGTTTTAGTTTTCTCTTTTTGACAATTTTGCCTCTAGAAAGCCCAGCCATGGATTGATGCATTCTGAGAATTGTAATTTTACTTTATTTATTTTTTTAAAGATTTTATTTATTTATTTAAGAGAGAGAGAGAGAGTATGTGGGGTGGAGGGCCAGGGAGAGAGGGAGAAGCAGACTCTCCGCTGAGCAGGGAGCCCAATGTGGGACTTGATCCCAGGACCACGGGGTCATGACCTGAGCCAAAGGCAAATGCTTAGCCAACTGAGCCACCCAGATGCCCTGAGAACTGTAATTTTAAAAGCAAGTTAAATGACAAGTGGATAAATACTTCCCTGTTTACACAATGGAGTACTATGCAGTCATAAGAATGAACAAATGATAGCTACAACTGATGATATGGATGAAACACACAAACCTAACATTGAATAAATGTAGCCACACACAAATAAGTAATGATTCCATTTACATCATTCGAATGATTGGAGTCATTCAAAATGGTTCAAAATGATTACGGTCTGATTCCATTTATACAGCACTCAGAAGCGGCACAGATAGTGCAAAAGTCAAGGTGATAGTAACTCTGGGTGGAGGGAGAGGAGTGAAAGGTTCTGTGCTGCCAGTAATCTGGATCTTGGTCACATGGGAATGCAGCCAAGTTGTACAATTAAAATTGTTCCCTTTTGGGTGTATAAATCAATAAATTATTTAAAATACGTAAGCATTTAAAATATGTTTAAAACGAGGCCATTTACTTTTGCATGGAAACAATTGTGTTCTTAATACAATTTTTTTTTTACACAAAAAAACCTAGAAGAAACAATACAGTCATGTCATCTGATTAAATTTACTATTTTCATAATAGAGTTTAACTCTACATGAATTTGGAAACGCTGTGATTTTGCCCATTATCTTCTGTGTTTATGCCAAGAAAACACCCCATAAATGTCAGACTAACAAGAGGCAGCGCCCAGGTTGCAGAGAGCTCACTGTTTTCCCTGACAACTTGGCTGTGAACGTTATTCTCCCAAGTAGCGAGCCACGCCCCATTCTCTCATCTCAGGAAGCGGAGTGTTGGAGTTGTGCGTGGTGAGTTGTGTACATTGGCACGTCGTGGGCTCGACAGTTGTGCTCACCACAACATCACACACTTGTTTGTTGAGCACATTAGAATCGCCTGCGGTAAGGGCTAGTGTGATATCATTTGTTTTCACCAGGAAAGACTGAAAATTGTTGCCCCAGGGGCTCTCTATGATGCAAATATGTATTTTGCTTCATCTTCAAAGTGTCTTAAAGTAAGTGGAGGAAGTATTTTTAACATCTGGATCATTCGTTCACACGTGAAAAAAAATTCATATTTTTTATCTTTCTTGAAATAGCAAACCTTTTGGCATCACTAGGCCTATATTCCCAGGAAGCCGGAAGATGCTTAATGAGTAAACACTGCCCCCTTGAGAGAGGGCATTGTGCACGTCAGTTCAGAACATTCCTCTGCTTTCTTTTAACTTCCCAGCAGGGATGCCAAAATCAGTTGTCATTTGTCATTTTTCTTGAACAACTATTTTTTATAGAAGAAAAAGATGCCTTATGACAAAATCCCTCTCACAAGGAGGAAAATAATATTCAGACTTAGAGGCTGCATATTTCAGGGAGGTTTGGTGAGCACACTCTTGTTTTGTTTCAAGTGAAGACTATTTTTAGAATTTAATATGCAAAAAAAGATGTCATTTATCTTATACTCAGACTGTTTCACTCATTTATAACATGTATGGCCCCTAGAGAGAGAAAGCCAAATTTTAAATTTTTGTTCCTAAAAAAAATCTCATCTACCTTGCAAGCAGTGCCCTTGCTCAAGCCCAGGTAAGTTTACAGAAAAGATACATGTAGGGAGAAAGAACAATCACAAAAAATGTGAATAGTGTCCTGGTAAAAAGATGAAAAATAAAGAAGGATCCAGAGCTGCCCAAAGAGACACTGAAAAAGAAATAGAAGCATATCCACAAATAACTAGAGAGAACAGTTTCTGCCTACATGTGTCTTTAATAAAAAAAAAAAAAAAAAAAGTCAGATGAAAAGATTGGTATGACCGCTGGGATAAAGTTACCAAATCCTCTGCAGGTGGATATAAAGAAAGAGGAAAGATATGACTTGGAAACAGTTTTTGTGTGCAGGTAGGGGTATGGCAAGCATATCTCCTCAAACATTTACTTTGACATAGAATTCCCACCCAGATCCACTGACTGTGAAAATGGGGCCTGATCACCAGACACCTGTCAGAGCTCCACACCCCTGGGCTCCATATTGACCTTAGTTAAAGCAGTCTCAGACCTGCCCTAAATAGAAAAATCTTGGACCCCGGGGACAAGCTTACTATATGTCAGGACCCATTGTTTAGACACATGCTAGAATCAAAAATATACATACATATTTTTGGTACAGGGGCACCCCAAAGCCAGGCTGCAGACTGCTTTTCCACTTGTGTTTAAATAGAAGTATGAATCCAAAAGAAAAAACCTTCTCTTGTTTCTGATGAATAATTTAAGTTAAAATAATGCAAATGTGTATATCATAGTTTTCTGTGACAGTTGATTATTTTGCATGCCTTATGCTGGTGTAAAGCTAAAGCTTGCCCAGAATTACAAAGCAAACACCCAGTAAACACTCGCTGCTCTCATGTAGCACTTTGCATCTTCATTGATATCATTTTCAGTTCTTTTGCATTAGCTTGATCAAGAACAGGGGTTCCCAGTGGCAATGGAATGCAGAGGAATTTTGTCTTCTGGGTATTTCTTCATCTCAATTCCAGTGAAGGTGGAAACAGTGACTTCTTACTGAGGGCAAAGCTCAACTGCTAGATTAAAGCTTTCCTTGCCCCCCCCCCAAAAAAAAGGGAACCACAATGGTGTTAGAGCTTCGGAAACAGTAACTTGCTTGTTGTGATGAAAGTTTAAGGAAAACTACTTCTGAGACCAGTGGGAGAAGTGAATTTATTTATTTATTTATTTATTTATTTATTTATTTATTTATTTTTAAAGATTTTATTTATTTGACAGAGAGAGACAAAGCGGGGAGGGAACACAAGCAGGGGGAAGCCTGCTTCTCCCTGTGTGAGCAGGGAGCCCGATATGGGGCTCAATCCCAGGACCCTGGGACCATGACCTGAGCCAAAGGCAGATGCTTAATGACTGAGCCACCCAGGCACCCCGAGAAGTGAATTTAGATTTAAACTGAATCAAAATAAAGCAAAGCCAGCATTCAAAGGTCATTCTGTGCTGATGAACATTGACAAAATCCTTTTAAATGAGCAGAAATCCCAATTGATTCCAAGACCTTATTTGGACTTATGTCCTAAAGCATTTCTGAATGTAGGGTTAGGAAATGGGATTTGCCTTGTCAAAGCAAAAGTGGCACTGTACAAATTCAAACAGACAAGGAAGACTTTATTCAAGACTATTGCAATAGGGAGAGAGGCCAGAACTGAGTCTAAACTCAACTCCACTGAAGCAAAAGACAGTGCAGTTTTATAAACTGGGTTGAGGGGGATGGTAGGCTGTCTGTGTTGGCTAATTGGCTTTAGCCAAAGGAAAAGTAAACTTTTTCTTCTTGAGAGAAGGTAGTGTTACAAACTGGACTTAGGAACTGGCTGAAGTTAGACTCTTACCCTCTCATAGGAACTGGAGGGTGAGAACCTATTTTCCTTGATGATGACATTTCAGAGGGATGGGTCCTATGTCCTTGAGAAAGATAGTCCTGGGTTGCAAGAGTAGCAAGAAGCTTTTAAGAAGACTTACATCTCAAGGGGCACCTGGGTGGCTCAGTTGGTTAAGCCTCTGCCTTGGGTTCAGGTCATGATCCCAGGGTCCTGGAATCAGAGCCCCACACCATTGCACCATCGGGCTCCCTGCTCAGTGGGGAGTCTGCTTCTCCCTCACCCTCTGCCTGCCACTTCCCCTGCTTGTGCTCTCTGTCAAATAAATAAAATCTTTAAAAAACAATAAAAAAAATTACATCTCAAAAGGCAGAGAACAATTTACAAGGACAAGTTTTCTATTTTTTTGTGTGTTGCAAACCTTTTATTTTTATTTTTATTTTTTAAATTTTATTTTATTATGTTATGTCATCATACATTACATCATTAGTCTTTGATGTAGTGTTGCATAATTCATTGTTTGCATATAACACCCAGTGCTCCATTCAATACGTGCCCTCCTTAATAACCATCATGGTGCTAACCCATCCCCCCCCCCAACTTCCCCTCTAAAACCCTCAGTTTGTTTCTCAGAGTCCATAGTCTCTCATGGTCCATCTCCCCCTCTGATTCACCCTCTTCATTTTTCCCTTCCTACTATCTTTTTTTTTTTTTTTTTAACATATAATGTATTATTTGTTTCAGAGGTACAGGTCTGTGATTCATCAGTCTTACACAATTCACAGCGCTCACCATAGCACATACCCTCCCCAATGTCCATCATCCAGCCACCCCATCCCTCCCACCCCCCACCACTCCAGCAACCCTCAGTTTGTTTCCTGAGATTAAGAATTCCTCATATCAGTGAGGTCATATGATACATGTCTTTCTCTGATTGATTTATTTTACTTAGCATAATACCCTCTAGTTCCATCCATGCTGTTGCAAATGGCAAGATTTCGTGGGGTTTTTTTGGATGGCTGCATAATATTCCATTGTGTGTGTGTGTGTGTGTGTGTGTGTGTGTGTGTATGTATATATATACCACATTTTCTTTATCCATTCATCTGTTGATGGACATCTTGGCTCTTTCCATAGTTTGGCTATTGTGGATGTTGCTGCTACAAACATTGGGGTGCACATACCCCTTCAGATCACTACATTTGTATCTTTGGGGTAAAGACCCAGTAATGGAACTGCTATTTTCAACTTTTTGAGAGACCTCTGTACTGTCTTCCAGAGTGGCTGCACCAGCTTGCATTCTCACCAACAGTGTAGGAGGGTTCCCCTTTCTCCGCATCCCCGCCAACATCTGTCATTTCCTGACTTGTTCATTTTAGCCATTCTGACTGGTGTGAGGTGGTTTCTCATGGAGGTTTTGATTTGGATTTCCCTGATGCTGAGTGATGTTGAGCAGTTTTTCATGTGTCTGTTGGCCATTTGGATGTCTTCTTTGGAAAAATGTCTGTTCATGTCTTTTGCCCATTTCTTGATTGGATTATTTGTTCTTTGGGTGTTGAATTTGGTAAGTTCTTTATAGATTTTGGACACTAGCCTTTTATCTGATATGTCATTTGCAGATATCTTCTCCCACTGTGTTGGTTGTCTTTTGGTTTTGTTGACTGTTTCTTTTGCTGTCCAAAAGCTTTTTATCTTGATGAAGTCCCAATAGTTCATTTTTGCTCTTGCTTCCCTTGCCTTTGGCAATGTTTCTAGGAAGAAGTTGCTGTGGCTGAGGTCGAAGAGGTTGCTGCCTGTGTTCTCCTTTAGGATATTGATGGACTCCTGTCTCACACTGAGGTCTTTCAGCCACTTGGAGTCTATTTTTGTGTGTGGTGTAAGGAAATGGTCCAGTTTCATTCTTCTGCATGTGGCTGTCCAATTTTCCCAACACCATTTGTTGAAGAGACTGTCTTTTTTCCATTGGACATTCTTTCCTGCTTTGTCAAAGATTAGTTGACCCTATAGTTGAGGGTCCATTTCTGGGCTCTCTATTCTGTTCCATTGATCTATGTGTCTGCTTTTGTGCCAGTACCATACTGTCTTGATGATGACAGCTTTGTAATAGAGCTGGAAGTCCGGAATTATGATGCCATCAGCTTTGCTTTTCTTTTTCAACATTCCTCTGGCTATTCGGGGTCTTTTCTGGTTCCATACAAATTTTAGGATTATTTGTTCCATTTCGAACATTTCTATCTCTGGCACACAACCCTGTTTAGAGTCTCCAAACCCAGCAGATTCCTGCGATGCGCTCCTGCACCGCTCCTCCCAGGGGAGGAAGGGGAGTCTCCCCAGATCTGCCGCTTGTTGGGTCCCTGCTGGAGGAGCAGTGGCCCAACTGTGCCTCGGATCATGGTTTATGGCAGCCTCAAGCTGAGAGCCCACTCCTCGGCTCTGTCTTTGTAGCTGGCTTCTCCACTCTGACACCTAGGAGCTCTGCCACACTCAGGCACCCCCGGTCTTTCTGTGACCCCAAGGGTCCTGAGACCACACTGTCCCACGAGGGTTCCACGCCCTGCTTAGCCAATGGAGCAATGTCCCTCAGCGGAGTGGACTTCTAAAAGTTCTGATGTTGTGCTCCGCTGCTCTATCACTTGCCAGAAGTGGCCGATGGAGGCTCCCTCCCCCGCCTTCTATCTTCCCAAATATCACCTTGGATTCACTTCTCCACACATCCTACCTTCCAGAAAGTGATCGCTTTTCTGTTCAGAGAGTTGTTGCTCTTCTTTTCTTCAATCTGTTGAATTTGTAGGTGTTCAGAATGGTTTGATACCTATCCAGCTGAATTCCTGGGACCAGATGAAATTTAGGTCTCCTACTCCTCCACCATCTTGCTCCTCCCCCAAGGACAAGTTTTCTAAAGTGAATGTTCTAAGAAAAGGGAGGTCAGTGTCCTAATATCAGGAAGAAGACTAAGGTTTCGTCAAGCTCAGGGGAACATTAAGGCCGTCTTTGTCAGACTCCAGAGCACCCAGCTTCAACGTTTAGTGTTCCGTTTTCTTCTTAGAGCCTTGTTATTGTTTCTCTCATCATTTGTATGAGCATATCAAATATTAACACATGTATTGCGCATTTTTAAATGTTCATAGCAGTACCAAAGGGGCATATGCTGTCCTTCATGTTCTCAGAGTATCACAAACAAATTGGTAAAGCAAGATTTTCACAAAGGTATTTGAAATTCAAGAACTGGGTTCAGAGTCTTGGCTCTGAATATCACTAGTCGCATGGCCTTGAATGGTCTACTAAACTGGTACAGTTTTCTTATCCATAAAAGAGAGTGTTAAAAAAATAAAATAAGTTGAATAAAAAATAGACACTTCCCAAACCCTATCTCTTGGGAACTCTGGTGAACAGACCCTCTAGGCGTCACCCCTCCCCACATGATCCCCACCTCCTGGAGTTCATGCTTTTATGGAATCCCCTCCCCTTGGGACTCTATTTGCTCCTTGGTGAAAGACTGGCAGAATGTCAAGGAACTTCTGGCCTCTGGGTGCTGAGGGCAGCCTCCAGGGACAGACCTGGATTTTTATCTAGGGAGTATCTTTTCACTCCTTGTGAGCTGACATGTGACCATCTTGCTGAATCTCAGTTTACCCACGTATAAAATGCAGGAATGATCCCCAAACTTCCATTCTGTTCCAGAGACCAGGGCATTGCAAACAGTGGCTCATAGTTAGAAAGTTTAGAAGCAACACATGCCTCTTTTCAATGGACAGTTTAATTGGCGAAATGACTTAACACCCTCTTTTTTTACATTTCGCCATATGCCACTAATGATATTTACTTTTTCACTGAGTATTTAGTGCTTTGGGACTTCTTTGATGTTTAATATTGCACTAGACACACAGAAAAAAGTATTACTTAAAACAAAAAAGGCAGATTGTAAATCACACCATTTGTTGCTATACAAAATATGAAATGGAAGAGTATTATTAACTTGATCATGTTTAAACATAGTTAAAGGGGAAATGCTGCTGGGAAGTTCAGAAGGTGATGCTTCTCTTGTACCAAGAATAAGAAAATTATCTTCTCAAAATGTTTTATCAGAGTAGCAAACCCTCTTCAAGTCTTAGATGATTCTGAAATCATGGAGTCTTTTTTTTTTTTTTTTTTTTTTTTTTTTTTTTACTGGCTGTAGAGGTTATTCAAAATGTATTTGCTCCAGGAACTCCCAAAATGTTTTGAAAAACCATGTGTATACTGTCCTAAGTCCAAGTCAGCATCTAAAACTTTGTATCACAAATTTAAATAATTTCTAAAATTGTAATTTTTAGTAATCAACATTGTAAAGCAAAACAGATACTTTTAAAAAAATATATACATAATAAAATACACATGACAGTGGTTTGATACTTCCAATTCAATTTAAAAAATAAATGATCTTTATTAGCAATTGGAAATATTACATCATTTTCTTATTTTCCTGGTATAATTTTATCTCAAATTCTATCAATGTTTTAGTCATCTTTTAAATTTTAGAATGGTTTTAGATTTATAGAAAATTTACAAAGATAGCACATAGTCCCATGTTTCCCACACAGAGTTTACCATATTACATACACACACACACACACACACACACACACACACACATATATACACAGTAGTAATAATGAACCAATACTGACACATTATTTTTAGCTAAATTTGGTACTCTGTTCAAGCTTCTTTAGTTTTTATCTAATGATCTAATGTTCTTTCTATAGTTTAGTATCCCATCCTGAGTACTGCATGAAATTTGGTTTTCATGTTCTGTTAGTTTTCTTTTGTCTGTGACAATTTTTAAGTCATTTTTGCTTCTGATGACCTTGACAGTTTTGAGGCATATACTGGTCAGATATTTTGTACAATGTCCCTCAATTTGGATTTGTCTGATGTTTTCCTTACAATTCAACTGGGTTTGCTTTTCTTCTGGGAGGAAAGCCACTAGGGTAAGTTCACATTCTAGAACATCACGCCATATCAAGGCTGTGTAATAGCAACCTGGCTCATTACCGCTGATACTGACCTTAGTCACCCACTGCAGTTTTGTCATATTTGCCCATCACAATGTATTCCCACACTGTACTCTGGAAAGTAGTCACGATTCCTAGCCCACACTCAGGGATAGGGAGTTACACGTGGTAGTGGCTGACGCTGTGCGTGCATGGGAGCACGGGCTCCATGGGGACCTCTCTTGTTTCAATTCTGCTGTGCATCTAAAACTTCTCTAAAAAATAAGATCTATTTTATTGTATTTTTTAAAGATTTATTTATTTATTTGAGGGAATGAGAGAAAGTGGGGGAGGGGCAGAGGGAGAGAATCTTCAAGCAGATTCCCCTCTCAGCTCGGAGCTCCATGTGGGCACGGGCCTTGATTGCACAACCCTGAGATCAAGACCTGAGCTGAAACCAAGAGCCAGACGCTTAACTGACTGAGCCACCCAGGCGCCCCGATAAGATCTATTTGTAAAAATTAATAGGACCCTACCCTCCTGGAAGCAGCTTAAAACCTATTTGGAATACATTATCCCAAGTGAAAACATTTACTTGGAATTCTTTGCTAGATTTTTCCAAAAGAAGATATTCAGGAGTTGATTCAGTAAGGACTATCTTGTCTCTGAGAAAAGACATGGATCAGATAAGAAGCTTTGAAATTATGACTTAGATGGAATGGAAATGAAGAGGTTTGAGACACATGAAGTATAGATGGGATTGGTAATTCTGTCTTCTCATTTTCTAAAGTAATCACAAAGCCTTAGGAACTTTGAATCCAACCTCTCGCATATTCTTACAGTCATTGTTTTAACTGCCATTCAAACTTTAATTGATGCTTTTTAAAAAGATTTATTTATTTAAAGAGAGAGAGAGAGCATGCACACACACTCATAGGGTGAAGGGGCAGAGGGAGAGCGAGAATCTCAAGCAGACTCTATGCTGAGTGTGGAGCCCAGCATGGGGCTCAATCTTATGACCTCGAAATCCTGACCTGAGCCAAAACCAAGAGTCCTATGCTTAACTGACTGAGCCACCCAGGCATCCCTTAATTGATGCTTATTAAAAGCCTATGAATTGCCAGGTTCTGCACTGGTAGGTGGAGATAAGATGATGAGAAAGAGACTATATTGGTCTTCAGAAAGCTAACAAGTATTTGTTTTTCCTCTGCCCGCACACCGGAGGGGAAAATGCATGCCAATACCTCATGCCTCTTCTTCCTTCATTTCCTGGGACACTCTGGATTGGAATGCATTCAGTTTCACATTGATCAGCTTAACCAGCTAAACCTTCATGCAGTTCACCCCAGCCACACACACCCTCGTTCAGGCAGGGGCAGCAGGAGGTGTTGTCTTTATAGGGCTGTCTCTCTTTTTCCTTGAAACCACCATACACGGGTCCGATCAACACAAAAACCTGCACATGAGTACTGCATCCAACTCCATGAGTTTACCAGTAGGTACACACCCATGAAACCGTCACCGCATCAAGGCCATAGACTTATCCATCGCCTCCCAAAGATTTCCTCCTGTCTCCTTTAATTTTTAAAATTTATTCTTTAAAATGTTGTGTGTGTGTGTGTGGTAATGGTTCTGTATTATATGGTTAATTTGCTAAGATGGCAGATCTTATGTTAAGTGCTCTTACCACCAAAGGAAAAAACAAACAATGTGGGGCTCTCTTAGAATCAGAGACTCTTCCAGGGAGCTGTCAGCACGCCCTGTCCGGTAGCCTGGTTTGGATCCCAAATATGTAACATGTTTGTTCACTTGCAGAGTAACACCTGTTATTCATTGCCTTATTACAGCAGTCCTGCCGACTCAATGATACAGTAGTTGTCATAACTACTTTACCCAGGAAGACTCTGAGGCAGATTTAAAAGGATGGTCTGAGATCCCTGAGGTCAGGGTAGGTATGAATCTAAGCGGAGACCCATGGATTTTCAATTATGTATTCACCATATTCACCTCGCCATTTCTGAGGGGTTGTAATGATGCTGCCTATTTTTCACCTTTGTTCTTGTCTGAGAACATATGCTGTGTGGTAGGGTCATCTTTGAAGTTAAATCCATGATCCAACAATGGTCAAGGACTCTAACTTTCAGTGAGTTTTTATCAGCATGCTCAAAGTGGCAGGAGGGGTTATGAGACTTTTGCTTTTACAGCCTTATAGTTTATGCCTCCCAGTGGCTTCTTATTTTTAGTTTCTTCTTCACAATATAAAATTGCATATATTGGGGCACCTGGGTGGCTCAGTCGTTGGGCGTCTGCCTTCGGCTCAGGTCATGATCCCAGGGTTCTGGGATGGAGCCCCACATCGGGCTCCCTGCTCAGCGGGAAGCCTGCTTCTCCCTCTCCCACTCCCCCTGCTTGTGTTCCCTCTCTTGCTGTGTCTCTCTCTGTCAAAATAAATAAATAAAATCGTTAAAAAAAATTATATATATTGATGCCTCTTATGTTCATAATATCCTCACATAGAATTTAGTTTTGAAATTCCCTTCTGGCTTAATGTTTCTACAGCTTTTATCTTTATAATTTATTGTAAATCAGTTGTTGGTTTTCATAAACAAAACTCCTTTCAGCACATCTAAAATGTCATCTTTCTTCTCAGTCCACCTGTTCCTTCTGAATTCTGTTTTCCACCTAAAATGATTCATATTTACTTATCATACAAAAGAGGGAATTAATGGTGTGTGTGAATGGCAGGGAGTGGAGGTGTATATATGCATTTGGAATTTTATTCAAGTCTCAATACTAGATAGACTTGTGGTACGGGGTAACTGTAATTTTAAAGGTTAAGTTTGGGGAAAAGGGGCCTGCTTGTAATTTGTCATGAAAATTCTTTTAGATTACTTTGCAGATCATTGCCTTGAACTCTCTGGTTCAAACCCCAGCTTCATTGTCTCAGGTCTGTGTGTGCACTTTGCAGTGTAAAAGTCTCCATCAATAAACATTACAAGGATGAAATTTATAACAACCAGTAGGCTGTTACAATCACACTAAGCTGGATCATCCAGCATATTTATTTAATAATAAAGAGCCCATGCATATCCTTTCCTGTGGAATTGGAAATTAAGCTTGTGTGATGATTTTTTGATACTCATAAAATAGCTTTACAGTGGGATTTAAAAAATGTTTTACAAATACTAATCCCTGTAACACTTCAACAGATAAGGATTATAAATTGTACTTTCTGAGAGGAGCTAAGAGATCATCCATTGGTGCTCCAAATTGCCAAATGTGAAGCCAACATAAGAAATAGATTTCCGCTGCTCGCTACTCTCTGGTACTCATTCTAATCAATGGATGCCCTTCTCTCAGTAAATGCCAGCCACCAGTCTGATTCTGATTCAAAAACAAACCTTGAGAAATTCAACATCTCCCAGAAGGAAGGAAGATAATATATGAGAGATAAGCAATGAAATATCCTCTCAAAGACACAGGAGTACACTGTTGTAGATTATTTTGAGAAATGTTTATTCTGTAGAATGTTTAACAAATCACTTAACAGAACAGTGTCTTCGAAGTCACGGTTGTTATTAACACTGATTATCTTATTTTGTCACATAATTACCATAACAGGGCAGTGAGCTATATCCTTTGCTCTTCCACTGGAAGGAAGTCATGACTCAAAGAACATAAAATTTGTCTCAGTCAGTTGTGACCCCAAGATTTGGGCTCTTCACACGACCATTTTGCCTTTCTAGGGGAATATCTATCGTTTATTAATTCCTTTAAAAATCCCCAAGCACTCAGCATTTGTATGTTCTTTACACTCTGAAACTTGATAACTTACAGTGGGTGGGCAAAAGGAATCGCAGGTCTCACACTACTCTCAGAAGCGTTCCAGAATTCCAAGTGGAAAGCACGGAGTCGAATAGCAGCACACCGCCTGTCTGGGAACTCGCCTCTGGTGTTTTGTAAAGGAGCTGAGTGAGTGCCTGTTGACAGCCCAAAGCACCTACACGTGAACAAAGCTGGTGTCGTCAGACACGGGATCTAAAAATCCATTAATTGTGCATGTTGACGAGGCCTCCATTGTATATCAAAAGGCAGATTGGGAATTTAAGGCAGATTAGAAATAAAACTTGGGGAAAACGCAAGAAAACTACGATAGCTAGTGAAAATGAGAGTTTATTGCAAAACAGGAAGAGTTTATTGGAAAACTGAAATGAACGAGTTACATTTAAGAGCAGTCACCCTAGGGGCGCCTGGGTAGCTCAGTCGTTAAACGTCTGCCTTCGGCTCAGGTCATGATCCCAGGGTCCTGGGATCAAGCCCCGCATCAGGCTCCCTGCTCGGTGGGAAGCCTGCTTCTCCCTCTCCCACTCCCCCTGCTTGTGTTCCCTCTCTCGCTGTGTCTCTCTCTGTGAAATAAATAAATAAAATCTTAAAAAAAAAAAAAAAAGGAGCAGTTACCCATATCTTATTTGGGAGCATTTTGACAAAAAGACAAAGAAACATATTCATCTGAATAGGATTTGGGGCATCACTGTACTGTAACATCAGTTCATTGTGAATGTTCCTGTGGCGTGCAGAATTCTAAAGCCTGCGAGGTTCTCCCTGGTCCTGCTGGAGGCGCCCTTCATAATCGCTGCGTGTGTAGAGATGATGGTTCTACCCGCACAATTAGGTTATGTTATAGGGTCCAGTTGACCTTAAAATAGGGAGATTATCCGGGCATATTTTAAAAAGCACATAAAATAGAAAGTTGTTTCCAGCTGGTGGAAAAATAGAAAGTCACTCTGGCCTGGAAGAAAGCAAACATTCATGCCTATTGGGTTACAAGAAAAAGGACCTGAAAATGGCCCCTGGAGCCGAGCATCTGCTAACAGACAGGCCACCAGGGACCCTGGATCCTACAGGGCAACCTAGGCAATTATTTCCACCACAACAAGGATCTTGGAAGTGAATTTCTTCCCGAAGCCTCCAGGGGAGATTTCAGCCCAGCTGAGACAGGCATGTCAACCCTGCAGTAATATCCCTAGCAAAGAATGAGCCAGGCATTTCCAGACCTCTGACCTGAGAACTCTGAGCTCAGAACCGGTGCTGTTTTAGACGCTTTTGCTGGTTTGTTATACGGCAACAGAAAAGTAAGACAATTCCTACTAATGAAACGTTAAATTGCTTATAAAAAGTATGTGTTTTGGGGGCGCCTGGGTGGCTCAGTCAGTTGAGCATCTGACTTTTGATTTCAGCTCATGTCGTGATCTCGGGGTTGTGGGGTCAAGCCCCAAATTGGGTTCCACACTCAGTAGAGTGTCTGCTCGAGATTCTCTCTCTCCCTCTGCCCCTCCCCCTCACTCTCTCTCTCTCAAATAAAAAAAAGGATGTGTCTTAAATTTTTGTACCTAAACCCCCATTTGTCATCTAGAATGACTCCTACCCTGGAAGGTGTGGATCCCTAAGAAGTTGACATCAGAAGTTTCTCATGTATAGATGCATATGATACACATGTTCAAATCTGATCACCTCTTCATTGCTAAAGATGTATCTGAGTATTCCAATTAGATTTCAATGTATACTTTCCTGTTTAACTGATTAACATAAATATTTGTATTGGATTTAATGAACAAATATAAAATATATTTGTATACATGAAACTTCATTATAAATGTTATTCATTTTGGTAAGCACTGAAGTTTCGTGTGCACCATTCATTCTGAAAAAAAAAAAGAACTTGATTTACTCTCATTTAGATTGCAACAAATGCATTAGTTGAAATTTCTGAATAACATTCAGCAATTTTTCTACATTGTTATAAATCTATTTCAAAAGACACTGGTCAACTGCAATGAAGATAATTTAGCATTTTTTAATTATGAAAGACTTTGCACTTACTACCAGAGGTAAGAGTTTGCAACTTAACGTTTACAGTTCCAAATAGTCCAGGGATTGGGAAGACTTCGGAAAACAAGTAGCAATTGAGAGGTAGGCTAGGAGTCAGTATTTCTCAATGGGGGATGACGCAGAAGCTCAGCGTGGGAGCAGTGAGCAAGAGCAAGGGTGGCCTGGAAAACATATGACCCGTCGAAGGTGGGGGCAGCTCTGCTCAGACTGACTGTTGACATACAGGAATGTGTGGGCTCATCTTCAGACTTTTCCTGTTGAGACCAGAAACCTGCATCTTTAGGTGAAACTTCCTGTTTTTAAAAGCACTCGATAAGCCAAAACTATATGAAAGGAAAAAAAAAAGTTAGGCAAACTTGTCTTCAATTGCATATAGTATAGTTAATGAGCTGCAAATATGCCCTCTGATTTTCTGTGATTTATTTTAAGAATGTATTGCAAAGAAATCCAGGCAATTGAGAGCAATGAATAACTGAGTTTGGGTAAAAAGTAATTATCCCATATGAAAAGGTTACTTTTTTGTCACTCTGCACTAATGTGGAAAACTGCCTGAATTTAAATGCATTTTTCTTTTTTTTTTAATTTTTTTTTTTTAAGATTTTATTTATTTATTTGAGAGAGAGAGAATGAGAGACAGAGAGCACGAGAGAGAAGAGGGTCAGAGGGAGAAGCAGACCCCCCGCTGAGCGGGGAGCCCGACGTGGGACTCGATCCCAGGACTCCAGGATCATGACCTGAGCCGAAGGCAGCTGCCCAACCAACTGAGCCACCCAGGCGCCCTAAATGCATTTTTCAAGATTCTTTTGGGAGCAGTTATTTTGAGTTAAATTCGTGTGATTTTTAGATGTTAACTGTAACACTGAGCTCTGTTATACTGCAATTTACCATATTTCTAAAATATCTCAGTCTTCCACAAGCACATTATTATGTTTCCATTTTTCAGAATTAAAGTGTTTGCTGTTTTTTTGGGATACAGTGTAGATACTTTTTGAATACAATGTCCTTTTCTGTGAAGGTCTTAGAAATTTAGAGCAGGAGTTAGAGGGAAAAACAAATATTGATGTGATCATCCAACCTATAGATTATTTATAGATAATAAAATTATTATTAACAAATGTTTATCAATTTGGGGAAATAAGCATTCATAGGACAAGGAAGTTTGTTTAGGTCATCAAGGATGAGATATGATAAAAACTGAATTGTATCATATTGTATTATATCATACGTATTATATTACAATGGAAATAATAGGAGCATGTGGATATACTCACATAGCAATGCAATTTAAAATTTAGCAATTGTATTTGCTAAAAAGTTAAAGAGGGGAAACTAGTACGCAAAGGATATGTAACTATTTAAGGGCTAGGCGGAGTTGCTCTGGTGAATAAGATGAAGAGAAAATTAAAATGAAGAATCTTCCGAGTTTGAAGGAAATAAGAAGTGGAAAGAGAAGACCACGAATGTTGATGTGGTTATGCCACAGAAGTGAAATAAGCCAGGAAGAGCATGTTAGAACTTGCCAATTATGGAAACGATTTTGGCCATCAGGAGCCCATACGACGTCTTGACCAATATTGGGTTTTATTCAAGTCATGATAATACATTCTCTTCCAAACTGACTAATGCAGTTTTAGCTTGGAAGAAAGGCCAAGAAGTTAGGAAAAGTTTGGCAGTAGACAAAGGAAGAATGAGCTCATGAGTCAAGAGCTTGTGTTGTCAAGAAAAGAGATTATCCTGGACTTGTGTGGTGAAATCCTTTTTGAGAATTATAAATGTTGTTACTCCTCCATATGATCTTGTGTCAGTCAGTTTAAGTAAATTAAATGCTTTCATGGACCCAACTAATCACACTGACCCATACCTACCAACAGAAGTACAGGGAAGGGATTCTGCAGGAGTTAACCTGGTGGGCACTGGGGATAGGGTGTGTGGGGGGGTTGGAGATAGACTACACACTTACCAATTGTATTTCAGCCATTCAATAATTTAGATTTTGGATAAACTCTGCACTAGTGATATTTGTTGTAATTATGTAAATGAATGAACACTTATAATCGCTAATTGATTTTAAGTCTTAGGAAAAGTAAAAGGTCACCTTAAAATGGTTAATAAGTCTCAGTTTTTACATAATGGATAGGCATTATGTATAATGGGATGAAAGCATCACAGATAGTGGTATTAGCAATCAATAGACAAATCAGTGGAAATAAAATAGCAGCTCTCTTGACATTTAACTCAGCATCATTAAAATTTACCGATGACATGGTTATTTGAATAGGTATTGGTTGCAAATTAAATTTTAATCTAATTTAAGAGACACTAGATTTATATTGATAGTAGGCTAAATTGGTTTAAAAAATCAATAAAATAACTACAAAACCTTCACCACGGAACAGAGTGACAAAATGAGATAAAGTGTTGGGGATTTGGAGACAGGAATTAAAACTCAGATCTCGGTGAGTTTATTTAGCTAATTAGCACTTCTTTGAAACTGAAATTGAGGTCTTTATTTTCCTCATCCACAGACTCCAGGGGTTTTGTTTGCTGGCACATTTTGTTTTGCTTTGTTTCACTGAATGTGTTTACTTGGAATGCAGGGGGATGAAGGAGCCCAGTGGAAGGTTCCGTGACAGCCCGTGTAGGATCTTAGCCATAACTGCAGTCTGAGTGGTCTCACAGGAGGCTCATTGTATCTCCTACACAATTCCATTAAAAATTGATAAGATATTCTGCCCAAACATAGGGCTTTAGTTCTGTCAGAAAACACACAGCTACCAGTTGTTGCTAGGAACCCACCTACCATCTCATGTAAAATGACGGCTACACTTTTTTTTTTAAGATTTATTTATTTATTTGAGAGAGAGAGAGAGCATAAGCATGGGGAGGGACTGAGGGAGAGGGAGAAGCAGACTCTGCTGAGTGTGGAGCCCGACATGGGGCTCGATCCCAGGACCCTGAGATCATGACCTGAGCTGAAACCAAGAGTTGGTCCCTTAACTGACTGAGCCACTCAGTGCCCCAATGATGGCCATACTTTTAAACAAACAAAAAATAAGTTGCCAAAGCAAAAATTTCTGATTTGAGGAAAAGTAGGCACTGCTGTTTACTCAATTGTTGAAACACTTAGTAAAGTTGAACAAATATGATGAAACTGCAGGTAGAAATAGATTAATGGCTAGAGGGCTCTGACAAGATAATGTGGTGTAGCTTCTGAATGCCTTTTGTCTTTTCTGTAGTATTTAATATTTAAATTTGAGACAGGAAAACAGGAAGACTTCTAATTTTCCTCTAAATATTATTCTTTTGAAATGTTTCCAATTTCCACAAAATAAAAGCTGTAACTGCCTGAATATATTGTTTTAATATGAATCATAAACCTATGAATTCATGTGAACATTTGACCATAATTAACATGTGGTTATAGCTTTCTAATGTTTATTCACAGAAAAAGCAAGATGTGTGTCAGATTTTAATATCCTCTTATGGGAACCAAAGGAAAAAAGTTTTTATTGATAAGCTCTGTTGTCTCAGGGAGAAAATAATATTCCACAATATTGGCATTCATGTGTTCCTACACACATATATGACATCCATGGAAATTTTCCAGAAAAAGAAACAATAGTGTTGGGTGTGGGTATAATTTCTAAAGTTAACAGTACATAAAAGTTTTTATGTCAGTAAAATTTATAATTTCAGTAACTCCATATATCTCCATTTTAAGAATATTACAGAATTTAGGGGTGCCTGGGTGGCTCAGTCAGTTAAGGGTCTGACTCTTGGTTTTGGCTCAGGTCACGATCTCAGGGTTGTGGGCTCGAGCCCCGAGTCAGGCTCTGCACTCAGCATGGAGTCCACTTGAGTTTCTTTCTCCCTCCCCCTCTGCCCCTCCCCCCACTCACATGTGCTCTTTTTCTTTCTCTCTCTCAAATAAATAAATAAATCTTTAAAAAAATACTACAGAATTTATTTACCTAAAATCATTATCTTTGGGTGTTGAGATTTCCCTCCTCACGTATATCTAATTAATTGAAATAAGCATATTTTATTTAAATAACTACGCCCACTCATAATTATCCTTAGAAAACTCAAAAGTAGAGTTAGATAAAATTTCTTGAGATTTTGAAAGCCTTTCACTAAAATTTTTCTTTTTTTTTTTTTTTTCCCCTTAAAAATTCTCTTCTGGCTTTCTGTAAAGTCTTACCAGCTTGTGTCTGGCTGTATGTATAATAACACATTTTTCCCCACTTTTTCTTCCATTGAAGGAAAAAAATAGTAATTTTAGTAGTAAGTAGAGAGTAGAAATCTATTGTCTCTGCTAATTGGATAGGTGAAAAATGTTACTGCATTTTGATACCCACCTTTCTGACTATATTTTGTGTTGGGGTTAGAATATATGTGTTTGAAGCCAAGGGTTTTGTCATGTGCTTACGGCTATATTCCAGATGCTTGAGTGATGCCTGGCATGTAATGTAGATGGTGCGCTCACAATGATGCTTGAGAAGCAGGTGTGGGAGGGGCGAAGATGCCTTCATCCCATTGAAGGGGTCAGACTGCAGCTATGAGGAGAAGCGACATCTGGTGGTTGGGGGACAGGTACACAGGACAGCTGGCTGGGCAGTCCCGTGATGGAACAGGCTCCCCTGAGCAGGGAACAGAGCAGGCTGGAGGAGCCCCAGGTGCTCCAGGGGGCCTGTCACACGTCAATAGGTCTCAGTCCTGGTGAGTGGTCCTCCGTGATGAAGAGGTCCTCTGCAAGCGCTCTGCATTATGCCATGGCCACGTAAGGTTCTAGAAACGAGGCACTCTACACGAGGCGCATGGCTCGACAGGAGCAGGAAGGACACCTAAGATGGGCATGAGATCAGACAGTTAGTACATCAGGCTACAAAATATGGTGGTTTTTCCTACAAAGACTGAGCTGACTAGGATTTTGAGAAGGCAGCTTTTGTGACAGGCTTTGCTAATACCAGCTTCCACAACACCAATCATAAAAAAATCAAAGTGTGGTCTTTCTTTGAAATAACATTATTAGTGCAGCAGTGTCCTTAGACTCAACACTAGTGGTAAACACTGTTGGCCACACTCTTTCTGATTATGAAGAAGAGCAGTATAAACCAGTGTACCAAGTTCTGGGACAAACAGAAATAGGATCCCTCCCATTTTTATTTTTTGACTCCATGACATGCTTACTCTTACAGTTAGTAGGATTCTCTTCGTCTACATGGATCTGCTTTGACAAGCTGAGTTGTTGCTTTCCTAAGGTCATCTGAGTTAATTTCTGTAGTGTTCATACGTTGGTGCATGTCAAATACGTCAAAACTCAGAGACATACTGCAGCAGTGTTCCTTCTATTGCTTGCACATCTGTGGGGCAGCTGGTGTGGCTCTCCTCACTGCATTTCTCCTTCTTCTGACAGGAGCAGCAACCCAGGGTACGTCATTCTCACTGTGATGACCGAGATGCAAGACAGCAGGTGGATTTCTAGCCTGTGCTGAATTCACATCCAATAACAGCCTGTTGACCAAATCAAGTCACCCAGCCAAGGCCAACATCAATGAGACATGGGATCATTCTCTGCCCACAGGAGGAAGGAGCGGTAAGCACATATTTACTGATTAATGTTCCAACTATCCTAGTCATGAAGCCAGTTATACGAGCTATTTGGAATTACACAAGGTAATTAAGTGTTGTGCAAATCAAGCACATAGAACACCGGAAAGAGAGTTGTTTTAAAATTCCAATGCTTTGGGTTGACTCAATAAAAATAGATGCCAAAAAGATAAGTTTTGTTGAATCAGATATAGATGACGTTATTGTAAAAATATATTGGAGATGGGGACAAGGGGAAATGAAGGTCTGGATGATTCTGCCCTCAGATGACTTTGGAATGATCTTTAACTTCTCACTGCACTTGTAAAAACTAATTCCTAATTGGTGAGTGACTCTAGTTAACATGAAATCATATAGTCCTCCAGCTGGGAATTTGCAGCACTAGAATGGCCTCCGCTGGACATCAAATATTTTATTTTAAATTTAGACACACACACACCCCATTTGACGTCCAGCAGAGGCCATTCTAAAATATTTATGCATAGAGAGTTGTGATTTTCTAGAATAACATGCTTTTTAATTAACTAAAAAATACTGGCCTTGATCATATCAGAAATAAGGGCCTCCTGGTACCAAAAGTGGAGATTTAATCCTTTAAAGGAAAAAAAAAAAAAAAAAAACAGGTATTAGTGTGTTTACACATTTCGCTAAGTACCAAATCTTCAGAAATTCACTTGACCCTTCTCTTGAGGACAAGATGATTAAATTAGAAATGCAGTTTCAGGTGAATAGAATTCCCAATGAGATTTGTAGCACTTTGATCTCTTTATTACTCTGGGAACATTAGCAAAACAGCCTTTTACAAATGTCTCCTTTCACCAGATCACCTTCTGATCAGTATGTTCAAACAAAGGCACTATTTAGAGAAATTAACCAAATCATATCCTGGCTCAGGAGACCCTCATTTACAACTGAAGCTTAAGACAATGTGCTCGGCTGCTGGAGAGGCTCTTTCTTACCTGTCCCAAGTTCATGGACAGACTAGGGTTTTCGCCCTGGGAAAACCACCCAAGGGAAGTGTGTGTGGTTAATGTTTCAATTGGATTTAAGCTTTAAAAATTGTTCTAGATATATTTTCTTGGCTTTATTTTTCATTATTTTTTCCCCAGAGAGCATAATGCAAGTCCTTCATTTTTTGTTTTCTCTGTACTAATACCTGACAGATTTGGTTAAGATCGCCACTTTCAATATGTTTTCAACAGCTTCCTGCTCTTTTTTTTTTTTTTTTTAGAAGTGGCCTCTTCAATTCTGTTTTTGTATCAAACTGCTTTAGTAGAACTGATTCTTTTGAACAAAAAGCTACCACTTTTTTTGTTTCCATTCCATTTTTTAATATTGAATTAAAGATATGATTGCTGTATTTTCCTAGTGGTTTCCAAGCTAGTGTCTTCCAAGCAAACCAAGTACTATGGATCAATGCATTTCAGGGACTTTGGTTTCTTTTCTTTACTGATGGACGATATAAGATAATTCTATGATCCCTGAATCACTCCTTTCTTATACACTGTCAGCTTCATCTTCTTAAATACAGTCACACTCTTTAAAGTGTAAGTTTCATCTAGAAATCTTTTATTGCATTTCCTTTACACTGCTAGTTAAATGCTCTGCAAACATACAGATGTACAGTACCACATACTGGCTAAAATTAGATCTGCCATTATAAAGGAAGCCTTTCACAGACCCGATATCATGATGAACTTAAACATATCCATGTACAATTTACCCTCTTATGTTGTCATAGAGCCTGAGGTAAGGAAAGGATATTTACAATGAAACATTTGTTGACTGTTCACATACACACATATACTCTATCCTAAAAGAGTCTTTCTTAATGATCTTAAAATAGTTACTGCAATACAAAAGAAAAAAGATTTTTATTTATTTATTTATTTATTTATTTTTTTAAGATTTTATTTATTTATTTAACAGAGAGACACAGCGAGAGAGGGAACACAAGCAGGGGGAGTGGGAGAGGGAGAAGCAGGCTTCCCGCAGAGCAGGGAGCCCGATGCGGGGCTCGATCCCAGGACCCTGGGATCATGACCCGAGCCGAAGGCAGACGCTTAACCATCTGAGCCACCCAGGCGCCCAGAAAAAAGATTTTTAAAAGTCTTCGAAATGTTACCTTCTGTAGTGAGTTTTACCAGCTTCTTACTGCCTAGAATTGGTGAGGCATTTAAAATATATCAGGAAAGAATTGTGTTGGTCCTTCTGCCCTATAGCAAGTCACTTCTGTTTGTTTTTCTTTAAGGTGTTTTTCAGAAATCAGCATACACAACGAAAATTATTGTAGAAATTCATGGCAATTCCCTTTTGAAATTGAATTCCTTAGAAGATTGTCAGAGAAGTAGAAAAATGAAGTAGAATGGTTCTTAGAGTTGGAATGTTCTAAATTTAGTTGATTATTGCTTCTTCCACGTGGCCTTTGAAATGGGATAACTGCTTACAAAAGTAGCCAGGCAGGGAAGTAAAATATTCAGCCTGACCCAACACAAGTCAATGCAGTGGTTTTTATTATGTAAACTAATGATTAGGTCCCATTATTTTCAAAGTTAGAATGATTGTATTCTTTTTTAAATAATAGGACCCACAATATATGAACTTAATAAATGAGGTGTGTTTGTTGCATAAATTCTAACATAAACTTTATATCACTTTTCCTCTAATTTTTGACTCTCTTTAACTGTCGGAGAACAGTCTTTTGTTCAACATACTCAACTAATTTATTCTAATGAATAGTGAACAATGTAACAACCACTGGGCAGGGCATCCACGCAGTCCTAACTCAACCCGATACAATCTGGCTGTGTGAACTCTAGCAAATGCTTTCTTTTCTGATTTTTCATTAGGGAATAAACTTTTAAAAGAGTTGAAATCCCACATCTCCTTCAGAGAAATTTTAGGATTCTAGTTGATGGTAAACATTCTCAAGCATTCTTCTCAGAAAAAAAAGAAAAAGTGTTACCTTAAAAAAATTCAAGCACTACAGCAAAATAGCTGCCAAATTTTTTTTTTTTTTGTAAACAGTGTCAAGAAAAAGACCTCCTATTTAATGTTTTACAAAATTAACCAATTAAATATGACGGCTAAAAAGGAAGAAACATTTATAAAAATTAAAATATAGAACTCTTGTAATTATTCAAGGCATTAATCTCAAGGTTCAACCGCTTGGCATGTAAAACGGTGGTTGCACCTGTTAGCTGCGTCGGCCATGTGTCAACAGGGGGCGCCCTAGTACTGTTTTAGGTTTTAGGGGAAAGCATTCATTTTTAATTTGGTTGTGAATATTAATATTTAAACCTGGTAAACCTCCAAATACGATAGTACCACCAGAGTGAGCCTGCTTGTTCAAAATGCCATATGGCATTAAAATTTGTCAACTGTCCTCACCAAATTCATCTTTGGGAAAATACAATTCCATCGATTATTCAAAACCTCCATGAATTATAGGAATATAAGATGTGTGTAAGTGTGTGTGTGTGTGTGTGTGTGTGTGTGTTTCCAATTTAAACATGAAGAAATTGAATTGCCAACATGTTCATATAATTTCAAAGTGGTCACAAAAGCAAATTTACTTGCTCCAGTTGGAATAATTTTTTGCCATTTTTGACAGAATACTTTTCGTAATTCTGTGTGCATTTAGTCCAATATCACTGAGAATATTGTTTTTCCAGAACAGTATTATCTAAATGTGAGCGCAGAGAGATTAAATGAGATTATCTCCATGAGCTAAAATCTTATATATCCAGATGTACTCCAGATTAATCCATCATCAGGGATCTAGGTGAACACTAAGATGGCAGGAGAGTAATTTCTTGTGCTTTTATTTTTTTATTTTTTTAAAATTTATTTATTTATTTATTTGAGAGAGAGAGAGAGAGACAGCGAGAGAGGGAACACAAGCAGGGGGAGTGGGAGAGGGAGAAGCAGGCTTCCCGCAGAGCAGGGGCTCGATGCGGGGCTCCATCCCAGGACCCTGGGATCATGACCTGAGCTGAAGGCAGACGCTTAACAACTGAGCCACCCAGGTGCCCCAGTTTCTTGTGCTTTTAAAACAAAAACTTGTATATGTAAAATATGACATGGCCATTAAAACGGAAATATAGGAAATAATTTGTGAAGCTCTTCATAGTGTCTCCCTTATCCTAATCCCTAAAGATAATAATCTTTTGGAGTGTAACGGGCCCTATTTGGCTGACAACATTGCCTATCCCTTGTCTAAAGCATCGCTTCTCACATGTTAAAATGAATATCATTCACCTGGGGATCATATTAAAATACAGATTCTGACTCAGTTGGCCTGAAATGAGACTTGCACAATTGGATCTATAGCACCCTCGGAGGGCTGCCGCTGTTGCTGTCCCTGGACCATGCTTGGGTGCAGCAAGGAGGTGCCATCGAAATCTCCCATGCTCCAGACCTTCACTGTCCTTTCTTTGCTGTCAGCTGAAAATGACCATGGAAGGCACGAGTTGAAGGGGGCGAAGTCTATCTTCCTCAGCCTGAGTCTCTGACTGCATGAGCACATTTCTTTTTTTTTTTTTTTTTTTTCCTTTGAGTATAGTTGACACAGAATGTTACATTAGTTTCAGGTATATAACACAGTGATTCAACGTCTCTACATGTTATCCTGTGGTCACCACATGTGTAGCTATCCTACACCAATATTATAATACCATTGACTATATTCCCTGTGCTGTACCTCTTATTCCCATGATTTATTTACATAACGAATTTTTTGAATAATTCAATATTGAATATTGGATTTACTGAGTGATTCAATATTGAATTGAATCATTATTATGAACGATTTATTCATTCCATAACTGGAAGCCTATATCTTTAATGCTAATTGAGAATAACCAGTTGGATTTATGTTTGAGAAACAAATTTTTTTTTGTATTAAGCCACTGAAATTTGAGGTTTATCTGTTACATCAGCGAACCTTATTTTTTTTATTATTAATATATAATGTATTATTTGTTTAAGGGGTACAGGTCTGTGATTCATCAGTCTTACACAATACACAGAGCTCACCACAACACCTACCCTCCCCAATGTCCATCACCCAGCCACCCCATCCCTCCCACCCCCCCACCACTCCAGGAACCCTCAGTTTGTTTCCTGAGATTAAGAGTCTCTTATGGTTTGTCTCCCTCTCTGGTTTCATCTTGTTTCATTTTTCCCTCCCTTCCCCTATGATCTTCTGTCTTGTTTCTTAAATTCCTCATATCAGTGAGATCATATGATACTTGTCTTTCTCTGATTGACTTATTTCGCTTAGCATAATTCCCTCTAGTTCCAGCCACGTCATTGCAAATGGCAAGATTTCATTTTCTTTCATGGCCCCATAATATTCCATTGTATATATATACCACATCTTCTTTATCCATTCATCTGTTGATGGACATCTGGGCTTTTTCCATAGTTTGGCTATTGTGGACATTGCTGCTATAAACACTGGGGTGCAGGTGCCCCTTCGGATCACTACATTTGTATCTTTGGGGTAAAGACCCAGTAGTGCAATTGCTATTTTCAACTTTTTGAGGAATCTCCATACTGTCTTCCAGAGTGGCTGCATCAGCTTCCATTCCCACCAACAGTGTAGGAGGGTTCCCCTTTCTCTGAATCCTTGCCAACATCTGTCATTTCCTGACTTGTTAATTTTAGCCATTGTGACTGGTGTGAGGTGGTATCTCATTGAGGTTTGGATTTGGATTTCCCTGACGCCGAGTGATGTTGAGCACTTTTTCATGTGTCTGTTGGCCATTTGGATGTCTTTGGAAAAATGTCTGTTCATGTCTTCTGCCCATCTCTTGATTGGATTATTTGTTCTTTGGGTGTTGAATTTGATAGGTTCTTTATAGATGTTGGATACTAGCCCTTTATCTGATATGTCATTTGCAGATATCTTCTCCCATTCTGTCTGTTATCTTTTGGTTTTGTTGACTGGTTCTTTTGCTGTGCAAAAGCTTTTTATCTTGATGAAGTCCCAGTAGTTCATTTTTGCCCTTGCTTCCCTTGCCTCTGGCGATGTTTCCAGGAAGAAGTTGCTGCGGCTGAGGTCGAAGAGGCTGCTGCCTATGTTCTCCTCAAGGATTTTGATGGATTCCTATCTCTCATTTAGGTCTTTCATGCATTTTGAGCCTATTTTTGTATGTGGTCTAAGGAAATGGTCCAGTTTCATTCTTCTGCATGTGGCTGTCCAATTTTCCCAAGACCATTTGTTGAAGAGATTGTCTTAAACATATAGTTCAGTAATGTGAACTAATCTCCAGAACTTCTTCATTGTGTGAAACTGTGTACCCATTAAATAACACCCCATTTCCCCTCTTCCTAGCCCTTGGTAACCACGGCTCTACTTTCTCTTTCTATCATTTTGAGCACTTTAGATACCTGCAATAAGTAGAATCATACAGTATTTATCTTCTTTGTGACTGGCCCATTTTACTTAGTATAATGTCTTCAAGGTTCATACATGTTGTAGAGTGTGACAGGATCTCCTTCTTTTTGAAGGCTAAATAATATTCTATTCTATACCACATCTGGGGTGTGTGTGTGTGTGTGTGTGTGTATCTTTTTAAGAGAGAAAGAGAGCAATTGAGGGGGAGGAGCAGAGGGAGAGGGAGAGAGAGAATCTCAAGCAGACTCCACGCCCAGTGCAGAGCTGGATGCAGGACTCAGTCTCAAGACCCTGAGATCATGACCTGAGCTGAAATGAAGAGTCAGACGCTCAACCGACTGAGCCACCCAGGCGCCCCTATGGTATATTTTTCATATTGCCTAGGAATTTACCAATTTTTCTGGTAATTTACCTGTTTCTGGTTTTGTTTTCATTTTTACCAATTTTTCTATTGGACATTTTGTGTTGATTTGCATAGACTTATTATACACCATTGATTCTTGCTCTTTAGATGTTATGTACTTATGTTCATCATGACAGTTTAAGATAAATATGCAGTCAGACCTGGAGATATTTTCTCACATGACTTCTGGACAACAGTTATTTTGGTTTTATATGTAGAAGAGAGTTGGGCTCCATGATTTGATTTTTAAGTGGGCCCTGAAATTGAACATTACAGTGCAGAAGAAATCCTAAGAGGTTATATTGTCCCTACTCATTTCCCTAGCATAAATTTTAATACACAGGAATTCAATAAATACCCAATGCATTAAAATTTGAACCAATATAATGTATCATGAATTATATTTAGAAATTTCCAGTAACCATTTTATTGTACAACCCACACACATTTTCCTAAACATCAACTCTTTTTTACTTTGTCCCATGTTGAATGTAGAATCTCCTGTAAATGAGGATTAGCAGCAAAGGTTTGGTCACTCTCTTTTTGTGAATTTTAAGTGCAGTCATCTTTGAGAATAGCCTGACTGCTTGGAGACTTTCTGAGTGTGATTTCTGAATCTCCTGTGTTGAACTTAAACCTACTTATCCTTGTTCTGTGCTGAAGGGAAAGAGAGGACATCTGGCCACCAGCCTTCATGTAATTAGCCCTCATATTAGAAGATTAGAAGGTTGAGCCTTTGCCTTCTGCTTATGTCGAGCCATTAAAATCTATTCTATATCTTCTTACCAGAAAATTTTAGAAATGGGTAAGAACAAATTCTTCTTCCTATGGTGGTTTGATATACATAATAGTGGGAATAAGTGGTTAAGAATCAGGAAAGATCAGACTGTAGGGGATTTTTTTTATAGCTAAATATAAATTCAGAAGCAAGAAATAAATTTCAACATCTGCGAAATGGCTCAAATATCTATCTGATGGAAATTCCAGATAAAAAGAAATGCAAACTAAATTAGAGTTCCAATGTTATTGTTTTAGGGGATAGGAGATCCCCTATATTGTTATAGGAGATAGGAGATGTGAATATTGTCATTTCCAGATCTCTCTACTACACAACCTCAGGAAAGATTTATTTCAAAACTCTGTTTTAAGGATGACTGAGATCCAGAGTTAGAAATTATTAAAAAAAAAAAAAAATTAGGGAAAGTCAGATTGTCTGGCATTTGCAAAAAGTAGAAGCAGAAACAGACTTCAGTGTACAAAAAGTTTAAAGTTGCATTAGGCAGCCAATTAAGCCAGTTTGACATATTAAAAAAAAAACACTGAAAATCAAAATGGAATGAAAAATGTATTTCAGTAAAGTACTATTCCAAATGTACACCACTCCACTGGTGGCCAATAAAATATTTGAGTATAGAGCTTGTTTGGTGGAAAGTTTTCTTGGAGATGAAATGCACTCTTGCTCTGGTCAGTTTGAATTCCTGGGAAACACTATGGTGGAGATTAGCATGCAGAAGTTCTGGTAGAAATGTCCTTCAGATCAGCATCTGTGGAAAGGAAGGAAGGATTGGACAGAGGAAAACTGGAGCAGGGATGATGTTTCTCTGGAAGTCTCAGCCAATCCCCAGTCATGAAATGGGGTTAGCCCTTCAAAGCTGCCCCAGATTAGACAGTCAAATCTTTGCATTCCCATATGGATGAATTACTGGATGCAGGCTGGCACCAGAATGGGGAATGACCTCAGGTGAATTTCAAAGGGAGATGACAGCCAGGGCCTCTCTAAATAAAAAGCAAGGGGCAGTCTTCGATGATAGTAACTACAGCTGTCCACCTTTGAGATAAAAAAATCCAAAAATATTTTATTCTCAAAGCTTCTTTTTGATGTGTAATTGAGACCTGCATTTCCTGACAAGATTTCTTTTTATTATTTCTTTCAGGATTGATTCTGCTTCTTCACCTGAAGCATTTAGAAGAGAGATTATTGAAGATCAGTAGAAAGAGATTGTTTTAGAAACCTAGATGAAGGCATTTGCATGACCTAGAAAATGGACGGGGTCCAAACTGGTGCTGGGAGGGTCCATAACATGAACCAGGACAGGTTCTCTGGTTTTCCTACCAGTTCTGGGATAACGTTTTTGCCAGCCCCAAACCAAGGCTCAAATCATCAGTAGCTGACCTTCTGGCTAAACTAGACAATTTATAAATTTGGCTTAGCTTGGTTGGACCACTACTTAATAGCCGTGTCTTTTTCCAGGTGACTTAAATTACTTGAGTTTCAGTGTCCTTATCTAGAAAATGGGAATAATTATTCTTTTCTTACAATCTTAAGATTGAAGTAAATTCTATTTATTTATTTATTTATTTATTTATTTATTTATTTATTTAAGAGAGAGCACAAGCAAGGGGAGGGGCAGAGAGAGAGAGAGAGAATCTCAAGCAGACCCCCCACTGAGCATGGAGCCCTCCATGGGGCTCCATGTCAGAACCCTGAGATCAAGACCTGAGCTGAAACCAAAAGTTGGATGCTCAACTGACTGAGCCACCCAGGTGCTCCAAGATTGAAGTGAATTTTATAGGAAGTAACACATATAGAACATTCAGCTAAATGTCTAGTCAGTAATGTAAATAATTATTAGCTGTTCCCATAGGTGAGCAGAGTTGGGACCATAAGAGCATCAAGTGATAATAGCTAGTACTTTTTAAGGACAAATAGCAGATGTGGTCTGCATTTGACAGAGTCTATGTTTGATATTTTCTCTCTAGAGAGGCTTACATTTGCTTGGAGGGGAACCAATCCTATGACATTTTTTAAAGTCAAATATGATGCCGAACTGCTTTAAAAAAAAATGCATTAACATATTTAAGTCTCATGACAGCTCTGTGAGATATTCTTATCCCTATCGTATAGACCAGAAAATGAGACACATAAAGGTTAAGCAATTCTTCAACACTCATACTGTTTGTTAGCAGTGGGCCAGGGATCCACCCCAAAAAGTTGGCACCAGGGCTCACGTGTTCAACCACAATACCATTCCATCTCTCCAATAATAAATTTCCCCATCGCTCAGGAGTTGTGATTGACACTAGTCACTTACCTCACATGAAATCTTGTAATTAGGCTAAAAAATTAGTGTGCACATATAGAAAAAGGGTAACATGATTGGATCATTCTTAGTATGGAAAAAAAAGTATGATTATAAGTATTGATTTGCCATAATTTAATATTAGCCAGCAGCATAACCCACTTTATTATATTTATGTTTTTTGCAAGTTCTTCAGCTCTTTATAATAAGGATAACCTTTCCTCCGGTTTTCAATAACATGTTCCTCATTTCCATCAGAAGCACTTCATCAGAAGCACTCGATATCCATGTTTCTATCAACTGTCTCTTCAAGGTATGGTGGACAGTCCCACTTTCTTCATGATCAGTGGCTCCTGAAGACTTCCTGGAATCCAGCCCTCAAACTCCCCCAAACCACAGAGCACAATTGAGGGGCAGCAAGCTCATGGTGCGGCAGGGTCTCAGAGCATGGCGGAGGGTACAACCGTGAAGGTGAAGAGGTGATCCTGAGTTCTAAACAGGATGCCAAGATATCATCTGCTATGGCGTGGGGGTAGAATAGTAGAGCCCGATGGCTTGGAACATAACCCACTGTATAACAAGGAAACAGTTGCCTCAGAAGGCATTAATATGGTTGAGATCCATATCAAAATTATAATTTTATCATGCTTCATACCAATCTTATATCATCTAAGATATTGTGTTTAGTATAATATAAAAAAAAAAAAAAATCAACAGCAACAAAGGTATATCCAAAATATGGGGACCAAGAAAAGGAGGATTCCTGAAGCCAGGTCCTTTAAGGACCTCTAAAGGAAAGCAGGGGAGTAATTACATACATGAATAACTGGCATGAAGAAGAATGAAGAGATCTCCAGGACGATTTCAATCTATTATAAGACATTTTTGAACTAGTGAGATTCAACATGGTTTCCTGAAAGGAGTGACCTCCATGTTCTTGGCTTGTTCAAGTCAAGGGAAGATCATCTTTATTCAGAAATAGTATATGATGTAGAAAGGTTAATCTCATAAGGGCCCCCAACTGATGCTTAAATCATCATCAACTGATCTTCTAACTAGACAAATGACGTCTGATATCCTCTTAACTCTATGATTGAATGATACTATGATTCTAAGATACTATAAGAATAAAGAAATATCTCTGGGGCACCTGGGTGGCACAGTCAGTTGAGTATCTGACTCTTGGTTTCGGCTCAGGTCGTGATCTTGCAGTCGTGGGATGAAGCCCCACATAGGACTCTGTGCTCAGTGTGGAGTTTGCTTGGGACTCTCTCTCCCTTTCCTTCTACTCTCCCCTCCCCTCCCCCCGTGCGCGCTCTCTCTCTCTCTCTTTCAAATACATAAAGAATCTTTAAAAAGAAAAGAAAGAAAAAGAAATTACTCTCTGTCATTGTGTTCCAGGCTCTGTGCTAGTGAACACGTATCTGCTTGGGCAATTATTAATTGTAATCGTGAGCTAATAACTGCTCTCAACCATTAGTTTCTTATTTGTAAAATGGGAACGATCATAATGCCCACAACTTCAGACACAATTTTTATTCCTGCCAAGGATATTCAGCCCCATCCACCTGAAAGGGCCTCAGGTAAATGCAAATACCTCACCCTCCAACACCATCAGTTTATTCTGCTTCTTGGGTGAGCAGAGGCCTCATGCAGCCATTCCTTCTAAAGATCTCCTTTTCTCTCAGGTCCTTAAATCTTTACTAGGGGTCTCCCAGCCAGCATCAGTTAGGAAAGCATGGTGCAAGGGTTAAGTGATTTTCCCAAACTAGCGTGCAGTTTGGCTCTAATGACTTGTTATGTCCTTTATTCAGTCTTCAGTGATACAACGAGATATTGCCAATGTCACATGCTAGCCAACAGTTTGTGGTATTGGACCCCAGATGCTTGAGACATGATTCTTCTTCTAAAAGGTATCATCAAATACATGAACTGAAGACAGGAGCATTCTCCATTTTATAGGAAAGAAAGGTTTTCCTCTTTTAGTTTCAGACTTCATTGGAAATTTAATGTGATGTCACAATTTTATAAACAAATGATACAAATGGGAAGCAGGGAATATCCAGAATTTCTCTATGGAAATGGCTCAGAAGCACCAAATGGTTTGGAACAAGACTTGAAGCTACACTCGCCTGATTCTCCTTGAGAAATAGTAATGGTAATGCTGACTAACCCTTGGAATGATGCATTTTAAGAAGTCATAAACAGAATAATTTTAATAAAAGAATAAAATTGAGGAATAAATACATCTCACATTTTAGGGGCAAGTACTTGTTCTTAAAAACATTTATTTTTGTTTATGTTTTAACATGTATGTATATTGGGTGCAATCGTTATCTATTTTTTCATAATAAATTGTTCTCCAAAAGAGTGTCTTAAAACAATGAAAATGTATTAACTCACAGTGGATCATTCAGTCAGGAATTTGGGAATGCCTCAGATTCTCTCATGAGGTTGCCATCAAGATGCTGGCCAGGATTAGAGTCATTTGATGGCTTGACTGGGGCTGGATGGTCTACTTCCAAGATGGCACACTCAAGTGGCTTTCCATGGGAGGCCTCAGTTCCTTACAACGTGGCAGCTGGCTTTGCCCAGAGCAAATGTTCAAAAGAAAGAGCAAAACAGAAGCCCTGATGTCTTTTATGGGTCACCTTTGGATGGCACATTCCATCAACTGCATCATTTTCTTTTGGTTACAAGAGTCATTCCTATGTAATGTGGGAAAAGACTATGGGATGGTGAAAATACCAGGACGTAGTGATCAGCTCAAGCCTTCTTGCAGGCCGGTCGCCACAAATGATTACAAGGTAAATATTTCCCTTACTATAAGTCACAATCAAAATTGGTTTGAAAAACAAAATATGCAGCTTATATAATCAGAAGACTTCACTTTGAAAACCAATTCTTTAATCATGAGTAAATTATTTCATCTTTAAGCCTAATTTTCTTATCTGAAAAATAAGATAAAAATATTTCCCTTTCTTTTTCTGCATTGACGATGGTAGTGTTAATCAAGACTATGAATAAATGTTTTGTCATAAATTAGTTTGTTCCCTTATACTCTCTAGAATATTATTAGTACTATTAATCCTTAAGTAAAACTTTAAGTAAAGCTATCACAAAGGACAAATGTTGGTTTTATTATTGCAATGAAGATTCAATTAAAATACAGAAAATTTCTGATTTTAAGGATTGACATCATGTGAAAACTAATGCTGTTTTCTCAATATGCATATCTCATCCTTTTTCTTCTTTATACTACTGGGTTTCTCATATTTTTAATATATTTGGTTTTAGGGGCACCTGGGTGGTGCAGTCGATTAGGCATCCTTGTCCAGGCTTTGGCTCAGGTCGTGATCTCAGGGTCATGAGATCGAGCTCTGCGTCAGGCTCCACACTCAGTGCAGAGTCTGCTTGAGACTCTATCTCCCCCTCCTTCTGCCCCTCCCCACCACATTCTCTCTCTCTCTAGAATAAATAAATAAATCTTTAAAATATATATATGTGTATATGTGTGTGTGTATATATATATACATATATACACATATATATATATATAATTTTATATACGTGTATATATATATATATATAATTTTATGTCCCAAATAAAAAATCTGTTACTGAATTTGAACATATACTTTTATGTGATTAACACAATAGCATCCATAGGGACAATAACTATTTTCTTTTGCCCAGGCCATTGGTAAAATGGTATATCATCATATAGACATTTATTTAACTAAAATTTATCTATACTTTGTGGCAAGAAGAAGTATTAAAGTATAAAAAGAGAAAGGAAGACATAATCATAAAGAATTTACATTGTGTGGACAATCACACTTGCCTTTCCCATCAGTGAACCCCTAACGTGGCATCTACTATATTTTCTGCAATTTACTTTATATGTAAAGTATGTACTTTATATGCCAGAGTATGCAAGTCAGCCTTAATCAATCCCCAGGGAAAGATACTTAGCAGTTAGTAGTATCTGAAATCCTCTAGGAAGAAATCCACAGTAAAGAGATCACTGACTACAGCAAGCATGGTAGGGATCTTTGATCCCTAGAAGGAATGCCAGAAATTATTTTTCTTTGGTGAAATGGGTGATATTAAAGAAAATGTGATTGTCTGCAAAGAATGTATAACCCATGAGGGCTTTGCATGGATTATTTCCTCTATTAGACTGTTCACCATGACTAATTCCCTCACTTCCTTCAAATCTTTGTTCAGAAGGCTATTTGGCAATATGGTCGACTTTGACCACCCTGTTTTAAATTCTACCACCGCTTCACCCTGGAAATCTTGGTCCCTTTTACCCAGTTCTGTTTTTTCTCTTTTCCACTCTAATTGTCTTTTACTTTCTGGTTCACTGTGTTTTATTGTCTGACTTTTTCCTGTAAGCTTCATAAGGGCAGACATTCTTATCTTTTTTAAAAATGCTGGGTACCAGGGGAGCCCGGGTGGCTCAGTCAGTTAAGCGTCTGACTCTTGGTTTCGGCTCAGGTCATGATCTCAGGGTCGTGAGATTGAGCCCCGTGTGGGGATCCAGGCTGGATGTGGAGCCTGCTTGGGATTCTTTCTCTCCCTCTCCCTCTGTCCCCCTCCACTCCCCACCCCCTGCCTCCTGTTTGCATGTGCATGGGCACGTGCACTCTCAAAAAGATAAAAAATAGGGGTGCCTGGGTGGCTCAGTTGGTTAAGCAACTGCCTTTGGCTCAGGTCATGATCCCAGGGTCCTGGGATCAAGCCCCACATCGGGCTCCTTGCTCAGTTGGGAGCCTGCTTCTCTCTCTGCGTGCCGCTCCCCCTGCTTGTGCTCTCTCTCTCTCTGTCAAATAAATAAAAATAAAATCTTTTAAAAATATATTAAAAATAAATAAATTAAATTAAATTAAAAAATAAAATTCTGGGCACCAGGTTCTAGAACACTGCCACTCAATGGGTGATTAATAAATATTTATTGGATAAATGATTGAATAAGTACTACTTCTGTCTCCCTTTACTAATACATCTTTTTGTATCTAAAGATATATACATAGGGTATCTCTAATTTATAGAGGTTTTTTTTCTTCTCCTTTAAAATTGTCCCTTATTATCACTTCTGTGATGACTCTTTCCAGTTTACAAACATGCCTGAAGTTGGTAGACATTTTCTATCCTATAAAACAGTAATGCTCAAACCTTGGTGTGATAAGAAAAAAGCAGAGAAGTCTGCTAAAATTGCAAAATTTCAGTTGCAGTCCCCCAAATCCAATTCACTAAGTCTGGGAAGGGACCCAGACATCAACACAATAAACAATCAATCCAGATGATTTGGATACAGGTGGTCATCTGATAACAGTTGAGAGATACTTTGGGTTGCTCACAAATTGAATATGGAAAGCACCGTCTCTGAGTGATAAACGTTCCTATAGATTTTTAACTAGTAAAACTGCAGTGTTGCAGTTTGTTTTACATGGGGTGGATTAAAATAGTAAAAGACAATTTCTTTGTCTTCTGGTGCAGTTATTGATCTCTTATATTGATTTATGTTAAATAGTTATGTGATAATTAACAAAATAATTTCCAGTTCAGCGAGAGAAGGTTTCTCTGTCTTGACTGATTTTCATGTATAAGTAAAATTTAAGTTCTACCTTTAAGAGTAAAACTTGTAATTACCCCCAAGTCTTGTTGTTTTAGAATTGGTAATTAAAATGCAGTCATTTATTTTCCAGAGAATTCCAATGATTAGTACAACTTAAACATACGCCTGTCAAGGCTGCTGTAGCTACATTATCAATTCAGACTCTCATCTCAATTTATGGAACTCTTTGCAAAGTTATTATGTTCTATTTTTTAGGCTAAATCCCATTTTATTTGCAGCAGTAATTATTTTAACTGATCTTGACAGGAAGATGTAGATGAATCTCTCTGTTGCAAAAGAAAATTTATCACCCTTGGCATACATAGAATCTATCTACCTGCCCAAAATATTTTCATCTGTACAAAAAAATTTGAACTACCATAGAAAGATAAAATAAATAACAATGTGACATAACATAAAAGCAAGTTAGAGTAGAAGTGAGGTAAGGTTCCAACCACTTTCCATTTTTATATCTAACTCCCTATTATTAACTTTTTGACTATTTCTTCAGTAGAGCTTCTTAAAAAACGTGAGCACTACTGAAGTTTAAAGTAAGGAGCAAAGGATTTATGTCTAAAAATTGCATTAAAAATGTGAATTTGCTTCCTTCTGGCTATAGACATGACGATATTTTCTGCAAAGAAAAATGAAGAGCTGAAGTGCTTCCCTCTTAAACAAAACACAGAAAAAAGTCACTTTTAACTGAGATATTATTGTGAATATATTTGAATTATTCAGATTTTCTCAGAAATATCCCACTTAGTTGTTTGGACTCCACCCACTTGAGATTATGCTGGGGTTACAGTTGTTTTAGTTTGGTTCCTCTAGTAGAGGGACACAGCACTGGTCTGGAAAGCAATTTTATTGGCACTTACTGAACACATATCATACAGGAAATACGTGCTTAATGCTGGCAGGGAAGAGGAAAGTGCAGATAAATGAACAGACACTACGGTAAACATTGTATCAAACTAAGTAATACAACCAGAATCAACAATAAGTTTGTAGACTGCTGATTCCACACAGATAATTTTATATATATTTTCAACAGACCGTAACTCCCACCCTTGTAATGAGAATTAGCTGAGTAGCCCCCCCAAAAAAAAACATCAGTTGTTTTTTGTTTTGTTTTGTTTTTTGGATTCATCAGGGATCTGAGGACATGAGGACATAAAGTCACCATTATTCTGCTATTGTCATCCCTTGCTATTTGTCAAGTTTTGTGTTAAGAACTTGATAGATGTTACCCAAGCTGTTTCTAATTGTTTGATTCCCCAGTGATTTTTAAATTTCACCTGTATAGAAGGGGCAGAATCTGGGAACCAAAGTGCTCCAGTGGAAAAAAGAGACGTGAAAGGTGAAAGGGCAGCAGAAACTTCTTTCCCCTCCTGCCACCCAGAGGATATGTCACAGAGTGTGACAGATCCATTGCTTGTTTGTTTGTTTTATTTATTCAAATTCAAGTTAGTTAACATATAGTGTATTATTAGTTTCAGGGGTAGAATTTAGTGATTCATCAGTTGCATATTACAGCCAGTGCTCATTCCATCACGTGCCCTCCTTAATGCCCATCACCCAGTTACCCCATCACCCCACCCACCTCGCCTCCAGCAACACTCAGTTTCCTTCCTAGACTTAAGATTCTCTTATGGTTTGTCTCCCTCTCTGATTTAATCTCATTTTTCCTTCCCTTCCCCTATGTTCATCTGTTTTGTTTCTAAAATTCCACATATGAGTGAAATCATATGGTGTTTGTATTTCTCTGACATATTTCACTTAGCATAATATGCTCTAGTTCCATTCACATCATTGCAAATGGCAGGATCTCATTCTTTTTGATGGCTGAGTAATATTCCATCATTCCAACATATATACACCACATCTTCTTTATCCATTCATCCATCAATGGACATCGGGGCTCTTTCCATAATTTGGCTACTGTGGACACCAGTGGTATAAACATTGGGGTGCAGGTGCCCCTTCGGATCAATACATTTGTATCTTTGGGGTAAATACCCCGTAGTGCAATTGCTAGGTTGTAGGGTAGCTCCATTTTCAACTTTCTGAGGAACCTCCATACTGTTTTCCAGAGTGGTTGCACCAGCTTGCCTTCCCACCAACAGTGTAGGAGGGTTCCCCTTTCTCCGCATCCTCACCAACATCTGTTGTTTCCTGACTTGTTAATTTTAGCCATTGTGACTGGTGTGAGGTGGTATCTCATTGTGGTTTTGATTTGTATTTCCCTGATGATGAGTAATGTTGAGGATTTTTTCATGTGTCTCTTAGTCATCTGGACATCTTCTTTGGAGAAGTGTCTGTTCATGTCTTCTGCCCATTTCTTGACTGGATTTTTTTTATTTTTGGGGTGTTGAGTTTGATAAGTTCTTTATAGATTCTGGATACTAGCTCTTTATCCAATATGTCATTTGCAAATATCTTCTCCCATTCTGTAGGTTGTCTTTTAGTTTTGTTGACTGTTTCCTTCACTGTGCAGAAGCTTTTAATCTTGATGAAGTCCCAGTAGTTCAGTTTTGCTTTTGTTCCCCTTGCCTCCAGGGACATGCCTAGCAAGAAGTTGCTGCAGTTGATGTCAAAGTGGTTGTTGCCTATGTTCTCCTCAAGGATTTTGGTGGATTCTTACCTCACATTTGGGTCTTTCATCCAGCAGATATGTTGTTTTGCAATGGCCAGTGATTTGGGGGGTAATTACCCTCTCAGGGCTGCAGGTACCTCTGACCATTGGTAGTCCCTATGTCAGCCTTCCCTGAATGTTGCTCCCTCCACCTTGCCTTTGATGAATTTCTGGTACAAAATTCCTTTCTTCATGAATCCTGGAAGATTTATGTTTTCCAGAGTGTATGTAGACACTGATTCTTATAAACTATTTCCTTTGCAGTGAGTTTAAGTATGTTTAAACTATGTTCAGATTTAATCAAATATATTAATTTACATGTATTGTATATGCACACCACACACACCACACATATAGTTTTTCTTTTTTTCTAGACAGTCCACAACACCAGAGTTACCTCAGACTGAAAAAGAACATGCTAAATGTTCATAGTAAATGTTTAAGTGACCTTTTATATAGATAAAATACACTGAAAATGTCGGAGTCAAAATAGAGAATGGCATTTAAATCAATACCTTTATATTGAGGAAACAGTATAAACAGACTTGCTTTTTTTAAATTTTATTTTATTATGTTATGTTAGTCACCATACATTACATCATTAGTTTTTGATGTAGTGTTCCATGATTCATTGTGTATAACACCCAGTGCTCCATACAATATGTGCCCTCCTTAATAACCATTACCAGGCTAACCCATTCCCCCACCCTCCTCCCCTTTGAAACCCTCAGTTTGTTTCTCAGAGTCCATAGTCTCTCATGGTTCGTCTCCCCCTCCAATTTCCCCCCCTTCATTTTTCCCTTCCTACTATCTTCCTTTTTTTTTTTTTAACATATAGTGTATTATTAGTTTCAGAGGTACAGGTCTGTGATTCATCAGTCTTACAATTCACAGTGCTCACTATAGCACATACTCTCCCCAATGACCATCACCCAGCCACCCCATCCCTCTCACCCCCTCCAGTCCAGCAACCCTCAGTTTGTTTCTTGAGATTAAGAGTCTCTTATGGTTTGTCTCCCTTTCTGGTTTCACCTTGTTTCATTTTTTCCACCCTTCCCCTATGATCCTCTATCTTGTTTCTCAAATTCCTCATATCAGTGAGGTCATATGATACTTGTCTTTCTCTGATTGACTTATTTCACTTAGCATAATACCCTCTAGTTCCATCCACATCATTGCAAATGGCAAGATTTCATTTTTTTCATGGCCGCATAATGTTCCATTGTATATATATACCACATCTTCTTTATCCATTCATCTGTCGATGGACATCTTGGCTCTTTCCATACTTTGACTATTGTGGACATTGCTGCTATAAACATTGGGGTGCACATACCCCTTTGGATCACATTTGTATTGTTGGGGTAAATACCCAGTAGTGCAAGTGCTGGGTCATAAGGTAGCTCTACTTTCAACTTTTGGAGGAACCTCCATACTGTTTTCCAGAGTGGCTGCACCAGCTTGTATTCCCACCAACAGTGTAGGAGAGTTCCCCTTTTTCTGCATCCTCACCAACATCTGCCATGTCCTGACTTGTTAATTTTAGCCATTCTGACTGGTGTGAGATGGTATCTCATTGAGGTTTTGATTTGGATTTCCCTGATGCCGAGTGATGTTGAGCACTTTTTCATGTGTCTGTTGACCATTTGGATGTCTTCTTCGCAGAAATGTCTGTTCATGTCTTCTGCCCATTTCTTGATTGGATTATTTGTTCTTTGGGTGTTGAGTTTGATAAGTTCTTTATAGATTTTGGATACTAGCCCTTTATCTGAAATGCCATTTGCAAATATCTTCTCCCATTCTGTCTGTTGTCTTTTGGTTTTGTTGACTGTTTCCTTTGATGTGCAAAAGCTTTTATCTTGATAAAGTCCCAGTAGTTCATTTTTGCCCTTACTTCCCTTGCCTTTGGCCATGTGTCTGGCAAAAGTTGCTGTGGCTGAGGTCAAAGAGGTTGCTGCCTGTGTTCTCCTCCAGGATTTTGATGGATTCCTGTCCCACATTTAGGTCTTTCATCCATTTTGAGTCTATTTTTGTATGTGGTGTAAGGAAATGGTCCAGTTTCATTCTTCTGCATGTGCCTGTCCAATTTTCCCAACACCATTTGTTGAAGAGACTGTCTTTTTTCCATTGGACATTCTTTCCTGCTTTGTCAAACATTAGTTAACCATAGAGTTGAGGGTCCATTTCTGGGCTCTCTATTCTGTTCCATTGATCTATGTGTCTGTTTTTGTGCCAGTACCATACTGTCTTGATGATGATTACAGTTTTGTAATAGAGCTTGAAGTCCGGAATTGTGGTGCCACCATCTTTGCTTTTCTTTTCAACATTCCTCTGGCTATTGGGGGTCTTTTCTGGTTCCATACAAATTTTAGGATTATTTTTTCCATTTCATTGGAAAAAGTTGATGGTATTTTGATATGGATTGCATTAAATGTGTAGATTGCTCTAGGTAGCATAGACATTTTCACAATATTTGTTCTTCCAATCCATGATTATGGAACTTTTTTCCATTTCTTTTTGTCTTCCTCAATTTCTTTTATGAGTATCCTGTATTTTTCTGAGTCAGATTTTTTGTCTCTTTGTTAGATTTATTCCTAGGAATCTTATGGTTTGGGGTGCAATTGTAAATGTGATTGACTCCTTAATTTCTCTTTCTTCTGTCTTGTTGTTGGTGTATAGAAATGCCACTGATTTCTGTGCATTGATTTTATATCCTGCCACTTTACTGAATTCCTGTATGAGTTCTAGCAGTTTTGGGGTGGAGTCTTTGGGGTTTTCCATATAAAGTATCATATCATCTGCAAATGAGAGTTTGACTTGGCCGATTCGGATGCCTTTTATTTTTTTTGTTGTCAGATTGCTGAGGCTAGGACTTCTAGTACTATGTTGAACAGCAGTGGTGATAGTGGACATCCCTGCCGTGTTCCTGACCTTAGGGGGAAAGCTCTCAGTTTTTCCCCATTGAGAGTGATATTCACTGTGGGTTTTTCATAGATGGCTTTTATAATATTGAGATATGTACCCTCTATACCTACATTCTAAAGAGTTTTAATCAAGAAAGGATGCTATACTTTGTCAAATGCTTTTTCTGCATCTATTGAGAGGATCATATGGTTCTTGTTCTTTCTTTTTTTTTAATATATTGTATCACATGGATTGGTTTGTAGATGCTGAACCAGCCTTGCAGCCCAGGAATAAATCCCACTTGGTCGTGGTGAATAATCCTTTTAATGTACTGTTGGATCCTATTGGCTAGTATTTTGGTGAGAATTCTTGCATCCATGTTCATCAGGGATATTGGTCTGTAATTCTCCTTTTTGATGGGGTCTTTGATTTTCAGATCAAGGTAATGCTGACCTCATAAAATGAGTTTGGAAGTTTTCCTTCCGTTTCTATTTTTTGGAACAGTTTCAGAAGAATAGGTATTAATTCTTCTTTAAATGTTTGGTAGAATTCCCCAGGGAAGCCATCTGGCCCTGGGCTCTTGTTTGTTGGGAGATTTTTGATTACTGCTTCAATTTCCTTACTGGTTATGGGTCTGTTCAGGTTTTCTGTTTCTTCCTGATTCAGTTTTGGTGGTTTATACATCTCTAGAAATGCCTCCATTTCTTCCAGACTGCCTAATTTGCTGGCATAGAGTTGCTCATAATTTGTTCTTAAAATTGTTTGTATTTTTTTCGTGTTGGTTGTGGTCTTTCCTCTTTCCTTCATGATTTTATTTATTTGGATCATTTTTCTTTTTGATAAGTCTGGCCAGGGGTTTATCAATCTTATTAATTCTTTCAAAGAACCAGCTCCTAGTTTCGTTGATCTGTTCTACTGTTCTTTTGGTTTCTATTTCATTGATTTCTTCTCTGATCTTTATTATTTCTTTTCTCCTGCTGGGTTTATGCTTTATTTGCTGTTCTTTCCCCACCTCCTTTAGGTGTAGGGTTAGGTTGTGTATTTGAGACCTTTCTTGTTTCTTGAGAAAGGCTTGTATTGCTATATACTTTCCTCTTAGGACTGCCTTTGCTGCATCCCAAAGATTTTGAATAGTTGTGTTTTCATTTTCATTGGTTTCCATGAATTTTTGTAATTCTTCTTTAATTTCCTGGTTAACCCATTCATTCTTTAGTAGGATGCTCTTTAGCCTCCATGTATTTGAGTTCTTTCTGACTTTCCTCTTGTGATTTTTTTTTTTTTTTAGATTTTATTTATTCATTTGAGACACAGAGAGAGAGAGAGAGCATGAGTGGGGGAGAGACAGAAGGAGAGGGAGAAGCAGGCTCCCCGCTGAGTCAGGAGCCCAATGTGGGGCTCCATCCCGGGACCCTGGGATCATGACCTGAGCCAAAGGCAGGCACTTAACAATCTGGGCCACTCAGGTGCCCCATCCTCTTGTGATTAAGTTCTAGTTTCAAAGCACTGTGGTCCGAAAATATGCAGGGAGTGATCCCAATCCCTTGGTACCAGTTGAGACCTGATTTGTGACCCAGGATGTGATCTAGTCTGGAGGATGTTCCATGTGCACTAGAGAAGAATATGTATTCTGTAGCTTTGTGGTGGAATGTTCTGAATATATCTGTGAAGTTCATCTGGTCCAGCGTGTCATTTAAAGTCCTTAATTCCTTGTTGATCTTTTGCTTAGATGATCTGTTCCTTTCAGTGAGGGGGGTTGTTAAAATCCCCTACCATTATTGTATTGTTGTCGATGTGTTCCTTTGATTTTGTTATTAATTGGCTTATATAATTGCTCCTCCCATGTTAGGGGCATAGATATTTACAATTGTTATATTTTCTTGTTGGATAGACCCTTTAAGTAGGATATAGTGTCCTTCCTCATCTCTTATTATAGTCTTTGGTTTAAAATTGAATTTGTCTGATATAAGAATTGCCACCCCAGCTTTCTTTTGATGTCCATTAGCATGGTAAATGGTTTTCCATCCCCTCACTTTAAATCTGGAGGTGTCTTTGGTTCTAAAATGAGTCTCTTGCAGGCAGCATATCGATGCAAACAGACTTGCCTTTATTTGCAAAGTTTATAGAGAATTTTGAAAGCTTGAAAGAAAAGATCTCTAAAGATAATAGGTAAACAGATTTATGTTTAGGTTAAATTAAAACAATTCCTTACAATAGTAGGTGTCCTGAATTTTATTGGCCTTTAGCTATTATATCCATAGGTCCTTTTGATCTGTTCTGCCAACAAAATGCTCCGATGATATTGTGTAAATTATATTTGAGTATGGATGACAGAGGAGAATCACAGAAGGTGGCATATGCCTGTGTCCCCAAGCAGAATCTGGAATTACATTTGATAGAGATGTAAGTTAAACTTCAATACATCTCATGTTTTTTGGATGGTCTTGCTTTTATTTATTCTAACATGAATATGTACAACAAACAATATTATCTATACCCTTGAGGAGCTCAGAGATTATTTTCAAATTGCCCTTTTCTTAGTCCATGGCCTAATTCAGAAAACCTCCAACAAGCACATTTGCTCAGATGTTATAATGGTTAGGATACAAATTACTTGACAACCTCGTCATATAGCTGTAGTAACATGGGTAGGCTCTGTTTCAGCCCATATCCCGGGATGTATAGCTCTATCAAACTAAGAAATGGCAGTAATATAAGAACATGTGTTGTAAATGGGGTAGTTTAGCAAAGCATTTAACGATAATTTTGCTGGAGATTGCAGTAGAGGGAACAAGAAGTTCACATTTCAGGCCCGCAGTGCTCTCTCTTGTAAACATCTACAATGAGGTGATTAAAGGATCATTTGCTCTTTATGTCTACCATTTCACCATTTGAGGCTTTGTACACCAACTTATAGCAGCAAATGATTATGGTTCAGAAGACAGCTACCTTTTATTTCTTGTGATGTATTTTTAAGGGAAGTGCAGAAGGTCATTTATCTAGAGTGAATGCAATAGCTGAGAATATTTGTTGGCTGGAAAATCAGATTATGGCTGCTAATCTGATGTGTACATAACAAATCAAAGTGCAAAAGATCTTAATGCAAAAGAGCTTTCACCAAGTATACTAGAAACTGTATGTTGCTTTATTTAATGTTCAAAGAGAAAACTTCAATTTCTGAGTTAAAGGTACAGTTTGTGATCATTTTTTAAGGCAATAGAAAATGTAAGTATAAAACACAAAAGCACATATTTAAAGGTGTATTCATCGTGATTTTTAAATCATTCTCTCTGTAGATGAGGTGCACGATATAAATTGTAATCGATAGCTAAATCTATAGGATTCTAAAGCGTTAAGTGGTCTTCATGGGTGATGAACACTTCCTTTTTTACCAAAACAGTGACATTCAGAGTTGAATTCTAAGGTGTGTGTCTGTGGCTAAACACTGAAGATCAGAAGGCAAGCCCCTTACTCAAGGTGAGGGCCTCAGTGAGTCCTCTTGAAGACAGGTCCCCGCTGGAATCAGAAGAGGAGGAAGGGGGAGCCACAAAGCCCTGTAGTTGAGGGTGTAGTCCAGATTAATCACATGGCAAGTGCCCTTGTCCTGTGGGAAATTAATAACAGACACGTGTGCAAGGTCTGAAGTTTGGGGTGTTGGTATAATACGCACTATGTTTCAGAGTGAAGGAGATGCTGGAGCTGCTCCAGTCTCCAAATCCAAGGTGGGTCTGCTGCTACACCAGATGGTGGACAATGGTTTTAAACACAGACCCATATTTCTCATTAAGAAGAAAGAAAAAAAATGCAGGGTGGCTTATCAGTGATGGTAGGAAGAAAACATGAAACCCCCTTGCCTTAGAGTTCCTTTCTCTGAAAATATTTGATAAATGTATCTTTTAGGAGCTCGCCTTTGAAGCAGAACCATATTTGGTTCACTTGTCTTCCGATGTATCTCCAGGTTGGCATCTAGTGTCTCTCTTCAGAAAGAGTTCTTTCTGAAACATGAGAAGTCATTATGTGGCCATGGACTATCTTTTTAACATACAAGAGTTTTATGAGGCTTTAACTGGTTGGTTGGTTTTTAGTCATTTTTTCTCCAGTTCTTGAATTCTATATTATTGTATTTTAACTTCCTAGATTTTCTACTCTTTCTCTCCAAATTCCCTTCTAGAATCTGTTTCTGTAGAACAGCTCTGGAAGTCTCCTTCTTGGGTTGCAGGGTTAAACAGATGACATACTTGTGCTTTTCTGTCCTTGGGTTAGCTTCACGTATGACTCTTTTCCCCCTGAGAGTTCAGTAATCCTCCATAGAACTTACAATATTTCCATCGAAATGCACCTTTCAGTTATTTTCATACTCTTTTCTTTATTCCCAAATTGACTTGGAGATTTTCCACTAGAATGTTTTCAAGCCCCCTTAGTGTTTGCTTAAGCAGAGAAACTTCCTTAGAGTGAATATTTTATCTGGTTTCTCTAAAAACTGTCCTTACTCTTTGATTGTCTAAAATCACACCATGAAGTTTTTTAAATTTTTTTGACATGATTTCAAACATTTCCCAGTTTACTGTTCATGAAGATGATAAATTCTCTTCATCATCAGGAGGAGTTCTGAAAACAACAACAAAATAGTAATGATTATAGGCTCTCAGAAAATTCTGGAAAACCAAGCCAGCCTTTGGTGCTTAGGATTATATTTTATACTCATCAGGGCGCCTGGGTGGCTCAGATGGTTAAGTGTCTGCCTTCGGCTCTGGTCATGATCCCAGGGCCCTGGGATTGAGTCCTGCATCAGCCTCCCTGCTAGGTGGGGAGCCTGCTTCTCCCTCTGCCTCTGCCTCTCTGTCTCTCTGACTCTCATGAATAAATAAATTAAAAAAAAAAAACTTTTATACTCATCATATATTTCATTATATACATTTTAATTAAAAAGGATTACATTTAAACGTGTTTTGAGGCTTTGATCTCTCTTGGCCAACATTATCTCAAATGGTCACCTTCCTCCAGTATATATAAACCCTTCCTAGATATTTCCACTCCAAGATTATCATTCAGCTCTCTTGCCGCCTTGTTTTCTGCGGAGTAGTGTGCTTCACTCATTAACATTGGCTTTCAGGGGTATCTTGGGTTATTTTTCTTGTTGGCTGCCACTGGCCAGTAGGTCACTTTCTTCCTGTGAAATCTGCTTCTAACTGGATTGTGGAGCTTTACCTGGGGCACAGAAGTGTTGTGCTTCTCATTTCTTTCTTTTTTTTTTTTTAAAGATTTATTTATTTATTTATTTATTTGGCAGAGAGAGACACAGCGAGAGAGGGAACACAAGCAGGGGGAGTGGGAGAGGGAGAAGCAGGCTCCCCGCGGAGCAGGGAGCCCGATGTGGGGCTCGATCCCAGGACCCTGGGATCATGACCTGAGCCGAAGGCAGTCGCTCAACCGACTGAGCCACCCAGGTGCCCTTGTGCTTCTCATTTCTATGGTAGGTTTCAACTTTGGCTCTATGGCTGGTGCAGTTTTCCTGGTAGCCCCATATAAAATCAGATCAGGCTGTGAACAGCTAAAAACTGGGCTAGGAAGATGGCTGAGGCATTAGAAATTCCAGAGAAGCCCCACAGTAGCCAGTGTGGCAAAGGCTGGTCTGAAGCCTGAGACCATGACTTTCTTAAACTCATCTGTGAATTCCCAAAGAGATATAACCAAAACACAATAGATGCATCAATACTTCAGTAACTCAAAAGAAAGCTGGAAGGGGAAATAAACCCATTTTTAAAATAATGGAATAGGCAGAAGACAAGGGATACTGGGGGGACCTAAATCCAAACATATAAATAATCACTGTAAATTATCTGAACATACTAGTTAAAAAGCGGACACTCTTAGATTGGATAATAAAGGAATACCTGACTATAGTCTACAAGAAAGTTACTTTATGTGTAATGGAATAAGTAGACTATAAGAAGAAGAATGGGGGAAAATAGGCCATCCAAACTCTAATCAAAGAGCTGCAGTGGCTCTATTATCTGAGAAATTAGACTTCAGAAGAAAATTTTCAGTTATAAAAAGTCATATTACATTGTGATGAAAAGGTCAGTTTGCCAAGGAGACGTAACAATCCTAAATAATTATGCATATAAAAACAGAGCTTTAAAATGCATTTAAAAAAACAGAAAGAAATGAAAACAGCAATAGGATAACCCACAGTTTTAGTTGGAGACTTTAACACTCCTCTGTCAATAATAGACCTAATAGACATAAAACCAGCAAGGATATACAAGAACAAAGACCACGATCAACCAACTGGATCTATTAGACATTTACAGAACCCTACACACACCAACAGAAAAATATTCTCTTCAAGTTTTTCCAGAATATTTACCAAGGTAGATCATATCCTAGGCCGTGAAACAAACCTTGAAAAATGTAGAATTGAAGTCATACAAAGTATGTTCTCTGACTATAATGGAAATAAACTAGAAATAAATAACAGAAGATCCCCAAACACTTTAAAACTAGACTGTACACTCCTATACAATACATTGGTTGAAGGCAAAGTCTCGGAGGAAGTTAGAAAATACTTTTAACTGCACAAAAATGAAAATATGGCATATCAAATTTTGTGGGATACAGCTAAAGAGTGATTAGCAGGAAATTCATTGCATTAAATTGCTTATATTAGAAAAAGAAAAAATCAAAAGCAAATATCTGAGCTTAAGAAACCAGTAAAAGAAGAGCAAAATAAAGCCAAAGAAAGCTGATGGAAGGAAATAAAGATAGGAGCAAAAATGAGTAACATTGAAAACAGGAAAACAAAATCAATGAAATAAAAAAGATGATTCTTTAAAAGATCAATAAAACTGATAAACCTCTAGCAAGACTGACAAAGATAAAAGGGGAGAAGACACAAATTTCAGAGATGAAACCGACCAATGCCAGGGATAAAAATTAATACTGAAAAAAAAACTGCGTACATGAATACAACAATTTACATGAAATAGGCTTAGTCTTTGAAAACCACAAACTCAATTACGTGAAATAGATATTCTGAATAGTCTTATAATTACTAGAGAGATTAAATCTGTAATTAAAGAGTAGGTGGTGGGGTAACAGATCATCAGTACTGAAAGGAGATATGAGAGAAAAATCAAACATGACAGTTCAAAACTTCTTAGCCAAACCTTTCATTGCTGTATAAAGTTAGTAGAAAAGTAATAGACTAAAAATTGTGTATATATTTTTGTATCTGTATGATAATCTTAATTTTACATTTAAAAAATGTTCTTGAAGAGCAGGTTTAATCATGAATATATTTAGAACCAAAGCAAGGTAGTGTAAGATTGTTAACATAGTATAAAATACGATTTCCAGTTAAATGTGAATTTCTGATAATCAACAAGTAATTTCTTTTAGGATAAATATGTCCCATGAGAGATTTGGGACATACTCCAAATAAAACAAGACACACAAAATCAAGTACTCAGGAAATTAAAAACCATCTGCTAAAGAACAAAGCACTTCATATAGTATTTCACCCAACAATTTCAGGAAGTCCACAATTTATAAATAATCTATCTAGAAAAATTTTTTTATTAGATGAAATAGAGGATAGAAGAAAAAAAGTACCTCCCAGTTATTAGCTAATCTTCTTAACATTGACGATATTGTCACCAAACATAAATCAGATAATGAAGAATAAAATGTCTTTAAGATGCTAAAGAAAGCATTACTAAGTAATAAAAATCACAAAGCAGCAAAGAAATGGCTCTAAATCATTCTGCAATATCTGAAAACACATGACAATATCTGAAATCTTTGGGCAATGTGCTGATATGGCAGAAGATACAGCCAAGACAAGTTTCCACGTGTGGTGGTGCCCCTTTCTCTGCGGTTTCCCTTTCTGTGGTTTAAGTTACCTGAGGTCACAAGGTCAGCCGAGGTCCAAAGCAGATGTCCTCCTAGAATTCTCAGGTGACTAGTGGTCTAACACTATGTCACACGGTCTAGTCATTCACCTCTTTTCGCCTCATTACGTAGGCATTTTTATCATCACGAGAAGGGCGAGGACAGCACAATATTTAGAGAGAGCCCACACTCGTGCTACCTTTATTACAATAGATTATAATTGTTCTATTTTATTATGAATTATTGTCAATTTATTACCATGCCTAATTTATAAATTAAAATTCATCATAGGTATGTATGTATAGGAAAAAAAATATATGTATAAGATTTTGTACTGTTTGTGATTTTGGGCATCCGCTGGGGGTTTTGGACTGTATCCCTCATAGATAATGGGGACTACTGTTCTTTTTAACTTTTTAACTTTGAACTGACTAATAAATCAGCTCTTGTAGTTTCTAGCACTTTGTCGTCACTTTCTATTTCCTACCATCAATACTACAAAATGAAAGATTCTACGTGAATGATAGATACCACAAAAATGAAAGATACCACAAAATGAGAGATTCTAAGGCTCTTTACTTGTTTCTGGGAGAAAACAATCCACTTAATTGCTCATGAACTCTGTTTCTAGATGGTGTTGTCATTGGATAAGTGAGTTCACATGTCATTGGAGCATAAGTGTGGATGGGGATAAGCGATAACTTTCAGAGTATCCAAAAAGTTACAATAGCAAATATGAGCATCTTGTTAAAACACCGAATGAATAAAGGACGATCATTGCACAAGTTCCTGACATGCTGATTTATAGGGTTGTTGAAGAGATATGATGGAATTGGGTAATGTTATTCAGAAAAAGCATTATTGAAGTGTTAAAAGAATACCAAAGGACATGCTTGTATAAGAGCTAAATTGTGTTCTAATGTGGCGAGTCCCAATTTGTTGATAATATAGTTTTCATTTTGCCTAATGGGGAAGTTAAAGTTTGGATCTAGAGCCTAATGTTCTGGACACAAGAAAGTAACCGTCATTCTGAGCGCTATGACCAGATTCCCTCCTTCTCTACTTTTGCCTGAAGCAGAACTCGGCTTCTCCAAATATGTGCTAAATGGGATTATTCCCTATTGGTTTTAAGGAATGCAAAATTATTCATGTGTTCAATGTAACAAATGTTTAGCTCACTTGATCTTTCATCTGTGGTGATCATTCCAAGTCTCAATAGATTTATACGATAAAATACAAACAAGGGATACTATTTTTAGTTTTAGATAAAGTATGCGTATCAGAAGAGAGTTCTCCTACAACTGTTTTAAGCCTTTTTTGCCCTTAGAGGCACTCAATATAGGAATCGGCAATACCCAGATCCCCTACAGCTAGATGACTTTGTGTATTATTGCTGGCTATGCTAATTTACAGAATCCGGGCACACTACCCTTGGGGGACAGAACTCGAAATTAGAAACTGTAAGTGTAAGGAGAGGAATAGTAAGTTTAAGGAGTTTAATACCATTGTGCAATAGCGGTGAACCTTAGAGTTCATTGTCCTGTAGCTAGTCAAATCCCCATGTGTCTTAACAGGTTTACCTCCTAACCATCCACACAGTGGAGGACCATTAAGGATCTATTAGTAATTCCTAAGTTTTAAGTATTCGCTGTCATAGAAACATTCTCTCCTAAATGCATATTTCTCTCAGTCAGCAGATGGATAATGGGAAATATAAAAATGTAGTCTTATTTGAGGGTTTAGAAAAGTTTGCCCTGAATATAGATATACTTCCCTTGTCAAGAGGTTACAATCTGAGTTTCGGTGTAAGTCAGCTGTCGAATGTAGGGATCGATCTGGGGCCAGCTAATTGGGTTTTGCTGGTAAACCACAGTTACCATTAGTGCCTTTTCTCTGAGCTTGCAGACAAATTTTACAGTTTGCATTAGAATGTTCTTATGGACACAGTACAGAGATGCTTTCTGTTAGAACTTTGATGGTCAATTAACTGGGGAAATGGTTTACTTTAGAATCCTCACCAGGGATTGCTCTGATAGGGTCAAGGTATGGAGCTAAGGGATTTGGTCCTATGACTGAAGCTTAAAATGTCATCGGTTTAAGATTGTCCTCACTTTTCTGAATGGGCAGACGCAGCTCATTATATGACACAGATCAAGGAGATCTGTTAATGCTCTGAAATTGTAAGCAAAGTGCCATGTGAATGCCCTTTTTTATGAAATCCAGGAATTAATTATCAAAGGAGTTTGTAAAATTATTTAAAATGTTAGAGTTCTCAAGAATCCTTTTAAAAAAGTAATTACTTCAAGATTCAGCTCTTCTAATTCTAGGAAGCCCTGAGTGATAAAAACTTAGAAATATAAATGAAACTGCTTGAAAGCCTTTCCATGCTAGCAATGGCTCATCACAACGATTCAACATTTCAGTTAAGTCATAGACCCAGGATGGGAAAAACCCAGTGGTTTCCAGTTCATGTCTTTTAAATGTTTGTTAAATGTGTCAGTTGGTTAAATAATCAGATGTTTTTTTTTCATTAGTATAACAGAGATTCTGATTGTTTACCACACTGACAGTAGTCTTCATATTTATTCATTTGCTCATTTTTAAGAAGAAAATATTTATCGACAAGGCATGATGCAAGGCCCAGTGTCCATTGATCAAGGTAGACAGACTCTCTTCCCTGGCTTGGGCTATTGCTAAAGAAATGATGATTATATGAGCAGTGACAATTGGCTGATATAAATGCCACAAGGGAGACATTACACTGTGTTGTAAGAGTAGTTTGCTGCATCCTCCAACTGCATCCAGGAGTGAAGGAAGACTGTTCGAGGGAAACGATACTTTAGTTGATACCTGAGGGATGTTGAACCATGGGGCAGGGTTAAGAAGAGGGAAAGAATATTCCAAGTGGAGGAAACAGAAATGTGTTCATAGCATATATGATTTGACAAATCTATATTTAGTCCATTTTTATTTTGTACTCAATAAAATGGAAGAAATTTAATTATTTTTCTAATAATTATTTTTTAAAGATTTTATTTATTTATTTATTTACTTACTTACTTATTTATTTGGGGGGGGTGGTAGGGGCAGAGGGAGAGGGGGAATCTCAAATAGACTCCATGCAGCATGGGGCCCAATATGAGGCTTGATCTCAGGACCTTGAGAGCATGACCTGATTGAAACCAAGAGTCGATTGCTTAACCAACTGAGCCAGCCACCCAGGTGCCCCTATTTTTCTAATGATAATTATAAGAAAATGTCATGCTTGTATTGTCTTTAAGCAATTCCCAGACAAGATCGAGTACTATGGGATTAGAGGAGAGGCACTTATTAACTAGGAGTAAAGAGTATGTTAATCCCTGTATCTATCTATCATCTATCTATCTGTGTGCCTATCATCTCTCTATCTTTTGTCTGTCCATCCACTCTATCATCGATCTATCTATCCATCTATCTCTATCATTGATCTATCAATCTATCTATCCATCTATGTCTATCATTGATATGTCATCTATTAAGAGACAGAGGAACTGAGAAAAAGAGTGAGACTTAAAGAGATTACTGATTCAGAAACCAATGAACTTATTTTAACCCAAGGGAAAAAATGTGAAGCTGGTAAACTTCACTTACAGAAGATACGAGAGAAAACAAGCATGTGAAAGAATCAAATCCCACAGGCATAAGTTTGCATTGGGGAAAATCAAGGAGCTTCTCTTTCCTATGAAATTCTGAGCTGTGAGCTTTGAAAAGTGACAGATCTAGAGGAGAAGAAAAGACCTGTTGCACAAAACACTATTCAAATGAATTTGGATAATTGATTCTTTTTTGTTTTCTGAGTAAATTTTGTTATTTTTCTTTTAATTTTAAACCAAGATCTAATTAGAACCTATTAAGAGACATACCAAAATGACAACTGAAAAGTCAAGTATGCATTTAGTTTATAAGATAAAGCAACAAGTTTGTAAGATAAAGCAACTTATAAAATAAGATATATTTTGTATTTTGGTATGAGGGGGAAAGAGTGATGTTGAATTTCATTTAAAGTTTTCACGCATTTTATTCATATTGTTTCTCTGATTCTTTTCCTTCCTTATGATTAGGGAATAACAAAGACTAGATATGAAATATTTGTTTATTTTTGAATCTTTTAAACTAAATGTATTGTTCTGATTCATTCCATGTATGCAGTTTTGGCTAAAGAAAAACCAAGACCACTTTGCCTCTACTTTGCAACTTCACAGGTTCATTGAAGAAATCACTGAAGTCAAAATGGCCTGGATGGATCCTTTTCTTATGGAGAAGCAGACCACCTAAAACATCCTGAGATTTTTACTGCCATTTTCAACTCCTCCTGGAGCCAGTATTCAAAGCAGAGGAATCTCAATGTTATTCACTTTCAAATCATTTTTCTTCCCAACCTAAATCTTTTAATGATGTGCATCATTCTCACTGTCAAAATGGCTGGCTGCCAATGCTTCCTTTAGCAATTTAGAGTACAGTACAATAGCACCAAATACCATAAGATACCTTGGAATAAACCTAACCAAAGAGGTAAAGGATCTATACTCTAGGAACTACAGAACACTCATGAAAGAAATTGAAGAAGACACAAAAAGATGGAAAAACATTTCATGCTCACAGGTTGGAAGAATAAACGTTGTTAAAATGTCTATGCTACCCAGAGCAATCTATACCTTCAACGCTATCCCAAACAAAATTCCAATGACATTTTTCAAAGTGCTGGAACCAACAATCCTAAAATCTGTATGGAATCAAAAAGACCCTGAATCACCAAGGAAATGTTGAAAAAGAGAAACAAAGCTGGGGGCATCATGGTGCCCGATTTCAAGCTATATTACAAAGTTGTGATCACCAAGACAGCATAGTACTGGCACAAAAACAGACATATAGACCAATGGAACAGAATAGAGAACCCAGATATGGACCCTCAACTCTATGGTCAAATAATCTTTGACAAAGCAGGAAAAAACATGCAATGGAAAAAAGACAGTCTGTTCAATAAATGGTGCTGGGAAAATTGGACAGCTATATACAGAAGAATGAAACTCGACCATTCTCTAATACCATACACAAAGATAAACTCAAAATGGATGAAAGACCTCAATGTGAGACAGGAATCCATCAAAATCCTAGAGGAGAACATAGGCAGTAACTTCTTTGACATCAGCCACAGCAACTTCTTTCAAGATCCATCTCCAAAGGCTAGTGAAACAAAAGCAAAAATGAACTTTTGGGACTTCATCAAGATAAAAAGCTTCTGCACAGCAGAGGAAACAGTCAACAAAACAAAGAGGCAACCCACAGAATGGGAGAAGATTTTTGCAAATGACACTATAGACAAAGGGCTGATATCCAAGGTCTATAAAGAACTTCTCAAACTCAACACCAAAAAACAAATAATCAAGTGAAAAAATGGGCAGAAGACATGAACAGACACTTCTCCAAAGAAGACATACAAATGGCTAACAGACACATGAAAAAACGTTCATCATCATTAGCCATCAGGGAAATTCAAATCAAAACCACACTGAGATACCACCTTACACCAGTTAGAATGGCAAAAACGGACAGGGCAAGAAACAACAAATGTTGGAGAGATTGTGGAGAAAGGGGAACCCTCTTACGCTGTTGGTGGGAATGCAAGTTGGTACAGCCACTTTAGAAAACAGTGTGGAGGTTTCTCAAAAAATGAAAAATAGAGCTACCCTATGACCCAGCAATTGCACTCCTGGGTATTTACCCCAAAGACACAGATGTAGTGAAAAGAAGGGCCATATGCACCCCAATGTTCATAGCAGCAATGTCCGCAATAGCCAAACTGTGGAAAGAGCCGAGATGCCCTTCAACAGATGAATGGACAAAGAAGATGTGGTCCATATACACAATGGAATATTACTCAGCCATCAGAAAGGATGAATACCCAACTTTTACATCAACATGGATGGGACTGGAGGAGATTATGCTAAGTGAAATAAGTCAAGCAGAGAAAGTCAATTATCATATGGTTTCACTTATCTGTGGAACATAAGGCATAGCATGGAGGACATTAGGAGATGGAAGGGAAAAATGAAGGGGGGGAAATCGGAGGGGGAGATGAACCATGAGTGACTATGAGCTCTGAAAAACAAACTGAGGGTTTTAGAGGGGAGAGGGTTGGGGGAATGGGTTAGCCTGGTGATGGGTATTAAGGAGGGCACATACTGCATGGAGCACTGGGTGTTATACGAAAACAATGGATCATGGATCACTACATCAAAAACGAATGATGTATTGTATGATGACTAACATAACATAATTAAATTAAATTAAATTAAAAAAAGCAATTTAGAGTACAGTATTGTGTATTTTGGCCTTTGCCCGTATATGTATCTGGAATGCGAATGTAGTTTCTCAATAATTTTATTCTAGAATGATAAAACATGGATAAACACAAGTAGCTACGGGGCAAGGGTGCATCTTGACGGCACTGAATCAGAGAATCTCAGGACGGAAGGGGCTCTTCAGCTCTCACCTGGGTCAGCTTCTAAACACCGAGCAGTTGAAAGCCCCAAACAATGGAAGCAGGTGGCTGTCTGTTGCATGCATGATACAGAGCCATCACACAAAATGCATGTTCCCACGACTCTTGGGAATCCAGAATTTTACATCTTCATCAAGAAGCCTGTCACCGAAAAGAGCAACTTTCTTTGTACTACAGTCTTCGTCTGAAGATTACACATCTCTGCATAACATGGAAGGTGCTGGGCCAGCAGAACTATGTCTCCTAACTCTTTATACCCTTAAGTGGCTGATGTGCTAATGGTGACAGGACCTACCTATTTATTTAAGTAATAACTGATTGTACCATGAAGGTATGGGAAATGTGAAGGAATTGCTCCTGCTTCTTCATGGGACCCATAGGTTAAATTAATTAGCTAGCTGACAAATTCTTCTGTCAATCAAGAGAATTCATCTTTCCTCCTCATGGCGGTAGTTTTTTCTTGCATTACTTTAGGATTTTGTTTTGTTTCCATTTTAATGACTGCTTCAAAGAGGAGAATACAACCTGAGAAAACCAAGAGGGTTATGGGAAATATGGGACTGGACAGCTGGTCTTTGGCCACTTACCAATGACAAATGGCATTCTTTGTGACTCCTCTCTTGTCGTCGGCTGCAGAGCTAACTGGTAAAGGGAAGAATCAGAACGGCAATTCAGTAAAATTACACAACATGGAAAAGGTCCAAGTTATACAATTAAGTGTTATCTTCAGGGGACAGATGAGGCCATAAAATTCTAACATCTAGTTCCTGTGACAAAGCTTGTAAAAAGAAGAGAAAACAGCGCATCATAAATCCAGCCCTCTGCCACTGACTGGAGCAGAAGAGAACTTGCTACAATTTCATTTGTTTTAGTCACAAAGTTAAGAATGTAAACTTGTGAAAAAAACGGTTCTATGATCACGACTAAGCTTCAGGGTCCTCCAGATAAAGAGCTTTGGGATAGAAAATTATGGAACAGTTATAGAGCAGTGTTCTCAAGCAGTCTTTATTTCCACTATATTTATTTCTTTTAAAGATTTGGTTGGGGTTTTGAAAGAAGCTCTGAGATATAAAACATTTCAATTTGGATAAATTAAAATTTCTAATTTTATCAAAAGATATCACAGATATAATAACTACCAATGTAGGGGTGCCTGGGTGGCTCAGTCAGTTAAGTGGCGGGCTCTTGATTTCAGCTCAGGTCATGATCTCAGGGTCCTGGGATCAAGCTCTGCTTCAGCCCCACGCTGAGCATGGAGCCTGTTTAGTATTATCTCTCCTCTCTCCCTCTGCCCCTCCACCTCCGCTCACACGTGCTCTCTCTCTCTCTCTAAGAAAATAAAACTAAAATAAAAATTAAAAAAAAAAAAACCCTACCAATGTATATATAACTACCAATTTATAATATAACTACCAATTTGAAAAATAAGTTTGACCTAATCTAGCTCACTGTTTAGGTCTTTGTAATTGCAAATATTTTGAGAGAGAATGTGTCAATTTTAGACATCAATTTGAATTATGTTTATAATTAAATCAGGATTGCCTGAAGCATTTTGCTCTTGTAGATTTGTTTGGTTTTATATTTTTGCTTCCAGCCTGAAAACATTGCCAGTCAAAATTCTAGAAAAGTCATTCCTGTTTCAAAACATTGAAATCCCTTGAAGTTCTTTCAATTCTTAGACTGCTTACTCTATCTCTAAAGGAAATCTCCTAATTTCATCCATTTCCATGACTTTATTTGCCATTTAATAACTCCCAAATATATATACCTTCAACTCATATATTAATTTATTCCCAGACTTGCATTAAAAAAAACCTCCGGAAACACGGACCTTATTTCCTTCTTCATAATCCAATGTTCATAAATTCCATATGAGTGAAGGACACTGCCGTCCACCTAGTTGTACCAGGAGGGAAACCTGGAGGCATGTTTCATCCATTCCTCTAATTAACTTCCCCTGTCCCATAGATTACTAAATTCCGTAACACATAACTCCCAAATTTTGTCAATCAGTACACTACTTTCCATCACCATCACTCTACCGTGCTTCAGACTGCCATTTTGTCCTGCAGAAAATACCACAATAGCTTCTTCACTGATCTTCCCTTCATACAATCCAGTTTCCATGCTGAAACAGAGTTACTTGTTCAAATCTAAACCCGCTCAACTTGTCAACATTTTCCATCTCTCTCTCACTCCCAAATCTATGTTTCAAACACACTATTTTTTTTTTTTAATTTCCTGAAATAAGCTGCTCTCTTGCCTCTAGGAACAGCTCAGCATAAAGCTGTCCCTTATACTTAGAATCTTCTCTCCCTGTTTGCTAATCTACCTATCAATTTTTATCCTCTTTGCTAATTCTACCTACTAATTTTTTCCCATGTCTTTTCCCCCACCCCAATGGTGGACTAGTACCCTTCCATTATTCATTTTCTGGCACCTTCTTAGCAACTTGTCATTTCTCTCTCATAATATTTATCAGAGTCTCTTGTAATTGTGTGATTACTTTACTGAGTTCTGCAGTATAATCCTTTCCAGGGCAGAGTACATGTCTACTTAACTATAGCATACTCAATAACTAACACAGTATCTAAAACATTTAGCACTCAGTAGGTGTTCAGTAAATATCAATGGAATGAATACATGAGTGGGTAAATGAAAAATAGTTAAATCAAAATGACATTTGATTTTACTACAGAATAAAATGGTTGTGTTCTGAGCTTTAAGACATGGAATTTCTTTTCATTTCAATCTCTAAGGATATGAGTCATCCAATTCTTTGGTCCTTTGTTTCTTTCTGTCTATTTTTGCTTTTAAGAGGTTCATCATTTCTCTTGTATAATTGCTGCCAAGTGTTTCTCCACTAAAAATCAAAGCCAGTTCTAAATCAAGGCAACATCCAATCTTCTTCCTTGCCTGTTATCTCTGCACAAACCTATATACCTTTTTGAAATCGGTAGACTTTAAAGCAGTTTTAGGTTTACAGAAAAATTTAACAGAAAGTATACAGAGTTCACCTTACTTCTTCTGCCTCCTCACAGAGTTTTCCCTATTATAAACATATTATATTAGTGTGATACATTTGTTTTATAATTGATGAACCAATATTGATACATTAACTAAAGTCAATAGTTTACATTAGGGTTCACTCTCTGGGCTATACATTTCTTTGGGTTTTGACAAGTGTATAAGGACATGTATCCACCATATGTTACCATACAGAGTAGTTTCACTACCCTGAACAGCCCCTGGGCTTCATTCCTCCCTCCTTCCCCTTGAGCCCTTGGCAACCACTGACCTTTTTATAGTTTTTGTAGTTTTGCCTTTTATGCAATTTCATATAATGGGACTAATAGAGTACATAGCTTTTTCAGATTGGCTTTTTTTCTCTTAGCAATATGCATTTACATTTCCTCCATGTCTTTTCAAGGCTTTATGGCTTTTAATGGCTGAATAATATTACATTGTATGGATGTAGGTCAGTTTGTTTATTCATGCGTATATTGAAGGATATCTTGGTTGCTTCCAGATTTTGGCAATTATGAATAATGCTGCTATAAATTGTGTTCATGTTTTTGTGCGGGCATAAGTTTTAAGCCCACCTGAATAAATACTAAGGAGTGTGACTGCTGGATCTTATGATAAGAGTATATTTAGCTTTGTAAGGAACTGCCAAACTGTCTTAAAAAGTGGCTGCCCCATCTTGCTTTCCCATGATGAATGAATGAGACATCCTGCTGCTTCACGTCCTCCTCAGCATTTGGTGCCTGCAGTGTTTTGGATATTGGCCATCCTAATAGCTGTGTGGTGATATCTCATTCGGGGGTTTAATTTGCAATTCCTTAATGACATATGATGTTAAGCATCTTTTCAATATGTGTATTTGCTGTCTTTATATCTTCTTTGGTGAGGTGATATTCACATCTTTTGCCCATTTTTTAGAAACTGTTTTCTATTGTTGAGTTTTAAGACTTCTTTGTATATTTTGGACACAAGTGTTTCATCAGATACATGCTTTGCAAAGATTTTCTCCCATTCTTTGCTTATACTGTCATCCTCTTATCAGTGTCTTTCACAGAGTGGAAGTTTTTTTTTTGTTGTTTAAGATTTTATTTATTTATTTGACAGAGAGAGACACAGCGAGAGAGGGAACACAAGCAAGGGGAGTGGGAAAGGGAGAAGCAGGCCTCCCGCTGAGCAGGGAGCCCGATGCAGGGCTCGATCCCAGGACCCTGGGTTCATGACCTGAGCCTAAGGCAGACGCTTAACGACTGAGCCACCCAGGTACCCCTGAGAGTGGAAGTTTATAATCATAATGAAGTCTAACATTCACTTTTGTTTCATGGATTATACCTTTGGTGTTGTATCTAAAAGGACATTGCCAAACCCAAAGTCACCTAGATTTTCTCCTATGTTAATCTTCCAGGAGTTTTATAGTTTTGGATTCTGCATTGAGGCTTATGATCCACTTTGTTTTATTTTTTGTGGCAGGTGTAAGATCTGTATCCAGATTCACTTGTTTGCATGTGGATGTGTAGTTATTTTAACACCTTCTGTTGAAAAGACTGACTCTTTTCCACCCAATTGTCTTCATTCCATTGATAAAGATCAATTGACTATATTTGTGTGGGTCTGTCTCTGGGTCTCTCCTCTGTTCCATTAATCTATTTTTTTACTCTTTCACCAATACCACACTGTTCTGATTTCTGTAGCTTTATAGTAAGTCTTGAAGTTTGGTAGTGTCAGTCCTCCGACTTTGTTCTTCTTTAATGTTATGTTGGCTATTCTGGGTCTTTCGCCTTTTCATATCAACTTTATTTTTTTAAAGATTTTATTTATTTATTTTATGAGAGACAGAGTGAGTGAGAGAGCAGGAGTGTGGGGTGGGGCAGAGGGAGAGGGAGAAGCAGGGCCCTCCCCCCAATGTGGGGCTCAATCCCAGGACCCCGGGATCATGACCTGAGCCGAAGGCAGATGCTTAACCGATTGAGCCACCCAGGTGCCCCTCATATCAATTTTAGAATCAGTTTGTTGATATCCACAAAATAATAAGGATTTTGATTGGAATTGCAGTCTATAGATCAAATTGAAAAGAACTGACATCTTTACATGGAGTTGGTCTGGTATCTTGAGTTCAAGCTTTTCTTAGATTTATGCCCTTCATTCCCTTTCAGGAATAGAGTCATGTATAAAGGAATTGTAGTATCTAGTCAGGAAGGACCTTTTAATGGTTTAATAGACTTCAATGTTTAGGACAATTTTATTTCATAGAAAAATTTGAAGATAGTACAGGAAGGTTTGCATAGTGAAATGTGGATTTTAATATAATGATAAAAGGAACATGCCATTTGCTAAATACATGTAATTATATAAGACCAATTTCTCTATACTTGATTCAGCAGTGTTAAAGTACTTGTTGACCTTTTAAATTATATTTGTGTTATTAATTATTCTAAGAGGAAACTTCATATCCTTCCCCCATATATATATTTCTTTGATTAGCTCCTTTACTGATTTGAAATATTTTTTATAAAATTAAAGACACAATTCTAACTAGATTGTATACAAAAGACTTTTAATACTGGTTTGTTGTGAAGCACAAACTAAAAGAGAATAAAAGATCAAATGGGAACATTCTCTTCTAATGAGAAATCTTTATAGTCAAATGTTCTTTGAAAAGAAGTCTATAAAGTTTCAGCCTCCTAGATATAAAAGTAAATTCCCCTTCCAACAAATCTATACCTAGTTTTCTTCTCAAAATTTTGCTACCACTGGAGGTGAACCAAATTAAAATGATCTTTGCTAAGATTTCTTTCAAAGTACTGTAATTCATTACACTGAAATGAGTGCCAAATAGGGAAAAGGGATTTATTTTCTTATACCTTGAAATAAATAAAATTTTAATTTTCAATTTCAATTTTTTAAAATTTAGTAATTGTCTTTGATGATTCTTTATCCTGAGGCTTTGATGCATTTCAGTATTTTCCCTTCTTTGTAATTAAACTTCCTGTGCATTGAAAAAAAAAAAAAAACAACTTCTATTTTATGGGTAATGTTTGCCATGCATTTAAATGACATAGTACTTTAATTCTCTGCAAATGTGGCTTGCTTTTATGGCAGATCTTTTCCATGTTGTGTCCTTATCTAGGATTTCATCTTGCCATATTATAGATTGGTGTGACAAGCAAATATTTTTTAATAAGTGATTGATTTTTTTCCTCACATTGTATGTGACTTTTAGACCCTTGGTCTTTTATTGCATACCTCTTCATCAACACCAACCAGGTGTCGGCCCAGTACGCTAACTCAAGTTCTGTACCTCAAGGGAGGGACTTGTAAAGAAGCCCTTTGCAACTTGATGTCCAATTGACTTCCTTATGCCGTGGATAAATCATGGGCTTCTGGGCTGGACATGGGAGCAGGACAGCAATGGATTTAAAAGGGGCTGTAGATGGGACCCAGCCTACACAATGTACATGACCATGAGAGTGTGGACAGATGTCTCTGAAGACCCTTCACTTCCCCTTATTCCTTTACGACATGGTGTATTCCAAGCCCCCTTTGGATCTTACTTACCAAACATAGGGAATGGGTGAGAATGCAAAATTACCTGAATTTATTTATTCTACTCTGGTGAAATAAGAGTTATAAAAAATTACAAAATAGTCATTACAGAAATAAATTGAGTAAAATGATTATATATAAATACAGTTCCCTTCCAAACACACACAATCATGGACTGAATCTTTATCAACTATCTAACGTGATGTTTTGACATTTCCCCCCTTCTCTGATACATCTGCATCTTCATCATCTTATTCCATGTATGAGGTCCCTGCTTTTACGTTTATGCCCCTCGACTACCCTGTGTGGAACAACTCAGTTGGGCATGCTCTTGATGTTTCATGTGGAACACTGATCCAAAGAAATCAACCAACCCTATGAAAAAGGGAAAGCAAGTGCCAAAGTGAACTTGGTACCCACTCTTTCATTTAGGTTATTAGTGGGTGTTTCAGAAACACAAACTTACAGATGCAGATGGTTAAACTCAGAAATATGGAATGCATTCAACAGATATGGATTTCAGAGATGAATATGCTATATGATTATAAATCTGATTGTACCCTTTTATACGTGCCTCCCTCACCCACATTGGCATAGCCTTGCATGATCTGGCCTATGCCTCCCCTACACTTACACACCTGTGACTCAGTGGTCTGTAGGCATCCGGTGTATCTGCCTTCTCTTCTCCCACCTCAAACATGCAAGTAGTATCTGTCTCATGGACTTTGTACAAATACTCTTCTTGCTTCTGGTGTTGCTCCCCATGATCTTCAAGTAGATGTCTCCCTCCTGTCATTCAACATTGAGCTGCTGGGACACTTTCTCACACATATTTACTATTTATGATACACCTTCTAGCAATTCTCTGCATGGCCCTAGTAATCCTACCCCAATCTGACACATAATTCCTTTACTCCGATCATTTGATTTCCATAGCACTTATATGCTTTTAAAATTTATTTATATGTTATATAATTATTACTAGAACACAAGCTCCATAGGATAGAAATTTTCATCTGCTTGGTTCAGGGTTTTATCCCTAAGAGGGACTCGATACATTATTTCTAGAGCTGTAACAAATGACCTATTATTTTTTGTTATTATTAATCTATTTATTAGTTCATTATATGCATCCCACCATTAGAATTTAAGATCTATAAGGAGATCTATACTTTCCATCATAAATTTTAGGCCTATAGGACTTTGCCTGCCATTTTTACTATATAGGCCCAGTGTTTATTTTACACCTAACGAAGTAAGGACTTCATGAGTATTTGTAAAATGAAGTATTTTATTTTGATTGTAATGAGCAATTTTTTTTTCAGTTCAATTTCAGGATTTATATTTTTCATCCCTTACTCCCAAGAGGGACAACCCCTAAATACTCACAATTTATCTGAGAAATTAAAGTTCATTTTGTTAGCTTCTTCTGAAACTCATCAATAAACCATAATCAGAGATTTAAACCATGATAGCACTTAGGACTGAGGGAGTGAGGAGGCAGTCACTGTCCTGCATCAGTAAGAGAATGTAATTGGCACAATTTTTAAGGAGGGCATTTAAAATTGTGTACCTGAACTTACAATGTTAATACCCACAGTGTATGGTGGGTATTTCAATAGCAAAATAATTCTACATCTTTTAGTAATTCTACATCTTTCAGTGCCAAAAGGAGCATACCTGGCATCCACTTTAGGAAATTTCCTGATCCAAAACCCCAGTTAAGAAGATGTGGTCCATATATATGATGGAATATTACTCAGCCATCAGAAAGCATGAATACCCAACTTTTGCAGCAACATGGATGGGGTTGGAGGGGATTATGCTAAGTGAAATAAGTCAAGCAGAGAAATCAATTATCATATGGTTTCACTTATTTGTGGAACATAAGGCACAGCATGGAGGACATTAGGAGAAGGAAGGGAAAAATGAAGGGGGGGGGATCGGAGGGGGAGACGAACCATGAGAGACTATGGACTCTGAGAAACAAACTGAGGGTTCTAGAGGGGAAAGGGGTGGGGGGATGGGTTAGCCTGGTGATGGGTATTAAGGAGGGCACGTACTGCATGGAGCACTTGGTGTTATATGAAAACAATGAAGCGTGAATCACCACATCAAAAACTAATGATGTATGGTGACTAACATAATAAAATAAAATTAAAAAAAAAAAAAACAATTGAGGGCAGAGAGAGAAGAAAACAAACAGAAAAAAAAAATGTACAATATGTGGGGGTAAGTAGTCTTAAACACTTCAGTAGAATATAGTTACTAATGAATCACAGCCCTAAATAGTAACTTATAATTCTACTGATTTATCAAAACAAATAGCTAAAATAGGATCTGTAGATTTTTTAAAAATTTTTTTTTTAATTATTTATTTATTTATTTGAGAGAGAGAGAATGGGAGAGAGCACATGAGAGGGGGGAGGGTCAGAGGGAGAAGCAGACTCCCTGCCGAGCAGGGAGCCCGATGCGGGACTCGATCCAGGGACTCCAGGATCATGACCTGAGCCGAAGGCAGTCGCTTAACCAACTGAGCCACCCAGGCGCCCCTAAAAAATGTTTTAAAACAACTCTTACATTAGTGCCTAGAGAGACAATTGGCACTTAAATTGTGAATTTCAGTCATCTGTATAATTCAGTTATGTGGAAAAACAAATTTACTAACGATCCTACTTAATTACTATATTACTGTAAATGATCACGCCAGACTTCTGTGGCCTTTCTCAAAGCAAGAGATAAAAATAATTAATGTTTACCAAAATTCCTCTGTCATCTTAACCCTGGATTTAAATCATCTATCACATTTTTTTAACACTTCATTTATTTTTTTTATTTTATTATGTTATGTTAGTCACCGTACAGTACATCATTGGTTTTTGATGTGGTGATCCACGATCCATTGTTTTCGTGTAACACCCAGTACTCCATGCAGTACGTGCCCTCCTTAATACCAATCACCGGGCTAACAAATCCCCCCTCCCCCCTTCCCCTCTAAAACCCTGTTTGTTTCTCAGAGTCCATAGTCTCTCATGGTTCATCTCTCCCTCCAATTCCCACCCCCCATTTTTCCCTTCCTTCTCCTAATGTCCTCCATGCTATTCCTTATGTTCCACAAATAAGTGAAACCATATGATAATTGACTTTCTCTGCTTGACTTATTTCACTTAGTATAATCTCCTCCAGTCCCATCCATGTTGATGTAAAAGTTGGGTATTCATCCTTTCTGATGGCTGAGTAATATTCCATTGTGTATATGGACCACATCTTCTTTATCCATTCATCTGTTGAAGGGCATCTCAGCTCTTTCCACAGTTTGGCTATTGTGGACACTGCTGCTATGAACACTGGGGTGCATATGGCCCTTCTTTTCACTACACATGTGTCTTTGGGGTAAATACCCAGGAGTGCAATTGCTGGGTCATAGGGTAGCTCTATTTTTCATTTTTGAGGCACCTCCACACTGTTTTCCAAAGTGGCTGTACCAACTTGCATTCCCACCAACAGCGTAAGAGGGTTCCCCTTTCTCCACAATCTCTCCAACATTTGTTGTTCCTTTCCCTGTCCATTTTTGCCATTCTAACTGGTGTAAGGTGGTATCTCAGTGTGGTTTTGATTTGGATTTCCCTGATGGCTAATGATGATGAACATTTTTTCATGTGTCTGTTAGCCATTTGTATGTCTTCTTCAGAGAAGTGTCTTTTCATATCTTCTGCCCACTTTTTGACTTGATTATTTGTTTTTTGGGTGTTGAGTTTGAGAAGTTCTTTATAGATCTTGGATACCAGCCCTTTATCTGTAGTGTCATTTCAAATATCTTCTCCCATTCTGTGGGTTGCCTCTTTGTTTTGTTGACTGTTTCCTTTGCTGTGCAGAAGCTTTTTATCTTGATGAAGTCCCAAAAGTTCATTTTTGCTTTTGTTTCACTAGTTTTTGGAGATGTATCTTGAAAGAAGTTGCTGTGGGCGATGTCAAAGAGGTTACTGCCTATGTTCTCTTCTAGGATTTTGATGGATTCCTGTCTCACATTGAGGTCTTTCATCCCCTTTGAGTTTATCTTTGTGAATGGTGTTAGAGAATGGTCGAGTTTCATTCTTCCGCATGTGGCTGCCCAATTTTCCCAGCACCATTTATTGAACAGACTGTCTTTTTTCCATTGCATGTTTTTTCCTGCTTTGTCGAAGATTATTTGACCATAGAGTTGAGGGTCCATATCTGGGTTCTCTATTCTGTTCCATTGGTATATATGTCTGTTTTTGTGCCAGTACCATACTGTCTTGGTGATCACAACTTTGTAATATAGCTTGAAATCAGGCAACGTGATGCCCCCAGCTTTGTTTTTCTTTTTCAACATTTCCTTGGCGATTCGGGGTCTTTTCTGATTCCATACAAATTTTAGGATTATTTGTTCCAGCACTTTGAAAATAGTCATTGGAATTTTGATCAGGATGGCATTCAAGGTATAGATTGCTCTGGGTAGCACAGACATTTTAACAATGTTTATTCTTCCGATCCATGGGCATGGAATATTTTTCCATCTTTTTGTGTCTTCTTCAGTTTCTTTCATGAGTGTTTTGTAGTTCCTAGAGTATAGATCCTTTACCTCTTTGGTTAGGTTTATTCCGAGGTATCTTATGGTTTTTGGTGCTATTGTAAATGGAATTGTTTCTCTAATTTCTCTTTCTACAGTTGCGTTGTTAGTGTATAAGAAAGCAACTGATTTCTGTGCATTGATTTTGTATCCTGCCACATTACTGAATTGCTGGATGAGTTCTAGTAATTTGGGGGTGGAGTCTTTTGGGTTTTCCACATAAAGTATCATGTCGTCTGCAAAGAGAGAGAGTTTGACTTCTTCTTTGCCAATTTGAATACCTTTTATTTCTTTTTGTTGTCTGATTGCTGTTGCTAGGACTTCTAGTACTATGTTGAACAATAGTGGTGAGAGTGGGCATCCTTGACATGTTCCTGATCTTAAGGGAAAGGCTCTCAGCTTTTTCCCATTGAGGATGATATTTGCTGTGGGTTTTTCATAGATGGATTTTATGAACTTGAGGAATGTTCCCTCTATCCCTATACTCTGAAGAGTTTTAATCAGGAAAGGATGTTGTATTTTGTCAAATGCTTTTTCTGCATCAATTGAGAGGACCATATGGTTCTTTTCCCTCCTCTTATTAATGTGTTCTATCACACTGATTGATTTGCGAATGTTGAACCACCCTTGCATCCCGGGGATAAATCCCACTTGGTCATGGTGGATGATCCTTTTAATGTATTGTTGGATCCTATTAGCTAGAATTTTGTTGAGAATTTTGGAATCCATATTCATCAGGGATATCGGTCTGAAATTCTCCTTTTTGATGGGGTCTTTGCCTGGTTTGGGGATTAAGGTAATGCTGGCCTCATAGAATGAGTTTGGAAGTTTTCCTTCTGTTTCTATTTTTTGAAACAGCTTCAGTAGAATAGGTATTATTTCTTCTTTGAATGTTTGGTAGAATTCCCCAGGGAATCCATCAGGCCCTGGACTCTTGTTTTTTGGGAGGTTTTTGATCACTGCTTCAATCTCGTTACTGGTTATTGGCCTATTCAGGTTGTCAATTTCTTCCTGTTCCAGTCTTGGCAGCTTATAGGTTTCCAGGAAGGCCTCCATTTCACCCAGATTGCTCAGTTTATTGGCGCATAGTTGTTGATAATAATTTCTAATAGTTGTTTCTGTTTCCTTGGTGTTAGTCGTGATCTCTCCCCTTTCATTCATAATTTTATTAATCTGGGTCCTTTCTCTTTTCTTTTGGATAAGTCTGGCCAGTGGTTTATTGATCTTATTAATTCTTTCAAAGAACCAACTTCTAGTTTCGTTGATCTGATCCACTGTGTTTCTGGTTTCTAATTCATTGATTTCTGCTCTAATTTTAATTATTTCTCTTCTAATGCATGGCTTAGGTGTCGTTTGTTGCTTTTTCTCTAGTTGTTTAAGGTGTAGAGTTAGTTGGTGAATTCGGGATTTTTCTATTTTTTTGAGTGAGGCTTGGATGGCTATGGATTTCCCCCTTAGGACCGCCTATGCAGTATCCCATAGGTTTTGGACCGTTGTGTTTTCGTTCTCATTGATTTCCATGAATTGTTTAAATTCTTCCTTGATTTCCTGGTTGGTCTAAACATTCTTGAGCAGAGTGGTCTTTAGCTTCCAAGTGTTTGAATTTCTGCCAAATTTTTTCTTGTGATTGAGTTCCAGTTTTAGAGCATTGTGGTCTGAGAATATGCAGGGAATAATCTCAATCTTTTGGTATCGGTTGAGACCTGTTTTGTGACCCAGTATGTGGTCTATTCTGGAGAAAGTTCCATGTGCGCTCGAGAAGAATGAGTATTCTGTTGTTTTAGGGTGGAATGTTCTATAAATATCTATGAGGTCCATCTGGTCCAATGTATCATTCAAAGCTCTTGTTTCCTTGTTGATTTTCTGCTTAGATGATCTGTGCATTGCTGAGAGTGGAGTATTGAGGTCTCCTACAATTAACATATTGTTATCAATATGACTCTTTATTTTGGTTAACAGTTGGCTTATCACATTTTTTTTATTGAAATAATAATGCTAAAAAAGTAAACATACCTCATACCGACTCATTCCATTCTCTTTTGTACTCGTTCAAGAAGTACATCCTTATAAGGTACCATTAAAAATAATTCCTGGTGCTTTTGGCAACCGCCAGCCAGAAAACAGACAGTTAAGCTGATTTACTGTCAATCAAAGATGCTGCGCTCCCCAGGAGGAGCAGTGTAGACCCTGTCTTGGAGGTGACGGCTGCTAGAGCTAAGCTGTACTGAACTAAGAAAGATGCTCTCTCTCCCCTCAAGGCAGTTCTTCATTTATTCCTTTACATCCTAATTCTCAAGGTTCTCTGCTACTGAGGAAGACATCCAGTTGAATTAACTATCATTTGTATTTCTTTAGCACCCACCGTGTACCTGCCATCCTAGTAATGATAACAACACTTCCTATTAGGCATTTGAGGATAAGCTTGTGTCATGAAGGCAAACTTCTCTATGCTTTACCTCCTTTACGTTTTTTTTAAATCTCCTTGCCATAAGTTTTATCAGTAGAGCACTTAGCATTCAAGCTGTCACTCTGTCTGTACGCATGACATATGTATATGCACATGCATCTATATAGATTTCAACAGACAGACATATGCATTAAGCTCTAACTAGGTTAATCTAGATAAAGTCATGTAATGCATGGTGTCTAAGCTCCACTGATAAAATAGTCCCGCCCATCACACATCCTTCTGGGGCTTTCTAAAGGTGTATTTTGGGAGCCCCTGGGTGGCTCAGTCGGTTAAGCATTTGCCTTCGGCTCAGGTCATGATTCCAGGGTCCTGGGACCAAGCCCCACATCGGGCTCCCTGCTCAGCCCAGAGTTTACTTCTCTTTCTGCACCCCCCCCACCCCCCACTCATGCTCGCGCTCTCTCTCTCTCTGTCTGAAATAAATCAAATCTTTAAAGAAAAATACAAATACTGTATTTTGTGGGTAAGAGTAGTCTTGGGAGTGGAGGTTAGGCTGTGCATCTCACATATAACCAAAGCCATTCCTATGGCTCTGCCTTGCCCTCCTGTGCCCTGCTTGGTTGTTGATAAAGAATATCACTTCCTTTTCCTGTGTCAGAGTTCAGCCCTTCATTAGAGGCCCCTCCAAGAAGCAGACTGTGAGTTCTACCTCCCTGCTCTCTCCTGCCCGGAATGGATGTTCAAACCAGGATCCAAGACAGGGTGAGTTGGTAAAACAATGTCACACGAGACTCAGGACAACTAAGGCCTTTGGATTTCTAGGCTTCTGAGCTGACTTTATTTTGCACCAGATTCCTGTTTTCCCATGGGAATTTTTTTTCTCTCCTGCACCTTGCATTTTCTTCCTATGGTCTGGCTTTTTCCAAGGGCCCCACTAAAATCCCAGAGCCCAGGTACTTGTGCCTTAGCTCTGGCTTGACGCCTTCCACCCACGCTCCAAAGTAAGGCACATGGTGAAACAGCAGTTTAACCAGATTTTCAATGTATACTTTATTATATTATTTATAATAGAAAGATGATTTGGCTGTGAGGAAACTCTCCATCTCCTGCAGTCACATGCTGTATTGGTGTGAATTTCTGAAGGATCATTTTCTTTTAAATTATGTATGATTATCAGTGAGACTATATGTCATTCTGCAAAGCTATAATCTAGTGCTGACAGTAATACTAGGAACTCTTCATTTTTACCATTTTTGACTGAAACACCTCTAAGTGTTTTCAGTTTCAGTTCACTTTTCTGAGTGGGATTATGTCAGGATGACATCGCCATAGGGCGGTGGAAATGGCATTCCAACCTGGTCTCTGTGAATTCACAAGGAGCTGTTCCTCTGACCTCTCTTTGTGACAGCAGGGAACTTCCAGAACATTACTTGTTCCACACAGCACACAAGGTGCATCAGCAATGGGGGCGCAGAGCTGTCCCCCTTCCTCGATGCTTGACACTTAACGGGAGCTGACTGTGGGCCGGACAGCATGGAGTGGACACTGCATTAGCATTCAGGATACACATAACTATCTACCCCTTCTGGAGTGAACATGCGCCGACCGAGTGGACATAACGGGGTGACTGGGCATGGACTGGCATGCAGGGGGTCGGATGGCAGACATCTCACCCCGGCTCGCTCTGCTCTTCCCCAGCGAGGGAAACTGAACACTTAATGCAGACATACAAATTGACTGGGTTTTCCTTTTTTAATCAGCTTTCACTACAGATTAAAACCAGAAAATACAATGGCTTTAGAAGTTGAACATTGTTTTTAGCAAGTATTAAGGATTAGAATTCGAGAATATGTTCATATTTGCATCAGTTTGCTCCAGATAGGAATTTTATCAAAAAAACTTTCTTTAGCTTCAACTCAGAGAAATTTTATGCTCAACCTAGTCAGGGGACCTTGACATTATCTGAGTGGCCTTGTTTAGGGTCCATTAAGGCTTCTTTAGGATGCTGGACCCAGGAAGGCCTTATTTGGAACTGGGGCTTGATTGGCCAGCCTAAAGCTACTTACATTCACCTATCTTAATATTCTTTCTATACATTCATAATATGAAAATGTTTTTCCTTTACGTGAAGACAGCCACATGGGATATTGTTTTACTTAGAAACACACATACCGAATGACTTGTGCTTTTTAATTATTTCTTAATATTTCAATAAAACAATTGTGCAGGACTTGAAGGGTTTCGGAGGCCAAATGGGAAGCCCAAGGACCCACGTGCATCAGGGTTTCTCAGCTCTGGCACGATGGACGTTTGGGGCTGAATAGCACTGTGTTACGGAGGTCTATCCTACACATTGTAGGGTATATAGAGAACTCTTGTCTTCCCCTTACCTGATGTCAATGGCATTTCTCTCTGTGTTGTGGCAACAGCAACCATCTCTAGACATTACCGAATATCTCCTAGGCCACAAAATCACCCCTGGTCAAGAACCATTGATTTAAATGTTCACATTTATGCAATCATTCAGCAAACTGTAAAATTATCCCATTAAAAAAAAAAAAAAGTAACAGCTTTGTGGGAGAAATTCTCTCTGAAACGATTTAGCCCTCAAAAAAAAAACAGTTACTATTTTACTTAAAAAAATTTTTATATGTAATATACTGTTATTAAAAATATATGAAATTTAAAAATATATAAAATACACAGAATGTTTATAACAAAATTAATACAAATGTAATTTTTCTTTGCACGAATTGGAACTTTTCTATCAAACACATCATTTCTTTGTGTATTATTTATTTATTATACTTATATTTACATATATAAATGCATATATTATATTTATTTCTTCAAATAATTCAGATTTCAATTTTGCTTCAATGTCCAAATGAAGAGTATACATAGCATTTAGGGCATATACTTCTCAGTGAAGACATACCTATTTTAAGGAAGGTATAAGTCAAAGGACTCATTAGTTTACTTAAATAAAAGAGAGTTAAATTGTCTGCAGGAAGTCTTTATAGCTAGCTGAATGGATTTAAATGCAAACTATATAATGTCCCATGGGTAAGATGAACTCTCATCCCAAATGAGAGACTTGATAAAGATTTGCTGGAAATTTGGTCATGAATATTTTAATATCCTTTTTCTCTACTAATTTTCTCCCCCTTGAGATTGTCATAAATGATACATTAACAGTCCCAAGACTCTGGTCGATTTGATTCTCTGGTAAAAGACACTTTATTTGCCTTTATTATCATGCTTCCCTTTATAATCCAGTTGCCCGGAATCAGATCTTGTCCTGACCCTCACCTCAGAGGACAAACTCACTTCGTGTCACTTCATGTCACTTCGTGTCACTTCGTGTCCTGCCCTCACTGTTTATGACCCAAGCTGGGTACTCTTGATATTTTTGCGGTTGATGTGAGATATTCCAAGTAATGGATGTACTAAAAGCTCGATATTGTAAGCAGGTAGAACAGAACATTTGTGCGGTTTGCAGAGTCATGTCAGAAATGAAGGTGGGACATCTGGGCGGCTCAGTCAGTGAAGCGTCTGCCTTTGGCTCAGGTCATGATCCCAGGGTCCTGGGATTGAGCCCCGCATCGGGCTCCCTGCTCAGTGGGAAGTCTGCTTCTCCTTCTCCCTCTGCAGCTCCCCCTGCTTGTGTTCTCTCTCTCTCTCTAACAAATAAATAAAAAAAAGAAATGACGTTTCCTCTGTCTCCGCTTCAGATCAATCATCAATGCTTAAGCCCCCGATACCACCGTCTGCATAGGGTTTGACAAGAGGTCTTTAATAAATACTGCGGAAGTAGGAAATTTGCTCTTGTTGTTTACTCCTGTGTTTGTTTCCTAAAACCAATGGATAATGATTAGCCTTTTAGAGCTAGAAGAGCCATATGTTTATAAACAGAAGTAGTCAACACATTTTTGTCATTTATCCACCACTCATGGTATTTTTTTCAACTTCTTCTTTCCCTTCGACTTTATGATATGAAAAGTCACTAGTTTGTTGATCAATCCAGTGATCACTAGCTTTCCCAGAATACACCACAGGGCATGCTCTACTGTATCTATCATAGAACCGTGATAAGATTAGTAATGAGCATATTTTATAGAAATGAATGCAGCAGATGGAAGCTCACAAGAAGTCATACACTTACACACATACAGGTTTTAAAAACTGCTAGCTTACTGACCACAGGACATAGCTTAGAAACGAGAGCAAGAGGCCAGGTTTTCAGATCTTACTGTTTTCCAGCAAATTAATGTGCAGCCTCTAAAGGATTGTTGCACACATTGTTAGGTTTCTTGAAACCCCTGAGATTCCTTTCTGCTGTTTGAAAATAAGTTCATGATATTCTGTTATAATGGTTGTTTCCATAATTGATGAACTATTTAGGCACTCTGGAGTAAAATAGTATAGTACGTTATTTTATCTTGATGGAATGGTTTCTCCATTAAAGTGACCAAATTTATACATGACGTTTTGCAACTTCAGCACGGATTTAAGTGAGTACTTTGCTAGTCTTATCATTTTTTTTTTAATGGAAACAGATTGTTACGATACTAGGTTTCACAATTCATACAGGAAATCATATTAGAACTTTTAATTATTTAAAAGTCTATTACATAAAAAGCTGACACTTGACAGAGGGAAAAATGTGAAGGGCAGTCAGTACTCACTTGGAAGGCATCTATCAAGCTAAACATGTGAGGTGCCTCCACATGCATATTGTTATAGCTGATAAGGAAATGAAGATAATTTAAGAGGAAAATTATGCATGTTTAGTGTAGGCTTCTATTTAATGCAAGAAACAGTAAAAACTAAATCCCTTGCTAATCTGATGCTGCATTAAGTGATAATTTAGTAAAAGTAGTGATGTGGTAACCTGAATACATTCCATCAGACTTTGGCAACAAGGAGCACAGAATTGAGTCAAATTGCCTCATACTGGAAAGGTAAGAGACAAGAGCAATGCTATCCTCTGGTAGGTTGAGGGGGATGAGGCCTGGAGTGTTGTGTGGACATATACAATACCATACGGCTTGTGGCCAGCCCGGAAGTAGATCCTGGCTCTTACAACTCTTGGTCCAGGGACATCTGTACTGGTGATGCTGACCTTGCACCAGCTTCAGGACATAGGACAATTAAAGAGCTCAGACTTTATTGTATCCATTTTCACTGCTTCCTAATAAAAGGCTTTGTTTTAAAATATTTTATTTTTTCCACTGATAAAAAAGAATAAGACCCTGAGTTAACCTGGAATCACACTGACATTTGGCCATGTAGCCTATTTGCCATAATTTAAGGGGGTGGGGGGGGTTGAGAAAAAGAAGTCGTTTTCTGATCTAAGAAGAGGCTATCTCCTCACTCACTGATAAACTCAATTAGAAATGTTTTTCCTTAGCATGGAGTATACACATGTGCTATGCCTACTGTTATTACCTGTCCACTCAGCTTTGCAAGTCATTTTGCCCGTGATATCAGTGTGGTGAGGTATGTTGTTTTGTTGTTTTTAAGATTTATTTATTTATTTTAGAAAGGTTGGGGAGGGACAGATGGAAAGGGAGAGAATCTCAAGCAGACTCCCAGCTGAGCTCAGAGCCTGACGTGGGGCTCGATCTCATGACCCTGAGATCGTGACCTGAGCTGAAATCAAGAGTCGGGCGCTCAACTGACTGAGCCACCCAGGTGCCCCTATGTGGTGTAGTGTGTTAAGAATATGGGCACTGGAGTCCATCAGGCCTGGGTATAATCAGCTTCACCCCTACTTAATGTGATACTTTAAGAAGTTTCCTTCACTTTTCTTAGCTTCAGATTCTTCCTTGTTAAAGTGGGGAACCATTAATCCTACTTCTGGCTTTCTTGTAAGAATCAAATGAGACTTTATATAAAGCACTTGGCCCCCTATCTCAGTGAATTGCTGTGATTATGAATATACTTTATCGACACTATCATTATTACTGTATTACTACATGTTTACTAGGACAATATTTTTAAAACACAGGGTAGGAAAATATGATATCCTTTTAAAGTTTGATGAAACCTTTTGATTCTACCCCTACTTTCCCTAAATTAGCATAGACATATGCAATAGAAAGTATTTAAATACACCAAATCCCACTAGGTATTTGCAGTTAGGTCCATGGACATTAGGCTAAGAGGTGCCACCCAAGAGCAAATTTTGCCTAGAAAATAAATAGAAGAGACATGGAAAGCTGTTCATGACACGAGGAGACTAGGGCATTGTGTAGATGCATGATGGATTCCAAATCAAATATATATGGGCTCTAATCAAAGGAAGGCAATATGAACACACATTAGATGAAACTTCATAACAGCATTCTGGCCAGTGAACCATAGAAAACCGAATTCTGGCCCTGATCCTTCATTGGTTCCCACACAGCTCCTGAGGAGAGTATGTGCATAGAACGACAACAGGGAAAGCAAGGCACCCCTCTATTGTTATCCAAGATGTTGGCCTCAAGAACCCGTAGTTCAATCTAGTGGGCTAAATGGATTAGATTCTTTTACCCACCCATAGTTAGGCCTGTGCGCCCTGGTCCTACTGTATCTCCAAACATACAGGAAGGAGCTAGGATGGAGGGTGGGGTGGGGGGACAGAAGATGGGAGAGAAGGAGAGAGAATATTGGCCTCCATACCTTCATGCTAGCTGTCCTAGGATGGAGACTGAAAGTTTTCTAAAATCAGGGAAAGAATCTGGACACCACTCTTTCTGTGCATAGGGTAGCTCTAATTTTTAAATTTTTGTTGAGGTTATTAAAATTGCATTTTTATTTGAGGGGGAGTATTAAGGTGGGTTTACATGTACACGTGTGTAAATGTGGAAAGAACGGAGACAGGTAGTATTAAGTGTTGAGTCTTTTCTTACCTGTAGAATGGGCTCCACTCATTGACTAAAGATGCCGAGAATGGGGGGTGGGGTTGGAGAATAGAGGAACACATGCATTACATGCCCATTTTTGAAATCATTTAAAATTTCCACTGTCTCCATCGGAGTCTTCAAATCTTACAATACCCTCCTTGGAGGTGCAACATTTTGCCCTGGATTGTGACTCATTCATTTGAAGCAATGGCAGTGGTGGTGGGGCGGGGGGATAGGGGGGTGGAATTTGAGCAAGAGAAGAAAGGTGGCATTGGCGTGGATCCCATCTAAAGGGAGGTTTATATCATCTGCTTATTCGCTAGTAGAGATTATGAAGGATTTCATCTTCGTGCATGAAAAACTAAACATACTACCGCACATACTATGAAAATATAGCACAACATAAATTCATTATAGCTTTAGTAATAAATTCCAAAGTATCTATTATAAGACTTACACATGGCAGGTACTTGGCAACTGTATCTTTTTATAGTTTACATTTTACTGTTATGTTGACTTTTTCTGCATGTTTTCAATATGAGAACCAAATGAAGGATGGCGGTCTGTATGCACCATTGTACACGATTCCAAAACAAAGACAAAAATCACTGTAAATGTTCATATTAAAAAGACCTTACTGGGCACCTAGGTGGCTCAGTTGGTTAGGCCTCTGCCTTTGGCTCAGGTCATGATCTCAGGGTCCTGGGATTGAGTCCCACATTGGGCTCCCTGCTCAGCGGGGAGTCTGCTTCTCCCTCTCCCACTCCCCCTGCTCCTGTGTGTTCTCTCTTGCGCACACACAAAAATAAATAAATAACATCTCTTTAAAAAAATTTTTTAAAAGTAAAAAGACCTTATTTGGCTGTTGTCTAAAATCTCTGACTAGAAATTCACTGCATCATCCTTTGACATCATTTGTGTGTTTTTATGAGACATGTGGACAGACTGTGGGGAGTTCACTAGAGTAGAATTATTCTGCGAACAGTAACTATAGCATGTAGCAGCGTCCTTCATGCTTATGATGGAAGATAACACTGTAACCTTAGCCCTTTCGAAAAGCCATTTTACCCACTAATTGATGTTAATATATGACACAATTTCATTTCCAGGAATCTATTATAAAAATCAATCCATGAAATTCTTATACAAATGCATTGTTGTATATCCGTGAAAATTCTCAAAGGTCAGAGAATGTTAATCATATCTTAATTCCTACCGTTGGTCTTGATTGTAATGTCATCGCTGATGGGGGGCGGGGGTTGTCTCAGATGTCAGAAAACAACAGACTGTTTCTCAAGGAATTCTTACATCTCTGGTGTTCCTTAAACTCTCCATAGTAAAAAGAATTTGTTTCAGGTCATCTAACAGAAAACCCAAATAATAGTGGCTTATGTATAATACATTGTTCTCCACATAAAATAAGTCCACAAGCCAACACTAAAAGGAATATCGGCTCCATGGTGTCACAAACGTTCCTATTTCTGTCTTGCTAATTTTTTTTTTTTTTAGGATAGATTCTAAAAATGCACCTATCATATTCATAATGTACAATCTGTTTTACTGTTATAAGAGAATGCTTGCAATAAGTAGTCTTATAAAGTCCTTTTGAGATTCTCTATTATTCAGGGTAAATTCTCAGAAGTATAATTATTAGCTCCAATAGTTGGGTCCCATAGTAAATAAAAGCATCTACCTTTCATTAACTTTTAACATCTTTGAGAGTTAGCAACCTATTTAATCACTGACATTCAGACAGGGAGATGAAAAATGACATTTAATTATTGCTGTACTCTGAATTAATTCAATTATTACTGAGTTTTGCAGGAGAAACTACTTTAATTCTAGCAGATCATGTGTAAGGATCCTGTATAATATAATTCTTGCCATCCCCCCGCATTGCTACTATGAGGGTAGTTCATACTTGTTCTGTTCCTGCTAGATTAAAAATCATAATATCATATTTTTCAACAAAAATGAAGGCAAAGCAGTTTTGAATTCCCCAATTACATAAAATATTGAGAGATTAGTGAACTTATGAGACTGTATTAAAGAAATATAAAAAAACAACAAATATTTATTGAAAGTCTCTGTCAAAATCATTATAAGGCTACTCCAACAATTTGAAATCTAAATAAAGATGTTATGTCTCCCCTAAAAAAGCAAATAATACAATTCTATGCATTGAGAATGAATGCAATCAACACGAAGCTCTATGGGTATGTTACAAAACAGAGCACTCCCAGGGTAATCAAAGGCAACTTGATTAGTATTTGAAGAATGAACTTCAAAATTTTCTCAAGTACTGGCTAAAAATTCTCCCCTCTTCCGCTCCCCACACTCATTTGCAACACAGGGATTATGAGAGGAAGTATGAGAAAATCACTCATTTTCCCCCAATTTTTTTCCTTAAGTTATGGATGAAAAGGTTTTCCTTCGCTCTTTTCTGAGATTTTATATTATGAATACAAATGTCTTCATAGTACTATTTATATTTAAAATGCCATTCAAATGCTAGGTACTGTGATAGTCTACACAGCAGAACCTTACTGGGTAACTCTGTATCAATCACAGTGGTTTCATTTAACATGCTGCTATCTCATAATATTTTATATCTGATCTGCTTTCTCTCTAATAACCAAAACTGGAATTTTGTGAAAGTTAACCTGATATAAAAGAACTAGTAAACACATAGAGACAAGACGTTGAAAAAAGGGACGCCTGGGTGGCTCAGTCGTTAAGCGTCTGCCTTCGGCTCAGGTCATGATCCCAGGGTCCTGGGATCGAGCCCCACATCGGGCTCCCTGCTCTGCGGGAAGCCTGCTTCTCTCTCTCCCACTCCCCCAGCTTGTGTTCCCTCTCTCGCTGTGTCTCTCTCTGTCAAATAAATAAATAAAATCTTTAAAAAAAAAAAAAAAAAGACGTTGAAAAAAAAAAGACTTTCAGGTAAGTCTTTCTATTTTTACAGAAATTTCAATTCTTTTTTAGCGGGGAGAGGGCAGAGGGAGATGGAGAGAGAATCTTAAGCAGGCTCCACACCCAGCACAGAGCCCCATGCAGGGCTCGATCTCATGACCCTGAGATAATGACTTGAGCCAAAATCAAGAGTCAGAAGCTTAACTGACTGAGCCACTCAGGTGCCCTATATGTTAACTGAAATTTTAAAAGTATGCCATGGCTGACATGGAATTTCAATAATGCAACAAAAATTTCAAGCAATACTGTATAAACCATTTCATGCCTTTTAGATTTATTATGACTATTTTTTTAACAAACCCTAATATTAATGAGATTTTTCCACAATTTACCATGATAATTACTTATTGTAACTATTAAAGCATTAAACTAAAAATGTCGGCATCTAGTAAATGATTTGAAAACTCATTTGATTCTGAAGACCATGAGCATTTCAATGGTTCTTTTTCTTGATTTTTGGTTTTGCTTTGGTATCAGCTAAAGCTAATCAGAGCCCATCATGCTCTTGTAGAAAGTTTTGGTTAGGGGCGCCTGCGTGGCTCAGTTGTTAAGCGTCTTCCTTCGGCTCAGGTCATGATCTCGGGATCCTGGGATCGAGCCCTGCATCGGGCTCCCTGCTCCGCGGAGAGCCTGCTTCTCCCCCTCCCTCTGCCTCCTGCTCCTCCTGCTTGTGCTCACTCTCTGTCTAATAAATAAATAAAATCTTTAAGAAAAAAAAAAGTTTTGGTTAATAATTTTAAAGCATGCAATGTGTGACAAACATGTTAAATCGTGATAGTTTCCCCAGGAAAGAACATTGACAAAAGCAACAGTGAAGTTGATAAAATACTTCAATACATCCAGCAGTGAGTGGTGACATAATTATAAAGTATAAACCATTTATAATCCATTGTTAGGAATAAATACAGAAAAAACTAAATCAGATCCCGTCATGCCGACTCCATGTACCAATAGCATTGATTTCCATCCAAAAGCACCAGGGCCGAGAGCCTGGGTGTCAGGCAGAGTAGTTGCATGAAGTAAAGAATATTACTCTCGGAGGCCAGGACCCCATCTAGCAGCAAAGCTGATGCTGACATCCCTCTGGGCACTATCAGAAGACGAGTCAGCCTCCTTGACTGCAGTTTAAGTAAAACGATTTCAGGTTACCTCCCAAAGTTAAAACTGGAAGGTAGCAAGGGTTTATTTTAGAAACAGAGAAATTGGACTAAGTTACAATTAAAAAAAAAAATAATTATATTCCTGTAAAGCTAAGTCTTACAGGGGCAAGGGTATCATATTTGAGGCTTATGCATTTTTAGATAGTATTCTAAATGTCACCACTGCATTTTGCACTTGTGAACGGACCCACCTTGCCTTGTGGGATATTTTTGTGTTTTAAAGTGTGTGTGTGTGTGTGTGTGTGTGTGTGTGTGTTATGTTACAGGTGTTATTTACAGGACTTGGCATTTACTAGATGCCAACTTTGTGTGGGGCTCTCACTCACATGTGCAGGATGGGGACTGCTGAAAGGTAAACTGAACATATTAAAATGTTTAAGAGTATATTTGAGCAAAGATGGATTTGAATCAGACCACACTGGAAGTGGTCAGGAGCTGGGGGGAGACTTGTATAGAGAACAGGCAACAAAGCAAGGACATTACCAATCGGCTGTTACTTAAAGCCAAGTTGGCTGTTTGGGATTGGTTGCCACAAAGGTTCATTTTCGTGACCTTGAAGCATTTATAGGGTTAGATTTGGGTTTGCCTACGAAGACTACTAGAGCATGAGAGCCACCTCAGTCTGATGGCCTCCTTATTTAATTGTTAACAGTAGGAAGTAGGAAGACACTGATGCTTAGACTTATTCCTGCTAAGTAATCCTGCTAGTACATGGCAGAGTTGTTACCTGTCAAGCTGGAAATTCATATTTTTCCAACAATACAAAGATAGTTAAAGACTTGCCCCAAGTCACCACGAAAATGATTGACAAGCAGATTTAGAATTCTGGGCTTTGGCTGTAGGTTCAACATGCAGAGCCAAGACTCAATGATCTGAAAGGTTTGTGTAGCAATAAGCCATTTTCCACAGTAGGACAGGAATACTGGGGCAGATGGGCATATCCATTCAAATAGTATCCCCACATTGATAAAAATTTAAAAATCTGTGTTTCTATGTGTGTACCTGTGTGTACCTGCATATATGTGCAGAGTTTTCATGGGATCACATTTTTCCAACCCAGTTTACCTATCTGTGGGAAAATCTCTCTGAAGAGAATAAATTTTGGCTCTGGGACAGTTCACCAGGTTAGAAAGCAAACAAACAAAAACCAAAGCTTTCTACTTTAGCAGAAAGTAGAAAGGCCTGTCACTCTTTCATCTACCACTTATTAGGGGAGTAAAGGGTGCCATTAAACTTCACCATCCATCTGTCACTAGCCTTGGAATGGGTTGATTAATGTTGGGACAGTGTGAAATTGCTACACATCCATATGACTATGGATTTATGTTGGAAGAATTGAAAAACTAAGAAAGCTTATTATAGAATATGACCTGGTTGATATGATTTCTAGGCATGGAGATTACTTTAGCCATAGAGATCATCATAAAAAATTAGATGGCTTTTATGTGGTCTCAGAGGTATCAGAAAAATTAAGGTTCACCAAACATGTGGAAAGACATGCAAATAACTTATACAAAATAAGATGGGTGAAATATGATGCTAAAAACAGGTGAGAGGTTTATTTGGCAAGAGAAAAAAGTTGAAGAAAACAAACAAAGCCTAAAATCACTTATAGGGTAGTTCATAAAGTCAGTTACAAAATGAAATTTTGATAATATTAAATCTTCAAGGAGCTGTTGCATCCCTCAAATGATGGTCCAGTGACATTTGTTGTACTCCAGGGGAGAAAGTTGCCCTAAGCCACCAGAAAAGACGTATTAAGTTGCTCATGTCAGAACTGATGTGCTCTTAATATGAAGTAGATATAGATGGTGTTAAAAGCAAGCAAACTAGCAAACAAAACAGTCTTGAAACACACAAATAACAGCTTGTGAGTCTGAACGCAGTCCCAAGGGGAAGTTATTCCTTCCCGAGAGAGGGGAGGACTTCATTCCCACCTCTAACATGCTGAGGGAAAAATACAGTGATGGCCAAAACCCCCATACATCTAGACAAACCTATCACTCTGGAAAGACACCACAAAAATAACTCTAGGCCTGCTTGGGAACCTGTTCTCATTTTTCTGTTTCACTGCTTAAGGACCTATCCTCCCCCCTCCTCCTCCCTGTTCTTATATCCATAGTGATTTTTTGACTACAATCTCCATTTCTTTCTCAGCCTCTAGGTCAATAAGCCACTTGGTAGAACTGGGAAAGACCCAACTGTTACTGGGTGTGGCTTTTGCAGAATCACAGAGAGGACGTCAAGGTGGCACAGGGTCCTAATGCTTCCCCAGGAGGACGTGGGTGCACCAATGGAATCGCACCTGAGTATAATTTATACCACGAACTACAGAGCCAGCTTTTCTTCAGGATAAAGGTAGATGTGCCTGTCTCTCTAAAACTAATATTTTATAAAATTTTACATACTTGAAATAAAAAATAGTCAAGGGAAATGAATAGTAGATATATCTATAAGCAAGTAAGATATAATTTTAATGTGAATGACATGCCTAATGTGTTATAAAGAAGACTATATTAAGGTAAAATGTTTGTAGGAATTATAATAAATATTTATTCCCTTATATTTTTATGTCAAATTAAGTGATTAAAATATAAATAAATTAAATAGGCACATGACTTTATTTTTTTTAATTTTTAAATTTAAAAAATTGTTGGCATATGATTTTAAATGACTATTTCCACAAGAGGAGATATAAGTAGTATCAAATACAGCAAAATATATTTAACCAGCAGAGTTTAAATTAAATTAATAATTAAATTAACCAGCAGAGTTTAATTAAGATAAAAGAAAAACAAAACACCCATTAAACAAATAAAAATGCAAAATAATAACAATACTATCTGCCTACCTATACTAACAATATTTATCTGCTTTTCTAGATTTTGCTGAAATTCTTATATTCATATATCACTGTTGGTAATGTAAATAGTACTTATTTCTGGGAGTCGTTAATACAACAAAGTCTAAACTGGTTAGGCCAATAGTTGGGAACATTTTATAAGAATGTGAGGGGAGTCTGGTGGCTCAGTCCATTAAGCCTCTTATTCTTGGTTTTGGCTCAGGTCGTGATCTCAGGGTCATGAGATGGAGCCCCGAGTCGGGCTCTGTGCTCACTGGGAGTCTGCTTCAGGATTCTCTCTCTCTTCCTCTGCCTCTCCCCCGGCTCACTCTCTCTCTCTAAAATAAGTAAATAAATAAAATGAACTAAACTAAACTAAAATAAATCTTAAAAAAAAAGAATGGGAAAAAGTATTAATCTTTTTGATTATTATGTATAGATATGAACATTTATTGTAAGGGGAAATCCTAAAATAAGAGGAAAAAACTTTATTCATAAATATGTTTATTGCAGTATTATTTACAAGCTAAAACCTGAATGTCTAATAATAACAAGAAGAGCTTATGAACATGATGGAATTCTCTGCAGCCTCTCAGCTACTGAATTTGTTGGTGACATAACAAGCAGCCTCCTCAATTCTGTCCTCAGTGGGACCCATGCTGCTTCCTCCACTGACTATGCAAATCTTTGAAGAGCCTGCAAGGCAGGAATTGTAACAAACAACATAGCAGAAGATTTCCCAAATATTTTGTCATCTCGTTCACACTTCTGTTCTCTAAATTGTCCCTGCCCTGCCCGCCTGTGATCTTCCTCCCCACCCAACTACTCACTGCTCTTTTCCGCTGCTCCTTGCCGGCACATCTCCAGATACGGTCAGAAGCATGGAACACGGAAAGGAGTAGGAATTCTCAGTATTTACCTTAATATTTTTATTTCCATCACATAGTTGTGACTAATCTTGATCTAAAGCTGAAAACCAGGTTAGCCACCTAAAGGTGTACTGTGGTTCTGTTTCCTTACAAAGGAATAAGTTAAAAGCATTGTTTCATTTCTAGCTTTAGAAAAAAGAATAACATGGAAAGGAAAGTAGAGATTACATGTAAACTTTCACGGAGTGCCAGGATGCTTGGTTTTCAAAACAAGAAGAATAATAAATGGAACAAATGATTTTTTCCTTTTGTATTAATATATAAAATCTAGGGGCACCTGGGTGGCTCAGTCAGTTGAGTGTCTGACTTTTGATCTCAACTCAGGTCTTGATCTCAGGGTCCTGAGTTCAAACCCTGCATTGGGCTCCATACGGGGCATGGAGCCTACTTTAAACAAATAAATAAATAAATAAATAATCTAAATTCTAAGGTTATAGAGTTAATTTTTCTACACATGATCTTGGAAAAAAGTGGCAGTTTGTAAATAATATAAATCAACTTTGCTCTTAATAACATACATAAACATTTAAAATATATAAAAACAAAGTTAATATTTTAAAAAGTAGAAGAAAAAAGAGAGAATAGGACTGATATACAGAAGAGAAAACTTCTTAAACATGAAAAGGACTATTACAGTGATGGATATTTTCGAGTAATAAGATAACAAATATTGGCATAATTATTAAAGCAAATATCAGTCTGAAAAAATTCTTTGGACCAATATCATAGATAAAGGCTACACATGTGAAAATTCTTATAGATTAATAAGAAACATCCTACCAGCCCATGCACATAAACAGACAATTCTTCAGAAAAATGTGCAAATTACCAATATATATATAAATTGTTCATTCTCGTGAATTAAAAAATGTTTACAACATGTTGCCAATGGCCTAGTGTAATTGGTGAACATAATAAATAAATGAATATAATTCAATAATGAATAAGGAATGCTTAATGGATATTCTATATGTTCTTGAGATATTAAAAATAGAGATATTATGCCACCAGTTTTAATGACTTGAGTTTAAATGTTTCTCATAGACAGAAACATTTACATGAATGTAGTATTTGGACCTACAGTGTTAACATTTAACAGACATATGGATCAAGAACCAGGATAGCCTCAAATTCCTCTAGAGATTTTTCCTGGAACAAATTTCTCAGATCCTCACTTCTAGCTTAACTTTTAAGATTTGACTATTTTCTTCTCATATAAACACAATGCATAATATTTTAATCCAACTGTATCCATAGGAAACCCACCTACTACATGATACATAAAATCTTTGGCCAACTTTATAAATCCCCTCAACCTGCTGCGTGTGTAATTTTAGATTTATCAGGTTATTAAAATGATCCTTAGCTAATTCCCCTCTCTGCACCCCATCCTACTTTGATTAAACGCACTATTGCTCATAAGCATACACAGCCCTAAGCCCATCTGCCTGCACCTGATACGTGCACAGTATCCATGGGAACGTGCTCACATAGCAAACTGTGTTCTGCCTGTCAAAAAAAAACCAACAGAAATTTATAGAGGACACCATAGCCCAGGAAAGAGTCAAGCACCAAAGTGCCGACATGGGATTGCTAACTTCTCTCTGCTTTGATCTGGTCACCCAGCTCTGTATACACAGAGGGAATCTCCGGTCATGGAAGGTTTTCCTGATTGCCCTAAGCAATTTCCTGTTCCAAGTCAGCTGCTGAGTCACGAGAGTCTAAGTCGGGAGAAGACAGTAGTGGAGAACAGGGTCCACACACAGATGATTTAGATACAGCTCGGGAAAGAAATGAGAATGGCATTAAACTTGATAATGGCGGATACATAAAACTCTATGAATAGAAAAATGTGAGGATCATATTCTTCCCACACTAGAGAGAAGTAAGGAAGATCCATTCTGAAGGCAAACAACTCAGATGTTTCTATATAAACACTAGCAAGGGAGTCAGGGAAGAAGCTTCAAGAACAATACCCAAAAGTAAAGTAAAACCGTTTATATTAAAACATGAGAATAACCAGTGCTTATACCTTTAAGAGGACTTGAGACTAACTCTCCACTTGCTCTCGCTCTGTTAACTCCTTTGTTGTTTTATCATTACTAGTAACAAGTAAAAATTAGAAAAAGATGTGTAGTTGTTTGAGGAGCACCGATTCAAATAATTTGAATTGGGAAACTGCAAAATAAATGTGTGGATACAAAGAAAATCATGTTTAAAAATGATATTAACAGCAGAACAAAGTGCGCTAAATTTGATAACTCAATTCGGTAGTACGAAATGAAGAACTTAATTAAAAACAGATCTAGGAGGGAAGAGCAAATAGCCCCATGTGTTGTGCATATCAGGACGTCCCTGTGGATCCATACCACCTTTCTCTCTTTTCTCTCTGTAAAAATAGAGATATTTATTTGTTAAATATCTGCCATAGCCTTACAGAGCCATTGTATATAGTTGGGATTTTGTGAAGGTTAATTTATGGTTCTTTCTATTCCCACTTTTTATAGCCAAAAAAAAAAAAAAAAAAATGCCTTCCATAGTCTCACCTTGTTTTGTGCACGAATTTTCGTATCCTTAATTACGTCCCCTTGACTTTGAGTTTGGATATATATTTTGAAATGCTTGCTCTTTGAGTGTGTGTGTGTTTTCTAATCACAAAGTAACATCCTCCTACATTTTGTGAAAGGAAATCTTATTTCCTCCTTGGTCCTCCCTAAATGAAATTCTCCAAACTCATTCTGATTGAACACAAAGAACACCTCTTTAAATTCAATATAATCTAACCCTGTTAAAGCCCTACTTGCCCCACAGTTTGATTTTAGGTTTATTATAATATTGATCCTACATACACCTGAATTATCTTATCTCTTCCACTTTTGTGAGATTTTTGTTAATTCTTTAATGCTTCCTTTGAACTCTATTTTCCAGTTGCTTCTGTTTGCTCCTCCAAACATTAACTGCTTCTATAAAGTTTTACATTACTGCATTTACATAATGACTTCTTGGCTATTTTAGGGGGTATAAATTCTGTTCATCTCAGTTTAGTTTCTAAAGTTTGTCTCTTTTCACTCTTGCCCTATTTATGAAAGTTTTTAAGCCCATCTGATTTGAGACAAAAGAGTTGTCTGTGATTGTCAGTTGTCAACCCAACATCGTGGCCACTCCCTTCTAAGTTCCCCTTCAGCGAGAGGAAAAGCCATAGTTATATTTTCCAAGACCTTTCGATTATATGGTTGTGGCCTTGAGTTTGTCAATGACAGGTGCTTTGTAGAGTTTGGAGGGCACAGAAGAGGGTGAGGCCGTTATTCTGTAGAGGTCCTGCAGCCACACGCAAGGCCCAGGTCTTCTCTTCGCTAGAGATCTGGAATTCTCTAGAGTCTAGTTCTGTAGTAAATGATTTCAATCACCTTTCCCCCTGTGCCTTGAAGTATATTCAACATATCCCTTTCCCCAATATTATTTGTCCTCACCTGATGTTTCTTCTCACTTTATAAGGGGACTGCTTTCCTTTATTGATTTTGTAGGAATTCACCCTCCCCATTTCTCATTTTATTGTGGTCTATCTGTGCTGATTGTACTTACAGTGTGATGTGGTTAGCCAACATTTTAAAAAATACTCTATGTTATTGCACATAATATTTAAAGAGGGAAGAAAAGTTTCTAACTTGATGTATGTGTTAGTGAAGTTAGAATGCATACAAAATTTTAATTATGATACTGTACACTAACACAATTAAAATAGAGCAGAGAGGGGAGGGATAGTTAAGTCTGTTGGGCACAGGGAGACTTCGGAGAGAGAGGGAGATCGAAAATTTTCACATGACAAGTAGATGATCTCAAACTATTCAGCCCATCTTACCCTTGAACATGACATGAAACTGTCTCTTTACAAAAATCAGTAAATCCATACATTCATACAAGGCCCTGTGGTTGGTGCACTCAGCTGAGCCGGCAGGCATTGATGGGAACTTGTTTCCCAGTTATGTGTGGAAACAACTGTGGAGCTGGGAAGAAATTTTGAATGAAAGTGATAGTGTTATCCTGAGAAATTATGCCTGCTTGACTATTTCTGATTATTTGAAAAGGAGAAAGTTCCTATCCTTACAGATGTAAATACATTAGAAGATAAGGGGTTGGTTTACTCAAGTTAGACTTCTGTCTTCATATTTCTCAGATTACTTGCCATAACTGTACCATGCAGTCCAGATCTTTGACATTTTCGTCTGGGGTTATAATGGCGTTTGTGTATAACTAAAGACACATAAGATGCTTTCTCTGTAAAGAACAAGTTGTTCTTCAGTTCTTTTGCCTAAATTGTAAAGCTATCTCCAAGGCAATTCACAATAATTTTCCATTTAATTTGGCATTTTCTGGAACATGGGTTTCTAAAACAAAGCCTCTTCCAATTAAATTCAGTGGCATTTTTTGTCCAACACATTTTCCTAGGGGATTGGTTTCCTGCCACGGGTCTGGGTCTTGCACCAGCCCACTGGAATACATTAATTACAGATGCAGGCCATCCACAACAGACCTCCCAGCCACTCTTCCCACTCAGCGCCGCTCTCCTGAGCACACTGCTTGATTCATATCATACCTTCTCACACAGAAAACGGTAATGGGAAAAGAATCTTAGAATATCAACAGAGTAGGATAAAAGTCCATGTACACACACACACACACAGACACACAACTTTATATATGCATAAATAAACCAAAGGAGATTGTGAATGTCTTAAAGAAATGGTCTTCTTTTGACAATATTAAAGAAAACATCTGTGTATCATTTTTTTTAATTTGAGTGACATAACTTGCTTGATGAATAAGTTAAAAGCCTGAGTTCTGTTTGGGTAGGTTTGATTCAATTCTAGCTTTTGTTTTAATCATATAATAATGAAAGCCTGATTTACCCTGCATTACTTTGGGTGTATATAAAATAATCATAGTTACTTTTTTTTTTAAATTGGGAAACAAATGTAACAAACAAAGGTAGACTTATTAAAAATGAAATCAGTAACTAAGACTCTGCAGGCCCCATCCCCAATCAGCACCAAGACCTCTGCTTGGCCTGATCAAAACAGCAGTGTTACAAAAACACTAATTCAGAGGGATATGTGCAGCCCTATGTTTATAGCAGCATTATTCACAGTAGCCAAATTATAGAAACTGCCTAAGTGTCCATCGACTAATGAATGGATAAAGATGATGTGGTGTATATATACAATAGAATATTACTCAACTGTAAAAAGGAATGAAATCTTGCCATTCACAATGACATGGATGGAGCTAAAGGTGTAATGTTAAGTGAAATAAGCCAGTCAGAGAAAGACAAATACCATATGATTTCACTCGTATGTGGAATTTAAGAAACAAAACAAATGATCAAAGGAAACAAAGAGAGCGAGAGAAATCAAGAAACAGACCCTTAACTACAGAGAACACACTGATGGTCACCAGAGGGGAGGTGGGGGGATAGGTGAAACAGGTGATGGGGATGAAGGAGTGCACTTGTTGTGAAGAGCAAGGGGTGATGTGTGGAAGTGTTGGATCACTATATTGTACACCTGACACTAATATAACACAGTATATTAACTATACTGGAATTAAAATTAAAACTTAAAACAGGGGCACCTGGCTGGCTCAGTTCGAGTTTGTAAAGCATGCAACTCTTGATCTCAGAGTCATGAGTTTGAGCCCCACATTGAGGGTAGAGTTTACTTAAAACAAACAAACAAACCTTAACATTAAAAAAAAACAAAAACAAAAACAAATAATTGTGGTACCCATAGAAAAGGCCAAAGATGCTTTTGCCAAAATTATTGACTTTGGTTACCTTATAAAATATGTCTGTGAATATGGATGCTCTTTCTAGCTGCACAGGTAGACTTTTCTTCAAATGCTGTCTTGTAAATTTACAGGTCACTCCAACCTCACCCCTCGTCCACACACAAACCTCACAATGTCACAACACCTCATGAGGGTGAGAAAGCATGTAACTACAAAAGTGGTGGCAGATAGTGTAAGAAATCTAAGATGTAAACTGTAAAAGATAAGAAATCATGTATGTATCTATGTAATGGTAGGACAAGGATTGCATCATTTCTATAAATAAAGAGGGTACTTCATAGAATGGTCTGTCCTACTCTAAGCTTCTCTACTTAAAATACCTTCTACCTCTGCTGTTAAATGACGACAATTGATTATGAATGAGGGGTATGGTGTTCTACTCGGATCCTCTTCTTCTATTAGACACAGATAATGCCACTTGAAATAGCATCCTTTCCAGATAGTTCTATGTAATTTGTTTTATACTTGCTGTGGGATCATCACCGTATTAGTTACATTGGGCAGAAGATTCATATCTTAAAGGAACTGGTTATATATATATATTTAAAGATTTTATTTATTCATTTGCATGCATGAGAGAGAGAGCACACAAGCAAGGGGAAAGGCAGAAACAGAGGGAGAAGCAGGCTCCCTGCTCAGCGGGATTCGATCCCAGGACCCTGGGATCATGACCTGAGCTGAAGGCAGACACTTCACCAACTGAGCCACCCAGGCACTCCAATAACTGGTTGTATTTGTATAACTGGTATCAAATAAAAATATAAAAATTAACCATTGACAATAGAATTTCGGCACATGATGTGAACCGGTAATTCACAAAATAATAGATAAAACAAAAATGTGACAAAACCTGGTGAGAGTGAAACTTCATGAAATAATACATAAATTATATCACTGGTAAAATGAAAACTAGTAAGCCTTCTGAGGGTCATGTTTTGCAATATACAGCACAAGTCTTTATAATAGTCACATTCTCGGATCTGGTGATTCTACTCTCAGGAAATAATCTTAAGAAATTAACTGGAGAAACACTCGGATTGATTCTATCAGCTTGAGCACGGCAGCATTATTTGTAATGGACAAACTTTAAAACAAAGTTTACGGGGCGCCTGGGTGGTTCAGTCGTTAAGCATCTGCCTTCAGCTCAGGTCATGATCTCAGGGTCCTGGGATCGAGTCCCACGTCAGGCTCCCTGCTCAGTGGGGAGCCTGTTTCTCCCCCTCCCTCTACTCCTCCCTGCTGTTCATGCTCTCTCTGTCAAATAAATAAAATCTCTAAAACAAAGTTTATATAGTTAAAAAATGATCATGTACTTATTGGGGGGCTAGTACACAAAAGAAGAATAACACTTAAAAGTATATCTATCTCTCTGTCTGTAATGATGTAGAATGCTATTATACTAAACAAAAGGAAAGTTGCATAATCACATATGGAGTAGGAACACAATTGTATAAATATGGAAAAAGGTAAAATTGGTTGTATTGGCTGGACTTCCCCAAATCTCCACTTTGAAAGTAAATGCTAGGGAAGGTCAGTAATATTCATTTCTTTTTGGTTACTATTTGATATTAACTAAGACTAGTTTAAAAATAACAAATGAAGTTTCAGTTCCTGACCTCTCCCCCATTTTCCCCTAGATAGCTGTCAGTTTGTTGCATGCTGGAATGAATGGCAAAAATGAGAAACAATTAGGGGACCTGTCCCCCACACCGTCCAGCATCGTCTTTTGGCAGCTTAAGCCCTCTGATCTCCTCTGTTAGCAACAGGGAATCAGTACAGCCTGTCCCAGTCCCAACCAGTACTCAGGATACCTTGTGGATTGCATGGAGTCGTGGAGATGAGAATTGGCTAGACAATCCCCGATTTACTAGTCCTATTATCTCTCTTTCTTCTCTCCATACATCTTCATAATTCCCTTCATTCCCTTTCCTGCATGATTCCAAAAAGATTAAATAAAATACCTCTGTTCCTTCTCTGGAAAAATGAGACAAAACCAGATTTTTCAATACCCTGCTAGGAAAGAAAAAAAAAAAATCCCCCCACTTCTACTCTAACTCCTCATCTAAATCTCAATGTAAAGGAGTAAACTAGGAGATTATTTATTTAAAATGTGATACCCATCAGTACCCAGGTGCAAGAGAGGATATGTAAACACCTGCATCGGCGTGCATGTGTAACCTAACTTTAAAGAAAAAGAAGCCTATCACATGTGTCAAAAGTTGTTCAATCAAATAACTATTTTGTGTCATCTACTTAATATGTATCCAGCACATAGTGATTATTGGCAGATTTGGACTTTGAAGTGCTTCTTTCCAAATACATCTTTATTTAGGAAAGTAGCCTGCATTTTCCTAAAACTGAATTGTTTGTACACCTGCTGACATGTTTCAGGACCCCAAACTTTTACAAACCATTCAGAATTGAGTTTGCTTGTTTGTTTGTATTACTCTAAATATTGGAAGAGTGTTTGATGTTACTCCAGAAGCATAGAGTGATAAAACCTGTAGAGATAAAACACTTTACTTATCCCATGGAATTTGCCTTTTTTCAAAGAATTTCTAGGAATTTCTATAGATCCCATTATAAGAAAACCATTTTTCAACAAAAACCAGAGCAGTTATATTTGGTTGTGAAATTGATGCCCTATTTATATTTCCCTCACTTTTTTTGCCTGGTTATCTGTTTTAATTATAGCTTCTCTCGAGTCAGATTTTTCTTTTTCCTTTTTTTCTTCTTAAGAAAAAAAGTGTTTGCAGCTAAAATAAGTATACTGACCAGGGAGTCTCAAACCAATTAACTTCCCTACTTAAGAAAATCCAGCTTAGTTTTTGCAGCTGAAACACAAAAATGGTCTTATGATAAAAAGAAATACAAATGGATAGACTGTATGACCACACATAACTATATTATTTTTTTATGATTTCTTGTGAGAATAGAGCACAGCAAGACTATATTTAATTAGACTAAAAGGTAGCATAACCCAGTGGATTATATATGCATTAACCAAATCAAATATTAATCTAAATATTATCTAGATTTGTTTTAATGCTAAGATTTTGGTTATGCATCAGAGTGTATTCAATATCCATTATGCACGGGCAAACTGCAGTCTTCACACTTCATTATTGACAAGATAAAGCACCGTTTCAAGATATGTTGCAGCATGTCTAAAGAAAAGGCACATATTAAGCCTAAATTTCAGCTTTAATTATCAAGGTTGGCTGCCTACAGCCAGGATTCACTAGGTAATGGTAACATTCTCAACTTATTCCTCTTAGGAGGACCCAATTCAGCGTTATTTCTTCTTTTGAGAATTCTAAAGCCACAAGACTTACAATTATACATGTATCTATCTGTGATTTTAACTGGAGGAAACAATTTCTCTTTATATTTAGATATGTGTTACAGATTCAGCTGAGGTTTTCGTATAAGTCACATGAAACTTTCTTGACTACCCACTGTGTTAGATACAAAGGAGGCAAAGAGATAAATTCAAGGTTCCCATTCTCCATCTAGCAAATTCTTGGGGACACAAGGACAGCTGGGTCCTCTAGCTAAATGGTGGCTTAATTCCGCCCTTACTTCCAGGGTAAAGGCTGGCTACCAAGAGAGGTAGAAAAATCTTGGATGATCTTTGTATGTGGTTCAGAATCTCAAAGACCATAATTACAAGCAAATGTTCTTTTTCTTGTTCTTACTATTTTAAACCATTGGACTGAGACCCACACCCTTTACCAAGATCACACTAAAACTGGAGACCAGGTCTCCTGAGCCTTTTTGAGAGCTGTGCACATAAAAGGACGAGTTTCTTTATCAAATGTCTTAATTAAATTGCTTACAGTTCCAGTAAATTTAATCCAGGATATCTTCCTTTAGTGTGCAAACCACTCATTATTTTCATTTACAGAACTGTGTCACTTAAAGAGCAATTAGAAACATGGGAGGCTATCCCAGGTGATTTCTTTCATGAAAGACCCATTTTCATCGATTTAAAATCCGGCCTCAATTTTGCACATCTTTACAGGGTTTCGCAAATTAAACCCGTTAGATACGTTTAACCCGCAACATTGTTATCGGTGGCAGACTGCAAGGCTCCTTCACTCCCTGAAGAGTAAGAGAAATCTGTGCAGTGGCAGACAGTGCGTTTCAGCCTAGGGTAGAGATAGTAGCTGGAGTGGGGGCAGTTTTTAGATCTAATGGATGCATCACCTCTTTCCTGTGGTAGTAAAGCAGCAGCTACCCAAGACCCTTCCAGACTTTTGTCTTATGCTTTTGCCTCGATTACAATTGATTCTAAACTGTAAAGAATAACTCGATGCTTGATCATAAAGAAAACATGGGACCATGCAACACAGGAACGCCACTTGAGGAAAACGATCACAGCTACTGTAGAATCTAGCCTCGTGGCTTGTCTACACCGGATAACTCTCTTTTCAACTATGCTTTCGGTCACCTCGTGAGAGAGCACGAGTAGCCTCTTCCTTAGAATGTGGTCAGTGAAAGCGGACACACTGCTTATCGCTAAGGTGGCACGTACGTTGAAACTACATTTGGACTCAGTATCTGTCTGATGATTGTGAGGCTGTGGCTTTTGGATATCTGACTTAGATCAAGGGCCTTGTGTCTGAGAGGACACCATGATCTAGCCAACTAGACGGCACCTCTCAACAGCCAGCCATCCTCCGCGCCGTTCCCTGCACAGTCTGACAGAGTTGTCCCAGGGCTGTTTTTCTCAAAAATAAGTCAATGGCATAGGGCTATCAAATGTTTTCTTCCAGTTTTGAACTGCTCTGTGTATCTAACATGGTGTCCTACGGTTAGTAGATGGAAGCATATAATCTAGATGATCTCTCTGATCAGTCTCCTAATCAAACCTAATTAAACGTTTTCCTTCTTTTCGTAATGACTGCTATCCTGAGCATATTAAGACTGCTTCTGTGATTTCAGTATTCCACCATGGAAGATAAAAATCAGAAGCCCTGAGACACAGGATCCTCATACGTCAAGTTGTGCATATTAAAATAAGATGTTAGAGGCTGCTATCCACAGACCCTTTTAGACTATGTCTTTAGAAGAATTCAGGGAGTTGATTTTCTGACATGCATCCTCTCTGAGAAACACAACCTCTTTTTTACACAATTCCAAGAGTTGCCCACAGAGACCTCAGTCTTCAAACAAGGAAGTCAGGTTGATTCTGCCCTGGAGCAAAAGTCTCTATGAACTTGACAAGCACATAGAAGATCTTGAGTTCAAAGGATGATCCTATAGCAAATTCTCAAGAACCTTTTCCAGATGTATTTCCATTGTGGGTGTTACTGTATGAGAAGCCTGGATTCAGTCAACTACTACTTGGTTCAGAAGGCAACACTCAACCCAGCTTCCGGCCTGAGAGCTCATGGCTGCCGCAGAAGATTCTTTTGGGAAATACCCATTTACGGGGATCTTCAAACAATCTTATCTGCTGCAGATTTTAAGTCTCAATTCTTTGCAGTAAAAAGCCCCAATCAAGTTTGTAAATTCAAAGCGAACGTTGCATGTAAGGCTGTGAGCATGTTTATTTGAATCTCTGGATGAAATATCTTGTAGGAAACACAAATTTGCCATCAGCATAGCTCCTATTCTGTATTCCCTTCATAATGAAAACAAGTTTTTAAAGGCTTTTAAAGTGTAGTCTGGGAAGAAAGATTACAAACACATTAATGACTCTTTAAAAAAAAGTTGAGTAAACAACATATGTAATTATTTTGCAGGGAAATGCTGCTAATTAAGACCAAAATTGTTCTATTAGTATACACACCTGCTACTGCACAGTCCATTTCTCACAAAAGAATTTGATTCTGTAACAGGGCTGAATTCCCAGTTCATCACCTTAAGATTGTCCACTTCATTATTATTATTATTTTTATTATTATTATTATTATTATTATTTTGGAGAGAGAGAGAAAGCACGAGTGGTGGGGAGGGGCAGAGGGAGAGCAAGAGAGAATCCCAAGCAGGCTCTATGCCCAGTTCAGAGCCCAGTACAGGACTCCGTCTCACAACCCCAAGATCTTGACCCTGAGATCATGACCGAGCCAAAGCCAAGAGTCAGATGCTTAACTGAATGAGCCATGCAGGTGCCCTCAGGAATGTCCACTTTAAAATCCTGCCATAGACTTACCTTGCTTGTGTTGATTACTGATCTCTCTCAGAGTCATCAGTACAGGGTACCAAAGGGAAAGCATAATTTTATCCTGATAGTTGTCTCTGCAGACGTTACAGTCCTAGATGGAAGAGAAGTAAGAATCAGTTTCTCCTCAACATATGCGGAACTCACTTATCTCTGCTCTCAGATTACAGATTTTTCTTAAAAGCCTCAAAGCACAGACTTAGTATTTTAGTCAACATAGGAGGAGAAAAAATCACATGTGCCTTTCCCTTCCCGAAGCAATAGTCTCCTGGCATTGTATTTAGAAATATTTCATTTATTTATTTATTTTTTAAGATTTTATGTATTTATTTGACAGAGAGAGACACAGCGAGACAGGGAACACAAGCAGGGGAGTGGGAGAGGGAGAAGCAGACTCCCCGCTGAGCAGGGAGCCCGATGCAGGGCTCGATCCCAGGACCCCAGGACCATGACCTGAGCCGAAGGCAGACGCTTAATGACTGAGCCACCCAGGCGCCCCTATAAATATTTTAAAGATCATTGCATTCTTGAAATCATTACCATATTAAATGAGCTTATGTTCTCACCCTTGTCCAGAGCTGCACCCTGCTTACCCATATTTAAAACACTGATGTAAACTGTGGCTTAATGTTCACACCAGCAATAAGACAACAAAAATAGCAAGCGTGAAGATGTATAAAACATGTATTCTACACTGGTCATGATGTCAAGTAATTTAATTGCATGCATATGTGTTTCCTTATTTTTTGTTTGCTTTTTGACAATACGATCACATTCATTTTCATTCATTCCTATAAATGTCAAAGGCTCACAAGAACATTTTTCAATTTATAGCCAATCCCTGGCATCAGTGCTATTAATAATTTATTCTCTTTCATAATATATAACTAGAACATATATTGGAGTTTTTATTATGTAGTAAACCACAAATAAAATAAAAATTACCCATAATTTCACTGCCTGTATATCCCTTGGTCACTTAAACAATAATGCCAGATTATGTGGTTGGAAAACCTGAACAGTATGAAAAGGTACAAAATAAAAATGAGAGCCTTTCTACCCAGTTCCTTAATGTTAGGTAATCAAATTTCTGATGGTTCTTCCCAGATTTAAATATATATGTACATAAATATAAAACATATTTATATTTGATATATATTAAATATTAAATATATACGTATATATAATTAAATATATTTATAGATAGTTACTATATACTAAATATTCAATATATAGAGAAAGTTCTTTTCCTTAATCATATCTTTTCTAAACTCAGCAAACAAAAATATATGTCATTCATGTAATGACTGCAGAGTATTCTATAATTTTCATGGAGTATAATTTAGTTAAAGGGTTGCTTATTAATGGCCACTTTGTTTGTCTCCAGGTTCATTACCATGAAATTGCTGTGATGGCCACCTGTGTGAATGACCATGCAGTAGGTACCATCGTGATTGTCATTAAACGCTGGAAGAAAAGAAGACATAGGACATTCAGGTAGCTTGCGTGGGATCACTTACTTGCCTCGTGGAATGAAATTACAAAGGCGGGCGGTCCGCCTGCAGATCCCAGGCTCTTACTGCTTATGTCTTTCTAGCGGACAAAGGTGGGCTCTATGGTAGATTTAATGTCGAGTCTTTCAAGATGAGCTCTGAGTTTTGAAAGTTCCAGAGCTTTTTCCTAAGTAAAAGTGTGTGTAATAAATATTAGTTTATGACTCAATAAATGCCATATAGCTCTTATCTACATGGAATAAAAAAGAATGGATTCCTATAATTTTATGCTGAAAGGTGAGACTCCAGAATCAAGATGTCTCTGTAGCAGAGACATTAATGATGTTTTGGAAATCCAAATGCTGGTCTAGACTTGGGAATATAGAGTTGCATGGCTCTTTAAAATAAGATAGGAAAGGGGCGCCTAAGTGGCTCAGTCGGTTAAGCGTCTGCCTTCAGCTCAGGTCATGGTCCCAGGGTCCTGGGATCAAGCCCCACATCGGGCTCCCTGCTCGGCAGGAAGCCTGCTTCTCCCTCTCCCATTCCCCCTGCTTGTGTTCCCTCTCTCGCTATGTCTGTCTCTGTCAAATAAATAAATAAAATCTTTAAAAAATAATATAAAATAAGATAGGAGGAAGTAAACTTGTGGGAGAAAAGATCCAAGGTAAGAGGAGGGCAAGCAGGGATCTGGAGTGTATGAGAAATATAAGCAGTGTGATATCCCTAAGAGTGAGTGCATACTATGATAGCAGAAAAGCCTTGTAGATGAGGGATGTCTCATCTTCATTTTACATCTTCTCCTCTGTATGTGTGTGTGTGTGTGTGTGTGTGTGTGTGTGTGTATAAGATATCCTGGAAAGGAGGCTGAATTACATATGTAGGTTGGCAAAGAATAGAGGAATAAAGACAGTTACAGGAAAGTTTAGGGGTGCAAGTGAAATGGGATCTCTGCCCCACGGGAAGTTGGTGTTTTCAGAAGGGATAATGAGAGTACCTCCTGCACCAGGAGAACTTGAAGACATTTTATGGACAGTGTTAGATTTCCTACAGAACCTGAGAAAGGAGAACTCTTGACATTTATTTAATTACCTTAAGGCAAGTTGGCCTCTTCTGACATTGGAACTATAAAATGACTTAAGGGACCATCTAAGGAAAAGAGATCCACAAAAGGGACAGAAATACAGCCCAGTGGGGAGGGGCATTTGGAGGGAACAAGACAGAATAGAGAGGGCAGCGAAGCACTTCCCCCTTCACTTTCTTTCTTTTGTTAATATTTTTGATACATTTTCAGAACTATAAAAATTTGCAAAAATAGTACAAAAAATTACTAGACACCTTCAATCCAGATTCACCAAAAGCTAAGATTTAATTACAGATTTTACTACAAAAGCTTAATCATCCCACTTTCTCTGTCAGTCATGATATCTATCTTCTATCTATCATTAATCTGTTGATATATATATAATTTATATATGGTAATATACATTTTTCCTGAACTGTTGAAGAGCAATCTGCAGATAGGATACTCCTTTATCCCCAAAAACTTCCATGTGTATTTCCAAAAAAATAAGAAATGATTTTACATAATCACAGTACAGTTACCAAATCAGAAATTTAACACTGATGCAATACCATTATCTAATCCTGGGGGTGGCAAACATACTTGGTTAAGAGTCAGACAGTGATTATTTTAGGCTCTGATCTTTCTTGCAACTACTCATCTCAGCTGTTGTATTTCAAAAGCAGCCAGGGAAAATATGTAAATAAAAGCACATGGCTGTGTTCAATATAAATTCATTTTCAAAAACAGGTGGTAGGATGGCTTGGCTCATGGGTCATAATCTTCTGATCTCTGATCTAACATGTAGATCTTACTCAGATCTTCCTTATTGTCCGTGGAATGCCACTTACAGGAAAAGAAAGTAATTTTACTCTTGTGAGTCCCAGACTTGGAATTGGTCATTTCTTTAAAGGAGCCTTTGTCCCTTTAGGAAAGAATGGTATTTAGAAACCAAGATATGTGGGGCGCCTGGGTGGCTCAGTCGTTAGGCATCTGCCTTTGGCTCAGGTCATGATCCCAGGGTCCTGGGATCAAGTCCCGCATCGGGCTCCCTGCTCAGCGGTAAGCCTGCTTCTCCCTCTCCCATTCCCCCTGCTTGTGTTCCCTCTCTCGCTGTGTCTCTCTCTTCAAATAAATAAATAAAAACCTTTTTTTTTTTTTAAGATTTTATTTATTTATTTGACAGAGACAGAGAGAGCAGGAACACAAGCAGGGGGAGTGGGAGAGGGAGAAGCAGGCTTCCCGCTGAGCAGGGAGCCCAATGTGGGACTTGATCCCAGGACTCTGGGATCATGACCTGAGCCGAAGGCTGCCGCTTAACAACTGAGCCACCTAGGCACCCTAAATAAATAAAATCTTTAAAAAAAAAAAAAAGAAACCAATATATGTAAGCAGGTATGGCCATTGCTACTTGGTTTTTATTTTTTCTAGTTCCTCTTAATGGGCAAAGCGGGAAAGAGAGCACATACATTTACAGCATATACCCAGGTATTTAGATACATACCCTCACATATCTTTCTCTCTATATATCTGTCTATCATCTATCTTCCCATGAGTTCACACTGACACCTTTCATTTCAATCCAAGATGGCAAGATTTATTCTATCCTTCCTTCTCCTTTCCATAGTAATTCTCTGATAGGAGAAACCTGGCTCTCATTATCCATGACTTATTTACTTATTTGCTCAATCCTCAGACATACAAAACTAGTTTTAGCATTGCTAATACTAGGGAAAAAAAAAAGAACTAAACCTTAAAGCCTAATATTTGATTAAAGCTATTTTTGTCTTTAGCCTGAGGGGATTAGTCCAAACACTGCCTTAAAATACCTGGGTTAGCCCTTGCCTCACACTTCCTGTTTGGTATGTTTATATTCATTTGTTTCCATTAATACACAGTTTTGAATTTCCTCCTATATTCGTTCACTTGATTTATTTAGTTTTAGAGTACGTGAAACATTGCCATGATTTCAAAAGTCAGTATGGTACCAGAAAGAATCGAGAAGGCATTCAACTCCTTTCCATTCTTTCCACCACTTTCTTCTTCCTGCCCAGTAACTGATCCATGTGGTTATTCATTGGCTTATTCTTTCTCCATTTCTTGTGCTCAAATGAGCAGACACTTGCGTATTTATTTTTATTTTTTTATTTCTTTTAACGATAAAGGTGGAACAACATGGTAACTTATCATATTTTGCTTTCTACATTTAGCAATATTGCATGGAAAGCATTCCGCAGAAGTTCACAGAGATCCACATCATTCTTTTTTTACAGCAGCCTAGGACTCTAATTTTGGGTGTATCAAATTACTTTCCAGGTATGAGCACTGACATTGTTCCTGATGTTTTGCAATTACAACGACGGCTCAAATGAAAAGCTTTCTGCACATGCATTTTCGTAGGGTCAGAGGTGTAACTTTAGGATAGATCCCTAAAAGTGGGATTATAGGGCCAAAAGAGAAACATGCTACATTTTCTCTTCTTTTATCTTTCTAACAGAGATTTTGCTTTTTCTCTTCAGCAGATGTGGTGCCAAATCCTCTTCTACTTAATCTGTGCAGTGTTGGGCGTATAATAAGACCACGGTACATACTTGCTAAATGAATAAAATTCTCCCAGGTATGGGAAATTTGTTGAGCGGTGAATCTCCCCTGCCTTAAAATCCTGGCAAGGAGAAGTGGGTTGTAGGAGAAGCTTTGAAGGAAAAATAAGATGTGGGCCCCACAGAAATGTACCAAAAGGAGACAAAGCTCATGGGGTGACTGGCTCAGCTACTGATCTCAAGAGAGCCTGTAAACAAGCTCTGGGCGGAATCAGGAAACAAGGGTTGGACATCATTCTTTTCAGTTCTGTCGGTGTCCATGTGAGCAACATCAACAACAGCGTTTTTCAGATACAAAATACCCTACACAAAATCAGCTCCTGAATTTAAATCCTTTGCAGAAATTGAACCTGGGCTTCAGAGAACACAACAGAAGCTTATGTAAATTTCTGCCAATTAAATTGACAAAACATATAGGAAAGTTGTTGAGTCCCATTGGATGGATTTTGTGCCTTTTTTTTCCTAAAGAAAAATAATTAAAGTAGTAGGAAAATCAGTCTCCAAAGTAGAAGAGTGTTACCTCTTCACCAAAAGAAATGGACAGAATCATAATGCTCACACGGGCTCTCATGTAACAGAGGTGCATCAATTTAACACAAGCCTGTACCAGCTTTAAAAAAATCTATTACAAGCTTCTCCCTTTCATTATTTTTCATTGCTTAGTTCAGATTCAGAAAAATGTGAATAATGCATAAGCTCAAATGCTCTCCCCATTATGGTGAGTAACTCCACAGTGAAGCTGCTTATTTCGGCAACTACATATTGATAAGAAATCTCTCTCAGCCCTTGCAGTGCGTCTGTATAATAAGATGTCTGTCCCTTTTTAAGGCCAAGCCTTCACTGTTGTGAAATCCTAACTGTTTTATTTTCTAACACTTAAATTTATTAAAATGCTCTTCTGTTAATTTTGATTTCCCTTGACAGTCTTTTTCATAATAACATATTGCGAGTGTTATTGGTTGCCCTATCTTTTACACTTAGGAAAATTTATTAGGTACTCATATGTGATCTGATTTAATTGCCCTATTTAATGAATACCCTTAAAGCACCCGACATAGCTGTTATCACCTGCATTTGGCAGATAGGAAAGTCGAGGCTCAGAGATGTTCAGGAGCTAGTCATGACAGAGCAGAGCAGGTGACGGAGCTCAAGTTTCAATGTGACAGCAGTGGCCTAACACCTGCGTGGGCTTGTCTCTCACTGTCTTTGCCATGTGATGACACTGTTGGACTTGCAGAGATCCTCTGACCAAGCCGGACTGTGAGGATGACCTGTAGGCGTCATTCTTCCTGTTGTCCTTACGTAAATTATGTAACAGTTGCCCGCAAGAGTAGAAGCGGCATCCTCTGCCTGCTGATTGTCATTAGAAGTCCAGATTCAGAACATCCCCCAAAAGAAATTTTTCCTGTAGAGCTCACTTTCAAAATTGTTCCCGTTTTATAGAAGCGTACCATTCCTATATTCCTAGTACACGCCAAGCCCTGAGCTGTGCATTCTATGTGATTTGTACCATTTCTCCCTGATTGCTCTCAAACTCTGGGCGGGTCCAGGAGCTGCCTGCCCGACGGCAACACTCGGATGCCCAGCTGTCCCTTCTAACTGTGCGCATCCCTCCTTCCTGACCACCTGCTTCCCTCCACTTGCCTGCATCTCGGACACATGCACCAATATGGCCTTACCGCTTGGCCAGGACCCTGGGGGTCAGGCTGGATGGAGTACGTACGTTCCCTCACTTTGGAAGCCAAGAAAATCAAAGTGCAGAACATTACAGGAAATTTCTGAGCGTCATAAGTCTAGTAAATGACAGTGCTGTGATTTAGACACAGGTCTGCTGACTCCAGAGTCCAATCGCTAATCATTTTAATCATATGTTCTGCTTAAAATTATTCTGTTTCTAAAATAAAGGACACTGAGCTGGTATTTTTCAGACAACCTTACCCTGGGCTTGTACTTGAACTGTAAATCAGTTCGGGAGGTAAGGACATTATGCCAGTGTAGCTCAGTAAGCTCTTGGGATTCAAGCCTGTGACTTGGAGCATCAGTTAGAGTCTAGGATGAGCCTGTGATGTCACCACCTCTCCTCCAGCTGGGTAGAAAGTTCTGGAATGGCCAATTTATTTCCCAGGTCATTACTAATCTGGGCAGCCTGGGCCTGCAGGTACCTCTGATAGATCTACTTGTCACATTAATGAGTCACTTTCTTACAGTAGCACAGATTGGGGGGAAAGTGTTTTTCCACTAAATCACTAGGGAAACGATTTTCTGAAGATATACAATATATCATTTCAGGTTATAATAAATCTTATAACACCATAAAATACCATAGAATTTGCCTAGCTATGGAACTACATTTCTCCTTACACCTACCAAAGATAGAATAATTTGTCAACAGGTGCTCCACATAGAGTTTCTATTAAAATGGCTGTAACCTCCAGGATCATCAAGGAATTTTTCTAACAACTCAAGGGAAATAATTTGTCTTCTGTAAGGCATCCATTTGATTAATTTTCCCATATCTATCTTGAATTTTCATAGAAATTTTCAGAAGTTTTATCTATTTATCTGTCAATAAATATATAATAAAAGAAAATGAATAAAAAGTATTATTAAAAGTTTCCATTTCTACTAATTTCCACTATTTCCCAAAGGAAGCATTCATGGCAGGTGTCCTGGATTTATTCTCTACTCTGCTGGTACATAGTTTCCTAATCTTAGAAATGCAATGACTACAACAGAAACCAGACCCCTATGTTACAAAGTGGTGGATAAGAACATGACTCTCTCTCAATGTAATATGCATTTTGTTTTCTTTTTCTGGTTGTGGTAGTGACTCTCCTGAACGGCAAAAGTTTTCTTACTGCTGTGGCCCCTTTTGTGAACACACTTCCCTGAAATTTATAGGAAAACATCCGACAGTGGATTGCAGTGGCCTATTTACCTGTCTCCCTCACCCATGAAATGTTTAGTTTCCAAGGCAGAGATACATCTTGGCATTATTTAAGTCATTTGGCTTCACTTCGAATATCTGGCACCAGCTCTGCAATCATCAGTCAGTAAAAGAATGAACACTTCCTCACCTCTTCCAGTTCTGATAAATATACATTTGGCAAACAGCAACCATTAATGGATCCAGGTTTTAAGTAAGCAAGTGAACGGGGTTGTTGTTTAAAATGAACAGGGCAGACATGATCTCACTGATACTGAGTCTGTGTTACAGAGATAATTTTACTGCACATACACTGGTTGGTAGTTCATGATTCCCTCCGACTGTCTGTCTTCAGAACAGCAAGAACAACTTTATATCCTCTACGTTAAAGACTGAGTTTAAAACCCAAGGGAGTCCATGAGGCAGTGGGATTCAGATTTCTAAATACAGTCCTATTCCTATTTCATCCAATAAAGGAGAGTCTCAAATCAGATATTTGTAGAACTAGGTATTTTCTCACCCTTAAAAGTAGTGCTCTCTGGAATATCATTTTTGAAATCTACAGTCTTGCGTGATTATTTCATTAAATCAGCCAGAGCTAGAAAAGTGTAACATCAAAATAATTATAGTGTTTGGCTTTGTAAAGTCTGTTCCTTCAAAAATCAAATTCAGAAGATCTGGGTATTATGAATGGAAGTGAGTAGGAAACACTGCGATGTCCCTCCATTTCACAAGGGAGCTAATTTATAGAAAACTGAAGGCGAAATTTTATGACTCTGAGCTGTTTCATGATCACATCTGTAACAGAAAGAACCTCTTATCTCTGTAGTAAATAAAAGGTACAGCACTGAAACGACTAAGTTACTGGCAAAAGGACACTGACAATGTCCTTTTCCTTTTGCACACCTAAGAAAGCAAATAGCAATTTATTAATTGAAATGTGTTTAAGATATGACATTGCTTTAAGAAAAGATACATTTTTAAGATGTGTAAGAGGATGATGTTAAAACCCAACGTGGAATGGGCGTTCATCCATGGCTGGTGAGTCTAGGAAGCCCGGAAGGGGAGTGGCTAGAGCTCACTCCCCAGCTCATGTCCTGATGAGCTTCATGGCTCCCTTGCAGGCATCCTGTTCCGGAGGCAGGTGAACAATATATGTGCGAAATGCTTCCCTCCCTCACTGGCATCCCATTGTTGAAGGTGCCACGGATAATTAATGGAGATATGAAGTGACTGGCAATCTGCCTGCTGCTGACCTGGCAGGAAGTTTCTGGGAGGGAGTCAGAAGGGCATGGCGTCACCTGCCAGCTAGCTTCCTTCTCCAGCAGTCAGGCCGATAGGGCTGAGCTTGGTTTAATACAGCACAATTCTCCTTTCCGTTTCCTTAGTTAAGATTTTGTGCATATTAGCCTGTAACAAAGGGAGGTCTTTCATTTTGCCCTATATTTAGATGAGGACACTACAGTATTGAAAGGTCAACTGTTGGCAGAACCGTAATTCAAGCTCTGACACCAGAGTCTGTGTTTAAAACCCCGCTCTGTGCCAGTAAGACTTTTATGTGGTCATAAATCTCAGTAGAGCAAGTTCATGCTGGATTAGTCATTGGCTTCGGGAGGTCTGATGCTAACAAGACGCTGTAAGGAGATGTAGGAAAATCCAGAGTTCTTCCCTCTTATTTTGTATTTATTCAAATTGAACGAAGGAGCCAAATAAATAAACTGCAAGCCATCAGATGAATAAAACTATAGCAGAATGAACTCTCCATGCTTTTTTCTTTCTTTCTTTCTTTCTTTCTTCTTCTTTCTTCTTTCTTCTTTTTTTCAACCAGGTTCCTCCATGTAGATAACATCATCTATAATCCATAAGGACTTAATCTACTTTCTGAGTGGAGGTTTCTGCTTTGGGCAGAGCAGAGCTGTGAATTGAATCAACACCTAGAAGAATTGGGGAGTGATGTTAGTGGAGAAAATGTCTCTGTCCAGCAGGGTCCAAAACGGAAGCACTGTTCAAGGACACCTTAGCAACATCCAACACAGCCCTAATGATGACACGTTAAAGCCCTTCTCTGGCTCTGAGAATAATGTCTCTTTGATTACTTTTCCAGTCCTGCAAGGCACAAAGGTATTGTCACTTTAAATACAATTACATGAATTTACTTTCAGCATTTCTGTCAAGACTTCTTTAAATGCCTTTTCTCTTTTCTTTATTCGATGCCTTTGCCTATCAGTAACAGTATCATTGTGTTGTTTATTTGATTAAGTTTTGTTTGAGCTGATGAACACCCTCCCCATTTATATACCCCCCCCGCCCACACACACACACAGGCTTTCCTTGTTCAAGCCTTTAATTTTTCACATAAGCTTATTCACAGCTTTTATATGTGTTGAAATTAATGACTTTTGAAAATACTCATCTCGGGTAGTATCTTTTCCTGTAATTAGTTTTCTTTTTTACTGCTTTAGTTTATCCATCCATAACTCCTCTATTTTAGGTCAAATAAAACTAGCAATTAGGTCCAGAACTAGGTGGTTTATGTTACCATAAATATTTTTCTTATTGTGAATCTGCACTATTTCATTTCTTAGCTTTATCGCTGTAGGGTGGGTTGCTCTCATTAACCTGTGAATCTCAGGGCAAGAAAGGTGCCATGTCTATCTCTGTACTCCATCATGGCTGGAAACATGGTCCTCTCCAGATCTTTTCTGAACACATAGGAGGCCACGGAAAAATGTTTTTGACAGATTTCATGTGAGTTTCAAAGGACCACACTAGATAAGTTCTAACATCAGAATATCACATGATCATCTAAAAGATAAATAATTCTGAAATGCCACCACAGGATGGGACCAATGTGTAATGAGGTCCTAACTTACTTCAAAGATGTGGAAATCAATAATTGGTGTTATCACTTTCTAGGCTCTGCATATACCAACCTGCAATCCGCCTACGTCCCTCCATGTGCACCCAGACCATAAACAAAGGTGTACCCACTCATGGCCCTATATGCCTACCACCCCTCTACTCAGTAGATGGTATTAAAGACAAGTGAGTGAGAAGGAGGGTTGTCTAGTGATAAAACTGTACATAGTTGTAGTCCATCGGCTTTGGAATTAGACTGCTTGGCTCTAACTTGTGACCAGAATATTCCTAGGTCTCTGTTTTCTGTTTTCCAAAACAGGGATAATGAAGTTATCTAATTAATACTATGTCTGTGATGATTAAGATACTGAATCCGAGAAGCCTTAGTGCACTGTCAGATAGGAAGTATGAACTCAGTAGACATTGTGCATGGCTTTCTATTTTTCCCTTCCAAATAATATAATTGGATAATATATGGTCCAATATGGTTTTGGTTTCTTGTACTTTTTCATACACTTGTATTCATAGCTCACTACTGGAAAAAAATAACTCATTACTAGAATGATGCAATCACAGATGGCATTGGAGAATTTCTGGTTTTGACAGCCTTATACCTTTCAAAGGTTGTACCTACATGGTAACAGGCCATTTGACTTAAAATGATTATATCCTTAATTAAAAACAAAAAAGTAATGAGGCTATTTGGAACTGAACTTGCAGAAGGATGTGATTTACCAAAAGAGTCAAAGGCCCTGTTTTAGAGTCTCTCACTAACTAGCTGGGTGCTCGTGGGGGAATTGCTTATTGAATTAACTCTTCATTAGCAATATGAGATAATTTTGCTAGATGTACACTAGCTTAAACGAACTGGTGGGGACCTGGCAGTTTCTATTATCAAGTCAGAATAAAGAATTTTAAAAGTTCCAGGTCAGAAGGGATCTTACCTTATCTAGTCCAAAGCTAGAAAACGGGAATGCCTATAGAGCTGTGTAGGTAATTAAGGTGAAGAAACGGTAACAAAAGCTCCAGGAAGATGAGAAATGGCAATTAGTAGTTAATGTTGAGAATGTAGGAGAAAGCACTTTTATCTGTGGTTACGTGGAGATAGGAAAATTTGTCTGAAGGAACCAGGAACTCCTTGCCTCATGTTTATTGTTGCCACAAATAACACAGTCCACTTTTGCCGGATTTTCTGATATTCAGGTACCAAGAGATATACTCAGATATGCAGGAAATTCAGGTTTTCATGAAGAATGTTCTAAATTTTATATGGAAACAAATTTGTTTCTTTTTTTAAGATTTTTTATTTATTGATTTGAGAGACAGCAGGAGCAGGGGGAGGGGCAGAGGGAGAATCAGGCTCCCCGCTGAGCAGGGAGCCCAAAGGCGGGGATCCCGAGACTCCGGAATCAGGACCTGAGCCGAAGACAGATGCTTAACTGACTAAGCCACCCAGGTGCCCCAATTTGTTTCTTTTTAAATAATATTTTACAGCCAAACAAAGAAATCACAGAGCTGCATTTAGCCCCCAAACCCACCAGTTACCTGCTTCAAATACAGTTTCTCATTCGATGCTTGGATCTGGCCACAGCATCCCTGAGAAGTGACAGGTAAGTTTATGCCTGCACACCCTTATGGGTGATGTGCTCCTTACTATCTTGGCCAACTATTCCTATGTCTGGGCAGTTTGGGTCGAAAGTTATTATATTATTTTTGTTAAAATATAGTCTCAGTAATTGATATGCATTTATTTTGTTTCTTTCTCTTCAATCCTAGTATGTTTATATTTTTTTGTATTAAAGAAACTTACCACATTCCTGCCCCCACAATAATGCCAAAGTTTTTTCTTATTTTAATGATTTCACATAAATTTAAGGCTTCTTCACCTTTTTGGTTGAAACTTCTGACTTGACAGACTCTATTTTATGAGTGTTCTAGCAGCTAAATGCTGTAGTCTAGGTGGGACCCATCAGCACAGAGCTGGAGGGCTAGCTCGTTACCACAGCATGGCACCACATAAAATCCTCTTGGTTTCTGTAATGACTCTCCTATTCAAATTAATTATTGCAGCTATTATATGCAAACTGTTTTCCTCTTCATTTCCTGGATTTTCTTTATGACTTTTGCCACTTGACCCAACAATGAGATACCTTCAGGTTCCTACACTCAGTAGAATTTGTCAGCGCTTAGCCTCAAATAATACAATATTTCCCAAAAGTTCAAAAGTCATCTTGCCATTGTTTATATTTGTATAATGATTTATGCATTTCATGAGTGTTTCTGGTCATAGGTTTGGATGACAACCTACAAGATTATTTTTAAAATTAAAGACATTTTGGGGTGCCTGGGTGGCTCAATCGGTTAAGTGAGTGGCTGACTCTTGATTTTGGCTCAGGTCATGATCTTAGGGTCTTGAGGTCCAGCCCCGTGTTGAGCTCCATGCTCCGCAGGAGTCTGCTTGAGGTTCTCTCTCTCCCTCTCCCTCTGCCCCTCCTTCCCCTGTGCTCTCTCTCTCAAATAAATAAATCTTTTTAAAAATCAAAGATGTTTTTACAAAATCATTTTGTGATTTTTCCTTTAAAAATCAAAACAATTTCAACTAGAAGGACTACAGCGACCAAGTTTTGTTTGTTTGCTTCTTTAGTTCATTAGGAGTTTTACACAACTCCCATTATCTTAAGAAGGAGCATAGAGCTTGCGAGATCTCACAGACAGAATCAGGGGTAGCACTGAATAGTGTGCCGAAGCCATGTTCTCTTCCTGTTCTAACTCAAGGCCACTTTATGTTTGAGAGAAAGGCTTGGTGACCAACTTGGTAACAGCCAATTACATCATTGTTTACTCTCCATACTAGTCCCTTCCCAGTGGGTTTTAGTTGATTCTAATTATTTTTCTTCCTCATGCTCTCTAAATTCTTCCCCTGCAGGAAACCGTCTATGAGTCTCTGAGAACAGTTCTAGGCTCCATTTTCTGATTTACTAAGTCATTGTGTAAGAGGCTATCGCCCTGCCAAGGACACAAGGATGCATATTAACAGTAAGGTGGTGAGGTAACGGTGCCCCAAGTGAGTCATGTAACATGGCACGGTGAGCCTGTGACCATGCATCATCGGCATCTTCCCTGCATCTCTGTGCTGGGGGCCTCATGAGGTCTTAGCCGCAACTTTGAGAGCTATTTATTACTAACTTCACAAAGGAAAGTTTTCCTCCTGTGTCTCTATGGGAAATACGTGCTATGCTGACTGTTCATGTGAGTAAATTTTCATAGTTTCACATAAATCCTATTATGGGGGGGCAGTGAGATAGAGACACGGATTTGAAGCCCCCTCCCCAGTGGCTTAGCTGACCGAGTTTGTAAAAGAACAAGAAGGAGTGATAAATGTTCCCATGCAGTTCTCAGAAGGAACAAATTCCTGGTAGGAGTGCTCTTTTTTAGTGGAAAGAACACCAAAGGTCAGTGGGTCAGTGGAAAGAACACCAAAGGTCAGTGGGTCAATACCTGTCTACTCCTTCTTTCTTACACTTGTATTTGAACTGGTCCTGAAACCTGTTCATCAGGATCTCCATATTCTCCGAATTGCTCAGCGTCCAACTCTCTCCACATTCTGTCTTCCCACCACACCTGTCCTGTTCATTTTCCCTTTCAAATATTTCGGGAGAAAGTCGCATACTTTTGCTAACCAGCTTTATTCAAATATGGGAGCGCACCTGGGAGATGCTGGTGCAGGGGCAGACACTTCCTTTTAGAGGAATGACTTCTGGGGATGTGAGGGACAGCATGGTGACCGTGGGTAGGAATATTGCACTGTGTACTTGAAAGTTGCTGACGTGGATCTGAAGCATTCTCATCACACATTTAAAGGTGATTGTTCAATCTTATCTACATACGATATTTTTGTTTATTTATATGTGAAGGTTTTGCATTCCCCAGAATGGCCATTTCCAGTATTTACCATTGTTCTCAAATTCCCAAGCCATTGTCTCTTTTTCTAAAGCTCACCTCAGTTCTCTTATTCTTGTTTTGATTCATCCTGAGCCGCAGTTCTTCTCTATTCTCTTGAATAGAATAAAATATGCTTTAAACTCTGTGGGGATTCTTTCAAACCCCGCTATTACAATGGAGGCTGATTTGTTTAGCCATAGGCAGAATGTCCCAGCATGCCTCCACATGGCAGGCCACAGGAGCACCCCCCCAGGCCGCAGGTGCACCCCCCCCACAGGTGCACAGTCGGAAATCTGCAGGTGCGCCCCCCTCAGTCTGCAGGTGCACCCTCCCTCAGGCCACAGGTGCGCTCTCGGGCCACAGGTTCACCCCCACCTCAGGCCACAGGTGCGCCCCCCCATCCACAGGTGCGCCCCCCCCACAGGGGCACAGGTGGAATCCGCAGGTGCGCCCCCCTCAGTCTGCAGGTGCACCCCCCCTCAGGCCACAGGTGCGCTCTCGGGCCACAGGTGCACCCCCACCGCAGGCCACAGGTGCGCCCCGCCCGTCCACAGGTGCGCCCCCCCACAGGGGCACAGTGGGAAATCCGCAGGTGCGCCCCCCCTCAGTTCACAGGTGCACCCCCCACCTCAGGCCATAGGTACACCCCCCCTCAGGCCACAGGTGCGCCCTCCCTCCCACAGGTTCACAGTCAGAAATCCGCAGGTGCGCCCCCCCTCAGTCTGCAGGTGCACCCCCCAGGCCACAGGTGCACTCCCCCCTCAGGCTGCGGGTGCACCCCTGCAGCTCTATTGGGCCTTCATGTTCATCAGCCCCTGGCTGTCCATTTTGGACCAGGTTCTGGTTCCTCTGTTCTGTCCTGTTGCTGCTCGTGGGTGTCTGTCCCTGCGCCTGGCCCATCGGATGTGTGCTTCCTGTGGACTGGCGTCCCTGCTGCGTGGCCCACAGGGGTTCTGGGGAAGCGGAGACCCTCTTGTGAGCCTGCGGGAACTAGGCTAACTTTCAAATGCGTCTAAGTCGCAGTGTTCATACTTGAAAAACTGAAGGGAATTTAATGTACCAAGGCTTTTTGTTAGTTTACCTTTGCTGTATAGCAACGTTTCCCAGCAAGAGCCCTTGAAAACCACACAGACTGATCATGTCACAGCCTGTCTTCCCAAGTGCACCGAAAGGGTTACCTGGGCGGCTCTTCAGGGGCCCGCTGGGAAATCGAGGAGTCAACCAGGTTTTCCATTTCACCTGAGGTTTACAGTGCGTCCCAGGATCACTGTTATTATCCAGAATTTAGTTCTCTGGTGTTTACCACTGAGATCCCTGCCCTCTGGCTCCCTGCCGACCACAGGCCCCTGCGTTAGCTCCGAGATGCCACCACCATCCCCCACAACAGGGCACTTTGCTTCTTCCGCCACAGAAGACTCTCCCATGCTTTGAATTTCCTTCTTTTTTATCATAGCTCACCTACTTGGGCCAGGCCCACCCTGCACAATCCCCCTTCTGATTAACTCAGAGTCAACTGATTGGGAATATCATATATGCCTGCAGAATCCCATCTGCGACATAGAGTCAAGTAGTCCTGGGAGCAACGTTACCTCTATTCACAAGTCCTGCTCGGAGAGGGGATTATTGCGAGCATGGACACTTGGGGCTGGGAATCTCAGGGGACATCGTAAAGTTGTGCCTACCACAGACATCCAGTTCACAAAATCACTGTGAGGGTTAAACTATAAAGTATAGAAAATACTTGATATTATGTCTGACTCACAGTAGATGTTTAAATAGATTTTAACTCACGATGTGATCATCAGCTAATCATCATCATCCCTGACTGCTTCCTTTATACACTGTGGGAGAATAGAACCCAGCCCATTTTTTTCCAAACTCAGAACCCTCCTTTTAGCTTGGTCGCTACATCCTGGGTCCTAGCAACCAAAAGGCTGGTCAGCAGATTACTGATTTATGAATTCTATAGTTTAGGTCTTGGTGGCATCTGACCTATATCTGATCTATAGATGCTTTCCAAATTTGAGCAAGGCCAAATTTCTATTATAGCTTCTAATAAAACAATGGACTGCCAGTCAAATACAGCTTTGTGGCATGAATTACCACCTGAGCAACTGAAGTGGAAATCTGGAAAAGAGATTAAACACTGCCCCCAAAGCGAGGAATTTGAAGAGAGGAGGAGTCAGATGAGCTGGAATACAGAAGAAGTGGGCAGGAAAGAGGCAATAAGATGTCAATCTGCCGGCTATTATTCTGAGAGCTTCCTCTGTTTATTGGCAGCTTGATGGCTCCCTTTGATCGATTTTGCTCAAAAATTAAGGCAAATTGAAATGATTTGTGTTCCAGCCTTCTCCTTGTAGTAATAAATGAAAAGTTTCTGGGTTTTGAGCAGGAAAAAAATCTTTTCTCTCATTATTGACACCAGGGCAGCTGTAGGTCACCACTGAATGTCAGGTTGACCCCTTTTGGGGCCCTCTGTGGTGTTTTATTGATAAATTGTTACTTTTGAAAGAACCGCTGTTATTTCCATGCCCCTTACGGTGACTGGTGATCTGGAGAGAGGCTTCCAGTGGCGCCATCAGTCCCAGCCTGTCACAGGATATTTCCCTGAATGCACCCAGGAACTTAGACTTTTCGTGGCTGGCAACATAAGGGACATGCTGAGCTGAAGCAAATGAATCTCCATTCCAAACAGCATGGCTGCATTGTTTCCTTTGTGTTAAACTCCAAGCAGGTGGTGTTTTCTGATCACTTGCGTTCAGCTCATCTGCCATCAGGAGCAAGAGGGATCCAAGACAGGCCCTCTAGCTGGTGTGGTGAAATGATGATGAATAGAACAGGGCTGCAATGCTCTGATCAGGGGAACATTTAATTTGGAATCCATGGCAACGGAAGTGCATGAGATGGGGCTGGGTCCTGTCCTCTGGCGTGAAGAACTAATTCAACATCATCCAGCGATCCTTCAGCTTGGTTCTTGTTGCCATTGAGAAATGATGAATGAGAGCAGAGAATCAGTAGGAGAAGTGGCGAGATGTTGCCTCTGGGGAATAAAGTCGTTCTGCAGCAATTGGAAGTTGGGCTAAAACTGGGCTAAATGTTTGTCCTCCAGGCTTTCAAAGCATCGCATTGTAACCATTAGCATGACCCTCAGTTCCTCGATGTTATTGTGTGTTAACTATTTATCTCTCTCATAGACTGCATCTTTGAAGGCCCTCTGACTCCCACTTTGTTTCTCAATTACCCTGTCCAATGCTTGGGAGCTGTAGGTATAAACAGAATATGCCCAAACACAGATACACTTCCCTTTCACATTTGACTGAGAGGTTTCAGCGCTACCCAATCCTGGCACTGTACCATGCTCAATTATATCAGTAATTTTTAATGTCTGACTTTATGGTGAGCAGGTCAATAAATTGTAGGATGCTCTATTGCGGCTCTAATTGTATGTACATTAAATTAATAAGGTAGAGCTGACCACCTGTTGTTGGAACAGCTTTTACAAGTAACACTTTCCCTATTCTCTGGGGCTGGGCTGATAAACTCCTCTTTGGAATTATAGCCTCTGTCTCCTCCAGGGCTCTTATAAATACTTCAGGGACAAGCTTCACCATTTTAGGGCTAGATTGGAGATTAGGTGCACAACTACTTACAACTGGAATGAGACATTAGGGGAATTAGGTTTCAACTGGAAAGCCATTCAGGATGCACCAAGAGGGCAATTTTCAACACAGTAGTTTCCTGCAATAAAATTAATATTTACCAGCAACCTGTGGAGTGATATCAGTGACAATAAAAACAGTTAACTGCGACCATGTTTCTATTCATGGTGATTTCTGACTTGGCATCCACTTATTTGTAGAGTGCAAATTAATGGATGAGAGAGAAAAGTAGACTCAGTGGGGAGGAAAACAAAGTCTTGCTCATAGCTCTGTGATAAGACCGGAGCACAAAGCACCCTATGGTTAGGACACAAGTACTCTCTGGGCTTCTTACCGTCCCTGCAAAACCAAACATCTAATAATCTTGTGAACTTCATGCTCAATGATTTACTTGCATGGTTCCTAGAAGAAGACATTTAGGGATGCCGATGGAAAACATTTCAGGTCCTAACATCAATTGTAATACCTAAAAAGAAAACAAAAGCAGTGGATATAATTCTCTACATGCAATGCTAAGTTATTTTAGAGGAGAAATCTTTTGGTCACCCATGTGCATTCTCTGTGTTTTTAACGTGGGGGGAAAAGGCTCTTGGGTGAATGGGAGGTTATGAAAGAAAGAATTTCTCTCGATAACATGGAAGTTTATTTTAAGAATATAAGTAGAAGAAAAGAGAATGAATACATGTGTACCATTCTGCATCAATAGATACAGCTCAGAGGCTGGGAGGACCCAAAGTTAAAGAGCCTCTAAGTCAGGTAGAATCAGGAAACTTTCTTAAAAACCAGATTATTTTCAAGGCTATCCCCAGGGCAGAAGCACACGCTGGGGGAAGAAGGAGGCAATCAAGAATAAGGAAATTCTGAAAAGCAGAGATACTTGACGAATGGAGGTCAGTGAGCCTCCGGGGGCAGGAGCCCAAGGGCCACTGGAGAGAAAAGGCGAATGGAGATTAATGAAGCATACCTGCTGAGGAGGTCTTCACAGAGCTGGGTGCCACCACGGGAAACAGCTGTATGTTGGCACGCAGGTGACATTCTTCAAGATGATAATGACCGATAACATGTATGAAGTGTTTACATAGCAAGAAATACGTCTTAATGCCCCTCATGGCAAACCCATGAGGCAGGTACATCATTCATCCATTAATCCCATTTTATGGAAGAAAAAGTGTATCAACCCAGAGCAATTTCAGAACTTGCCTCAGAGACAGAGATAAGTGATAGTGGGGATTCTAATCCAAAAACCCTGCACTGATGCCCCATACCATTTCATCATGGCCCTGGTGCTGCTGGGGATCATTCTTCCAGCGGTTGGCATCATATGGACAGGAAGGGATCAGATCTCATTACAGTGAAATCAGCGTAAAGCTCAAGGCAATCCAGCCCCCACCCTCTGAAGGAAACAGCCTTCCCGGGGAGAAGAACATCTTCTTTATCCCAAATGTGCTACCATCTCTTCCACTAAGTTGCTGCTCTTCTTTCTTATGGTGGAGAAATTCTCATTTATTCTCAAGAACTGCTAGATTGGAAAATAAAGTGTGGTTCAAGTCAGTGCAAAAAAAAAAAAAAAAAAAATGCAGGGTGCAAGTCCAGCTAGAAATTCTTCTCAATATAGTAGCACTGAATCCCTCTCCAGATGTAGATATACGGAACCAGAAACCAGAAGTAACAATGAAATATCACAAAGTAATTTCTGGGGGAAAACGTGGACCCGGCTATAAAAGAGAACGGGATGTCCAGTGGGAAAAAGTTCTGAAAGGAGAGCCTTTCGGTTCTTTATGCCCTAAAGTGTGAACTACGAAATAATCAGTGGTCTGCTAGTCATTTCTCCTTTTAGGGAGAATATGAGACTTCTCTGCCACACCAAACGTTTTCTTACAAAGAGATAAGCATATTATTTGCTGGGTATATTCAGTCATGAATTTCTCCCTTTGAATACCAACAGCAACGAAGCTTTTGAGGGCTGTGTTCTCATTTTTATGTTTAGAATTCTGCTTTCCACTTTGATTTTCATGACTTTCAAAATAATCTACACCATTTGCTCCGGTCCCTCTTTATGATGTAGATCCCTGATATGGGTTCTGTCTTCCTCTGCTTGCCAAAACATGGAACCTGGAGGCAATCGAGACATCCTTGGTTGAATGGGTAAAATACACGGGTGCATCCAGACCCTGGGATTCTAGTCAGCCCTAAAAGGAAATGAGCTATAAACCGATGAAAAGATATGGAGGAAGAAAATTCACATTGCTGAGGGAAGAAGCTGATTTGAAAGACTACGGACTGTGTGATTGCAACTTTGTGGTGTTCTGGAATAGGCAGAACTGTGGACACAGGAAAAAGATTGGGGGTTGCCAGGGGTTGGGAGGGAGGTGGGGATGAACAGGCACAGCGTGGAGGATTTTTAGAGCATTGAAACTACTCCACAAGGGGCGCCTGGGTGGCTAAGTCATTAAGTGTCTGCCTTCGGCTCAGGTCGTAGTCCCAGGGTCCTGGGATCAAGTCCCGCATCGGGCTCCCTGCTCCGCGGGAAGCCTGCTTCTCCCTCTCCCTCTCCCCCTGCTTGTGTTCCCTCTCTTGCTGTGTCTCTCTCTGTCAAATAAATAAATAAAAATCTTTAAAAAAAAAAAGAAACTACTCCACAAGACACTTTACGATGAATACACGTCAGTATACGTGAAGTGTGATATACAATGTCTAATGGTCTATATGCCCCAGCCCATAGGATGTACGACATCAGAATGCACTGGGATGCCCACTATGGACTCTGGCTGATTATGATGTGTCAGTGGAGGTCCGTCAATGGGACACTGTGGGGGAGCAGGGAGCCTCCAGGAAATCTCTGTACCTTGTCTTCAATTTTGCTGTGAGCCTTAAACTGCTCTAAAAAAAAATATATATATATATATATATATATATATATATATTTTAATTTTTTTATTGTTATGTTAATCCCCATACATTACATCATTAGTTTTAGATATAGTGTTCCATGATTCATTGTTTGTGCATAACACCCAGTGCTCCATGCAGAACGTGCCCTCCTCAATACCCATCACCAGGCTAACCCATCCTCCCACCCCCCTCCCCTCTAGAACCCTCAGTTTGTTTTTCAGAGTCCATCGTCTCTCATGGTTCTTCTCCCCCTCCGATTTCCCCCCCTTCATTCTTCCCTTCCTGCTACATTCTTCTTCTTTTTTTCTTTCTTAACATATATTGCATTATTTGTTTCAGAGGTACAGATCTGAGATTCAACAGTCTTGCACAATTCACAGCACTTACCAGAACACATACCCTCCCCAGTGTCCATCACCCAGTCACCCCATCCCTCCCACCCCACCCCCCACTCCAGCAACCCTCAGTTTGTTTCCTGAGATTAAGAATTCCTCATATCAGTGAGGTCATATGATACATGTCTTTCTCTCTTTGACTTATTTCGCTCAGCATAATACCCTCCAGTTCCATCCACGTCGTTGCAAATGGCAAGATCTCATTCCTTTAGATGGCTGCATAATATTCCATTGTGTATATATACCACATCTTCTTTATCCATTCATCTGTTGATGGACATCTTGGCTCTTTCCACAGTTTGGCTATTGTGGACATTGCTGCTATAAACATCAGGGTGCATGTACCCTTTCGGGTCCCTACTTTTGTATCTTTGGGGTAAATACCCAGGAGTGCAATTGCTGGATCATATGGTAGCTCTATTTTCAACTTTTTGAGGAACGTCCATACTGTTTTCCAGAGTGGCTGCACCAGCTTGCATTCCCACCAACAGTGTAGGAGGGTTCCCCTTTCTCCGCATCCCCGCCAACATCTGTCATTTCCTGACTTGTTAATTTTAGCCATTCTCACTGGTGTGAGGTGGTATCTCATTGAGGTTTTGATTTGGATTTCCCTGATGCCGAGCGATATTGAACACTTTTTCACATGTCTGTTGGCCGTTTGGATGTCTTCTTTGGAAAAATGTCTGTTCATGTCTTCTGCCCATTTCTTGATTGGATTCTTTGTTCTTTGGGTGTTGAGTTTGATAAGTTCTTTATAGATTTTGGATACTAGCCCTTTATCTGATATGTCATTTGCAAATATCTTCTCCCATTCTGTCAGTTGTCTTTTGGTTTTGTTGACTGTTTCCTTTGCTTTGCAAAAGCTTTTTATCTTGATGAAGTCCCAATAGTTCATTTTTGCCCTTGCTTCCCTTGCCTTTGGCGATGTTTCTAGGAAGAAGTTGCTGCGGCTGAGGTTGAAGATGTTGCTGCCTGTGTTCTCCTTTAGGATTTTGATGGACTCCTGTCTCACATTGAGGTCTTTCAACCATTTGGAGTCTATTTTTGTGTGTGGTGTAAGGAAATGGTCCAGTTTCATTCTTCTGCATGTGGCTGTCCAATTTTCCCAACACCATTTGTTGAAGAGACTGTCTTTTTTCCATTGGACATTCTTTCCTGCTTTGTCAAATATTAGTTGACCATAGAGTTGAGGGTCCATTTCTGGGTTCTGTCTTCTGTTCCATTGAACTATGTGTCTGTTTTTGTGCCAGTACCATACTGTCTTGATGATGACAGCTTTGTAGTAGAGCTGGAAGTCCGGAATTGTGATGCCGCCAGCTTTGCTTTTCTTTTTCAACATTCCTCTGGCTATGCGGGGTCTTTTCTGGTCCCATACAAATTTTAGGATGATTTGTTCCATTTCTTTGAAAAAAGTGGATGGTATTTTGATGGGGATTGCACTGAATGTGTAGATTGCTCTAGGTAGCATTGACATCTTCACAATATTTGTTCTTCCAATCCATGAGCATGGAACGTTTTTCCATTTCTTTGTGTCTTCCTCAATTTCTTTCATGAGTATTTTATAGTTTTCTGAGTACAGATCCTTTGCCTCTTTGGTTAGATTTATTCCTAGGTATCTTATGCTTTTGGGTGTAATTGTAAATGGGATCGACTGCTTAATTTCTCTTTCTTCTGACTTGTTGTTGGTGTATAGGAATGCCACTGACTTCTGTGCATTGATTTTATATCCTGCCACTTTACTGAATTCCTGTATGAGTTCTAGCAGTTTTGGGGTGGAGTCTTTGGGATTTTCCACATAAAGTATCATATCATCTGCAAAGAGTGAGAGTTTGACTTCTTCTTTGCCGATTTGGATGCCTTTGATTTGTTTTTGTTGTCTGATTGCTGTGGCTAGGACTTCCAATACTATGTTGAATAGCAGTGGTGATAGTGGACATCCCTGCCGCGTTCCTGACCTTAGGGGGAAAGCTCTCAGTTTTTCCCCATTGAGAATGATATTCGCTGTAGGTTTTTCATAGATGGCTTTTATGATATTGAGGTATGTACCCTCTATGCCTATACTCTGAAGAGTTTTGATCAAGAAAGGATGCTGTACTTTGTCAAATGCTTTTTTGCATCTATAGAGAGGATCATATGATTCTTGTTCTTTCTTTTGTTAATGGATTGTATCACGTTGATTGATTTGCGGATGTTGAACCAACCTTGCAGCTCAGGGATAAATCCCACTTGGTCGTGGTGAATAATCCATTTAATGTACTGTTGGATCCTATTGGCTAGTATTTTGGTGAGAATTTTTGCATCCATGTTCATCAGGGATATTGGTCTGTAATTCTCCTTTCTGATGGGGTCTTTGTCTGGTTTTGGGATCAAGGTAATGCTGGCCTCATAAAATGAGTTTGGAAGTTTTCCTTCCATTTCTATTTTTTGGAACAGTTTCAGAAGGATAGGTATTAATTCTTCTTGTAATGTTTGGTAGAATTCCCCTGGGAAGCCATCTGGCCCTGGGCTTTTGTGTTTTGGGAGAGTTTTGATGACTGCTTCAATTTCCTTAGTGGTTATAGGTCTGTTCAGGTTTTCTATTTCTTCCTGCTTCAGTTTTGGTAGTTGATACATCTCTAGGAATGCATCCATTACTTCCAGGTTATCTAATTTGCTGGCATAGTGTTGCTCATAATATGTTCTTATAATTGTTTGTATTTCTTTGGTGTTGGTGTGATTTCTCCTCTTTCATTCATGATTTTGTTGATTTGGGTCATTTCTCTTTTCTTTTTGATAAGTCTGGCCAGGGGCTTATCAATCTTGTTAATTCTTTCAAAGAACCAGCTCCTAGTTTCGTTGATCTGTTCTACTGTTCTTTTGGTTTCTATTTCATTGATTTCTGCTCTGATCTTTATGATTTCTCTTCTCCTGCTGGGTTTAGGCTTTATTTGCTGTTCTTTCTCCAGCTCCTTTAGGTGTAGGGTTAGGTTGTGTACTTGAGACCTTTCTTGTTTCTTGAGAAAGGCTTGTATTGCTATATACTTTCCTCTTAGGACTGCCTTTGCTGTATCCCAAAGATTTTGAATAGTTGTGTTTTCATTTTTATTGGTTTCCATGAATTTTTGTAATTCTTCTTTAATTTCCTGATTGACCCATTCATTCTTCAGTAGGATGCTCTTTAGCCTCCATGTATTTGAGTTCTTTCCGACTTTCCTCTTGTGATTGAGTTCTAGTTTCAAAGCATTGTGGTCTGGAAATATGCAGGGGAGGATCCCAATCTTCTGGTACCGGTTGAGACCTGATTTATGACCTAGGATGTGATCGATTCTGGAGAATGTTCCATGGGCACTAGAGAAGAATGTGTATTCCATTGCTTTGGGATGGAATGTTCTGAATATGTCTGTGAAGTCCATTTGGTCCAGTGTGTCATTTAAAGTCTTTATTTCCTTGTTGATCTTTTGCTTAGACGATCTGTCCATTTCAGTGAGGGGGGTGTTAAAGTCCCCCACTATTATTGTATTGTTGTCGATGTGTTTCTTTGCTTTTGTTATTAATTGCCTTATATAATTGGCTGCTCCCATGTTAGGGGCATAGATATTTACAATTGTTAGATCTTCTTGTTGGATAGACCCTTTAAGTAGGATATAGTGTCCTTCCTCATCTCTTATTACAGTCTTTGGTTTAAAATCTAATTTGTCTGATATAAGGATTGCCACCCCAGCTTTCTTTTGGTGTCCATTAGCATGGTAAATGGTTTTCCACCCCCTCACTTTCAATCTGGGGGTGTCTTTGGGTCTAAAATGAGTCTCTTGCAGACAGCATATCGATGGGTCTTGTTTTTTAATCCAATCTGATAGCCTGTGTCTTTTGATTGGGGCATTTAGCCCATTTAATTTCAGGGTAACTATTGAAAGATAGGAATTTAGTGCCATTGTATTGCCTGTAAAGTGACTGTTACTGTATATTGTTTGTGTTCCTTTCTGGTCTATGTTGCTTTTACGCTCTGTCTTTGCTTAGAGGACCCCTTTCAAGATTTCTTGTAGGGCTGGTTTCGTGTTTGCAAATTCCTTTAGTTTTTGTTTGTCCTGGAAGCCTTTTATCTCTCCTTCAATTTTCAATGACAGCCTAGCTGGATATAGTATTCTTGGCTGCATATTTTTCTCATTTAGTGCTCTGAATATGTCCTGCCAGTCCTTTCTGGCCTGCCAGGTCTCTGTGGATAAGTCTGTTGCCAGTCTAATGTTTCTACCATTGTAGGTTACATATCTCTTCTCCGGAGCTGCTTTCAGGATTTTCTCTTTGTCTCTGAGACTCGTAAGTTTTACTATTAGATGTCGGGGTGTTGACCTATTTTTATTGATTTTGAGAGGGGTTCTCTGTGCTTCCTGGATTTTGATGCCTGTTTCCTTCCCCAAATTAGGGAAGTTCTGTGCTATAATTTGCTCCATTATACCTTCTGCCCCTCTCTGTCTTTCTTCTTCTTCTGGGATCCCAATTATTCTAATGTTGTTTCGTCTTATGGTATCGCTTATCTCTCAAATTCTGCCCTCATGATCCAGTAGTTGTTTATCTCTCTTTTTCTCAGGTTCTTTATTTTCCATCATTTGTTCTTCTATCTCACTGATTCTTTCTTCTGTCTCATTTATCCTAGCAGTTAGCGGCCCCATATTTGATTGCACCTCATTAATAGCCTTTTTGATTTCGACTTGGTTAGATTTTAGTTCTTTTACTTCTCCAGAAAGGGTTTCTCTAATAACTTCCATGCTTTTTTCAAGCCCAGCTAGTATCTTTAAAGTGATGATTCTGAACTCTAGTCTGACATCGTACTAATGTCCGTATTGAGTAGGTCCCTGGCAGTCGGTACTACCTCTTGTTCTTTTTGTTGAGGTGATTTTTTCCGTCTTGTCATTTTGTGCAGAGGAGAATAGATGAATGAGAGAACAAAATGCTAGCAGGGTAACAACATCCCCAGAAAATATACTCTAAACAAATCAGAAAAGACCTGAAGTAGTGGGAAAAGAAAGGGAAAGAGAGAAAAAAGAAAAAGAAAGAAAAAAAGAAAAAAGAAAAAGATAAAGATAAAGATAAAAACAAACAAAAGCAGAACAAAACAAAACAAAACAAAAACAGAATGTGGTCAAATATGATCAGGCTGTTTTATAGATCAGTGCCACACACTAGATTTTGGGTGTATTTTAGTCTGTTAAAAGAAAGTGCCTCCCAAAATTTTAAAGAAAGAAAAACTTATATATGTACAAAAATAAGGGTTGATATGATGAAGGGATGGAATATGACTGTAAAGATGGAAATTATAAAAAATTTTATAAAAGGATTTGATAAGTTGTTTGAAAAAAGAAAGAAGAGGATTTAAAAAAAAGAAAAGAAAGAAAAAAGGGAGAGAATGTGATCAGGCAGGGGAGTAGAAAAAAACCATACACTAGAGATTTAGAGTATATTTTGATCTGTTAGAAGAAACTATCTCAAAATTTTTAAGAGAGAACAACTTATATATATATGCCAAAAATACGGGTAACTACTATGAAGGGATAGAATATGACTTTAAAAATGAAAAATAAAAATGTTTTTTTTTTTAAAAAGGGATTGATAGGATGTTGGTTGAAAAAGGGAAAAAGAAAAATTGAAAAAAAAAAAAAGAAAAATGAAAAAAAGACAGTTTAAAAAAATAATTTACTTTGAAAGACTAAAGAATCATGGTAAAAAAGCCGTGAATTCTATGTGCAGTATTCCCCTAGCGCTGGAGTTCTGCCATTCTCATTGATCGGTAAACTTGGTCTTGGCTGGCTGTTCTCGCTGATCTTCTGGGGGAGGGGCCTGTTGCCGTGGTTCCCAAATGTCTTTGCCGGAGGCAGAATTGCCCCGCCCTTGCCGGGTCTGGACTAAGTAATCTGCTCGGGTTTGCTCTCCGGAGCTTTTGTTCCCTGTAAGCTTTCCGTACAGCTTTGGAGGCGGAGAGTGAAAATGGCGGCCTCCCAGTCTCCTCCCGGAGGAGCCGAGAACTCGGGGTCCCGCTCCTCAGCGAGCCCCCAGAGAGAAGCAGTCAGTCACTCCCGTCTCCCCGGTCCCTGGCCGCACTCTGCACTCACCCGGCCTGTGACCGTGCCTTTCTATCTGGCACCCGACCCCGTGTGGAGTCTCCAAACCCAGCAGATCCCTGCGGTGCGCTCCCGCACCTCTCCTCCCGGGGGAAGAAGGTGAGTCTCCCCGGATCTGCCGCTTGTTGGGTCCCTGCTGGAGGAGCAGTGGCCCGACTGTGCCGCGGATCACGGTTTATGGCAACCCCGAGCCGAGAGCCCGCGCCTGGGCTCCATCTCTGCAGCCGGCCTCCCCGCTCCGACACCCGGGAGCTCCGCCGCACTCAGGCACCCCCAGTCTCTTTGTGACCCCGAGGGTCCCGAGACCACACTGTCCCGCGGGGGTTCCGCCCCCCACTCAGCCACCAGAGTGACGTCCCTCAGCGGAGCAGACTTCTAAAAGTTCCGATTTTGTGCTCCGTGGCTCTATCACTTGCCAGAAGTGGCCGATGGAGGCCCCTCCCCCGCCATCTATCCTCCCGAATATCGCCTCGGATTCACTTCTCCGCACGTCCTACCTTCCAGAAACTGGTCGCTTTTCTGTTCAGAGAGTTGTTGCTATTCTTTTCTTCGATCTCCTGTTGAGTTTGTAGGTTTTCAGAATGGTTTGATCCCTATCCAGCTGAATTCCTGAGAGGAGACGAAATCTAGGTCTCCTACTCCTCCGCCATCTTGCTCCGCCCCCCAATATATATATATATTAATAAAAATATTCCAAAAGTTCTGGTCTTTGTTACGAGTAGAAACCAAATGGGGTGCCTGGGTGGCTCAGTCAGTTAAGAGTAGAAACCAAAAGAGGACGACTGACAATGTGTGAATTGTTCCCAAGGAGATAAACTGTAAGCTTTGAAGATGCTACTTTTGAAACTATTAAATAGTAAAGCCCCAGAAGTATACTAGCTTTAGAAATAGCAGACTCAAAATTTGAAATGAATCCACTAATAGAATCAAGGGGTCATATATGTAGAAAGTTTGACACTAAGCAAATGTTAAAGTGCTAAAAATGATGTGGTAAATTTGACATTTGTTCAAGAGGTAAGCTAATTTTAGATTCATAGACTCTCCCGACAGGAAGTAAATTTAAAAGTCATCCTAGTCAAGCACTCATCCTGTGCTTTTATTCCTACCATTATATTTGTAACACATAGCTGTCAAATTTGGTTTGAATGCGTCAGAAACCTAGAGATTCATTCCTCCTAAGGCAAATCTGTTTTTGGACATCTCTAACTTATGGCAAAGTTTTACTATTATTGAGGGGAGAATGTGTCTTGGTCCCCTTCTGTAGTAAAGACAGATTCCTCCAAATTATTCATTTCTGTCATTCCTTGCCCATAGCACTTCACGAGCATCACAACAAGGACGTCGAAGAGGACTATTTGATTGTAAGCCCCTTTAACCACTAATCTCAAATTTAAACTTTGACATTATTTCCAAGTGATATTACTATAAATTTTTTTGTAATTTGTTAATTCCTCATATAACACACACAACACACATTTTATTGCCAACATTTTCCACTGCTAAATTTTTAAATATACTGGGACACTCAAAATTAAAAGTGGTTCATGCCTTTCTAGCCTTTGGAGACCACTGCTTATATAAACATATGAATGATCGCTCCCCAGCATGTTCTCAAGAATGTGATAAATATGCACTTTATATAGATATGATTTAAATACATGAAAAATTACCTTTTTTGGTATTTCATGCCTAAAAATAATATTCATTTAATCATTTGGCACATTTTTAATTGATTTCCTGTTACAATTCCTATGTGAGGACATAGTTATGAACAGGACAAATTCCTATTCTTTCAGAATTTTGATTCTATCACTGAGCATCACAATATAAGCACATGAAATAAGTAAAATAACTAAATAACAAAATTTCAAATATTGATAAAATACATAAAGAAAATAAAAACAAAGGAATAATAACATATAGGGTTTATATATTCAAGAAGATTTTTCTGAAGAGGGGACTTTTAAATGGTCTGGAAAAGAGAGGGTTTCAGCCCTGCAGTGCCTCAAGTTAGAGACCTCCCCACAAAGCAAGGGAGCAAGGGCAAAGGTCCTGAGGCAGGACTCAGTTTGGTCCATTCAAGAAACTAGTATGTCTGTTGAATGTTAATCAAGGAAGACAGTATTAGGACATTAAGATGGAGAGGTGAGTAGATGGCCATTCTAAGGGCAATAAGAAAACATTGGGAAGGGGAAGGGGGTCGGATTGCATTGACTTCTCTAGATACCCTCTCAAATCTCCAATTTGTTTGAGATGTTAGTGTAATTCATGTGCTCTAGGGATAAAATAGACCTCACGTCCCCTTGACATGAATCTTTTTGTATGAAAGAGAATAAGTAGATTATACAGGGCCTGTGAGTAAGAGCAGGAAGACTAGTTAGGTGGCTCCCATGGAAGTTTAAGCCAAAGTTGATGGTGTGACTCGGATTAGGGTAGAAGCAACAGAGACTGAGAAGTGGGCCAATTGGTATATTTTAGAAACAAGAAGATTAATGTAGGGACAGAGGCTGAAGAATCAAGGATACACCTGCTTTTGGGGATGGAAATTTCTTGGAGAAGGATGATGCCATTCCCTGGAATGAGAAGGCCTGGGAGGGAAAGGAAGAAGCATGGTGGGGGCGTGTGGGGAAGGGTGGTGGGCAGGCAGTGGCTACATTTCAGACAAATATGATGCATTTTCCTGGAGGTATTCATGTATAGTTCATGCATTGTGAAGTCAGCTTAGTGGGATGTGACTAGGACCTTTTAAATCAATTCAATAGGATAGAGTAGGTAATACAAGATTTTACCGTATGTAATAAAGAGTAATTTTGTTTTGTGAACTTTTTTGTTCCATATATGTTTTGTTTCATATGTATTTTATGTTTCCTATGAATTCAAATGTGAATTCATGGTTACGTATGTAACGGATCACAATGTATAGCACGCTTCTTACTGTGGGTCACAGTCAAAGAAATCTGGAGAGCACTGACCTAGGAAGGCTTTAAAATAGCCGTGGAAAAGAGCAAAGCATGGCATCCCAGGGCCCCTTGTGCCTGAGAGGTAAGCCAGAGGAGTCAGCAGCCAGTCAAATGGGATGGAAACCGTGAGTCTGCAGTTGGGTTTGTGGCACGTGGCACGTGGCACGTATGTGGGCTGAAGGTAAGCCAGACCATCAGATGGGAGTAAAACCACCCAACACTGGTGAGCTGTCTTCCCAAATCAGAGTTTCCCTTAGGAAAGAGAGTGGGAAGAATGGGTTGTCCTATTAAAATATTGACTTATGCTTCATGTGTGTCTATACTGTGGTGTCAGCCTGCTTAAGATATTGTGATGGGACTTCTACTTTAAGCTTAGGAGGGAATCCCAAAGATAAGTTTTATAGGAAATTTTGTGAAAGACCTATGCACTTATTGAGTGTGAAAAGCCAAGTATGGGGTACTTAGTAAACACGCTGTTACTCCTTAAGCAAATGCAATATTCCAACAAGACGGGAGCACAGTGGGTGATTTAGAGGATATTGAGATGGTGTCAGAAGGCCAGAGACACAGTGTTAGTCCCCCCATGGAACTCAGAGCATAGTGGGATCTGTAACTACCGGGTCATTGTCTAAAGGGTCCTCTGATTTTGATATTGTGTTGGTGAAGGTGTTGGTGTCATCTTCTGTGATGACATCCTACCTATTATAGATGACAGAGACTGGCCCACTTAGTGTTCATGCCTGCTTCGTAAACCAGAGGTGACCACATGCAACTTTTCCAGTGATGGGGCTTTCGATGTCTGTAGACGTGATTCTCTGAATTTATCCAAACTTCTGGAGGTCCTCACCTTCCTGATATTTAAAAGGTAAAGAATTGGAGTCAATTTTGAGCTTGGATCTATGTTAGAATCCAGCGAGTGTGTGATCAATCTAGGCAGAAGATTATCTCCAAACTTCCAAGGCCTTTCTTCTTCTTCTTTTTTTTTATAATGATTATATCATTTATTTAAGTTCTCTCTCATCAACGACCTGATTAGAATGGCCAAATGACATAAAAACAAGCAGAAATAATCACTTCTTCCAATTTCCCCCTAATATTATATATAACATCTGATGTTTTGGTTCTCCCTCACCACCAAGGCCTTTCTTAATACACTAATAGTTATTTCATGAGAACTTTCTCTAGTGCTCATTTGATGAGTCGGTGCTAGCTAGATAAGTTAGATTCTAAATCAAATCTTTAGGATGAGAAGGTATGCTGGCTAGTTTGCAAATCCATCTGAATCATTCATCCAGGTAATGCTCAAATTATCAGTTAACCACTATTGTCGGACCAGGTTAATTTGGCTGTAACTTCTGCTTTGACACTTAAAAACAGGGATATTTATCTGAGGACTTCAATTCAGATACGGTTTTTTTCCCTAATGATTCAACTTTCCAATTGTAGTCCAAACAAAAAAGGACAATATCCAAGAAATCATGAAAGACGTCTCAGATGCCATATTGTGCCCAGCCCAGCCTTCCAGCACACTGAAATGTGAAATAATTTCTCAACTTAAATTGGTGTTACATGTTGTTTGTATATATAGACTAGCCCAGTGCTGAGCACAGAAAATAAGCAAACATTCAATAAAACATTGCTGAATGAATAAGTAAATAAATGAATGGTTAAAATAAAAAAAAAAAAAGTTCTAAGGTATCCATATATAACTTCCTACCTTATAGGAATGTAAATTTAAACGAAAACATTTTAAAAAATATATTTAATTTATTTATTTGACAGAAAGAGAGCCAGTGAGAGAGGGAACACAAGCAGGGGGAGTGGGAGAGGGAGAAGCAGACTCCCCACTGAGCAGAGAACCCGATGCGGGGCTCGATCCCAGGACCCTGGGATCATGACCTGAGCCTAAAGCAGACGCTTAACGACTGAGCCACCCAGGTGCCCCCTTAAAGAAAACATTTAATGGTATCTTTGGTTACTAAACTTTTGTAAATCCCAGTTTTCTCGTCAGTAAAGTGAGGATGAAATGATACATGCTCCACCATTCTCTTGCAATAAGCACACAGAATGTTTTTTATCTTTTCTATCATATATCCATATATTCATTTCCCACAATTAAGCTTCTAAGCATGCTACGCAGCAGGATTGCTATTTTTAAAGCACTTCTTCCCACTTAACCTTCAAAACGTCGCAGGCTTCACAATCTGTATAAACGGGGAAACTGAGGGATAGCTGTAATTCACACTCAGGACTTCTGACTCTGGACCTAGAATTGTCTCCATTACATTGCATTCCCATGGTGTTCTGTGAATCATGTTGACTTCTCCTCTGGCTACAAAATGCATATCAAATAGCAATGTGGTAGGAAAGTAAGAAGGATTTGGAATGCATTCATTCATTCAACAAAAACTGGGTCTGCTGTGTGAAATGCACTGTTCTAGATGCTGAGGATAAAGCAGGAGACAAGGCAATATCCCTGATCTTATGGATACTTCATTGAAGTAAGAGAGACATCTATTTATTCCTGTATGGTTGGCTTGTGGATATACATGCAGGCTAGGGGCACAGGCTTGTCAGGAGAGATGTCTCTGAGGATGCCATAATCCAGCACGAGCTGAAGGACATAAGGAAGCCAGCCATGCACATATCCAGGCCCAGAGGGAATGACCAGGGCCAAGGAGCTGGGAGGGCAGCAGGCCTGATGAGCGGCAGAGGCAGGAGCAGATCATGTGGCTGGAACTCTGAGCAAGTAGGAGAACACATGAACTGAAGCCAGGGCCAAACCAGGTGGGGTCTTGCACACCCTATAAAGAGCTTGGAACCTATCAAATATGAAGAATGTCCTTGGAGAGTTGAAGGAGGCATGCCATGCATGATCTAATCTTACATTTTGAAAATACGTTTTTGCTGATTGAAATAAACCCTTCTGATTTCCAAGTACCAAAAATGAAAGTGCAAAGCAACATTTCCATCATGAGCAACATTTCCATCATGCCCTGTTCACCGGGCACTTACCATGTGTTTGGCTCTAGCCTAAGCATTGTACACTGATTATCTAATTTAATCCTTGCAGAAACATTGTGATGTAGGAAGTATGTTTATCCTCCACACCTGCCTGGGTGATTAGTGGCCAAGGCAGGATTTGAACCTTGGGACTCCTTGATGCCAAGGTCAAATGTTGACAACTGTTCAAAATGCTTCATAGCTGATGAATAGCACCTGTGATCTCGCACACATCAATCAACAAAAGTAAATATCACAATATAGCTAAATGTATTTATGATAAGGAAATAACTTCGGTATTCAACAAGTGAAATGTATAAATTGGCTTCACTCCTGCTGAACCTCTGTGAAATCTTTCGCAACTTAATACAGCGCTGACAAGATACCAGAGTTAAAGACTTGGCACTTCTACGTGCAATCATCCCCATGATTTGTTCCCGCCACTAGTGTATCCTGGTCTATAGCATTTTTCTTCTGAGTATCAGGTCACCGATAAACAGAAATTATGTGCTCACCCGGTTACTCGTAGGTGGAGTGAGCACTGAATGTCTGCACGGTGGGGTGAGGGTGCAGAATGAGAACGAATGACCCAATCTCACGCTTGCCCTTGGAGCATCTCCAACTGAGCATGTAGCAGGTGGGTTCTGCCCGTGGCCTTGGTTAGGAAACCAAATCACGGTATTGCATCTCTCAGAATAGAGCGTGTATAAAGGATAATATAAGCGTGCATGCTGAGAGCTGAAGATAAATCAGTTCTGTCCGGACCTCTTATGAAATATGGAAGATTCTCACTGATAATAATCAGAGAATATGGAAATATGAGTGCTAATTATATGAAGCTGATACACGTGGTAAGGTTTAAAGAAAAACGTGGGCTCTCTTAATGCTAGCATCAAAAAAGAGTTACCCTGTAGTTTGATTGTTTTTTTTGTTTTTTGTTTTTTTTTCTCATTAAACTTTTGTTTTAATGGGTCTCAAAATTCTGTGACAGATTTTTGGTCAAGTTGTTTCCATTAAAAAGTACTGATTTTAAAAACTAATAACTTAAAACTGCCACACACACACAAAAAAAACAAATGGTCCACAAAACATTCTCCTTTCCTTCTGAAGGTTTTACGATGCATTGTTATCGTTAACCAGTCTTTTACTATTAAACTTAAATGGCCAATTGACACAAACAGTTCTGAGACCATTCTTTCACCACTGATTAAGACTGGGGTGGCAGGTATTGGGGATAATATTCATTTAGCCTTCTGAGCTTTCTGGGCAGACTTGGTGACCTTGCCAGCTCCAACTGCTTTCTTGTCCATTGCTTTGATGACACCCACAGCAACCGTCTGTCTCATGTCACGAACAGCAAAACGGCCCAGAGGAGGATAGTCAGAGAAGCTCTCAACACACATAGGCTTGCCAGGAACCATATCAACAATGGCAGCATCACCAGATTTCAAGAACTTGGGATCATCTTCCAGCTTTTTTCCAGAACGACGATCTATCTTCTTCTTCAGCTCAGCAAACTTGCAAGCAATGTGAGCTGTGTGACAATCCAGCACAGGTGCATATCCAGCACTGATTTGGCCTGGATGGTTCAGGATAATCACCTGAGCTGTGAAGCCAGCTGCTTCCACTGGTGGGTCATTTTTGCTGTCACCAGCCACATTGCCATGACGAACATCTTTGGCAGATATGTTCTTCACATTGAAGCCCACATTGTCCCCAGGAAGAGCCTCACTCAAAGCTTCATGGTGCATTTCAACAGACTTTACTTCAGTTGTAACATTGACTGGAGCAAAGGTGACCACCATGCCAGGTTTAAGAACACCAGTCTCGACTCGGCCCACAGGGACAGTACCAATACCACCAATTTTGTAGACGTCCTGGAGAGGCAGACGCAAGGGCTTGTCAGTTGGACGAGTTGGTGGCAGAATGCAATCCAGAGCTTCAAACAGTCTGGTTCCACTGGCATTCCCATCTTTACGGATGACTTTCCATCCCTTGAACCAAGGCATGTTAGCACTTGGCTCCAGCATGTTGTCACCGTTCCAACCAGAAATTGGCACAAATGCTACTGTGTTGGGGTTATAGCCAATTTTCTTAATGTAGGTGCTGACTTCCTTAACGATTTCCTCGTATCTCTTCTGGCTGTAGGGTGGCTCAGTGGAATCCATCTTGTTAACACCATCAATTAGTTGTTTTACACCCAGGGTGTAAGCCAGAAGGGCATGCTCATGGGTCTGCCCATTCTTGGAGATACCGACTTCAAATTCACCGACACCAGCAGCAACAATCAGGACAGCACAGTCAGCCTGAGATGTGCCTGTAATCATGTTTTTGATAAAGTCTCTGTGTCCTGGGGCATCAATGATGGTCACATAATACTTGCTGGTCTCGAATTTCCACAAGGAGATATCAATGGTGATATCACGTTCACGTTCAGCTTTCAGTTTATCCAAGACCCAGGCATACTTGAAGGAGCCCTTTCCCATCTCAGCAGCCTCCTTCTCAAATTTTTCGATAGTTCTTTTGTCGATCCCACCACATTTGTAGATCAGATGACCAGTAGTGGTAGACTTGCCCGAATCTACGTGTCCAATGACGACGATGTTGATGTGAGTCTTTTCCTTTCCCATTTTGGTTTAGGTTGAGCGGTGGTTTTCATGACACCTGTGTTCTGGCGGCAAACCCGTTGCGAAAAAGTGTAGTTTGATTGTTTTAAGTACATGAACCATGGGTAACTTCTCTATATGAATGTTCAACCTCACGAATTAAATATATTCTGGGATAAGAGATTTGTATAACTCTTCAGTGCGTTTAATGAGCACACGAGCCCAGGGGACTTGAGATTAGCAACCACAAATGGAGAAATGTTAATGGAAACTTAAATGAACTGGCTTTTGCCAAGGGCAGAGCGTTTCTTACTGTTCGCATTTGGTTGCCTGCCTTTGCTGCATTAACACCCACCTCCTGCCATCCTTAGACCTTTGGTGCAAATGAGTCTCTGTTACAGGTTCCTTCTCCAGAAGACGGGAACGATCAGTGAGGATGGTGAGTAAATATTACTACTGGTATCTTGAAAATCACTACTGCAAGTAGGGAGACACTCTGTTTTCAAACCTTGGCACAAAGGCAATAGGACAGTTCTGCAAAGTAGGTCTCAAGTTCAACGATCACATGACCCACACAACCACGTAGGCATGTGGGTGTTCAGCTCCCCCGAAGGCAACCGAGTCCATTATTTATAGGGTGATAGTCATCGTTCTAGGCAATCTAAAATAATTTCATTCCAAATGAGTATCTTCTTTACCATCTCAGGCATCAATGTGGCTATTCATCAAATTGTACTAAAAATCCAGGTAAGTTTCTGTACTAGTCCATTCAAATTTATTTTCAAGATACATCTACTTCAGTGCATTTTAAAGGGGAAACTTGTTAATGCATTTGCTAGCATACTGGAATTATTTTTGGAACACTTAGGGCCCATTTTCTGTCCATTAATCTATTGGATTCCTGGGGCTGCTGTGACAAATTACACGAATGGTGGCTTAAAACAACAGAAATTTATTGTTTCAAAGTTTTTGAGAGCAGCAGTCTGAGATCGGTCTGTCAGCAGGACGGGTCCTTCTGGAGCTCTGAGAAGCATCTGCTTCATGCTTCCCTCCTAGCTGCTGGTGCTGCCTTGAACCTCTGTGCCCAAGCTCGTAGCCCTTAGAAGCCAGTCTGCCCACCACTTCGGGGCCTTCCTATTTCCTTTCTTCTGTCCATGTCTCTCCTTTTCCTATAAGGACACTGGTCGTTGGATTCAGGACCCAACTGATTAATCCAGGATGACCTCATCTTGAGATCCTTAACTTAATTAAACCCGCAGAGACTCTTTTTCCAAATAAGGTCACATTCACAGTGCTTGGGGTTAGGACTTGGATGTATTTTTTTTTTTTTTTTTTTGAGGGACAACATTAAATGCACTACAATTTGGAGTGTAATACCAATGTAACTGATACATGGGCTTTAGGTGATTACCTTTCAACATCCTTTTCAAAAACATTAGGGAAAAAAAACTTGTATTGAAGTTTAGGGGATGAAACATCATTTTCATCAATGCACTAGAACTACTTATGACTTTTACATTAGGATAAAAGCACTTCCGAGTCTCATCAAATTGGTTTAGACATGGTCTTCAAGAAAAGTGTGTTATGTTCCATTTTGCTTTCTTGTTTTGCACATGGGTGTCTTTAAATTTGCTAGTAGAGGGACGCCTGGGTGGCTCAGTCTGAAATGTCTGACTTCGGCTCAGGTCATGATCCCAGGGTCCTGGGATGGAGCCCCACATCTGGCTCCCTGCTTGGCAGGGAGTTTTCTTGTCCCTCTGCCCCTCCCCCGATTCATGCTTTCTCACTCACTCTCTTTCTCTCTCATAAATAAATAAATAAATCTTAAAAAAAAATAAAACCATTTGCTTCTATATTAAAATAAATCTAATTTAAAAAATAACTTGTTCAGATATTCATGCAGATATAAATGATGAAGTTTTATCATAGTTTAATTTTGATCCTGAGTAAAATAATAATAATGATAATAATATGAAGAGGCTATCATATCTTGTGTTCTTCAGATGGAAGGTTTTCTAGAAAACTCAAGTTAATGAAACTTATAGACCTTTAATTAAATGTTTACTCTCTTCTTTATCCAGTTTTATATTGTTTGATTGTTTACATTTGTCTTTAGGAGTTATTTATTTGTGGGGGCAGAGCAAGATGGCGGAAGAGTAGGAGACCTGGATTTCGTTTCCTCTCAGGAATTCAGCCGGATAGGGATCAAACCATTCTGAACACCTACAAACTCAACAGGAGATCGAAGAAAAGAATAGCAACAACTCTCTGAACAGAAAAGCGACCACTTTCTGGAAGGTAGGTCGTGCGGAGAAGTGAATCCGAGGCGGTATTCGGAAGGATAGACGGCAGGGGAGGGGTCTCCTTCAGCCACTTCTGGCAAGTGATAGAGCCACGGAGCACAAAATCGGAACTTTTAGAAGTCTGCTCCGCTGAGGGACGTCGCTCCAGTGGCTAAGCAGGGGGTGGAACCCTCACGGGAGGTGTGGTCTCAGGACCCTCGGGGTCACAGAAAGACCGGGGGTGCCTGAGTGTGGCAGAGCTCCCAGGTATCGGAGCAGGGAAGCCGGCGGCAGAGACGGAGCCGAGGCGCGGGCTCTCAGCTCGGGGTTGCCATAAACCGTGATCCGCGGCACAGTCGGGCCTCTGCTCCTCCAGCAGGGACCCAACAAGCTGCAGGTCTGGGGAGACTCACCTTCCTGCCCTGGGAGGAGCAGCGCGGGAGCGCACCACAGGGATCTGCGGGGTTTGAGAATCCACACGGGGTTGGGTGCCAGAGATAGAAACGCGCGGTCACAGTCCGGGTGAGCACGGAGTGTGGCTGGAGACCGGGGAGACGGGAGTGATTGACTGATTTTCTCTGGGGGTGCACTGAGGAGTGGGCCCCGAGTTCTTGGCTCCTCTGGGCTGGAGATTGGGAGGCTGCCATTTTCACTCTCGGCCTCCAAAGCTGTACGGAAAGCTTGCAGGGAACAAAAGCTCCTGAGAGCGAACTCGAGCAGATTACTTAGCCCGGACCTGGCAAGGGTGGGGCAATTCCGCCTCCGGCAAAGACATTTGGGAACCACGGCAACAGGCCCCTCCCCCAGAAGATCAGCGAGAACAGCCAGCCAAGACCAAGTTTACCCATCAATGAGAACGGCAGAACTCCAGCGCTACGGGAATACTGCACATAGAATGAGTGGCTTTTTCCACATGATTGTTTAGTCTTTCAAAGTTAATTTTTTTAACTGTTTTTTTTTTTAATTTTTCATTTTCCCTTTTTCAACCAACATCTTATCAATCCCTTTTTTAAAAAACATTTTTATTTTTCATTTTTAAAGTCATATTCTATCCCTTCATAATAGTTACCCTTATTTTTAGCATATATATATAAATTGTTCTCTCTTTAAAATTTTGAGATACAGTTTCTTCTAACAGATCAAAATATACCCTAAATCTCTAGTGTATGGCTTTGTTCTAGTCTCCTGCCTGATCATATTCTCTCCCTTTTTTTTGTTTTTTTTTTTAAATCTTCTTCTTTCTTTTTTCAAACAACTTCTTATCTTATCAATTCCATTTATAAACTCTTATAATTTTCATCTTTACAGTCATATTCCATCCTTTCATTGTATTAACCCTTATTTTTGTACATATATAAGGTTTTCTTTCTTTAAAATTTTGGAGGCACTTTCTTCTAACAGACCAAAATACACCCAAAATCTAGTGTGTGGCACTGATCTATGCACCAGCCTGATCATATTTGATCATATTCTGTTTTTTTTTTTTTTGTTTTCTGTTCTGTTTTTGTTTGTTTTTATCTTTTCCTTTTTCTTTTTTTTTCCTTTTCTTTTCTCTTTCTTTCCCTTTCTTTTCCCCCAGTTTCAGGTCTTTTCTGATTTGTTTAGAGTATATTTTCTGGGGACGTTTTTACCCTGTTAGCATTTTGTTCTCTCATTCATCTATTCTCCTCTGGACAAAATGACAAGACGGAAAAAAAAAAAAAAAAAACCCTCAACAAAAAGAACAAGAGGCAGTACTGACTGCCACGGACTTACTCAATACAGACATTAGTACGATGTCGGAACTAGAGTTCAAAATGATGATTTTAAAGATACTAGCTGGGCTTGAAAAAAGCATGGAAGTTATTAGAGAAAACCTTTCTGGAGAAATAAAAGAACTAAAATCTAACCAAGTCGAAATCAAAAAGGCTATTAATAGGTGCAATAAAAAATTAAATTAAATTAAAAAAATTCATGGAAACAAATGAAAATGAAAACACAACTGTTCAAAATCTTTGGGATACAGCAAAGGCAGTCCTAAGAGGAAAGTATATAGCAATACAAGCCTTTCTTAAGAAACAAGAAAGGTCTCAAGTACACGACCTAGCCCTACACCTAAAGGAGCTGGAGAAAGAACAGCAAATAAAGCCTAAACCCAGCAGGAGAAGAGAAATCATAAAGATCAGAGCAGAAATCAATGAAATAGAAACCAAAAGAACAGTAGAGCAGATCAACGAAACTAGGAGCTGGTTCTTTGAAAGAATTAACAAGATTGATAAACCCCTGGCCAGACTTATCAAAAAGAAAAGAGAAATGACCCAAATCAACAAAATCGTGAATGAAAGAGGAGTGATCACAACCAACACCAAAGAAATACAAACAATTATAAGAACATATTATGAGCAACTCTATGCCAGCAAATTAGATAACCTGGAAGAAATGGATGCATTCCTAGAGATGTATCAATTACCAAAACTGAACCAGGAAGAAATAGAAAACCTGAAGAGACCTATAACCACTAAGGAAATTGAAGCAGTCATCAAAAATCTCCCAAAAAACAAGAGCCCAGGGCCAGATGGCTTCCCAGGGGAATTCTACCAAACATTTCAAGAAGAATGAATACCTATTCTTCTGAAACTGTTCCAAAAAATAGAAATGGAAGGAAAACTTCCAAACTCATTTTATGAGGCCACCATTACCTTGATCCCAAAACAGACAAAGACCTCATCAAAAAGGAGAATTACAGACCAATATCCCTGATGAACATGGATGCAAAAATTCTCACCAAAATACTAGCCAATAGGATCCAACAGTACATTAAAAGGATTATTCACCATGACCAAGTGGGAATCATCCCTGGGCTGCAAGGTTGGTTCAACATGCGCAAATCAATCAATGTGATACAATACATTAACAAAAGAAAGAACAAGAATCATATGATCCTGTCAATAGATGCAGAAAAAGCATTTGACAAAGTAGAGCTTCCTTTCTTGATCACAACTCTTCAGAGTATAGAGATAGAGGGTACATACCTCAATATCATAAAAGCCATCTATGAAAACCCACAGCAAATATCATTCTCAATGGGGAAAAACTGAGAGCTTTCCCCCTAAGGTCAGGAATGTGGCAGGGATGTCCACTATCACCAGTGCTATTCAACACAGTATTAGAAGTCCTAGCCACAGCAATCAGACAACAAAAAGAAATAAAAGGCATCCAAATCAGCAAAGAAGAAGTCAAACTCTCACTCTTTGCAGATGATATGATACTTCGTGTGGAAAACCCAAAGACTCCACCCCAAAACTGCTAGAACTCCTACAGGAATTCAGTAAAGTGGAAGGATATAAAATCAGTGCACAGAAATCAGTGACATTCCTATACACCAACAACAAGACAGAAGAAAGAGAAATTAAGGAGTCGATCCCATTTACAATTGCACCCAAAACCATAAGATACCTAGGAATAAATCTAACCAAAGAGGCAAAGGATCTGTACTCAGAAAACTATAAAATACTCATGAAAGAAATTGAGGAAGACACAAAGAAATGGAAAAACGTTCCATGCTCATGGATTGGAAGAACAAATATTGTGAAGATGTCAATGCTACCTAGAGCAATCTACACATTCAATGCAATCCCCATCAAAATACCATCCACTTTTTTCAAACAAATGGAACAAATCATCCTAATATTTGTATGGAACCAGAAAAGACCTCGAATAGCCAGAGGGATGTTGAAAAAGAAAAGCAAAGCTGGCGGCATCACAATTCCGGACTTCCAGCTCTACTACAAAGCTGTCATCATCAAGACAGTATGGTACTGGCACAAAAACAGACACATAGATCAATGGAACAGAATAGAGAGCCCAGAAATGGACCCTCAACTCTATGGTTAACTAATCGACAAAGCAGGAAAGAATGTCCAATGGAAAAAAGACAGTGTCTTCAACAAATGGTTTTGGGAAAATTGGACAGCCACATGCAGAAGAATGAAACTGGACCATTTCCTTACACCACACACAAAAATAGACTCCAAATGGTTGAAAGACCTAAATGTGAGACAGGAGTCCATCAAAATCCTAAAGGAGAACACAGGCAACAACCTCTTCGACCTCAGCTGCAGCAACTTCTTCCTAGAAACATCACCAAAGGCAAGGGACGCAAGGGCAAAAATGAACTACTGGGACCTCATCAAGATAAAAAGCTTTTGCACAGCAAAAGAAACAGTCAACAAAACCAAAAGACAACCGACAGAATGGGAGAAGATATTTGCAAATGACATATCAGATAAAGGGCTAGTATCCAAAATGTATAAAGAACTTATCAAACTCAAACCCAAAGAACAAAGAATCCAATCAAGAAATGGGCAGAAGACATGAACAGACGTTTTTCCAAAGAAGACATCCAATTGGCCAACAGCCACATGAATAAGTGCTCAACATCATTCGGCATCAGGGAAATCCAAATCAAAACCTCAATGAGATATCACCTCACACCAGTCAGAATGGCTAAAATTAACAAGTCTGGAAATGACAGATGTCGGTGGGGATGCAGAGGAAGGGCAACCCTCCTACACTGTTGGTGGGAATGCAAGCTGGTGCAGCCATTCTGGAAAACAGTATGGAGGTTCTTCAAAAAGTTGAAAATAGAGCTACCATATGATCCAGCAATTGCACTACTGGGTATTTACCCCAAAGATAAAAATGTAAGGATCCGAAAGGGTACGTGCACCCTGATGTTTATAGCAGCAATGTCCACAATAGCCAAACTGTGGAAAGAGCCAAGATGTCCATCAACAGATGAATGGATAAAGAAGAGTGGTATATATATATATATATATATATATATATATATATATATATACACACACACACACACACACACACACACACACACAATGGAATATTATGCAGCCATGAAAAGGAATGAGATCTTGCCATTTACAATGACGTGGATGGAACTGTAGGGTATTATGCTGAGCGAAATAAGTCAATCAGAGAAAGACATGTATCATATGACCTCACTGATATGAGGAATTCTTTTTTTTTTTTTTTTAAAGATTTTATCTATTTATTTGACAGAGAGAGATACAGTGAGAGAGGGAACACAAGCAGGGGGAGAGGGAGAGGGAGAAGCAGGCTTCCTGCCTGCAGGGAGCCCGATGTGGGGCTCGATCCCAGGACCCTGGGACCACGACCTGAGCCGAAGGCATATGCTTAACGACTGAGCCACCTGGGTGCCCCTGATATGAGGAATTCTTAATCTCAGGAAACAAACTGAGGGTTGCTGGAGTGTTGGGGGCTGAGAGGGATGGGGTGGCTGGGTGATAGACTTTGGGGAGGGTATGTGCTATGGTGAGCGCTGTGAATTGTGCAAGACTGTTGAATCACAGATCTGTACCTCTGAAGTAAATAATACATTATATGTTAAAAAAAAAAAAAAGAAGAAGAAGATAGCAGGAAGGGAGGAATGAAGGGGGGTAAATCGGACAGGGTGATGAACCATGAGAGACTATGGACTCTGAAAAACAAACTGAGGGTTGTAGAGGGGAGGGGGTGGGAGGATGGGTTAGCCTGGTGATAGGTATTAAAGAAGGCACGTTCTGCATGGAGCACTGGGTGTTATACGCAAACAATGAATCATGGAACACTACATCAAAAACTAATGATGTAATGTATGGTGATTAACATAACATTAAAAAAAAAGATTTATTTGCTCTTAGTGACAGGAAAAAGAAACCCAATATGTAGCCCGACAAGAACTATTATCCTTGAAATCATGAGACAGTCTGTTTATATCACAGTGATTCAGAAGTATTTTGTAGCCGTTATTGTGATTGAGATTGAGAATTCAGTGGTGAATCTGGCACTAAAGAGTTTCCTCAAGAAACTCAGTACCGTGAAGTCGCAATCAGGCAAGTAAATAAGACTCCAGGAGGATGGGAAGAGAAACTAAGCAGGATTGGGTGGTCCAAGGATTATTTCAGGGGAGTCTTTGTCTCTAGACCGAGAGGTAAAAGTTCTGATGCGATTATTATTTCTTAAAAATCACTGACATGATAACCTAAGCAAATGTCTTTTTAACCTTTAATATACTCACAGATAAGGCAATTAGCTTGGGCACTTAATTGTACAAAATTCTCAGGGGTCTAAGAACAGAAATGTCAGATTTCACATGTAAATCAGAGCCCAGTAGGAGAGTTAAGATTTGGCATACTGAATTCTTGGTGAGTTGATGTTTCTCTAATCCTTGATTTCTTTTTCCTCGCTTAATTACTTCTTGGTAACATCTAACATTTTATTTCAAGAAGGATGATGCTTTAAAAAGACTGTCTCCCCAGAACATGATCTGAGGTTTTAAGAAATCACATTAATTTCCCTACATCAGATTGCTTATGAACAGCCTCTTCTCCATTTTTCTGTTTCTTTATTTATAATAACCTTACTTCTACAATGTAGTCATTTTACTGTGGAAAATTTAATCCACATCATATTTGAGTATAATCTCTCCCTGATGAGCTTGATAATAGGTATCTGTTATTTGTATTTAAAATAATTGCTTCAGGGTCACCCAGGTGGCTCAGTCGTTAAACGTCTGCCTTCAGCTCAGGTCATGATCCCGGGGTGCCGGGATCGAGCCCCGCATCGGGCTCCCTGCTCAGTGGGAAGACTGCTTCTCCCTCCCCCACTCCCCCTGCTTGTGTTCCCTCTCTTGCTGTGTCTCTCTGTCAAATAAATAAATAAAATCTTTAAAATAAAATAAAATAAAATAATTGCTTCATACAATCTCTTTTCCTAAGAAATTTGAAAGTTAATCCTTTGACGGCGTCCATAAATATTTCTCTCGTAATTCCATAATTCTAAAGGGATTAATGTATTTTATTTAATGGGCCTGGGCATGTCCATTGGACCAGGGCAGATGATTGATCACTTGGTCTTCCTCTTATCCATGGAAAAGGCAGAGCCAATCTGATTGGTAACATCCTGACACCCATTAAGACTTGCCCTGTTGGCGCTCACGGATGTTGGGCCTCAGTGGCAGAGAACCCCGCTTCCTCTCGCACCTGCCAAAGCTCGGAGTGTCGTTGGTTCCTGTCAGCCAAACATCCAGCACTGCCCCCCTCTCCTTATCTCCCTCCCTCCCTCTCCTCCATACTCCCCCACTCCCACCTCCAGCTTCTTTGCCTAAAAGCAAGAAATCAAGGCAGTCTTTGCTGCAGGTTGTTCTCTTGTTAAGGTCAGAAGAAGTAAAAATTCCAAGTTTGGCTTCAGGCCGAAGCTGTGTTCCACCTGTCAGTTTTCTCCCCAGACAGAATCTGCACTGAGATGTATTGAGTGACTTTATATCTTACGTAGTTTCAGGGCTGTGAATATATACTTTTTTGTGATGGAACTCAGGAAGGGAGAACGGGGAAGACTTAGGCCCTTGAGGTCCAATGCAATGTGATAAAAGAAGTATATTCATTAATTTGGGAGAGAACTACACAATCAATTAAAAAAAAAAAAAAAAGAATGTTTCTTCTGTGCCAACCCCTTGCTGTGCATATCAGAGTTAATGAGATTATCAAAGCATAATCCAGAAGCTGAGGTTTTTTAATCCCAGGCATTCACCTGCGGAACAACAGAAACACATGCCAGCGAATGCGGAGCCCGAGTTCAGGGAGTTTCTCACCAAAGGAATTTCTGCTGAACCTTGGAGAAAATGGTCTCAAGTAAGAGGACAATTGGGTTGGGGAAACTGGCTTGACTTTCATTTAAAATGCAAATCTAGCCTCCTTCAAAAGAAAGTTTGGCTGGTCTTGAAATATTAAGTATATAAGATATGATTACAAAAAGACATACGTGAAATATTAACATTTTTTAACTGGCTGATATTTAATTGACTCCTTGGGGAAAATGCCTTAAGTTAATGTTAAGAAATCAACTCTTCTATACTTGCATGCATCCAAAGTCTTCAATTAAACACCACTGATTAATCATGAACTAGTTAAAACTTAGTTTATTCTAGAAATGTAATCTACAGAGTGGTCTTTGAGAATGTTCCTTCTGCTGTGATATTTCTAAGAAATTTAACGATGGGGAAATCTTTTTTTTTTTTTTTTTAAGAGAGAGACAGTGCAAGAATTGGGGAGGGGGGAGGTGCAGAGGGAGAGAGAGAATCTTAAGCAGGCTCCTCACCCAACGAAGGGCCAACGCAGGGCTCGATCTCACAACCCGAGATCATGATCTGAGCCGAAACCAAGAGTTGGATGCTTAACTGACTGAGCCACCCAGGTGCCCCTGGATGGGGAAATCTTGTCATCTCGAGTTTTGTCTACTGAAAAGCAGATATAAAATTGCAATCTCAGTTTCTGGATGATTGCATGATACAGTGAGTCTGTCCCTGACACATCAGTTATTAATATTGGGAAAATACATATTTCATTCTTTTATAAAAAGTAATCATTGTGGATCAAGTGGTACAAAAAAAAAAAGGGCTACCCCTTGTGAGTCATAAGAAATCATGTGATAACTAAAAGTAAGCTGTAAGAGCCCCACCTGAATTGATATAAGGTCGGGTCAGACACCTCGCTTGCTTGTGGGTCAGATGGCTTCTTTTGAAGAGTGTTGGGAGGCACAGGGGAATTGAGAAAGCATGCAAGTTACTATACTTTTCAGGGATAAATTAACTTTGCCAAATGTTTTTGTGCAACAGCAACTGTTCCTCATTCTTTCTCTTACTAAGTACAATTTGTCTATGATTCCACAGGTTATCCCTTTCTGACGGTGGCTGTGAACTTTGGCTATGCGTTAGAATCCCACAGAGAGGCTTTAACTGGAATGCTCAGGCCGCACCCTGGACCAGGTAAATCAGAATCTCTGCCTATGTGAACAAAATATCGGTCCTTTTTAGAGCTCCCCGATGAATCCCAAGGGCATCCACATCTGAAAACCACCCTTTTGAGAGTATGAGGAGTCCCTCAATGAATAGTTATTTAGAATGGGAGTTCTCAGCCCTGTGTCCAAGGGTTTTTTAAAAGATGGTTTTGCATCTTATTCTTAAAATAGCACACATATGTGGGATAACTTTTAACAATAAATGTAAACCAGTCTTCCTCTTAGACAGGAGTTTAAAAGAGGTCGCTTCCTCTGAATCTGAGACAAAGATTTTCTGTATCTTCCGAGAGGCAAAGCTACCTGCTCACCTACCTATTTTTGGTTGTAATGACACTTGGAGATGTCCACGAGGAAGTCTTGGTACACAGATCATGAGTGGTTTGTGCAATCCTGGCCTCTGTCCTTCACCCTCCAAGTGTGTGTGGACGAGCCATTGAAATGCTGTCAGTCTCGCACCTCGGTGGCTGTCGGTTAAGCATCCAACTCTTGATTTGGGCTCAGGTCATGATCTCAGGGTCGTTGGGATCAAGCCCCGCCTGGGGCTCTGTGTTCAGCATGGAGTCTGCTTGAGATTCTCCCTCTGCTTCTGCCCCTCCCCACTCACACTCTCTCTCTAAAAAAAACAAAACAAGGGGCGCCTGGGTGGCTCAGTCGTTAAGCGTCTGCCTTCGGCTCAGGTCATGATTCCAGGGTCCTGGGATCGAGCCCCGCATCAAGCTCCCTGCTCTGCGGGAAGCCTGCTTCTCCCTCTCCCACTCCCCCTGCTGTGTTCCTGCTCTCGCTATCTCTCTCTCTGTCAAATAAATAAATAAAATCTTAAAAAACAAAACAAAAAAAAAAAAACAAAAAATATTCTCAGTTTCAGTCCTCCTTTGGAAAGTAATTGGATTGCAATAAATGGTATGTGACTATTACCTTACAGCTTTGATTCTGTCTCCTTAGGGGATGCTTACATCTTCTCAAAGGTTAGATGCAGAGCCTTGTTCAAAAGCAAATCTTTTTAATATTTTTAGTTTAAATAATTCATAAAATTCAGTCAGACAGAATGTCCTTTGATTCTCCCCCCCCTTTTTTTTCTCTTGCCTATCTTATTTTATAAAAATCACATTGTCTATTCCCCAAAGTTTGAGGTGTGTTGGTTTCTATACTTCAGACAACTTGGCTGGCTATCCATCTCTTGTTACCCTTCTGCTGTGCTTTGCCAACTTGATCAGCATTTCCTCTTGCTCTCAGCAAAATCACTGAAGTATTTTATGGTGGCTCCTTTCAATGTGGCAGTTTGTGCATCTAGTCAAACGATGAAATAAGATCATCTTCAAACTGACAATAAACAAAAAATGAAATGCTATGTACTCAAACTGAACATATATAGCACACGTATTAAAAGTTTACACCATAGATTTGGATCAATCTAGGACAGCACTATCAAATTCTCAATCTCTGCTTATATTTTTAATTCAATAATTTATTTGTTTAGTGCATATTGTGAACCTGGAACTAAAAGAGTACAGTTCTTAAAATTCTCGGGTGCTTACAGACTAAAGGAGAGGTAAAGAATGAAGACAGATAAAGGACAAGTAATTATTCAATTGCAATTGTAACAAATGATAATGGGGACCTATCTTAGAGTCTGGTAAAACTCTCTAAAAGAAGGACCTAAACCAATGTAGCACAAAAATTTCTCTGCGGAAATTATATTTAAATTTCAGAGTGTGGTAATTACTCTTAAACACACACACACACACACCGATGTGTTTCATTGTTTCTTTTTTTTAAATTTAAATTCAATTAGCCAACATACAGTAGTACATCATTAGTCTCAGATGTCGTGTTCAATAATTTATCAGTTGTGTAAAACGCCCATTGCTCATCACATCACGCGCCCCCCTTAATGACCATCACCCAATTTGTTTCATTGTTTCTAAATTCAAACGTATATTGAGTTTCTACCATGTTCTTTCAAGTGTGAGAGGCTCTGTGAGGGATATGAAAATAGCCCTGTATGTAAGGAACTTATCTAATCAGAAAAGAAATTCTCTCTGAGACATATATCATTTCAAGAGAGTCTATTCCTAAGTGTCAAATAGTACAGACAAGAGGTATAGTACTTTCCAGAGGAACATGGCCTAACATATATGCTGCTGGTCATTACCCTACAGTAGTGAACAGAAGAGTGAGTAGCTGCGCAGAATCAGCTGGGTTTTCATTTCTGGTCAGAATGGAGAAAAGATTACAAATAGTAGTAAAAGCTGGAATAAAACTTTGTATTGGAATCAGCTACAGAGAGGAAATATTTCACAGAGGTTACTGATTGAAGCAGTTACATTGTGAAATTTTATGGGCCTAATAATAAGTATCAATTTCTGCCTGTCTATTTCAGGGAGAAATTAACACATCCTTACTGTGTGCTAAAACCATCATCTTGCAGGTTGTCTGACACCACAGTAAAAACATCAATGGGGAGGGAGCTTAGGTGGCAAATAGATGGGATGTAGCTTTTCTAAGCAACCTATTTGTTGGCCTCTTTTTGGAGAACACATTAATAAATTGATGTGTAAAAGGTGAAAATATGCACCCAAAATAGCAAATGTTTGTTGAAATAGCACAATGAATACTTGTTGAAATGCCGGGTTTGCCCTTCACCGAAAGTAGCATTTAGAAATACAAAGCTTTGAATAAATCTTGCATGTCTTGATTTTCATAAAATAGTTAACAAGCCTCAAGTGAGGGTGCAGATGTGTGTGGGAAGGGGCAGAAGTGTGAGAAGAGGCTATTGAGAGAAGCCGTATATAACTCAGATGACCAGAGATGCAAAAGCCTTTCAATATGAACCTGCTGTTTACAGTTCTATTTGGCAGAAGTAATTATCTTTACTTAGGGTAATAGATAATGTTAAGTCCGAGAGGAATTAAATTGTCCTTATGATAATAAACCTACTTACTCTTCTTACTCCAACATAACAAATCCAGTAGAGCAAGTAGAGGATTTCCATTGCTCTCTATGGTGTAAGCATATGACCTTGCTTCAATTACATTGATACACGAGAAGAAACTCATCAGAGTCTTACAGGCTCCTGTTTTCACAATTAATCTTGTTTTCTATATCTGTGTCCATATATGTTAACCTCCTTCCTATTGTAATCATGAGCTGTCCATGCCTGGATTATAAAGCCTGTGTGTAGGAAGCCATCCATTCTCACTGATTCAGGATGCTTTTCTTCCAAAATTTTGCCCTCATTTCCTAAGTCATGATAATCCCACTTTAATTTATCCTTTCCACCATCATAGAAATAGGTGGTAATATCTCATACTTAATTTTTCTTTCATTCTCCATTGACCCCCACAGCACACTGCCAGCAAATGCCCATTTTTCTGTAACATTTCAGAGCTAAATTCTCCAAAGAAATTTTCTGTCTTCACTGTCTCCACATTCTTTCCTTTTTTTTTCTTTTGAGTTCACTCTACTCAGGCTTCTGTCTCTACCATTCCATTGAAATGGCTCTTGTCAAGGTTTCCAGTGAGTTCTAGATTCTCCAACCCATGGTCAACATTCATGCTTATCATACTCATCTACAATATCATACTCATCTCGCAGCTCTAGTAGCATCTGACACAACTGGTTTGTGAGGTCGCAGCCCAGTGGCTCAGCCCCACTAAGAGACAGAGAAATAACCATAAGATTATGAAATTCATCCCCTGCGCCACAACTTATTTTGAATTCTTGGTCAGGCAATTTGCACATCTCCATTTCTTTGGTGTGGGTTACTGGAAAATTACTGTGTTCCTTTGGTGGTGTTGTTTTCCTTGATTTTTCATGTTTCTTGAAGTCTCGTTCATGCTGCTTTCTTCACGTGTGAAGAACCAGTCACTTCCTCTAGTCCTTACTGACTGGTTTTGGGTGAGACACACTTTGAACAGCCAGCCAAGTTGGGGATTCTGAGGCTCTCTCAGACTTCTTCTATGGATTTCTCCACTCCATGCTTCTTGTGTCCTTTTGTGTGTGTGGAAGGTGGAGTGCAGGGTAATCCTTAAGAATCTCTCCCAATCCCTGCAAAGCCAGGCCGGGGGCTAAGTACCTCCATTTTGTTTTCTGTAGAGAGGTGCCTTGAAATGTTCAAGTTCATGTGCCCATCACCCCTGGTTCTACAGATTCGAGCCAGCCTTCTGTGCATGTTTATGAGCTGTCAGCAAATGCTCACACTGGCCACGTGCAGTGGCACGGGCAGGGAGCCAGCCACCAAAGCCAAGGGGGTGAGGTGTGTGGAGCATCAGGGCCACCTGTGGGACATTTGTGGGGGTGTGTGGTGAGGCATCACAGTGGCTCCAAGGCACGCCCCCAGATGGCATCCACAAAGTGGTTAGAAGGATCCATGGCCCCTTCTTGATTTCTGAGCCCTGGCTCCCATCTCTTGCCCCTGTTCCCAGCTCTTGCCCCCCTCCTTGCCACCTCAGTATTCTGGGTGAGGCAAGAAAGAAATTCCCTTTGAGGGCAGCATCTTGCATAGCTGGGGAAGTTGACTACTTGTTCATTATGCTCCCATTCTTCCCTGTGGGAGAAATCATGGACTGACGGGTTCTCTCATGGAACTGAGCTGAGCTACATAGGGGAGAGGTTGTCTTGGATAAAGTGATGCTTTTTACCCTCTTCAGTGTGTGCATTTTGGGAATTTTTTCTCCAGTGGTGTGCTGGAACTTATCTGCTATACTCCCAGATCCCCCACCAAAGTGCTCTTTTCTGTGGGTGGCTGTCAAAATTGATGTTACTATAAGGAGACAATGGTAAAAACCTATTCTGCCATCTTGCTCATAATTCCCACTTTTTTTTTTTTTAAGATTCTTATTTATTCATTTTACAGAGAGAGAAAGAGCACAAGCAGGGGAAGCAGCAGAGGGAGAGGGAGAAGCAGACTCCCTGCTGAGTAGGGGGCCCAACGTGGGCTCAATCCCAGGACCCTGGGACCATGACCTGAGCTGAAGGCAGATGCTTAACTGATTGAGCCACCCAGGCGCCCATAACTCCCACTTTAAGTGTGAGCTGTGCCAGTGACTTCTTCTTAAAGAACACAGAGTGCAAAGAGGGGTAGAAAGATCATTTTGCTATGGAGAAACCTAACAAAGCCTCCTTCCACTAGGTTAGCAAGGACAACACCAGCAGTAATAAATCATGTCCCTAGTGTGTACCCTTGATACGGTATGATGATAATGGCCCTTTACCTCTGTGGTCTCCCTCTAATAACCCATAAATTCAGTATAATTATGTGGAAGCATTAGATAAACTCATATAGATGATTATCCTACAGTATACCTGAGGGGTACTCCTCAAACTGTGGAGGTCATCACAAACAAGGAAACTCGGAGAAACTATCACAGCCAAGAGGAGCCTGGGAGAAATGACAACTAAATATAGAGTAATATCCTGGATGGGATTCTGGAAGAGATAAAGCACATTAGGTAAGAACTAGGAAATCTGAATAAACTATGGAGTTAACAATGTATCAATATTAGTTCATTAATTTTAGCAAATATGCTGTATATATTTGTTATCAATAAGGGGAACTGAATGCAGAGATGGGAACTCTCTGCATTATCTTCTCAATTTTTCTGTACATCTAAAATTGTTCTAAAAAATAGTCTATTACCAAAAAATCATTATACACAATCACCTTAAGCAGTAAGGAAAAAAATTATATGATTATCTCATTAGACAAAATGAATTAAACATGCATTCTTGATAAAAACTATCATTAAATTAAGAATACAAAGGAACTTATGCAACCTATAAACCTCTAATCAGCACAGTATGGCAAGAAACAGAAAATCTGGCACACTTCCATGTTGGAAACAAAAAAGTGACATTGTTTTTATTTTTACAAAAAGTCTCATGGAAGCTATAAAAAACATCTAACAAAAAAGCTACTTGAACTAATACAGGAGTTTAGTAAGGTTGCAGAAATTAAGAGCACAGCGAGATGTGTATACCTCTGCACACGCGTCAGAAAGGCGGAGTTTGACCACACCGAGTATTGGTGAGGATGTGGAGCAACTGGAACGACCATCAAGTTCTGATGGGAATATAGAAAATTTAACACCTACCATACACTCCAGCCATTCCACTCTTAAGTGTTTACCCAGATGCCAGAAGGTGTGTCCATAAAAAGACTACACCCAAGCTCACAACAGGTGCATCTGTAACAGCCTCAATCAGGAAGTGACCTGGATGCTGATGATCAGGCGAGCAGGAAGTGACCTGTATGTTCATGATCAGGTGAGCAGGAAGTGACCCGGATGCTCAGGATTAGGCGAGCAGGAAGTGACCGGCATGCTCACCATCAGGCAAACAGGAAGTGACCTGGATGCTGATGATCAGGCAAACAGGAAATGATGTGCATGTTTATTATCAGGTGAACAGGAAGTAACCTGGATGCTGATGATCAGGCGAACAGGAAGTTACCCAGATGTTCATGATCAGGCAAACAGGAAGTGACCTGGATGTTCATGATCAGTCGAACAGGAAGTGACCTGGATGTTCACGATCAGGTGAGCAGGAAGTGACCTGGATGCTCATGATCAGGCGAACAGATGAACAAACTGTGCTACATCCATGTAATGAAATACTCAGCAATAAGAAATGAATGAAATATTGATACACAGTATAACTTGTGTGATTCTCAAATAATAATACTGAATAAAAGAAGCCAGATCAAAAAGTACATAAAATCTAGAAAATACAAACCAGTCTCTGGTTACTTGGAGATGAGTCATGGAGGTGTGGAAGGCAGGGTTTACAATGGGGCACAATTTGGGGATAATAGAGATATTGATTACTATGGCAGCTTTACATATGTGTCAAATTTATCAAAGTATACAACTTAAATTCTAAAAGTTACTTAAAATCTTATAATAGTATTTATGGAATAGAGAGCAAATAAATAAAACCACTCTTTTTAAAGACAAGATAAATTGAGCAGGCTGAAAGCAAATCTTGTGCAACTGATTTCCATGAGTAAGTGTAAAATTCCATCCTCAGGATTGAGTCCCAGCCTTAGAAAGGCTATATCCCTAAGATTCTTATGGTTATCTCTTTGTTCCATATGTGACTCTTCAAATGAGGAAGTATTCATCTCATGTAAACCTTTCCTGCAATATAGTTCTCAATGGAAATTAACCTGGCAAATATAATTTACATTTATGGGTTATTAATTAGCTCTGCAGAGAGTGTGCTTATTTTGAAAGGCTTGCTTAAAACACATAGTTACTTTAGATACAAAAATTAAAGATGCTGGGGCGCCTGGGTGGCTCAGTCGGTTGGGCGTCTGCCTTCGGCTTGGGTCATGGTCCCACGGTCCTGGGATTGGGCCCCACATTGGGCTCCCTGCTCAGCGGGAAGCCTGCTTCTCCCTCTTCCTCTGCCTGCCCCTCCCCCTGCTTGTGCTCTCTCCCTCTCTCTGTCAAATAAATGAATAAAATCTTTAAAAAAAAATTAAAGATGCTAGCAGCTTATTCATTTGCTTAATAGGGTATTCTGGAACTGGATATCATCTCTCCTTTTTTTTTTTTTTTAAGATTTTTATTTGTTTATTTAACAGAAATAGAGAGCACAAGTAGACAGAGCGGCAGGCAGAGGGAGAGGGAGAAGCAGGCTCTCCCCTGAGCAGGGAGCCCTATGCGGGGCTCGATCCCAGGATCCTGGGATCATGACCTGAGCCGAAGGCAGACGCTTAACCAACTGAGCCACCCAGGTGCCCCGGATATCATCTCTTTGCAGTGATTCTCCATCTGTGTTCAAGCAACTTAGAATTCAAAAAGTCCTTGGGGGCTAATAGGATGGCGGTGGGTGGGTAATGGAGTCAACAGAAGCAACATCCAAAGCAGATCTGTATGAGGTCAATAATGACAAAAGAATCATAGTACAAAGAATCTTTAAACATGAGCATAACTGAAAATAAACTATATGCTTATTATAATGAATACTGCTGCATAACCTTTTTTAAATGTACAAAGTGTTTTTTTTTTGTTTGTTTGTTTGTTTAACCAAATATTGCAGCCACAATAGAATTACCTCGGTGAACTGGCTTGTCAGAGTTCAGAATATTTGGGGACACTTTCATTTTTTCCTGTAAAAGAACTTACCACCAACTCACCTAATTTATTAAGACATTTTTGTGGCAGGAAGACTCAGAGGGTTGAGGGGTGAGCTTCGTCTCATAACTTACAGGTACAGTAACACGATTCTTAGATAAAACTGATTAAAATCAAGATTGTAGGTACCAAGTAGATTATGAACATTACAATATCATCAATTATGCTTGGATTTTTTCCACCGTTGAGTAATAAAAAAATTAAGTCTGGCATAGAAAAAAATAAGCAGAAAAAGAAATTACTCACTCTTGAAAATGAGAGTTTTATTGGTACATTTGTCATGAGTTTTTCTATTGTATTAGTGCTTAGCATTAGACTATTAGTAAAAAGTTAATGAGAATTTAGTTACACTGAATTAAGTCTGTTGTTAAATGTGTTATGCAGTCTATAAAATATTACAAGGACCTCTCTGAACACTATGCTACAACCAGTTTTCCAGTGGTTACCCCACGCCATAATTATTTACTTCAGTAGTTATTAAGGAACTAACAAATATTTTTAAAGCATTCAAAATGACTAAATGCTTCAATTAGAGAAAAGTGCTATATCTTTAGAAAAAAAATATTAACTTATTTAACTCACAAACAGTAATAACTGAAAATACATGCATTCTCCATAATAAAAATCCTACTAATTTTTTGAGAAAAATGAATTCAATTACCTGCTTCAGAACCTTTATTTTTGTTTGCTTTTTAACAGTGTGGGGTCCATGTGTATGCAAAATGTCTGTCTTATCTTCTCATATTTTGTACTTAGTCAATGAAGAGAATATATTTTTTAAAAATTGTTCTGTCTTTTATCCATTTATTCTGTGTCAAGCAACATCTTAAAACCAATGCCAAAAAGGAGAAAAGTAGTATTTCCCCCTTAAACGACAAGCCTGCTTAACTTACAATCAAGGGCTCACCATACTGATGTATACAGTAGGACACACAGCTGAATACAGTAGGTGCTGAAAGCTGAAGATTTGCGGGGGCAAAGCTGTGAATAGTGTGGAAAAGCAGCTTAGAATAGATGATACAGAAGGGTCTTATGCTCAATGCTAGACTCAAAATTGGTAACTTCCTGATTTTTCTACTAGTGTTGAGATTTAAATTCTAACCAGGAGATAATTTACCTTGAATCAAATGCACCTATAAAGCAGTGACATTTTCAGCAAATAGTTAATTCTGGCGGAAAATAAGGAATTTCTCTATCCACGCCAAGATAATTTCAGATGATTTGTAACTAGAGTTTTGCAAAGAAGAGTTTTGCTCTATAAAGAGGTTGCTGTAATTTGATAATCTAAGTCACACTTTGTGATTAGCTGTCACTAAATGACACGCTCTTTATGAACATTTTCAAGAGTGTTGAAAAGCCTGTGGTTTTACTCTATTTACAGCAGGAATATCAGATAAAAAATCATTTACTTCTCTCAGAAAAGTTGAAGTCCCCAACTTTGACCAGCTTTCAGAAATACCACGCTACCCCAGGGCACAGGGTGCTCAATGTTAAGTGTATCTCCTGCAAAAACAATGAAGCAAAGTAGACTCACAGTCGGTGCTTCTTGCTTAAGATCGTGGGGCCTGAGTCAGGATTCATACTCAAATTCCCACCTATTGACAGTCGACATAAAGACAAAGTTTTGCATTTATACCGGTATTTAGAAATTATCAGAGAACTATTTTTTAACGATTTATAAATCATCTATCTTTTTAAACTTTTGTAAGAGTCACAGAATAAGCAAGAGCAGTTTTCTGAGAAAAGTAAGTATTCTTTCTATATTTTTGAAGGAAAAAGGTTGGAAGAAATCATTTGTACATTGTTAAAAACATAACATAAACTTACACTGTTTCTGTGAAAACCCTTCTGATGACTGCTGTGGATGTTTGTGTCCCAACCCAAATCCATACATTAAAGCCCAAACCCCATTGTGATGGTATTTGGAGGCAGGACTTTCGGAGCCCTCATGAATGGGATTAGCGCCCTTGCAGGAGACAAGAGAAAGATGATCTCTCACCGTTTTGTGAGGATCAGGGAGGAGTCATCCATCAGCAAACCAGGAAAAGGGGTTTCACCAGAGATTAAATCTGTTCGCACCTGACCTTGAACTTCCCAGGCTCCGGAACTATGAGAAACATGTTTCTGTTCTTAAGCCACCCAGTCTAGGGCATTTTTGTTAGAGGGGCCCGAACAAACACAATAACTCAAATTATTATCTTAATTTTAAATATTAATGATTATATTGAAGCTGCAGCCCTCTTTGTAAAATATTGATAAGAAATATGTAATATGTTTTAACTCAATGGTAAAAAAAAGAAATCCAATCAAGGAAATTTACCGTACATGAGCACGAAGAAACACGTTTTACTTTCTTGTCTATCCTGAATAGCTACCAGGTGACTTCATTGTTAAACAACCTGAATCTTGAGCATTTTATATCCTCAGCTCCTCTTATCAGCAGAGAAGTGTTTTATAATCTAGAGCCTGAAAAACAAAGCTTTTATAGGCCCACCTGATAATTTCTCCTTAATTAAGGCTGATTGCATGCTTAAAGGGAAATCTCCATTTTTTTTATTTTTTAAATAGATCTGTTGAGGAATAATTGATATAGAAAAAATTGGGTGTATTTACTGTGTACAGTTTTAAGAGTTTGGAGATACGCATGCGTCTGTGATGATGCATGATCACCACAATCAATGTGATAGGCAAAGCCACCGCCTCCAGAATTTCCTGTGCCCCTCTCGTGTGAGTCTGCCTGTCTGTGTTATGTGCAGGAAGAACACTGAATGTGAGATGCACTTGAAGGTTCTGTTTTGTAATTTCCTTGATCAAAGGGAAAGTAATATCATTTTGTTTACATCTCTCTTAAGAGAAGGAAGATAGAAGGTTTATTTTCACAGCTGCTTACCAGCTGCCTGGCCTTGGGCAAAATCCTTAATCTCTCTGTCTTATTTTCCATATCGCTAAATTGTGGACAATAATGGTATACTCTTTTGGGAGGATTAAGTAAAATAATCCTATAAATAAGGTGCTTTACTGCTGACACATGCTTTAAAAATGTTTTGTTTTATGAGTCCCCATGGTAAGGCAAAAGAAACCAATAGATCTGCTATCACACCCTCAAGGAGGGGCGAGCCCAGGCACTATCAAATGATCTCTTAATCTGGTGCTATTGTTAAGCCACAAATCAAGTAATAAAGCTGGAAGACGGGAAATAGGTAAACCGAAGCACAAGTAAAGACCTCATAAAGCAACATTGTCTTATTTCCAGGTAAATGACAAGTAGTTCGTGCACATTTTTCTTCTTGAAGGACAGGGCCCTCCTTAGTGCTAATGTCAAGAAAAAAGATGAAAGTGTTTCCATTTCAATGATAACGAGGGAAAAAAGAATATAAACAGTTTTTACATTGAAATGGATAGTTTAGCTGTAAAACTTATGCCTATTCATGTCTGTGGCTCTTGAACTTGAAGAATGATCTATGTGGGTTGAAGTACCACTAAGCACTAAGCTCTGAGCACTTAGGAAAATAGAGCTACTTTTAAAAAAATTGTTATGAAGAGTGCCAATAGCGCAGAAGGAATAAATTTAAAAATTATCTCGCAAAAAATCATTGTCCTTGCTGGAGAAAATGCGATTAGGTATTCTCATTCACTGCTGTAATAATGATTCAAATGTGTAAGATTCTATTTAATTTGGCTGACTCTTGAAAGCACTGCCTTGCAGAAAAACAGATGTCTCTTCAGGGGATGCATGAAACCACCTATTAAAGTTTCCTATGTCTGTGGGATGTGCCCACTGATCACTAAACACCGAATTAGAATTTTTGAATTTATAGACTACACTAAAATCATATCTTTCAATATTATGGTACAAACATTGAATTCAATGATTCTAACCACACCAGTGATGTTGTATGGCATTTATTTAAATAAAGTTGATAGTGGGTTTTTTTCCCTTCTATTTAATTATGGTCTCATGTAAAGATACTAAAATTCATCTTTTTTGTTTTTAAATATTTTATTTATTTTTGACAGAGAGAGAAAGCGAGCACAAGCAGGGGAAGCAGCAGAGGGAGAAGGAGAAGCAGATTCCCTGCTGAGCAGGGAGCCTGATGCTGGGCTCAATCCCAGGACTCTGGGATCATGACCTGAGCCGAAGGCAGACACTTATCGACTGAGCCACCCAGGTGCCGCTAAAATTCATCTTTTTAATGTTATGGGTCAGTGAGTTTTTTTTTTTTTTAAGATTTTATTTATTTGAGAGACAGAAAGTGAGTGAGAGAGAGAGAGAGAGCATGAGTGGCAGGAGGGGCAGAGGGAGAAGCAGACTCCCCGCAGAGCAGGGAGCCTGATGTGGGGCTCAATCCCAAGACCCCGAGATCATGACCTGAGCCGAAGGCAGACACTTAACCGATTGAGCGACCCAGGTGGCCTGGGTCAGTGAGTTTTGACAAATGTGTATCAAGAAACAGAATGGTTACATGGCCCTTTGTAGTCGACCTCCCTCCATCCTGGGCAGGGGGCAACTACTTACCTGTTTTCTGTTGCTACAGTTTTGCCTTTGCAAGAATGTTCTATAAATGGAACTCTACAATTTATTAACTTTGCCTGTCTTCATCACAGTACAACTCATTTGAGATTTACTCACGTTGCTGCATGTGACAGTAATAGTTCATTCCTTGTGTTGCTCAGTAGTATGCCCCTAGGTGGGCAGACCACACTTCATTGATTCCTCAATTGCTTACTTGACTCCATATGTCTTCTTTGGTAAAGTGTTCGAAATTTCTGTCCACTGGACAAAAATTGGATTTTGTTAGATTTTATTGGATGGTTTGTTTTCTTATTGAGTTTTGAATGTTTTTTACATATTCTGCATACAAGTCCTTTATCGTATATGTGATTTGACTGAGTTTCTCTCAGTCTGTGGCTTGAGAGTCTCTTAGGAGCAAACATTTTAATTATGATATAGTCCAGTTCATCATGTTTTCCTTTAAATGCCTCAAACCAGTAAGTTTCCCATTCTTTGTTGTGGGACTGTGCATGCATTGACGTTCAAGTGGATACTTTGCAATTCTGCTTCAGTCTTCTCTTCCTGCTTGCATAGAGCCTCAAGGTCAACCAGAAGTGATGGTTTTGGGTATTCTCACTCCTTCCCTGGGAATATAAAGAGCCTTGTGCATGTGCACAGTCTTCTGCATGTCTGTGGCCTTCTAGATTCCCCAGAATATACTGGAGCTTTTCAAAGCCCTTAATGGACATCTCAATCCCAAAGTTTTCCTTTTACCTTTTTTCTTTTTTTTTTTTTTTGGCAGCTTTCTGTTTGCCCCAAGTGTTATCAGTGCCATGGGCAGTTGCAATATTAAGCAATTGCTGCTGATTGTTTTTGACAAATGCCCTCTGAGAAGAGTCCCCAGAATATACCGGAGCTTTTCAAAGCCCTTAATGGACATCTCAATCCCAAAGTTTTCCTTTTACATTTTTTTTTTTTTTTTTTTTTGGCAGCTTTCTGTTTGCCCCAAGTGTTATCAGTGCCATGGGTAGCTGCAATATTAAGCAATTGCTGCTGACTGTTTCTGACAAACGCCCTCTGAGAAAAGGCTGTTTGCACTTACTGATCTCTCAATTAGGTCAAATAAAGGATAAGCCATATCAGGAAGATTTCTAGGGACCTGCCAGACAGGCTAAATAATGACAGTTCTCTGAAAATAATGCTTTTAAGGAGCTCCAAACCTATTCTTCTAGCTCCAGTGGCTGCCAGGCTGCCAGGATTAAGCAGGCCTTGGTTTTTAAGGTTACTACAGAGCTTGGACAAGGAGATGGAAATAGGGTCAGTTGTAATGTTCTGACCGAGATTCAACTATTTTATTGGATAAACATCTTGCTGATCATTACAAGCCTTCGGTTATTTTCTTAGTTTTGAAAAAGTTCATTTTGACTATTTTTGTTCCAGTTTTCTCACTGTTCTTATGGAGAAGCAACAAATTAGAAGTTCTTAATCCACCATTCCTACTAATGTTCCACATAGAAATTCTTATTTCAGGTCTCTGAAAAATGCTTTTGTATTTCAGCTTTTCCTAGCTTTATGGACATGGAGCCAGTCTGGGTCCAGTATACAGGACCACATCTCTCGGCCTTAATATAAAGTTATATGCTTATAACAACTGGATTTTTACATTGAGAAACCTCCTGTGTTTAACATGGAGCCTTTGGGGATCCTCAGATTCAAGCCACACAGTGTCTTGTCATCTGTAACTTTGACTGATGGGATCTCTCTAGGCAGGTGGCCCATGGCTCAAAAAACTTGTGTTGGGGGCAAGCCTGGATACTTCCAAACAAGGATATGTCTGCACACTAGCACACTGTACCCCCACCCTTTTTTTTTTTTTTTAGTGTGACTAAAGGAGTTTACAGAAATTTGCATATAAGGAAAAATATATAAATAATTATCCTGTGAAAATATTTAAATAAATATAAGGAAAAGTACTGTGTGATCTGAATCTTTGGTGAAGGGTATTTTTCTCTATCGCTATATAACAAAACACTTGACAGCATGTTGGCACAAAACAAAATTGTATTCTCTCTCTTCATTCTGTGGGTTAACAGAGTATGACTTGGTAGATTTTGCTGGGGTCTCAGGCATAACTGCTGTCATATTCCACAGGAGCTGAAGTTGTCTGAAGGACTGAGTGGGCTGCACATCTGTCATGGCTCAATCCCACAGTGGCCAGTTGATGCTGGCCATGAGCTGTGCCTCCCTGTAACCTACTTATATGGCCTGGTCTTCTCACAGTATGGAAGCTTGGTTCCAACAGAAGCTTCAGGAGAGACCCAAGCAGAAGTGGTAAGGCTTTATATGACTCAGCCTTGTGAGTCTCAGAACATCACCTTCACCATATCCTATCAGTCAGAAGAATAGCCAACTGCCAAGATGTGGAAGGCATAGGAAATAATGTGGCATGCTCTCTGGTCAAAATGCAGACTATCAGTTTTGAGAAAGGGGGTGATACTATCATACCCCTCTTTTAAACAAAATCTCTCAAGGGTGGCCTTCTAACAAATGCCTTGTTTTTGGACTGAGCAATAGAAAGAATGGTAGTATTGTTTACTGAAATACGGAATCCTAAATGAGCATCAGGATTTGGAGAGGGTGGGATTAGAGAGAGTTCAATGTTTGGTTTTGTTTAAGTGTCCAAGCAGCCTAAGAGTATAACATGAAGATAGATAATGGACATTGGTGTAATGTAATCATATCTATTGACCTACTCAAGGATAACATTTGTAAGCAGTGTATTTTGGAAAATTTAATAGAATCTTTACACAAAAGGAAGGTGTTGAAAACCAGTAAGTGTGGAACCTCCATGGCTCTGAAAGTGTTTAATCAGGACAACAGATAATTCCAGAAATGTCTCTGTAAAAGTGCACAGAATGATTGGTCTGGCTAATGACTATTCCATGCCTATGTAAGTCTGACTCCCAATGGTGTACTTTACCGCTCATTTTCAGTTTCTCTCCCACACGCTATTCATCAGCTAGAGCTTATAGGCAAGTTTCTCAAACTCTTAGAGCATTATTCCCACATCTATGAAAGGGACAAATAATAACTCAGTACTTTGAGATATAATGATAATTATAACACTAACACAATGATATGATAAGACCAAAACTCCTTATTTCAACTTGAAAAATCTAGAAAATTTTGAAAAGTAGAAGTTTAGAAAGACATACTTGACATCAAAATCAGACATGAAATGACAGGACAGTAATAGATATATGTCAAGTAAGGCATTTCTAAGAAGGACATATATATGTTTATTATGTAAATATCCCTACACATTCTATAGAAATATTAGTGTATTTAGTTATGGAGTTCTGTCCTAGATTTAGCATTAAACTCACTACATGCTGTGTTATATGTAATATGTTAGAGCTCAGTATTATATACAATACTTTCCTAAAAGATCAAGATTATGAAATCCCCAATTACATCTGGTCAAAGATTTTTAGATAAGAGATTGGGACCTGTAATAAGGTACCTTTTATTATTTTTGTTGTTTTTACTCTTAATAGAAACAAACAGGAGGGGGATCTCAGTAGCAGGTGGCCAATCTTGGTGGATGTGAATTTGGGCCAACCTTCATGAGGAATTAGGAGACAGACTTTTCACCTCTTCTCAGGCTGTGATGCTTCTCAGAAAATGATGCCCCGAAGCATAACAGGCAAGACAATGTGGATATGCAACATTATGATTTATTACCTATATCGATTTGACACGAAATAATGGAGGGAACAGGGTTCAGCAGAATTCAGATGTTCTTGCAACATTCTGGCTCACTTGACCCTCTTTTCTATAACCTATGTTCTTCCTTGTACTTGTCTGGATTGTGCTCGGGCACAAACATCTCCCTAACTTTTCCCTACCTGCCTGTAGGCTGGATCCAGTCAGACCATATGTGACCCCTGAGGTAGTTTCTATTTTTCAAATTTGGGGCTTTCTCTGCCTCATTAAAACATCTTAACAAAAAAAAATGGAAGTCTCATTGCCAAAATATCATGGGAGGGTTACACCCTTTAGAGCACGTTTGTCTCAGTTGTGTGGTAACGTTCCTTTTGTTCAACCTCCAACTACAGTCTTGGTGCCCTGCATTTTTGTGCTTATAGAAGTAGAAACATTCTTTAGTTTCTCCTTCCTGATGTTGCTGTCTTGCCGTAAACTCTTGATTTGTACACATTCTCCTGATTTCTAGCTTTACTTGTGGTATTTTCCTTCTTAGTACTGGTACTGTTACTTTCTTGACATTCAAAACCAATACTGTTGTTATCACAATAATATATTTAATTAGATGGCAAAATCTATGGAAGTCAAGACTTCTTTTCAGGGACATTGCCAAATCTCCATGGAATACATTAAAAATAAATAAATTAAAAATGTGATCTTAGTTAGAACTTGCTTATAATACATTTCTAATCAGGCTTAAACAGTTTCTAATCAGTCCTTAAAACAAGGACTTTTTTAAAGTATAGGAGAAAAATTAGCAATAGACAAGCTTATGTTTATATACTTAGTTGTCTTAGTATTGGGAAAATCATGATTTAATTAATGTTTGTGGTAAAACACAACTGTTTAACTCAGTTGACAGACTTGGAACAGACCTAAGTACACCATAGATAGGACCATTATACAGTGTTTTATGATGAGATCTACCATAAAAACACTAACAATTACCATTCCATGAACTAAATACATCTTTTTAATGGAAATTTTAGTGCAATCTGAGTTAAATATTTAAGGACAGATCCATTTATTACAAACACACCAAGGAAATGAAAACCAAAAACAATACCCCAGTCAAAGTGTTGTGTTGCATGTAGAAATGGACAAATATCAATGCAATGAGCCCAGTGTTCTCATATGCCTGCTGAATGTCAGAGAGATCTTGGGACTTAGTCTGTGTATGTGTCAAATCAGAAAATAAAATTTCTAGTTCTATGGTACCTAGTTAAGAAATATTTATCAAGGGAGATTTTTTTAAAAAATATAACTAAAAAATGCTAATGCAATTTAAAGCATTCTGAACAATATTATATCTTATTATAGATAATATAAAATATTAACAAAGAAGGCAAAAAACTAATACAGTATCCTAATTTACTTTGTCTTAAATGTATGTTTTGAAAATTAGTTTTTCAATGTAATTTTCATTATTTATTTATTTCCCCATATTTTTATTACCCTATCATTCTCTTTTCTATTTACACTTTCTTTCTGATAAATGATTACTTATTATTAGGGGGCAATGACTTTGAAACACTAATTTAAGTATATTTTCTTTTGAAAAACAAAATTTTATGTTTTTTGCCCATTGGCAAATATTACAAGCCTCCATGGAGGTTTTTATATTTATCATATGAGGGATTGACATCTGTTATTTAATTAGGTGGCCTATTTTCTTTGCATTTGTAAATAATTTATAATTAACTTCTAGGTGTAGTTACACAATCACTACCAAAGTTAACACCAAGTTCTACATGCAAAGAAGTACAATAAATCTCAGTTCCAACTACCTGTGCAATTTTTTACCGTGGAATAATCTTCTGGGGTTTCAAGAAGTTGAGAGCTTCAGGCAAATATGTGGATTAATAGGAAGGAAGCCAGAAGTTCTTTAATCATGGGTTACAAGACATTAAGATTGAGGACAGAAAGAAGGGGGGGTAGAGGGAGAGGGAGACGTAGGGAGAGAGGTAAGGAGGGAGAAGGAGAGAGAGGGAGAAAAGCCCAACTATCTTCTGCATTAAAAAATATTAGAAAATTTTTCACCCCAAGAGGATAACTTAAAACCATCTTTTAAATCTAATATTGATCAAACAGAAAATATTTCATTTTAGAGCAGAAAACATTTTTTATGATGAATTCTAACCAGGATGGAATGATAGAAATTCAAGCACACTAGCCTCTGATTGCTTAGTTTACAGTCTTGCAGAGCTGTCAGCGAAATGACATAAATCTTATGGTTACATCTCTAAGATGCATTGACCAAGTCTCATTAGTTATTAGTTTATCTGTCCTCAAATATTTTTTTCTAGATAAATCAATTTCTAGACATGCATCTCTTTACCAAAAAATAATAAAGGCTATTATTTCAACACGATTCATTGAGTGTGTGTAATATGGCAGCTACGGCCTCATCTGGTATAACCCTGCTATTTATAAAGTACTGTTTTGGTTTTTTGTTTCTTTATTACAAATCACCGGTTAAACATTGTAAAAAGTTTAAAATCTGAAACAAGTTTTTAAAAAGTAAAAAAGCATTATTGAAAAACAAAAATTTCAGGATTCTTATATTTTAGGGATGTTTCCTTCAGGTATGATTTCATAAATATCAGGAACACGTTGATTTCAAAGTGGCTCCTACTGTTCTTGATGCTTTCTCTCCTGACAGCTTCAGTCAGAAGAATGTCCAAAAGATTATATTGTAAGGGCATCATTTGAAGTATTTTTACTTCCTTGTTTTTTTCATCAGCTGATTGGCAATGTGAATGCCAGTCATAACTGGTCTTTTAAGTCATACAGTCAAATGGGGACTCTGCTGTGCAGCCAGCAACAAGCTGGTTAAAATGGAAAGCTTAAAACCCATCTATGATTAGCAGAGTATTCTTTCTACATCAAGTGGAGCTGTGCCTTTAGTGCAGAGAGCTTATGGAACCAGAAATGGAATCCTAATTTGTTTTAGCAAAACTATTTGTTTTAGCAAAATTAGCAAATGTTTTAGCAAATTTAGCAAATCTGTTTTAGATCAAAAAGTTAGTTAGCCATAATAATTTTAAAATTAACTCTAACCGAGCACTTCTTGTGTGCCAAATACTGTGCCCCTCATAAATCACAAACTATTTCAGATACTTGTTATAACCACCCTTAAAGTAGATCTTACCTTACATTCAATAGAGTAAAGGTAAAATAACAATGAATAAAATAAATGCTCTAAGCTCTGAAAGTTACTGTGTGAATTGGCAAAAATCATGTAGAAAGAAGGTGGCAGATAAGGAATCAGAGCCAGGATTTGCATTCCGCAGCCAAGTCTTTAGGGATTCCCCAATAGAGAAGTGTTTCTGTTAGCATATGTTATTCATTAGATGTCTGACACGTAAGTATTTCAGAAGAAAACATTGTGTATCATTTTCATTTCAGATTCAATTCACTTGAGTTGCTTTCCTTCTTGAACCAGATAGAGATGTTGCAGATGCAAAAATAATATAACTAAGTTATTTCCATAAGTCGGAAGAGGACACAGTTTTAATAGCCAAGGTGGTGCACATAACAATCTCTTTGAAAGTCACCAATATAAAGACTAGCGTCAGACTAACATTTTCCAGTTATCCTTTATAATGTGAAATGCAAAGAAAATATTTAATTTAGTTTTAAGACCATTTCATAGAGTTATTTTTTAAAGATTTTATTTATTTATTTAACAGAGAGAGAGACAGAGCACAAGCAGGGTGAGCAGCAGAGGGAGAGGGAGAAGCAGACTCCCTGCTGAGCAGGGAGCCCGATGTGGGGCTCGATCCCAGGACCCTGGGATCATGACCTGAGCCAAAGGCAGATGCTTAACCACCTGAGCCACCCAGGAGCCCCTCAACAGAAATTCTTAACAGTAGGGAAAAGAAAAAACTTAAAGATCAGCTACCTGGATAGTTATCTGGAAAGAAATAAAATTATTTCACTATTTTACACTACCCACCTCTACTTAAATTCCAAATAAATCATAATTTTAAATATAAGAGAATGACTCCATGCAAATATTAATATTAAACATTGATGAACACCTATATAACATAATAGGAGAAAAACATAGTCTAGCTATAACTGAAATTCCAGAAATGGTAATGTTAATGATATATGTATACGATTATTTTAAAAACATTTCTCATGGCAAAAAATATAGATCATAGCAGAGTAATAAACAAAAGAAATGAGGAAAATATTTGCAACTTATATTACAGAACAATGGCTTCTAACTAGGAAAAACAAAACAAAACAAGCCCCATACTCAAAAACCCAAAACAAAACTGGGCCAGAAACATGATCAGGCAGTTTATTGAAAAATAAATGTAATGGGTCAGTCATCACAAAAAGTGATGGATTTTGAACTACAGCAAGATAACCGTTTCTCACACTCTCTACAACAAAAAAATCACAGAAGTTGGACAACTTCTGTTGTGACTGAGACACATGGCTCTAGTGGGAATGTGAAATGGAGCAAATCTCATGCAGGGACTTGAACAATATTGAGAAAAATTACCCCATGTCTTTTCCCTTTATCCAAGCAACCCCACTCCCAGGAATCCATTTGCAAAAATATAGTAGCGGTCGTACAAAAAGCATGGAAGTCAGGATATCCATTGCCCCACTATTTATAATATGAAAGATAGGAGGAAAAATGGCATTTAGTAGGGATTGCTTGGAAAATGTATAGTACAATGGTGTGAAAAGGAATGAGTATTATTTCTATAAATTGCGAAGAGAGTATATATAGGATATACTGTTCGGGGGGAAAAGAAAGAAGCAGAGACAACTTTATATAAAATGCTGTTGCTATTTAAAAAGGAATAGGGTAACTATACTTTTGCAAATATGTTGAGGAAATTGTGCCATGGGAATGGGTTACATAATAACAGAGTTAAATATAATTTAAAAATGAAATCCAGACATTTTGGAATAAAAATAGAATACCTTACTTCACCTATGTATTGGATTTTTGGCTAACCACATTGAGAGGGATTTTCTTCAAGGGATTTTAAAAAGCCACAAGTTAACTGTACTTATACAGTAGGATATATCATAAGATACAGCTCAACTGCTTACGTAAGTAAATGACAGGAGAAAGAAAAAGGAAGGGAGGGAGGGAGGGAGGAATGGCTTACAAATGTTATTAGTGATATTGTTACAATTTCATTGGTACTGTTATTCTAATATCCTTGTCTACATCTATGTGTATTTCTGTCTTTAAAGTAAAATAAAACGCATTAAGTATTCATGTTAATGTAGTTCAAAGTCAATGTTTCAGCATAAGAAAAACCAAGAAAATAAATGTCCCTAGAGGGAGGTTCCTGAAATCTTGGGGTTAGTCCTGAATGTCTATGCAGGAAGCCAGAAGCTAAGGATACCAGAGCAAGGCAGTGCCTCGAGAGAGAAAAAGCTGAGCACAGTGTCAAGAGCATCCAGATGTTAAAAAAGTAGAATAGTTCAAATGCTGCCAAGTTAGAGAGGTTGGATAAACGCTTTGGGTTTTCTTTGAAACCTTACAATATCCACGTCCCAGGAGTAAGGATCATATTCCAGAATTAAGGACTATGTTGTAGGTGTAAACAAAGAAAAAAAAAAACCCACCAAAAAACAACAAGAAAAACCATGAACACAATAAGAAAGGGGATAGGAGGCGTGACTTTAGTCAGCTGAGAAGACTGGCAGTGAAGATGACTCCAAGCCAGGAGCTGGAATTGATCGAGGATGTCTCTCTTTGCATCCAGTGGTTGCTGCTAGCTTTGCTGGACCTAGGCTGGGGTTTGGGGCTGGAGCACTTATCTGTGGCCCTTCCATGCATCCTGGGCTTCTTAAGAGCAGAGAGGAACTCAGGGTTGTTGGATTGCCAGCGTAACAGCTGAGGATGTCAAGTATTCTAATGAATGGGATGGAAGCTGACCTCCCTTTATGACCCACCAGGCCCACATCTCCTCAGGAAACAAGTGAGACACTCAATCACTTTTTCTGACTTGGCCTCAGAAGTCAACCAGAATCAATTCTGTCATATCCTTTCTCATATAAGCTAATCAAAGTCCTACCCAGACTCCTAGGAGAGGACGTGGGCCACATCAAGTCTCAAAGAACTTAAGGATATGTCTAAACACTGCCCAGAAAAGCTAGACACAAAGCTCTACAGTTCTGTGGTGACCCAACAGCCATTTCACTACCTACTAATAAAAAAAAAAAAAAACATGTTTCAGGAAAGAGACTAGATTGCACAGTCTCTTCAAAGTATCATCCACAGTGCTCGGTGTACAATTAAAATAGCTCTAAATCATTTAGATGAACATAAAAAGTGAACCATCTTTAATAGAAAAAACCCAGAAAACCTTTTTGGACTTAGCATGAATTAACTATAATATATGTTTAAGAGCCTACAGGAAAATACAGATATAATGAGTGAATGTATGAGGAAGATTAGAAAGTAAAATAAAAACTGAAAAAGGAAAATGGAAAAACTGGACTGAAATATACAATATCTGATATCAAAATTCATGTGATGATCTGCAGAGCAGATCTACACGGAGAGACTGGTCAGCTTGGAGCCCAGGCAATCAAAAACACGCAAGCTGAGGTTCGAAGAACAAAGATGAAGAAATGAATAGCACGGCGTGGTCTAACATGTGAACTTGGTGCTCAGCAGAAGAGGAAAGAATAAATCAAGCGATTCTGAAGAAACAACTGTCAAATTTTCCAAATGTGGTTAAAAATATCAGCTATGTATTCAAGTAGCAGAGTAAACCCCAAATAATAGAATGATTTAAAAATGAAACCACACCTGGCTATTTCAGAGTCAAATGGCTGAAAACTCAAAGACAAGATCTCAAAACATGGTGAAAATCAAGACAGCAGGCACAGAACAGAGTCACTTATGCTAAGCCCCAGGTCACCAAAGCGAGAGTTAATTTACGGTGTCAGTCTCTCCCAGAAATGGGATCTTCAACCAATCAGTCAGGAGTCACCCGGTCGCCTCGAGGGAGGTCATCTGTCTCATGGGTCCCAGCTGTCCTCCAAAGGAAAGTGACCTTGCCACAACAAATCAACTTTTTGTTGGTGTAACTATCTTTACTCCCTTCTTCTATTGATGCGGGAGAGCGAGGTTCCGGTCTCACGGAGTGGAAGAATGACTCTCGCGGACAATGGAGAATGAGTGAAGCCATAGAAGTTTATTAAGTGAAGATACAGAAAAAGCTCTCCAGAGTGAGAGGGGTCCCGACAGGGTTGCCAACGAGGCCTCAACTATATGACCCATTAAAGTTCCAGCCGTTAACGCAACCATTCGAGGAATTGGCTGGGGGTCTGTAATTCCCTCCTTACTGTCCAAAGTATTCTAGTAAAGCCCAGGAAACATTGGGCTCCCTGGGTTTTGATCCCTGGCCATGATTAAACCTAAACTGTACCTAACAGAAAAACATATCTTACCAAGCAACAAAAAATGGGGAAAAGATCTTCCTCCTGAAAGTTCTCACGAAAATACATTTTTAAATGAAAAAAACCTTATATCTACATAGGCAACATTCTTCCCCTGTATGACAGAGTCAGCGGGACCACTGACCCCATAAAATTCCCAGATGCTTAGAGAAGGAATTGCGGAGGATAAAGGCGACCCTGAACTGAATCCCTGGGCCTACTGATCATCGGAGATTGGCAGGACCTGAGGCGGGAGAAAGCCCTTTAAGAAAAGCCAATGAACAGAAAGCAGAACTGGGCAGGGTTAGGCCAGTGTTCCCTTCGTTTGAGGAAGGGGGATTGACCACACCTTTCTCCAGAAGCCTATCACCTGAGACTGAAGACCTGCGCCTGCGCTATGCGCCTTTAACTGGCCTACAGGTGCCTGGTTTTGCTGTTTATAAGCAGAGGTCATCTAAGGGAGACATGTCTCCCAGGGAAGAAAAGAAAAGTCCGTTTTTACTCGCCCTTCGGTGGAAGTGATCCCGCGTTTCGGCACCAAAATGATAAAGGAGAGCGAGGAGTCCAAGAATGAATCCCTTGGGCAACGGAGGGTGAGTAAAGCCATAGAAGTTTATTGACTGAAGATAGAGAAAAAGCTCTCAGGAGTTGAGGGGTCCTGGCCGGGTTGCCAACGAGGGCCTTTAGGGTTGGTCTTTTTTAGGAAGCTAACCAGGGAACTTAAATCCTTTTAACATTTTTACTGATAACCACCGTAGAGCAGGGACTAGAGATAACACCTTCAGTGGCTTACTTCCTTTTTAGGGTCTGGTTATTCTTTGTTGGTCACAGGTGATTATCATAAAAGACACCCCCCCCCCCACACACACACACACCTAGGGCTGGGTGGTCCTAGGGCAGGGTGGTCCAGTTTATTCCCTTATCTCTGGTTTTCCCACACCCCACGTTTTTGGGATTTTTGTGAGCCTGATGACACAGCCCCCTATCTGTCTCTCCCTACCTAGCCCCACCTGTCCCTTACTGACTCTGAAAGTCTTTCATTTTGTGCAACAGCTTGGAGCTCCTTTTTATGTGTGAGATGGAATGCTGCCTGACTCATGAATCCTTGAGTAAAGCCAGTAAGATCTTTAGCATTTACTCAGCTGCATTTTGTTTTTCAACAGCCCTCGCTGAGATAAGCAGTAACAACAATATGAATGACTGCTGCCTTTCATCAGAAACAATGGAGGCATATTACTGAGTACACTTTTTCGGTTTCTGTCACCTCCCTTCCTTGGGATAAATGACTCATGGGATTTTTTTTTTCTTTTTTAATCTATTCTAATATTTTTTGAGTGGAAAGCCTAGATCTCCCTTAATGTTAAATTTTATGAAGCAGTGGTAATCCGGGAGCTCATAAAGGAGTTACCTAAGTGGAATCCTGTCTATTCTCGGCATCATTTTCTCTTACTACCCTGAATAGTTCATGATAACATTCCTAAATCCGATTGATCGTAAACCCTGGGGGCATTATCTAAAATTGCAAATTTGAAAATACACATGTTATCTAGGAGGATGCATAAGACTGTAATGGTAGTTTAGATGTTTTTCCAGGAGTGCATGATGATTAATTAGTTTATAAAGATCAGCTAATTGTACGCAGGAAAGTCACAGAGCACTGGGCTCTATTGGGATGGCATTCACAAAATTCAAAATTCAACAGATGAGGTTTGGATTGTTCTCGAAAGCTCTGGAGAGGGAGTATGGCGTGCTGATGGAGCTGGGCAAGGGGGCCTGGTGCCCAGGAACCCGAGCGAGTGTAGGGATGGTGGTGGACACACGTGGAGGACCGTCGGGTTCAATCCTGACCTGCCCCTTGATGGCTGCCAGAACTGAGCATCAGTCATCACTGTTCAGCCTGTGAACCTCTAACTTCGAAACAAAGCACAACATGCAATCCCTTAGAGCCTTAGCCACCTTGCTAGGCAAGGGAGGTGAAAAATAAATGAGGCATTTCAAAACAACCACAAAAGGCACGCAAGTACACAAATACGTCCTTTATTAAAGCATTTTTCTTGTGTTGCTTTCTCTTTGCTCCCCTCCTGCTGAAATAACACTGGTGCAGGCAATAAAGGGCCGGCACAGGGGAGCACGGGGAAAGAAGATGCCCCACACATGGTGTCTGATGAAACAGAGGGGTTTCCAGGAATGCATCCCTATTACCACTGTCTCACTGCAACAACCCTGTGAATTCTTAGTTTCTGGCCACACCCAAACATTCCACTGAGCTGTCTGTGTGCTGCTTGATTAGTCAAAAAGGCAAACTATTTCCAGAAAAGATGTCCGCAGAAGACAGGCACACGGGCACTTTATCGCAGTGCATCTGTCCTGGACAGCCAGGGACCATGAAGGGGTCACACGTCTGCTGATGTCACCATCAGAGCTGGGGACCTGGCCACCAGCTGTGGAAAGAGCTCAGCTTCCTCACTGCTTTTCTTACGCAAGTCTGCCTTATCATCCGGGAAGATCTTCCACGAACGATAGTGCTCCTGCATTTAATGGGATAGTTTATACACCTGATTTTCTCATCTCAAGCTCCACGTCAGCAAGAGGAAAGGGAAGGATCTTGGCTCCAGTGGGCTTGAACCATATTTCCGACTCCACTTTATACTCAACGGTTCTGTAGCCCACCCCTCAAAGTCTGACTTAATTACTCTTTTTACCTGGGTAGGGAGTCCCGGCACAGGCTTGGTTTCCAGGAGCCTTTTGCACAGGTTAAAATCATCCAGAGAGTGAATAATAAAAATGTTCATCTGTGCAATCTTTGCTTCTCTCCTGGGCAATGCATATTATGGCCTTGCTCAAAAGCACATTTTTATTGTTTTTGCTGTGGGAAAGCCTTTGGTTGCAATAATAGAAGTAGTCAAATTATGTAAAGGGTGAATGTGTTGTTTGGAAACAAGGACAAGCAATGAAAGTGGCTGTGGTAACGGGGACGCTCTTGGGATCCAAGGCAGCATCTCATGCTTACAGAGGTTTGGATCACTAGAAAGACTGACAGACTCCACAGAACACATTCTTGGGAGACTTTAATAAAGTGAACGGATAAGGTAGAGCAGGATAAAGGAAGGGCAGGGACCCATCTGGGCCGAGGGCCTACATGAGACACACTTTGTGAATTATGAAACAGCAGGTATGTGCAAGGAATCTTGGTGCAGGAGACATCAGGCAGAAATTCCCAACAGGACCTTTTAAGCCCCATTGGTCACATATCCATGTCAGGTTTGTAACCAGTTCAATGATATGCAAGCCATCCATTGACACATTGCTAAATAATGTAAAAACTGGTTATCAGTATCTCTGGGAGATTTTTAAACTTTAACTAGTATGAGGAAAGATCACTACTTAGCCCTTTATGCTCTTGTTTTGGTCAAGAGCGAACACCAATCCCTCAGGATTTGTTATAGTCCACCTGTAAAATAATTATATTTTACACACAATTGTTTTCTCCCTTTGTCTCCTTCTCCAGCAACGTCTTCTCATCTCTTTAAATCTTCTGTTTTCACAGCCTCTGCTTGGACATGGCTCCGTCTTGTTAGCAGCGCTGACCCTACTGGTCTGGAGCCCGTTACCAGCATGGGCTTCATCTCAGAATTCCCATCTGAGGGGCGGTTACTGGTTGCTGGCCAGCAAATGCATTGCTTCCCCTCAAGGTAGGTGCCCACGGATGGTCCCTTTAGCTTTGGTGGGTGGGTCTGGATCACCAATGCAAGCATATTTCTGAGAAAGTTCTGGAAACGTGCAGGCTCCTTTCCCAATTGCAAACGCCATCCAGAAGAGTTGTTTAGGACCTGCTTTGTGGGGGTCATGGATGGGATTCAGTGCCTAGAATGAAATGATAAGTGATGGGAAGCAGGTGAGCTCTGAGATACTCAAGCCCCAACTTCAGTCAGAGAACTCCTCCACTTCTGTCTATTTTAATTAAAAAAAAAAAAAAGTTTTAAAAAAAAACAAGTTAAAATTTCACCACTTACCATTGAAATATAACTTTAATCGTTCTTAGACACTATATAAATCCTTTTGATAGATTAAAGCAAATTTGAAAATTATATATCCTATTAATTCGAGATCTCTGAGTACAAGGTTATAAATCAAGTCCTTAATTATTTGAGAAAATTGAAGTCAGTATCCCTGCCTCTACAGTTTGCCCAGATAGACAAATATATTACTCCATATAGATAGCCAATAAAACATATCTGCATTTATTATTAAAATGCACACACTTAGGTTTTTCTAAATGAAATTAACATGAGAAAAGTAAGAAAAATGGTTACTTATTGAGACTCTGTTACTTTAAAAAAAAAAGAATGGAAAAATGATTAAAAAAAATTTTTTTATTGTTATGTTAATCCCCATACATTACATCATTAGTTTTAGATGTAGTGTTCCATGATTCATTGTGCATAACACCCAGTGATCAATGCAGAACGTGCCCTCCTCAATACCCATCACCAGGCTAAACCATCCTCCAACCCCCCTCCCCTCTAGAACCCTCAGTTTGTTTTTCAGAGTCCATCGTCTCTCATGGTTCGTCTACCCCTCCGATTTCCCCACCTTCATTCTTCCCCTCCTGCTATCTTCTTCTTTTTTTTTTTTTCTTAACATATATTGCATTATTTGTTTCAGAGGTACAGATCTGAGATTCAACAGTCTTGCACAATTCACAGCGCTTACCAGAGCACATACCCTCCCCAGTGTCTATCACCCAGTCACCCCATCTGTCCCATCCTACCCCCCACTCCAGCAACCTTCAATTTGTTTCCTGAGATTAAGAATTCCTCATATCAGGGGCGCCTGGATGGCTCAGTCGTTAAGCGTCTGCCTTCGGCTCAGGTCATGATCCCAGGGTCCTGGGATAGAGCCCCGCATCGGGCTCCCTGCTCCGCGGGAAGCCTGCTTCTCCCTCTCCCACTCCCCCTGCTTGTGTTCCCTCTCTCGCTGTGTCTCTCTCTGTCAAATAAATAAATAAAATCTTTAAAAAAAAAAAAAGAATTCCTCATATCAGTGAGGTCATATGATACATGTCTTTCTCTGTTTGACTTATTTCGCTCAGCATAATACCCTCCAGTTCCATCCACGTCGTTGCAAATGGCAAGATCTCATTCCTTTTGATGGCTGCATAATATTCCATTGTATATATATACCACTTCTTCTTTATCCAGTCATCTGTCGATGGACATCTTGGCTCTTTCCACGGTTTGGCTATTGTGGACATTGCTGCTATAAACATCGGGGTGCACGTACCTTTTCGGATCCCTACTTTTGTATCTTTGGGGTAAATACCCAGTAGTACAATTGCTAGATCATATGGTAGCTCTAATTTTCAACTTTTTGAGGAACGTCCATACTGTTTTCCAGAGTGGCTGCACCAGCTTGCATTCCCACCAACAGTGTAGGAGAGTTCCCCTTTCTCCGCATCCCTGCCAACACCTGTCATTTCCTGACTTGTTAATTTTAGCCATTCTGACTGCTGTGAGGTGGTATCTCATTGAGGTTTTGATTTAGATTTCCCTGATGCCGAGTGATGTTGAGCACTTTTTGATGTGTCTGTTGGCCATTTGGATGTCTTCTTTGGAAAAAATGTCTGTTCATGTCTTCTGCCCATTTCTTGATTGGATTCTTTGTTCTTTGGGTTTGAGTTTGATAAGTTCTTTATACATTTTGGATACTAGCCCTTTATCTGATATGTCATTTGCAAATATCTTCTCCCATTCTGTCGGTTGTCTTTTGGTTTTGTCAACTGTTTCTTTTGCTGTGCAAAAGCTTTTTATCTTGATGAAGTCCCAATACTTCATTTTTGCCCTTGCGTCCCTAGCCTATGGCGATGTTTCTAGGAAGAAGTTGCTGCGGCTGAGGTCGAAGAGGTTGTTGCCTGTGTTCTCCTTTAGGATTTTGATGGACTCCTGTCTCACATTGAGGTCTTTCAACCATTTGGAGTCTATTTTTGTGTGTGGTGTAAGGAAATGGTCCAGTTTCATTCTTCTGCATGTGGCTGTCCAATTTTCCCAACACCATTTCTTGAAGAGACTGTCTTTTTTCCATTGGACATTCTCTCCTGCTTTGTCAAAGATTAGTTGACCATAGAGTTGAGGGTCCATTTCTGGGCTCTGTCTTCTGTTCCATTGAACTATGTGTCTGTTTTTGTGCCAGTACCATACTGTCTTGATGATGACAGCTTTGTAATAGAGCTGGAAGTCCGGAATTGTGATGCCGCCAGCTTTGCTTTTCTTTTTCAACATTCCTCTGGCTATTCAGGGTCTTTTCTGGTTCCATACAAATTTTAGGATGATTTGTTCCATTTCTTTGAAAAAAGTGGATGGTATTTTGATGGGGATTGCATTGAATGTGTAGATTGCTCTAGGTAGCATTGACATCTTCACAATATTTGTTCTTCCAATCCATGAGCATGGAACGTTTTTCCATTTCTTTGTGTCTTCCTCAATTTCTTTCATGAGTATTTTATAGTTTTCTGAGTACAGATCCTTTGCCTCTTTGGTTAGATTTATTCCTAGGTATCTTATGGTTTTGGGTGCAATTATAAATGGGATCGACTCCTTAATTTCTTTCTTCTGTCTTGTTGGTGTATAGGAATGCCACTGACTTCTGTGCATTGATTTTATATCCTTCCACTTGACTGAATTCCTGTAGGAGTTCTAGCAGTTTTGGGGTGGAGTCTTTGGGTTTTCCACGCGAAGTATCATATCTGCAAAGAGTGAGAGTTTGACTTCTTCTTTGCTGATTTGGATGCCTTTGATTTCTTTTTGTTGTCTGATTGCTGTGGCTAGGACTTCCAATACTATGTTGAATAGCAGTGGCGATAGTGGACATCCCTGCCGCGTTCCTGACCTTAGGGGGAAAGCTCTCAGTTTTTCCCCATTGAGAATGATATTCCCTGTAGGTTTTTCATAGATGGCTTTTATGATATTGAGGTATGTACCCTCTCTCCCTATACTCTGAAGAGTTTTGATCAAGAAAGGATGCTGTACTTTGTCACATGCTTTTTCTGCAACTGTTGAGAGGATCATATGATTCTTGTTCTTTCTTTTGTTAATGTATTGTATCACGTTGATTGATTTGCGGATGTGAACCAACCTTGCAGCCCAGGGATAAATCCCACTTGGATGTGGTGAATAATCCTTTTAATGTACTGTTGGATCCTATTGGCTAGTATTTTGGTGAGAATTTTTGCATCCATGTTCATCAGGGATATTGGTCTGTAATTCTCCTTTTTGATGGGGTCTTTGTCTGGTTTTGGGATCAAGGTAATGGTGGCCTCATAAAACGAGTTTGGAAGATTTCCTTCCATTTCTATTTTTTGGAACAGTTTCAGAAGAATAGGTATTAATTCTTCTTGAAATGTTTGGTAGAATTCCCCTGGGAAGCCATCTGGCTCTGGGCTTTTGTTTGTTGGGAGATTTTTGATGACTGCTTCAATTTCCTTAGTGGTTATAGGTCTGTTCAGGTTTTCTATTTCTTCCTGGTTCAGTTTTGGTAGTTGATACAACTCTAGGAATGCATCCATTTCTTCCAGGTTATCTAATTTGCTGGCATAGAGTTGCTCATAATATGTTCTTATAATTGTTTGTATTTCTGGGGCGCCTGGGTGGCTCAGTCATTAAGCGTCTGCCTTCGGCTCAGGTCATGATCCCAGCGTCCTGGGATCGAGCCCCGTGTGGGTCTCCCTGCTCCACAGGAAGCCTGCTTCTCCCTCTCCCACTCCCCCTGCTTGTGTTCCCTCTCTCGCTGTGTCTCTCTCTGTCAAATAAATAAAATCTTTAAAACAAAAAAATAATAATTGTTTGTATTTCTTTGGTGTTGGTTGTGATCTCTCCTCTTTCATTCATGATTTTGTTGATTTGGGTCATTTCTCTTTTCTTTTTGGTAAGTCTGGCCAGGGGTTTATCAATCTTGTTAATTCTTTCAAAGAACCAGCTCCTAGTTTCATTGATCTGTTCTACTGTTCTTTTAGTTTCTATTTCATTGATTTCTGCTCTGATCTTTATGATTTCTCTTCTCCTGCTGGGTTTAGGCTTTATTTGCTGTTCTTTCTCTAGCTCCATTAGGTGTAGGGTTAGGTTGTGTACTTGAGACCTTTCTTGTTTCTTGAGAAAGGTTTGTATTGCTATATACTTTCCTCTTAGGACTGCCTTTGCTGCATCCCAAAGATTTTGAATAGTTGTGTTTTCATTTTCATCGGTTTCCATGAATTTTTTTATTGTTCTTTAATTTCCTGGTTGACCCATTCATTCTGTAGTAGGATGCTCTTTAGCCTCCATGTATTTGAGTTCTTTCCGACTTTCCTGTTGTGATTGAGTTCTAGTTTCAAAGCATTGTGGTCTGAAAATATGCAGGGAATGATCCCAGTCTTTTGGTATCGGTTGAGACCTGATTTATGACCTAGGACGTGATCGATTTTGGACAGTGTTCCATGGGCACTAGAGAAGAATGTGTATTCCGTTGCTTTGGGATGGAATGTTCTGAATATGTCTGTGAAGTCCATTTGGTCCAGTGTGTGATTTAAAGTCTTTATTTCCTTGTTGATCTTTTGCTTAGATGATCTGTCCATTTCCGTGAGGTGGGTGTTAAAGTCCCCCACTATTATTGTATTGTTGTCGATGTGTTTCTTTGCTTTTGTTATTAATTGCCTTATATAATTGGCTGCTCCCATGTTAGGGGCATAGATATTTACAATTGTTAGATCCTCTTGTTGGATAGACCCTTTAAGTAGGATATAGTGTCCTTCCTCATCTCTTATTACAGTCTTTGGTTTAAAATCTAATTTGTCTGATACAATCATTGCCACCCCAGCTTTCTTTTGGTGTCCATTAGCATGGTAAATAGTTTTCCACCCCCTCACTTTCACTCTGGGGGTGCCTTTGGGTCTAAAATGAGTCTCTTGCAGACAGCATATCGATGGGTCTTGTTTTTTAATCCAATCTGATAGCTGTGTCTTTTGATTGGGGCATTTAGCCCATTCACATTCAGGGTAACTATTGAAAGATATGAATTTAGTGCCATTGTATTGCCTGTCAGGTGACTGTTACTGTAAATTGTCTGTGTTCCTTCTGGTTTATGTTGCTTTTAGGCTCTCTCTTTGCTTAGAGGACCCCTTTCAAGATTTCTTGTAGGGCTGGTTTCGTGTTTGCAAATTCCTTTAGTTTTTGTTTGTCCTGGAAGCTTTTTATCTCTCCTTCTATTTTGAATGACAGCCTAGCTGGATATAGTATTCTTGGCTGCATATTTTTCTCCTTTAGTGCTCTGAATATGTCCTGCCAGTCCTTTCTGGCCTGCCAGGTCTCTGTGGATAGGTGTGTTGCCAATCTAATGTTTCTACCATTGTAGGTTACATATCTCTTCTCCCGAGCTGCTTTCAGGATTTTCTCTTTGTCTCTGAGACTCGTAAGTTTTACTATTGGATGGCAGGGTGTTGACCTATTTTTATTGATTTTGAGAGGGGTTCTCTGTGCTTCCTGGATTTTGATGCCTATTTCCTTCCCCAAATTAGGGAAGTTCTCTGCTATAATTTGCTCCGGTATACCTTCTACCCCTCTCTCTCTTTCTTCTTCTTCTGGTATCCCAATTATTCTAATGTTGTTTCATCTTATGGTATTGCTTATCTCTCAAATTCTGCCCTCGTGATCCAGTAGTTGTTTATCTCTCTTTTTCTCAGCTTCTTTATTTTCCATCATTTGGTCTTCTATATTACTAATTCTCTCTTCTGCCTCATTTATCATAGCAGTTAGTGCCCCCATATTTGATTGCACCTCATTAATAGCCTTTTTGATTTCTACTTGGTTAGATTTTAGTTCTTTTACTTCTCCAGAAAGGGTTTCTCTAATAACTTCCATGCTTTTTCCAAGCCCAGCTAGGATCTTTAAAGTGATGATTCTGAACTCTAGATCTGACATTGTACTAATGTCCGTATTGAGTAGGTCCCTGGCAGTCGGTACTACCTCTTGTTCTTTTTGTTGAGGTGATTTTTTCCATCTTGTCATTTTGTCCAGAGGAGAATGGATTAATGAGAGAACAAAATGCTAACAGGGTAACAACGTTCCCAGAAAATATACTCTAAACAAATCAGAAAAGACCTGAAGCAGTGGGAAAAGAAATGGAAAGAGAGAAAAAAGAAAAAGAAAAAAAAAGAAAAAGATAAAAATAAAAACAAACAAAAACAGAACAAAACAAAACAATATGATCAAATATGATCAGGCTGGTATATAGATCAGTGCCACACTCTAGATTTTGGGTGTATTTTGGTCTGTTAGAAGAAAGTGCCTCCCAAATTTTAAAGAAAGAAAAACTTATATATGTACAAAAATAAGGGTTGATATGATGAAGGGATGGAATATGACTGTAAGGATGGAAATTATGAAAAATTTTATAAAAGGAATTGATAATAAGTTGTTTAAAAAAAGAAAGAGGATTAAAAAAAAAAATGTGATCAGGCAGGGGAGTAGAAAAAAACCATACACTAGAGATTTAGGGTACATTTTGATCTGTTAGAAGAAAGTATCTCAAAATTTTAAAGAGAGAACAACTTATATATATATGCCAAAAATACGGGTAACTACTATGAAGGGATAGAATATGATTCTAAAAATGAAAAATAAAAAGGTTTTTTAAAGAAGGGATTGATAAGATGTTGGTTGAAAAAGGGAAAAAGAAAAATTCAAAGAAAAAAAAGACAGTTAAAAAAAAAAATTAACTTTGAAAGACTAGAGAATCATGGTAAAAAAAGCCATGGATTCTATGTGCAGTATTCCCCTAGTGCTGGAGTTCTGTCATTCTCATTAATGGGTAAACTTGGTCTTGGCTGGCTGTTCTCGCTGATCTTCTGGGGGAGGGGCCTGTTGCCGTGGTTCCCAAATGTCTTTGCCGGAGGCGGAATCACCCCGCCCTTGCCAGTCCCGGCTAAGTAATCTGCTTGGGTTTGCTCTCGGGAGCTTTTGTTCCCTGCAAGCTTTCCGTACAGCTTTGGAGGCGGAGAGTGAAAATGGTGGCCTCCCAATCTCCGCCCCAGAGGAGCCGAGAACTCGGGGCCCCGCTCCTCAGTGCGGCCCCAGTGAAAAGCCGTCAGTCACTCCCGTCTCCCCGGTCTCCGGCCGCACTCCGTGCTCACCCGGCCTGTGACCGCGCATTTCTATCTCTGGCACCCGACCCCATGTGGAGTCTCCAAACCCAGCAGATCCCTGCAGTGCACTCCCGTGCCTCTCCTCCCAGGGGAAGAAGGTGAGTCTCCCCTGATCTGTTGCTTGTTGGGTCCCTGCTGGAGGAGCAGTGGCCCGACTGTGCCCCGGATCACGGTTTATGGCAACCCTGAGCTGAGAGCCCGCGCCTGGGCTCTGTCTCTGCAGCCAGCTTCCCTGCTCCGATACCTGGGAGCTCTGCCGCACTCAGGCACCGCCGGTCTTTCTGTGACCCCGAGGGTCCTGAGACCACACTGTCCCACGAGGGTTCCACCCCCCGCTTAGCCACCGGAGTGACGTCCCTCAGCGGAGCAGACTTCTAAAAGTCCCGATTTTGTGCTCCGCGGCTCTATCACTTGCCAGAAGCGGCCTACGGAGGCCCCTCCCCCGCCGTCTATCCTCCCGAATATCGCCTGGGATTCACTTCTCCGCACATCCTACCTTCCAGAAAGTGGTTGCTTTTCTGTTCAGAGAACTGTTGCTATTCTTTTCTTCGATCTCCTGTTGAGTTTGTAGGTGTTCAGAATGGTTTGATCCCTATCCAGCTGAATTCCTGAGACTAGACAGAATCCAGGTCTCCTACTCCTCCGCCATCTTGCTCCGCCCCCCCCAGAAAAATGATATTCTTAAACCCACCCTCAAACCCATCTCTTTAGAAGAGGGAGGAATGTTATTTCATGACCCCAAAGTTTTATTGCTCTTTTAGGTAAAAGAAGAAGTATTATCTAGGAAAGGTCAAACAAAATGAGAAGCATAAGCCCCCTATGGAATTCCAATAAAAGATATTTTGATTATCCAAAAAGCCAACTCATAATAGAAGGGTTAGGGCAAGAGGATTTAAAAAATCAGATAAAAATACCATGTCGGGTAACTGAGAAAACATTTATACTACTCTTCTTCTCTTTGGAGTTAAAAAAGATGAGACATTCCGTAGCCATATTGATAGAAACTTAAAAACAGGCCAATTAACCCAGAGTATTAGAAATCATGATCATGGTTACCTTTGGGGCAGAAGGGTGGCAATGGGGGGTGAACAAGATGAATTCTGAGATAATTGGGATACTCTTTTTTTTTTTTTTTTTTTTTTTCCTGGGTTGTGGCTACATTAGTGTGTTCACTTTGGAACTTCATCTAGTTCTATGCTAATGATCTTTCCACTTCTCTGTGTATACATTATTCTTCAAACACAAAAGTTCGTGTAAAAAAAAAAAATACCCCAAGGACTCCTAGGTGGCTCATTCGTTAAGCGTCTGCCTTCGACTCAGGTCATGATCTCAGGGTCCTGGGATCGAGTCCTGCATCAGGCTCCCTGCTCAGTGGGGAGTCTGCTTCTCCTTCTCCCTCTGCTGCTCCCCTTCCTTGTGTTCTCTCTCTCTCTGCCAAATAAATAAATAAAATCTTTAAAAAAAAATATATCCCAAAGTGGAATTTGAATCAAGAGGAAGTAGAAGTTTTTGGCAGGTTTCAGTAGCTCCAGACTCTGAAGTCTGTGCACATCAGTGCAGCATCCAAAATGCACACCATTTGTGTTCCCAGAATGTGGCTTCAAAGTCGGCAACAAGCGTACACTGAATATTTGCTCCAGGACCCAGTGCATGGATGTACGTCAGATGCCCTAGAAAGCTTTTAGGACAGGAAGCAACAAGTATATTTTACACAATGGGCATTGTAACAAAAAGAACAGTTCTAGCGAAGTGATAGTTTGTGGTTTGAGAAGTGACTAGCAGGGGCGCATGGGTGGCTCAGTGGGCTAAGCGTCTGCCTTCGGCTCAGGTCAGGATCCTGGGGTCCTCCGATCTAGTCCTGCATTGGGCTCCTTGCCTGGTGGGGAGTCTGCCTCTCCCTCTCCCTCTGCCCCTTCCCCCAGCTCGTGCTCTCTCTCACTCTGCTGTCTCTCAAATAAAATCTTAAAAAAAAAAAAAAAAAGTGCATAGCCGGTGAAGAAATCAGCCATTGGAGCCAGGGCTGCTCTCAAGAAGAGCCCCTGTGAGTGCACAGGGTGAAGATCCAGGAAGCTGGAACCTCATCTGGTACCTGGATCTTGGACTTCCAGCCTCCAGAACCCTGAGAGATGAAGTGCTGTCGCTTATCAGCCGCCTAGACTCTGGGATTTGCTGTCGTAGCCTGAATTACTGTGACATTATCCAAATTAAGAACAAATAAAAAGGAAGAGACTGAGACTCAGCAGTTGTGTAACTGTTCACAGATCCTCAGCCGCCACTTGATACCGAACCTGGCGCACAGGGCAGGCTCAACAAATACTTGTTAAATTCTAGATAAAAAGAGTAAATAGGGGAGAAAGAGAATTGAAAGAAGGAAATGAGGACTCTTTGAATATAAAGTCCGTACTCTCTCCCATGCCCTGCTTACAGTACATTTAGGTTTTCCGTGTAAGAGAAAGGAAATTTTTGAATCTTCAATCACCTATGTCAAAGTAAAAAGAAATTCTAAAATATCATCACCTCCTAAATCATGTTAGCATCCCAGATGTGCTGTTTGCTCCAGAAGCGAAAAGTCTTTTGTTTTTATAGTTTCTTTGTAATATACTTAATCTACAGGCTAAATCTCAACCATAAGCTTTAGTTAATACACACCAGACTGATCCTCTCACCCTGAGTCCCACAGTAGAAGGACTGGGGTTTAGATTTCTAATGAGATAAACAGTTTTGTGAAAAGATAGAAGCTGGGATTATGTCAGCTCAGCATTACTCATTAAATATTATAACGAGCATTTGCTGTCTGTGTCTAACAGTAAGATAAGAAATAATCAGTTTCAGCTCCTATGTAGTATTTTATCCTCTTTCATCTTCTATAATTCATAAAGCTACTTGATAGCATTTTGGAGTTTATAGTCTTAAAATTATAAGTGTTATATAATTTAATTGCAAATAACTGGGCCATCTCATTTAAATTCTCATTACTTTGACATTTTCTAAACCCATGGAGTCCTTTGAGATTATCTTAGTTTGCCAGAAAATTATCAGACATAGTTTGGTTCCGTTATAAAAGTTTGAGAATCATTACCTTTGAGATTCTCTTTTTTTTTTTGTTCAGTAAAATCACTGATGCTGAAAACCTTCAGCTGTCCATTTTTATCTGTTTCTTTAACATTTTCTTTTTTTTTTTTTAAAGATTTTATTTATTTATTTGACAGAGAGAGACACAGTGAGAGAGGGAACACAAGCAGGGGGAGTGGGAGAAGGAGAAGCAGGCTTCCCGCTGAGCAGGGAGCCTGATGTGGGGCTCGATCCCAGGACCCTGGGATCATGACCTGAGCTGAAGGCAGACGCTTAATGACTGAGCCACCCAGGCGCCCCTGTTTCTTTAACATTTTCTAACATTGATGTTAGCACTGTAACTTGGATCCAAAGAACTGTCTGAACACTAGATTAAATATTTCTCTCAGAGAGAGTAGGACAGAGACAGAGATGGAGAGGGGGGAGAGAGAGCGAGACATTGTACTCACATAGCACATAAATGGTTAATTAATTTCAATTTAAATTGAGTTTTGTTGTCTGGTAACTTTCCCTTCTTGAGGCAGGAGAAGTACTAATGCTGTGCTGATTATCTTAACCTTCCTTAGTTATTAGTAGACAAAAGATTTAGAACAAAATGATTCCAAGATGTTCACATGGGGAGGAGGAGACTTGGCTATAATCAGGAGCAAGCACACTCGTTTTAGCTTCATTTCTTGACATGCATTTCCAGACGCTTCTGTTCAGTGACCTGATTATTGGATATCAGCAGATAAACCTCCCAGCTCTCCTCTCATCTGCTGCATGGTGACTAACTCACAGGTTCGCCCCTTCACTCACATCTTACATCCTCGCCATTGGCTAAGAAGACCCTAAGTCACAGAAACTTATGCTGCTACTCACATGTGTCCACAAGGTGGATCAACACCTCGCAAGGTGACGATGAAGCTAAGAAGTCATAGTTTGCGGGCAGTGGGACAGACACTGCTAAACCATGAAATGCCTCTTTAGCTTCCTCAGATACTGAAATGTGTTTATTTCAGTTGGTCTGGTTTGCAAATTTCCAATATGCAACATTGGAGTGGGCAGGCTAGAATTTCTATCCCATTTGGAGCCCATTTTGGTCTGTTCTTTCCCACAATCTGTGTTGCTTTAATTGAAGAGATTCTCATTCCCTGTCCTAAGAGAATTGCATGTTGTCTATTAAATAAGGAACAAAGCTTCCTTACTGAGTGTTACATTCTTGGCCTGACTTGCAAAACATCCGGACACATGTAAAGACAGAATTTGAAAATCATGGAGATCAAAATTCTGCTAAAATCTGAGAATATGGAAATTCCAGTAATATATTTCTTGAGATTAGTATAACTTTGATAACGAACTAGATAAAGATAGGAGGATAAGTTTGCAGATTAATTTTATTATATAGGGACAAAACTCTTAAAACCATGTTTAACCAACTTCAAGTGTGTATTTTAAATAAATATATACATATGTATTATGCATACATTACATTATTATATATATATATAGAGAGAGAGAGAGAGAGAGAGAGAGACTAAGGCTTGCTTACCCCCAAAATGTAAGAATATTTTAAATCAGAAAATTTATTATTATAATTCACTAAATTATTTAAAGTAAAATGATATGATAAGGGAAATATATTAAGAAAAACACTGCCTAAAGTTTCATATTTATTTTGGAGTCAGTGTAATAAATCAAAAAAGATGCTGCCTATAGTTTCATATTTACTTTTTATAAAACTTTTAGAAAAATAAGAATTGAAGAGAATGTCCATAATATGTAAAGACTAATACAAAACTAGACTAAACATCATTCTCTGTGGGGAGAATCCTTAGAAACAGTTTCTTTAACAGAAAGGACAAGATAAGGACACCCGTTATCTATGCTCTTATTCACTATATCACATAAGAGATGGTCAAAACAATAAGGAAACGAAGAAAGAAAAAGGGATCACCATTTGGAAAGGGGGATATAATGGTATAGTTATACCATTGTCAGTAACATTGTTATTTCCATGTCAGTAATGTTGGAAAATGCAAAATCTGTTAGTCCGGGAAATTCCTCTATACCATGGAAGATCTTTCATAAAATTAAATGGAAAAGATGTGCAATTCACATCAGCAACAAAAACTTTAAAATACCCAGGAATTAACTGAACCAAATATACAAGTATAATTATGGAGAGAAAGTTTTTGAAATACCACGTGAATGTGACAGTCATCTCAGTAAATGGACAGATGTGCCAAATTAATAAAGTGGAACACTTAAGAAGATGAAGATATTAATTCTCCTCAATGGAATTTCAATTGAACTCCAGCTTTGGGTTGGGGGAGGGGGAGAACGAATTCAAAAATTTATGGAAAGAATACATTCTTGCAGAGAGCAAGGGCATTGTGAGGAAGAAGAGCAAAACTGATCCACCCTAAAAAGCACGACCTATTAAAACTCTCAGTAAGTAACATTTGTGATCAGACACTTGGAAATTAACCAAAATGGCTAGTCCCCAGCTTCTCCAGCTATAGTTCCTTTACAGATAACAATTCTGCTACACCATGATGTGGAGAAATACTCCTTTTTCAAGAGTGGATCTTCAGCCCTTTCCATAATGCACTGAGCTCCCCAGTAATTTACAGAAACTCCTTTTTCTGCCTAACCCAGTCCAAGTGACCCTGCATTGCTTAAAATTAGGAATCCTGATTGACAAAATACCTGTAACCAACAATGAATCCTACAAATTGACAAGAAAGAGACAAACCAGTTCTTTAAGAAAATAAAATTTGGGGAATAACTATGAGGTTTTTAAATTGAATGCAACAAATCCCTTTCTGCCTGTCAACCAGTGTTAGCCTGGACCATCTGTTTCATGGCTTCCCCCAAGCTCAAAAAATACACATAGAAAACAAATGGCTTTTTGTTCTTTTTCTTCATAAAATCCTATCATACAGTGAATATACCTCTGTGATTTTCTCTCTTACTTTGGGATCAAATTACAGACCCTCAACCAATTCTTTCCCAACTTGTGGATATTAACGCTGTATTCTTTTTTTCCCTTTTATTCTTTTTCTTTTTCTTCTTTCTTTCTTTGTTTTTTTTTTTTTTTTTTTTTTTTTGGTAGGAAAGAGCTAGTAAAATTAGTGCTATAATAAATATCTGACATAGATTTTAGAGGCTTTTTAGAGGGTCTGTCTTCAGAAATGGACTTGCTGTGTCATATCAGATAGTAAAACAAAGCAGAATATATACAAAAAAACATTGTAGTCTCCTACTCTTTCACTAATTGATATGACTCCATATACATATTTTCCTTAAGGAGAGAAATAATAAGATACATTTTAAGATACACTTTTTAAAAATATGGCTGTATTTCTGATTTCTTAACATGCAGGAAAGATGTACGTTGGTGAGGATAACAGGGCGCAATGCTGGGTCCCCCAGGATTCGGGGGTTCACAGTTGTGGCCGGCATGCCCAGAAACCTCCCTAGTCCGCCAAGAGCCCTGGCTAGCTCCAGCGTCTGCAGAGTAATTTGTACTCCGTCTTTGCTAAATGTGGCAGTGGCTTCCACCTTTACATTCTGAACGGCCTTTGTACCATAAATAGCAGTCAAAGATTTACCCAGAATAGATTCAGCCTCATAGGCCCATACGTTCAAATGAGGGACCTGCAGCCCGTCGGCGTGACACTCTCCCTCGAGAGGTTCAGTTATTCCCCAGGGTCGCTCATACATGCTCAAGTTTTGATTATCACAGTTTCTTCCTTGTTTGGGGTTTTGTTTGAGTCTTCTGCCTTCATTCCATTCTTGCAAAACCCGTAGAAGCAGCCCCGCTCAAGACAGTCCCACAGTACCCAGCGTTGCTGGTGGCATTTCAGATGGTTTGAGCAGCGCATCGGGGCCTCCTGGGACTCCCAGCGCCCTCGGGCCCCACAAGGAGGAGGCCGGCGCCCTGGTGGGAAGGCTCTGTCCCCAAGTTTGTGACCTGATTTATTATCTGGTCCTGATATTTATGCTTCTGCTACTCTGATTCTATGAAATCTTCCAAGAAATGGGCTCCATCAGTTTCTGTCCTGACCCCTTTCTCTGGGGTCAACACCAATTCAAGCAGCGTCGAGAAGGGTATTGTGTCACCTCATAGCAACTAGTCTTACAGGTGTACATGGGGGCAATAAATAAATCTTGCCTCCTCTTCCAGCCCCAATTACAATGCAGCTCTCTATGTATCACAGAAACGTCTAGGTGTGTTTGTTTGGGCCCAGAACACTCTAATACATTCAGTAAGGATTTTATTGGAACAAACATTTTATTTTTTGGTTGTTGGATTGGGTGATTGGTTATTTTACTCATGATGTTCCTAAAAGACCTCTCAACTATTTGATGTTGACAGTGAGGTCTTCATGGCTAGGATTTTCTACCTGCACACAACACCTACTTGACAATAATTGTACCACTAAATCAGATAGGCGTAAGCATTTATTGGTGATAAGCTTTAGGAAGGACTTTCAGGCTTATTTTTATATGAGTTTATCTGGGACAGTGAGAGTTCCCAACTGAAATTTATCAGACATATAGGGTTCAGTTATAAGCCAACTTTTAATTTTGTAAACGGCTTCATTCTGAAAACACAAATTCAGTAGGTGAAAAATGGCACATATAAAGAAAGGCAAAGCAAAAGTGTGTCACTTGACAAATTGGATGTGAATAATTCATCTACCCCTCTGACTTGCTAACTTCAGGCTTGAATCATTTGGAGAAAATGTTGAGACTGAACACAGAGTTCTCACCAAGTCTCTTTCACAAAATTGCCACAGGCAAAGACAAAGGGAGGAAAGGACAGAAAAAAAAGAAAAAAAAAAGGAAAGGAAGAAAGGAGAGGGTGCGAAGGGAAAGAAGAAATGAAACATAACTGGCAGTATCAATGGTACCTGGTTCTCTTCTTTCTTTGTATTTTTTTTTTTTTAAGATTTTATTTATTTATTTGAGAGAGACTGAGACAGAGAGAGCATGAGAGGGGGGAGGGTCAGAGGGAGAAGTGGACTCCCTGCCAAGCAGGGAGCCCGATGCGGGGGTCGATCCCGGGACTCCAGGATCACGACCTGAGCCAAAGGCAGTCACTTAATGACTGAGCCAACCAGGCGCCCCTCTTTCTTTGTATGTTAACGTTCGGCTACACCCTCAGTGTTTTAACTTTGGTTTAGTTTACCATTTCAGTTTTAATCTGGTTTCTAATTTTCTATCTGGCTCAACTATAAAATCTGTCCTCTTGTATATATAAGCAAAATACACGAAAAGTGTGATTCAGGTAGTTTGTTGCACATGACTGGTGACTTCTGGGTCTACAAAGCCCCTTCGGTGTTAGACCTCCTTGCTTTAATACTTTGAATAATTACTATCAATCATTCATTTTACATTTTCTATTTAGTCATTGACTTCATTATTTCTTTGTGGAATACAGAAAAAATAAATACCAGTTACACAACGTCTCCCATCATTTGTTCATTTTAACCTATTCGGAATAGTGCTAACAAGCTAAATTCCTTGATATATAACTGCTTGTTGAAATGGAGCTTGCTGTCCAGTTTTTTGGGTGATTATGAGACTATATATGTAATGTATGTGTATGATATAATATGAAATAGAGGGGCACCTGGGTGGCTCAGTTGTTAAGCGTCTGCCTTTGGCTCAGGTCATGATCCCAGGGTCCTGGGATCGAGCCCCGCATCGGGCTCCCTGCTCAGCGGGAAGCCTGCTTCTCCCTCTCCCACTCCCCCTGCTTGTGTTCCTGCTCTCACTATCTCTCTCTCTGTCAAATAAATAAATAAAAATCTTTAAAAATAGGGCGCCTGGGTGGCTCAGTCAGTTAAGTGACTGCCTTCGGCTCAGGTCATGATCCCAGGGTCCTGGGATCCAGTCCTGCATCGGGCTCCCCGCTCTGCGGGGAGCCTGCTTCTCCCTCTCCCACTCCCCCTGCTTGTGTTCCCTCTCTTGCTGTGTCTCTCTCTGTCAAATAAATAAATAAAATCTTTAAAAAAAAATCTTTAAAAATAATAATAATATGAAATGGATACCATATAAAATATATATAGATACCATATAATATATAATGGTATAATATATAAAATGTATGAATATCATATAGTATCTATTTCATATTTTATGTGTATAAATTGCCATGTATGTGAATATTACAAAATATAAAAGATGTATCTATTTAGTTTATTTTTAAATTTTATTTATTTTTGCCTTATGCATTCACATTAACAGATTACATCACTTGAGCATATCTGCTCCACATCCTAACCCTAGGATAGTCTTCCCACACGTGCCCATTTCCTACCTTACTCATTTTTTAGACCCAGATGAAAATATCCTGCTTGCATAAGACTTCCCGAAATGCCTCCTCCTATTATTTGCCCCCTCCATTTTGTTCCACAGCATTGCACACTCATAATTATACACTTTGTGGTACGTAGCTACATCTACCTCCCGGCTACAAGATACTGTCTTTTTGGGTGACATCCTGTTTTAATCCAACTCAACACCAGAATTCTCCGGGCCCTATTATATGGCTGGCTCTACGTTGTGTGAATATGAAGATGCATAATCCTTCACCAGGAGGAGATCACAGGCTGCAAGTGAACTGGTGACGATTTGCATGATCAACGTCTTGATTGCTGTTAGATGACATTTCAGAGCAGCATGTAAAAAATTCCCCCATATTCGCAGGGTTTCCATGCTCTCGTCTGCTTCTCTCAGATTTTTCTAATTAACGGTATACTTCCTTGTCACTACACGCCAGAGAACACTTAGCTTTCCAGACACATCGCCTTCAGCTGGGGGTCAGAAAGTGTAGGTCATAGAAGCTCTTAGTAAATTTATAGGTAAATCATTCTTTAGAAAAGCAAATACATCCTCAGACTCTTAGTACTTCCCTCTAAGGCTAGGCTGTTATAATACCCTGCATTCAATCTTTCCTCCTCTGATGTGTTTTACCCTATACTTGTCAGGTCAATATTAAATTCTGCTATTGTCATTTTTTTCTGACACTCAAACACTTTGGTTTTCCCTCCTTTCTGAGATGTTGTCCTTCTCACTCCCTTGTCTCGTGATTTCCCTTCCCTTGTGGATGCTGCCATGGGGTTGCCCTTACTGTGAGTTCCTGTGGCATAAGCATACTCTTTAACACTTGGTGGCACATACATATTTTCATGTATTTATTTGTTCCTACACAGAGCATATAGCCTTAGCTGGATTAAACATAGGTTAAAAGTTAACATTGTGATTGTATAGTTATGATTTTCTCTGTAAGTTCCAAAGTTATCAGCACTGGACCCTTCACCAAATAATAATCATAATGTATTGAAGAAAAACTTGATGATATCATTAGAAATGGTATGAACAGCCTAGAAAGCATTTAGGCATCTTTAAGACATTGGAAAACTCAGTTCTTCACTACATTTTATTAAATTCTGTACATTTTTAGTCTTTGATTATAACATGATAGGGCTTAAATCGTATCTGAATATTTTCCTTCATCACAAAGACACCACATGAACTTAATCATTGGAACAGAAATACCTGAAATTGTGTAACTATTTCAACTAAAACTAAAAAAATTAAAGCATAAGTGGAAGCAAATCTTTATCATTGGAGTTTCAAATTACATAAGATCTATCTTATAAGGGGATTTAAGGAGATATTTGACATCAAGAAAAAGTGAAAGTCTACAAATGATGGCCATATTTCCTTTAGTATTATGGAGACATAGGAGAAATGATCTACTTCATAGGAGAGGGAAATTACAAACATTTAATGTATCTAATTATCTGTATTCACTTAGCTCAAACCCAAAGTGAAGTAACCGCCTCATATGTGTGATTGGCCACGTCAGTGAAATTGAAAGGAAGCTGCCAAACTGCATGTGGTCTCACGGGGAGGCAGATGGGTCCCCTGATGAAGAGTGTTGGCTCTGGCAGATTCTCATTAGAGTGGCCCTACCACCCTGAGGATCCTGGGTAAGTCATACATCCTGTTTCTTTATTCTCTTACACAAATAATGGTGTGATGATTTATCTTCTGGGTTGTGACAAAAGTTAATGAAATAGTATATGTATTGTCGTGCCAGATTAAACTTGCAGAAAATGAGAGTCATTATTTTCAGGCAACATAAAATTCCGTATATTCTCCCAAAATATTTGGTTCTAATAGGGAGGTTCTACTCTGCTGTCTGTTTTATCATAATGATTCCTTTATTAGGAAAATATTATTTGTTGAGATTCAAAAGGAATTTAAAGCTGAAGACTTTCTGTGGAACTGCTAATTGAAAGAAATTGTTCATTGAGGAAGAAGAACTCTGAAAGGTCCTTTTTCACTAATTTAGTTCATGTTCTATTCATTCATTCATTTCACAAATGTCTCCTTCCAAAATATGCTATTTCTCCGTATCTTAATATGTCCTTGAAAGATGTTTCTGATAGCGTTTTTATCAAAATTAGCAGTATGTTTTCGTGTTTTGATCAATTGTGCATTAATTACCATTGAAATGATTACCCAAATGAAATGGTGACAGGGGTTTTTAACAGCAGGATTTTAGGGCCACAGGAAAAATTTCTATTTAAAAGAAATACATAACTTGGTAACAGCATACTATGATGAGGTGAGTAATAAAATATTTTCAAGCATTTTTTCAAATAGTTTCAAATATTTCAATATTTTCAAAATAATTGAATACATTCAAATATTTCAGTATTTCAAAATAGTATTATAAAATTCTGTGGGGCAAACATTTTATATGTATTATATATGTATATATGAGTTCGGAGTAAAAACTAAGTTACTACATATGAAAGTAAAACTTGCTCAGGTATTTTTGAATGAATGATTTAGGTTTCATCAGAGAATGAATGAATGAATGCATGAATAAATAAATAAATGATGTGATAGTTATCAGTATAAATTACAACCTTTGCAATATTTTAAATCATAAGCTGAAAGTTTCAAACATCTTAAAAAAGGTATAACATCTTTAAAAGGAAGGACATCACTTTACAAAAATACTTTAGGATTATAAGAATGCAATTTTGAATGCTGTAAAATGGTATTTTTTTTGCTTTCTTATTCTTGCTTTATACTGCTAATCTTTAATCAAGCAGAGATATTAGGTATAAAAAATACCATAAGTGAAAAAATTTTAAAAGATTGGGTTTGAGAAAAATAGAAGAATGGATACAGCTAATTAAAAAGTTGTTTTATAAATAGAAGTCCAGATTAAGGACATTTCCCAGATGGAAGAAGAGACAACTACATAGGAAATAGAAAAGCTAAGAAATAGAGAAGTTAAAAGTAAAAGTACTAAAACTTAGAATAATATGATTCCAGAAAGAGAAGTATATAAATAGCAGGAAACAGTTACTGAGACAATAACGAGAAATCTCCCTAAATTAAAAAGATGAAAATTTCAGATTAAGAAAAAGAGTATAGTCTAATTATTTTTCAGAGGGAAAAAGCAGATCACATACAAGGAAATAATAATATTTTTCAATAATAAGACGATGCAAATGACAATAGAGTAAAATTGTATTTGAGACCCAATTTTTGTTTCTGTGACCCCAGAACAGTTACCTGTTCTCTTGGGGTGTATCCCTAATGATGCCAAATGGTTACTGAAGTTTAAAGTATCACATGCAGTTGAAAAGTTCAGAGGTACATAAGGCTGACGTAGAATTTTCAACATTTTGAAGAAAAGGAGCTTAAGACCTAGAATTTTATATTTGGGGAAATTGTTATTCAAATATTAATTATTCATATTAATGATACATAGTAATGATACACTCAGGCATACAAGGCCTCAGAAGGTTTGCGGCACAAACTTCCATTATAAATAGTTTTGGACAGGGCACATGGGTGGCTCAGTTGGTTAAAGCGATGGACTCTTGGTTTCGGTTCAGGTCGTGATCTCAGGGTTGTGGGATTGAGCCCTGAGTTGGGCTCCACGCTCAGTGCGGAGTCTGCTTGAGATTCTCTCTCCCTCTCCCTGCCCCTCCTCCCCCGCCCCCTTGCGCATGCACTCTCCCTCTCTCCCTCTCTCTCTCTCTCCAAAATAAAATAAACAAAATCTTTAAAAAACAGTTTTTGGGGCACCTGGGTGGCTCAGTCATTAAGTGTCTGCCTTCGGCTCAGGTCATGATCCCAGGGTCCTGGGATCGAGCCCCACATCAGGCTCCCTGCTCAGCGGGGAGTCTGCTTCTCCCTCTCCCTCTGCCACTCCCCCACTCATGTTCTGGCTTGATATTGCTTTCTCAAATAAATTGAAAAGTGTCTTTAAAAAAAACTATGAAGGGCGCCTGGGTGGCTCAGTTGGTTAAGCGACTGCCTTCGGCTCAGGTCATGATCCTGGAGTCCCGGGATCGAGTCCCACATCGGGTTCCCTGCTCGGCAGGGAGTCTGCTTCTCCCTCTGACCCTCCCCCATCTCATGCTCTCTCTCTCTGTCTCATTCTCTCTCTCAAATAAATAAATAAAATCTTTAAAAAAAAAAAATAAAAATAAAAAAAAATAAAAAAAACTGAAAATACAGTTTTGTAGGTGAGGCAAATGCAGACGTTACAAGAGATATATTAAATAAAGTTGATCACGTATCTTGGTAAAATATGTCTTAAAAAATAGGTAAAACCAAAGAAAGAGTTTTGAGGTAGACAGCCTTAAAGAGCTCATCTCATATGCCCTGGATCCTGTGTACACTCTCCCTTGCCAAGGGTGTAGCCCTGTGGTTACATCATTGTAGATCTCTGGGTACTTATCTCATGCAGACCCACAAGCAACTCCAACACACTACAGTAAAAATACAGGAATTCAAAGCTTTTGTCCTTCTTGTATGCTTACTGAAATAATTGGCACATACAATTTAATATTTGTTTAATTGAAATGAAAGATTGACTCCCAGGAAGTAAAGTCATTTGTTTGCTTGTTTGGTCTTGTTCTCCAGTCTTCTGTCTACTAAATGGCACTCAAGTGAAAAATCTGATGTCACATTTTAAGGTTAATATATCTCTCTACAAACAAACTCTCTTTACAGTTTGTATTTTTCATTATACTTTTTAAGAAAGTATTTTATCTTTTTTGTGAACTAATTCCAACTGTCGTAGTCCTGTCAGTAGGTTCTGGATGAATGAGGGACCTTCCCAGGCTCAACATCATGGCTGTAGTAATGGCCTTCATACTTACGTGGAAATTAATAACTGGCATCCATAGGGGTGCCTGGGTGGCTTAGTCATTAAGCGTCTGCTCAGATCATGTTCTGAGATAATTGGGATACTCTTTTTTTTTTTTTTTTTTTTTCTGGGTTGTGGCTACATTAGTGTGTTCACTTTGGAACTTCATCTAGCTCTATGCTAATGATCTTTCCACTTCTCTGTGTATACATTATTTTTCAAACACAAAAGTTTGTTAAAAAAAAAAAAAAATACCCCAGGGACTCCTAGGTGGCTCAGTCAGTTAAGTGTCTGACTTCGGCTCAGGTCATGATCCCAAGGTCCTGGGATCGAGCCCAGCATCGGGCTCCCTGCTCAGCAGGGAGTCTGCTTCTCCCTCTCCCTCTGCCCCTCCCCCTGCTTGTGCGCACTCTCTCTCTCTCTGCCAAATAAATAAATCTTTAAAAAAAATAACTGGCATCTATAATTTTGTTAAATAAACACATTAAAATCTGTAAATAGGCTGTTTTTGTCAATAAAATTCAACACATGTATTGTAAGCAATAACTAGATGTCACTGCTAGATGATAATAGGAAGAAAATAATATAACTGTCGACAAAACAGGTAAACTACTTTTAAAAAAGCTCATGATCAGAGGGGGAGACGAACCATGAGAGACTATGGACTCTGAGAAACAAACTGAGGGTTCTGGAGGGGAGGGGGGTGGGGGGGAGGGGTTAGCCTGGTGATGGCTATTAAAGAGGGCATGTCTGCATGGAGCACTGGGTGTTATGCACAAACAATGAATCATGGAACACTACATCAAAAACTAATGATGTAATGTATGGTGATTAACATAATAAAAAATTGGAAAAAAAAGCTCATGATCTAAATAAAATAGATGAAGGGACACATTGATGCTGTGATGTTGTAACTTTGTCTATACTACTTCTCACTGGAATATTCTTAATAGAATGTAAGTTTCATTAGACAAGATAAGTCATATTCATGCTGTATCCTGTCTGCCCTGTGCCCCAGCACGTATTAGATGTTCACTAAATACATTTGATGATGAATGAATACATGAACATAATGAGGGCTGTGAATGTAGAGAGGTAGAGACCTTTCTGATAGAGTTAGTGGCAAAACTTTTGAGAGAGGAAATGAGAATTGTGCTAGAGCTTAGAGCATGCTCAAGCACCTGCCCGTACTGACGTGGAGAAATGGCAGGAAGACTGTTCAAAGTCTGCAAAGCTGGGGAGCAGGAAAAGATGAAGAGTAAGGCATGTTACTTGCCTTAGACGCATATATGCATGTGTGTGTGTATATATACACACACATAATTATCTATATTGCCTTATGTTTATTAATTTGTGTCAAATAAAATGATGTTTTAAAAACATAATTTTAATTTAATTTGAAATGGCTCATTATGGTTCTATTTCCCTTCAGCTTTCCCATGACAGTAGGTTCATGATTTCCTCAAAGGATAGATATACATCTCCAGATAATGAGCTGCCAGCTTGTTTCATCAACAAAAATCTGCCGTCGTTGTACTTCCTGACTGCAACGGGTGGTGCATTTTGGCAATAACTGTGATGCTTTTCCCCATACACTTTCAGTATGAACTGTATAGTGAGGCATCATAACAAAGAGAATCATTCACCAGCAGGAGGCCTGCTATTTATCACTCTTGTGAAAGGGATTCGTCTCATAAATACATGGAGAATTATTCTTTCTGGGATGCAAACATAAAAGTATTTCTCCTACAGAATCGAATCTCACCTAATGTAGTTGGTAATGGGAATCGCAACTATGAACTATTTACATATTTTGTAAAAATTTGAATTAAACTAGGCTCGTGGATGCTAATGTGATTTTAAACATATTTATTCTCAACATGACCTTAAATCTCTGCATGATTAGCCTATTTAATCAACAGAATCTGTAGTTTCATTAGAATGTGTTTAGTTTTTTTCCTGTGTGATTATTATAATTTGGTAGAAATGTAATGAAAGAAAGGAAAATAGGCATATTTCAAAAATCAGACTGCATCAATGTATCTTTTCAGCTATTGTAGATCCTTCCCCCTATTTCCACAGAATGACAATAGATTATTGTAAATGTTGGTTGGCTCTTCCAATGAAAGCTAAGTTCTGCATTTTATTTGCTCTGGAATCAAAATCTCATAGATTCTGTAGTTAAGTAGGAAGAATGAATGAAAGAAGATTTTTACCTGAAACATCATCAAAGAATGGTTTCTGTTGATCTGCAATGTAATTTCATTCATAAGTCTCCTGGGGCGGGGGGAAGCTTTGTAAGAATCAGAGCCTCATGGGCTAGATAATTTTTAAAAGGATTCAATGGGCTTCCCCAGTATGTTATTTTGATATTGATGGATTGTAGACAATGAAATAGAAGAATAAATTAAGAAGTTACTGGCTAAATTAAAAAGCAATTAAGTTATTTAAAATTTTTAAATCCTTCAAAAAAACTACCCTTGACTATTTATTTGATGAGGTTTTATAAGAACTCATTGATTAAATAGAATTTGCTTTGTGATCATAAATATGTCTTACTAATAATGAAATAGTTATTTTTTAAGATTTTATTTATTTGAGAGAGCGAGCACAGGCAGGGGGAGAGGCAGAGGGAGAGGGTGAAGCAGGCTCCCACTGAGCACCAAGCCCTACCGGGGGTTCAATCCCGGGATCCCGAGATCATGACCTAAGCCCAAGGCAGACACTTAACTGACTGAGCCACCCAGGTTCTTCATGAAATAGTTATTTTAATAATAAAAATTTTTATCAAGTATTTAGTATGATACAAACATAATTTTTGATCATACTATAGATATCAATATAAATGTAGAGAATGAGTAGTGCTCAGAAAGATTTCATTCCTCTGTATGATAGAAATTAATGGTATTTTTCAAAGGGATAAAATTGAAATTCAGTTGTAAAATTTGAATAATATATTTTGGCAAATGAACAAGAGCAAAAATGAATATCCAAATGATTCACATATCTGCAACGAAAAATCTAAGACCGTGATTAAGTAATTTGGAGTCTTTTAATAAGCTTGAGACATGGTTGCAGGATATGGGAACAGAGTCCACACTCACTATGGAAGCAGAGGCTGGGTTATGAGACAGAATAGACGAGTCCTGTGAGTAAAAGGATTAGAAGTTCGAACATTAGTCTAAGACCAGGAGGACCTGTCAAAAGATTTTAAGCAGAGGGCTAACAGAATCAGCTGTGCCTGGATACCAAATTTCAAGTAGTTCCCGCCACCGCTTACCTAAGTTAAATAAGTAAGTACAATTTCTTTCTTTCTTTTTTTTTTTAAAGATTTTATTTATTTATTTGACAGAGAGAGAGAGAGGGAACACAAGCATGGGGAACAGCAGAGGGAGAGGGAGAAGCAGGCTTCCCGCAAAGCAAGGAGCCCGATGCGGGGCTCGATCCCAGGACCCCGGGATCATGACCTGAGCCGAAGGCAGACGCTTAACCGACTGAGCCACCCAGGCGCCCCAGTAAGTACAATTTCTAATAAATGCTGTCTGTTTTATTTATCTCGCGGGTATAGACTGCATCCCAGAAGGGCGTGATCATAGAGGTAAAGGGGCAGGATACGGGAAGAGAAACTGAGCCTCTGTTTCCCTATCTAAAAGCAATGACGAATTCAATATTACTTTTACTGTTAATATCACTATTTTGACATACTGATTTAAACGGAAGGAAGTTAATGTGGTTGTTAATACAATTTGAGTACTTTAAACAGATAATGAAGAACAAATTATTCAACTAAACCAGTGTAAAAGTCAGGACAATGGTTACCTTTGAGAGATCGATAGTGATGTGGGGCTTTTCAGAGGGTTTCTGAGTTGTTGGCAACAGTGTGTCTTCATTTGGGGCTTGCTACCCTATATGCGATATGGCCTAAACGTCAAGCATATAAATAACTGGAATCTTAGGGGAAGAAAAGAAATAAAAAGGGGCAAATATATATGAAGAAATATGCCTGAAAATTTTGTAAAAATGATAGAAGATATCCAGCAACAGATTTAAAGCAATGCATTTAAAAAGCACCAAAGCAGGGGGCACCTGGCTGGCTCAGTCAGTTGGGCCTCCCATTCCTGATTTTGGGGTAAGTCATGATCTCAGGGTTGTGAGATTGAGCCCCGTGTTGGGCTCTGCACTCAGCGGGTAGTCTGCTTGAGATTTTCTCTCTTCCTCTCCCTCTACTCCCCCTTCCCCATGCTACGCTCTCTCTCGCTCTTTCTATAAATAAATAAATAATAAATAAATAAATAAAAATAATAAATAATAAATAAATAAAAAAAATAAGCACCAAAGCAGGACAAATGTAGAAAAACCAAATCTTAGAACATTGTGCTCAATCTTGGAGACAAATCTTAAATGGAAAATTTATTTTTTTTATCCTTATTAACATATATTATTTGTTTCATGGGTACAGGTCTATGATTAATCAGTCTTACACAATTCACAGTGCTCACCATAGCACATACCCTCCCCAATGTCCATCACCCAGACACCCCATCCCTCCCATCCCCCTCCACTCCAGCAACCCTCAGTTTGTTTCCTGAGATTAAGAGTCTCTTATGGGTTGTCTCCCTCTCTGTTTCTTCTTCTTTAATGTTTTCCTCTCTTCCCCTATGAGCCTCTGTCTTGTTTCACAAATTCCTCATATCAGCAAGATCATATGATACTTGTCTTTCTCTGATTGACTTATTTCACTTGCATAATGCCCTCTAGTTCCATCCACGTCATTGCAAATGGTAAGATTTCATTTTTTTGATGGCTGTTATTCCATTGTGTGTGTGTGTGTGTGTGTGTGTGTGTGTATACACACACACCACATCTTCTTTATCCATTCATCTGTCAAAGGACATCTGGGCTCTTTCCAGGTTAGGCTATCGTGGACATTGCTGCTATAAACATTGGGGTGCATTTGCCCTTTCGAATCACTATGTATCTTTGGAGTAAATACCTAGTAATGCAATTGCTGGGTCATAGGGTAGCTCTATTTTCAACTTTTTGAGGAACCTCCATACTGTTTTCCAGAGTGGCTGCACCAGCTTCCATTCCCACCAACAGTGTAGGAGGGTTCCCCTTTCTTCGCATCCTCGCCAACATCTGTCATTTCCTGACTTGTTCATTTTAGCCATTCTGACTGGTGTGAGGTGGTATCTCATTGAGGTTTTGATTTGGATTTCCCTAAGCCGAATGATGTTGAGCACTTTTTCATGTGTCTGTTGGCCATTTGGATGTCTTCTTTGCAGAAATGTCTGTTTATGTCTTCTGCCCATTTCTTGATTGGATTCTTTGTTCTTTGGGTGTTGAGTTTGGGAAGTTCTTTATAGATTTTGGATGCTAGCCCTTTATCTGAGATGTCACTTGCAAATATCTTCTCCCATTCGGTCAGTTGTCTTTTGGTTTTGTTGACTGTTTCCTTTGCTGGGCAAAACCTTTTTCTCTTAATGAAGTCCCAATAGTTCATTTTTGCCCTTGCTTCCTTGCCTTTGGTGATGTGTCTAGGAAGAAGTTGCTGTGGCCCACATCAAAGAGATTGCTGCCTGTGTTCTCCTCAGGGATTTTGAGGGATTCCTGTCTCACATTGAGGTCCTTCATGCATTTTGAGCCTATATGTGTGGTGTGAAGAAATGGTCCAGTTTTATTCTTCTGCATGTGGCTGTCCAATTTTCCTAACATCATTTTTGAAGAGACTTCTTTCCATTGGACATTCTTTCCTGTTTTGTTGAAGATTAGCTGACCATAGAGTTGAGAGTCCATTTCTGGGTTCTCTATTCCGATCCATTGATCTATGGGTCTGTTTTTGTGCCAGTACCATACTGTCTTGATGATGATTACAGCTTTGTAATAGAGCTTAAAGTCCAGAATTGTGATGCCACCAGCTTTGCTTTTCTTTTTCAACATTCCTCTGGCTATTTGTGGTCTTTTCTTGTTCCATACAAATTTTAGGATTATTACTTCCATTTCTGTGAAGAAAGTTGATGGTATTTTGATAGGGATTGCATTGAATGTGTAGATTGCTCTAGGTAGCATAGACATTTTCACAGTATTTTTTCTTCCAGTCCATGAGGATGGAATGTTTTTCCATTTCTTTATATCTTCCTCTATTTCTTTCATGAGTATTCTGTAGTTTTCTGAGTACAGATCCTTTGCCTCTTTGGTTAGAATTATAACTAGGTATCTTAAGGGTTTTGGTGCAATTGTAAATGTGATCAACTTCTTAATTTCTCTTCTGTCTCATTGTTGGTATATAGAAATGCAAGTGATTTCTGTGCACTGATTTTATATCCTGCCACTTACTGAATTCCTGTATGAGTTCTAGCAGTTTTGGGGTGGAGTCCTTTGGGTTTTCCACATAAAGTATCATATCATGTGCAAAGAGTGAGAGTTTGACTTCTTCTTTGCCAATTCGGATGCCTTTTATTTCTTTTTGTTGTCTGATTGCTGTGGCTAGGACTTCTAGTACTGTGTTGAACAGCAGTGGTGAGAGTGGACATCCCTGCCATGTTCCTGACCTTAGGGGAAAAGCTCTCAGTTTTCCCCATTAAAAATGATATTCACTGTGGGTTTTTCATAGATGGCTTTTATGATATTGAGGTATGTACCCTCTATGCCTACACCATGAAGAGTTTTAATCATGAAAGGAGGCTGTACTTTGTCTAATGCTTTTTCTGCATCTATTGAGAGGATCATATTGTTCCTGTCCTTTCTTTTATTAATGTAGTGTATCACGTTGATTTGCAGATATTGAACCACCTTGTAGCCCAGGAATCAATCCCACTTGGTTGTGGTGAATAATCCTTTTAATGTACCGTTGGATCCTATTGGCTAGCATTTGGGTGAGAATTTTGGCATCCATGTTCATCAGGGAGGGATATTAGTCTGTAATTCTACTTTTTCGTGGGGTTTTTGTCTGGTGTGGGGATCAGGGTAATGCTGGCCTCATAAAAAGTGTGGATGTTTTCCTTCCGTTTCCATTTTTTGGAACAGTTTCAGAAGAATAGGTATTAATTCTTCTTTAAATGTTTGGTAGAATTCCCCAGGGAAGCCATCTGGCCCTGGGCTCTTGTTTGTTGGGAGATTTTTGATGACTACTTCAATTTCCTTGCTGGTTATGGGTCCATTGAGGTTTTCTGTTTCTTCCTGGTTCAGTTTTTGTAGTTTATACATCTCTAGGAATGCATCCATGTCTTCCAGATTGTCTAATTTGTTGGCATATAGTTGCTCATAATATCTTCTTATAATTGTATTTCTTTGGTGTTGGTTGTGATCTGTCCTCTTTCATTCATGATTTTATTTATTTGGGTCCTTTCTCTTCTCTTTTTGAGAAGTCTGGCCAGGGGTTTACCAATCTTGTTAATTCTTTCAAAGAATGAGCTCCTAGTTTCATTGATCTGTTCTCCTGTTGTTTTGGTTTCTATTTCATTGATTTTTTTTTTTTAAGATTTTTATTTATTTATTTGACAGAGACACAGCGAGAGAAGGAACACAAGTGGGAGGAGTGGGAGGGGGAGAAGCAGGCTTCCCACAGGGCAGGGATCCTGATGCAGGGCTCAATCCCAGGACCCTGGGATCATGACCTGAGCTGAAAGTGGACGCTTAACAACTGAGCCACCCAGGCGCCACTATTTTATAGATTTCTCTTCTCATCTTTATTATTTCTCTTCTCCTGCTGGGTTTAGGCTTTATTTATTCTTTCTCCAGCTCCTTTTTTGTATTGTTAGGTTGGTATTTGAGACATTTCTTATTTCTTGAGGAAGACTTGTATCACTATATACTTCCCTCTTAGGACTGCTTTTACTGCATCCCAAATATTTTGAACAGTTGTGTTTTCATTTTCATTTGTTTCCATGGATTTTTTAAAATTCTTCTTTAATTTGCTGCTTGACCCATTCATTCTCTAGTAGGATGCTCTTTAGCCTCCATGTGTTTGAGTTTTTTCCAATTTCTTCTTGTGATTGAGTTCTAGTTTCAAAACATTGTGGTCCTAAAATATGCGGGGAATGATCCCAGTCTTTTGGTACCTGTTGAGACCTGATTTGTGACCCAGGATGTGATCTATTCTTTTTTTTTTTTAAAGATTTTATTTATTTATTAGAGAGTATAAGCATGGGGAGTAGCAGAGGCAGAGGGAGAAGCAGGCTCCCTGCTGAGCAGGGAGCCCGACATGGGGCTCGATCCCAGGACCCTGGGATCATGACCTGAGCTGACTGAGTCACCCAGGCGCCCAGGATGTGATCTATTCTGGAGAATGTTCCATGTGCACTAGAGGCGAATATGTATTCTGTAGCTTTGGGATGGAATGTTCTGAATATGTCTGTGAAGTCCATCTTGTCCATCTTGTCCAGTGTGTCATTTAAAGCCCTTATTTCCTTGTTGATCGTTTGCTTAGATGCTCTGTCCATTTCAGTGAGGGGGGTATTAAAGTCCCCTACTATTATTGGATTATTGTTGATGTGTTTCTTTGCTTTTGTTATTAATTGTCTTATATAATTGGCTGCTCCCATGTTACGGGCATAGATATTTAAAACTGTTAGATCTTCTTGTTTGATAGACCCTTTAAGTATGATATAGTGTCCTTCCTCATCTCTTATTATAGTCTTTGGTTTAAAATCTAATTTGTCGGGCGCCTGGGTGGCTCAGTTGGTTAAGCGACTGCCTTCGGCTCAGGTCATGATCCTGGAGTCCCTGGATCGAGTCCTGCATTGGGCTCCCTGCTCGGCAGGGAGTCTGTTTCTCCCTCTGACCCTACCCCTTCTCATGTGCTCTCTCTCATTCTCTCTCTCTCAAATAAATAAATAAAATCTTAAAAAAATATATATAAAATCTAGTTTGTCTGATATCAGGATTGCCACCCCCGCTTTCTTTTGATGTACATAAGCATGGTAAATGGTTTTCCATCCCCTCACTTTCAGTCTGGAGGTGTCTTTGGGCCTAAATTGAGTCTCTTGCAGACAGCATATCGATGGGTTTCTTTTTTTTTTTTTTTTTCTTATCCAATCTGATAGCCTGTGTCTTTTGATTGGGGCATTTAGCCCATTTACATTCAGGGCAACTATTGAAAGATAGGAATTTAGTGCCATTGTATTGCCTGTTAGGTGACTGTTACTATATATTGTCTCTGTTCCTTCTGGTCTATGTTACTTTTAGGCTCTCTCTTTGCTTAGAGGACCCCTTTCAACATTTCTTGTAGGGCTGGTTTGGTGTTTGCGAATTCTTTTAGTTTTTGTTTGTCCTGGAAGCTTTTTATCTCTCTTCCTATTTTCAATGACAGCCTAGCTGGGTATAGTATTCTTGGCTGAATATTTTTCTCGTTTGGCGCCCTGAATATATCATGCCAGTCCTTTCTGGCCTGCCAGGTCTCTGTGGATAGGTCTGCTTCCAATCTAATGTTTCTACCATTTTAGGTTACAGACCTCTTCTCCCGAGCTGCTTTCAGGATTTTCTCTTTGTCTCTGAGATTTGTAAGTTTTACTATTAGGTGTCATGGTGTTGACCTATTTTTATTGATTTTGTGGGGAGTTCTCTGTGCCTCCTGGATTTTGATGCCTGTTTCCTTCCCCAGATTAGGCAAGTTCTCTGCTCTGATTTGCTCCAACATACCTTCTGCCCCTCTCACTCTTTCTTCTTCTTCTGGGATCCCAATTATTCTAATATTGTTTCACTTTCCGGTATCACTTATCTCTTGAATTCTCCCCCTCGTGATCTTATCGTTGTTTATCTCTCTTTTTCTCATCTTCTTTATTCTCCACCATTTGCTCTTCTATGTCACTAATTCTCTCTTCTGCCTCATTTATCCTAGCAGTTAGAGCCTCCATTTTTCATTGCACCTCTTTAATAGCCTTTTTTATTTGGACTTGGTTAGATTTTATTTATCCAGAAAGGGATTCTCTAGTGTATTCTATGCTTTTTTCAAGCCCAGCTAGTAACTTCATAATGGTTATTCTGAACTCTAGTTCCAGCATCTTACTAATGTCTGTATTCGTTAGGTCCCTCGCAGTTGGTACTGCCTCTTGTTCTGTTTTTTTGAGGTGAATTTTTCCATTTTGTCACTTTGTCCAGAGATGAACAGATGAACGAGAGAACAGAATGCTAAAAGTGTAACAATGGCCCTGGAGAAATATACACTAATCAAGTCAGAAGAGACCCGAAACGGGGTGGGGGGGAGGGAGAAAAAAGAAAAAAAAATATGATCAGGCTGGTGATGAGAACAGAGCCATACCCTAGATTTGGGGTATATTTTGGTCTCCTAGAAGAAACTGTATCCCACAATTTTAAGAAAAGAAAAACAAGACCTTCCTTGCCTATATATATATATATATGTATATATATACATATACATACATATATATATACACACACACAAAAAAAATAAGGTTAAATACATTGAAGGGATAGAATATGACTGGTTGAAAAAGGAAAGAGGAATAATTCAAAAAAAAAAGAAAAAGAAAAAAAATTTTAAAAATTAACTTTGAAAGACTTAAGAGTCATGGTAAAAAAGTCATGAATTCTATGTGCTGTATTCCCCTAGTGCTGGAATTTTGCAGTTCTCATTGATCGGTAAACTTGGTCTTGGCGGGATGTTCTTGTTGATCTGGGGGAGGGGCCCATTGCAATGATTCTCAAATGTCTTTGCCCGAGGCGGAATTGCGCCTCCTTTACCGGTGGCCAGGCCAAGTAATCTGCTCCGGTTTGCTCTCTGTAGCTTTTGTTCCCCAAAGGCTTTCTGCACAGCTTTAGGGGACGAGAATGTAAATGGTAGCCTCCCAATCTCTGGCCCTGGAGGAGCCAAGAGCTCTGGCCTCCACTCCTCAGTGAGCCCTCAGAAAAAAGCAATCACTCCTGTCTCCCTGGTCCCGCACTCTGTGCTCACCTGGCCTGTGACCGAGCGTTTCTATCTCTGGCACACGACCCCGTTTGGAGTCTCCAAACCCCGCAGAGTACTGCAGTGTGCTCCCGTGCCACTCCTCCTGGGGGAGGTAGGGGAGTCTCCCTGGATCTGCCACTTGTTCGGTCCCTGCTGGAAGAGCAGTAGCCCAACTGTGCCCCAGATCATGGTTTACGGCAACCCTGAGCTGAGAGCCCACGCCTCGGCTCCGTCTCTGCAGCTGGCTTCCCTGCTTTGATACCTGGGAGCTCTGCCGCATTCAGGCACCCCCGGTCTTCCTGTGACCCTGAGAGTCCTGAGACCACACTGTCCCAGCGAGGGTTGCACCCCCCGCTTAGCCACTGGAGCGATGTCCCTCAGTGGAGCAGACTTCTAAAAGTTCCGATTTTGTGCTCCGCGGTTCTATCACTGCCAGTATTGGCTGACAGAGCCTCCCTCCCCCCGCGGTCTATCTTCCCGAATATCGCCTTGGATTCACTTCTCCGCACGTCCTACCTTCCAGAAAGTGGTCGCTTTTCTGTTCATAGAGTTGCTGCTATTCTTTTCTTCAATCTCCTGTTGAGTTTGTAGGTGTTCTCAATATTTTGATAGCTATCTAGCTGAATTCCTGGGACCTGAGGAAATTTAGGTCTCCTATTCCTCCGCCATCTTGGACTCCTCCTCTAGGAAAATTTATTATTTTTAAAAATGCGTCAAAAATACTACCTGCTGACTATAAAAAGTCACAACACTAAGCAGAAGACATAGGAGTCATATTTGCAGATTAGTTAAAAAATAATTACCAATGTAATTCTAATGTTCTTCTAATGTTGCCTTTGGGTGGCATCTTGGAATGTGGTTTCTAGGGTGTCCCAGTATCAGTTAACTGCAAAGGTTGACTTTTTATGAAAACATTATGGCTTATGTGGAATACTTACTGTCCTGGGAGTCTAGAACTTTGGTATGGGCTAGGCAGCAGGTGTCAATGGAACCAGCCCTAATCAAAACGTTGAGTGTTGGGTCTCCTACAGGCTTCTCTGCACACAACATCACACACATGTTGCTGCATTTTTGTTGCTGAAGGAAAAGTGTGCTCTGTGTGAACCCTCAGAAGTGAAAGAGCATAAGGTAACCTGCAGGTGATTCCTCTACACACTGTTCTTGTCTTTTGCCCTTATGATGGAGGTGCATAGCCTCGCTAGGCCATGGCAATAAATCTCAGTCATGAGTACACCATGTGCTGAGACTCATGACTCCTTCTAGATCATCTTCAAGTGACTGGGTGGTCTGGAGGAACCCAACAACCAAGAATCATATACTTACTGAAATTACCTGTCAAAATCTGAAATTAAAATAAAGAGGTTTGAAGACAAAAAACAATGCATAATCACGAACAGAGCAACATTAAAAATACACTAAAGAGTGTTCTTCTGACAGAAATAAAATGATCTTTGATAAGTTCTGGTGCACAAAATAATAAAAAGTAGCTGAAATGGTAAATGTGTCAATGGGTTTAAATGAATAAATGGTCTCTATAGAACAGTAACATTGGATATATGCATATTTCATAGAACAACAAATAATATGTATATAAGCACATAAACATAAGTTAAAGGGACATACATAAACATACATATGTTATCTATAATATGTAATTTGGGAGTTTGGAAAATCAGTTAAGATAATCTGCAATCATTGACTTTCCTGGGAAATTAGAAAGGTATTAAGGGAACACACTGAAGTCTTTGGTATAACCAGGAAATAGGAGCATTGTAATGGATTAGCCAACAGAGGGGGAAAATGGAATAATAAAAACAATAATTAATCTTAAAGAAAAAAGGGGAAAAATGAGAACAGAAGAAAATAGTAAAAAAAAAAAAGATGTAAGCATAAATTCATCAATCATTGTATTAAATCTAAATAGACTGAGTTCTCCAAATTAAAAAAAAAGATTTATCAAACTAGATTTTTAAAAAGTCACCTATATCTCAATTCTAAGAGAAAGACCTAAAATATGATGATATACTGTGGTTGACTGCATAAATTGTGCAGGTATAATACTATGAAAACCCTAACAACAACAACAACAACAAAACTGATGTGGGGGTGCCTGGATGGTTCAGTCGGTTAAGCATCTGCCTTAGGCTGGGGTCATGATCCCAGAGTCCTGGGATCACGTCCCGCATTGGGGTCCCTGCTCTGCACGGAGTCTGCTTCTTCCTCTCCCTGTACCCCTCCCCCACTCCACTCATTCTGTCTCTCTCACCCTCTCTCTGTCTCAAATAAATAAAATCTTAAAAAAAAAAAAAACTGTTAAGGCTACATTAACATCAAAACATAATTGAAGGCAAAAGCATTGCTTGACACAGAGACACAATATTGATAAAAATATTAATCTACCTATAAAATATAACTTTTTATGTGAGTGCATGCATAATGGTGTCTTGATACATTAAAGCAAGAAATTGACAGGGTTGAAAGAAATATTAAAACTTATGATGGAAAATAATCTATTTCTCTTAGTAACTGATACAACAAGCAGACAAATAATCTACAGCATAGTAAAGTTCTGGATTGGAAAGGAACATGCATACTCTGATGACACCTCACCCAACAACTTCAGAGGATATAATTTTCTGGGGCACATGGTACATTTTAAAAACTGTGTATATTCTGGGTCATAAAGAATGTCTCAATACATTTTAAGTTATGGAAATCAACTGAGTATGTTCTCTGACCAAAATAGAATTAAGGGAAAAATCAACAACATCAATTTTTTTTTCTTTTAAATCCCCTATGTTTCTAGAGAAGCAATTCATTTAGAGATAACCAGGAGATTAAAGAGCAAATCTGAATAACAATTAGATTTTAAACTGAATGATAATGAAAATAATGACAAAATTAAGAATTGTATGGAAACCTGTATTTTGAGGGAAACTTATTGTTTAAATGCATATATTGAAAAAAGGATAAAAAACTATGCCCTAAGCATCTATCTAAAAATTTACAAACAACAGCCCATTAAAATAAAATAATGGGAATAAAGAAACAAGAAGTAAGATAAATTAATATAATTGCAATAAATGTAAAAATTGATGTCATAAATTGTTTCTTTGGAAAGACTAGTAAAATTGAGAAGCCTCTATTAAGACCAGTTTAAAAAAAAATTACAAAAACAGGAACTGTTAGGAAAAGTAAAGGACATTACAGATTCTGCAAACATCAAAAAGATAAAGAAGACGATTAAGAATCTTTTGCGAGTACATTTGCAGATTGGATGGAATGCAGTACTTGGTTGCATAGCACTGGGTCATCAGCACTGAGCCTGGTGCCTGGTGGCCGTGTGTCACACAGATGCCTACAGTGTATGTCATTGTCTCTGGAACCGGGTGGTGACAGAAGGCAGAATGGCCTTGAGGACACTGTCAGAAGAACCCCCGTGAGCCTCAGCAGACAGCCAGGAGAACCTCCATGAGGAAATGTTCCTGGAGGGTGATAAAGGGAACTTTCGAGTTGCAGTGTTCCTGGGCTCTGCCCCGGGTCCCAGGGAGGTTACCCTGTAACAGTTACCAAGGTCAGAATGACTTGGCCAAACCTCAGAGCTCGCAATCTATTTCTGCCCTGAGCATACATTGTACATCTGCTTCATTAAAGGAAATAACCAAAAAGGCGCATTCTGAGCACAAAATATAAGAAAATGAAGAAACCTCTCTGGTACCCATTGTTACAGGTTTTTTTTCCTATGTTGGTGCCCGAGGGTGTTGGTCAGGCTGCTTTGAAGAATGAAGAGGGAGACCAGACAGAGGGGTGGGCAGCAAAGCCAGGTTGATTGAGCGAGAGCAAAGTGATAGTACAAAGCTCCCGAAGAGGGAGGGGACCCCAGAGGGTTGCCACTGGAGTTTCTAAGTCTAGGGTTTTCTATGGGCTTGTTGGCGGGCTGTTTTAATCTGTTTAACCTTCCCTGCACCTGTCACCCAATCAGGTTTTTTGTCACATGGGAAGGGGTGGAAGGATCCAGGGGTGTGTGAAATCCTTTTAAGGGTGGTATATCTTAGTGTGGGGCCTCTTGTTCTTGCCTGACTGCCTTCCAGCTGTCTTTCATCACCATAAAATTAAAGCCATCTAGCCCTGCATCTACTAGAAACTTAAGGTCTGCAGCTTTCTGAAATGTTCTTTGTCTAATAATTTGTAACTCTTTGTCAGCAGTGTGTATAAGCCTGCACTGAATGTTCCCTCAGTGGAGCCTGCTCTTTGTGAAGACTGTGTATCCTGGGGTAGCTGTCCTAACTTGGACTCAAAGAAAACTCTCTCCCATTTTTTTTGTGTGTGGGCAGGTGGAATTTCTAAAAGGTTTGCTCATTTTGCCTGGATGAGGGTCAAAGAGAGGATTTCCTTGCACTGTAATCATGGACAGCCTATCACAGCTATTGCGAGCAGTTTCATGGAAAACGGAAGAGGTACCTAAAGAGCAGATGGATCTGGCAGAAGAGATTTCCAGGGAGGGTCTGAGAACTAATCTCCTTTAGGGTTTCACCTTAAGATATGAATAGAAATAAGCCAAACAAATAATTTTTCAAGCAGAACATAGAGGAAATATAAAGAGGTCAGAACTTTCTGTTTTTAACAACAAAACTATTTCCCATCCCCTGTTCCTCCAGACATCAGATGTTTTAGGCGAGCAGAAAACTGAGGTCTCATGACAAAGATGAGACCTTTGCTAAGACCTGAAAGAGATCTAAAGTGGCATCTACTAGGCCCTGAAAGCAAAAAAAAAAAAAAAAGAAAGAAAGAAAGAAAAAGAAAAGAAAAAAAGCCTTACAGAGATTTTAAGGCTATGGCTCTAGGGTTATAAGGACTTCAAAGACTCCTCATGTTGTAGTCTTTACAAGTGTCACTGGGACCCCAAGATAGAGAAGTACCATCTCAGGGGAACTTCTCCAGTAGAATGATTCCCTAATAAAATTCATAATAAACCTATAAAAGTTTAGAATAATTTTATTGGTGGAAGTGCCTTTGTATCAAAGGGTCAGAGAGTGAAAAATGAAGAGGCCTTTGGACCTCAAACCTTATCTGAGCAAGAAGTCGGCTGAGAAAGCTACTTTGTCGTAAAAACGAGGTATTACTTATGGAAAAGACAGGCTAACTGAGAGGGTGGAATCAAAGGACAGAATCAGGAACAGCCGAGAACAAAATCGCATAGACTAGGACTTCTCTTCAATCAAGGAGCTGGCCAGATTTCAGGATATCAACAAACCAGGGAAGACTGTGAGCCTCCTGCCTCACAGATGGAGACTTCTCTTCCAGGCCTTGCATTCCTGCTTCCCTGTTCTGAGTTGAGTATGGTGGATGCATAATTTATTCCTTATCTTGACAGATCTTCTGATGAAAAGGTACATGAAACCATGCCTGAGGAACTTCAACTAAACCTGGATGGATGTAAATGAAGAGATCTTGGACCTCAAGTTTGAATTTAGGGTCCTAATGGGATGAGATTTTTTGAAAGAGTCTCTAGATGAATGAACATAGTTTGCCATGTGGAAGGAGTAGAGATAATTTGTGATCAGATGGTGAACTGTAGTAGTTAAAAAATAAAAAGAAAATGCAAAGTTTTTTGACTCTCCTCTCATTGAAAAGAGGACTCAAGTTCCCTCACCCTGAATCGGAGTGAATTATATTTTTACAGGATGGTAGAAATGATGCCATGTACCTTCTGAGGTAAAGCATACAGAAACAATGCAGCTTCCATCTTGCTTCCCAAGGACCCCCCCCCCCCCCCCCCCCGCCGAGGATGTGTGACTACCTAGAGGCCAGCATGGTGGAAACAAGCCCAAGGCAACGAGAGAGGCAACGTGTTGATCTTTCTGTCAATAGTGTCAGCAGACCCCAGAGTTTGGATCATCCCAGTCAAGATACCAGATACGTCAGTGAAGGAGCCGCCAGGAGATTCCAGCCCGTATCTGTCAAAATCAAAAACCATCTATACTCAGACTGAGATGCAACATTTTATAGCTTAAGCCACTATTTCCCTTTTTAAAAAAAGGGTGCCTGGGTCGGTTAAGCACCTGCCTTTGGCTCTGGTCATGATCCGAGGTCCTGGGATCGAGCCCTGAGTCGGGCTCCCTGCTCAGAGGGGAGTCCGCTTCTCCCTCTCCCCCTCCCCCTGTTCATGCTCACACTGTCTCTCAAATAAATAAATAAATAAATAAAATCTTTAAAAAAATATTCTAGTTAAATTTTGTCTTCACGTGAAAACGAATGGTTTGTTACTTCTAGAAATTGACATGTATGTATATATGTAGCTATTTAGTTGTGATGTTTCTTTTTAGTTAAAATTAATTAATTTAACAATTTTGAAAGGGGAGCTTTTTCCCAATAGCATATTAGACCTCAAACTTTCTCATTGCCTTTTTTTTATTTGTATTTTTTTAAATTTTATTTTACTTGTTAACTTTTTTTATTAACATAAAATGTATTATTTGTTTCAGGGATACAGATTGTGATTCATCAGTCTTACGCAATTCACAGAGCTCACCACAACACATACCCTTCCAAATGTCCATCATCCAGCCACCCCATCCCTCCCACTCCCCTCCACTCCAGGAACCCTCAGTTTGTTTCCTGAGATTGAGTCTCTTATGGTTTGTCTCCCTCTCTGATTTAATCCTGTTTCATTTTTTACTCTCTCTCCCATGATCCTCTGCCTTGTTTCTCAAATTCCACATATCAGTGAGACCATCTGATAATGGTCTTTCTCTCATTGATGTATTTCACTTAGCATAATACCTTCTGGTTCCATCAATGTCATTGCAAATGGCAAGTTTTTTTTTCCCATAGATGCATAATGTTCCTGTGTGTGTGTGTGTGTGTGTGTGTGTGTGTGTGTGTGTACACCACATCTTCTTTATCCATTCATCTGTCAAAGGACATCTGGGCTCTTTCCAGGTTAGGCTATCGTGGACATTGCTGCTATAAACATTGGGGTGCACGTACCCCTTCGGATCACTATGTTTGTATCTTTGGAGTAAATACCTAGTAATGCAATTGCTGGGTCATAGGGTAGCTCTATTTTCAACTTCTTGAGGAACCTCCATACTGTTTTCCAGAGTGGCTGCACCAGCTTCCATTCCCACCAACAGTGTAGGAGGGTTGCCCTTTCTCCGCATCCTTACCAACATCTGTCGTTTCCTGACTTGTTCATTTTAGCCATTCTGACTGGTGTGAGGTGGTATCTCATTGAGGTTTTGATTTGGATTTCCCTGATGCCGAGCGATGTTGAGCACTTTTTCATGTGTCTGTTGGCCATTTGGATGTCTTCTTTGGAAAAATGTCTGTTCCTGTCTTCTGCCCATTTCTTGATAGGATTATTTGTTCTTTGGGTTTTGAGTTTGATAAGTCCTTTATAGATTTTGGATACTACCCTTTATCTGATATGTCATTTGCAAATATCTTCTCCCATTTTGTCGGTTGTCTTTTGGTTCTGTTGACTGTTTCCTTTGCTGGGCAGAAGCTTTTTATCTTGATGAAGTCCCAATAGTTCATTTTTGCCCTTGCTTCCCTTGCCTTTGGTGATGTGTCCAGGAAGAATTTGCTATGGCCGAGGTTGAAGAGGTTGCTGCCTATGTTCTCCTCGAGGATTTTGATGAATTTCTATCTCACATTGACGTCTTTCATCCATTTTGAGCCTATTTTTGTGTGTGGTGTGAGGAAATGGTCCAGTTTTATTCTTCTACATGTGGCTGTCCAGTTTTCCCAACACCATTTGTTGAATCGTTTTTCCAGGGGATATTCTTTCCTGCTTTGTCGAAGATTAGTTGACCATAGAGTTGAGATTCCATTTCTGGGTTCTCTGTTCTGTTCCATTGATCTGTCTGTCTGTTTTTGTGCCAGTACCATACTGTCTTGATGATTACATCTTTGTAATAGAGCTTGAAGTCCGGAATTGTGATGCCACCAGCTTTGCTTTTCTTTTTCAACATACCTCCGGCTATTCAGGGTCCTTTCTGGTTCGATACAAATTTTAGGATTATTAGTTCCATTTCTGTGAAAAAAGTTGATGGTATTTTGATAGGGATTGCATTGAATGTGTAGATTGCTCTAGGTAGCATAGGTATATTCACAATATTGTTTCTTCCAGTCCATGAGGATGGAATGTTTTTCCATTTCTTTATATCTTCCTCAAATTTCTTTCATGAGTGTTCTCTAGTTTTCTGAGTACAGATCCTTTGCCTCTTTGGTTAGAATTATAACTAGGTATCTTAAGGGTTTTGGTGCAATTGTAAATGGGATCGACTTCTTAATTTCTCTCCTGTCTCATTGTTGGTGTATAGAAATGCAAGCAATTTCTGTGCACTGATTTTATATCCTGCCACTTTACTGAATTCCTGTATGAGTTCTAGCGGTTTTGGGGTGGAGTCTTTTGGGTTTTCCACATAAAGTATCATATCATCTGCAAAGAGTGAGAGTTGGACTTCTTTGCCAGTTCGGATGCCTTTTATTTCTTTTTGTTGTCTGATTGCTGTGGCTGGGACTTCTAGTACTGTGTTGAATAGCAGTGGTGAGAGTGGACATCCCTGCCATGTTCCTGACCTTAGGGGAAAAGCTCTCAGTTTTCCCCATTAAAAATGGTATTCGCTGTGGGTTTTTCATAGATGGCTTTTATGATACTGAGGTATGTACCCTCTATGCCTACACCATGAAGAGTTTTAATCATGAAAGGAGGCTGTACTTTGTCTAATGCTTTTTCTGCATCTATTGAGAGGATCATATTGTTCCTGTCCTTTCTTTTATTAATGTAGTGTATCATGTTGATTTGCAGATATTGAACCACCCTTGTAGCCCAGGAATCAATCCTACTTGGTTGTGGTGAATAATCCTTTTAATGTACTGTTGGATCCTATTGGCTAGCATTTGGGCGAGAATTTTGGCATCCATGTTCATCAGGGAGGGATGTTGGTCCTTAATTCTCCTATTTCATGCGGTCTTTGTCTGGTTTGGGGATCAGGGTAATGCTGGCCTCATAAAAAGTGTGGAAGTTTTCCTTCCATTTCCATTTTTTGGAACAGTTTCAGAAGAATAGGTATTAATTCTTCTTTAAATGTTTGGTAGAATTCCCCAGGGAAGCCATCTGGCCCTGGGCTCTTGTTGGGAGTTTTTTGAGGACTGCTTCAATTTTCTTGCTGGTTATGGGTCTGTTCAGGTGTTCTGTTTCTTCCTGGTTCAGTTTTGGTAGTTTATATGTCTCTAGGAATGCATCCATGTCTTCCAGATTGTCTAATTTGTTGTCATATAGTTGCTCATAATATGTTCTTATAATTGTTTATATTTCTTTGGTGTTGGTTGTGATCTGTCCTCTTTCATTCATGATTTTATTTATTTGGGTCCTTTCTCTTTTCTTTTTGAGAGGTCTGGCCAGGGGTTTATCAATCTTGTTACTTCTTTCAAAGAACGGGCTCCTAGTTTTGTTCTGTTTTCCTGTTCTTTTGGTTTCTATTTCATTGATCTGCTCTGATCTTTATTTCTCTCCTCCTGCTGGGTTTAGGCTTTATTTGCTATTCTTTCTCCAGCTCCTTTAGGTGTAGGGTTAGGTTGTATATTTGAGACCTTTCTTGTTTCTTGAGAAAAGTTGTATCACTATATACTTTGCTCTTAGGACTGCCTTTGCTGCATCCCAAGATTGTGAACAGTTGTGTTTTCATTTTCATTTGTTTCCATGAATTTTTAAAAATTTTTCCTTAATTTCTTGCTTGATTGATTCATTCTTTAGTAGGATGTTCTTTAGCCTCCCATGTATTTGAGTTCTTTCCAACTTTCCTCTTGTGATTGAGTTTGAGTTTCAAAGCATCATGGTCTGAAAATATGCAGGGAGTAATCCCAGTCTTTTGGTACCAGTTGAGACCTGATTTGTGACCCAGGATGTGATCTAGTCTGGAGGATGTTCCATGTGCACTAGAGAAGAATATGTAGTCTGTAGCTTTGTGGTGGAATGTTCTGAATATATCTGTGAAGTTCATCTGGTCCAGAGTGTAATTTAAAGCCCTTATTTCCTTGTTGATCTTTTGCTTAGATGATGTGTCCATTTCAGTGAGGGGGTTGTTAAAGTCCCCTACTATTATTGTATTATTGTCGATGTGTTTCTTTGATTTTGTTATTAATTGGCTTATATAATTGGCTGCTCCCATGTTAGGGGCATAAATATTTACAATTGTTAGATGTTCTTATGAAATATTCCTCAATTTGAGATTTTCTTCCCCCTTGACAATGCAGCTCCAATAAAACCTGTCCCTGGCATACATTTTTATGTACTTCATGGAAAGAAGAGACAATTCCAAGAGAAAGCAGTCTTGCATCCCTGATACTCAGGTCCGCTGAACAGCCATACCCAGTCCCATCTTCAAATTCATCATCATGGGTTGGAATAAGATGGAGAGCAAGGGGTAGCTGACAAGGTCAACACATATCACATCTCTTTTGTGATTAGATGTGCTTGATTTCACCTCTCTGTTAATGATAAGCCTGGACTGTGGCTCTACGAGACAGGCCCTTTCCTTTAGCCAGTGCTGTCTTCCCAGAACCTCAAACAGTGGCACATGGTTTACTGATTAATACTGAAGAGTATATGAGTGAATGAATGAGTGAGCGACTGAGTGAGTGAATGAAATGACTTTGGGTCAGAAGCATCTCTGTATATCTTTGCATCTATTGTGAATCCAAAACAATATGTTTTCAATATGTTTGCAAAAAGGATACTCAACAAGTCTCTTTAATGCTCCTATTTCCTTATTTGGAAACTAAAAAGGTGATTTTAGTTACATTTCCTTATAGTTCCTGTTTGATGATTCCTTTCTTCTTTAATTACATCCTGAGATAAGTCAATTCTGTGCGGAATCTGCAAGATAAGAATGTAGTATTCATTTTTATGTGACATTTTACTTTGAGAAACTTTAAGAGGCACCAGGGAATATGCATTTTGTACAGGAATCCATTTTTAACGTAAAGACAGTCTTCTGACTGTTATTGGAGAAGCCCTGGTATTGTGTTCAGTGTTCAGCTCATTCGCCATCATATCTAACACTCCGTCACCAGATTAATCAAAATTGGTTTTGCCACATTCCACCTTTCTTGGTCTGCTCTTTCATTTCCTGGTGCATTTTCTCTCTCTCATCCAAGTAAGCCCCCTACATGCCCAAGCCAGCATGTTCTCACCCTTAGCACTGAATGGGCTACTACCTTTATCCAAATTCCTACCATACTATTGAGCATCAGAGGGAAATACATTTGATCACAAAAGGAGAACTGAGTACCAGAAGCTGGGCTTGAATCTCCCCATGTGACATCCCAGCATGAATAACAGACATCCCAGATGGGACTGGAATTATATGGCTGTAGATGGGAAGATCTTCAGGCACAGAAAACCTCTGAAACATATAAAGGCATTTCTTTCTTCAGATCCTTTAAATTGGTTTAATCTTGACTAAAGCTTTGTGCCTATCCCAGTTTCACATCTTGCTATTTTCCCTAAGGGAAAATTAAAACCTCTAGCTCTTCTTCCCATGCTGAACCCTCTCCAACCCTTTTAAATGGATTGTGAGAGGAAACATGAATTACCACGGATGTGGGCCATGAGAAAGGTGTACCAAAAACTTGGGTCTCATCTCAACTTCACATCATTTGCTGAGAGTTTAGTACTTTATCTTATGAGATTTGACTGACATTTAATATTGGAAAAGGACAGCCTTCCCCATCCGTTCTACATTTAATAACTCTGCTTGCAGAGTTTCCATTAAAAATGTAAAATGTATATTAATATGGTGTTTCTTACCCAGGGGTTTTATAAAAATGCTATCATCTAACTGAAAAATATTTTAAAATAAATAGATGGAATAGTAGTTAACCACTTAATCACATCCTGAAATAAAGTAGTGTGTATCATTTTATTTTACTCACATAATTATGTAGATGATAGGTAAACACTGATCTAAAGTGACCAGAAATATTATATGAAGAATACAAAAGTCTCTGTCAAAATACTTTCCTAAACTTTGTAATGAATTTCTCATTAGTTCAATTACTCATGCAATAAAATATTGTCAGATCCCACTATACGTGCAAGGTGACAATGACATATTCATAATTCATCCCCTGAAAGAACTCTGTCTGGGTGCAGAACATAATACATAAATGAATAATTATTAAATAAGATGATAGATAGTCTGATAGACTCCTAAGGGAATATAGTTCTGTTTCTCTGAGTCAGAGAAAGCTTCCAAGTAGAGATCACACTTACAAGAACAAGTTAGAGGCAGGGAAAAAGGACACTTTGTTATAAGGCAGATACCTATGCAAGCACACTCATCAACCCCTACCCCATACATTTCAATGTCCTTTTGAGATGAACAGCCTACTATAAATATGAGGTAAAGGCAGAGGGTAGGAATGAGACTTGTATCATCATTGGAAACTGGGGAAAAGAGCAATCTCCCAGAAATTCTACCCAGCTTCTCCATGATAAAGAGAAAATGTTTCAGCCTGGCCTCCAGGGAAGTGAAAAGTATCTACACAGAGACATCTGTAAATGGCAAGAAATACTCCACGTAGATGCCCCAGCTGCTGGGGTGATACGGTTGTGTTTCCTACCTTCTGTCTATACCAGTGGGTAGCCAAAGACATTCCCAAAGGAGAGAAAAAGGAGGGACCTATAATGATTGTATTTTTAAAACATTCTCATTGTGTAATGGAAAGTCTTGTGTCTAATAGACCAACCAATATTTACTGTGAGCGTTCTAATTTGCTGATGATTTCCAAAACCAAAGAGACCAGGTTAGCTTATTGTTCCGTCCACAGGAGGTGTACAAGCTCTGAGCTTGTCAGAAGGTGTGATAGTTTCCACTTTCCCTTCCCTGGGTTTATTCCTGCCCGTTTGTGTGTGAATGCATAATCTAACACTGTGACAATTTGCAAAACAATTTGCAAAACTGCTTCATCGAAGATGTGTCTGCCAATTGCCATAATCCTGCCCGACAGTGTGTGAAAAGATAGACATAACTAACAAGCCTCCTGATGGTGTTTAAGTGTCCAAATGCAAAGGGATAGAAGATAAAAGCAGGCAATTACTTCTTTACATTTCACGGGGGTCAGCCTGGGCATTCCTGGTATCTTTAAAGAAGGCCGTCCCTTTCCCAGTTAGTTGAAGTGATTTAGACAGGGAAATCCCTGGCTGGAGGTGCTCAGTGCTGACATGCATATTAGCTAAAAGGCTGGATGTGACCACAGTATTATTTGGAAAAGTAGTGCTTTCATGAGATTTTAATTCCTGTAACACTAAGGAGAAAAACATGAGCATGAAGAGATGTTAAGGAGGGGAGCCTGGGTTCTCAGTCGTCGTTTGAGCCTCTGACTCTTGGTTTTGGCTCAGGCCATGATCTCAGGGTCGTGGGATCGAGCCCTGCATCTGGCTCCCTGCTCAGTGGGGCGTCTGCTTCTCTCCCTCCCTCTGTCCCTCACCCTGCTCATACTCGCTCTCTAAAATAAATAACTCTATTTAAAAAAAAAAAAAAGGTGTTAAAGATAATATGAGAAAGACAACGAACTTGTCCGAACCATCACTCATTGAAAAATTTAATATATGGATTAATATTATTATTTTAAAAATGGTAATGGCAACTTAAAATGCATTAGTCTTCCTTTTCTTTTTTTTCTATTTATTTATTTTTAATTTTTGTTTTAATTTTATTATGTTATGTTAGTCACCATACAATACATCATTAGTTTTTGATGTAGTGATCCACAATCCATTGTTTTCGTATAACACCCAGTGCTCCATGCAGTACGTGCCCTCCTTAATACCCATCACTGGGCTAACCAATCCCCCCTCACCCCTCCCCTCTAAAACCCTGTTTGTTTCTCAGGTCCATAGTCTCTCATGGTTCATCTCTCCCTCCAATTCCCCCCGCCCATTTTTCCCTTCCTTCTCCTAATGTCCTCCATGTTATTCCTTATGTTCCACAAATAAGTGAAACCATATGATAATTGACTTTCTCTGCTTGACTTATTTCACTTAGCATAATCTCCTCTAGTCCCATCCATGTTGATGTAAAAGTTGGGTATTCATCTTTTCTGATGGCTGAGTAATAGTCCATTGTATATATGGACCACATCTTCTTTGTCCATTCATCTGTTGAAGGGCATCTCGGCTCTTTCCACAGTTTGGCTATTGCGGACATTGCTGCTATGAACACTGGGGTGCCTATGGCCCTTCTTTTCACTACATCTGTGTCTTTGGGGTAAATACCCAGTAGTACAATTGCTGGGTCGTAGGGTAGCTCTATTTTTAAATTTTTGAGGAACCTCCACACTGTTTTCCAAAGTGGCTGTACCAACTTGCATTCCCACCAACAGTGTAAGAAGGTTCCCCTTTCTCGACAACCTCTCCAACATTTGTTGTTTCTTTCCCTGTCCATTTTTGCCATTCTAACTGGTGTAAGGTGGTATCTCAGTGTGGTTTTGATTTGGATTTCCCTGATGGCTAATGATGATGAACATTTTTTCATGTGTCTGTTAGCCATTTGTATGTCTTCTTCAGAGAAGTGTCTTTTCATCTCTTCTGCCCACTTTTTGACTTGATTATTTGTTTTTTGGGTGTTGAGTTTGAGAAGTTCTTTATAGATTTTGGATACCAGCCCTTTATCTGTAGTGTCATTTGCAAAAATCTTCTCCCATTCTGTGGGTTGCCTCTTTGTTTTGTTGACTGTTTCCTTTGCTGTGCAGAAGCTTTTTATCTTGATGAAGTCCCAAAAGTTCATTTTTGCTTTTGTTTCACTAGCTTTTGGAGATGTATCTTGAAAGAAGTTGCTGTGGGTGATGTCAAAGAGGTTAGTGCCTATGTTCTCCTCTAGGATTTTGATGGATTCCTGTCTCACATTGAGGTCTTTCATCCACTTTGAGTTTATCTTTGTGAATGGTGTTAGAGAATAGTTGAGTTTCATTCTTCTGCATGTGGCTGTCCAATTTTCCCAGCACCATTTATTGAAGAGACTGTCTTTTTTCCATTGCATGTTTTTTCCTGCTTTGTCAAAGATTATTTGACCATAGAGTTGAGGGTCCATATCTGGGTTCTCTATTCTGTTCCATTGGTCTGTATGTCTGTTTTTGTGCCAGTACCATGCTGTCTTGGTGATCACAACTTTGTAATATAGCTTGAAATCAGGCAACGTGATGCCCCCAGCTTTGTTTTTCTTTTTCAACATTTCCTTGGCGATTCGGGGTCTTTTCTGATTCCATACAAATTTTAGGATTGCTTGTTCCAGCACTTTGAAAAATGTCATCGGAATTTTGATCGGGATGGCATTGAAGGTATAGATTGCTCTGGGTAGCATAGACATTTTAACAGTTTATTCTTCCGATGCATGGGCATGGAATATTTTTCCATCTTTTTGTGTCTTCTTCAATTTCTTTCATGAGTGTTTTGTAGTTCCTAGAGTATAGATCCTTTACCTCTTTGGTTAGGTTTATTCCGAGGTATCTTATGGTTTTTGGTGCTATTGTAAATGGAATCGTTTCTGTAATTTCTCTTTCTACAGTTGCGTTGTTAGTGTATAAGAAAGCAACTGATTTCTGTGCATTGATTTTGTATCCTGCCACATTACTGAATTGCTGGATGAGTTCTAGTAATTTGGGGGTGGAGTCTTTTGGGTTTTCCACATAAAGTATCATGTTGTCTGCAAAAAGAGAGAGTTTGACTCTTCTTTGCCAATTTGAATACCTTTTATTTCTTTTTGTTGTCTGATTGCTGTTGCTAGGACTTCTAGTACTATGTTGAACAACAGTGGTGAGAGTGGGCACCCTTGACGTGTTCCTGATCTTAAGGGAAAGGCTCTCAGCTTTTCCCCATTGAGGATGATATTCACTGTGGGTTTTTCATAGATGGATTTTATGAGCTTGAGGAATGTTCCCTCTATCCCTATACTCTGGAGAGTTTTAATCAGGAAAGGATGTTGTATTTTGTCAAATGCTTTTTCTGCATCAATTGAGAGGACCATATGGTTCTTCTCCCTCCTCTTATTAATGTGTTCTATCACATTGATTGATTTGTGAATGTTGAACCACCCTTGCATCACGGGGATAAATCCCACTTGGTCGTGGTGGATGATCCTTTTGATGTATTGTTGGATCCTATTAGCTAGGATATTGTTGAGGATTTTGGAATCCATATTCATTAGGGATATCGGTCTGAAATTCTCCTTTTTGATGGGGTCTTTGCCTGGCTTGGGGATTAAGGTAATGCTGGCCTCATAGAATGAGTTTGGAAGTTTTCCTTCTGTTTCTATTTTTTGAAACAGCTTCAGTAGAATAGGTATTATTTCTTCTTTGAATGTTTGGTAGAGTTCCCCAGGGAATCCATGAGGTGCTGGACTCTTGTTTTTTGGGAGGTTTTTGATCACTGCTTCAATCTCGTTACTGGTTGTTGGCCTATTCAGGTTGTCAATTTCTTCCTGTTTCAGTCTTGGCAGCTTATAGGTTTCCAGGAAGGCCTCCATTTCATCCGGATTGCTCAGTTTATTGGCATCTAGTTGTTGATAATAATTTCTAATAATTGTTTCTATTTCCTTGGTGTTAGTCGTGATCTCTCCCCTTTCATTCATAATTTTATTAATTTGGGTCCTTTCTCTTTTCTTTTGGATAGGTCTAGCCATTGGTTTATCGATCTTATTAATTCTTTCAAAGAACCAACTTCTAGTTTCGTTGATCTGATCTACTGTGTTTCTGGTTTCTAATTCATTGATTTCTACTCTAATTTTAATTATTTCTCTTCTAATGCATGGCTTAGTCGTCGTTTGTTGCTTTTTCTCTAGTTCTTTAAGGTGTAGAGTTAGTTGGTGAATTCGGGATTTTTCTATTTTTTTGAGTGAGGCTTGGATGGCTATGTGTTTCCCCCTTTGGACCGCCTTTGCAGTATCCCATCGGTTTTGGACCGATGTGTTTTCATTCTCATTGATTTCCATGAATTGTTTAAGTTCTTCTTTGATTTTTTGGTCGACCCAAACATTCTTGAGCGGAGTGGTCTTTAGCTTCCAAGTGTTTGAATTTCTGCCAAATTTTTCTTGTGATTGAGTTCCAGTTTTAGAGCATTGTGGTCTGAGAATATGCAGGGAATAATCTCAATCTTTTGGTGTCAGTTGAGACCTGATTTGTGACCCAGTTTATGGTCTATTCTGGAGAAAGTTCCATGTGCACTCGAGAAGAATGAGTATTCTGTTGTTTTAGGGTGGAATGCTCTATAAATATCTATGAGGTCCATCTGGTCCAATGTATCATTCAAAGCTCTTGTTTCCTTGTTGATTTTCTGCTTAGATGATCTGTGCATTGCTGAGAGTGGAGTATTGAGGTCTCCTACAATTAACATATTGTTATCAATATGACTCTTTATTTTGGTTAACAGTTGGCTTATGTAGATGGCTGCTCCCATGTTGGGGGCATAGATATTTACAATTGTTAGATCTTCTTGTTGGATAGACCCTTTAAGAATGATATAGTGTCCTTCTGTGTCTCTTATTACAGACTTTAGTTTAAAATCTAATTTGTCTGATATAAGAATTGCTACCCCAGCTTTCTTTTGAGGTCCGCTGGCATGGAAGATAGATCTCCATCCCTTCACTTTCAGTCTGGATGTATCTTTAGGTTCAAAATGAGTCTCTTGTAGACAGCATATGCATGGGTCCTGTCTTTTTATCCAATCTGCAACCCTGTGCCATTTTATGGGAGCGTTTAGGCCATTCACGTTGAGAGTGATTATTGAAAGATATGAATTAATTGTCATCATGTTGCCTGTGAAGACGTTGTTTTTATAGATTGTCCCTGTAAATTTCTGTTTTAGATCACTCTTGGGGTCTTTCTCCTTTTATAGAACCCCCCTTAATATTTCTTGCAGGGCCGGCTTAGTGGTCACATATTCTTTCAACTTCTGCCCGTCGTGGAAGCTCTGCATCTCTCCATCCATTCTAAATGAAGGCCTTGCCAGATAAAGTATTCTTGGCTGCATGTTCTTCTCATTTAGTACCCTAAATATGTCTTGCCAGGCCTTTCTGGCTTGCCAGGTCTCTGTGAATAGGTCTGAAGTTCCTCTGATGTTCTGGATGTTCTGATGTTCCTCCCTCTGTACGTAAGGACTCTTTTCCCCCTAACTGCCCTCAAGATGGTTTCCTTGGTTCTAAGATTTGCAAGTTTTACTATTACATGCCGGGGTGTTGGCCTGTTTTCCTTGATCTTAGGAGGGGTCCTCTCTGCCTCTAGGACTCGAATGTTTGTTTCATTCCCCAGATTAGGGAAGTTCTCAGCTACGATTTGCTCAAATACATCTTCTAGTCTTCTCTCTCTCTCCACTCCCTCCGGGATTCCAATTATTCTGACATTGGACTGCTTCATGGTGTCACTTATTTCTCTGATCCTATTTTCATGGATTCTGAGTTGTTTTTCCCTGGCCTCCTCTTTTCCCTTTTTATCTATTATATTGTCTTCCAGGTCGCTTATTCTCTCTTCTGTCTCAGTTACCCTAGGTGTTAGATTATCTAGATTGGATTGTATCTCATTGATAGCATTTTTAAGTTCTGCCAATTCACCTTTTATTTCTGCCCTTAGAGACTCTATGTTGCCATTAATTGATTTCTCCATTGTAGCCATTGTCTTCACAATTGCTAGCCTGAATTCCATCTCCGACATCTTGGTTATATCTGCATCCATTTGTAAATCTGCAGCATAAGTCATAATCTCTCAGTCTTTTCTGTTTTGGGGGCTCCTCCTCCTAGTCATTCTGTTGATGGGTGTTTGAGAGAATGTATAGAGTCCAAATTATTGACCAGAACCCAGGCAAGATGCACCTGTTTTCTTGGAACCTTAGAGTTGCTGGCCTCTTGTTTTCCCAGCCTGTCTTCTGGGGGAGGGGCCTGCCGCGCTGTCACTCAGGCATCCCTGTTTGGGCGGAGTTGCCCTGCACCCCTGTGGTGGGGGATGGGCTCAGTGGGAATCAGTGTTTGGGGCTTTTGTTCTCTGGCACCTTTCCCTGGCGGCTTTCCATGTCTCTTCCATGAGTCAGAGCAGAAGAGACCGTTTCCAACCCTCTGCCTCAGAGCAGAGAGACCACAGTCTGTTCTTCAGTGAGCTCTCCAGGCCACCCTGTCTCCGTTTCTGTCCGTGCTGCTATAAACTGCAGCGTCCTGGGTTGTGCGCCCCTTGGCAGCGCTCCCAGTCCTGCCTCCAGGTTGTAGCTCGTCTCTGCCCTTTGTGCTTCTGAAACCGCCAGCCGCTCCCAGTTCGCGTGCGCGGGACTCTGCCGCTCCGGGTTTCTGTCCGGAGGGCTGCAGTTCGCGTGCCTGCGACTCCACCGCTCCGGGTTTCCACCCCAGGGGTTGCAGTTCACTGGCACGACCCAGGCGTACCAGGTTTCCGTCTCGGAGCCTGCAGTTCGTGTGCGCGCGACCGTCGCTCCGGGTTTCTGTCCGGAGGGCTGCCGTTCGTGTGCACACGACCCCGCCGGTCTGGTTTTCCACCCCGGGGGCTGCCCTAAAGTCCTTTCCCGACGCTACCGGTCTGCGAGTCTGTGCCTGTCCGCAGCGCGCAAGGCTGTCACTCACCGGCTGTGTAGGATCCCCACGTCCAGGCACCCTCCCGCTGCCGTTTATCCTCCGATATCTGCCCCCAGAATCATGGCTCTCTGCTTCGTACCTCAAAACCAACTGCCTGCGATATTCTGTTTGTAGAGATCCAGATCTTCTTACATCTTAGGCTGGTTTCGTGGGTGCTCAGAGTGGTCTGGTAGATATCCAGCTCAATTCTGGGGACCAGTTGAAATAGGGTCCCCTACTCCTCTGCCATCTTTCCCCCCTCCCTAAAATGCATTAGTATTAACTGATGGAAGAATCAATGTATAGACTTATCAACTGATGTCAATTGACAGACTCGGATTTTTTGAAGTGGGTACAATAAAACTTTTATGTAGACTATATTTATGTATATTCCTAATAAGTCTAAGATTGACTTGGCATGTGGTACTGAACACAGAATTGGTCACTCAGCAGTGACCAAGATGTAGGGCTGGGTCTTTGTGAGAACACACCCCTAGCTGAAAGCCCGGCTCCGAGCTGGGGTTGCACCTGCAGCTACAGAGGCTGAGGTTCTCCTTTGCACTAAGTTCTTATTCAAAGATGTCCCTTTTCCATACTGGCCCAGGGCAATTTTCTCTATCAACCAAGTGGTTAAACTCAGATTCTGGAGTCCGACTATCTGCTCCCAAATCCTTGCTTCGCCATTTAGAAGATCCGTAACGTTGGGTATAAGATATAACCTCTGTGTGCCTCCTTTAACTCACTTTTTTAATTAATTTGCCAAGTAGAAATACTAAAGGTAGCATCTTCCTAGGGCCGCCGTACCAACCATGTAATTCGTGCACAGTAGCTGGTGGTTCACGCTGTGTCGGTAAGGGGTAGCTGTTGGTGTTGGTGGTGACTCAGCTTACAGAACAACCACCACAATTAACCTTGAGACTGTAGAAGCTGGGGGTCCAAGAGGAAGAAAAAGACAGTGTCCAGAAGACTCATTGAAGGGCAACAAGCAGGACCAACGGAGAAGGTAACTGTGCTAGGCTGTCCCCAAAGCGGGGGTAATCTGCGAGGCATTTATGATTATGGGAGCAAGTGCTCGTGAGTGGGGACGGAACATAAGTGGGAGGCGCCGTCAGAAGAGGATTGTCATGGAATACAAGGACTGTAACGTTTCGTGGCAGAGAGACGATTTATTGAGAGAAATGAGATAATGCATTTGTACGTAAGCTACTGTATATACTGTGGCATTTCCTGGAGACTTGGCTGCTGTATTCTGTTCCAAGGTGTTGTATCCAGGAAAACTTGAGTAGACAGCTTGGCCCCGTAAGGGAGGCAGTTACAGGGGCCAGCCAAATACTTTAGGGAATATTTTAAAGGAAAGGCTATAGCATTTCCTATGACAAGTGAGCTCATCATCAGCCATGAATTTATTCTTTCCATGACAATAAACTACGGCTCAGGGGTTAGTGTGATTCTCCATGTGAGAGGCAGATCATTCAAAAGCTGGTTGCTTATTTTTAAATAAAATATGTTGGTTGAATTGTTCTCAGCCGAGAAAGTCCTGCATTCATCAAGCAGCCGGCATGTTTTTGGCACTTTACCTATAAATCTGTCCATCAGCACCACCTACGTGATGGATCCCAGTTGAATAACGTGAGTTATTCAAGGTGAGTGGATTTTGCAGTGTGATTGTTGAAGGTGAAAGTACTCTGATTAAAATAATATATATATGAAAGAGGACATAAATGGAATTTCTGCTCCTGAAAATGAAACAGTAGGTGGATAGAAAATAAAACAGGGCGACTGTGTTTCAGAATCTCTTACAGGAAAGGCTCTTAGTCACACCACATCGATATTAAAATTTTTATATTTTTTGAAGTACAAATCATTTTTAAAATAAGGAGTCCGTTACTGTGGTTATTAGGAACTCACGTACACAGAAGAACTTTGACTAGAGGGAGTGAGTCCTAGGGGATGATTATGTGAGATCACATAATTTGTTTGGAAACAGAATAGGAATGCAGAAAACAAACACAGGCAGATAAGCATATCTCAAGACCCCTCAAAGTTAATCAGAAGCCTCTGTTTGAATATCAAAGTCGAGTTTAAAAAAGCCTCTTAACTGAATTTTTTCTCCTCACTGCACTTTTTGCCATTAGTTTTCAGGAGTAGAAAGCGAATGTATTTCGTGAAATCATAAGCATCACTCATACTTTCTAGTGAAGCTTCCCCTCTTTGGCCCTTTGTGATCCCACTCCTCGTCCCCATCAGAGTCACCTGCGTCTGATGGCTGTGCATTCAGCTGCCCAAAGCTCCGAGCTGCAGCCAGTCACAGAAGAGCAAAACCAACCCACCCCCAGAGATGGTAGCCCCACCTAACCGTGGACCATGAAGTCCTCGGGGTACTCTGTGGATCCACTGAGGGGCTATCTCTACTAGCTCTCTACAGAATTCGCCCCCCGTAGTTTTGGGTGGGATGTGCTTCTTGCTTGCTACCACACATCCCCACACTTAATACCGACAGTCTTTAAAATAAACATTATTATCTCCATTTCACAGTGCTAGATCATTTGACCCAATTTGCCTGGCTAATAATGACAGACCCTTGAATCAGACCCATGACAAAAAGCCAAGTTTTTCTACTAATTTATGAGGATAATTATTGTGTGAAGGGAACTGAGACAGGACCTGGAACATATTAACTAATTAATTAATGGTGAACTCCAAGTACAACTCACTCTGTGGTGGACCCTAAAAATGACACTGATAAAATGGTGAAGTACCATGCTGTTAAATATTAAATATATGTGATACAATTATTTCAGATTTACAATGCAGTGCGTTTTGAATATCTTCTGCCTCACTGATAATAACTTACCTTGAGTCACTAACTAGAGCATCTTTAAAGCAAAGATCCCTTCTCTTTCCCTGAATATAACCCACTAGTCCCACTAAGAGAGATTAGAAACTGTGTTTTACAAATTTGTCATTAGTGTCGATAGATATTTAATGAGATCATGTTCAGCTTTAAAGGGATAAATAGTGTTTTTTTTATTTTGTTTTTGTTAATTGTAAATCGGGCAATGCCTTTCCAGCAGGAAACCTTGAGCTTGAATCAGAACCCAGATGGGTAGGGACTCTGTGCTTTTCAGGGAACGCTCTGATCCTCTATCCTCCCCATCAGTGGGATTGATCATTGTCCCAAAGAGCTCTGGGATTCACAAGCATGGCAGATTTTTCCCAGCACCTGATTCCCTTTGAAGGATCTTGTGAGACCAGGTACATAGAGTGTAACAGGCTGATGAGAGTGATTCAAATTGTTTTATAGATAAGACTCCCATAATAAACGCATCCCTGGAGCACCCTATACATATCCTAGGGATAAGCTCTGTTTGGCAGAATATAGACCTAATCCCTTTAAAAAATTTAGAAACTAAGACCCAGGAAATTAAACTTGTCACCCATGCTCATATAGTGATGGCCGAGCCTATAACTAGACCCTGGTCTTTCGACAACAGTTGATAGTCTTCCCTTCAGGCACAGTGAATGATTTTTGTGTGTCTCATGCTTCTGAGTAGCTACAGGCACATCTGTGCAAAAAATAAATAAATAAATTTCAGGTGTATTATTAATCTGTTTTTAAGATTAGAATAAAATATTGTTTGATTTAAGCATGGAGGAACCTTCTTTAACAAAGACAAAAAATATAAGGGGGAGTAAATATATTTAACAATTACTTCTTTTAAATTGTTCAGAGTCCATAAGCAAAATCAAAAGGTCCATTGTACATCAGAATAGGTATTTACAACACACGTGACAAAATTTAACATTCTTAACATACAAAATTTATTTTTGGAAATAAAAGGAGAAACCTAACATAAAGATGAGAAAAGTACACAAGGAAGAAAGCCATAAATGAAGTAATGTAAATGCCCAGTGAGAACATGGAAAAATGCTCAATCTCACTAATAAAGAGGGAAAGGTAATTTAAAACAATAAGGTATTTTCATCTCCTATGAGCCTGACAAAACTTTAAAAGTTTGATAAAATCAAATTTTGGAGGATGTAGAGAATTAGAATTCTCAGGCACTGCTGTTGGGGAGACGGTGATGGGCTCACCAAATAAACCAGTAAGACCAGTAAAAGAATAAAAATAAAATCATTTTTATTTTATTATAGGAAGGAGGCAGTCAAGTCTTCAACCAAAAAATATCATAAATTTTTTTAGGTTGCTGTTGCAAACACATAAATCTACAAACTCAAAAAATATATAAATATATATTAGCATTGAATTGTAGTGCTTCCCGTTAGGTGCGGCAATTTCTCTCCCAATCTGATTGTCCCTTTTGCTAGTAGGGGAACATTATTTTCATTTGATTTAGACTTCCTTGAGTATTTTTGTGCGAAATATGAATTTGTTTCAATTATTCATGTTTTTCTAAGTTCCTTTTTTTTTTTTAAGATTTTATTTATTTATTTTAGAGAGGGAGGGCGTGCCGGTGGGGAGGGGCCAAGGGAGAGAATCTCAAGCAGACTCCCCACTGAGATCAGAGTCCATCATGGGGCTCAATCTCAGAACCCTGAGATCATGCCTTGAGCTGAAATCAAGAGTCGCTTAATTGACTGATCCACCCAGGTGCCCCTAATTTGCTTCTGATGGTGTGTTTACACCTTTCAAATTAGTCTTGCTAGATATTTCATTAAAGGCCACATTCTTCTGTCTTTCAGATCATCAATTATAATATTAAACAAATTCATTTCCAAAACAGTGTTCCCTAGGGCACCCATTAGCACCTTTGGTCTAAAGATAATTATGATGAAAAAAATTATAAACAACTAGCTTTCTGTGGGGAGTCTGCTTCTCCCTCTCCCTCTGCTCCGCCCCCCCCCGCCCCTGCTCATGCTCTCTCTCTCTAAAATAAATAAAATCTTTAAAAAAATAAACAGCTAGCCTTCTTTTATTTTTTTATTCAGATAATTGGCCAAAATAAAAAAACCTCAAGAATTCTGATTACCACACTTAACATAAATATAAATATTAAAGTACAAATATACCATCAGACTTTTTCTCTGTGGAATATATATACATATTTCCCTCCAGAATGTATTTATATATGTATGATATATATTTATATTATAAATATATTATAAAATATGAAGAAATTTTATATATATTTTATGTATATTATATATATATAATGGGAGCCCCCTTTCCTCCAGACTTGAGATCTAGATTAGGTTGGAGAAGGCATGACCTTGGCTTCCGAATGGCACAGAAGACACTGTGAGCACACAGTGGCAAAATGGACTAAAAATCCACAGTTTGTAACTTGCTATCAATCTGCCCTCTCAGGTTCTGGGGGAAGCCATTCACACAGGGAGGTGTCTCATTAAAAGTCTGTAACAAAAACACCCTCAGATTGAAACTGGGGAAATCCAAGGCCTCATAGCTCTATACTCAGGGCCATTTCTCAGGGTTGTGTTTGCAGTGAGCAACTTTAAGAGATGCTCCTGAATCTTGGTGTATTTCCTTTATCAACCATCACCCCGTGTGCCTGATGTGTTCTTGACTGAATTTGAAAAGTCTAGAAGTGTGTCACTCCACTGGCCGTTCTAATTAATCTGACAGAGGCCAGAAATAACTATGTCATAGCGCTTAGTTAAGGCAGTTATCAACCGGATTCCAGGAATTATAAAGCCAGTCTTTGCCCCAAATTATGGGCCTAGGGTACCAGACACAGCTAAGTATGCTAAGTCCTGTAGGGGATCAGTAATTCTCATGCTAGGTAGCCAAGAGGCAGTCCAAGGCAAGGCCGTTACTTACTGTGACCTGGGCAAAAAAATTTAGATCAACCTGCTGCTCTTTGGGGCAATAAATGGGTCAAAATGAACCTCAGTCCTAATGGAGGTGAGTTGTGGCCCCCGGAGAAACACATAACCCAAAAGGGCACAATGAACTCCGAGATTTGTTGTACAACCTTATTTGGACCACGCTCACATTGGTTTAGTGAAGAAATATGCATATTATCATCACAAAGTTAAGGCTTAATTCTCATGGTGGCTTTCCGGAAGAGCAGAATGGCATCCACGTGCACTGTCCTGTTTTAGGGCACGGCGGGGAGGGTTAACAGGGGCAACAGCAGGCCAGAATTCGAGATGCGGATGAAGTTTGGTTTAGGCTGTGTGTCCCTCCCAGGCGCCTCGTTCCCACCCAGGAACTCGGGAAGATGCTCCCCCTCCACCACAGTGGTGTTAGCGTGGCCCGTTCCAGTGCCTATAATTTCACCTCTTCTGTGATCACCTTCTGTTTGCACCCAAGCCTTTCAACCATGAGTGCCAAGTGCAAGAGAAACTGCGTGTTTTTAATCCAGATGTCTGCATCATTATTGCACTTGAATCTGTCTGGCTCCTTCCGTCATCTTGCCATTCGGAGGGCATACAACCAGGCTGGGCTTTGGTTACTTTTACCAGTAAGAATAAACAAGGCCAAGAATTGTCAAGGCAAAATCTCAAAATTTAAAGTAGGCTTATGTAGGTACCACCCCACCCCCCTTGTTCTGTTAATCAGAAAGCAGCCAAGAAGAGACGACCCTTTTGGAAAGACAGCCACAGGGAGGGACCAAACTGTGTCACTGAGGTGTGTGGAACATGGAGGGGTGGAGGAGGAAGAATTAGAAATATTTGTGAGTTCATTTTTGAGGTTGCCATCCCAGTATGTGCAAAAACTCCAGATGTGTGTGGGTGGGAGCGAACACAGAAGGTCCATCGAATCCCCTAACTGTGGGTCAGCCTTTGAGAGACCGAGTTCTTCATTGTCCAACTGAACGGTCCGGAAGCAGGAAAATGAGAGATGAGTTTCCAGCCCGCAGTGCTGTGTCTCTAACTGACCGAAGGGGCTAGAGACATAGCATGGTCACCTGAAACATGTTAGTAGTGGAGACATCCCATTCATAGCCTCCAGAAGGGATTAAAAATCGATAAAACTGATTGTCAGGAATGAGTCACAGCAGCGCCCCATGGCAAGACAGGCACAGCCACTTGGGGCAGGAATCCAGCTTGATATGAAATGGCAGCTTCAATACCAGATGAAAGAAAAGTGAATGAGAGGATCTGGGTTGAAATCCACATTGTAAGGGCAGGTGATGCTAACTTCAACAGGAACAGGAAGAGTGGGGAAATGACAACATCGTCCTGGGTCCTTGGGCCCATTAGTGTATTCGTCAGTAACCTGAGGTTTGAATCCAGGCCCTTGGGCTGAAATGTTTTCTCTTTCTCTTACTCATAACCTTTTCCTTAGGAATCTTCCCCTTTATCTTATATACAGAGCTTCTTACGCGATCTTCTGTCCTGAGAGGTTGTTTTAAGTGGTTGCCCATTTGTCTGTGATAAGATGGAAGTAGGTTCTTTGATGGTCTAGCTCCTGCCTGAGACACAGGCTCATCTTACATTTTCTGACCCCACCCTACTCCATTGCATTCCGTTAACATGTGAAATGGAATTATTGGTCGTTTCGTGAATATATAATTTAATTTTGTTACATTTCTGGTCTTGGCACAAAATGGCCTTTCTGCTCGGCTGGCATCCTCCAGTCCTCTCATGGTCTCTCCTCCCCCACGGCTGGGGGAGACTTGTCTAATTGATCCTTTGCTGTTGTCCTTCAGGCATGTCCTTCTGTAAAGCCTTTCTTGGCTTCCAGAAACAGTTTCTGCTGCCGTTTTGGAGAGTGAAAGTTGGTGCTTAGTACAAACCATGCAAAGCAGTCCATACAGGCCGGTAAGGCCGAGGTTGAGTGCAGGGATTTGGCAAGCTGGTTATGAAGCCATCAGTCCGTGATTATGGTGGGAATCTGAAAACACAATGAACCATTTTCATTTGTTTTTATTTGTTTGTTTTCTGGAGAACTGGTTTATAAGAGATCGCCAAAAATAACACTACCCGCACCCATTCTTTTCCAAATATATGAATATGAAATACTAATTAATATACTGGACATAATTAGGCTAAATTAGTCCAGCAATTAAGGGGATGACATATTCCTCAAATTTTTATCTATAAGAGCTAGTTTCATTTGTCTAAAAAAAAAAATATTCTCTAAATTCAGGCTCAAACTTCAAGGGGAGAACAAGTCTATGTTTGGAAGAAATAAAGAAATCGGTCTGCATTTGCATATGCCATCATCAGCGAATAGCACAGCCTCAGAGCTGTGAAAATTGCAGACCTTTACAACCCAGCCTTTGATTAATGACTTAATTAAAGTGGGATTAATATAAATCTGTGGGCAAGACAGAATGCTAGTGGAAGAAAGGAGGAAATATTCTGGCAATCTACTGTTGGAGTAATCACTGTGGGAAACGCTGATAACAGAGGAATAGTCAGGGACTTAAACACTGGAAGAGCTCCTGGAAGGAAGGCTGACGTTTGTGAGCTGGCCAAGAGCAAGCCAAGACCTACAGAAAAGAGATTTGAATGGCGGCAACTAAGCCAATATATCATATAGCAGAGTTTTTCTAAAGACCCTTAGGACGAATTTCTCTCGAGTCTTGGCAACAAGCAAAGCTGACTTCTCTCCAATGACTGTTTCTTAACTTTATGCACACTATGAATCTTGTGACAAATTATACTTCCCTTTTTGGTCTGACAGCTGGGGGAGATTAGGGCTACATTAATAACTAATGTCTAGGACCATGGGGCACATAAGTGCTAATGTAACCACTGTATTTACTCTTGTCTCATCTTTATTTCCCTTTATCTCATTCTTTCAACCTTATTCCACCTCTTATAGTTTGCATTTTTGTAAATCACCACGACACCTTTCTGTTCTGAAATGGGCTGTAAAGACATGATGTTGGGGGGATGGGCACAGTCAGGCTTCTTTGGTCCCAGGTAATGCCATTCCCATGAGTTCAGCCTCAACTCAGAATGGCCCCAAGACTCTTCTGTCCAAACTCATTTCATGGTTACAGAAACCGAACCAGAGACTCTGTGATGTGACCAATGGGAAAGAGTAACCAGGGAATGACTAGAACCAAAATGTATTCCTTAAGCAACATTGGGAAACTGACTGATATGTACATTGAAAAATTGGCTAGATAATGATGTGTTGGTTAGCTTAGGACCCAAATTATTTTAGCAGTAAAATCAAGACTTACGGTTCTTTGGATAACTTTGTCTCTCGGGGGTAGCAAAGACCTGATATAAACCTAATAATGCTGTTTAGGTACTATTTCTACTGTAATGTCTCAATTATACATGTTGGCATAAATAAACCTTTAAGGATTCGTTTGAAAAGGCAGACAGTATCTGTGCCTTACTTTTAAAAGACAAATATTTGTTGTACCAGGAGTATATATTTCTAACCTCCCCTTCCCCACACCACCCCAAAAATTAACTGTCTTAATATTATATGCACAAGTACCTGTCCCTCTGGAGAAAACACACACTGATATTGATGGTGAGTTTAATAGTATAAATATAATCACGTGACATGTGGGAGTCAGTAAAAGTAGCATTTGGATAAAGGTATTGTTTTATTTCTATGAATTTAAATATCTGTAACTAAAGTAAAACAATTTAAATATGTGGATATGGGCTCATACCATTTCTATGTGTATACACCATTTATATAGGTACCATTTACATACCTGTATCTCATCTGTATTTGCATATACCTATCATCTACCTATCTACCTATCTACAAGCTAGTTAAAATTTCATTCTCTCTCCTCGTTGTCCTATGAATGATATTTTTAAAGGGTTTGAGAGATCAGAATTCTTTATAGGAGATGGCAGAGGTAAAGAAATCTCCTGGGAAGTAGGTGGCAAAGGGACCCAGAATCACAGATATTGATATTTCCATACCATCTTTCATCAGTACACTCCTTTATGTAAATCATGATGTTGAGATTAAGGTGACAGGGACAGATTTTGATAAAAACCTTCTCTTTCACAACAAATTCAAAAGAACCATTGTTAATTCAGTGATTACATGAAAGATGCATTTAAGGTACGTGTTTAGATGAAAATGAAGCAGGTTTTGGACGAGACCTCACAGTGGTCCCTTGTACACATTCACTGGTGCTTTTTTTTTTTTTTTTTATACAGAAGCTCAAGTCCTAGAGAGAAATTCTATAAATTTATCTTTCTCTTTGAAGACCTATACCTGTAACTTAGAATACCTACTATATGGAATAGATCGATAAAATGTATTCCGGCATTGGGGCGCCTGGGTGGCTCAGTCAATAAGCGTCTGCCGTCAGCTCAGGTCATGATCCCAGGGTCGTGGGATTGAGCCCCGCCTTGGGCTCCCTGCTCAGTGGGAAGCCTGCTTCTCTCTCCCCCACTCCCCTTGCTTGTATTCCCTCTCTCACTGTCTCTGTCCAATAAATAAATAAAATCTTAAAAAAAAACCATAAAAAAGTATACTGGCATTTAGCCAGTAAAATATTAGAAGGCCTATTTATGAAGAAGAATGCAAAGGAAGTTTTCTAATCTTTTGTTCTGTACATGTAGCATTATAGAGATGTCAAAATAGGTTCAGATTAAATATCCAATTTTACCTCTTAGTGAATGTTGTTATTGCCATATTCCAATGAAGGGGGCAAATTGTAAAATGACATGCCCAAAGTTACACAGTATTGGGCCAAGAATGAACTCACTCAATATTTTCCTTAACAGCTGTTGTTCATGTAGGGCATGTAGGCTCTGGAAATACAGGGATACATAGATATCTGTCTGTGATGAACACCAGAATGGCAAAGGACCAGGAATTCTCTCTCTATTCACGATGGTTGTCTTAGAAAATGTATCCTTCCCGATCCTGATTGTTTGAGAGAAAAGGCGATTGACATTATTATATCATCAGCTGCATTACAAAGTTATAATAGGGAAATACGAGTATATTTCATATAGTCAGGTGGATAGATGGAAAATTAGATATAGATAGAGGTGTACAAATTGTAAATCTCTGAAACATCAGCCTTCTATCATGTTAAAGATATAATGTAACTTCATGTCAACCATGCTTTTTGATATAGTTATTCTATTTAGCATTTCTTTTTTTTAAGATTTCATTTATTTATTTGAAAGAGAAAGAGAGAGAGCCCCAGTGGGGGGAAGGACAGAGAGAGGGAAAAGCAGACTCCCCGCTGAGCAAGGAGCCTGATGCAGGATTTGATCTCAGGACCCCAGGATCATGACCTGTGCTGAGGGCAGACGCTTAACCGACTGAGCCACCCAGATGCTCCCTATTTAGCATTTCTATGAATGTAACTGATTGTATATGAACACTTTCGTGTTTAAGTGATTATATAGTTTTTTAAACAGCCAGTATTTTAGGAAATACCGTGTCCATCCTTCTTAGAATTTGGTGACTTGTGTACATGACTGAAATGTCTATAAAAGGATGAGGGTTTTAAGGACACTTCCCTTCTCTGCATCATTCAAAGATAAGAGTCTGCAGAGCAGATTTTTCTTTGTACTAGCAAACTGAAATATTAAACACGTAAATGGGAAAATAGTTACTGATTTTTATCCTCACCTGACAGAATAATGAGAAACAGTTTTTTTTTTTTCAAATGGAAATTTATTTTTGAAACATTGTGTGGTGAGTAACAATGCATTTAACTGAAAGTTTCTAATTCGTATTCCTCATACAGTAACATATTTGTTAAGGAAAAACAGGTGTTTGAATAAAGAAATTGGGAAAGCAGTGAATGTGTTGATAATTTCCCAAACCATAGACAAAGTTCACATCTTCCATACATGTGCTTAACTTACCATAAATTTAAAGTAGATTGCAGTGAAAAACAAATCTAAAGAGTAAAGATCGTTATAAAGATCGAGGTCCACAAATGCAAAAACAAAAGAGAGAAAAGTAAACCAAAGGAATTCATGGTATTATTTGAAAAGAGAAAGAAATGATCAATAAAAATAGAGGTCCTCAATATTATTTTGAACCTATCCCTCAGCCTATCGCTGTGTTATTTGCAGGCACCAGCGGGCATCTGCCCTGAGAATAGATTATTAGCACTTTCTGCCTATTTTACGCATTAATTGACGTGGTGTACGGAAGGTGCGCTTCTGGGGCAGAGTGCAGACAGTGGAGCAGAACAAGAGAAAAAGAAAAACTCATGAAATAAAAGAAAGAACATGTCTTCCCTCAAGCATCAAAATTCAGTTTTTTTTTTTTTTTTCAGGCTCTATGATCCATAAATGCAATTAATGATATTTTAATAGTGTCCACCATATCCCCTTTGGAAGAACTACATAGGATAAATAATACGTTTTAACCTCCCTGTTAACAATGTCTAAAAGAACAAAAACAAAAACAAAACCCAAAAAGCTACAAAGTGGCCTAATAACACAAATGATGTATCACATGTATAATTCAAGGCAAACTTCTTTTTTTCTGGATTTAAAAAGATGCTTTTGGCTAACCTACAGTTATGATTCTATAACAACTCAGAGTCTATAATTAATGAAACGAGAAGGCTGGGCTCAGAGGTTGGCATCTGTGAGCTGATGGCCATAGAGTCACAAATGTTCTGTCACCTTAACTTAGTTTTCCTTCTTCCTCCCCCCGCCCTTCCTGCCCATGAGACCTTCTGAAGTCTGCAGTTTTAGCAATAAGAGAGTCCTATCAGTTGGTTCTCATCTTAACCAGCTGGGATCTCCTGTTCCTTCTTCCTGATCAAAAGCCAGTACTGACTAAGAACAATCACTATGCCTATCTAGGAAAAACAACCACCAATTTCTTTATAAGTTCATAGAAACATCATTTATATCAAGTATTAAATTTAAACTATGTGGGCATCTCCCCTGGGTTCCACAATTTTAATCCTGAGTCAGAGTGTTCTAGAACAGTGAAAGTCCTATCAAAGTAACTGATTCAGTCCAGACTTATTTAGTTGGTACTGTTCTTGCTGCTGTGTATACTTTACCTCAAAATATACTGACCAAACGTTTGGTTTGGTTGCTCTGTGTGAATACTGCTTAGCTTTATTGTTTTTACTGAAGCGGTCAACTGGAAATTGCTCAAATGTGTCTGCTAAGTAGCTTGTGATATTTTGATGTTTCCTTGTAAAAAGTGAACCTTAAAATACAGTGACATCTCATATTATCTAGACTTTAGTTTTCGGCCAACTTCAGATCTCTCAGCACTCAGATCCCAATAGCGATCCCAAAAAGCTTCTGCGAATTGCCAGACTTTTGTTTGAATCCACATGCCTGATCCCTATCTAGGGTTTAATAATTTTTCAATAATATGCAAAACAAAGACACAGACTTTCTCACCAGGAAATTAGAAATAAACTGGAAGATATATTTTAGAGAGAGGCAAAGTGACAAAATTAAATACCACAGCCTGAAAAGGGAGAGAGAAAAACAGATAAAGCTCTTTGCACAGAGACCATCATGGGATGCTAGGTGAGATGACCCTCAGACATTAGGGAAATAGTATAGTTAGTGATCTCTGACTGAACAGGTAGGAAAATATAATATGTACAATCTAACTTCTATCCGACGTATGTTATACTAAAAACAATTGCTTTGGTGCTTTAAGGAGTAAGCTCTGGAGTTCAGTGGTATGGGTCATTCTTTGTCAAAATTTAATACGCGTACCAACCACCTTGGGATCTTGTGAGAACGTGGATTTTTGTTTAGTACAACCTGGGGGGTGTGAGCAAGAATTTATTTCTAACAACCTAATGTTAGAATGCCATATTTCTTCCCAGTTAATGCTGGCAGTTTTTCCAGTAAGGGTATAGAAGGCACTGATTTCCAATAATGTCAGATAAATGAGATGTTCCTGCATTTGATCTCAAGTACTTTTTGAAACCTGAAATTAAACCATACTAGTTATATAAGTTAGCAAGTTCATGTTACATACAATTCATTCACTTTGGAAATAAGGAAACAGCATTATAATCAACTATTTTTAAACTATGAAACAGGTGAGAGAAATTAATAGTGCATTATTCAGTCTCTTTCAACCATATAATCATGCATGAGAATTTTATTGAAATCTGAACTTGGTCAATACTGTGCAAAATTTGAGGTGAACTCAGTATCATACGAAGTCATATTCAATACAGTTCTGAATTTTCTCTTATATCGTGTCATCCTTTTAACATCTGGAGAGTATGCAACACACAAGGCAAGTTTCTTGGGTTTGTTTTTTGTTTTTTTGGAAAGAATACTTGGTTTTCATTTTTGTTAATGATGAAACACTGTGCTTTGTTCAGTGGTGAAAAATCAAAACTGTGTTTTTTGATTAAAAAAAAAAAATGCCCAGGCAATCATATTGTGGTTCTGCACTATATGCACATAAATATTATGGGTATTAAAATATTCTATAAATAAGCTGTACCTGGGAGAAGTGATTGAAGCTATGGATTTATACCCTTCATAGGCATTTCACCTATTATATAAATTCTTGACCCTGCCAAATGCTTTTATACCGAGTTTATAAAATATTCATGACCAATGACATTAATGTGAGACTTCTCTGATCTTACTACATCTTCCATACTGAAGTTGTGGTTCTAGATGCATTATTGCCTATTTGATCCTTTCCTCCCTCAGTAAGCTTTTGCTGAGGGTGAGATTTCTGTGATGCTCCAGAAATTATTTAACTTCAGATGGAGAAACTAAATCACCTACTATGTTTGGTGTGGATAGGGTGTTCGTGAAGTATGTGTGCGAAGGGGTCGGAGTGGGGGAGATGCCAGGGAAAGTTGTGAATAGTATTTATAAAAGAGATACAATTTCAAGTGTTATTTAAAAGGTCAACAAATGCATATGTAAAAATCTGAAAAACTGTATATCGGACAATAAGGAAAATAGGCTCATGATTCTCAGTAATTTACAGAAGATTCTCACATTTGCTATCACTCTGTAATTCTTTCCTTTAAAAAATCAGGATGGTATAGACGGCAACTGTATAAACCCATTACCTGTAAAATGCTCTAATATAATTTTTCCCATTTTTATGAAAACTAAATTCACAACATGTGCCAAAAAGTGTTCTGTGAAGATAGAGCTGAAGACTAATCTAGGTTAACTGACAAAATATAAATGATAACTTACTATTTCTCATTTATTAAAATGAAAAAAAAAATTAAAGATCCAACAAAACAGCTAAATGGTAAGTTTAAATGATATGTTATTCAGGGAATTGAGAGTCTGTCCAGAAAGATTTTCTGGGAAGAACAATTAATTGATACAAGGGCGAGTGCAAATTTGTCTCTTTTTAAACTTTAAAGCATATTGTTCAAAGTTTTAGCTTGTGTGCATGATATAAATCCCATACATCGTTTTCTCAGTGACAATAAAAAGCGCAGTTTATTAAAAACTGAAGTAAAAATCAAAATAACTTTTTAAAAAAATCGGTCACAGTTTTGTCATTGGTATATGGAGGTTGTTCCAGGGGCCCATCCAAAGCTCCTCGTCGTCTGAGTGCGTGTGGTCACTAGGGAATTCCAAAGTCTCCTTGATGTTCTTACTGTCAACCATGGACTCCTGTTCAACTGTGCTTTTCAGTCTGGGCCCCAGTGGCTTCCCTGTGGTACCGTCGGTCCCCACAGGGCAAGGGGCAAACGTAACCAGGGTGGGTCTCGTGTTCATCTTCTCGGTAGAGAACGACCCCTTCGATAACGTGTTCAGGGGGACATTCTCCTCGTGTGTCACTGCCAACTTGTCAAGCTTCTTAAAATGCCTCCCCAGTCGGACAGGGGAAGTCGCTTTTAAGGTGTCAGTGAGGCAGGCACGGCGGGTTCTCACCACGGACCCGTTATGGGCAATGTAGATGTCGCCGTTGATGTTACTGTGTGTGGTGGGACGGTGAAGGCGGCTTCTCTGACACTCTGGAGCACTGTCTTCTCCGGCGGAGCTCGTTTCGTACTCGCGATCCACAACTAACCTGATCATTCTTTTTCTTGCCCACTGCCAAAATCAAAAACAAGGAGTCACTGTCAAAGGAATGAAAGGGGCAACAATGACAAGGTCTGTGAAATTCAGAAACGCTGATAGGAAGCCATAGAAGGTAAAAGAACTCAAAAGGGAGAGAAGAAACTCAATATTATTAACAGCACATTCCTTCCCGCCAACTGTCCACTGGATTTAGAGCTTCACTTCTGAAGACAGTGTTGCTCGGTTAAGAAGCAGACATTTCAGGAAGCACTTGTATTTTTTTAGATCAAATTACTGCTCTATATGGGAAAAAAAAAAAGTGTATTATTTATATTTAGGTAAGGATCTGATCCATTGTTTGACAGTTGCTCTACTCTTCTGAGAAGTTCAATAGAAGGGAACACACAGTATTAGTATATTCTGTTCATACTAATACTTCCTTTTCCCAAATTTTAAAGATGTTTTTAACCCACATCATTCTAATTGCTAATATAATAGCCACAATTTTTGTATCCTTTTTGTATTCACATGAAGTATCCTGGTTTTCTGGATCATTTTATTTAAATATATGTGAACTTGAAAGAAAGTATCTTCCCATCCTGAATCATTGATTCAGTAATACACAAAAATGAAAATGAATGATTGTAAACTTTCCTCTAGTAGGCAACTGGAACACAATGGACATGTCTACAAATTTATTTTTCTTTTACCAACCCACATGAGATATGGCAAAGAGCAAAGGTTAACCAATACTAGGTTACTCTCAAAATAGTATCACATTTTTAGAATATGTGAACTACCAATGGGTTGGACTAAGTAAGCCATGCTTTTTGATTTCCAGATATATATTTCAAATTTACTATGTTTACTTACCCAGAGAAAAGTTTTGTAAAAATTCGGTTTTTTTTCTACATCCACTTTAACTCATATCCACAATGGAAAAGAAAAGAAATGGTAAAAACTTTTAAGTTCATTTATCTCCTAATACAAACCCATTTGAACATGTTCGTGATATTTTTTATAATACTTTTGCCAGTTGAAATGTACATATATGCAAAAGTAGACTTTTAAGAGGTCTCATTTGTTGCCGGTTTTATCCTAAGGATTTATTGTCTACAGATGAAATAAAAACAGCCCCAGGTAGTCCTAAAATCCATTGACCAGGCAGGGCATCACTGGTAATGCATAATGCCATAGTGGATTCACAGAAATTCCACTAGGAGATACTATCGACTCATGGTTTGTCTTGGAAATGGCTAATAGAGGAAGATGAGTCAGTCTGACCCTAATGCACTCTGATGTACAAGTCTACTTGTAGCACTCGTATGTTCCCTTTCCGGGCATGCCTCTAATCCTAGGTCAGCTAGAGGTCACGATCATGTTCCTCCCTTGGCTTGTCATTGCAGAGAGCACACAGAAAGCACGGCACACAAGAGCACTCGCCACAGCAAACTCCCACCTCCTGGGCCCTGGCTCAGAGTGCTGTGTTGTCGCCCTCGGAGTCCGCTCCTGGGGGCTGCTCCCGGGGTGCTTTCTTGCTGGTGGCCCGCTCGGGCACCTGGAAGCCCCATGGCCCTCCGGACTGGCTCTCGCTGCTGCTGACACTGTGGCCCGGCTCAGAGTCCTCCTCGCTGTCCCCACCTGCCCCCACCGATGCCGACTCCACACTGCCCTCCTCCTCCTCCTCAGGGACCTCAAGGCCTGCTGGCTCCTCCTCAAGGACCTGCTCACTCTCCTCTCCTGCTTCCTCCACCCTGGGCTCTTCCTCCAGCTCCTCAGGGGGCTCCTCTTTTCTCCCTTTGACCTCCTTGACCTCTTGAACGATGGGCCGCCTTCTGGCCAGGAAGATGTTTTTCCGGGCCTTCTCCCCTTCTGACTCTGTGGACTCTGACTCTTCTGAAGACTCAGGAGTCGAGCTCTCTTCCTGCTCCGAAGGTGTCTCTGACTCCGACTCTTCAGTGGTCTCTGACTCGCTGAACTCGGATTCTTCCTCGCTGTACTCAGTGTAGTCACTGGATGACGACTCCTCTGACTCCACTGTGCTTTCCGTGGCTTCATCTTGGTCCAGAGTGAGTTTCAGATAATCTTTATCCACCTCCTCAAGGTGTCTCTGCCACTCTTCCCCCTCAAGTTCGGCGAGGCCCCTTTGGTCAGCGAGCCCTCTAACTTTCTTGAAAATCATTGGGAAGATCCTGGCTCTCTTCCATGTTGTGTACGTGGGTTTGGCTGGTGGTGGCTTCTCAATGGTGACCACTACTTCTTCCTCCTCACTAGGCTCTCTAACTTGGACTTTTGGTTTTCTAATTTTCTTTGCCTCTTCCTGAAAATCACGAAAATGCAATTGAACCGTCAGCGGGGGGATGGTTGTGATGTGACCTTGTCCCACACAGGTCAAGGAGGGATGACTCTGCAGGGTTATAACTAGGTTCAGAGAATAAGCACCCAGTTCTCCACGGTTCATCCCCACCGCATACAGATGGAAAGTATTTTGGCTTGTACTTTCTAATACTAAAAGCTGAGGTTTTCCAATTTTTTTTCTCATTCAGAGTTTATTTTACATCTTAGATCAAAGGAGAAAGAAGTAATCATCACCTCTCCTCTCTCCCTCCCTACACTTTAATAGTTTCATGTGTTTTCTTTATATAATCAGGAGATTATGATACTTTATCTGAATAGTTCATGTGATATTTTCTTACTTTTGAACAGGGTAAAGCTACAGTGACATTTATTTTGTTTTTGTTTTGGATAAATGTTCCAAGTAATAATTATAGGCAAAGTATATAAATGACTCATGTTAATTAAAACATGCATAACAGAATTCCATTAAACATATTGGTGGTAATATTTTGCTTCTGATAACTGTACTTTTCCATGATTTTTAGGTATGCCCGACAACGTGGGAACCAAAGTAACCATCGTTTTGCAAAATAGTTTTTATATATTTGATTATAATGTTAACTTTATTCTAGGCATTTAACATTTTATAGAAGGAAATAAATTTGCACAACAATTTCCTTCTACACACAAGGCAATGAAATGGTCCATTTTATTAAATTTCTACAGAAAAAGAGTAGTAAGTGAATAGGATTTCTGATTTTTGAAATTTTTGGCAGCCCGCTATTCAAATAGGGTTAAACATCATGGCATTACCTCTTCCTCCTCGTACTCCTCCTCGGCTTCACCAACTACCTCACCATACTCCTCTGGTCCAGCCGGTGGTAACAGACGGCGACGGCTTCCATATTGAGGCATCTCATACCTGAAACAGAAACTCACAGCCTTCAACATGTTTCCATGGGATCCTGGTAACCATGACTGAGCTCTGTTTTCTTCTTTGTCCTCATCATTCAGCACCTATTGTGCTCCTTGTCAACTAGTTACAAAACCATAGAGTGAGAAGTACAACCCGATGGCCAATGGTTTTTGCCATGATGGTATCCTAGAATTAATAGTAAAAAGAGGTTATTTTAGATTTAAGTTTTGGGAGAGACTGGTGTTTAGAGAAGAGCATATCATTCCTTAATTAGTTGAATTTAGAACAGGAAGTAGGTTCTTTGTAAAACACATAGCTTATTCGGGACATAACATCTCTATCTTTACAGTGAAGATCTGCTTCAAACATGGTCTGGAATGGTGTATACATTCCTCTTTTGATATACTTATTACTGCATTCTAAAGTATGTTTTCTTCTTAATTTCTCTTGGGCAAATCTTGAGGCTGACTTAGATAAAATGTTAAACATATGTCAGAAATGGTGAATTCAGGAATTGAGCAAATATGTTTGACTTCTATTTCTCATTTAAATAGTTTTGAATGATTTTACTGCATCATTAGCGTTGTAGTCAATATCAACAAACCAGAACTGAATATAGAAAAATGGATAAAACTTGATTGAAACTAAAAGTAGATACGTAATCCCTTTTAAAAGATGAAGTGACATTTATAACACAAATGCTAGTAATAATATTCAATAGCTCCTTATTACTCATAAAAAAAACACTGATACTGGATTAAAAAAATCTGAAGATGTACCCATGCTCATAACTGTAATAATCTTGTCCGTATTCCTGGCCAGGATCAATTCCAGACTCCATGGATAACTCCTGTTGTTCAGAAAGAGAAATTGCGTTTGAAAATAGATTCTTACCACATTTTAGATTGAACGAATTCAGATTTATTGCCAGACCTAGAATCCCATGACTCTCAGAACACTCCTGCCAAAAAACTTTAATTACATATGTTAGTCAAACATAATCAAAACTTCTTTTCTCTGGCTCTAACTATCTGACATGAAATATAGTTATGTCATTAGAACTGAGGGGGTAAAAAAGGTACTTTTTTTCTAATGCTGAATCTGTTAAAGTAACTTATCAGTAGACACTTCAAGTTGAAGTATGTATTATTAATAGACTTTAGCCTTGAGGAAATGATAAAAAGTTACCTTCCTGATAACAGCTTCATAGCACCCTGAGCGCTTCTCCTCATTACATTTATGAATCTCCTCATAATCATTTATATATTAAATGACATTAATTTGTGATACCTCTCAAGGATGTTTACATTTTAAAACATACTGCTAACTCTGAATTTAATTATTAAAAAATATATATATAGCAGAAGCCCCTTCAAGGTTTCCAGTTCTAAATTCTAAACACTACTGATTTGTCATTCTGCTCGTATAGAAAGTTGTTTTTCCTGAGCTATACACAAATAACTATATTTCCATTTTTAATTATATTTTAACATTTCAAGTAGGCTGAACTGCAAAAGTTAACCAAATGAATTGTGCAATGAAGTAAGAAAAGGGAGGGAGGAAAAAGTATCAGTACCCACAGGAAAATTGGTTGGTATTTATCCCTAAGGTCATCTATTATTTTGTTGGTCCAGATCTAGTAATAAGTCAGGGGAAAAAAAAGTCATTACAAAGTGGAATTCACAGCCTTCATGGTGGCTATTAGTTGCCCAAATTCTAATCAGAAAATGCGATAAAAAATAACAAGATGGCAACACTGGGCTCCATTTCTATGCCATGAATTTAGTTGCTGGCACTACTCCTGGTAGCGATCATGTTCTAGTAGTTACTGCTTGTCCTCTGCCTTTCACACCCTGCCCATTGCCACAGTCGGGTCTCCCATGTGCTCCTCTCTTGGATCTAATAACCTCCATTCACTTCCCCTATTTCCCTTGATGCTTCTTCATGTTACTACTCTCCGGTGACTTTGCAGCTTACAAATACTTCAGCGAAGGTGTTCAAATTCATGTTAAAACTGCTTCAGTTTAACCACCAGAATGGCTACAACAAACAGAAGGATCAGCAGTACCACGTTTTAGCAGGGACACGGAGCAACTGGACCTCTCAGACACTTTTGGAGACATTATAAATCCACCAACTCCAGTGGAAAATGTTTAGCAATAATACAAAAGTCAAATATATACACATCCTTTCACAAAAATTCAATATAGATCCATTTATATGCTACACATGAATGTGTACAATTGTGCACCAAAATATATCATTTGTAACAGCCAAAAACTGGAACCAAGGCACAAGCCCATGAAATACACACTACTGCATCACCCAATAACAGACTCTACCAAACAGAACAATGTGCAAAAGAAGTTAGGTGCAAATAGAACATATGATCCTATATATTCCTATTTACATAAACTTTGAAAACACATTAATGTGTGTCTTAGAAGCCAGGTGAAAAGTTTTCAATCAGTGGTAAAGCATACCTTGGATAAACCTCATTGGCTCCAGGACAAACAGAAACTAAAAGGACTGGCAATCACCAAACCACCCCTACAAAAAATATTGAAAGGGGGGGGGGGGTCCTCTAAGCAAAGAGGCTAAACGTAACAGACAATAAACAGTTAACAGTCACCTTACACGCAGTACAATGTCACTAAATTCATATCTTTCAATAGTTACTCTGAATGTAAATGGACTAAATGCCCCAATCAAAAGACATGACCCATCCATATTTATATGCAAGACACTCATTTTAGACCCAAAGACACCTCCAAATTGAAAGGGGGGGGAGATAATGGACACCAAAATCCTTATATCCGACAAATTAGATTTTAAACCAAAGACTGTAATAAGAGATGAGGAAGGACACTATATCCTACTTAAAGGGTCTATCCAACAAGAAGATCTAACAATTGTAAATATCTATGCCCCTAACATGGGAGCAGCCAATTATATAAGCCAATTAATAACAAAAGCAAAGAAACACTGACAATACAATAGTGAGGGACTTTAACACCCCCCTCACTGAAATGGACAGATCATCTAAGCAAAAGATCAACAAGGAAATAGGGGCTTTAAATGACACACTGGACCAGATGGACCTCACAGATATATTCAGAACATTCCCTCTCAAAGCAACAGAATACATATTCTTCTCTAGTGCAAATGGAACATTCTCCAGACTAGATCACATCCTGGGTCACAAATCAGGTCTGAACAGGTACCAAAAGATTGGGATCATTCCCTGCATATTTTCAGGCCAAGATACTTTGAAACTGGGACTCAATCACAACAGGAAAGTCAGAAAGAACGCAAATACATGGAGGCTAAAGAGCATCCTACTAAAGAATGAATGGGTCAACCAGGAAATTAAAGAACTAAAAAAATTCATGGAAACAAATGAAAACACAACTGTTCAAAATCTTTGGGATACAGCAAAGGCAGTCCTGAGAGGAAAGTATATAGCAATATAAGCCTTTCTCAAGAAACAAGAAAGGTCTCAAGTATACAACCTAACCCTACACCTAAAGGAGCTGGAGAAAGAACAGCAAATAAAGCCTAAACCCAGCAGGATAAGAGAAATAATAAAGATCAGAGCAGAAATCAATGAAATAGAAACCAAAGGAACAGGAGAACAGTTCAACGAAACTAGGAGCTGGTTCTTTGAAAGAATTAACAAGATTGATCAACCCCTGGCCAGACTTATCAAAAAGAAAAATGACCCAAATCAACAAAATCATGAATGAAAGAGGAGAGATCACAACCAACACCAAAGAAATAAACAATCATAAGAACATAATATGAGCAACTCTATGCCAGCAAATTAGATAACCTGGAAGAAATGGATGCATTCCTAGAGATGTATCAACTACCAAAACTGAACCAAGAAGAAGCAGAACACCTGAACAGACCCATAACCAGCAAGGAAATTGAAGCAGTCCTCAATCTCCCAACAAACAAGAGCCCAGGGCCAGATGGCTTCCCTGTGGAATTCTACCAAACGTTTAAAGAAGAATTTGTTCCAAAGATGGAAATGGGAGGAAAAGTTCCACACTTTTTATGAGGCCAGCATTACCCTGATCCCCAAGCCAGACGAAGACCCCCACCAAAAAGGAGAATTACAGATGAATATCTCTCCCTGATGAACATGGATGCCAAAATTCTCATCCAAATACTAGCCAATAGGATCCAACAGTACATTAAAAGGGTTATTCACCACGACCAAGTGGGATTGATTCCTGGGCTGCAAGTTTGGTCCAACATCCGCAAATCAATGTGATACAATACATTAATAAAAGAACGAGAACCCTATGATCCTCTCAATAGATGCAGAAAAGGCATTTCAGATACTACAGCATCCTTTCTTGATTAAAACACTTCAGAGTGTAGGCATAGAGGGTGCATACCTCAATATCATAAAAGCCATCTATGAAAAACCCACAGCGAACATCATTCTCAATGGGGAAAAACTGAGAGCTTTCCCCCTAAGGTCAGGAACACGGCAGGGATGTCCACTATCACCACTGCTGTTCAACATAGTATTAGAATCCTAGCCTCAGCAGTCAGACAACAAAAAGAAATAAAAGGCATCCAAATCAGCAAAGAAGAAGTCAAACTCTCACTCTTTGAACATGATATGCTTTATGTGGAAAACCCAAAAGACTCCACCCCAAAACTGCTAGAACTCATAAAGTGGCAGGATATAAAATCAATGCACAGAAATCAGTGGCATTTTTATACACCAACGAGACAGAAGAAAGAGAAATTAAGGATTAGTGGATCCCATTTACAATTGCACCAAAACCCTTAAGATACCTAGTTATAATTCTAACCAAAGAGGCAAAGGATCTGTACTCAGAAAACTATAGAACACTCACGAAAGAAATTGAGGAAGACACAAACGGAAAAACGTTCCATGCCCATGGATTGGAAAAACAAATATTGTGAAAAAGTCTATGCTACCTAGAGCAATCTACACATTCAGTGCAATCCCTATCAAAATACCATCCACTTTTTTCACAGAAATGGAACTAATAATCCTAAAATTTGTATGGAACCAGAAAAGACCCCGAATAGCCAGAGGAATGTTAAAAAAGAAAAGCAAAACTGGCGGCATCACAATTCCGGACTTCCAGCTCTATTACAAAGCTGTCATCATCAAGACAGTATGGTACTGGCACAAAAACAGACAGACAGATCAATGGAACAGAATAGAGAGCCCAGAAATGGACCCTCAACTCTATGGTCAACTAATCTTTGACAAAGCAGGAAAGAATGTCCAATGGAAAAAAGACAGTCTCTTCAACAAATGGTGCTGGGAAAATTGGACAGCCACATGCAGAAGAATGAAACTCGACCATTTCCTTACACCACACACAAAAATAGACTCCAAATGGTTGAAAGACCTCAATGTGAGACAGGAGTCCATCAAAATCCCAAAGGAGAACACAGGCAGCAACCTCTTCGACCTCAGCCGCAGCAACTTCTTCCTAGAAACATCGCCAAAGGCAAGGGAAGCAAAGGCAAAAATGAACTATTGGGACCTCATCAAGATAAACAGCTTTTGCACAGCAAAAGAAACAGTCAACAAAACCAAAAAACAACCAACAGAATGGGAAGAAGATATTTGCAAATGACATATCAGATAAAGGGCTAGTGTCCAAAATCTATAAAGAACTTACCAAACTCAACACCCAAAGAACAAATAATCCGATCAAGAAATGGGCAGAAGACATGAACAGACATTTTTCCAAAGAAGACATCCAAATGGCCAACAGACACATGAAAAAGTGCTCAACATCGCTCGGCATCAGGGAAATCCAAATCAAAACCTCAATGAGATACCACCTCACACCAGTCAGAATGGCTAAAATTAACAAGTCAGGAAACGACAGATGTTGGTGGGGATGCGGAGAAAGGGGAACCCTCCTACACTGTTGGTGGGAATGCAAGCTGGTGCAGCCACTCTGGAAAACAGTACGGAGTTCCTCAAAAAGTTGAAAATTGAGCTACCCTATGACCCAGCAAAAAAATACACACGTAGTGATCCGAAGGGGTACATGCACCCTAATGTTTATAGCAGCAATGTCCACAACAGTCAAACTATGGAAAGAGCCCAGATGTCCATCAACAGATGAATGGATAAAGAAGATGTGGTACATATAGATAGATAGATAGATAGATAGATAGATAGATAGATAGATAAACAGAATATTATGTAGTCATCACAAAAATGAAATCTTGCCATTTGCGACGACATGGATGGAACTAGAGGGTATTATGCTAAGCGAATAAAGTCAATCAGAGAAAGACAACTATTATATGATCTTGCTGATGTGAAATCTGAGAAACAAGGCAGAAGATTATAAGGGAAGAGAGGAAAAAATGAAACAAGAAAAAACCAGAGATGGAGACAAACCATAAGAGACTCTTCATCTCAGGAAACAAACTGAGGTTTGCTGGAGGGGAGCGGGGTGGGAGGGATGGGGTGGCTGGGTGATAGACATTGGGGAGGGTATGTGCTATGGTGAATGCTGTGAATTGTGTAAGACTGATGAATCACAGACCTGTACCCCTGAAACAAATAATACATTATATGTTAATAATAAAAAAATAATGTCAATGAAAAAAAAGGGGTGGAACAAAAAAATAACCACAAAAATCTCATTGGCTAAGATACTGCTACTGCGCAGTAAAGGTCTACATTTAGAAGAAAGTCCTGCCATTTGTGACAGCGTGGGTGGAATTTGAGGGTGTTATATTTAGTAAAACCAGACACATAAGACAAATACTGGATGTTATCAATTATATGTGGAATACAAACAAAATGTAAAACTCACAGAAATGGAGATTAGAAAAGTGGTTGTGAGGGGCTGGGAGTGAGGAAAGTAGGGAGACGTTGGTAAAACGGTATGAATCTTAATTATAAGATGAGAAAGTTCTGAGGATTGAATGTGTAACATGGTGACTGCAGTTGATACCACTGAATGTGTAATTGAAATCTGTTAAGTAAAAAAAAGGGGGAACTTAACCGTTCTCACCAAATAGCAAATCACCACAATGTATACTTTAAATATCCTACAATTTTGTTAATTATACTTCAACAAAGCTAACTTTTAAATATATATTTATTATTTTAATATATATTAAGTATATATATATATATATATATATATATATATATGTATGTATATTTCATTAAACTACTTATCTTAGGGGCAAGAAGCAGCAGCCAGGTGAGTGGTTAGGGAAAGGAGAAGTAATACCTGAGTGCCAACATGGAGAGGCTTCTGGAGAGCTAGTAGGGAGAGTGTACTTTGTAAAAATAAATCTAGCTGTGCATAATGATCTGTATACTTTTATGTCTGTAGGTCTATTTCAACAAAAAGTGTTCATTTACAGAAAGGGGGAGGGTGGGAAATGAGGTCAACAGAGAGCAATAAGAATTGGGACAAAGTTTAGTCTAAATTTAAGTTATTCAAACTAAGTTAACCAATATGTTTTTTCCTTTCTTATTGGTGGGCTTAGATTTTTGAGGCATCTAAAATTCAATGTGATTATATTGGTTTAAATGAAACAAACTGGTATCAGAACTAAAAGTTCGAAACTGCTTGACGAATGCATGCTTAATCTAATACATACGGAGACTGAGAAAAGACCACAAAATGATTCTAAATTTGAATCCTGAATGGCCATCGATGGAAGAATGGATAAAGACAATGTAGTACGTAAATACAGTGGAATATCATTCAGACTTAAAAAGGAAGGAAGTTGCTGCCATATGCAACAACATGGATGACCTTGAGGACATTATGCTAAGTGAAATAAAGCAGTCAGAGAAGGACAAATGCTGCATGATTCCATTGTGCAAGGTATATGAAATAGTCTTCTAGAAGCAGAAAATAGAATGATGTTGCTAGGGGATGGGGAGAGGGGGAAATGGGGTGCTGCTTTCAACTGATATAAAGTTGCAATCAAGCAGGTTGGAAAAGTTCTGAACATCTGTACCACACTGTGTTACTATAGTTAACCACACTGTATTATGCACTTAAAATTTGTTAAGAGGGAAGATCTCTAATTTTTGTTCTACAACAATTAAAAACAAAAAAGATTTTTAAGTTGAATCTTAATAACTTTTAGCAATAATGAAAAACAAATATCTATGGAAACATAATGCAACTGAGTGGATTTCAGATTTTAAGACTTAGAATCAATTTTCTTTACACACACACTTTTTTTTTTTCTCTTAAAGGGAGAATAAAGCTGAGCTTTTGGTAGTTACGATATATATCTGGTATCAGATGACTTTAAAAATACTATAGAAGGACAGAAGCAACTGGGAAGAAATTCAGGAAACTTAATCCTTCATTCAATTGGTCACTCTGTGGTCTGAGCTGGGTAGGAAGAGACGGAGGATGGTAGAAGGGAATAATCTGAAGGGTACCTCTTAGATTCTTCTACCATCCATTACTGAAGGCTAGAGCATCAATTATTCAGAAAAAGATAAATAAATCAATGGAGGAAGCACATGGTAACCATTAAGATTCCCCTGCTGCTCCATTCAGTCCCTGTTGCCACACATTTTTGCTGACTCCACAGAGAAGCCACGATTTTTTTATTATTACTAAGTTCAGTTAGCCAATGTATAGGATATTAGTTTTTGATGTGGTGTTCAATGTAAGCCAAGATTTAGTATCTGACAAAGAATAAACTATGTATGCTAATGCAAACAACAGCAACAACATGAGTACCAGTTACAGAATTTCTTCCTACCATGCTCCAGTTGCTGTGGTAGGAGCTTATACACTAAATATGACTGCCAAGATTTTATAAAAGATGAAAATGCTACTCAAGAGGGTGCATATCTTGACCAAAGTCTTGCATCCAGGAATTGGCATTTGGATTTTAAGTCCAACTTATCTGATTCAATAGTCTATGGAGATGCCTAAACAGAAATTTTTGCTAAAACTTTATAAAAGCTGAACATTCCTGCCCATCAACCTCCAAATTTTGGAGAGTAAATTCTAATCACAAAATGCCTCTCTCTAATAAAATTAAGATTCTCTTGTTTTTTTTTTTAAAAAGGAATACAACAAATAATTTTTAAGTGGAACTTATAAAATACTAAATCTGCCAAAAGGAAGAGACATTTAAAATTAACATTTTTTTAAAGTTAGCGTATGAGCATAAGTATGAATTATATGCATTTATTATATAATTCTGAATATCTTTTCCTCATTGCAGAAGAAAATGTCACAGGCACTTTGAAGTAGACATGTGCCCAAGGCTGTATATTTTCAATCACATGATTAAAGACTATTTATCACAACCCAGTTTCTGCCTTGCCTTATTTCAGTGCCGACACCAGCTTTCTTTCCTCAAACACTGCCTATTCCAAAGCTCATCTCAGGAATGGTTCTGATGAATCTAGATCCACTAATTCAAGTGACTGATCTGGTTCATAATTTGTCTCATTCAATGATAGCTTGCTTTCAATAGGAGCAAAGGTCTTATTTGTCTAACTCCTAGAGAATGAAGCTAAAAATTTGGAATTTCAGCTCCCGCAAGCAAGAGAGAAGTGATTTGCTTGCTTACTTATGTATTTGTTTCCACTTTAAACCACCCCTTCTCTGTCTTATAAAATCATGCCATGTGATTATGCTCTGCTGCGTGTAGGATGGGCCTTAACGTTACATAAAATATTGTGGTGACTCAGCAAGGTCGAAAAGAAAAAGAAAATTGATACCTCTGGTTTAAGAAGAGAAGGCCTCAGGAGTTGCTGTTGCTGCCAAAGGAAATTAAAATAGAAAAAGGTTTAGAAAATAATTCCGGTGGAAAAGGGAGATCATGATTGAAAAGAGAGGAAAAAAAGGCCACAGCTTAAAACCGGTTACCTTGGGATTATGAGTTATTATTCCTGTGATAGCCACCAATATTTTCACTATTGATGTTGGAATGTGAAATAAAGAATTAGTTTGCATTTCATCATTGTTTTAATTAACATCGAAGTTAATAACCTTTAATAAATGAAAACCTGTATAACTTTTTGGTTCAAACTTTTTTGTGTAAAAAGTTATTTACAATTTTAAAAGCATTTTGAGTGCCACAGGATCCTTTTGAATAAACTTAACTCTGTTTTAAATTGCCCCCTTTTTTTCTCCCCAGTCACATTAAATGTAATCAGGTTCCTTACTGAGAAGGTAGAGCACATAACATAATGATATAGTTGTAATATACTCATCATCATATTTAAGAAATGCTTCCCATTTTTCTTTTTACCAAAACCTGGGTTGCTTATAGTCAAGCATTGAGCATGCTTTTGGAAATTCTTTTGTGATCGGGGAAATTGTCCTTCCTTGGATTTTGCAGGGATCACTCCTTACTGCCTCTCACCCTCACCCATACTCAAAGGAAACATGGTGTCTGTTGGTCTGTTTCCTGATAATTTATCCTTTAAACACATGGGAACAAGAGACACAGTTCAAGTTTTGGTTTATCCACTCCTTGAGGGAATGGTTACACAACACAAATCTTACATGGGAATGACACTGGGAATGTGGGCATTGGAATTCCAGGAGACCATTCCAGTGGCAAACCAGCCATTGGAAATGGCCAGGAGAACAGCCATGTGACTGAAGGGAGGATCGATTTTCCATGACACAGCTGTGAGTGACTTTGTCTAGTTAAGGCATTCCTTTAAAGGAGAAGGAAGTTGAAGTTAGAGATAGTCTGATCCAATCTGTTAGCTATGATACCTGTCCCTGGAAACCAGTTATTCTTAAATGCATTCTTCTGGATTTCCAAATACATTAGGACTTGTTCATTCTAAACTAGTGGCCAGTCGGGTTGTGAGCTCACTTCACTGTCTTGACTGGGAAGCCGTCTGCTCAACTCAGCCACGGCACCACTTTCAGGACAGCTGGGCCAAATCCCACCGGCTAGAACGTCCACCACCTTCTCCACAGACCCAAGAGTCACATGAACACGATGGAGAAGCCAGAGATTTCTCATAGTCTGACTCTTGAAAACTCTTTAAGGTCTCAAGCTCTCATGTGTTAGGAAGGAGCTTTGGACTCTGGTAAAAGGGACAAAAGTCCCAGGTTGCTAGAGTAAGTTTCTAGCCTTAGGAAAAAAAAAATCTGGGCGAATGTCACAATACTGAGTAATAGCAATTCAGGAAACAATATATTTATCCTTGGAAAGGGGAGCATTTGATATTTGTTCACCCACTTAAAATCCCAGAACAAACCAGCAACAGGTATAAAAGACAATAAATAGCAGAGCATACTTATAAGTTTTATTGAAATAAAGGAAAATACCCTACCTATGAAAGAATGAAAATCAGTCCTGCCTATAAAGCAAATATTTTCCTAGTAAGCTTTATATAACACCATAAAGCCCTTACCTCTGATGCATAACCTCTCCTGCAAGGCAGAAACAAAGAAATCAGTATTAAACAACTTAAGAGTTTCAGATTAAATAAAATTATAGATAAGGGCTTTTTTTTTTTTAATCTGGGAAAAAATAAGGTAATTTTTACTAAAAATTGTCTCAGTGAGAAATACATTCTGTGGCAGTTTATGAGGACAGGAGCATCGAGGTTTCATGCCTGCATTACTAAAACAATTACCAGCCCAGACTCTCACGCCGCATCAACAGCACACCTTACACAATCTATCTCAGTGGTGTATAATAACACACTTTGACTCTCTTATTATCAACTGGATTAAAAATATTCTATATCATCTCTAACCTAGACAAGTCTTGATACATATAAGATACTCATTTGGGGAAAAGATGTGTTTTATACATGAAGAGCATATCGATACAGGATAAAAATGACCTCGATGCCTAGAATATATTCTTCCAAATGTTGGTAAGATGTTTTTTTGTCTGTTTGCATCAATTTATTCTAAAAATAATGAATGCAGAATACTGACTAGCTTTAAGGGTCAATGACATTATGAGACATAAGAGCTGAATACTTTCATTTTCATTTCATATTCAGTATTACCATACAGATTTATAAAGTTCATGGACCACAAGTTGGGGAAATGTTCCACTGTACTTGAGAGGGGGAAAAAAAAAAAAGTATACAATGCTTTTAGTGTTGAATGTCATTAATTATAACGATTTTTTTTGTCTATTATTTACAGTTGACCTAAAGTACTGTACGTATTGTATGCTGTTATGAACCAAGTGTACAAAGCTAGTAACTGCTATGTAAAGACACATAACTTTAAAGTCCAACAAAACGATCTCTCTAGAGAATTTAAAATATTACAAGGCCTTGACAAAATAAGTCTACTTATCTGAACAAATCTTAAGTGCTTAAGGCATTACTGATTGAAATGGTTGGTCATAATGGTAGTATAATGCTTACTTAATCTTATTGGCAATTCATTATTTGAAATGGTTCTTTAGTGAGTTTTGCTTCTAAGATTCTGCCAATAGTTATGAGAATGATAATCCTTCTAAAGCATTTAGAAGTTTCCTCAATTTGTATCTTTCAGAGAACAGATAATGACAGCTCATACTCTGGTTTTAGTAATGAGAATTGAGTCACATATGTGATATAAAGTGTCCAACCAAAGCTGGACTTCATTCTCCAGGATATTTAAGCTGACTTTTTTCATTAGCAGCCTTTTCCCTACATGTAGAAAATAAAGTATCAAGAGATGAACTACACTGTTTTTAGTTAACTTTTAGTTAACAAGTAACTTTTTGTTATCTTTCATGTGGTTATTTGTACTGTTTGTCTCAGCTCAAAGGCAGAATGTGACTTGGAAAAAGCACACAACAGAATCACTGTGCATCATTGTCTGTCGGCTTTCAATTAACACGACTTCCTGTTCATCCTTCTAAGACCAGTCATATAATACTGATGCATTTTTATGTAGATTATATCCAGTGTGTATTAGTTATTCACTTCCCACCTTTTTTATGCATTAAGCTTACTTTTAACAATAAGGAAAATGTATGGTAACCTACTTTTGTCTTTTAAAAAGGTATCTAATAATTTCTTACACACTAATTAGCACATAATGAATGCAGAAGAAAAAAATGGTGTTCTTTTTCTGGAGGTTGGCTGTCAGGTTGTGGGGGCTCAGGGATTGAGAAGAGGAATAATATTTTGGCCTGTGTACTCAAAGAATTATTTATAGGTCTCATGCTGATGAAGTCAGAGATCTCTAAACAGAATGTGTGAGTAAAAAACTAGATTAAATATAAAACATGGGAATGGATGTTTCATTTGAAAAGCCTAAGATACTAGTAAAACATTTAGACTAAGTAAATTTTATAAGGCCATAGATACCTACATAAAATTGATATTTGGAGTTTTTATATTTCTTTGTAATTATTTAGAGAATACATTATCAAGGAATTTCTTTCACATATCCAAGAAGTCGATACAAAATAGTTTTTAAAAACACACAGTCATATCAAAGGCTTACACACTCATGAATAATACCTTGTCAGAGTCCGCCAAATAGCACAAGTTCTCATGCATATGACCGGCTGCCAACAAAAACTCCAACTAAAGTGTTTCAGTGAAAGAGAGAAAAAAATCATGTTCAAGAACCCCAAGAAGAAAATTACTCTTGATTTGGATGAAAAGAATCTGAATCAGAGGAGCTAATGAAAATCATTAGATTTATAGCTTTTTTAAAAAATCTGATACTATTAGGGATGACAGACCAAATACTTGAAGAAATGTCACATAATGTAAGAGCTGAACAAAACCTTTGGAATGATGCATTATAGGGCCCTGAGCCTATATTAATATACTTAGAGTGGAAATGATCAAGCAAGACTTTTGCCTATATTTTGAAATTGTGCTTTGTTTTCCTGTGTAGACTTTTATCTTCTACAATATTAAAACTGCAGAATAAATCAAATAATTACACTTGTATTCAAAGTGGGGAATTACAAATAAAATTTATTCCATGTGTTATATGGGAAAACCGTGTAATTACTTGCTGGTCAAGTGCAGCTTTCATTAAGAAGATAGCACTTAGCTGAGCTGATGCCTTTAAGACTTTGCCGAGCTGAGTTCTGAGAACAACTACAACATAAAATTTCTTTCTGAAGTATACATTTTTATCCTATTTGCCGAATACAAAGAGTAAAGGCTTATATAAAACTGATGACAGTTCACTAGATATATTCCTTCTTGATTTCTATTTAATGTGTTTATATTTTATTTGTACAACTAAATTTGGATGATTTATCCAGAGTAATGAAAGGTAACTATTCGAGGCACCTGGGTGGCTCAGTCGGTTGAGCCGCTGCCTCGGCTCAGGTCATAATCTCAGGGTCCTGGGATCGAGCCGTAGTCAGGCTCCCTGCTCAGCAGGAAGCCTGCTTCTCCCTCTCCTCCCTGCCCGTTCTCTCTCTATCTCTCACTATCTCTTGCTATCTCTGTCTCTCCCTCTCAGATAAGTAAATATAATCTTTAAAAAAAGATAACTAGAAATGAAGCTAATATACTTTTCTAAAATTTTGATAGACAAACATTATTGATAAACTTAATAAAATTTTTTTTTATTAAAGTATTCTTTTTTTTTTATAAAGATTTTATTTATTTATTTGAGAGAGAGAATGAGACAGAGAGAGAGAGCATGAGAGATGGGAGGATCAGAGGGAGAAGCAGACTCCCTGCTGAGCAGGGAGTCCGATGCGGGACTCGATCCCGGGACTCCAGGATCATGACCTGAGCTGAAGGCAGTCGCTTAACCAACTGAGCCACCCAGGCACCCTTAATAAAAATATTTTTAATTTTCATCAAATAGTAACTAAATTCATACTAGATAAACCTTCGTAGACATTTATTGAAACTTATTTTGATGAAACTGATTAGAATTTCTTTATTAAACTATTAAACTGGAGAAAAATATTTTCTTTGAAGGAGAATCTTCTGATAAAATTATAATTATGAGATGATATCACATTATGAGATGATATCAAAATGTGGACAAGCAAAACTGAAGACCACTTTAAACATCTGTGGGAAAAATGAAATGTCTTACAAAAGCCAACAAGATTTATTTTCATTATAAAGAAGGGAAGAAAAAACATAATGAGAAATAAACAGAGTAAGACCATAATTGAAAAAGTAAAAGATTTTTCAAATGTATAAGCATACTAGTAAGATAAAAGCAAGCCAGAATAGAGAATGTTCTTGTAAGAAAACAGATGACTACATCTTACAGCACCTGGGATTTATTTTGGAATACCATAATATCTGTCAAATCCTAGATTTCTAGATACATAACATTTTTACTTTGGTAGTGTTTAAACTTACCAAATACATGGCCTTCAAGGAAAGAACAGAACCTATGATATCATTTTTTTTAGATTATTTTAACAGTTTGCTTTTTTTTTCTGAAGCACTCAATAAAACTATGATCAGAAAGTAAACGTAGGCATTACTGCATTAACATGCTAACAAGCCATTGGTTTAAGCTGGAGATCGAACTTTCTTGCCCACATATTCCCATTGAAAAATAGATTGAAATTACTTACTTTTTAAATAAATGCAGACAAACAATGCTACTTCGTAGTTAAGAAAATTAAGGTAAATCTATAATATGAGTTAGAAAAGATGAGGTTAATAATCTTTAAAAGTAAAAAAAAAAATGAGGAAAAAATAGCATTGCACTGAGTTTAGGGTAAAAGAATGGAATCTTCTTTAAATGTTCAAATTTGCCTCCTCTTGAAGATTTCAGTCAACAGAAGAGTTGTCCAGTTAAAAGAGGAAGAGCATTACAGTGAGGCAGACTGACTGTGAGGTGGGTTCTCAGGGCCCTCGACAATACTGTGCAAACTCCCTTGGTCGTGTTCAGTGACTTCCACACTTTCTGTCTCTGGAGGACAACTACTTCCAAGTCTTGAGTTGTGTGTTGGTGGAAAGTTTTTTTCGATCTGACTGTACATGTTAGCTACCGACTTTTCAAGGTCGGCTAAGTTTTTAATATGCTTGAGGATGCCCTTTGGTTCTCTCTGGGGATCTGCACGACACACTGTTGTGGGTGCTGGTGGCTGTGGGACAGAGGGCTCGATTTCCTCGGTGGGTGTCACACTGACAGTGTGCTTAACAGCTGGTACACAGACACACTTAGTGGATGGAGCCCAAGTTGGAGGAGACAGAGGAGAGGGAAGAGGGGGGGATGGGGGAGGGAGGGAGGCGAGTGAAGGTAGAAGAGGTGAAGGAGAAGAAGAGGGAGGAGAAGTGGGGGTGGAAAGTGGAAAAAGTGGAGGAGGGGGAGGAAGAGGGGAGATATTTGGTGGTTTGGGAAGGATTTCAAAAATGTTCCTTCTGGTTTCAACTGTCAACATACATGTGGGTGTCTCTCTCCTAAAGACGGGGGAGTTTAAAATGCAGGGCACTGAAGGAGAAAGTTCCAAGGAACAGTCAGCAGGAGAAAGGATGATACCAGGTTCGGACTGGAGTTCCACAGTTCTTGAAACAGTCGGCAAAGTGGAGGAGGAGGACTGAGGCGAAGGAGAGCAACATGAGGAGTCTGAAGACAGAGATTCCAAGGGCTCTGCTCCACGTATGAGCAGTGGTTCACCGTGCCTTGTTTCTCCTCTCTTGGCAACATTCGAATCTCCAACTGGAGGCAGGGGATTACTGCTACCTCTTTTGTTTGGAAGGGTCTCTGTGGTTTCCTCTGCACCTTCCTGCCTGTGGCTTTGCCACTGCTCCAGCTCTATGGTTTCTGGTCCCCTGGGAAGTTCCCACACTGGTCTCTGAGGGAAGCGGACCGGCTGATTCCACATCCTCTGAAACATTTCTCTTGGGCCCCTCAGGGACTTACTCCGGGCTTGTGTTCTGGGTAAAAATGAGTCTATAAAATCTGTTCTTAGTAAAAAGTCTGAATTTGTTGGTCTTGGATCTAGAGTTTCCTTATAAAGAGTACTGTGGATACTTAAGGTGTCCTCATCAGATGTCAGTGTGTATTTTCTTGCCGACTTGGGCTGGTTGTTCTTAAGGGATCCATCTACATGAGCCTGCTTGTGAGTCTCAATAGTGCTGGAAGAAGAAAAGGGCATCACAGTGTGGGGACTTTTCCTGTCTTCCAAGACTGACTTATTTCCCCTGCTTTGTTGGAAATGGTAGAGAAGGAAAAGACTTGAAAGAAAAGAAGATAATGAAATGTAAGGAAACAGGTTGTGACATAGCTTTCACGAGAAAGATGTCTTTATGGTTCTCATTACGACTTCAAAATATAAAAGGCCAAATAACACTAATCTACGGAAGCCAGACATTACTTTCATGTCCCCGTTCTCAGAAAGGTAGGGCAAGAAAAGCTTGAGAGCTGTGAGTAGCATGATAAATTTTCATTTTTTTTTTCCTTTAGAAAAATGCTTCAATCTGTAGACTGATTTTTTTTTTTTTTTTCCCAGTTAGATACAGCAAAGTATCCATGACCACACATAACAGTTCCCTTATGTAGAAATCATGATTCTCCAAATTGCAAACCAGCATTTTGGCTAATGGTTTCATATCCTTTGCTTTGGCTGAGGGTGCTCAGAGCTGTCTGTTCGGGGAAAAGGATCCTTAGCTGTATCTGATTCAGTAACATTATCTCTCCTCTCAGTCATTCTGTTCTGGAGCTAAAAGTACTCTCCTATCTGAGATAAAGCTTAGAAGAGAATACAGAAAGGAATTCTCTATTTCCTAAATTAGAGAATTAAAGTCTCCAAGGACAGGTGGGAGAATTTCTCTCATAGAGTTAAGTTCAAAATCACAATGGAGAAATTGGAGTTATGCTAGAATCTGGACAGAGATTATTCCCTTCCATTTCAATTTTAAGCTGAATCCATTTTAAAATGCTATAAACAGTACAAATAAGAAGAGGGGCTATTGGTATGGATTTTGAATATTGTCTGCATCAAATTTTGGTCAAGACCAACTTTAATGAAAAGACTTATGTTCAAATTACATAGTTTCGATATCCCTGGAAGAGTGGCTCATACACTGACACTGAGCTTCAGTGGCTGAGAGTGATAAATAAAGTCAACCAAATGAAAGGACATAAGCAGGTGTCTGTAATGAAAGCATCGGGACCTTTCTCCCAGCAAGGCTGGCTGGTTTTCAATAGTCTCTCCTCAGATTTTGCTCTCAAGCTCAAACAGAGTAACATTTTCTTGATTATTGTTTAATATTTACCCACACAGCAGGAATGAAATAAAAGGAAATACTGTGAATAAAAATTACGTGGCCACAATGAAAATGGAGAATGACAGGTGAGGGAATAAAATGCTATATAAAGCCGAAGTTGTTACTGAGTCATTTCACAAAGATACAAACTACAAAGGGAGAATCCTCACAAGTGGACCTGGGGTATCAGGCCCACCTGGATAATTCGGGAAGGACAGACAATTTGGATTAAGCAGACATCAAACCCTTCTCCTGATCTTGCAAAGTCATTTTTTTTTAAATAAATGGACTTCACACATTATTTGGCAGTTTTTTAAAAATAGATTTGTTCTTGGTTTAATTCTTCTTGGAAAGAACTATCTATATAATGGGACCACATCACTTTTGATTGAGAGACACCTTGAAATACTTTTAACAAATTAAAAGCGAGAATTTTGATACACTTCTTGGGAGGCACAGGTTTTCAAGACACCAAAAGGGAATGAGGTATGGAAGGTAGAACTTTCTTTTTAAAAGGCAAATGACTCCATGGTAAAAGATGAGGATTACTATATTTAGAGTAAAACTTAATCTAGTCTCTTGTATCTTTTTTCCCTAATGCCTCGTATTAGAATGATATTATTTACTTACTTATGCCTATGTATCCACAGGTGGGAAAGAGAAAACATGCGACAGAAAAAAAAAAAAAAAAAAAAAAGAGTTTGAACTATAGTTAATTTGAGGTGATTATGAAAATACTAACAGGAACTTGATTTAAACATTTGATAGGTATATCCAGAAAAGAAAATGCATGTTTTTGTATTTTCTTTGTATTTACTCGTAAGAATGATATGTAATAATATTTTAGACAAAACCATATGGCATTTCTTTGGTTGTCTCATCACATAAAATAGCTAGCTGTCCATTTCCTATACCTAGGTAAAATTCACCTTCATTACACATGGTTGATTTCAATCCCAAAACAGATATTTTAAATGAGATTCTGAGAATTATTTCTATGTCCTAATTGAAAAATTAGTCCACACTGATTTATGAAGAAGGTATAGATACTGTTTGGAACAAAGTAAATATACAAGTTCTGTGATGACTATTACAGAGCAACTGATGAATCTGTATGATGTTATTAATTAGATCATTAAGGTTTTTTTCAAAAAGGACCTTTGATTTTTTTTCTTTTAAATTTGATAATAATTCATTTGAAGCTAGTCTATTTTCTAGTAATATATGGTTAGAATCCCGGTATAAAGTTTTTAAATAGATAGGTTAAACATTTGTTAAAGATATTTAAATGTGCAGAACTCAAAATACTTCATTAAATGCGTATTATAATTGCAAAATTCTCTAAGTCTACCACAATTTTTCAAATAAAAGTAGTCCTTAAGTGTTGCTATTTGAAAATGGTCACCATCAAACTATATTGATTCCAGATGATGTTACAGTATATCTACTTTTGTTAAGTAAAAATGAATATATGTCACTATTTTCAGATAAAACAAAACTTTACACCTAAGTCTTTTTTAGTTTCTGAGTATTTTTTTGCTGGAGAGAGGTGGTTAATATAGAGAGAATCAAATCGTATTGGCTCAATTCCTACATTCACCAGTAATTCAAAAAGAGACCATCATTTTCAACTCATTAAAAAAATTTAAAAACTGTATTTAAAAGCATGAATCCTGTATCATATTATTTTAGAAATAAAATGCCAAGCACTAAGGTCTCAAACATTAAATTCAATTTTAGCATTAAGATATACAACATAAAAATCAATTTTAACATTTTTAAATCTTCTTAACATCACCTTGTATAATAGTATTAATATGGCAAAGAATATTGATACATGTGGTTAAAACCAGTTTTTCCATTAAAAGGTAAATTTCATAATTTTTGAGGCTTGCTTTATTCCTACTAGTAAATGCTACAAATGTAACACAGTCCAATGTGTTTTAGTCCCTCAGCTCCACCAAATTCCAGTTGCTAAAAGGTATCTTGGATTTAATTCAGTCATATTCAAAGTTTTATAACATCATTGGTTGTTGTGCATGTCATGTCCAAAAATAGTTACTCTTTAATTTTTAAAACACAGGCAAGTTAAATAAATCCAAAAGGAATCAGGTTATAAGGGTAGCATCATTATGGGAATATCTGTGAAGTCTTTTCACAATAATTTAAACGTTTTCCAAATGTGGATGATTTGATAATGCTTAGAGGTTCTAAATATTGCGGGAGAAATACTAAGCTATCACAGTAGTCTCTTTTGAGAGGAATATAATGAAAAGCATATTCTTTAAGTGGTTGGATATTTAATATTTAATTCTTCATTTAGGTTTCAGATTTTCATTACTCTGTTTTATGATATCCTAAGATAGTATCTTTAAAAAGTCTATGATTTAAACCATAACATCAGTTTTAAACTACCAAATAGGAGTTGGCTTTTGATACCAAATCAGGAATTACTATTTTATGATTATGCTTTATTTTTCCTTATTTCCTATGAGAAAAAAAAAATTCAGAATATATTTTTAATTTTGGAGAAAAAAATGTATCTGCATAATTGTGAAGGGTTCCAGATTAAATAGACTATTCAAGCTAGACATCTGCACATTTTATCTTACTCAGTTTTTAATGTTTTTTGTTTGCTTATGTTTTGGTTATTATTTTTCAATTCAACTTTTCTTAGGTTCTCATCTTAACAAATTTTTTTTTTTTGTAAGAAAAATGTCGTAATTCAAGTAACCTGCATTTCCGCATCAGGTTGAAATGAAATACCCCCCAGCATCCATCACACCCACCTGTGAGGGCAGCTGCAAGGCCTACTTACATGGTGCTGTCCCCCAGCTCCTCGTACAGGTGCGCCCCGGGGGGAGGCGGGGGCGGCGGGGGCGCGGCCACGGGTGCTGGTGCGGGCGCTGCGGGCTTGGCGGCAGGTAAGGCCGACTGGATTCGCGCTGTCTTGGTGCACTCAGCTTGGCGGCTTGAGTAAGGCAAGGATGTTTTGGAAAACTCATTTTAGAAATCATGTATGTATCAGTTAGCATACGAACCCACTAAAAACATCAGGAACACAAATATTCGAACTTATAAACTGACAGAATTATAAAAGCATCCCCACAGAGTATCTTTCTCCTATATCCTCTTCCCCTTCAGTTCTTTAAAAGATTTACCCTTGAATAACGGGTAGAATTCAGTAGAAATATATGCAAGTTAAGTGAAATAGTAATATTAAAGGTGGGGGCAAGCTATCTATAAAAATGTGATTAATAATTGGTGTTTATTCAATGGATCTCATAATTGGAAGCAATGCTGAAGATGCATAATGTTCAAGATACATAATTTTTCTTTATCTTTCATCATCCATCTGTTTAAAGAAGAGTTATTTTCCTTAAAATGATTTGAAACATTTTTGACATTCGTTGATAGAGGTTGTGTAGTTTACAGAGGATCTCTCTCCTAAAGAGGACGGGGATGGCTAGCTTTGGTTTCCTTTGGATACCTAGGACACCCGGGATTCTATCCTTAGAGCTTTGCAGCCCTTTCTGAATGTCCTGGACCCCAACGGTTAGTTCCTTCCTCAAAACCAAGATCTCAAAGTGTGGAAGCTATCAGAGCAAATTGCCTTTTTTCACATTTCCCCCCTTGTATCCCAAAGTGAAAAACCAGCTCGCTTCTGTATATACAAAAGCACAAGAGAATTTGAACTAAAAAGTATACACCTCCTGCAGATAGATACAAGGAGTATCTGGGGTTTTTCTTTTCATAGTATGTAAAATCATATGCAAGATGTTAATTATACTTACACTTTAAACCTGTTTTGAAAAGCAATGAGTAAAAAAGAGAGAAATTTACATTAGAAGTGCGCATTCATAATATTTTAACATCTGATTTATTCTGCATGATGAATAATTTACCGGTTAAACTCATAATGACACAGACTTAATGACACAGCAGGAAAACTAAGTATCTCCATTCAGAAAGTCAGAATGTGGGAGCACTTTATTATTACTGGCAACATCACAGAAGCTGTGAAAACATTCATTACAGGGAAACAAAGAAATGAACTAAATGGAGCAAAAAAAAAAAAACTAGATGAAAACATGGAGACATGAATTTGAACTCTGACGGAGAAATGGAATACTAAAGATGATCTGATCGTTGTAATCGGCTTCTCAGCGTCCTGGGTGTGTTACAGGGATGGAGTCAGGCAACAAGCCCGGATTATACCCTGGGCTTCTCTTTGCAGCAGAGGTTGGAAGGTGCCCCTCCCGGGTCATGAATCCATGGCACTTTCTTTCCATATTTGCCCCTTAACTTTTCTATGTATAGTGAATTTCAAAAACGAATGTTAATACGAAAGAATAGCCATCCATCCAGTCTTTCTTATAAGCAGAATATAAAAATATGAACGTTAGATGTGTAAATATTAGAATGTTACTTTGAAACATGAGCAGTGCAAACCTCATTTTGTTTAATTCTGTTAGTTTACAAAAAGCTATAACTAAAATGAATTCATAGAGTGTCGATCTGATTACTGAACTAAAAAAAAATTATATCATTTACAACATATTTAAATGCTAAGCATCTTAGTGGTTTGTTAAATTTCAGACCACTGAGTATAATGTCTAGGATGCTTCAGTTTTGTTCACTGCATTGTGTGTCAAATATAAGAGGTTTCCTCCCTGGTTTTCTTGCTACAGGATTCCTTTGGGAAGCAGTGCAATGAACAAGAATAACTGTAAGACAGATTAGATTTAACATGAAAATTAATACTGGCTTGATGGCTTAAAAATTTAAAACATTTGTCCACTCTTAAGTTGGTTCATAGGCTTTAGATTTGGTGTATCAATTGATTTGTTAAGGATACTTCAGACTCCAATATATCAACCTAAATGTTGTATTTGCAACTTCACATCGCTTTTGTGATGAAAGATATTCCTATGGCATCTTCATGCAGAGCCTACTTTTCAATTTTTAGGTTGGAATTACCTTGCTTGATTTAATTCAAAAGAAAATTCTCAGTGTTCGAGAACAAAGACAGCAGTTTAAGAATACGTAGGTGCTGGTTGAGTCCTTCCTGTAAGTATTTTAAATGATGAAGGACAGTTCTGCCATTATTCCTTCCTCTGTGTTATGTCACTAATTCATATGACTGTAGATCCCTGTTATTTATTTGCATTTTGGGGTACCCTTAGGGCCACCACTCTTCTTAACCTATTCCAGAACTCTTTTCACCAATCATTATCAATACGGATATGTTTTAAATGCCTAGACCTCTATCACAAAGGTTCCCTGCACCTAGTGTCAAATAAAGAATAGCTTACTAGACGACTTCGAATACAGATGCTTACATTAGCTGTAATTACTTCACTACTTTGAAGGGCCTAAATAAGATAAATATAGATATTTTAAATGGAAACATTTGCCCGTAGGAATGAGAAAAATGGAAGGCCTCCACAGCCAAAATATCCTGGTCGTATGTTACAATATAGGTTCTCACAGGGCTACCCAGGAAGGAAAAACCCCCATGGAAAATGACCTATGGCATACCACGATTTTTAAGTGATTTTGCCAACACAGATGCAAATTTAACAACATGGATACAATGCTGTCGCGACCATGTGGTTAGGTCGCAGACCCTCCTCGGGACCAGGGATATCTGCGCATGTCATTCCACTGCATATGACACTCCCTAGGATCCCTGCTACCTTCCCTCCCGAGGCTTGCAACCTAAGAGCACGAACATAGCCACAGGAGCTAACCTAACAGTCCTATCGGAGGAGAACATATTAGGAGCACGGGAACATTGAGTACTCTGTGGGAAATGCTGGAAGTTTGTTTTGATTTCCCTTAAAGGAAGGCCATTGGGTGCAAGAAGGATACAGCAGTCCCCAAAATGTTTGCACCATTCCTGTTTTGGGACTCCAAAGCCATGTCCCCAGGGGTGGCTTTTCAATGATCCCATGTTCTGATCGAGGGATACTTACTGTCTGTAGCTGACCAGAACCACCAAAATGGCAGGAATACAGCAGAGGATGATGATGAAGGCCAGTGCCAGCAAGGCCCCTTCCGTGTAGCCCAGACTTTCTCCTCGCTTTTTAATGCTGGTCACTGCCTCTGGAGTGCGGATCTCCAAAATGCGTCCTCCTTCCCCGTAATGCGGCTGGAAGTCTTTATTGATATCAAGCAGTTTGCCATCCAGAAATCTTTATTGTTAGATAAATAGTGAAGTCAGTGATGTTAACAGAAAAAAAGTTCTTTTTTTAAACAGATTTTTGTAATATCTTTTAGTATTTTCTTTTAAAATACTTTTGTAAACTATTAAAAATATTTTAAAGAAGATAATTTTGTAGTATCTTACTATTTTTATTAAATATTAAACTTTTTAAAAATAAATTTGTGTAACTTTGAATATTTTCTTTAATTGAAACACAAGCTGAGTCTTATGAATTAAAAAAAAATATATAAAAAGCAAGAGCAATGAAGAAGAGCAACTACCACCGATAGACACATATCACAGATATTAATAATAATGACCCTTACTTAATATGCTCACAGACTTGAGAAAAATAATTACCAACATCACTGAACTTAATATCACTCCGTTGAAATTATATACATTATTAAGTTATTCAGGTGAATAAATATTCTAAATTACATATAGCAGAGTTTAAAATTATATCCTGCATTTTGTCTGCTTGGGTCCTCAGAATGATCCCGTAGCACAGAATGTTATAATGCTAATTTACTGCAGGCCAGAAAGCTACACAGTTAGGGCCACGGATCTGAGACACCAACCCAAGCCTTCAGGCTCCAAAATCTCCATTTGTCTTGTATGTCGACACTTTCAAACTCCAAACCTTTAAAATGACATTTTATGGGCAAGAGGTGAACAAATTAAAAGGTGTTTCCTGTCTAGACAGAGAACACCATTATGAATGATGCAGATAGCAAATCAGTCAGGACGACAGGAATTAGCTAATTTAACCCAACAGTTCTTACAAACTCTTCCTCTAAATAACGCAATTCCTACTGTGGGCCTCGCATTGGGGGGCGGGTAATCAAGGAATAATTGTTACTTAATTTTATTGGATTGAATGATTTTGTGACATATTTTATGTTGTAATTAGCAGGTAATAGTTTTTTTTCAAAATTCCTTGGGAACATTTGCACAATCCCTTATAAATACTACAGTGTTGATGTAACAGTTGTGTTCTTAATAGCAGAAAGCCACACCATGTCTTAGGTATTTTTGTTTTTGAATTTTTAAAGATGTTCATCTATAAAAATCAAATGTCTTAACTATAGAATATTGGAAAGCACAAAACTTTCCAAAAAGCAAAATTACTCATAGGCCCCCAACACAGAGGCTGCTCACATTTTGGTATATCCAAATTGAACCTTTTTTATAAATATCTTTTATTCTCATAATTACACAGCATATACGAAGTGAAAACTATTATTTTAGAAATATATTGCATAATATAAGCCTCCACACTTATGCTGAAAATGTGGAAAACACAAAGAAATGGGAAAAAAATTTTTAAATGGCCTCAAATTTCACCATCCCATGATAACAAAGTGCCCCATGCTTGTGCATCTTACAGTCTATTTTATCCCTTTTGAGATTTTTTATTTTAATTTTCTGAATGATCATGCTGACTTTATATCTACTGCACAGTGTTCATAGCTTCCTTATGGAAAAAATAAAGAGATGACCCATATCAGATATGAATTCCACTGGATAGTTATTAGACTTGCCATTTAAGAAATTTTTAAATGGCCTCAAATTTTACCCAATGGCTTGGATAACTCAATTTTAGTTTGAAAGGTGCACATGTTTTTACTCAAGTTTTCATATGATAATATAAGGCAGTTAGAATTTTCGTTGTTTTTGTTTTTTGTTTTTTGTTTTGTTTTTTTACAAATATGCTTTTGTAGATATAAAATATACTTTTATAGCATTTTTCCTAGGTTATTTTTAGGTCTGTTAAAAAATATAATAAAGACTGAACCATGGTTCCAAGTGCTAGAATAGAATGATACCACATTTTGTTTGAATTGTTTATCAGATAAGGTAAGAAGTTCCAAATAAAGTACAGATTGAGTTCTGTTGCAAGAAAACAGTATTAGAAACTGGGAAGAATCAGAAGTAGAGGTAGATCATTAGTATGGGGGGAGAATTCACTCCTATCATGCGGAATCCACCAGATGGACCCACTTCTACAGGATTCTTGCATTTGACATCCCATCACCTGAGGGAATATTCCTTAGTCTTTTTACATTCCAAGAGCTCCATTATTTTGATATTTACTTTGGTTTATTTCTCAATTTAGGTAAATGTTCTCATTGTTTCATGGAAGAGTGGATTGCTTTTGAACCCATACCTTGTCTAGAATATCCTTCTTTTTGCTTTCTACATGCAAAACAGTTTGCCTGGGTAGGAATTCCTGAGTCACAACATTTTTCCTTAAAAAACTGTGGATCCGATTCCCACTGCCTTTTGACATTCTATCGTGCACATGGGATGTCTAAGGCTTAGCTAATTTTTTCTTTCTTTATAATCGAGTCACTTTTATTTGTTTCAGTGGTATTAAAACATATTCAGATACTTTTCAGTGACACATGACATTTTCGTTGATTCTGTGGGAAAGTAATGGAGTCTTTTCGTTATATTTTTAGTTTATGTTTCTGTAATAACTACTAAAGTGTTTTACCTCAGAGATGCCTACACTTGTCAGGTTGTATCTTCAATGTCCTCTACATATATTTTGATCTTTTCTTTTTCTTAGTGTGCCCTGAGCTTCTTATGTATATACTTTATGCTGCCAATTTCTTTTTCAGATGTTTCCTCATTTCGGGCTAGTTTGGAGATTTTCCATACCAAGGTGGAAAAAGTGGCCCCCAAACCTTCAGGCTTTTGTTTTATACTTTTTCTGATTTGGAGACAAAGCTAGCTTCCATGTTGGTCCTTGAAGAAGGACTCTGAGTCCTTATGTGTGTCTAACTGACCCACAGCCAGGCAGTGAGCAGAGGACTGGTGTCCTGAGGGGGAGGCAGTGTAGACCCCACCACCAGCACCGTGGTGGAGAGCCTTGGTGGGGTTCTTTCACCAGAAACAGGGAAGGATTCAGGGCTCCTCAAACACACATACCATTTCACTGTCCCATACGGTCTTGCTTTCTATTAAAAATGTTAAACTGTTTTCCAGTGGTTTCTGGAGGAGAATATTTACAGAGATAAATTCTACCTCTGAGTCATCAGGATGTTATTTCTTTTACTTTGTTTTTCAGTATTTATTACTGATCCCATTTTGCCCCCTGCTTATTTATCTTAGGAAGGAGATCTATCTGTTAGATCTGCTCTGTTTTCCTGATGAGTGAGGGACAGGTGAGGCTAGGTAGGGAGAGAGAGGGAGGGGGCCATAGGATCAGGCTTACAAAATTCAAAAGTGTAGATGAAAGGAATCCATAGATAGGGGAACAAACCAGACCATCCTGTACTAGGTATCAGAGGTGGGTCTTGTTCTAACAGCTACTTGTGACCAAGAAAATTAGCGACCCTAAAAAGGAAGTAAGCCGCTGAAGGTGTTACCTCTAGTCCCTGCTCTATGGTGGTAAAAGGATTTAAGTTCCCTGGTTAACTTTCTATAAAAGACCAACCCTAAAAGCCCTCAGTGGCAACCCAGCCAGGACCCCTCTCACTCCTGAGAGCTTTTTCTGTATCCTTGCTTAACTTCTATCGCTTTACTCACTCTCCTTTGTCCTTGAGATTCATTCTTCGACTCTGTGAGACAGGAACCTTGCTCTCCCAAATCACTGAAATGCAGTAAATTCCTAAGCCAGTTCCTTGTCTTCTGATTCACTGTGCTGATGGAACACATGCAAACACGCATCCCTGCCTCTGTTTACTCGTGTGGGTCTCGACTGTCAAAGTATGGTGTGTAAGCACCAGCTGACCCTGCATTTTACCTTGATGGTTATCATAGTGCAATGTACATATAAATGTAGAGATAAAGGGGAGGGTGAGCAGGAGTATGCACTCTGTACTTCACAAAGCCCTGAACCTAGATGGTAGAGGGGTGGCTGCCTCTTTTCCTGGTAAATACCCTGTTTCTGGGTTTCTGAAACAGGCATACAGAGGGAGTGATGGTTAATACATCTGCCCACATCCATTCCACCTGGATAAGGTTGTTTTGCTTAATAAAGCAAATCACGGGTAGACCACTATTTCCTTTATACAATTCCAAATTATAGACTACTTTATATTCCTTAATATATATCATACTCTATTTATAGTAAACTAGAGTATAATATTAGTTTTCCATTATTTAATTTCTCACTATTCTTAATTTTTATGTTCTTTTTTTCCCCCTGGTCTTAGGAATTTGAAAGAAGCTTTATAAGAGCTTGGTAGTCAGATTCTATTTTAAAGTATAAATGTGTTCTTATACGCTCTATTGTAAATGCAGTTTGTAGAGCGTACAGGCCCTTCCTACCTTCTCCACTTCTCCACCATCTGGACAATGTTAAACAGGCTGGATGTATAAAAAGGTGCATGAGCTAAAACTGTATTTGCTTTTTTTAAACAAATATTTAGTTAAGTTCTATTTTAAAGCAATATGATTTGTTTCTGCTAAGGGTGCAGAAAGCCATAAGAGCCTGACTCCCACCCTAATGACAAAAAGTCAGGTAATACGAAAATTGTAACTTTTTTGCAAGCAAAATGCCAAATGGCAAAGAGTGATAGTTTCCTCCACAGGGACATGAGACCGTGCACCGTTTCAGCTTTCACAGAATGAGGAAAACGTGGCGGCCAAAAAAGCAAATAAAAGAAATGAGCTAAAATGTTTTAAAGATTTATTCATTTGAGAGAGAGAGAGCACAAGAAGTGGGAGGAGCAGACTCCCTGCTGAGCGCAGAGTCAGACTCTGGGCTCAATCCCAGGACCCCAAGATCATGACCTGAGCTGAAGGCAGACGCTCAACTGACTGAGCCACTCAGGCACCTGCAAATGAGCTAAAATTTTAATAAATTTTTAGAAGCTAAGTGTGTACCAACATGCAAAGTTGGCGTAAGAGATCCATGAACTCAAAGGGGGGGGGTTGGCATTGTACTCACTTGCAAACTGTTTTCCAAGGACCCCGATAAGATAAACTAGGGACAAGGCTGGAGACAGGAGAGAAATCCCCTTCTAGTGCAGGGTTAGAGGGAGCAAGCAGCTAAGGCTGGAGCACCTTGCAATTCTTCGGACCTGTATCGCTTACAAAGCAAGAGCCTTAAGCTGCAGAAAGAGGGAGAGGAAGTATCCCAATCCCTAGGGGTCAGGCTAAATCCACTGCTTCTGGGGAAGAGGTATAAGCAACAATCCACTCCATGTAGAGGAGGAACAGGCATGCTCTTGGGCCGAAGACCCTGCACAGAGTAGAGGTTTCCTACTGGTCGGGAGGGGCAGGGAACACTCTGACACCCAAGACACACCACAAAGATGGTGTAGTGAGTAGCTGCCATGGGAAGGAGGGGGAGAAAAGTGAGAGAGCCTCAGCCCACGTCCCAGGCACGCAGGCTAGACAAGGAGAAGAGAGAGCCACCCACCCACCTTGCTGCATGTCCACGGTGAGGGAAGAGCCAAGCAGTGAGCGGGCGCAGTCTGCCCCGATGAGAGGGGTAAGAGAATGCAAAGTTCCCAGGGCCTGCAGGGAGACCCAGCAGCGGAGCCAGACCAGACACAGCCCAGATGCTGGGACATCAGACAGACTTTGATACAGCTCTGCTTAGATTACAGAATCTAGCAGAAAGCAAACAACATGCTTGAAGTAATGGGAAGTTCAATAAAGTGGTAGGAATCGTAAGAACCAAATGGAAATGGAAGCTTTTTTTTTTTTTAAAGATATAAAGATGAAGAATTCCTTTAATGAGCACATCAACAGGCTAACAGATGAATCCGTGAACTTGAAAACAAGGCAACGGCAATTATCTAAAGGAAAGCACAAAGAGAACAGAGGGCGAGGAGAAGAAGACAAGAACAGACAGCATCCAAAAACGTGGAGAAAAATGAATTTTAATTGGAGTCCCAGAATGAGAAGAAAGAGAATCTAGGTTATAAGAAATACTTGGAAAGATAATGTCTAAGGATATTCTAGAAATTGAAACAACATTAAAAACCAAAAACAAACAAAAAAATGCAGATTCAAGAAGGTCAAAGAACCACAGCAAGAATGAAAGCAGGATAAAAGGAATATATATTCACTGCAAAAAAATCTAAGTGATTCAGATAACCAAAAATAAGAAAAATCAAAATACTCATAACCTTGTAAAACAAAGTTGTTAACATGTCATTACAGTGATTCCGGTCTCTATGCTTTCATAAGCTTTTAAAGAAAAGTTTTGATATAGTTAAATCAGTTTTTAAAAATCAAAGTGAACTCCTCTGAGGAAATACCTTTTTTGTTTGTTTCTAATTCTTTGGCCCGGAAATTCCAACATCCTCAAAAGCTTACATTTTAGGATCAGGGAAGTTGAAAATATAATCCCATTTCTGTTATGTGATAATCTTAATGTGCTAGTATATTTGTTCAGTGTTAAAAACTAAATTTTCAACAGCTCTCCTAACTACAGGATAGATAATATCAGTGCATTATGAGCCTTGGATTATGAAATATATCTGTATAATTTCATTATAAAATGTTTTGAGGAATAAGTCTGGGTCTTAGGTTATTATATTAATAATTAACTAATAACATATTAGACATATTATTATAGTGTCTCTCAGCTACTAGCTCAAGCTGCTAAGGGAAACCTTTAATACTTCATGGCCATTCCATCCTCTTTTCAATACAGAATGTTTTGATTTACAGTTATTCTCGATTTTTCCCTTCTTTCCTGGTTATTATAGTTATTCAGTTGAATTTCTATCTTTACTCTTTACAGTATAATCTAGGTTTGGGAAAACTTGTTTAGAATGAAGGATGTTTATCTTATACTTCCCAGTGTCAGTTGAAACCCAACTGGCTTCAGTTTCCAAACTGTTCACCTCTGAGGTGTTTACATGTGCAATTCAGATGATGATCATCATTACTTTACTCTTTAAAGCTAGACTAACAGCCTAAAGAAAACAGATGTTTCCAGAGTTAGGGAAAACACCCTGAGTTCAAACAACCTATCATCATATTTAAAAATAAAACCAATGTATGTAAAAACACAGAATGCAGATGGGTTTAAATAAATGTTAATAATGACAATAGAATATATGTAATTTTAAAGTATATTTCTAAATGAATTTTAAAATTAATACAATATGCAAAAATTGGCTTAATAGATCTAAAATGCTACTTCATCTGGATGTTGGTTCTAGAACTTGAGAAGGCGCTGCTGCTTAGTCATCTCTACCTCCCCACCGTGATTAACATACTATCTTGCCCATGGCCCAAACAGCTATTAAATTTAAGTTGATGAATAACATACTTAATAACTATGGCTCTTTTATAATTAAGTTGCTATTAAATCACTATTTCATTGTTGCTAAAATAGCAGCAGTGAAACTTTGCTCAAGAACAGATTTAAATTCAGAACAGACTCAACTCAGAATGTATGGGTTTTAATAAATAGATAGATAGATAGATATTTGCTGAATACATAAATGCAGCCACATATGGATATATTTGTAAATTTGTATATGCATATATTTATTTAGTGCTCTTGAGTATATACAGAGAAAGAAAAACTAAAATCTGAAATTATGGATTTGGGTACATATATATACACAAATACCAATAAATATTTAGAATAATATATTATTAAGTAAAAATGTATTTCAATTTAAATGAGAATTGCATGCCAAGAGTCTGGTGGACACTAGGTGTCACTAAAGCAAAGCTCAAACTAACAACAACAAAGGGGTAAGCTGTTCTAAAATGATTTCCAGGGGAGAATGCATAGCAGCCATTTTACTTAGAATTCTGCATTTTATTTTTAGGATTCATAACTCAAATATTCAAATTCACCAGGATGAAATAAATAGATGGAAAGTATGCACTGAGGTGGAAGGGGTTATCCCCTTTGCCCCCCACTCCCATGTCAAGGGGAAAAAAAAAAGAGAGAGAGAGACTAATTTTTGCTGATTCAACCTTGAGGAAAGCTAGATTTATTCTTCAAATTCATGCCTACCGACATTGTCGCAGGCTGACACCTGAAGAAGGAATCTGTGCTCTCCCCCTCCGGACAGCTAGGGCGTGGGAGCAGGAGTGGAGGTCTGAGGTCATCTCTGTGGACTGCCCCTTGCTCCTAATGGACCTTCTGACCTCTCTCCCACACCTGGCCCTGAAAACGTCAAGGCATGAGGACCCTAGGTATTGCCTTTGATTTTTTTTGCTTACACTTCACTTTCAACAACAATTTGGGTGATACTGTCACCAGGGAGCTGTTACAGACAATAAAATGACTTACTTAAAAAGCTCATTTCTGTCTATGGCTCGGTTGGTCTGGGGGTCGACTGCGTAGACAGTCAGGTCACATTTGGTATAATCTTCTAGAGAAAAGGCGTCCCCATGCCTGCGAGCACCAATGGACTCTACCACCACCTTGGCACCGGGAATTTGCTCCTGAACATAGCGATCCAAAATCCTATAAATCAAACAAAGTACAAACGTGACATTCACTCTCAACTTGAAATGACATTTAGTAAATGAAAAATGATGACAGCCTGGTTTTTGCTAATGTTTACTGAATATGAACACTTGAAAAAAACTTCTATTTTTTCAGCATTTAACTCCCAGTGATGCTAGAAACTGAATAAGGTAGAAAGAGGTCATCAACCATGTCCTGTTTAAGTCAAGTCTAGACTTTTGGAATTTATGATACCATTTGAGCTCTATGTGTCTCATGGGAATTGCCAACTATATTGTACAAATAATAAACCTACCTATGGTTTATAGGAGGCAGGGGGTCTTAGAACTCTTGTGTTCACATGGTTGGTGTTACAAATTGCATGTTCCACCAGATTCTGTGATACATGGTGCATGGACTGTGATACAAGGTCCAGGACTAGGATACCTGTTTCCCTCATGGTATAAAGACTCAGAGCATTACAGCAATGAGAGAAGGGAGAGATGTTTTACCAGGTTAAGAAAAATATTGCATGCAAATTTCAGAAGCTATTTAGGTGAATACAAACAACGAAAACATCTATCATTTGGTCTAGAGTCAACAATATTCAACAGAAAGGACAGTAATAATGGTAACCTATAGGTAATTTCTGGAAAATACAATTTTTTCTAATTGCATAATTTGATTTTAATCGGAAGCACAAGTTATCGCCATATAAGTGTCTGTGGCCTCTATCATCACAAATGACAATTTCCTTAATGTCTTTTCCTTATTAAAAACTTTACATTATTAAGCCCCATGGATTAACATCAGAATCTATATTATTAAATATTTATAGACATTCAAATGTAAATAAATTGATTTTAATAACTAGACGCAGCAAATATCTTTACATTTATCTACAGATTGGACGCTCCATTTGGAGTCTATGTTGTGAGGCCCTTTCCAAGGGGGACAGTTGGAGCAATATCATCTAAAGTCCTTTAATACATCAGGAAATAGCTTTTAATTCAGATGCCAAAACTGACCTGCTTTCCGCTCTATTAAAAAAACATTTCCTTAAGGGTCTGGTGTGTGTTTAGTTTGCGCTTGCCAGAGAAGCAGCACTGATACTGAGCCTGGGGGACATGGCGGCACCACTGAGCACAGGGGTATGGCCCACACCAGGGGACGCGACCCATGGTAGCAAAGCACTTTTTCTGTTGGCTTTTATTTTCTTTTTAATTGTGTTTGTTTGCTTTTAAATGTGTAGGGAGCAGCATAGTCAAAGTCCCTCTTCTTAAAGTACGATTCATCCTTGTCCTTTTCTCAGCAGCTCACACCCACTGGTCCATCTGCCTGATAGGATCTCTTCTGATGAGATCCTTGCTGAGGAATAAAGAAAAGAAAATGTATTCTCCCCGGAACCTGAGAATGGCTACACGAGGAGACACAGACTATGGGGCAGTATTTAGCCGGTGTTTTAGGATTCTTTTCCTGAGACAGTTATGCTCCCTAACCAAAAAACAAAAACAACAACAACAACAACAACAAAAACAAAAAAAAAAGGAAAAAGAAAGAAAGGCCTTGAAACCAAACCACCTTATACTCTTGACAGTTGATATAGGCATGAATGGGAAGAACATCCGCAGTAAAGAGCTCGGATGTTTGGCTTCAATTTTCAGCTTCTTTATTTACGAACTGCAAAATCTTAGACCAGTAAGAAGCCATCAAAGGCTCAGACTCCTTAACCACAAAAATGCGGAAGTCATCTGCCACATGGGAGGACTGTGTGCATTAAATGTGCAAACGCTTATAGTCAAATCTCTGCACAGTTTTGAGCACATAGTCACTGTTCCATAAAATATGATTATGCTTATTATTAATTTGGCTTAAAAGTTTGCATTAATAAACTTCTCCCCTGCCTCTAATTCATTCAAGACATTTAATGAATTTGTGGAATTGTTAAGAAAGCATATTTCTCACTAGTAATATTAGTTCACAAATCAAAAACCAAATATGAGTACGTTGTTAAAAATACTGCAGAAGGTGGCTATCTGTCCCAGTACTGCACTTTAATAATTTATAACTGCTGCAGTGCATGTACACATTGATTAAGTATGTTCCAAGGAAATCACTTATATATGCATAAACTATGTTTTCCTACAATGAAGAAATTTGTCTATTGAGCTTGTGTCTTCCTGTATTTGGGGGAATATTGCAGACTCACTGTGACTAAAACTTTAAATGTGGAATGAAATACAACTGTACCAATTGCTTTATCACATCAGGGAATCACATACCAATGAAGTCTAAAAATGCCTTATATCATTTAAAACATGGAACAATGTCTTCTCCCTGAATTCTTTTCTCTTAAAACTTTGGAGATCTTCTGGAATGAAATACCCAGAAGAAAAAGGTGTCCAAACTTGAACTCCTTCCTTACCTTTTCTGATAAATACATGTTAAACTAAATTTAAACCTTTTTAGATGAGAACACATTTTGTAAAAATCTATCTTTCCACTTGCCATCTACGTCCATAGACCTAAGCATGTCTGCCATGTCTGTCTCTGTGTCTATTACCTACATACATGAATATATTACATATATACATATATATGCTATTCAAAGGATGGCTCTTTAGCCCTTGATCTTCAAATGCACATGGGTACATTGTTGCTTCCTAAAGCAACTGAGCTCATGATTTTTTTAATCACTTACTTTGAACTGACTCATATAAATTAATACCACTGTTTAAATTACCTTTATGTTTTGCTTTAAATTATTAATATGCCAAGCCAATTCATACATACAGTTTGGAATCAAATGTCATGAGAATTTACTACATGTAAATTCATTAAGAACACACGTCTCTCTCCAGCCTGTCAGCCTAAATTATTTGCGCACTACGAGCATACAGAGACAGAGAGACCTTCAGTGTTGCTTATCTGTAACACCTATATCATGCATATCCCCCTATATCAAGGGAGATGTCTGCAACGACATTTATATAATGTTAATAATGTTTAGGTTCAGGTGGCAGGATTTTGAGTTTGCCATAAAACATTCACGGAAACTTGCCTCCTTATATTATGTTGCTTGAATTTCTTGTAATGGGCATAAGAAAAGAATATGGTCATACTTTTAAAAACTCTTTAGCTCCCTACTTCCTCTTTCCCAACTTTTTTTTTTAAATAAATATTTTATTTATTTATTTGAGAGGGAGAGTGAGCGAGAGAGAGAGCACGAGCAGGGGGAGAGGGAGAAGCAGGCTCCCTGCGGACCTCGGGATCATGACCCCAGCTGAAGGCAGACACCTAACCGACTGAGCCACCCAGGCTCCCCTTCCCCAACTTAAGAAAAAAAATTATTTTGGGGGGCGCCTGGGTAGCTCAGTCATTAAGTGTCTGCCTTCGGCTCAGGTCATGATCCCAGGGTCCTGGGGATCGAGCCCCGCATCGGGCTCTCTGCTCAGCGGGAAGCCTGCTTCTCCCTCCCTCAGTCCCCCTGCAAGTGTTCCCTCTCTCGCTGTGCCTCTCTGTCAAATAAATAAATAAATAATCTTTTAAAAAAATATTAAAAAAAAAAAAAAGATTTATCTATTTATTTGGGGCAGGGGGCAGCGGGACACAGAGAGAGACAGAATCTCAGGCAGACTCCCCACTGAGTGCAGAGCCTGATGCCAGACTCAATCTCACAACCTGAGATCAGGACCTGAGATGAAACCAAGAGTGGGATGCTTAACCGACTGAGCCACCCAGGCACCCCAAGGGAAAAAAAAAAAAATCTTTATATACATTTTCAGAGTTTAAAAATATATATATAGAAGATTAAGTTGGAGTTGGAGTTGTCTAATAAATTTATAGCAAAACTCAGGTAAGTGGTTAGTGCGAAATTTTCATTCACTCATTCATTTATTTTCATTCATTCATTCCATAGATATTTATTGAATGCATACCATGGACCAGGCACTGTTCTAGACACTTGGAATATATCAGTGAACAAAACCAAGATCTCTGATGTCACAGAACTTGCATTCTAATTAAGCAAGATAGATAAGATAATAAAATAATAAAATGTGGGGCACCTGGGTGGCTCAGTTGGTTAAGCATCTGCCTTTGGCTCAGGTCCTTATCCCAGGGTCCTGGGGATCGAGCCCCTGCATTGGGCTCCCTACTTGGTGGGGAGCCTGCTTCTCCCTCTCCCTCTGCCTGCTCCCCTTGCTCGTGCTCTCCCTCTCTCTCTAATAAATAAATAAAATCTTAAAAAAATAAAAATGAAAGTAAAATAGTAAAATGGCAGGAATATTTAGGAAACGTGTCACTCGGAAGTCGCTGTGTGAGCAGACTGAAGGAGACAGTGAGTAAATATGGACATCACAGGCAGGAGCCTTCCAAGAGGAGGAAATTGCTAACCACCCCTCACTCCCCTTACCCCACCACCATGTGAAAAGCAAGGTGTATGAGTGTGGCTGGAGCAGAGAAGGTGGGAGCAGATCAGGGAGGGGCTTGTAAGGACTGGAAGGGCATTACCTTCTGTTCTGAGTAAAACCAGGATCCACTGCTGGAGTTTAAACATGGAAGTAATGTTAAGTGACCTCACATTTAAAGCAAGTAACACTGACCATTATGTTGTGAACAGGCCGCAATGGGGGCCAAGAGGAGAATTGGGGAAACAAGTTAGTAAAGACTTTAAGGAGATGAAGGACTTGCTAAATGCCCAGTCTACTCAGTAATTTGGAGGAAGAGAAGATACAACATAATCCCTGATTATGAGCCATCTATGAACCACATAATCAAGTATTAATATCTGTGTATTATTAATATGCCTGGTTAAATGTGCAGAAGGCATAAATCTTTTAAAATAGATCAATAAAGGCAATGCTTAACTGGACAAATACTCCCAGTAATTATCTACTTGACCTAGATAAGCTCTGGCCTTTTGTGGTTGTTCATTTGGAAATAGGTCAATTTTTATAGATTATACTTTGTTTAAAGAAAAGCAGAAAGGAGAGACTAGAGCTCCGAGATCAATTTCTGATGCCTCATTGCTTCACTTGAAGTGTCTGCCTAGGCACAGATGGCTCTCAAAAGAGGGAACCATTTTTTCAGAGTTCCGGCTGCTTCTTTTTGTTGCCTTTTGTACTGAACACAGAGCACAGACCCCTTCTGTCTTCTCGTGCCATCCGAATTGTTTCCTAATGAAGTCCAGCATTTTGTGTATGGGGAAAAGTTTGTCAACGGTGACAATGTTATAACCACGCTGTTACACAGCATGGTATTAAAGCTGGCTGACGTCTCAGGAAAAGTGGGATTTATGCATAGCCACCAGGTACTATTTGATGATACCATTCGATGATACTAGGTCTATAATGCAGAGAAAAATGCACTCAACTGCAAAAATGAAAAGAGTCACAGAGAAGTATTTATTGACTGCAATATTCTGTGAAGGACCCCAAAGGGCTGAGGATTTTCCACCACTGTGTGCCTCTTGCACAGGAGCTGGGCCATTTGCTGCTCCCCACTCCCCTCTTGATTACCCAGACTATTCACACAGTGGCTGCTTGCCCCAAGAACAATCCTGCTAAAGCCCTATAGAACATTCTGTCCTCCTTCCCCAAGGTCCTTGGGAGACTTCCATGCCTGGCATTTTCAAATAAAAGCTTATGCTAATCGTGTTCTGATTTTCTCCCACAATTTTCAGTCACCCGCCCTCCCCCTCTCATTGGCTTTATAGAAGAAATGTTTTAGAGATGTACGAATATTAAATTTTAGGGAAAGAAATCTCCGGCTCTGTTTTAGATTAGGATGGGGATGGGGCCTACAGTTTATATAATGTCATAATTGCTGAGTGATTTAATACCTGCTATAAAGTACATACTATTTGGGATCTCTAAAGAAGTAATACTACGTGGACACTGAACCAGGAAATACTTTTAAAGCATGTTGATTAATTATTTTCCTGGAAATACAAGATTAGGGTTCAGACAATACCCCCTTTTACACGTGACAGTGTTGGATTTTACCCAGCCTTTGCTCCTGGATGTAACAAGAAGTGCCCCAGGCAGCGGTGTTCCAGGAAATGACCTATTGCAAAGAGCCATCCTTCTCTAAGCCATGGGGGATGCCGGCACAGATCCTCCAAATTCCCATTTTTTGCCTCATACATGATTAGCTGAACTGTTTTGTCCCAAATGATCAATCAAACAAACAGACAGATAAAAATTCTTGTTAACCAAACACTGGTTAAGTTTTTCTCCTTCCTTCAGGTTTCTGGATTTTGACCCCCCTTTGCCTGGGACAGCGTACAAACCCACAGGTCCCTCCCAGAACGGCGGATGTTGGGGCGAAACACTCTCTGATCTAGATCCACTGTTCCGTTGCCCCACTTGCCCACAACTGGTCCCTTCTACCCTTGCTCACTGCTCCCTATAAAAGAAAGGCTTTCTCTGCCTAACCTTTGAGTGCCGTTGACCTCTGGGTCAGACAGTTCTGCCCAGGACAATGGTTCTTCTCCCTAGTATCTTAGTTCCTCTCTCCGGCCTTAGAACAATCCTGAGAAATAAAGTCTGTCTTCTAAATCCAGATTTGTTTGTCTTTGACACACAGAGCAGGCACACACCTGAGGGAGACTGTTTTTCACACTCCTATGACGTCTTATTAAATGAGTGTGTATTACCACTCATCAAAGTGGGTGATATGCAAAGAATGTTTAGCAAACTATGTGAGACCAATGATTATTCATCACCCCTTTCCCCGATCCCGTGCTCGCTGTCCAACAGCCACGAGGCCCCACATTTCCAACTGCATTCGCTGCTTTTCTCTCACTGAAGACGTGTGAATTCTCATCAGCACTGCTTAATTATTATAATTTAATAATTTATAATAATAATAATATAATTAATAATAATTATAATTTGAAATTGTTCAAACAAACTACAAAGTAGCAAGCTTTGAGGTTTGTTTCAGCCACTAAAAACGACAAAAATATGAGCAAGGCCTGATCAAGCCCCCACCGCCGACTGTGGTAAGGAACGGTCATCCCGGACACCGCCTACTCGTGGCCAATGGAAGCCACGGCGCCGTGGGTCAGTTATTGCCATCAGGGGTAGACATATGTCCAAACCGCAAGAACTGTCCTTAGTCTTTATAAGATACGCAAAAAGAAGGCATTGATAAAAAAGGCACTAACGGGCGCCTGGGTGGCTCAGTCGGTTAGGCATCTGCCTTTGGCTCAGGTCATGATCCCAGGGTCCTGGGATCGAGCCCCGCATCGGGCTCTGCTCTGCGGGAAGCCTGCTTCTCCCTCTCCCACTCCCCCTGCTTGTGTTCCCTCTCTCGCTGTGTCTCTGTCAAATAAATAAATAAAATCTTTAAAAAAAAAAAAAAAGGCACTAACACCCCCATGACCCATGTGAACTCTGTTGGGTTTTGGCTGCAAAGCATTTATATCTCTCCCTAAAAACACCCTGATTTCAATGGAGGAATTAGCCCAGTGCCCAACACGTACGAGTGACTTGAATCCATGGTCCCGTCCTGCCTCATCCCGTGCCAAAAACGGCTGCAGGCAACTCAAGACCAGGCCCTCTGCTCTCTGGAGTTTGGACACAAGAGTTGTAAAACGGTTGGAACTCACTCACCGAGGTGCTACGTGTTCATCAGACTGAAATCTCACTTGCACCTATTCACCCCTGTGGGTTCTTGTTTCCCTGGGCTCTGCACCTGCCCCTGTTCATTTCTACTCCCCAGCCCGTGTTCCTTCCTCTTACTGTCACGGTCGGTTCCCAAGAGCCTCCAGCAAAGCTCCCTCCACTGAAGTTAGCCTCAGCCCATTTCCAGCACATTGGACCTCGTAAGACACATATTTCCTTTGAAGGTCCCGCCATACCAAAGCACAAGTCATTTTTCTAATTCTCTCACAGAAGCAACATCTGTCTCATTTTCCTAATCAGGGTCTAATGGGTCCTGCTAGACTCCTTGTAATTCCGATGGCCGTGTATTTTGCTTTCTGCTTGAAGTTGCGTGGCTGCTCATTATAGAGTTTGAGAAGAATTTGTATTCTGGAAAAATCTAGTCATTTACATTTGCCCTGAATCTAAATTCTTGGGAGCAATCTATCAATTTCAAATACAAATAGTGTAAACAAACATATAACAGAAGAGAATTTGATTATAAGAAACTTTTTCAAAACAAAGATGGTCTTTGATCTTCCAAGAAGCAAATATAGTGCAAATGAATTACTATAGTAATTACGATCATTAACCAAAATTTAAACTTTTATTTAGGCTTACTGTTCTACTTTAGTTTAAAAGATCTGTAATGTACGCATAATATTTAGTAATATGTTACTATGCCATCTCTAGACAAAGTTCCAAAAACTCCAAAGTTCTAAATATAATTAACACATTTTATATGCATATAAATATACATAGGTGTACATATATGCATGTATTTACATAATATATGTGTTATATATGTGTATTTGTATGTAAATGTTGTTTTATACACATATAAGTTTATATGAAAATACATGTGTATAAAACATTTTTTGTGTTACCACGTTAATTTTAATTTTAACTAGTTTATAATTTAAACTAGAAATAGCTTATCTAAGTAGCTTTTTACAATAAATGTTGGATAAATAAATTTTGCAATAAATGTTGACAGGCATATTTAACTGAACTTTTTTTTATGTGCAAATAGCTTTTTTCTTTAAATCATAAACTGAAGTCACCAGTGAAGAACTGGGTCCCTTAATTTATTCTCAAGCCACATTTTTTTGGTAGATGCCCCTACATTTTAATTTACAACATCACTTTATCCAGTTACCTATATGTACCTCTTCAGTGAGTCTCAACCACACATTGCATTATAAAAAATTAAGTGTGGAGCCTCACAGAAATCGTTTTATCGCTAACGCAGGTATTTATTTATGGCTGATTTTACCTTTTAGTTTTTCACACTAAAATTATTACAGCGGCTATCTTTTCAATCACCATTTGTGAGAAGGAGCCAACCTAAAATTACTATTTGATGGAAGTTTCTGTGTGCAGGAGAAGCCCACTCCCTAGAAAAGGATGGGTTGGATATTTAATTCAGTTTCCCTCTTAAGAAGCCCTGCAAAAAGGAAGTGGTTAGGAACCCAACCTGCTGCTGGCCCTTGGATAGAAACTCAAATTTAAACCTCTACCACTTGCTATCGTGTGTGTCTTGGTGGAAATTACTACTTCTCAACTCAAAGCTTTAGGGAACTCAATCTGTACAATGGGGAAAGTAATCAGACCTACCTCAAAGGGCTCTGCGAGAAGTTAATTTGATAGCACCCTTTAAGTGCACAAGACCCAACAAATAAAAAGAGCACCGCAAAGATGTGTTACTTGTTGTGGTGGTTACAGCAACTTCTCGCATTTCCTGATTGCAAACCCCACTTAGCCTTGTGTCGCAGTAAATGGACTGCATTTAACCAGCAACAGAGGGACTCCACCCCAGGTACTAGTCATAGTGTTTCAAAAGCCTGGCTAAAGAACCCACTGCAGATGGCCACAGGGACCCAAGGTGTGAGTTCCTGATATCCTGCACTGATAGACCGTTAGAGATGCCACCCAGACGACATCCCACGTAAGGTTCTGAGAAACACGGGACACTATGTACTTCACACTATGTACATGCTATGATATCCCGCAGGATACAGGCATTCTCCTCCAAACTGGCATTTCACTCAGAAATGGTTCTTTTTTTTTTTTTTCCTCCCAATTTTGTAACTGATTCTGTTCTTTTTGGTTTTTCATTGGTTTGCTTCTTTCACTTTGGCCCCAACCCAATGAAAACCAAGTTCCGGACTCCTCTAGCGACTCGGCAGGGCTCGGTCGCATTGTCTGTATGGTAGTCTCACTCCCGACTCGTTTAATGTCTTTCTATTCTGTTTGCTTTATTTTTATGACTCATGTTAAATACATATTACCTTGTTTTATTGTATGAATCGTTGTAAAATGCCTAAAATTCTCTTTGAGTAGGTGGAACATTAAAAAATAATTACGTTTAGCATCTAATACAATTTAGATAGAAATGAAAGTGTCTAAAATAGCATTTGTGTTGCTGCTGATACAAATCGAATTTTTTTTTTTTAAAGATTTTTTATTTATTTGTTTGAGAGATAGACACAGCGAGAGAGGGAACACAAGCAGGGGGAGTGGGAGAGGGAGAAGCAGGCCCCCCGCGGAGCAGGAAGCCCCATGTGGGGCTCGATCCCAGGACCCTGGGATCATGACCCGAGCTGAAGGCAGACACTTAACGACTGAGCCACCCAGGCGCCCCACAAATCGAATTTTCTTATATAAACTTGTGGTTGAATTTATTTCTCATGTTAAAAAAAACTGCAGCATAGACAGAGGTAGATTGTGCATGAGTTGGAGAAAGTTACAAGAAGAACCATATGTGTAATTAAGAGAGGAGAGGAACTGGCTCTTGCTGATTGGGTGTCTGAATTGAGTGGATGCACAAGGGAACAGTCTAGTACCTTATACCACAGGTTGGGACTGATTATAAAAAATAAGCTGTTTGGGGTGCCTGGGGGGCTCAGTCGGTTAAGTGATCTCAGCTCAGGTCTTGATCTCAGGGTCGTGAGTTCAAGCCTCACGTTGGGCTCCACATGGGGTATAGAGCCTACTTAAAAAAATAATAATAATAAGCTGTTCTATTTGGCAAAATTTCTGCACCATAAAATGTAAGAGAATATGATAGAAAGAAGAATTTTGATTTTATGTATTTTAAAAACCTTTATAAAGTAACTGTGACTCATGCTTTAATGGAGCCACCCATAACCATCTTTCACCCTACATCCGCTTTCTAGTTCTGATCTCTTTGGTGCAAGCAAAAGCCCTGAAAAATAAACTGAATGGAAGGGTATGATATTTGGGAACAGTACAACAGAGATTATGACACTCTACTTTTTTAGGCTTCTCTCTCCAATATCCCCAATTGTGTTTCCAAAGATTTTTTTGATGAAAAGATAAGTACAATAGGAAGCTGGAAAATGCCTTTTTTTACTGCTTTTGTGAATGGATTTTATCTTTGGATTATGAATAACCACTTTCCTCAAATCACAGAATAGAATATAGCTGTATAAATTAATTTCTTTCATTAACTTTTATTAATGTTAATAATTGTGTTAATAACTGATAACACTTATGTTAGTGATGTTGATAAGTAATAAGTTAATAAGTGATATATATATCACCAATCATAAGTTAAAATAAGAATATTAGAGCCAATATAGTGGAACCTTCATTATAATTGTCTCTTATGAATTAAACTGATTTCCCCCCTCAATCAAAATCTACTCTTCACTCTTGCTTTTCTTAAACAGAGTACTTCCTCCAATATGGTTTTATTTTTTTAATTCTTACACTTTGCTCACAGAGCAAACAAAGGCAATGAAAGGATGGCTCTATGTGCTGTAAAACTCAAAAAATAGCATTTTTAATTGATCTTCCATTAAAATAGACTTTCAGTGAAGGAAGAGTCTACATATCTCTTCTTGAAAACAATAGCTATAGTTCAAATATTTCAAACATTATTTTAAAATAAAAGCAAAATTAAAACATCCCTACTGGAATTATAGGAAGTATTTTGTTTGTTTTGGCTTGGTTTAACTGTTTCCAAGGGTGTGAGTACAACAACAAAAAAAGGCAAAAAAAGATAAAAGGAGAAAAAAAATACTGACTCTGCCAAAATATACCATGTAAATGTTACAGCTAAGCCCAATTTTTTTTTTTTTTTAAAGATTTTATTTATTTATTTGAGAGAGAGAATGAGATAGAGAGAGAGAGAGCATGAGAGGGGGGAAGGGTCAGGGGGAGAAGCAGACTCCCTGCTGAGCAGGGAGCCCGATGTGGGACTCGATCCCGGGACTCCAGGATCATGACCTGAGCCGAAGGCAGTCGCTCAACCAACTGAGCCACCCAGGTGCCCCCATTTTTTTTTTTTTTAATAAATGCATATTGCTGGGAAAAATGGGAGAGTGGCACAATTACATATTTAAATTTTTCTCTATTACATGTACCAGATGGCAAGTACAACTAGAAAGTCAATTTATTATCCCTCAGAATTTATTTCTCCCAACAGAAACTAATATCATTTTCACTATAAAGATTCTGAAATTTGTTAATTAATGAATGATGCATATTCTGACCCTTAAAATACAAAATAAACCTATTGAAAGCAGGGCATCAGCCCACATAATTCTTTACTGAATTACTATACAATGGAATCTCCAGAAAAGGTCAACTCGAGTTGGTAAGTCCTTGTTTTTGGTTAATTCTGCATGTAGGGAAGTATACACTTAACCCTCGAACACCATGGGTTTGAGCTGCGTGGATCCACTGATACATGGGATTTTTACAGGACAGCACCTTCAATGTATTTTTTCTCCTCTATGATTTTCTTACTAACATCGTCTCTCCTCTAACTTACGTCATGGTAAGGATATAGTATATAATCCACAGAACATACAAAGTGTATGTTAATCAGCTGTGTTACTGGTAAAGTTTCCAGTCAACAGCAGGATTAGTAGTTGAGTTTTTGGTTGAGTCAAAGGTTATACGTGGACTTTCAACTGTAGGGCACCCTGAGCCAACTGTATATGAATTTGGGAAATCCATGGGACATGAAATAAAAAAGTAAGAATTTACCCTAATACATCTGAAAGCTATGATCAGAAAAAAAACAAAAAGTACTGTAACTTTGATCCATTCTGACAGAAATTTAATCCTTAGTATAAATAATTTATTCATGTTGTGCTCCGATAGCGTATACCTTCAAATACCAACTAAGAACTCATACAAAATGGGACACTGTAACCCTCACAAACAGGACACCCGAAGGGGAGAGCTCCCCTCTTTGTAACTGTGGTTCCATGTTGTTAGCTCAGTACCGACACACTGGGGATAATTAAACATTTTGCTATCGGACACGAAATACAAATTGGACTTCAAATCCCTATACTTTTCCACATTTCAAGGAATTAAGCATTAAAGATACTACCACAATATGCATGAATAACAACACTGAGACACTATTTTATAAAAGTCTAATTGCATTCTGGGCTAGCTTCCATTCTGTAAAGAACTATGACTTCTTACCACACAGTACGTTTAAAGTATTTGTTCTTTGAAAAGGAGATTACTTCTTCTCTGCCAAAATAAAGCCCAAAACTGAGTATTTCAGAAAAAAAATAGCAGATGAATTTGCTTAATGTCTAAACAAAGAATAAAGGCTTTGAATAAAACTAAATCATGTTTTTTTTTCAAAGAATAATGAATTATACCTTGAATATTAAAAAGTAGGATTTCATTTTATGTTGAGTTTGTGTTTTATTTTTATGACTGGCTTCAATTTATTTTATAGCTATTAGAAGCCAATTACGGAAAATGTTGTTTTCAAGAGTCGTATATTGAAATGTCTGTATTTCATTCTGATAAAAATTAGATCATTTATGGTCAGCCTCTGTTGATAACCTCCCCAGCTTCAACCACATCTTGTGCTAAGTATACTTAAAATCAACATGTGATTGCCAATACGTACAATTTAATTTAAAATGCAGCAGACAAGAAAGACTACACAACTGAACAAACTCTCAGATACTAACATTTCATATAGTCCAGCTGGGCTTACATTTTTTTCACAGGTTTCCACTAGTTTCATGGGATTGTACCATATCTGCTATCCATAATGACTCAGTTCATGAGGAATAAATAAGGCAGAAGAAAATACCTTAATGCAGGGCTAAGGAAGTGGCCATGTGGAGGAAATAATGGAGTTTCAATTCATCACCAAGTTGGGAAATCAGCAGAATGATAATGAGAAAGAGAACAATGGCATCAGGACATTTATTGATGGGAACCAAATCTTGTTAATAAATAAAGTCAATGCGGGGCACCTGGGTGGCTCAGTCTTGTCTGCCTACGGCTCAGGTCATGATCCCAGGATCCTGGGATCGAGCCCGGCATAGGGCTCCCTGCTCCGTGGCCTCTCCCACTCCCCCTGCTTGTGTTCCCTCTCTCGCTGTGTCTCTCTCTGTCAAATAAATAAATAAATAATCTTTAAAAAAATAAAGTCAACGCTCTCCAAGGACAGAATACTATTACTTTCCCACATACCATGTTATCAAATTCTTCAGTGGCCAAGTAAGAAAAATCTTATTATTTTTTTTTTCCATCTGCTCAGAACCCAAACCCAGGAGTCGTTATTGCTTCTTGCCTTTGCTCATACATCGAATCCATGACAAGTTTTAGAGGCTGTACCTTGAAAATATACCCTTAATCTAATCACCTCTCCTGTGTTCACCTCTACCTCCAGTCAAGTCACCAACGATCTCTCCCTGGACTCCTTGCTCCTACAGACTCACAGCTGGTCACCTCATCTCCCACTCAACAACCTTTGAAAAACGTAAGCCAGAACATATTTCTCTGTGCAAAACTTCACAGGCAACATTGGCCAAAAGAAATATAATGCAAATCACATGCAAACAAAAATTTTAGTACTCACATTAAAGGATTCAAAATCAAAATGGTGAGATTAATATATTTATTTCACTCAGTATATCCAAAAATTATCATTTCAGTATAAAATCCACCTAAGAAATATTAATGATGTGGTCCCTTTTTTTGGGGGGGGGGAGTACCAATTCTTTTAAACCTGGTATGTATATTATACTTAGATCACCTTCCATTTGGACCTGCCACACATTTCAAGCACTCAGCTGCCTAGTGGCTATCTACTGGACAATCAGTTCTAAGGACTTTGTATCTTATGCAGAGGAAGATGTTAAATCCTCCAAGCGGCCAGTGAGATCCTATATACTCATTTCCTATCTTGATAGGATAAGCACACTCCAACAGCTGGGGTTTCACACCAGCAGTGTCCTCTCTCTGAGAGAACAGCCTCCGTGCTCCCCACCTCAACCCCCCACCCCCATCACAGTAGCCACATGGCTCTCTCCCTGAATTCCTTTCTGCTTGGTTTTCAGCTTATCAGAGGGCTTTCCTTGGTCATCCTATATGAAATAGTACCTTTCTTCCATCACTTCACTACTTGTATTTGTCTTTATTGCCCTCATATATATTTAATATATTGCCCTTATATATAGATATATATTTTATAGGTATATATAAATAACATATGTTATATATTTTTCTTCCTGTTTCCCCCAATAGAATGTAAGCACCACGGGAACAGAGACTTTGCTTTGTTCACTGCCATGACTCCTGTGCTTATAACCAGTAACTACTTTTTATTTAATAAATACATTTCCAGGGGGGTGGAGCAAGATGGCAGAGGAGTAGGAGACCTGGATTTCGTCTCCTCTCAGGAATTCAGCTGGATAGGGATCAAACCATTCTGAACACCTACAAACTCAACAGGAGATCGAAGAAAAGAATAGCAACAACTCTCTGAACAGAAAAGCGACCACTTTCTGGAGGGTAGGACGTGCAGAGAAGTGAATCCGAGGCGATATTCGGGAGGATAGATGGCAGGGGAGGGGCCTCCGTTGGCCGCTTCTGGCAAGTGATAGAGCCACAGAGCACAAAATCGGAACTTTTAGAAGTCACTCCGGTGGCTAAGCGGGGGGTGGAACTCTCGAGGGACAGTGTGGTCTCAGGACCCTCGGGGTCACAGAAAGACCGGGGGTGCCTGAGTGCGGCAGAGCTCCCAGGTATCGGAGCGGGGAAGCCGGGTGCAGAGACGGAGCCGAGGCGCGGACTCTCAGCTCGGGGTTGCCATAAATTGTGATCTGGGGCACAGTCGGGCCACTGCTCCTCCAGCAGGGACCCAACAAGCGGCAGATCCGGGGAGACTTACCTTCTTCCCCCGGGAGGAGAGGCGCAGGAGCACACCGAAGGGATCTGCTGGGTTTGGAGACTCCACACGGGGTCAGGTGCCAGAGATAGAAATGCTCAGTCACAGGCCGGGTGAGCACAGAGTGCAGCCGGAGACCAGGGAGACGGGAGTGACTGACTGCTTTTCTCTGGGGGTGCACTGAGGAGCGGGGCCGAGTTCTCGGCTCCTCTGTGGCGGAGATTGGGACACCGCCATTTTCACTCTCCACCTCCAAAGCTGTACGGAAAGCTTGCAGGGAACAAAGGCTCCTGAGAGCAAACCCGAGCAGATTACTTAGCCCGGAGGAGCAAGGGCGGGGTGATTCCACCTCCGGCAAAGACATTTGGGAACCACGGCAACAGGCCCCTCCCCCAGAAGATCAGCAAGAACAGCCAGCCAAGACCAAGTTTACCGATCAATGAGAACGACAGAACTCCAGCGCTAGGGGAATACTGCACATAGAATCCATGGCTTTTTTTTACCATGATTCTGTAGTCTTTCAAAGTTAATTTTTTTTTTTAACTTTTTTTTTTTTGAATTTTTCTTTTTCCCTTTTTCAACCACATCTTATCAATCCCTTTTTTAAAAAACATTTTTATTTTTCATTTTTAGAGTCATGTTCTATCCCTTCATAGTAGTTACCCGTATTTTTTGGCATATATATGTAAGTTGTTCTCTCTTTAAAATTTTGAGATAATTTCTTCTAACAGATCAAAATATACCCTAAATCTCTAGTGTATGGTTTTTTTCTACTCCCCTGCCTGATCACATTCTCTCCCTTTTTTATTCTTATTTTTTTAAATCCTCTTCTTTCTTTTTTCAAAAAACTTCTTATCAATTCCTTTTATAAATTTTTTTATAATTTCTATCTTTACAGTCATATTCCATCCCTTCATCATATCAACCTTTATTTTTGTACATATATAAGTTTTTCTTTCTTTAAAATTTTGGGAGGCACTTTCTTCTAACAGACCAAAATACACCCAAAATCTAGTGTGTGGCACTGATCTATATACCAGCCTGATCATATTTGATCATATTCTGTTTTTTTTCTTGTTTTGTTCTGTTTTTGTTTGTTTTTATCTTTATCTTTTTTTTTTCTTTTTCTTTTTTCTCTCTTTCCCTTTCTTTTCCCACTGCTTCAGGTCTTTTCTGATTTGTTTAAAGTATATTTTCTGGGGACGTTGTTACCCTGTTAGCATTTTGTTCTCTCATTCATCTATTCTCCTCTGGACAAAATGACAAGACGGAAAAAATCACCTCAACAAAAAGAACAAGAGGTAGTACCGACTGCCAGGGACCTACTCAATACGGACATTAGTACGATGTCAGATCTAGAGTTCAGAATCATCACTTTAAAGATACTACCTGGGCTTGGAAAAAGCATGGAAGTTATTAGAGAAACCCTTTCTGGAGAAGTAAAAGAACTAAAATCTAACCAAGTCGAAATCAAAAAGGCTATTAATGAGGTGCAATCAAATATGGGGGTGCTAACTGCTAGGATAAATGAGGCAGAAGAGAGAATCAGTGAGATAGAAGACCAAATGATGGAAAATAAAGAAGCTGAGAAAAAGAGAGATAAACAACTACTGGATCACGAGGGCAGAATTTGAGAGATAAGCGATACCATAAGACGAAACAACATTAGAATAATTGGGATCCCAGAAAAAGAAGAAAGAGAGAGAGGGGCAGAAGGTATATTAGAGCAAATCATAACAGAGAACTTCCCTAATTTGAGGAAGGAAACAGGCATCAAAATCCAGGAAGCACAGAGAACCCCTCTCAAAATCAATAAAAATAGATCAACACCCCGACATCTAATAGTAAAACTTATGAGTCTCAGAGACAAAGAGAAAATCCTGAAAGCAGCTCAGTAGAAGAGATATGTAACCTACAGTGATAGAAACATTAGAGTGGCAACAGACCTATCCACAGAGACCTGGCAGGCCAGAAAGGACTGGCAGGATATATTCAGAGCACTAAATGAGAAAAATATGCAGCCAAGAATACTATATCCAGCTAGTCTGGCATTGAAAATAGAAGGAGAGATAAAAAGCTTCCAGGACAAACAAAAACTAAAGGAATTTGCAAACACGAAACCAGCCCTACAAGAAATCTTGAAAGGGGTCCTCTAAGCAAAGACAGAGCCTAAAAGCAACATAGACCAGAAAGGAACACAGACAATATACAGTAACAGTCACCTGACAGGCAATACAATGGCACTAAATTCCTATCTTTCAATAGTTGCCCTGAATGTAAATGGGCTAAATGCCCCAATCAAAAGACACAGGCTATCAGATTGGATTAAAAAACAAGACCCATCGATATGCTGTCTGCAAGAGACTCATTTTAGACCCAAAGACACCCCCAGAGTGAAAGTGAGGGGGTGGAAAACCATTTACCATGCTAATGGACACCAAAAGAAAGCTGGGGTGGCAATCCTTATATCAGACAAATTAGATTTTAAACCAAAGACTGTAATAAGAGATGAGGAAGGACACTATATCCTACTTAAAGGGTCTATCCAACAAGAAGATCTAACAATTGTAAATATCTATGCCCCTAACATGGGAGCAGCCAATTATATAAGGCAATTAATAACAAAAGCAAAGAAACACATTGACAACAATACAATAATAGTGGGGGACTTTAACACCCCCCTCACGGAAATGGACAGATCGTCTAAGCAAAAGATCAACAAGGAAATAAAGACTTTAAATGACACACTGGACCAAATGGACTTCACAGACATATTCAGAACATTCCATCCCAAAGCAACGGAATACACATTCTTCTCTAGTGCCCATGGAACATTCTCCAGAATAGATCACATCCTAGGTCATAAATCAGGTCTCAACCGGTACCAGAAGATTGGGATCATTCCCTGCATAATTTCAGACCACAATGCTTTGGAATTAGAACTCAATCACAAGAGGAAAGTCAGAATGAACTCAAATACATGGAGGCTAAAGAGCATCCTACTAAAGAATGAATGGGTCAACCAGGAAATTAAAGGAGAATTAAAAAAATTCATGGAAACCAATGAAGATGAAACACAACTATTCAAAATCTTTGGGATGCAGCAAAGGCAGTCCTAAGAGGAAAGTATATAGCAATACAAGCCTTTTCAAGAAACAAGAAAGGTCTCAAGTACACAACCTAACCCTACACCTAAAGGAGCTGGAGAAAGAACGGCAAATAAAGCCTAAATCCAGCAGGAGAAGAGAAATAATAAAAATCAGAGCAGAAATCAATGAAATAGAAACCAAAAGAACAGTAGAACAGATCAACGAAACTAGGAGCTGGTTCTTTGAAAGAATTAATAAGATTGATAAACCCCTGGCCAGACTTATCGAAAAGAAAAGAGAAATGACCCAAATCAACAAAATCATGAATGAAAGAGGAGTGATCACAACCAACACCAAAGAAATACAAACAATTATAAGAACATATTATGAGTAACTCTATGCCAGCAAATTAGATAACCTGGAAGAAATGGATGCATTCCTAAAGATGTATCAACTACCAAAACTGAACCAGGAAGAAATAGAAAACGTGAACAGACCTATAACCACTAGGAAATTGAAGCAGTCATCAAAAATCTCCCAAAAAACAAAAGCCCTGGGCCAGATAGCTTTCCAGGGGAATTCTACCAAACATTTAAAGAAGAATTAATACCTATTCTTCTGAAACTGTTCCAAAAAATACAAATGGAAGGAAAACTTCCAAACTCATTTTATGACACCACTATTACCTTGATCCCAAAACCAGACAAAGACCCCATCAAAAAGGAGAATTACAGACCAATATCCCTGATGAACATGAATGCAAAAATTCTCACCAAAATACTAGCCAATAGGATCCAACAGTACATTAAAAGGATTATTCACCACGACCAAGTGGGATTTATCCCTGGGCTGCAAGGTTGGTTCAACATTCGCAAATCAATCAAGATGATACAATACACTAACAAAAGAAAGAACAAGAATCATATGATCCTCTCAATAGATGCAGAAAAAGCATTTGACGAAGTACAGCACCCTTTCTTGATCAAAACTCTTCAGAGTATAGGCATAGAGGGTACATACCTCAATATCATAAAAGCCATCTATGAAAAACCTACAGCAAATATCATTCTCAATCGGAAAAACAGAGCTTTCCCCCTAAGGTCAGGAACATGGCAGGGATGTCCACTATCACCAGTGCTATTCAACATAGTATTAGAAGTCCTAGCCACAGCAATCAGACAACAAAAAGAAATAAAAGGCATCCAAATCGGCAAAGAAGAAGTCAAACTCTCTCTCTTTGCAGATGATATGATACTTCGTGTGGAAAACCCCAAAGACTCCACCCCAAAACTGCTAGAACTCCTACAGGAATTCAGTAAAGTGGCAGGATATAAAATCAATGCACAAAAGTCCGTGGCATTCCTATACACCAACAACAAGACAGAAGAAAGAGAAATTAAGGAGTTGATCCCATTTACAATTGCATCCAAAACCATAAGATACCTAGGAATAAATCTAACCAAAGATTCAAAGGATCTGTACTCAGAAAAGTATAAAATACTCATGAAACCAATTGAGGAAGACACAAAGAAATGGAAAAACGTTCCACGCTCATGGATTGGAAGAACAAATATTGTGAAGACGTCAATGCTACCTAGAGCAATCTACACATTCAATGCAATCCCCATCAAAATACCATCCACTTTTTTCAAAGAAATGGAACAAATAATCCTAAAATTTGTATGGAACCAGAAAAGACCCCGAATAGCCAGAGGGATGTTGTAAAAGAAAAGCAAAGCTGGCGGCATCACAATTCCGGACTTCCAGCTCTATTACAAAGCTGTCATCATCAAGACAGTATGGTACTGGCACAAAAACAGACAGACAAATCAATGGAACAGAAAAGAGAGCCCAGAAATGGACCCTCAACTCTATGGTCAACTAATCTTTGACAAAGCAGGAAAGAATGTCCAGTGGAAAAAAGACAGTCTCTTCAACAAATGGTGTTGGGAAAATTGGACAGCCACATGCAGAAGAATGAAACTGGACCATTTCCTTACACCACACACAAAAATAGACTCCAAATGGTTGAAAGACCTCAATGTGAGACAGGAGTCCATCAACATCCTAAAGGAGAACACAGGCAGCAACCTCTTCAACCTCAGCTGCAGCAACTTCTTCCTAGAAACATCGCCAATGGCAAGGGAAGCAAGGGCAAAAATGAACTATTGGAACTTCATCAAGATAAAAAGCTTTTGCAAAGCAAAGGAAACAGTGAACAAAACCAAAAGACAACTGACAAAATGGGAGAAGATATTTGCAAATGACAGATCAGATAAAGGGCTAGTATCCAAAATCTATAAAGAACTTATCAAACTCAACACCCAAAGAACAAAGAATCCAATCAAGAAATGGGCAGAAGACATGAACAGACATTTTTCCAAAGAAGACATCCAAATGGCCAACAGACACATGAAAAAGTGCTCAACATCCCTCGGCATCAGGGAAATCCAAATCAAAACCTCAATGAGATATCACCTCACACCAGTCAGAATGGCTAAAATTAATAAGTCAGGAAATGACAGATGTTGGCGGGGATGCGGAGAAAGGGGAACCCTCCTACACTATTGGTGGGAATGCAAGCTGGTGCAGCCACTCTGGAAAACAGTACGGAGTTCCTCAAAAAGTTGAAAATAGAGCTATCATACGATCCAGTGATTACACTATTGGGTATTTACCCCAAAGATACAAAAGTAGGGATCCGAAAGGGTACGTGCACCCCGATGTTTATAGCAGCAATGTCCACAATAGCCAAACTGTGGAAAGAGCCAAGATGTCCATCGACAGATGAATGTATAAAGAAGAGCTGGTATATATATACAATGGAATATTATGCAGCCATCAAAAGGAATGAGATCTTGCCTTTTGCAACGACGTGGATGGAACTGGAGGGTATTATGCTGAGCGAAATAAGTCAAACAGAGAAAGACATGTATCATATGACCTCATTGATATGAGGAATTCTTAATCTCAGGAAACAAACTGAGGGTTGCTGGAGTGGGGGGTGGGGTGGGAGGGATGGGGTGACTGGGTGATAGACACTGGAGAGGGTATGTGCTCTGGTAAGTGATGTGAATTGTGCAAGACTTTTGAATCTCAGATCTGTACCTCTGAAACAAATAATGCAATATATGTTAAGAAAAAAAAAGAAAAGAAGAAGATAGCAGGAGGGGAAGAATGAAGGGGGGGAAATCGGAGGGGTAGACGAACCATGAGAGAGGATGGACTCTGAAAAACAAACTGAGGGTTCTAGAGGGGAGGGGGGTGGGAGGATGGGTTAGCCTGGTGATGGGTATTAAAGAGGGCACGTTTTGCATGGAACACTGGGTGTTATGCACAAACAATGAATCATGGAACACTACATCTAAAACTAATGATGTAATGTATGGGGATTAACATAACAATAAAAATAAATAAATAAATACATTTCCAGCTTCACATATGAATATTAGGACTTAAAAAGTTTAATTGAGAAGCCTGACACCTCCCAGCTGCTCCCTGATGGGCCAGGGACTTGAGCCTGGGGTCCTCTGAACTCAAAGGGAACTGGCTTCCTGGGTAGGGGGATAGCTAATACATCACTTAGGAATTTTACATGAGATTTTCCCCAAAGTGTTCTTGTATAGGAATCTGAATAGAATAAATAAGCTTTTTTTTTTTTTTTTTTTCCCCCTATTTGGAGAATACAACGCTCTAAATTAGGACTTGGCAAGTTAAAACACACAGGGCTTAATTCAGGCTACTTTTTGTTTTCGGAGATAAACTTTTACTTACGTAAATATTGTCATTAAAATCAGTAATTTAAAAGTATTATTTTTAAATTTTAAATTACTGTTAACATTTAAAAATTATAATAGAAATGTACTAAAACAATTTAAATAACATTATAAACATTATAAAAATTGTTTTAAAATATATTATTAGTCTATTAACATTAGTATTTATAAGATTCATATCTGTCCCTTTAGAGGTGGTGTCCTGACTGCCTACCCCCAGCTCTGAGTAAGGAGAGGGTAAGAATGATCAAAGCTAAGGTGTTTATTGATTTACCTTTCCATTTGACCTTTCCCCTCAAGACCAGTCTTTATTCCACTGATTTAAGAAAATATAAGTGCTAGTATTTATTGTTTACCATTTCATAGTTCTCTTTCCAAGAACTTTCATAGTTCTCTTTCCAAGAATTCTCCTCCTAGAAATATGTATCCTGGCCTGATTTCTGAAGTATGTTTTGTAACCTTAGTCCAATCCATCAGTTAGTTATGCAGGCACATTTCAGATGCTGTATCAATATTTCATGGAGATGGGTCCTTCTCCACCAATCAATACCTACTTCAGTAAAGTCCTATCACTGAATTTCCATATTGTATTTAAAGTAAGAGAAGTGCTTGAGCAACTCCATGACCTTGATGATCAATTCCAATTCCTGCTGTAAGGTAGGACTGCTAAAAACTCCTTCATGTATACTTTTCAAAAATGCCATTTCTGCCAATTCTTCAAGATTTAAATCTTAGAATCCCAAGCTTCTTTTGCTCCTTTGGGCTCCATGGTGAAGTAGAGGAGAATGGAGACACGGATGCAAACGTCTCCTACCTTCCTCTGGAGACACCCTTGCCAGGGCTTTGCTGGTAAGTTGAGTTTCTGTACCGTTATCCTCCCAGCCATTTATCCCACTGCTTAATTGCAAAATTTGTAAGAGAAACACAAGGCCCACGAAGAGATAAATCCTAAATTCCACCTAAAATACTTCAGAACACAAACACGAAAGGCCACCTGTGGTCCCAGATTCTCACTGGAATTTGCTGAATACATTAATAAAATTTAAAAGAAATGTGTTTCACCAGAAAGGAGCATTGGTTAATTCTATAAGCTCCAAATGACAAAAGTCATAAAACAATTTTCATTAGAGTTTCAGGGGAATGGGGAATGATCATTCCCATCACTATGGCAATGCCCCTTTAAAGGAGCTTTCTATTTTCAAGGCATTGTGTTCTTTGCCATCAAAGGATACTGTCCGCCCTCTGCAAAACCTTCCCCGTCATGAAATGAATGTCTTCGGTCATTACATTTTTCTTTTATCAACACTCCCAGTTTGCACTGATTTCATGCTTACCGAGAAAACTATGGATTATGATCTGGCCTCATTTATGAGTCTGCCTAAAGGAAGAAATAAAAGTGATGATCGTATGGAATTCAAGTTTTCCCACTTGTAGGGTGAGGATGTCTCGTGGGAGATACAGAAAATGGCTTTAGTGATGGTGTGACTTGCGATCAGAGAATGTCTACAGGAAATGTGTGAGCTGGTGAGCCTGGCCACTGGGGCAATGAACTCCTACGTTTATTTAACATCCTTACATTATTTGATAATTCTTACCCTCTCCTTACTTAGAGCTGGGGGTTGCGGGTCAGGACACTATCTATAGAGGGACAGATATGAATCTTATAAATATTAATTTAATAGACTAATAACATTTTAAAACATTTTTATAATGTTTATGCTATTTAAATTGTTTTACTACATTATTTCTTTCCAGTATAATTTTTAAATATTAACAATAACTTAAAATTTAAAAAAACAATATTTTTAAGTTACTGATTTTCACAACAATCCCTGTGTAAGTAAAACTTATTTCCAAAAAGAGATAATAGCCTGACTGTCGCCTGTGTGCTTTACCTTGCCAAGTCCTGATTTAGAGCATTATCCTCTCCAGATAGAAGAAAAATGCTTATTTATACTTCTCAGATTCCTGTAACCATCATTCCGTTGTCTACGCGGTTACGTATGTATCTCCACTCTTCCCCCAGATGCTCAGGGAGTGTTTGGCGCTGACTCGAGCCGAATCAGATCTAACAGTCCTTATCACTACCACTAGCAGCGCTCAGAAAGGGATCAGAAAAGCTACACACCACATGATTCCAGCCACATGACATTCTGGAAAAGGCAAACCTATGGAGCCAGTAAAAAATCAGTGGTTGCCAGGGGAAGAATGGAAAGGGGGTGCAGACAGAGGATTTTAGAGCAGTGGATCCATTCTGTATTGATACTACCGTGATAGACAGATGTCATTACACTTTAGTTCAAACCCACAGAATGTACGCCACCGAGAGTAAACCTAGTGTCAACTATGAATTTGGGGTGATTCTGATGTGCCGGTGTAGGTTTGCTGGTTGTAACAAATGTACCAGTCTGGTGGGAGATGTTGATAGGGAGTGAAGCCATGTGTGTGGGGGAAGGGGGCATATGGGAATTCTTCTGCTTCATTTTGCTGTGAATATAAAGTTACTCTAAAAAATGAAGTCTATTTTTCAAAGGGATCAGAAATTTTTATGCTTAAGAATCTCTAATTTAACACAGATTTTTAAAAATCTACACTAAGGAATCAGGCATGTGCCGCTATGCTTACTGCACAAGCAAATTTCTATTTAATTCTTTCAAAAAAGCAACACGGGGCGCCTGGATGGGTCAGTTAGTTAAGCGTCTGCCTTCAGCTCAGGTCATGATCTCAGCATCCTGGGATCTTCTCCATTGGGCTCCCTGCTCAACGGGGAGTCTGCTTCCTCCTCTCCATCTGCCCCTCCCCTCACTTGTGTGCACATGCACTCTCTCCCTCCCTCTCTCTCAAATAAATAACATCTTAAAAAAAAAAAAACAAAAAACCAAAACAGCAATAGAGGATTGGCCTTCTTGTTCCAATTGTCAAGATGAGGAGGCGTAGCCCTAAGTGTGAAATCTCCTGCCTGGAGGTCACAGGGCTATAATAAGATTCAAACTTCTGTTTGAATCCATCATCTGAGCTCCATACTAAACAACCCTCTTTGGAAAGAATGGAAAAACTGGGGTCTCAGTCTTTACCCTCCTCACTGGGTCACTAACCTCATTTCTTAGAATATCTGTTATCCCTGGAAGAGTCACAATCCCCATTGTCCTATGTGGCCGATATTGTTTAGTTCTAGCCAGCAACCCCATGATATTAGCTTTATTAGTTTCTGTGAACAGGTGACTAGAAATGGTGAGGCAGTCTGGGGAGGGTGAACTGATTTGCCCCAGCTCGTGTTTCTAAACCAATGTTACGGAACTCTAAGCTCCTTTCACAGGAATACTTTTCTCTCAAGACTTGAAAGGTGCCTGGTTTTTCTCATTCGGATCTTCATTGCCATTTAAGGGGAAAAAAAATACTATAAACTGAGACCGGGAGCAAGATGGCGGAGGAGTAGGAGACCTGGATTCCGTCTCCTCTCAGGAATTCAGCTGGATAGGGATCAAACCATTCTGAACACCTACAAACTCAACAGGAGATCAAAGAAAAGAAGAACAACAACTCTCTGAACAGAAAAGCGACCACTTTCTGGAAGGTAGGACGTGCGGAGAAGTGAATCCGAGGCGATATTCGGGAGGATAGACGGCGGGGGAGGGGCCTCCGACGGCCGCTTCTGGCAAGTGATAGAGCCACGGAGCACAAAATCGGAACTTTTAGAAGTCTGCTCCGCTGAGGGACATCACTCTGGTGGCGAAGTGGGGGGTGGAACCCTCGCGGGACAGTGTGGTCTCAGGACCCTCGGGGTCACAGAAAGACCGGGGGTGCCTGAGTGCGGCAGAGCTCCCAGGTATCGGAGCAGGGAAGCCGGCTGCAGAGACGGAGCCCAGGCGCGGGCTCTCAGCTCGGGGTTGCTATAAACCGTGATCCGCGGCACAGTCGGGCCACAGCTCCTCCAGCAGGGACCCAACAAGCGGCAGATCCGGGGAGACTCACCTTCTTCCCCCGGGAGGAGAGGTGCGGGAGTGCACCGCGGGGATCTGCTGGGTTTGGAGACTCCACCCGGGGTCGGGTGCCAGATAGAAAGGCGCGGTCACAGGCCGGGTGAGCGCGGAGTGCGGCCGGAGACCGGGGAGACGGGAGTGACTGACGGCTTTTCTCTGGGGGCTCGCTGAGGACCGGGACCCTGAGTTCTCGGCTCCTCCGGGGCGGAGACTGGGAGGCCGCCATTTTCACTCTCCGCCTCCAAAGCTGTACGGAAAGCTTGCAGGGAACAAAAGCTCCGGAGAGCAAACCTGAGCAGATTACTTAGCCCGGACCGGCAAGGGCGGGGCAATTTTGCCTCCGGCAAAGACATTTGGGAACCACGGCAACAGGCCCCTCCCCCAGAAGATCAGCAAGAACAGCCAGCCAAGACCAAGTTTACCGATCAATGAGAACGGCAGAACTCCAGCGCTAGGGGAACACTGCACATAGAATTCATGGCTTTTTTACCATGATTCTTTAGTCTTTCAAAGTTAATTATTTTTTTTAACTGTCTTTTTTTCTTTTTTCCTTTTTTCTTTTTTTTTGAATTTTTCTTTTTCCCTTTTTCAACCAACATCTTATCAATCCCTTTTTAAAAAAAAACATTTTTATTTTTCATTTTTAAAGTCATATTCTATCCCTTCATAGTAGTTACCCGTATTTTTGGCATATATATATAAGTTGTTCTCTCTTTAAAATCTTGAGATAGTTTCTTCTAACAGATCAAAATATACTCTAAATCTCTAGTGTATGGTTTTTTTTCTACTCCCCTGCCTGATCACATTCTCTCCCTTTTTTTCTTTTTCTTTTTTTTTTTTTAATCCTCTTCTTTCTTTTTTCAAACAACTTATCAAATCCTTTTTAAAAATTTTTTATAATTTCCATCTTTACAGTCATATTCCATCCCTTCATCATATCAACCCTTATTTTTGTACATATATAAGTTTTTCTTTCTTTAAAATTTTGGGAGGGACTTTCTTTTAACAGACCAAAATACACCCAAAATCTAGTGTGTGGCACTGATCTATAATCCAGCCTGATCATATTTGATCACATTCTGTTTTTGTTTTGTTTTGTTTTGTTCTGCTTTTGTTTGTTTTTATCTTTATCTTTTTCTTTTTTCTATTTTTCTTTCCTTTTCTTTTTTCTCTCTTTCCCTTTCTTTTCCCACTGCTTCAGGTCTTTTCTGATTTGTTTAGAGTATATTTTCTGGGGACGTTGTTACCCTGCTAGCATTTTGTTCTCTCATTAATCTATTCTCCTCTGCACAAAATGACAAGACGGAAAAAATCACCTCAACAAAAAGAACAAGAGGTAGTACCGACTGCCAGGGACCTACTCAATACGGACATTAGTACGATGTCAGATCTAGAGTTCAGAATCATCACTTTAAAGATACTAGCTGGGCTTGAAAAAAACATGGAAGTTATTAGAGAAACCCTTTCTGGAGAAGTAAAAGAACTAAAATCGAACCAAGTAGAAATCAAAAAGGCTATTAATGAGGTGCAATCAAATATGGGGGCGCTAACTGCTAGGATAAATGAGGCAGAAGAAAGAATCAGTGAGATAGAGGACCAAATGATGGAAAATAAAGAAGCTGAGAAAAAGAGAGATAAACAACTACTGGATCACGAGGGCAGAATTCGAGAGATAAACGATACCATAAGACGAAACAATATTAGAATAATTGGGATCCCAGAAGAAGAAGAAAGAGAGAGAGGGGCAGAAGGTATAATGGAGCAAATTATAGCAGAGAACTTCCCTAATTTGGGGAAGGAAACAGGCATCAAAATCCAGGAAGCACAGAGAACCCCTCTCAAAATCAATAAAAATAGGTCAACACCCCGACATCTAATAGTAAAACTTACGAGTCTCAGAGACAAAGAGAAAATCCTGAAAGCAGCTCGGGAGAAGAGATATGTAACCTACAATGGTAGAAACATTAGATTGGCAACAGACTTATCCACAGAGACCTGGCAGGCCAGAAAGGACTGGCAGGACATATTCAGAGCACTAAATGAGAAAAATATGCAGCCAAGAATACTATATCCAGCTAGGCTGTCATTGAAAATTGAAGGAGAGATAAAAAGCTTCCAGGACAAACAAAAACTAAAGGAATTTGCAAACACGAAACCAGCCCTACAACAAATATTGAAAGGGGTCCTCTAAGCAAAGAGAGAGCCTAAAAGCAACATAGACCAGAAAGGAACACAAACAATATACAGTAACAGTCACTTTACAGGCAATACAATGGCACTGAACTCCTATCTTTCAATAGTTACCCTGAATGTAAATGGGCTAAATGCCCCAATCAAAAGACACAGGCTATCAGATTGGATTAAAAAACAAGACCCATCGATATGCTGTCTGCAAGAGACTCATTTTAGACCCAAAGACACCCCCAGATTGAAAGTGAGGGGGTGGAAAACCATTTACCATGCTAATGGACACCAAAAGAAAGCTGGGGTGGCAATCCTTATATCAGACAAATTAGATTTTAAACCAAAGACTGTAATAAGAGATGAGGAAGGACACTATATCATACTTAAAGGGTCTATCCAACAAGAAGATCTAACAATTGTAAATATCTATGCCCCTAACACGGGAGCAGCCAATTATATAAGGCAATTAATAACAAAAGCAAAGAAACACATTGACAACAATACAATAATAGTGGGGGACTTTAACACCCCCCTCACTGAAATGGACAGATCGTCTAAGCAAAAGATCAACAAGGAAATAAAGACTTTAAATGACACACTGGACCAAATGGACTTCACAGACATATTCAGAACATTCCATCCCAAAGCAACGGAATACACATTCTTCTCTAGTGCCCATGGAACATTCTCCAGAATAGATCACATCCTAGGTCATAAATCAGGTCTGAACCGGTACCAGAAGATTGGGATCATCCCCTGCCTATTTTCAGACCACAATGCTTTGAAACTAGAACTCAATCACAAGAGGAAAGTCAGAAAGAACTCAAATACATGGAGGCTAAAGAGCATCCTACTGAAGAATGAATGGGTCAACCAGGAAATTAAAGAAGAATTACAAAAATTCATGGAAACCAATGAAAATGAAAACACAACTATTCAAAATCTTTGGGATGCAGCAAAGGCAGTCCTAAGAGGAAAGTATATAGCAATACAAGCCTTTCTCAAGAAACAAGAAAGGTCTCAAGTACACAACCTAACCCTACACCTAAAGGAGCTGGAGAAAGAACAGCAAATAAAGCCTAAACCCAGCAGGAGAAGAGAAATAATAAAGATCAGAGCAGAAATCAATGAAATAGAAACCAAAAGAACAGCAGAACAGATCAACGAAACTAGGAGCTGGTTCTTTGAAAGAATTAACAAGATTGATAAGCCCCTGGCCAGACTTATCAAAAAGAAAAGAGAAATGACCCAAATCAACAAAATCATGAATGAAAGAGGAGAAATCACAACCAACACCAAAGAAATACAAACAATTATAAGAACATATTATGAGCAACTCTATGCCAACAAATTAGATAACCTGGAAGTAATGGATGCATTCCTAGAGATGTATCAACTACCAAAACTGAACCAGGAAGAAATAGAACACCTGAACAGACCTATAACCACTAAGGAAATAGAAGCAGTCATCAAAAATCTCCCAAAACACAAAAGCCCAGGGCCAGATGGCTTCCCAGGGGAATTCTACCAAACATTTCAAGAAGAATTAATACCTATCCTTCTGAAACTGTTCCAAAAAATAGAAATGGAAGGAAAACTTCCAAACTCATTTCATGAGGCCAGCATTACCTTGATCCCAAAACCAGACAAAGACCCCATCAAAAAGGAGAATTACAGACCAATATCCCTGATGAACATGGATGCAAAAATTCTCACCAAAATACTAGCCAATAGGATCCAACAGTACATTAAAAGGATTATTCACCACGACCAAGTCGGATTTATCCCTGGGCTGCAAGGTTGGTTCAACATCCGCAAATCAATCAACGTGATACAATACATTAACAAAAGAAAAAACAAGAATCACATGATCCTCTCAATAGATGCAGAAAAAGCATTTGACAAAGTACAGCATCCTTTCTTGATCAAAACTCTTCAGAGTATAGGCATAGAGGGTATATACCTCAATATCATAAAAGCCATCTATGAAAAACCTACAGCGAATATCATTCTCAATGGGGAAAAACTGAGAGCTTTCCCCCTAAGGTCAGGAACGCGGCAGGGATGTCCACTATCACCACTGCTATTCAACATAGTATTGGAAGTCCTAGCCACAGCAATCAGACAACAAAAAGAAATCAAAGGCATCCAAATCGGCAAAGAAGAAGTCAAACTCTCACTCTTTGCAGATGATATGATACTTTATGTGGAAAATCCCAAAGACTCCACCCCAAAACTGCTAGAACTCATACAGGAATTCAGTCAAGTGGCAGGATATAAAATCAATGCACAGAAGTCAGTGGCATTCCTATACACCAACAACAAGTCAGAAGAAAGAGAAATTAAGGAGTCGATCCCATTTACAATTGCACCCAAAACCATAAGATACCTAGGAATAAATCTAACCAAAGAGGCAAAGGATCTGTGTTCAGAAAACTATAAAATACTCATGAAAGAAATTGAGGAAGACACAAAGAAATGGAAAAACGTTCCATGCTCATGGATTGGAAGAACAAATATTGTGAAGATGTCAATCCTACCTAGAGCAATCTACACATTCAATGCAATCCCCATCAAAATACCATCCACTTTCTTCAAAGAAATGGAACAAATAATCCTAAAATTTGTATGGAACCAGAAAAGACCCCGCATAGCCAGAGGAATGTTGAAAAAGAAAAGCAAAGCTGGCGGCATCACAATTCCAGACTTCCAGCTCTACTACAAAGCTGTCATCATCAAGACAGTATGGTACTGGCACAAAAACAGACACATAGATCAATGGAACAGAATAGAGAGCCCAGAAATGGACCCTCAACTCTATGGTCAACTAATCTTTGACAAAGCAGGAAAGAATGTCCAATGGAAAAAAGACAGTCTCTTCAACAAATGGTGTTGGGAAAATTGGACAGCCACATGCAGAAGAATGAAACTGGACCATTTCCTTACACCACACACAAAAATAGACTCCAAATGGTTGAAAGACCTCAATGTGAGACAGGAGTCCATCAAAATCCTAAAGGAGAACACAGGCAGCAACCTCTTCGACCTCAGCCGCAGCAACTTCTTCCTAGAAACATCGCCAAAGGCAAGGGAAGCAAGGGCAAAAATGAACTATTGGGACTTCATCAAGATAAAAAGCTTTTGCAAAGCAAAGGAAACAGTCAACAAAACCAAAAGACAACTGACAGAATGGGAGAAGATATTTGCAAATGACATATCAGATAAAGGGCTAGTATCCAAAATCTATAAAGAACTCATCAAACTCAACACCAAAAGAACAAAGAATCCAATCAAGAAATGGGCAGAAGACATGAACAGACATTTCTCCAAAGAAGACATCCAAATGGCCAACAGACACATGAAAAAGTGTTCAATATCGCTCGGCATCAGGGAAATCCAAATCAAAACCTCAATGAGATACCACCTCACACCAGTCAGAATGGCTAAAATTAACAAGTCAGGAAATGACAGATGTTGGCGGGGATGCGGAGAAAGGGGAACCCTCCTACACTGTTGGTGGGAATGCAAGCTGGTGCAGCCACTCTGGAAAACAGTATGGAGGTTCCTCAAAAAGTTGAAAATAGAGCTACCATATGATCCAGCAATTGCACTACTGGGTATTTACCCCAAAGATACAAAAGTAGGGACCCGAAAGGCTACGTGCACCCCGATGTTTATAGCAGCAATGTCCACAATAGCCAAACTGTGGAAAGAGCCAAGATGTCCATCAACAGATGAATGGATAAAGAAGATGTGGTATATATATACAATGGAATATTATGCAGCCATCAAAAGGAATAAGATCTTGCCATTTGCAACGACGTGGATGGAACTGGAGGGTATTATGCTGAGCGAAATAAGTCAAACAGAGAAAGACATGTATCATATGACCTCACTGATATGAGGAATTCTTAATCTCAGGAAACAAACTGAGGGTTGCTGGAGTGGGGGGTGGGGTGGGAGGGATGGGGTGACTGGGTGATGGACACTGGGGAGGGTATGTGTTCTGGTAAGCGCTGTGAATTGTGCAGGACTGTTGAATCTCAGATCTGTACCTCTGAAACAAATAATGCAATATATGTTAAGAAAGAAAAAAAGAAGAAGAAGAATGTAGCAGGAGGGGAAGAATGAAGGGGGGGAATCGGAGGGGGAGAAGAACCATGAGAGACGATGGACTCTGAAAAACAAACTGAGGGTTCTAGAGGGGAGGGGGCTGGGAGGATGGGTTAGCCTGGTGATGGGTATTGAGGAGGGCACGTTCTGCATGGAGCACTGGGTGTTATGCACAAACAATGAATCATGGAACACTATATCTAAAACTAATGATGTAATGTATGGGGATTAACATAACAATAAAAAAATTAAAAAAAAATACTATAAACTGCTATGAAGTTATACTTTTTTCTTGTCATTTTCTTTTCAGTGTTAATAAATGATGTCTCACTATGAGAAAGAGGAATCATGATTTTGCTTGTATAAAATTTTCATTCAATAATATGCATCGGGTGCCCACTATATGCCTGGAATTATAGTAATGGAAGATAGGTTTCCTATCCTCATGGAGCTTATACTTTGGTGGGAAATTGACATGCAATGAAAATAGTATTTATTTTTCTGTGAAGAAAAATAAAGCATAATGAAGGGCTAGAGGTTGAAGATGGTTCTACCATCTTCTGGATGGTACAATCAGAGAAAGCCTGCTTCCATAGAGAACATGAAAGCAGCTAAGAGAGAGGCATGATTCCGGATTTTCTCATGTGTAATCAGCTATTATTTTGACAAAGGCTAAATGTGTATAAACCCCTTTTGCAGAAGTAAACCCGACACTGCATGACTGATATTCCAAGCATACACGTCGAGCACACTGAGAATCACCTTCTCCATAGGACATTGTACATGACACGCAAAAGTTAAGTTTGTGAAACTGCAAGAAATAATTGTTACAGAGCACACATGTTTTCATTATGGGAGAAGCACTCAGAATTCCATCTGTGCTTTTCCTACTGTATTTGACACATAATTACAGAAAGTTTAGCTGTTAGCTGAAGCTTCTTCTGGCAACTTGGAAGTGAGGGATAATTTGCTAGAGAGAAGCAGTGATAATTGACATCTGTCAGCCTGAACTCAAGGGAAGACACAGAATAACAAGTATGTGCCCATATGAAAATTATGAAATGACGTCAGGCTAGGTTCGGGTCGCTCAGAGTGAACTAGAAAGGCATTGTAATAATCCTCGATAGCATTCAGAATATTATTAGAGAACTGCAGCTTCACATAAATAGTCACACCTTTTTCTGAGTCAAAAGTGACGTGTTCAGTGTACAACGATCAAAAGGTACAATGTGGCATTTATTCTAGAAGAATCCAAATATGTATTGTTTAAAATTAGTCTTCAGGGTTTTTGAAAGAATAAGTGTGAGCCACCTAGATACATCACTTTGAGAAATAGCATTCCCTGGACTAGCTGGATCACTGAGATGAGGTTTTTGAATAATTTGGGGCCACAAAATCAAGATATATGCTCTAATAACGAATGTTAGGATTTGTTTCTTATATGCAGTGTTTTGAGGTTATGTTGATGCATCAGTCAAAGCATCCTGAGTAAGATCTTATCACATCTCATTTCCATACCTATTCGCAGGCACTCTCAGAAGCTTGGTGTACATTAGATGAAGCTATCTGTTTCAGGAAAAGGGTAACCTGAATTATTAAGATGGTATTTTATAATATATGTTTAATCTGAACCCTGTAATGATTAAAAGGACCTCATTCAATAAAATTATAGCCAACTGAAAATAAATATGTAAGTAAACAAAAATCCATTACTCTGTGAGATCTTCTATCTTCTTTTCCACCAGAGTCGGGGGCACGTTGGAAACAATGACCTGCATGTCCAGCTGATTGACCACGGAAACCTGCAGGGAGGAAACCAGAGCCTGTTCAGAACTCACCAGCATTTTTTTCTTTTTTTAATCTTGTTCAGTTAGCCACTGTATAGTACATCATTAGTTTTTGATACAGTGTTCAATGATTCACCAGTTGCATATAACACCCAGTGCTCTCATCATATCACGTGCCCTCCTTAATACCCATCAACCGGCTATCCCCTCTCCCCATCCCCCTCCCCTCTGAAACCCTCAGCTTGTTTCCCTGGGTCCAGAGTCTCTCATGGTTCTTCTCCCTCTCTGATTTCTCCCCAGCACTTCTATAACCAAAACACAATGCTTCCATTACTTCCCTACTGTACATGGACGCATGGACCCAGTGGTTTCCCATTTGTAACGTAGGAATGAATGGTATCTTCAGGTACACAAGCACCGCTAGATGTTGGGGCAGGTGGAGACTGATGCACTATCACTATTTACTTAGAAGTAAGTCTAACTTACTTAGACGTCCAGTGTGGTTGGTTTGTGTTTGTTTTGTTGGTCATTTTCTAAGGTATGAAAGAAGGTGTGTTTATTTTTCTAATTGGGTTATTGAAGGACACTCAGGATAATGGAAAACGCAGGTTTTACAAATCTCGAGAGATCACTTATCCAGTGTGACTAAGAAGCTGAGATACGACCGGTTCAAATAATTCATTCTATGGGATCGTCATATATAGTCTTTGTGTCCGCTTGAGCCAATTCCATGTTTGTGGGAATAAAGAGACAGATATATACATATTTACGTATGGGACTAAAATGAGCTAATGTAGCAGCTTTTTACAAATCATTTCTATTCTGCTAACATTTATGGAATTCCTTCTGCGATCTTATTTAGAAAAATTAAAAAAGCAGTATTTATGTAATAGTGTGTATGACCAATCATTTACTTTTTTCCCACAATACTCCATAGGTTTTCACTCATTTAATTCCAAATATGACCATATCAGGTAGTTATGACTATCATTCCACTTTTTATTTTTATTTATTTATTTGAAGATTCACTTACTTATTTTAGAAAGAGAGAGCGAGTAAGCAGTAGACGGGCATAGGGAGAGGGAGAGAATCTCAAGCAGACTCCACACTGAGCGAGGAGCCTGATGCAAAGGCTCCATCCCATGACCCTGAGATTATGACCTGGGCCGAAATCAACAGTTGGATGTTCGACTGCCTGAGCCACCCAGGAGACCCCCCATTCCACTTTTTAAATAAGAAAACTAATAAAGAGGTTTTTTATCCCTAATGAAGATTACCACGTGGGAGAAAAGGTCCAGATTTGCTGGATCTTTCTATTTTTCAAGAGAAGAAATCCAAAATATTATATGAAATATCTCAACTAAGTGGAAATCTTTCAAACCATGTGTAAGTCTCATAATTCATGTGTACAGACTATATTAAGTCAGGGGTCTGATTACCACCTATGAGCAAACAGTTCACACCAGCAGTTCCAATCCTGTACCGCTAACTCATCATCAGCAACTGGGACCATATGTCCAAATTTCCCACAAACATGGACATGGATCCTGATTGTGGCTTTACCAAAACAAAACAAAACAAAACAAAAAAACAAAACTGACTTCATTAGAAAAAGGGATTAACACAGTTTTTGTGTAACTTTGTCTTTTTTTATGTGTTCCCTTTCTTTCACAGTCTCAGTCTGAATAAAGAAACCCTAAAGAAGGTCAAAGACAAAAGGTGGAAGGAGCTTGAGTCCCTAAATCTCCATTTTCTGGAATGCTGTCAAGAATACCAACCAACCATGTACACTCTTGGTGTGGCCCAAGAGAGAAAAATAAAATTTGTTAGGTTAAGCCCCTGAAATGTTTTGGAGTTTTGTGTTACAAAATCAGCCTACCATGACAAACACCACCCAGGGCTCTATTATGTATGAGTGTTAGATTCTTAGTAGTTGTAGGGCAACGAAAAACTAGAATGTTATATGCGGGTGCAGGGAAGTGGTAGGATTTCCTTTCCTATAATTATGTTTTGAACTTTCAGAAGCTCATTTACAAGTAATCTTTCAGAAAAAAAATCAATTCATGTGCTAGGGACTCTATTTGGGAACAAAATTTTGCCTTGACGATAGTAATAACTCTATCATTTGCCTTTTAAGGACAGCTGGTAATTTCTCTTTATACAGAAGATTAAAGTACTTACTCAAGGGAATTTTTAATTTGCTAATGAGTTTTGGGGTTAAATTCTGACTGAACTAACAAAATGAATTAAGATTTAAGATCCTCCAGGGGCGCTTGGGTGGTTCAATCGGTTAAGCATCTGCCTTGGCTTAGGTCATGATCCCAAGGTCCTGGGATTGAGCCCAAGTGTTAGGCTCCCTGCTCAGCAGGGAATCTGCCTCTCCCCTCTGCTTGTGCTCTCTCTCTGTCCAATAAATAAATAAAATCTTAAAAAAAAAGATTTAACTTCCTCCAGAATATATACATATTAAGCTTACAATTTACCAAAAAGATTTTTTGATCTTTACTTTTGAACACATACTTTTGTATTAAGATAAAAAATAATGTAGTTACAATTCTGATAAAGTAACAAAATTCAGATTGCATTTAACTCCAAAAGTATTTGTCTCAGACTAACCTATAAATAGTTATTTAGAAGTTTTAAATCTCCTTAAAGTATAATTATGATTTATGGAGAACACATACATTTTTCACTATGCCGACCAAGAAAATAAGCTAATATCGTTTAAATTTTGATCTTTCAAAGAAATGCTACATCTCTGAATCTTGGCTTCATCTATCATCTATAATAAAGGTATTTAAATGTTTAAGATTCCTAGATTTTGTTACTTTTCTAGTACAATCTTTATGCAAATATTTCTGTAACTACACATCAGTTTATTATACCAACCATAACGATTGTGCTTATAAAATTCTACTTATAAAGACTTTTTAAAAACATATTTCTATGATTTTGGGATCAATCTCTGTAATGGATCAAAAGGACAAGCGACAGTCTAAAGAAGGAAAAGTAACATTTGTGAAGCACAACGTTCTAAAACCAGAGAGCTTCCTATTTTACATATTCTATTATTTCTAAGTCCTTTTAATCCTTCTTCATAAATTTCTTAGCTTTCCTTTTTTCTTCCTTTCCACTCATTCCCATATAGTTTAGACAGTGCTGTCCAATAAAAAAATTAATGTAAGCCACACATACATGCCAGATACGTAATTTTAAATGTTCTGGTATCCACAATAGAAAGATTAAAAAAAAAAAAAGTCAAGGTCATTTAATAATACACTTAACCCAATATATTAATATATTATTAATATATTATCATTCTCACAAATAAATACCAAACCACTTATTAAGGAGACATTTTGCATTTTTTTATACCAAGTCTTTGAAACCCAGTGTGCATTTTATGCTTATGATACATCTCAGTGTGACAAAGTCACAAAAGCAAGTGCTCAGTAGCCACAGAGGACAAATAACTCACACTCTGGGCAGCAAAGTTCTAGAGACTCTCACCATCTCTTGCTTAGACTGGTCACTGTCTCTCCTGACTGGCCTCTGGTGCAATCTCACTTCTCTTGAAAAGGAAGAACAGCTTAATAATCTTTTTTAGATAGCTCTGTACAGTCTTTGATACTACACCCAAACTCAAGCAGGAGTCGGAGATTAATTTTGATATGAAATTGAAAATTGGGTTTAGTTACGTTAAAACCCATTTCTCTGTCTTGCACTTTGAATGAGTCTTTACCCACAGTGACGTTTTCACCTCATGCATTGGTCATTTGAAAAATATTGGTTCATTGAATAACACAGATTTGTCAAATACTGACACATTACATTATACAATATCAAGAAAAAAATCACATTCTTTACTATGACCACTGATCTTACGGTCTTTAAATAATGGGAAGCTGTCAAGATCACAGTGGTGAGTGAATACAAGTTTCCAATATTCTGATTTGTGCTTTTAGATGTTATCATTAGCAGCAAATACTGTCAGTTGTTTTCCTTAAATTGGCTGTCTCACTTTGTTCATTTTTGTGTAAATGTCTAGCAAATATTCAAGTTTAAATAACCATATTTTATCTCATTTTTTTTCAAATAAAAAGCTATTCCTTAAAAAAAAAAAAAAAAACCCCAGCAAATTCAGCTTTCACAGAGCTTTTCCTTGAGACTACCATTATAATTCCTTTCACAGCAGAAATGCTTTTTGCATACTTCCCATTTCATTTCAGAAAATATTGAAAATGTGTTTAGTCAAGAGTGGAGATTTGTTAAAACTAATAAGTTTTACTGCTTATGAGTGAGGGCAGTCTTCAGGCTTTTTTTTTTCCCCTTTCTCTTTGTGTATGACTATGAAGGATACAATGATTCAAATACAATATCGTAAAAAGTCAAACAATGTCCTAACATTCTCACTAAAAAAGGTCTGACCCTACTGAACCCTGAAATGATTTGGGGGATCCTCAGTGTTCCATGGTCCACACGTCAAGAGCCGCTAACCTACACTGTAAGAGAGAGGCCATTCATCCACTGAATAGGCATTGAGTGCCCGCTATATGTCAGGAATTATTCTGGGCACTTGAAATACCTCAGGGAATAAAATAAAACAAAAAACTCTCATCATGGAGTTTTCATGGGAAAATATGAACATGAATATGGTAAGCCCACTGTAAAGAGGTGGAAGTGACACGGTAGGGCTGCAATGCTAAACTGGATGGTTGGAGTGGGCTTCCCTGTGAAATACATCCTTGCAAATACTTGGATGAGATGAGGGAGCTAGTCATGAACACATCTGGGGAAAGAACATTCTAGACAGCAGTACTGCAAAATCTCTAAAGCGAGGACATGTCTGGCTGTTTGGAAATCAGCAAATTGACCAATATTACTGGGTCTGAATGAGTTAGATGGAGAATAGTAGAAATGAGGTCATTGAAGGCCTTCTGACTTCAGAAGGTCGTCTTCTGCAATGACTTAACTTCTCAGAAAGAACCTCTACATCAAAGTCTTATTTCTCCCCACATCTACCTTCTCTTGACTTACCATAAAGATTGTTTTGCTGGGAAGTTTTCCATATATGTATATGTGTGTATGTGTGTGTGTATAAATGGTTTATAAATATATCACACTATGATTACCTTGAAATAACTCTTCCTACATTTATTTTGGGTAATTTTAAAAGTATACTTTTAAATTTCCACACAACAGTTTACAGAATCCAAATGAGAAACCCATAAACTTCACATTGCTCATGTACATATTACGTAGATAATTTATATAGTTATATCTTACCTATGTTATTGTAGTATTTTTTTTTTTAAGATTTTATTTATTTATTTGAGAGAGAGTGAACGAGCATGAACAGTGGGGAGAAGCAGGAGGAGAAGCAGGCTTCCCGCTGAGCTGGGGCCTGATGCAGGGCTCCATCCCAGGACCCTGAGATCATGACCTGAGCCAAAGGCAGACGTTTAACCAACTGAGCCACCCAGGTGTCCCTGTTATTGTAGTACTTTAATTATCCTTAGTGTAGTGACTTTACTGTCTATCCTGACGGCACCGCATTGTGTAGTCCTGAAATAACAGGAAGGGAAATAGCAACATTATGGACATCAGGTTTATAGATCTTAACTCGATTAAAGACCTATGTCAACTTTAAAGTCTTCTGTCAAAAGCTTCTTGGCTTAGATCGGCCTTTGTTTATTCTAGTGCAGCTTTCTGGCTCTAACTGAGGACGTCCTGGCCTTCATGCCCACCACAGTCATGGCAGTTGGTCTTCATGATTTAGCAGAAAAATGTGATCTGTGATGTCTACATATATGGGAAGGTTAAACTCGTTCAGAGAACTGCAGGGAACTGTGAAAATGAAGACCTAATAAGATGTAAACAGCAAAAGAAAAATTATACTTGATTCTGTCTTCCTGTGACAAGTATTTCCAGTAATAATTATAAATTATAATGTTTACTAGATTCATCAAAGTCCAAACAATCCACACTTCCAAGTTGGCAGAAATTCCATAGCAGAAGCATTGGTGTTGAATATCTTGAACAAACAGTAATATCAAACTGCCCTTGGGAATACTCTACCATGGAGATTGTGTGCCACCTAACACAAAGAAGAGAAAAGTGGTATTCTCGACTGAAGCCAAATATAACTGAGTCAAGGATCATCGATGCCACCACTGGGGATCTTGGTAAAAGAAGGAAATTACATCTATTGGAACATAAATTTGCTCCAAAACATTTCCTTTCATTTTCTTAATTACAAAAGGTCTGAAAGGAATTTAAACAGTAATAAAAATTCCATCCATTTTAATTTCTACAGCATATGGCAAAGCATTTTAAAACTGGCTCCAGCCAATTCTATACTAAAAATGCAACCTACAGGGGCACCTGGGTGGCTCAGTCATTAAGCATCTGCCTTCAGCTCAGGTCATGATCCCAGGGTCCTGGGATTGAGCCCCACATCGGTCTCCCTGCTCGGCGGGAAGCCTGCTTCTCCCTCTCCCACTCCCCTGGCTTGTGTTCCTGCTGTGGCTATCTCTATCAAATAAATAAATAAAATCTTTAAAAAAAAATGCAATCTACAGACCAAATGGAAATCCAACACTTGTGGAAATGTTGTCGCAGCCATATATGAAAACATATTATGATGCATTTCGCAAATGTCAAAAAATACACAGCCTTAAAGCTATACCTTTCATATCCCAAACCAGCGGCTACTAACAATCTGGATGAAAAGTAATCACATTTATGTTTTAGAAAACCTATTTCGAATAAATGTAAAAGTTCCGTGAGTTGGAAACACTGGCCACAGACTAGCAGGTGCACGTGCCTCCCCTAATCCGGATGTCTATCTACTTACCAGGACATCCGCTTTGCCACTCAGTCCCTGCCCATAGTTGTCAGTTGCGATGACTTGGAATTTGAAGTAGGACCTTCTCATGTTGTGGAAGAGCATAGCAGTTTTGATGAGCCCCGTATACGTTTCCACCACAAATCCTTCTTTTCCCTCTTTAATGGGTGGAATGATGAGTCGGTAAGCCATGGCACTGTAATTGCCAGTATCTTTGTCAGTAGCCTAGGAGGAAAAAACACAGGGTATAAATAAGCAGGAAAAAAAACAACCTATATTCAAGGGCTTATTTCTGTTTGTAGACTGATGTTCTTTTGTAGTAGCACAATACAACCCTCCTATAACTCTATTTTTCCGGGTATCGTTATGTAGATTAACAGGCTTTGTGTCCACAGGGATGAATGGTTGTTATTAGAATGATAATAACTACCCAACTGTGAATAGGAAGGACACAGACTCTGTTATAACCCAGTCCAGCCTGGTGAATTAAGTGTTTTGATTGGCATGTCTAATGGGTTCAACTCTGGGCTGTGATCCAAATTGGTTTAAGGATGGGACTGATTGTTTACCTAGCCATTGTCTTGTGTAACAGGCAAAGCAGGTGATAGTCGTTTTGATCTAACCTATTTCCAGAAGGGGAAAAAATAAAATAATGCACGAAAAGATCTCAAATGACAGTGAGAGAAAAGTTAAGAGCTCTTAGCCAATAACTCTAGAGCTGTATAAAGAGATCCTAATTAGTTGGTGCCATATCATAATTAGAGAAGGTTAGAACACTAATCCAGGTTCCTTTTTAATCATTCTATATCCCAATTAACCAGATTTGTTCCTAGTTTTAGGTGCTTATGATCTACATTTAAGGTTTCTTAACATTGAAGCATTTAAATAGGGAAATAGTTGTTTAGAATGTTGGTGGTGGTTTTTTTGTTTTTGTTTTTTTATTTTTTATTTATTTATTTTTTTAATGAAGCTGGGTGTATAATCTATTAGCCTGGCTCTATGGCTTCTACTTCAGAGATTTTTTAGAATGCCAGTTTGAGAATTATTTCATAATGGAATATTTGAAAGAGGAATGATAAGCAGGAGAGTCTCAGTGAATTTATACAAGGCTACATACACCTTATTCACGATACTAGATATGTAAGTTTTATATTATTATTTTCATTGTTTGGTTATTCTTATTTTTACCAAAGATATTATAAGTATCGGGGCGCCTGGGTGGCTCAGCGGTTAAGCGTCTGCCTTCGGCTCAGGTCGTGATCTCAGGGTCCTGGGATCGAGCCCCGCATCAGGCTCCCTGCTCGGTGGAAAGCCTGCTTCTCCCTCTCCCACTCCGCCTGCTTGTGTTCCCTCTCCCGCTGTGTCTCTGTCTGTCAAATAAATAAATAAAAATCTTTAAAAAAAAAAAAAAAAAAAAAAAAAAAAAAAAAAAAAGATATTATAAGTATCATGTATCAAACATTTTTTTAAAAGATTTTATTTATTTGAGAAAGAGAGAGAGAGAGAACACGAGTGGGGTGAGGGTCAGAGGGAGAAGCAGACTCCCTGCTGAGCAGGGAGTCAGATGCAGGGCTCGATCCCGGGACTCCAGGATCATGACCTGAGCAGAAGGCAGACACTTAACCAACAGCCACCCAGGCGCCCTGTATCAAGCATTTTTGATTTGCCATTATAATGCTAAGGATTCTATAAAACATTACCTTCTTTAGTAAAAACTATGAGAAATGGATTATTCCAATTACATAAATTAGTGCTATCCAACATAATTTTCTGTGCTGAAGGACATGCTCTGTGTTCTGTACAACACAGCAGTAGCCACTATGGCTACTCAACACTCGAAATGAGGCTAATGGGATTCAGAAATTGAGGTTTGAATTCCAACTAAATTTCAATAGCCAAGGGCTACACAGTAAGTGGTAAAGTTGGGATAAATATAATGATAATAATAGTAAATAACAGCAAATGTATATTAAGGTTTACCATGAGCTTGATACTTCAGCTTCAAATTCTATATATGTGCTTAACCACGGAAAACATTTCAGGATAACTTTAACCACCTGGTGAACAAGGTAATTTAAAATAAAAAACAAACAGAGATATTTCACTTTGGGATAAAATATTTCTTGAATTTTCTAAGAAGTCAAAATTCTCAGCTTTAGACTAGGACGAGCTCCAGCTACCAGCTCATCTCCGTAGACTGTACGTTTCACAGAACGACAGAGCTTAGTTTTGACATTAGAGGGACATTAATTAGATTTCAACATTAGATCACATTATCACTAAAAGGAGAAGAAGAACAAAGAAAAAATAGTTATCAAAGTGTTTCCTTTTAAGCTTTGAACTCAGGGTTTTTATTCATTTAATAAAGGATAGCATAAAAAATAAAAACCACACTTCCAACTAAAATTAAAATCAAAGTCTGAATCAAGTAATCAAAGACATTTCTTTTACATACTAGGAGCAAATTTGAGACTAATGCCAAAGAGGTCAAAAATTTGGTTGAATATTATCCTTTAACTTATAATTAGCATGGGTGTTTCCACTGAAATAAATTTTTTACTGTTGATGCAAATGACAGTGAGGTATAAAAAATGTGCACAAAAATGGAGAAATCATGAGTATACAGCTCAATATATTTTGCAAAATATACACATCCATGTGACTAGCCCCTGCATCAAGAAATAAAGCATTACCAGCATCCCAGAATGTTCTCTAGGTCCTTTCAGCCATACCCACTCCCCAGGAAACCACTGTGTTTATTTCTAAGTAAATAAACTGGTTATGCCTATTTTTATTTTTTTTTTTTAAAGATTTTATTTATTTATTTGTCAGAGAGAGAGAGAGAGAACACAAGCAGGGGGAGTGGGAGAGGGAGAAGCAGGGAACCCGATGCAGGACTCGATTCCAGAACCCTGGGCTCATGACCTGAGCTGAAGGCAGGTGCTTAACTGACTGAGCCACCCAGGCATCCCTAGTTATGCCTATTTTTTGACTTTATGTTGATGGGATCACACCATACATTCTCCTTTCTCTCTGAATTCTTTTACTCAATTATGTGTTATGAGATTCTAAATCTTTGTATTTTTAAATTTTTACAGGCATTTTAAATCATTTTATTTCATCTATACTATAATACCATGAGATATACATTATTATTCCCTATTTTACCTGCAAAGAACTTGAGACTTTGGTAGTTAAATATCTTATCTGCTTGGCTATCTCTATGCTTCAGGACTGGTTTTTCCAACTCTAGAATCTAAGTCCAGTTGGCCACATCACCCCCTTCTCCCCACTTCCAAGTATTTACAGCTAACATGCAGGCCTGTGATTTTTTTTCCATTTTTTTTCTTTTTTAAAGATTTTACCTATTTATTTGACAGAGAGAGCACAAACAAGGGGAGGGGCAGAGGGAGAGGGAGAAGCAGGCTCCCTGCTGAGCAAGGAGCCCTACTTGGGACTGGATACCAGGACCCTGAGATCATGACCTGAGCTGAAGGCAGACGCTTAGCTGACTGAGCCCCCAGGCCTGTGCTTTTCAAAAAAATTTTTAATTTTTTATAATTTGAGTATAGTTGGCACGCAATGTTACATTAGTTTCAGGTGTACAACACAGTGATTCAACATCTATATGTTTTTCTGTGCTCACAAGTGTATCGACCATCTGTCACCATATAGTTCTATTGCAATAACATTGACGATATTCCTGTGACTTTTTCATTCCATAACTAGAAGCCCTTGTCTCCCACTCCCCTTCACCCATCTGCCCTACCCCTTCTCCCCTCCCCACTGGAAACTGTCAGTTTGTTCTCTGTATTTATAGGTCTCATTCTGCTTTTTGTTTACTTTGTTTTTTTAGGTTCTATAAATGACTGAAATCATGTGGTTTTTGTCTTTCTCAGTCAAACAAACCTTTGTATTTTAAAATAAACACCATACCACAATGCAATCACATTTAGAAAAGAAATGACGGTTATAATAAAATCACCATGACTGCTTGGTACATTAAGTTTCTTTGCACAGTTCTTACTGATGAACTTTCAATTTCAATAAGCAAGGAATTTCTACTATTCCTAATTTATTAAGATAACCACAAGGGAGCTGTATTTTATTCTTAACAGGTTAAGGTGCATTTTAAAAATACACCGAGGCATGGGCGCCTGGGTGGCTCAGTCGTTAAGCATCTGCTTTCAGCTCAGGTCATGGTCCCAGGGCCTGGGATAGAGCCCCGCATCGGGCTCCCTGCTCGGCGGGAAGCCTGCTTCGCCCTCTCCCACTCCCCCTGCTTGTGTTCCCTCTCTCGCTGTGTCTCTCTCTGTCAAATAAATAAAATCTTTAAAAAATAATAAAAATAATCATAAAATACACTGAGGCAGGAGGGAAGGGAGGCTTGGGCAAGTTGACCAAATTAATTAAAGCCATTTTGGTTTTAGGCTGACACTTAACCTAGAGTCAGGTCATAAAGAAAAAAAGAAAAAAAAAAAAGCAGGTCATAAAAAGAATCACAAGATCTAACTCACAGAAGACCACCAGACCTCACTCCCTCTGGCAGTAAAAGCCACAAAGGCTGAAGGTTTTAAAATTGTTCTTTGTGGGTCATTCCACAACCCCAATGATGAGGGAGCAGAAGGCTAGCTAAAGACAAAGCCAGGCTAACACCCTGCAACCTCGCCCTACAACCTCTCCCCACCCCCCCAACCCACTCCTGGATGGAACATGTGTGACATTCTTCCAGGATGCTCCCAACTCTCTTTATGTTAATGCCTTGCTAGAGGGAAAAACAACCTTAACTTGACAATGGCAAAGCCTCTGGTATCTTGTAAGTCCTCTTTAGCATATGAAAGTTCTTTTGAAAATGTCCCTTTTCCTCACCTCCCTCAACTCCCAAGTATAGAATCAGTCACTTCTCACACTTACAATGCAGTTCTTTCTGCCCAGGGGTCCTGTTCCTGTGCTTTAATAAAACCACCATTTTGTACCAAAGACATCTCAAGAATTCTTTCTTGGCCATTGGCTCCAGACCTCATCCCTCCGAACCTCACCTATATTCCAAAACCACATCACCAAGACAATGGGAAAATGAACTGTCCAATGTAAGTAATAAGCCCAAAGTTGAAGAGTAAGCCCCTCCCTATATGGTTAGCTAATTAAAAAAAACTTATAAAACCCTTCATTAGAGGCAAACGGGGGTCCTCTTCCCCCATCTGGGAGGAGATGATGTGGGAAACAAAGGCAGAAGACAAATTATTAAATTTCCTTACTACCTACAGCCCACCGACAAGTCCTTGAAACAGGCCTAGTGATCTTCCTCTAGGGATTCAGAGGCTCAATGTTAACACTTTGCTAAGAGCAAAAGGCAATCTTAGCCCAAACCGCCCCCTCCCTGCCAGGATCCTGTAAGTCTACTTTAACATATAAAAATTCCTTTGGAAACGGCCTTTATCTCTAAACCCCCCCAAGATACATGTTGGTAATCATCCCCCAAGCATATCACCCACCAATATACATCTGAAGGGTCTCAGGACTAAGGTTTTATTAGATGGTAATAAATGACCTTTTCCCAACAATAGCTAGCCTGCTCAAGGTCCTAGAAACCTTGCTTCCAAAATTCCTTAGAGACTTACGCTATCCCTAACCCCCTCCCAACTTGAAAGTATATAATGGGCCACTCCTCATGACCCCCATGCAGCTCTTTCTACCCCCAGGTCCTGTCCCCGTGCTTTAATAAAACCACCTTTTTGCACCAAAGACGTCTCAAGAATTCTTGGCTTTCAGCTTCGAACCCTAACGTTCTTTCCTACCTCAGAGAGACCACTACTCTGTGAAGTCGCTTTCTTATTTCTATACCTAATAAATCTTTGTCCCTTTCTTTAAATGTCTTGCTCTTGAATTCTGTCACACACAAAGCCAGATCTTGGGACTTTGGTCCTTCTGGCATCAAGACCTTTCCTGAAGCAAATAATCATTGAATGCAAGTTTGGGTACAGAATTAGCAAGTACAGCTCAGAACTATGTATTTTCTTTTATGATTTTTCACAGTACATTGTGAGCAGATTGTCAAAAAATGAGATACAGGGTTTTAAAACATCATGTTTACTGGATATTTTTCCAAAAATATAAAACTACTGTCATATGTATGATGTCAATAATGATTCTACTTTGAATTTCTATTTCTTTGAATGGGCTTAATCCTCTTTGAATCTCAAAGATCTCATTTCAGAAAATGGGCGATGATGATGGTTGCCTGATCATCAACATTCTTTGAAATCTCCCCTCTCTCTCCCAAGTACAGGTAGCTGAATATATCAAGTTAAACAGTGAATGATAAACATGCCACTTAGAAGCAATTTAAAGCATTTTCAAGTTCAATTTTGAACCTATTCAATTTTCAGCAAACACATGATTTAAGACCGAAACCCGTATCAAAGATGTGACTGATCAATGTTGGGTATGTACATGAAGACATGACATATTTAAATAGACACCAAAAATACTGATAACAAAATCAAGAACACAATTTTAAATCTGGTTACAGATGTGAAAAGTGAAAGTTTCAGCACAGAGTGTACTGTATCTATTTGCTCCTTACCTTTTTTTTTTTTTAAAGATTTTATTTATTTATTTGACAGAGAGAGACGGCGAGAGAGGGAACACAAGCAGGGGGAGTGGGAGAGGGAGAAGCAGGCTTCCCGCTGAGCAGGGAGCCCGATGCGGGGCTCGATCCCAGGACCCCAGGATCATGACCTGAGCCGAAGGCAGACGCTTAACGACTGAGCCACCAAAGTGTCCCTATTTCCTACTTTTAATAATTTTAAATTTACTTTTTTTGTGTTGTGTTTTAGAGATGTACTCAAAAACTGAGTGTGATTTTAAAAAAAAATAGTCACTCAAGAGTTTTCCGCTTTCCCTACTTGTAAAATGAAAAAAAAATATTGATCAACAAGCATTATTTTCAATATAAATATATATGTACATATGTGAAATATAGCCAAGTATACTATAGCTATTATAATTTAATTTTTATCATAATAAAAAATTTTAATTTTATATCTAATGATATTTACCAATAAATATGCAAATTTAAGGACAAAATTAATTTAAACTTATTACTCCAGACACATTATCATAAGACTGTAACTTCCTTTTTTAAAAAAATATTGTATTTATTTATTTGACAGAGAGAGAGAGCATAAGCAGGGAAGCAGCAGAGGGAGAGGGAGAAGCAGACCCCCCTCTAAACAGGGACCCCAATGCGGGACTGGATCCCAGGACCCTGTGCTCATGACCTAAGGCAGACACTTAACTGACTGAGCCACCCAGGTGCCCCAAATTGTAACTTCCTTAAAATAATCCATTAATCAATTTTTTCCAGATGCATGTACTTTGTTCTCCTCTTTCTGTTTTCTTTTCCACTTTATTGCTTCCAGACCATCTCTGAGTCAAGCTTGCAAAACCTTTTCCCCAACTGAAATCCATGTGTTTATATGGAGTACACGTTCTACCCTTCCTTGTTGCTGAACTTATGTAATGAGGCCATGGGTATCTGACTCTTGGTGTACCCTCTCCTACTTCGACTTTCTCCTCCTCTGTGAATTTCAGTGTTCTTGGAGATGATACAATCAATGACCATCTTCAAATTCTTAGGCATGAATAACTGATATGCCTCACTGCATCGATTCTATCCCATAACCACACGCTAGTCTTCTGACTTATGGAGATACTCCCTCTAAGGAAACACTCCATCTCTGGAGGTGTAAACTTTAATGTATTCATTTCTCACTACAACCTCCCATCACTTTCTTATTCAATTATGACTTCTCTGACACTAGAGAATTTTCAGTTCCACAAACACCCTCTCTGTTCTCATTACTTCGGGGCTTATGTCCCTTCTGTCCCCATCATGGATGTCACGGTGGTCGCATTGTTCTCATTGTTTTGTCCTTCCACAACACCTGGAACTTTCTCCTCCAGAGCAATGTAACTGTCAACCAGGGACTGAGGAATGATGAAGGAGAGAGCCAGGCAGACCAGTGCCTCACACAGTATCTCAGGACATCTTTCCCACTGAGTACGTTTTATTGTTATTATTTTATAGGTCAAGGAATGAAGGCACAGAGAGATCCATCACTTTCTCAACATCACAGCACAGGTGGGGAGGTCTAGCTCTAATACTGAAACCGCTATACTCAATATGTCACACTAAGTACCAGGACCCGGACCCCAGTGAACACAATAGTAAGAGCTGGAGAAAGAGCATAAGAGCTCCTACTAGACATGTCCCAGAGACAGAGGGAAAATAATAGATATGCAGGCTAAAAACTAAGCAAAGGCAGGAATACAAAAACCTTTGTGCAGTTGGTAGTTCTACATAGAGGGCATTTTGCTTATCTAGGTGAACTAAAGATTTACTTCATGAGGTTGTGAGTGGCTCAGAGAATGCGAAGCAAGACCCAAGCCCCACTTGTGGAAGTGAGTCTAATATGACCACCCTTCCCACAATGCTCAATTCTCACTTAAAGGGCATTTGAGAAATTCATCTCTCCTTTTCAGCCACCACTGCTACCACTGCCCCCAAACTGCAAAGCAAACCACCTGGCTTAAACTTTGATAATGAGCAGTGGGGCGGGGGGGGGGGGGGGGGACTTCCTTGGAATCAATCCAACCAATACAAGCCCTCATTGGAGTCTGCAGCTTTTATTCACACACTAGCAATTGCTCAGTTCTAGGAGAAATCATAATATTCTGAATTTCTGAATTTGTAAATCCAGTGGTCCTAAACTCTACCTGAATGAACAGAAAAACCACAACTGAGAATTTGAGAAAAGTGATCTTTAACTGATAATAGCCTAGCCTCCTCACAGAAGTAGGTACTTTTTCAAAAGTCACCTCTAACCTATGCCTCAAATAATTCTAACAAGTAAGTTCCAAGAAAGATAAAAAGGTAAAGTTAAAATAAACCTCAAAATGAACAAGCAACAGAATGTCATAAAAAAGAGCTTGTTGAAAAAAAGCAAAGTCATACCCACAAAGGGAATTAGCAAGCAAAGAGAATAAAGTAAAGATGTTCAATATGTTTCAGTAAATAGTCTTAAAAATAAGAAAAAAAAAAGAATGAGAATAGTTGAACGTAAATAAAAAGAAATTTCTAGAAGTGATGAAATAATAATGGAAATTAAAAACCCAGAGATGAAGCTATTAGCAACTGAGGCATTGCTGATGAGAGAATTAGTGAACTGAATGATAGGGACAGAAGAAATGATGCAGAATGCCCTACAGAGCAACAAAGACCAAAAATCTAAGAGCAAGTTTGAGACAAAGTATTGAGAGTGATCAAGTTTAGCAAACATCTAATCAGAGAGTCAAGGAGAGAGAATAGAATTTTCCAGAACTGATAAAAGACAGCTATCGACAGATTTAAGAAGCCCAATAACCTACCAACAGAACAAATACAAAGTGACCTACCCAGAACAGGCAACACCCCAACCCCAACAGAAAGGGGGGTCATAGAAGGTCTTAGCACACTCAGAGAGTGGCATGGAAAGGTGCCCATGGAAAGTTCTAAATTGTGTACCTTAAGTGAAAGGTGTGTGATTTCAGAGGAAGATCTAAGATTTAGGAAAACGTGAAAAAGCAAAGAACATAGTAGGTGGCTGAATAACTCTACCTAAGCGTGGACTCTACAACACAATAATTATATTGTTGTGTGTGGCTAAAAAAAATAGAGTAAAATATCCAAAAACAATAATATATAAATTTCAATGGGAGGGACTAAATTTAAATGTCCTAAGATTCTAAATAATATTCAGGATGGAGGGTATATTGGTATTTTTTAGGTACGTGTATGTTAAAATTCCTAAGGTAACCCTTATTAAATAGAATAGAGTATATAACTTTACAAATCACAAAGGATACATGCATGGGGCAAGGAAAAAATATCCACCCAAAGGAAACAAAAAGGAGAGAAAAAGTATAGAAAACAGAAGAAAACAAAACGGGACAAGGGAAAACCAAAATAAAATGATAGAGGGTAAAATCTATTATATCTGCAATTAGAACAAATGTAATTCAATCTTCTACGTAACAGACCAGGTTAATTACACTGGATAGAATATACTCTACTCTAATGTATAATGTGTCATCCCTAAAAGAAGGAAAGTGATTGGAAACATAAGTCAAAATTCATTTATATTTTAATGTAGAACACATCTATTTTCATAGAGAAATTTACCTTCCTGGCTTTTTGGGGGGCAATGGAGAAAGAACTGGTATTTTAAAATTAGTTAACAATATTAGAAGTTAGTCCTGCTGTGTTCTGTGTGACTAAGAAGAACGATTTTGAAAGGAAATTATTTGCCCAAAGATGTCATTAATGAACTTAGGTGTGAATAAAGCAAAACAGCTATGTGTGTGTTTTTTTTTAAGTAAATAAACTATTATGAATATAACCTGCACTATTTCCTAAAAAACTGGGGAAAATTCCTAAAGATAGTCGAAGAAAGGGAAAAATAAGTAAAATTTACAAACTGCATCATTTTTATTTAGTGCTAAGGGGACATCTAACAAGCTTGGTTAAACTAACACCTAAAACTGAAAACTGGCTCATCAAGAAAACTGTAACTGAATCAAATTTGCTAAAGAATCAACGTCACTTTACTTATTCCATCAGCTTTCTTTATAATCAAAAATATACACAGGGCTCTGGGCACAGTTATTATTATCTGGGAGAGGTAATCCTTGAAGATTTGATTTGCAGACTTCTGGGAGTTTCTGTTAGCAAAATCAGGAAAGTTATGTCTAGAGTTGTTTTAAAAGAATGAAAATCAGAAATGAATATTATAATTATACCTGCTGTAATTATATTTCTACATGAAAGCTAAGACACAGGAAACCACTTACGCATTTCTAAGACCTCATCTGGAAATTTTAATGCACACAGGTGCCCAACATAAGGGAAAATCACCAAATATAATTGCCTCTATCATACAGGGGTGTAGGTGAGCCCATTAATTTTGTAGCAGCATAAGTAACTGTTCCCCTCTCTTGCCTAAATGAGTACTATGAATACAGAAATATTAGTGGAATAATTAGTGATGTCCTAAGAACTTCCAAAGCCCATTAAAGTCCAATAATGCTAACTTTTAACTTCAACTTTTCAATTAGACCCCATTTTAACATTTAACAGCGCTGATGGCTCACTTTCCCTGAAATAGAGTGGAAGTATTTTAGAATGTCAGAGTAAAAATACGCAAATCCCACATGTTCAGCTACTAATGTCAGTATGTCAAGGTGTGTTTTCAAGGGGCAAAATGAACATCTGCCGTAGATCTCTTCGGCTTCTTAAACTACTTTAACTTGGCTCTTGTATTTGTAGGAAGTACAAAGAAAGCTTCATTTTAAAGCACTTAAAGACAATAAATTTGTCCAACATATAAAATATGAATGAGGAAAGGAAAATGTCAGGTAGACTCATCTATTTATAAGGCTATACAAGACTTATGCAAAAAAAAAAAAAAAAAAAAAAACTAGAAAAAAAGAGGAGAGAGACTTTTTTTAAATAAGAAAGCTTAGTGTTTGTTTTTTTATCAGGATGTCAAAAAAGTCATCACAGTCCAATAATTCCTAATTTCAATATGTGCACTTACTATATGTATAGTTAAAGTCTAATATAATTCAGAGATATTCTAATGAGTAAAACACAGCTTATTGTAGAAATGACAATTTAATAATGGTATGTTGACAAGTGCAACACTGTTTGAATTACAAAGACCTTTTCAGGAATTTTACTGTTGTTTTATTATAGTTAGAATTTCCAAAGTTTACTCTTAAAGAGTGGTGCCAAATATCACACGATAATACCCATTTGAAAAATTAAAGAAAGAAACCGAAGAACAGCAAAATCTTCCTTTTATCGTTTTTAGACTTATATACTAAAATATGTTTTATTATGGAAGGCATGAGATTCAAACATCGGGAAGACTTGGATTTATGTGATGACTGAAACACTTTTTTTTAAAGTGCTATTTTCCTTTCCTTGTAAATTCTTTGGAAAACAAATATTACCTCAAAAAATAATTGCCTTGTTCTTTTCCTCATTATTGCTACTAGCATGACTGATCATATATTCCTCAATGGTGCTTTGAAATGAACTCTGAAACATTTGCTCTCTTTTCATTCACGTGGAAAAGAAAGAAATTGTGCTCCATTCAACAGACGCAGTAAGAACTGAAAACACATGTACAATCTGAGCCTTCTATTTGAGAGAGGAAAACTAGCTGTTAATGTTGACTCTGAATCCCAAAATGTTCAGGATTTTTAGGGAAAGCTCAATTATTATTGAAATGTTTAAGAAATCTTTGCCTTTGCAATAATTCTGTAGTTAGGAATTCAAATCCTTCAGCATTCAAAGCAAATTAAATGACACACTCATTATTTCTAACTCGGTGTTCTTCCTCAATTACATTAAATCCAATCAATCCAAACACAGTTTCATCTTCTCAGTCCTCCCCCACCATGCTCCAGTCCCTCTCCAAGCTACCATGCGCTTGTCCCTCAGGCTGTGGTCTCCCTGCCTGGCAAGGGCCCCCACCTACACAGGAACTGAGCGACAGATCTCAGCATCCAAAATCTCGCTCCTGGCCTCCTGACTTCCAGTCCCTTAGCAAGCCTTCCGCGTTGGACTTCTGCAATATGCCTCAGCTCAGAGACTATCAAGCAGATGCTGCCCAACGCAGGCTCTCTGTCTCATTTTTCACTCCAGAAACAGCTGAAAAGCGACCGAGAGCCCCCACCTCCCAGAGGAGGGCCATTAAGACAAGTCCATGAAATACTCTGTCTGATCCCAGTTTACCATTCCAACCTCTTGCCTTACATTTAACTCTACTTATATTTCCCCCAAACCACATTACCTAGCGTTTTTCCAGAATGATCTATGTTGTTCTATGATTCCAATCCTTTGCTTACACAGTTTCTTCTAAATTAAAATGTCTCTTGTGTGCTAGGCCGGATGATGTTCCTTCCTGCACTATATTTTGGTGTACGTACGTACGTACACACACACACACACACACACACACACACACACACACACACACACACTGAACATACATAATACTGAGCAGTGTAGTCAACCTTCAGCTTAAATGACTAGTTTTCTGAAGGCCGTCCCGACTCCCCTAGGGGCAGTGTTGTTTTCACCTGCAGGTTCCTAGTACTCTATCTTACGTATTTTTTACTATAGCATTTACCTTGGCATATTATAATATTTATATGTCTCCATTACATAAAAAAATTGTTTCTTAATTATCTTATTCTTTTATATTTTGTCACTTGGTTTCCAGATTGATTACTAAAATCTATTTCTAAAACGAAAATTAAAATTTAAACTAGGATATGTAACATGACTTTAAAAAGTCCTCTTGAATACAAACATGTTTTTAAGCTTACTTTTGTTCCCATCATTAGAATATTTAAGACAGGGTGTCCTTCATGTGTTGAATAATTTGGACCACCTCGCTTCATACAAAGATTTGAATATCTTTTCATTTAAACATCCTCCTATGGATTTTTACAATTTTAAAGAAAAGTTAATGTTAAAAGATAAATAATGGCATTTTCATTATTGCAAAAAGGTTTAGAATATGAATAATGTATAAGAAGCCTATTTATCCTTCAATTATTAAGTTTAAGAGAAAATCAGGGGAACTGGATAGCAGGGCATTTGCAAATTAAATCCAAGTGTTGAATGCTCTCTCCATTCTCTTGACAATGTTTGATTGCCCATCTAAGAAGAGAACAACAAGCACAAACAAAAAGCTTTACTACAAAAAGACAAACCTTTATCATTGCTTTTTAAAGAGTCTGTCAAAGGAAAATAGAATTCGATTTATAAACCTTTTACTTTGGAAAATAAATGGAGAACTTTCAAAAATATATTGAATATAAAATACTAGGATGAAACTAATGATTAGTAGAAAAAAAGCCTTAAGGACCATTAAAGTGATACTAATTATAAAGAGGGCTGTATTTACGGATTGCAATGGTGCTATTTACACATGGGACAATAAAATCTGTCTCCTTGAATATATACAAATCACAACATTTTAATATAACACAACATATTCAACAAAAAGAGTTGCTCTCTGCAGTGTCCCTCATTTAAATTGGAGGTAATTTTGAAACACTCCTTCCTCTTTCTCTCTCTCTCTATGTATGTATATATACACATACATATACTTATTTTTTCCATTTTGTATCAGTGTATTTTATGTTTAACATCCCAGAAGTTTGCTAAGAAGAAACAGCTGTAACGCTAAACTAAAATTCCTGTTATTATTTTTTGTTAGATGAAATTCTAAAAAGAATTGTCCCCAAAACAATATGCTATAAAGCAGAGTGGCCAACATTACAATTCCATCTTAAGATAATATGATAAAATATTAGCATTGTCAATTGCTGGTTTTTAGAAATGTTTTTATTTTTTAAAATTTATTTTTAATTTTTTAAAAAATTTTATTTATTTGTCTCAGAGAGAGTGCACAAGCAGGGGTAGCTGCAGGCAGAGGGAGAGGCAGGCTCCCGCTGAGCAAGGAGCCTGATGCAGGGCTTGATCCCAGGACCCTGGGATCACGACCTGAGCTGAAGGCAGACGCTTAACCGACTGAGCCAACTAGGCATCTCCAATATTTTTATTTTTTGAGAAGCATGGACGGGGCTATAATAATTTTGAATCTATTTTTGCAAAATTGCTTACATGCTTTTGATTTTCACTATGTTTTTTCCTTCTTAAAAATTCCTAAATCACTCTTTCTTAATTCCTAAATCATTTTCATCTAATTATTCTTGCTCTGTGTTATTTGTAAAGATGAAAAGTTATAACAACTTAAATGGCCAATAGTTTTTTTATAATGTGTTTAATATATCAAGTATCTGATTACTTCTTGCTTATTACAGAAATATCAGGAAATGCATATTAGCAAGGATATTTAAAAACCTATAATTATATCCATTTATAGTCATTATTAATAACTTTATATATGACCTTTTATATTTACTATATAAACATACACTTTCTGTAACCAGGACCATATCATCTGTATGGCTTTATAACCTATTTGCAGGCATTAACCAGTTATATAGAATTTTTTTTTATTTCAAAAAAAAATGTATTTTATAATAGAGTAGGATTTTTAAAAAATTGTAATAAACAAGTAATACTATTTTGAAAAATAGACATATTTTTAAAGGATACATAAAATCTATAAATTGTTGTAAAACCAGCCCACAAAACACCAACATTATCAAGGCTTGAAAGATAGTTACTAGACTGTATACCTTGGCTATTGTAAATAATGTTTCAATAAACATAAGGCGCCTATATTATTTTGAATTAGTGCTTTTATTTTCTTTGTGTAAATATCTAATAGTGCAATTGCTGGAGCCTAGCGTAGTTCTATTTTTAATTTTCTGAGGAGCCTCCATACTGTTCTCCAGAGTGGCGGCACCAGTTTGCATTCCCACCAACAGTGCATGAGGGTTCCTTTTTCTCTGCATCCTTGTCAACACGTGTTGTTTTTTGTGTTGTTGATTTTAGCCACCCTGATTGGTGTAAGTGGTATCTCATTACACTTTTGATTTGCATTTCCCTGATGATGAATGATGTCAAGCATCTTTTCATATGTCTGTTGACCATCTATATGTTGATAGACAAATGGATAAGTGAGATGTGATGTATAATATATATATATATACACACACAGTATGGATTATTACACAGCCATAAAAGAAAAAGGGATGAGATTTTGGCATTTGCAATAGCATGGATGGACCTAGAGGGTGTTACGCTAAGTGAAGTAAGTAAAACTGAAAAAAACAAATACCATGTAATTTCACTCATATGTGGAATCTAAAAAACAACACAAATGAGTAATAAATAAAAAAAAACAGAATCAGACCCATAAATATAAAGAACAAACTGATGGTTGCCAGGGGAGAGCGAGGGTGGAAAATATTGGTGGAGGGGAGAAGGAGACACAGACTTCCAGTTACAGAATGAGTAAGTCATGGGCATGTCGTCAATGGTACTGTGACAGCGTTGTGTGGTGACAGATGGGAGCTACACCTGCGGTGAGCACAGCACAAAATACAGAGAAGTTGATCACTATGTTGCACACCTGAAACTAATGTAATATTGTGTGTCAATTCGACACAAATGAAAAAAGTCAAAGACAGTTACTAGATAACATTTATATTTGATAAAATGGCTAATTTTTGTTTGTTTTGTTTTGGCTAAGACGTAACACTGGCCAATCTATTTTTAGCCTAATTGCCTTCAGCCAGCCTGCTGTAATCCAAATAGTTCTTCAGCCAGTTAAGAACTGGCACCGACAATGATTGGGATTATTAGACGCAGGTTGAGGGTCAACACTGAAAAAACGTAATGAATAAAAGATTATATTCAAGAAAGATCTGGGAAAATGTAAGAGATAATCAGACTGGGCACCAAGTGTTCTGCTTTGGACTAAGGACCCTATCAATAGGGTCTCATTTAATTTTCTTAACTCTGGTAAGTAGAAAGAACAAGAACCATTCTGTAGATGACGTTCCTGAAGTGTGTATGTGACAGTAAAAATCCGTAAATGTGCCCAAATCACACAGCTGGGGAGAAGAACCTGGAATCTTTGACTCCAAGGCCTGTGCAAGATCTGCCAGTAAACTGACTGTATGAAGGGAAGGATGGATTGGACTGAAGGTTATTCCCAGCCTCCTTGCTCCAGAGAGAGATGACACGCATACCTAACCAATAGATTTTATTAAAAATTCACATATACTATTTCTCATTTTTTTCCTCCTCTTATCGGAGTCACTAGGAATTAAATGAAGACAAGTAGCTTTATCTGTGCATCTCTCTCGTAGGACACACGGGAACACAAACACTGGGAAAAAGCCGTGTTGTTTACATCCTCATCCTAGTGGAGCTGCTCCATTAAATGACATGTTAAGAAAGAATTTAATGTTTTAATTGCATTTAGTGCTAATGAGACCCTTATAAATGCAGGTGAGATTACACATTTCCATTGTGTTCTTTTCCTTTCCTCATTAGTTACCCCTAATTTTCATGATGACTGTTAACACAACATAACATTAATATGCTCAGGAGGTGCCAGAAAAGATTATGTGTCATGCTGTGATTCATTAAAGCCAGAGAAAGGACTCTTGCATTTTTCAACATTTTAACAGATAATTCATTTTACAATCTTGGAAGATAAATTTTCTGCTGTTCAGAACTTTCTATTAATACTTTTTCTTTGAAAAATGGCATTTTTGACCATATCTATCTACAAAGAGAGAATTTAAGGGATCTATTTAACGTTCTTAAATTGCTGGCCTTTTCCAGTTTGTGATTTTTTTTTTATATGGCTTTAGTGCCTTCTTTCTGAAAAAGTCTAGTTAAGAAATTGTACTGACTTCTTGATTATTTTTGTGTTTTATTTAAGAGAATTTCAAGATTTTTTTTTCCCACTTCTCCGACATTAATTAATTACTAGAAGATAACCTCACCCAATGTTATGGTTTGCTGCTGTGTGATAAGGGCCAAAACCCCCAATGTGACCTTTTAAAAAATATTCTTTTTAAACCTGTTCTCTGGATAAGTTGGTACGGGTATTGCCTAAAGACTGAAATTTCTCCCAGCTGTGCTGTTAGGGTTTGCTATTCAGAACCTCACCTCTAAATATGTGGAGATTATTTTTTTCTTAAAGTTGCTATGATTTCCTGAAAGGGAAATATCAAGCCATCGATAATTATTGACAAAGAAAAATCTGTACAAAGATACTTCATAGCACAGTGTTGAGATAATACTACGCATTTAAAACATATAAATATGTCTCATAAATACCAATTGCTGATATGAGATATCTCATTTAAAATATGCAAGTTGATCTTTCTCAAGATAGCTTTGGCTATTCAGGGTCTTTTGTGGTTCCATACACATTTTAGAATTATTTGACCTAGCTCTGTAAAAAATGCTGTTGGTATTTTGATAGGGATTGCATTGAGTCTGTAGATTGCTTTGGGTAGCATGGACATTTGAACAATACTGGTTTTTCAAACCCATGAGAATGAAAAATCTTTCCATTTGTTTGTGTCATCTTCAACTTCTCTCATCAGTGTTCTATAGTTTTTGGAGTACAGTCTTTCACTTCCTGGTTTATTCTTAGGTATACTTTATTCTTTTTGCTGCAATTGTAAATAGGATTATCTTCTTAATTTCTCTTTCTGCTTTCATTATTAGTGTATAGATTTCTGTACATTAATTGTGCATCCTACAACTGTTTTTTTTTTTTTTTAATTCATTTATCAGTTCTAATAGTTTCTTGGTACTGTACTTAGGGTATCACAATCCCAGATTTCAAGATATACTATAAAACTGTAGTAATCAAAACAATATGGTTCTGGCACAAAAGCAGGCACATAGGTCAGTGGGAAAGAATAGAGAGCCTAGAAATAAACCCATGATTATATGGTCAATCAATCTATGACAAAGGAGGCAAGAATATACAATGGGGAAGACAGTCTCTTCAACAAATGATATTGGGAAAACTGGACAGCTGCGTGCAAAAGAATGAAACTGGACCACTTTCTTACACCATCCACAAAAATGAACTGAGAATGAATTAAAGACACAAATGTGAAACCTGAGACCATAAAGTTCCTAGAAGAAACAATAGGTAGTAATTTCTTTAATATCAGCCATAGAAACATTTTTCTAGATGTCTCCTGAGGCAAGGGAACCAAAAACAAAATTAAACTACTGATACTACACCAAAATAAAAAGCTTTTGCACAAGGGACATAATCAACAAAACAAAAATGCACCCTACTGAATGGGAGGAGATATTCGCAAATGATATAACCAATAAGGGGTTAATGTCCAAAATATATAAAGAACTTATACAACTCAACACCAAAAAATAAATAATCCAATTAAAAATGGGCAGAGGACCTGAATGGACATTTTTCCAAAGAAGACATACAGATGGTCAACAGACAAAGGAAAAGATGCTAACATCACTAATCATCAGAGAAATGCAAATCCAAATCACAATGAGGTATCACCTTATAGCTGTCAGAATGGCTAAAATCAAAAAGACAAGAAATAACAAGTACTGACAAGGATGTGGAAAAAAGGAACATCTGTGCACTGCTGGTGGGAATGTTAAGTTGGTGTAGCTACTGTGGAAAACAGTATGGAGGTTCCTCAAAAAATTAAAATAAAGCTACCATATGATCCAATAATTCCACTATTGGGTATTTACCCCCCCAAAACAAAACACTAATTCAAAAAGATATATGCACCCCTATGTTTATGGCATTATTTCCAAAAGTCAAGATATGGAAGCAACCTGAGTATCCATCAATAGATGAGTGGAAAAAGGAGAGGTATATATAAAGAATTTATACAACTCAACATGCAAAAAACAAACAATCCAAGTAAAGAATGGACAGAGGACATGAATAAACATTTTTTCCAAAGAAGACATTCAGATGACCACTAGACACATGAAAAGATGCTTAACATCATTCATCATCAGGGAAATACAAATCAAAACTACAATGAGGTATCACCTCACACCTGTCAGAATGGCTAGAATCAACAACACAAGAAACAACAGGTGTTGGTGAGGATGCAGAGAAAGGGGAACCCTCTTGCTCTGTTGGCGGGAATGCAAACTGGTACAGCCCCTGTGGAAAACAGTATGGAGGTTCCTCAAAAAATTAAAAAGAGAGCTACCCTACAACCCAGCAATTGTACTACTAGGTATTTACCCAAAGGATACAAAAATACTGTTTCAAAGGGATACATGCACCCTGATGTTTACAGCAGCATTATCAACAATAGCCAAATTATGGAAAAAGCCAAAATGTCCACTGACTGATGAATGGATACATTACATCCATCCATCCATCCATCTCTCTCTATCTATCTATCTGTCTCTCACAATGGAATATTACTCAGCCATAAAGAAGAATGAAATCTTGCCATTTGCAACAATGTGAATGGAGCTAGAGGGTATTATGCTAAGCGAAATAAGTCAGTCAGATAAAGACAAAGTGTATGATTACACTCATATGTGGAATTTAAGAAACAAAACAAATGAAAAAATAAAAAAAATGAACAAAGGAAGGAACAACAACAGAAAACCCAGACTCTTAAATACAGAGAACAAACTGGTGGTTGCCAGAAGGGAGGTGGGGGGTGATGGGTGAAATAAATAAAGGGTATGTATTTCAATAATGAAACAAAGTGCAAGTGGAAAAAGTTGTATGGATTATTTCTCAATGGGATAATATCTCAGTGTATTTCAAAGACTGGATATACCTAGTCATTACATAATGGAAGAAACTGTTTTTATATTAATTTTAGCATTTATAACTATTTCTTATTCTATCATTCACATGAGAAGAAAACTTACAATTCTATACTGATACTAAGGTGACTTCTAGAAAGATAGGTCCACTATTTAGTTTCAAGGGCAATGATCAAATACATAAGCATTCCATTGAATTGTGTTTTGATAACTTACAAGCACAATGCATGCTGAACTGAGAACATCAAGATGATTATTATCTTACAGGTAAAAAGAACCTACTCAGAGAAAATAATTCACAGTGACAATGGACGTTTATTGAGAGATCCGTGCGGAGCCAGGCACCGTACTCAGTGCTTTGTATGCATTTTCTCGTTTATATTCATGAGAAATGTGTTATATAGTCTTATAACTTGCAGACGTGGTGCTTACAAAAATTAAGAAATCTGTCCAAGTTTAGGCAGCCCAGTAGTGGCTAAAAGATAACAGTGCAGCGTTTCTTGGGTGCTTCAGTAGGTTAAGCATCTGCCTTCGGCTCAAGTCATGATCTCAGGGTCCTGGGATCCAGTCCTGGGATGAGCCCTGTGTGGGGCTCCCTGCTCAGTGGGGAGTCTGCTTCTCTCTCTGCAACCCGGTCCCTGCTCCTATGAGCACTCTCTCTCATAAATTTTAAAAATCTTAAGAATAGAAGATAATAGTCCAGGTTTGTCTTCATCATGGTGCTTTTGGAAAAGAGATAGAGATTTAAATATTAAAACTTAAAAAAAAATAAATATTAAGACTTTACTTTTATGGCCTTTATGTTTCATATTAACTTTATTTTTCAGGACTTTGGGATTTAGCATATTCATAACTTTGGATTAAACTTTAATCAATAGTGACTTAAAACTTCCCTAGTTCCCTTAGTAATTCCTGTCACACCGAAAGGTCAGGAACTGGCATTCATTTCCTGCCTGCAGATGGGCCTGTTTTTTTTTCTTTTTTGTACCTTTGGTCTTAGCTCCACCCCACACTCTCATTTTAGCTCTAACCCCGAACAGTACATCCACAAAGAGCCTGCCCCTCAGAAGCGGCTGTCTCTGCATCACCTGGCCTTGCCCTGCCGGGATGTTACTAATCCCACAGTGTGTTCTGAGCGCACTACCCTGGGGTTCTAGGTCTGCAAGGCAGACGGGCCTTTTCCTGTGAGGCCTGTTCTTGCCGAGGGCCTAAGTCCTTCTTCCATCCGGCTCTTTGATGACTTCAATCCCTTCCCCGTAGTTTACCCTTTCTACCCAGCAGGGATGCTTCATTCGTACCCTCTATTGTAAGACAGCAGTAAGACCTTCGCCTGTCCCCATGTGTCTTGCAGGCACAGGGACTTATCAATCTATCCCTGCCCTGTCGACATGACTACACCATTTTCAGGTCCAAATCTCATCTCCTGGGCTTACGGTTCTGGATTCTGGAACCTAGCACCAGATAAAACCACGCTCTTGTTCACTTGCATTCTCTCTATCAACATCATCTTCCACATCTAACCTACTGTACCTGATCGCTGGCATTTCTCAGCCACTGCCACCAATAACATAGTGTCCCAAAACATGCTTTCTTACTAGAAACCGTCAGAAAACTACATGGCATTGTCTCATCACACATTAAAGATAGAAAATTATTTTTTTTTTTAAGACTTTATTTGAGAAAGAGACAGAGAGAACCAAGCAGGGGGAGGGGAGAGGGAGAAGCAGACTCCCCGTTGAGCAGGGAGCCCGATGCGGGACTCGATCCCAGGACCCTGGGATCATGACCTGAGCTGAAATCAAGTCAGACACTTAGCCGACCGAGCCACCCAGGCTCCCCCTCGCAACAAAATAGAAAAGTTTTAATTATTAACTAAACAGAGAACTAACAAGAAAAATACAACCCCCTCCCCTTCTGTCAGAATTATTTTATCTTGCAAGAGGAATAGCTTAAAATGACCAGAAATTTAAGTAAACATCTTCCCTTTGTTTTTATGACATTTTTTAAAGTTTTGTTTTTCAAATTATATCTCTAGAGGTAGCCAGCATCTAGATCAAGGAATGGAGCATTACCTGCCTCCCTCCTCAAAAATAACTCTTCTGATTTGATTAGTTCTTCCTGTTTTTGAGCTTTATATAAATGGGCTTAGGAAATTTTTTGTCTGAATTCATTTGCTCACATCGTATTTGACAGCCATCCGTGCTGTTGCATGCAGACATAATTTATTCATTTTCATTGCTCTGCAGAACTCCACTGTAGAAATATACTACAGCTCATGCACGTACTGTGACTGGACAACAATGTTGTTCTCAGCTTTTAGGTATTACAATAAGGAGCATATCTACAAAAAGTGGATTTTTGGCACACATCTTTTTTAAGCATCTGTATGCATTTCTGCTGTGTCATTATTTAGGGGTAGAAATTCTGAGTCAGGGGTTATGCATATGTTCACACTTGATAATGCTTTCCAAAATGTTGTACTAACTTACATCCCATCCGCAGTATCTGTGAACTCTGGGTGTTGCAAAATTTGGTTTCATCGGTCTCTTTTTAGCCATTCTTATCAACAATAGGGTGGTCTCTTGTGGTTTATTTTGTAAATCCTAGTAGTTAATAAAACTGAATGCCTCTTTTGTGGGGTCTTTTTTGCCAATTTTTATATCCTCTTCATGTAGGGCCTATTCCAATCTTATTCCTATCTTTTTATCTTGGGACTTTTGTTTTGCTTTGTCTTGAATCATCATTTTGTTAGAGTTCTATACACTCTGGATTGGAGATCTTTGATACTAGTTTGTAACATATCTTGGGGTCTTTTGGCTTCAGGTGGTAATAAAGTCTTTCAAATTACTATGAACCTCATTGACTTTGTCTTTTTATAGATTACTTGGATCACAAGAGGCCATGACTGCCTAGGGGGAAAAAAAAAAAAATCCTGGGAAAAATAAAATGAAGCACTATAAAAAGGAGATATGTTTGTCAAAACTAGTGTAGTTACCACATCAAGTTTCAGGATCTAGTTGATGGGAATCTCTAGTTTCCAGTTTTATTATTCCTATACATTGAAGTGTTGTTTTGTGAATTCAGACATTTCTCTGCCTTTTAAAAAAAATTTAAGTTCTTTTGGCACCTCTCAGATGTACAATGACTTATGAATTAACCAAAATAAATGTTGTTCTCTTTATGTACATAATCTTGCCTTAGGCCTGCTGGTTTTCATTATGGAAATTTTATTAAAATTACTAGGAAGAATCAGCCATTTTTTATGACCTATTTGGACCTAAGTTTTCTTCATAATACATATTAAAGTAATCTAGTATTTTACTCTTCTTACTGGCAATAGTAATAGGCGATTCAAAATTAAATGGATTTAGAGAGATATGAATAAAACTTTTTAAAAAGATGATTTATCACTTTTGCTTAGATTGGTGTTGTAGGTCTTCTGTGTCGGGTCAGGACGACACAAAGTTAAACAGAGGTTCAAGAAATTACAGGACGGGGCGCCTGGGTGGCTCAGTTGGTTAAGCGACTGCCTTCGGCTCAGGTCATGGTCCTGGAGTCCCGGGATCGAGTCCCACATCGGGCTCCTTGCTCAGCGGGGAGTCTGCTTCTCCCTCTGACCCTCCTCCCTCTCATGCTCTCTGTCTCTCATTCTCTCTCTCTCAAATAAATAAATAAAATCTTAAAAAAAAAAAAAAAAGAAATTACAGGACGTTTTCAGACAAAAGTGATTCTTATTTGCCTGAATCATCTTTGGAATTGTATTTGGCAATGCAATCCTCATTTTCACAGGGATTCTGAGATTTTTAAGCTTAGTGTCAACACTCCTACCGGATGATAGAAGATGCAATCCTTGAAACCTAATATGGGAGCACACACATGATCATTACTACCCTACAACAGATAAAATCTCCTACAAGAAAATGGAAGCTTGACTCAAAAGATGATATTCCATATCCACACCCTGGACTGTTTTGCATTTAATCATCTGAAAGACATGTAGGCATTAAATAAATTGCTAATCCCAGTAGAGAGTGATCAGACTTTGAAATATATGAGCCACCAATGAATTTAGGAAAGACAAAATGATTTGGCCATTCATTGAATAAAGTATTTTCTTGTCATATATCATGTCCAATGGCTTAAGACCCATAAAAATTCCTCAAGCTCTCTACTTTTAAGGAAATTTCCAGTTATGAGAGCCACTTTTCATTTAGTTTTAAGGACCCAAAACCTTCCTGATTTTTCAGACACTTATAGCTTGGAAAAAATAGTTCCCTTTCTATTTTAAGCAACAGAAATCAAGACAGTTCTTAATTAAGTCACATTCAAGCCAAGAAGTATAAAGTAAGTTACTACCATGTGAATGGAAGATTTTAGATCTCCTTTCTGTGATAATAGAAAGGCTGATTTGTATAGAGAAGGAGAAGAGAAAGAATGAAACTCACATTTGCAAAATTATTTTATCTGGACAGTCCATTTGCAGCAAAGGAAAGCCGTGGTTTTGTCCATTTATACCATTAACAATGAAACTATAATTGTATACTTGTTTATACCAATACGGACCAATGCTATGTATCAGGAACTTTACATATCTCAACTTGTACAAGGGAAAAAAAATGTAGGCTTGGACTCTTAGAAACAGAGTACTTAGCAATCATTTGTTTGCATATACCCCACAGATTTCCAAAATAGGTACGAGGTTGTTTCTGAAACTCCATAAGGTTTAATAACATAAAAACAATTAAAGGGGAAGATGACAGAGAATAAAAGCAGAGCATCTCAAGGAAACCAGAGAGAAAGTTAGTGTGCCACATGCGCACTGCATTCATCTTCTAAAATTGCTAAAGATGAATCAAATATTTGGCTTTAAGTCTCCAGCAGACAAACCGAAAGGAAAACATCATTCATAATCCAAGACCATGTAACAAAAGCAGCCAGTTGTTAGGAAAAAAACAATTTTCTCAACAATTCGTGTCTCCATCGGAGTTAAATAAATGGAAAAGTATGATGGATGCCTGAAATTCAAAGAGATATCAAACCTAAGTCTTAATTTTGGCAAGAAAGAGAAATTCCCAGGGAAATGAGAGATCCTGTAACTCTGAGCATTGGAAGCAGACTCAGAAAGTTTCACTGAAAGAGTATTTCTACTTATCTGAAAATCGATAATTTGTTCACATAGTTCATGGAACATCCTGATTCAAGAGGCTAAAAGACATGGCTATACGTAAAAAATAAATAAAATTTTAAACAAACACCAATTTGAGGTGGTAGGCACAATACATCTATAACGTCATTGAATTTGTGGGGAAGCATGACATTTGAATTATAGTAGAGAAAACACACACATAAATACGTAATTAAAATATAATGTGTCTAAGTTCTAAATAGACACATAGTAATTCAGTTATACGGTCATAGCCAAGAAGGCAATGGGCTTGTGCCTCTTGAACAGTGTTCGTATAAAGCTGTGTTTCCCATAGTTGGCAAAGGGGAATCAAAATCAGTATTTTATGAGACCTTCATTTGGACTGATACTTGTTAACATGTCTATCGTATAGAGCGCCTAGGGAGAAAATGCTCCTAAAATAATCCACTGGCTTCCAGTGACACAAACCACAAAAACTGAGACATACACGGCGCTTTGGATTTCAGAATTAAGTAATCCACACGACTGACCTTCAAATGTAGCTCTCAGATATAACAGTTCTCTCAGGGCACTTGGCATTTTTTTCCTCCATGCCATTATTTTTCTAAGGTTAAGTAACATACAACTATCAGAAATGGTTAAAGGCTTTAAAAGGCACCAGGTCCTAAAGCAGTATTTGCATAAGAGAAGACAAGAGTGGCCGGGAGAGTTGAAATATAACGCCCCACCGAGACTTAATTTCTGGGACTGAGTCCAAGGGATTTGAGCCAGCCCTGCACTCTGGCACCTGGGAGGCGGCAGAAAACTGTCTCTGGGCGGGGAGCTGGCTGTGCATCCTGATGGCTCTCCTGACTAGCTGTGGGCAGGTAACATACTATTTCTGTGCCTCTGTGTTCTCACCCGTAAATCGAGAATAATACAAGAACCCCATGGAGTTCCTGAGGAATATGAATGAGTTAGTTCCTGAGAAGCATTTAGAGTACCCAGCATCACTATTAGTATCCTCCTGGACGTGAGCCAGGCACGGGGCGAGTCCAAGACGCCACGCTGGGGAAACACGCTAAACCCTCACAAATGTGCTGGGATTGTTTTCCACCAGACCCACGTGAGCAGGCACAGGGCTGGGGCTCAGGAGCCCTCAGAAGCACCAACCTGACTCCAAGCAAAAACTACTGCCCCCTTCACTGTTCACCTTGCGGATTTCTCCACGCTTTGCTGGAGAGACATCTGCATCCTCTACAGTGCCCTTCGCTTTCTTCTCTCAACAGCATCATTCTGCTAAATCCTCTTGCCACGTCTCAATGCTTATTGAGAAAATGTAATAAAGAATTAAGGATTTGACAGTGAGAACTCTTCCTTTGTTGATGCTTTTTCAAAATCGTATTTTTAGTTCATTTCTTAAACCTGGCTTCTCTAATAACTCAAAGATGCAATATTCATAGTCTTTTTGACATTCAGTAGACATCAAGTCAACATTTTAATTCAATTTTTCTGACACTGAGTTTTTCTCATCTGCAATCTGTGGAGAGAGGGACTTATTACACTAACTTCTGGAAAATATCCTCATAACTCAGAGATTTCTTGATCATACTTGGTCTCTCCCTATATTTGCAGTCAGGCTCTTGGTTGCAGTTAAAAAGACACACATTAAACTGGAAAAATTAGTTACTAAATTGAGCGGTGCTTCTAAAACCCGATCTGATTTGTTGCTTTAATAGAGGGAATTATGATTCACAGAGGCCACCTCAATTCGAGAAGCAATTAGTTGCCTTGTTAATTGCCTCTTAATTTTTCATAGAAACTTAATATGTTCTGTTATTTCTGCCAACATTCCATTTCTGCCACGATTCTACTCCTCACTTCCCATGGGAAGCAGGGGATCTGGAAGTTACCAGAAAAGTCCTTAAAAAAAGTAAACCGAACTGAATTCTCACTTCACTGGTTATGGGCTGAGATGCTTGGAAAGTTACTTAACCTTACTAACTACCATTTTCCCCAACAATACAATAAAGAATAATCTCCACCCACTGTAGAGGTAGGTGTTTTATTTATTTATTTGTTTGCTTGTATTTATTTAAACAAATTCCATAGGCTAAAATAGGAAGAGTTTTTCCACAGTTCTCAGAAAAATAATAAAGACATATAAATGACAGCTATTGTTATCAGTAAGGTGTATTCATTAATATTTTCCAAAGGACAAAGAGGACCAAAAAAGTTAATGTTCAAAAGTCCAGCTTAGAGCGAAATAAGTCAAACAGAGAAAGACATGTATCATATGACCTCACTGATATGAGGAATTCTTAATCTCAGGAAACAAACTGAGGGTTGCTGGAGTGGGGGGTGGGGTGGGAGGGATAGGGTGACTGGGTGATGGACACTGGGGAGGGTATGTGTTCTGGTAAGCGCTGTGAATTGTGCAAGACTGTTGAATCTCAGATCTGTACCTCTGAAACAAATAATGCAATATATGTTAAGAAAGAAAAAAAGAAGAAGAAGAATGTAGCAGGAGGGGAAGAATGAAGGGGGGGAAATCGGAGGGGGAGAAGAACCATGAGAGACGATGGACTCTGTAAAACAAACTGAGGGTTCTAGAGGGGAGGGGGGTGGGAGGATGGGTTAGCCTGGTGATGGGTATTGAGGAGGGCACGTTCTGCATGGAGCACTGGGTGTTATGCACAAACAATGAATCATGGAACACTATATCTAAAACTAATGATGTAATGTATGGGGATTAACATAACAATAAAAAATTAAAAAAAAAAAAGTCCAGCTTAATCTTACTTAACTCACACAGAAAATTATGAGTAATATTTCAAATACTCATGAATTTTTCCAACTTTGCTTTCATCGGTTACATGGCTGCTTTTGAACATTTTTTTTTTTCTGTATTCTGGACACTGTTTCTTTTGACTTTTAAAAAATATATGTTGCAAAATATATGCTTTTAGCTTATTGCTTTTCTTTTCATCATTGACAGTGTCTCTGTTATAGCGGTCTGTTATTCTGATGTAACCAAATTTATCAGTCATTTTTCATTAGCAGAGGACATTTCAGTAAGTGATATTCAGCTAATGGTCTTGACCCAAAGTTAGGGGCATCTGAATTTCCTGGGGGCTTTTCTTTTTTTTAAGATTTTATTTATTTATTTGTCAGAGAGAGAAAGAGAGCACAAGCAGGGGCAGAGGGAGAGGGAGAAGCAGACTCCCCACTGAGCAGGGAGCCCGACATGGGCCTCGATCCCAGGACCCTGAGATCATGATCTGAGCTGAAGGCAGACGCTTAACCGACTGAGCCACCCAGGAGCTCCTGGGGGCTTTTTCAACATACTAGATTCTGACACATACGTACTCCCTACAGGCTGAGAGCATCACAGCCAGATAGTTGCAGCCAATACTGAGAGCAATGATGATGTGTTGGAGAACAAAATGTTAAAATCCACAGCTATATAATCAATAAAAATAAACAGATGAAAACAAATCTTTACTTCTGAAGCTGAATGTAAGATTCATATTCACATCAAGCTAAGAGGGATGGGTACCACTGAGGAATAATAGTTTTGAGAGGAACAGTTTTCATATTCTGCCAACATTGGAGATGCCCTTCTCCCTTTGGGATTTTTCCTTCACTGAGCTAAAATAGCCATCACATAAAATTTACCATTTGAACCATTTTTCAGTGTACACCTCAGTTGTCTTAAGTACATTCACATTATCATGTGACCATCCCCGCCATTCCCATCTAGCAAGTTTTTGTCTTCCCAAATTGGAGCTCTGCAACCTTACACATGAACTCCCCATCACCCGCCCCACTGGCCCTGGCAGACCACCCTTCTCTTTGCCGTCTCGGAACCTCATACAAGTGGAATTATACATTTGCCTTTTTGTGTCTGGCTTATTTCACTGAGCATATTGTCTTCAAGGCTTATGCATGATATAGCACAGGTCAACATTTCCTTCTTCTGTAGCCTGAATACTATTCTACTGCAGGTATGCACCGTATCAGGTTCATCCAGGCACCTGCTAATGGATATATAGGTTGTTGCCGCCTTTTAGCTATTGTGAATGATGCTGCTACCAACGATCATGTGTCTGATTGCATTCCTGCCTTCAATTCTTTTGGGTATATACTAAAGGTGATACTTTTAACTGATGTTAATTCTTGTATCAAAGACTGGAGAGAGAAATTCCTATTGATTTTCTTCCCCCTTTCCCTGCAATAAAATAACTGATTGCTTGTGACTGATGGAAATCAGTTTGGTGGACCAGTGGTGACAGAGATATCAACATGAAACCATAATAAATGTTGTAGATTTTCCCAAATTACTACTTTTGTTCTGTGTCCTTTTGACACAACCTATGAAGTACTTTAACATGACATGAACATTCAAATTTTTGAGCCAGAAACCAAATCTCTGCATGTCTGTGTAAATAAAAGACTGACTTACTTACTCTGTTGTCTAGTTACTAGAATGTTAACTCGGTAAGGGCAGAGGGAGAGTCTTTTTTGTTCACCTCCTTATTTTCAGCACATGCTAGGAATGCAATATGTATTTTCTGAAAAAAGGAACTTGGAACCAGTCTCTAAGCATATTAGATATGCTGCTTCAGAGCATATATACACAACTTTATTTTATTATCACTTATATTGCAGAATTCATTTTAATAATGCTCTCACTGTGTTGCCTTTACCTTCACATATTTTTAGGATGGCCCTTAATCCACTCTCCATATTTTAAGCTAGTTGAGTATAGTCTTATTCACCTATATTTTATTTTGTTTTAAAGATTTTATTTATTTATTTGATAGAGAGAGACAGTGAGAGAGGGAACACAAGCAGGGGGAGCGGGAGAGGGTGAAGCAGGCTTCCCACTGAGCAGGGAGCCCGATGCGGGGCTCGATTCCTGGACCCTGAGATCATGATCCGAGCTGAAGGCAGAAGCTTAACCAACTGAGCCACCCAGGCGCCCCCACCTATATTTTAAAGTCTCACCTTTCTTAGTCAATTCTATAGCATGTTTCCTCTTCCCCTCCCTACATGTTACACAATTTTTTAAATTGTGATTTAAAAAATTAGATTTAGATTTAAATTTAAATTTAGATTCCAGGCATCAAGGTTAAAGGCAGCTCTTCCAAGTGTCCACCAGTTAAGATTTATTACTCCCATCACCTCCCGAGCTCCCTGCTTCCAATCACTGCTCCACAAACACACTCTGCACTTCTTCCTTCTGGCTTCTGGCTCCCTGTTTCCTCTGCTTAGACACTCTGGCTCTGCCTCATTTAAGCTTGCCTGGGAGAAAATCTAACCCCCTTCAGTGCCACTCAAATTCTTCATCCCTCTGGGAGTGTTCATGTTCTTTCACCAACTGAAATGTCTCCTTCCTTTGAATCCATGTGGCAACTGGTGCTTTCCTAACAGCATTGATTATTACAGCACATACTTGCATCGATACACCGTTAAAGTCCTCTCCCCTCCCCCCTCCTCTCTCCATTCCTCCTCTTTCCCTCATGTGGAATATTACACTGCATAAAGCTTGCTTCCTGGAAAGAACCCCTCTCCCTGGCATGAGTACCCCCCAATAAATCGAAGGGTGGGGTGTCCTTCAGAGTTCTCAGTCGTCCTGGAGAAATGACCAGTCTCAGCCTCTCTATCTCATCACAGTAAGTCCACGTGTTCATTCCAAAGCACCTGTCACCACCCAGATACTCCTGCCCACACAGCCCTTTACACACGAGGATGACCCAGATTCCCACCTCACCTCTGCCACCAGACTTTCCCAGGGGTCCTCTGAAGTTCACGGTCCATCATTACCAATATCCCCTAATACCCAGCCTTCCCTCGGACTATTAACTTTGCTTTCGGATTTCTCGCCCCCATGCTGTCCCCCCCGCCCCCAGGAGACATGGCTTTCTGCAGCTGTCTCAGACAGCAGCCCCCATACTTTACCAGGCACAGAGCCTGAGGGCAGACAGATGGCAGGTATCTCTCTGTCTGAATGAAGGCTTCTAGACTGTCATTCCACCTCCTTTGCCACCTTCTCCCGGTTCCTCTGAAGTACATGCCATCATCAGATTATATCACTCACAAGTATCTCACTATAGTCATCTATAGGCCTCTTGAAAAACCCCCTTTATTAATGGGATATATTCAAGTTTGGCTTATTTTTCTTTCTTTCCACTACAAATGCTCTCATTATCATAAACGGTCAGGGGAAGATCCACTGGGCAATCTAATTTGCAGCATCTGACTTTTGATCACTCCCTCTCCTACCAATCTGCTCTTTACAGGGTGCAGACTGCGTTCTCCTGACATTCCTGCCCCCTCGTGGCGGCGACTTCTCAGTGTCCTCTGGAGGATCCTCTCCCTGATGTCCAAGTGGTGAGTGCCAGGGCTTAGTCTGAGAACCTCTCTGTCTACACCCATATTCTAGGTGATTTCATCCTGGCTCACCATTTCTTCCCTGAATTTAGATCAGCATCTGTGACTGCCTTGCCATATTAAAAATCTCCAAGAATGAACTCAAGATTTCTGCTACTGCAGTACCTGGGAGAGGGATGGGAAACAAGACCTCAGAGTCATTCTTGATTTCTCTCATGCCCCACATATAATGTCAGCAAATCCTCTTGGCTGTCTTTGACTCCCTCCTGACCCTCTCCTTGGCCGACCGCCGTGGTCCAGCCCACTGCCACGTCTCTCCGGGAAAGTAGTACACGGGGCTCTGTGGGTCCTCTTGTCTGAGAATACTGTTCACCACCCCCTTCCTAACCCTGCACAACATCCAGAATAATCCTCTTATACTGGGTTATGTCATAGCTCTGAATAAAACCCTTCAAAGACTTCTTCTCTAACATACTGAGGGTAAACCCCATATTCTAGTCCTGGGCTACATTTCCAATCTCATCTCCAAACAGTCTTCCAGCCACACGGACCTCCAAGCTCCCTCTAGTTTTAGGGACTTAGCAGTGGAATGAGCAGCACGCTCCTGACCTAGGAATCCACAAGTCTTGGTCTTGACCACAGGACTTTGTATTAAATAGCTACCAGTTTTATTCAACAGTGACTTGTTTCTTTCACTGGTTTGTAGTACTGGGGTGGTAACTCTTTTAGTTTGTTTTTTGAACTGCTCTATGTTCAACTTCAAGAACAGTACACACTGTGAGTACTCAAAAAATTTGCTGACTAGATGAAATAACTGAATCAATCAACACTTCATGGGATGAAGTAAAATAGGATAAAAATCAACTCCTTTGGAGTTGCTTCTTACTTGCAAACCATAATATGATTTAGATATAATGTGACTGACACATTTGTGGACCACTTTTGGTTCTAAGTGGTGATTCAGATCAGGAGTCAGTTTTTGGCACTATGAAGGGGCTGTTTTGCAAACACATTATACATGTTCATTTGCTTGTTCATTTTCCTCTTTCATACTTTGTGTGCATAAGATGATAAAGCTATATGTAAGAAGAGTTCTAATCGTGGTTCTCCTGGTAACAAGAAAAGAAAGGCAACTAACTGATCATGAGTGAAACTAGAGGCAACCAACAGTTGGATTTGCCCAGGGAAATTTAGGTTTTATGTGTGTATATTAATGCTACTTAAAAAATATTCTTAAAAATACCTTCAGAAAAATAACTGTAATTAAGAATATAAAATGCTGGGATGCCTGGGTGGCTCAGCTGGTTAAGCATCTGCCTTCAGCTCAGGTCATGATCTCAGGATCCTGGGATCGAGTCCCACATCGGGCTCCTTGCTCAGTGTGGAGTCTGCTTCTCCCTCTGCCCCTCACCCCACTCTTGTGCTTTCTCACTCCCTAACAAATAAATAAAATCTTAAAAAAAAAAAATTCTAAGTAGGTTTGTGATTTTTTTTCTCACATATCTGAGTATTTTTTAACTTTTAATAAAGTGCTAAAATTATTAGTGTTATGTTTTACATGTTTCAGATTTTGAATTTTAAAAAAATATTGCAGAAAAAATAATTTAGTACATTATTTCTTCAATTAGAAAACAGTAATTTTATATTTGCCACTAGAAACTCCACTTTACCAATCTTTGGAGTTTTCCTGAATTAAACCTATAAGAGGCATACAAATCTACTGGGAGCCATACATTTTAATGATTTAATATCTTATTCAGTGTAAATTATCATAAGTAATTTTTCCTATTTTCGTAGTAAAAATAAAACATAAAAGTTGCACAGTATTCACCTCATAACTAATCTGCAGTATGGCTAATTAAACCCATGTATCTGAGTTTCAGACTTTTGTTTAAACACCATGAATAAGTACTCAGTCAATACAAACTACATGGTTATACTTTATCTGCAGAGTCTGAGCTCTTTGTTTTAACGTTAGCTCCATATCTTAATAAATTTTCTCGTACCTTAACTCTGAGCACAGAAGTAAACATCCTTGCATCTTCAGATACACCTCCAATGTAGAATTTTTTCTGAAACACTGGGGGATGATCATTTTCATCCTGAATCTCAATATACACTTTAGCCGTATTGCCTGGAGGATAAGAAATAATATATTTTTAATTGGTGGCTATTCACCAGAAAAAATGCACTGGAGTAAATACTTATTATACTTTCTTTTTTTTCTCTGAAACAATGGAAATGGCTTAAATCAGAAAGTCATTCCTGAATGGCAAGTCTAATCTCCCAAGGTCCACAGAGGACACGGATAATGATGTTTCTGGCATAATAATGTAGAGTTGCTGTTATTTCTTTTAATTACAGTGTCTTGGTAATTCATTTTACTTGATTTAATAGGCACTAAAGTATTGTGTTCTGCTAATTTTAATGAAACAATTCAACTGTTCACGCTCACAAACACTTCACACACAACACCAACTACGCCAAAGTGACACAAACCTATAAACACCTTATGAAATAAGACAAGCTGACATCAACTAAAAACAGATTTTTTTTCTTAAATATAAAACTAGCAATGATATTCTTTCAGTTAAAAAACATACAATTTTTTTAAAATTTTAGGGTGAAAAGTAAACAGTCGTTGGGTGAGGGGTTTATTTCCACAATGAGAAACCAAGTTTAATCATATGTTACAGGCCGTCGTTCACCCACGGAAAAGATGTAGCTGGAGAGATCACTGTCCTGTGACTCATCAACACTGATGTGTGATGTCTACCATACTAAATATACCATAAGGAACACATTTCATCATCAAATGTTAGAATCTCACCCCCTCAATCATCATTCCTTTAATTAGAAATGTAGCACCTGTCACTAGTCCACAAATGACCCTTTACAAAGAACCCGATATATAAAAATAACTCGGGGCGCCTGAGTGGCTCAGTCGGTTAAGCATCTGCCTTTGGCTCAGGTCATGATCCCAGGGTCCTCAGATCGAGCCCCGTGTTGGGCTCCATGATCAGCAGGGAGTCTGCTTCTCCCTCTCCTCCCCTCTCCTGCTCTCTCTCTCAAATAAATAAATAAAATCTTAAGAAAAATGTTTGAAAACAACTCACAATCCAGAAAAAATGTGGAATAAGTGGGTAATCATTTTGCAACAGGTAGATTGAAATGATAAAAGTATTCTGATGTCTTACCAACGTGAACTTTTTTCATATATTTCACGTAGCATCAAATATAGGGCAATTGAGCTACAAATTATTTATCAGGGATACCCTAAAGTTGTTGCTCTGTCCTATCCCCGACTACATCTAACACCGATCCACTAGCATGGCAGGCACATCGTGGGTGTACAATATATCTGTGTTGACTGAATGCATGAAGGTATAACCTGCATTGTCTTAGAGAGAACTGAGAAACAGGCTGCTTTCTGCTTGCCTGAAAAAGGTCAGAGACGCAAGAGAGTTATCATCCCTGAGGTTTTAACCCTACCTGGCTGCTACCCATTTAGTTTCCCTCTTATTTGTCTCGTTCTCACCATCCCTGACCTGGAAGGGTCAGAATCGAGAGGAGGGTGTGCTAGGTCGAGAAGGTGCCAGGAGGGAAGCAAGGCTAATGGCAGAGTTTGCCTGCGGTGCGGGGTCGGGGGGGCTCTGAGCTGCACCCTGGTTGGCCACCAGCCTAGTTCCGCCAAAATGAACACGACTTTCATCTTGCTAGCGGACCATTTTTATTTCTGGAATCAAAGGACCTAACAGCTCTCAGTTTAATATGTTTTAACAAAAGGAATCCCAAACTACAATATCACCTTTAAACATTTTTTTTTTTTTATATATTCTTAATTAATGACCACATCAGCTATGGTCCCTATTGGCAATACTTGAGAAAGTGAAGGCTGATCTTAAACTCACGGCAAAGGAATAAATTTATGCTCTGAGATTTATCTGCTTTTCTCCTGACACTTTATAAGATGATGACAGAAGATTAAGGCCCAGGCACAAACATATTATGCCATCAGGAACAATTTGTGCTTTAGCAAATCTTTTAAAAAGCAAGTATTTCCTTAAGTATTGGGGAAAACAATGTGAGAATCAGTGTTGTAATTTAAAGTGACACTTACATGCTAATAAACATATTACATGTATGCATTTTATAAATTCCCAGAGAGACTGCAGTAATATAATTTTAAAATACCAGTTTAGTAGTTACTAAAAATCTCTAAAATTAACATCCGTAGAAACATCTAGATAAATATCTACTTACACTAATGATATTCAATGAGTGTAAATTTTCTGTAAAATAATTTATCCTGCTTTAACCAGACTGAAGTTTTTCAAGATTTCCTTTTATAAAATACTCATCTCACAAATATCATTATTACCAGGTAAGATATCATGCTTTCGTATCAATTGTGCTTAAGTCCATATTTGCTGTGAGACTGATACAGAATTGAACCATATTTCATTTGGTGCTTTAAATCATAAAATAAATTGTGATAGTACTTCTAGGCCATAAATTATATGAGGAGAGCAAGCATGATGATGGGAGGATAATTACAGGACTGAATTCCTGTTTGAAATTTTCTTGTAATTTTTATTTGCTAGGTTTGGGCGTTTTTAACTTTATATAATAATAATAATAAAAAAATATATGTCTATGTAACATAGTACTTCTCTCAGTTTTTTATTGGTTGCTCTTCTTCTTGCCTCTAATGTCTTTTCAATATGATATGGGTTAGTTTCTCTTCTTGATTTTTAAAATATTTGCCTAACAACCCTGCAGTTTAATAAAATTGTACTGGAATTGGATCATAAATCTGTGCTACTGAACTGCATAACTGATTTCTAACTCATCTGCCCGGAAAAGAAATGGAAAGAAAATATTATAGGTATTTTATATTTACTCATTTACTTATTTGCTGTTGAGTTCCATGTAAGTTTCATCTTGGGTTATTTTTATACCCAATAACTTTATCATAATCATTACTGCCTTACTGCATTTCACACTAGAGTTTTGTGTGATCACAATTTTATTTTATTTATTTAATTTATTTTTTTAAAATGTCATTTTATTTTAAAGGTTTTATTTATTTATTTGGGAGAGAGAGACAGAGCATGGCAGGAGGGAGGGGGCAGCGGGGAAAGCAGACTCCCCACTGAGCAGGGAGCCTGATACGGAACTCGATCCCAGGACCCCGGAATCATTACCTGAGCCGAAGGCAGACATTTAACTGACTGAGCCACACCAGTACCCCTTAAGGATTTTATTTTAAATGACCTCTACACCCAATATGGGACTTGACCCCCACAACCCTGAGATCTAGAATCACATGCTCCACCCAATGAGCCAGCTAGAAGCCCCCACAATTTTATTGAAATAGGAAAAAAAACACAGCACCAAAGGGTAGTTAATAGTATAATTCTTTTTTTACATCTATAGGAACCTATTTAAAATATTTTTCATTTTATTTATGACTTTGTCCAACATAAACATTTTCTTATTTTGATAGTTCCTTATTTCTAATTAGAAGTTGAAGAATTTAAGCCCAGATTCACATCTTCACATGGTCTTCCTATGTCCAGCTAAAATTCCATACTGGGAGCTAATGGTTACTGGGTGGTATGTGGTGGGCATCGTTCCAAGATGTACAGGAGAATACAATCCAAGAGACAGAGCTATTATCACAACTATTGTTATTCTCAGCTTCATGCAGAAAACTGACATGAGAACGAGGTTAGGGGCTGGCCTGTGTTCTCTCTGGCACATGGTTGGGCTGAGACTGGAACCCATTATGGGACAATAGGATGCAAGCATGGACATCTGCTTGCTGTTGCCTCTAGCTCCTTGGGAAAAGGGCACATTTGTGTGCCCTAACATGACTGAAAAGAAGTTTCAGATTTATTGCTGGCAACACTTTTGATTGATTTCAAACACTTTAAAGATTATAGTCGCAAACACCTCACATTTCTTTAATTTCTCACAAGGAGCCTTTGTACCTTGCAGGTACCAGCCATGCCCAAGACACCCTCACTGACGCCCCACAGGTCATTTCTTCCCCCCCCGCCATGTTTGAGTTCCCACACAGCCCTCAATACTGTCCCGGATGACTTTAGTGCAGTGTTTATGATCAGACTCCCCAGTTACCATACAAGTATTTGATGGCCTGTTCTAGATCACATTTTTATTGAACAAGTAAACACACAAATACATTCACTGATCAATAAATTTTAGTATTTTGCCTTTGCTGGTTATGATCCCAGTCCAGTCATTCCCCCTTAGGATAATAAATTTTATGAGTTTACAATGTGTTGCGTGAAACACAATGTTGCCTTATGTGCCTGGAATTTACCTGCTCCCAGTTTAAGAAACGTCCTCTAATGGTCAGGGGTCAGATTTGGCCAGAAGATAAAAGAATCTCTTAAGGATACAGTTCCTAAGGTAGAAAATGAAGTGGGAGGGGGACTCATGGATGAACCTGCAGGGCATTTTGCCGAATTAAGTCAGACAGGCAAATACTGTATGATCTCACCTACACATGGAACGGGGACAAGTAGAACTCATGGAAATGACAGTAGAGTGGCGGGGGACATGGAGGGTGGGTGTTGATCAAACGGACAAATGTTCAGTGACAAGATGACCGCGTTCTGAGGCTCTAGTGGGCACCATGGTGACTGTAGTTTCTCATACTGCCTCGTATATCTGCTGAGAGTAAATCTTAAATGTTCTCACCACACACACACACACACACACATGCACATGCATCCATGTGCGCACAGGTGAGTCAATGGACGGTAACCGTGTAAGGTGACGGATTCAAGAACTACCTTGATTGTGGTAAATCATTTCACAATATATATGTATATCAAATCACCATATTGTACACCTTAACAATTTCATTTCCCAATTATACCTGAATAAATCTGGAAAATAATTTTGATAGGTCTAATCAAAGACTGTAAAATAAATACTGGGGAGTCACAAAATAAATCAAATACACCCAGGTGGTTTAATCCCCAGAATGTCGCTCACTTAGATGTTCTAACCCACAGACATGCCATGTGCATGACACCAGAAACTTCCTTGGGTTACATACTTTCATGACACTTGTGTAAGGACTCAGGACTATATCCTGATCTTCCACTGAAGTTGGGTTTTGATGATTTCAAAGGCAGAAACTTGGAAGCAACTCTGATTTAAATTCCTTTAAGAAAATCCACTTTTTATCTTTTCAGAAGTATTTGCACAATCTTTTTTTTTTTTCTCGTCAACACTATATCCTTTATTTAAGGTAGCTGTGAAGCACATAACAGAAACGGAAAAAGGCAGAGGGAAAACAGGAAAGTGGAAATGGGAGAACAGTGTGAGAAGAGCAACATTACCTGCCCTCCCCTTCCAGGTGAGACCACTCGAGGATTGGGAAGAGCTCCACAGGGGATGAAGGACATTACAAGCTGGGGGGTGGATTTTTTTGGCATGTGTTTTGGTTAAAGACATTATACTCTTACTATGCACTTAGGGGCTCAGTGCCTCATTTCCCTCCCCCAAATTGACATTTTTTCCTCCAATTTTGTAGGAGAGAACCTCTTCTTTGGGTAGCACATTTGACTTCAGTGAGCCAAGAAGTTCCAGAAGTGACCGCTCCGGTGAGGGGATGTGAGATACCTCCTTAGTTTGCAGAAAGAGAAAATAGAACTACTTAACAGTAAAGCTCAGGAAAGAAAGTAGGAGTCAGAACAGAACCTCAAGGAACAGCCCTCTGTTCCCTTAGGCAATCTAACCAAAGTGAAAGGTGTTCAGAAGAGTAAGTGACCTTCCAAATACCATTAACTTTAACTTGACTCCATGTTTTTCTAGACCAAATTTACTTTGGAAGTATTTTTTTTTTTCTTTCTTTACTTTCAATAATTAATTCTGGGCTGTTAGTTTTCCCAGGAAGCCCCTAGTATTCTCAAGATCAATCTGTATCTTCTATGCACACGACAAACCTATTGCCTACATTGTACTGGGTTCTCAAAAAAGACTTTCTGGATGGTGATCCAAGGAGTTAAAGCCATGGTCCTCGGCCATGGTTGATTTTGCTCATCTGGAGACATTTTTGGGGAGGATAGGTAGGGAAATTTAGTAGGTAGAGGCCAGGGATGCTGAGAAACATCCTGTCATGAACAGGACAGGCTCCCACAGCAAAAAAAATTTTCCAGCCCAAACTGTGGATAGTGATGAAGCTGGAAAAACCCCAATTTAAAATAAGAGAGAGAGGTTAGAGGAGTTAAGATAAATGGGAAGATTATGTGGATATATAATGACACCGTGTCTTGAGTCTACCTGCATGCACACGTCTTTAATGTGGGACTCCATCCAAACAGGCTGAAATTAATCATACGATGGCATCCCCATTTTGGTTGAGTTCTTTAAAGTCAGGGGTTAGAGCCTGTCACTGCCTGTTGGCCTCTGCCCTTGACATCGCCTCCAACTGAAATGCCCTGAGCTCCAGGCACATCTCTAATTATCACTGATAAATACATCAAAGAAATAATTACTGCGATCCTTAGGATTATGGGAGCTTAGTCTGCTTAGAAAACATACACTAGACTCTAAAACATTGGAGGCAATGGCGGTTTTTCTTATTGTTAAATGTTCTTCATGGTCTAATGCATTAAGGTGACCATGTATGAGCCAGCAAGAGAGGTGTCACCAGAAACCAACCCTGATGTCACCTTGATCTTGGACCTCTAGCCCCCTGAACTGTGAGAAAATGCACTTCTGTTCCTTAAACTACCTTGTCCCTGGTATTTTGCTATACCAGCCTGAGCACACTAACACAATGACAAAGCTAACTACTAAAAAGTTGAGATGTTTCTGAGCTAAATGCTTTTCTGTGCATTACTTCAATTTATCCCCATAATAACACTGTTATTGATTATCCACATTTTGTCCATGCAGATAATGGGGCTTGGAGAGATTAAACGAGGTGTCTAAGATTGCAAAACCAGAAGAGGCAGAAGATTCAGACCCAAGCCTCTGACAACAGATATTCCTGACCATTTCACTTAATGGCCTCCCTTCAGTTTGGGTAATTTTAAAAACCCAATGTAATCCTTAAACCTCTCTAAGTTTGTGATTTATGGGGAGCTAGGACAATCTGGATCAACTGGCATAAATTTTTAATTTATATTTAGGTATATGTACATTTATGCCTAAAACCACAGGAAGAACTAACATTTCACTAGGCAATGTCTAAGGTTTTCTAAGTTTTTAGAACTGTCTGGTGGCTGAGAATATAGTGATAGAATGGGGCAGGGAAAACAAGTCTACTTCTCAACTGCATCAGGAAAATGGTTAAAGACTATGTAGATAATCTGGTTTAAAATTAAATCTGCTCACTGGAAGTGTTTCTATATATCCTTTGCTGAAAATATCCTTCATTCCTGCTTCATGGGAACTTGGGGCAAAGTAGAAACACCATGAATTCAAAATGAAAAATCCTGGGGTGCCTGGGTGGCTCAGTCGGTTAAGGCCAGACTCTTGATTTTGGCTCAGGTCATGATCTCAGGGTCGTGAGAAAGAGCACCACGTCAGGGGGCTCAAGATTCTCTCTCTCCCTCTGCCCCTCCACTCTTGCTCATTCACTCTCTTTCAAAACAAAACAAAACAAAAAACACCACACCAAAAAAACAAAACAACAAAACAAAAAAACAACAAGCAAACCAGAAATCTGCTTTCTACATTCTGGAGTTCCACACCAAAAAAAAAACAACAACAACAACAACAAAACAAAAACAAAAACAAAACAAAAAACAACAAGCAAACCAGAAATCTGCTTTCCACATTCTGGGGTACTTTTTGAACAAATCATGACAAGAAAAAAGCCCTGATTTTCTCATCTGTAACTTTGTTGAAAAACAATAGGCTTATTTTGATTATTAAATGTTATGATGGACAAGCATGTACTTACCATCACCATAAAAATGTAAAGCAATAGAGTTGTTGTCCATAAAAAATGAAAAGTGTTTTGGCATACATGCTATTTTCAAAACATTTGCATAGTGGGTAGATTATATAAAAGTATATATGAGTACTTATAATACTATATATGTATATTTTTGGATAAGCATGAAACAAGAAGAAATATTGGTTTTTGCCCCTGTCTCCTAAAACTCCTTGTAATTAGGGGTGCGAGGAGAATCTTTTGTTCTAACACTTAGTCTTTGGCCCCATTTCCTGACACAGAGCTCCTAAGGAAGACTTAATTTCCCAAGTGATCGGAGCATCTGACACGGAGCTTCTAAATCCCTTGGAATGCCTGGGTGAGAGGAATGTCTTCTGTTCTAATGAGGCAACTCTTGCTCGGCTCCAGGATGGCTCTAATCACCAGAGAGCCCAAGCCGTTATTAGAAGCTTGGAAGCTGAACCATGAGAGACGATGGACTCTGAAAAACAAACAGAGGGTTCTAGACGGGGCGGGGGGGGGATGGGTTAGCCTAGTGATGGGTATTAAAGAGGGCACGTTCTGCATGGAGCACTGGGTGTTATACTCAAATAATGAATCATGGAACACTACATCAAAAACTAATGATGTAATGTATGGTGATTAATATAACATAATAAAACACACACACACACACACACACACACACACACACACACACACAAAGAAGCTTGGAAGCTTCAGGCCCACTGCCCATTCTCTGCAGAGGGCAGGGGGGCTAGAAATGGAATTAATAATCCATCATGCCTTTTATGTGATGAAACTTCCATAAAAATCCCCATAATATGAGGTGCGGAGAGCTTCCAGATTATGAACACATCTATCCACTGGGATGGGTGGTGCACCCAGAACTCCAGGGGAAGGAAGCTCCTTTCAGACTTCATCCTCTGTATCTCTTCACCTGGCTGCTCATCTGTGTCCTTCATCATGTCCTTTATTATACAAGAAACTGGTGAACGTAAGCAAGTGTTTCCCTGAGCTCTATGAGCTGTTACAGCGACTGATTGAAACAATAGGGGGTCATGGGAACCTCTTATTTGTAACCAAGCCTGACATAAGTTGTGGGTAACCTGAGAACCTACTATTTTCAGTTGGCATCTGAAGTGGGAGGCAGTGTTGTGGGACTGAGCTTGACGTGAGGGGTCCGCTCTAACGCGGGTGGGTGGTAGAGTGACATTGAACTGTAGGACAGCCGGCTGGTGTTGCAGAGAACTGTGTGAGTGGCAAGCCTGCACATCTGGTGTCGGAGGTGTTTTAAGGGTGCTAGGAGCATGACGGTGAATGAGAAACACACAGGAGTGCGCTCTCCTATGGGATATGTTAGGATCCTAGCAAACTTATTCGATCATTATAATAAATATAATAAATCATTTAGAAAGAAAAAAATGACTTTATATCTATAGCATATAACTTAGTAGCTGGATTTATCTTCTTTTATATAAATATAGCTTTGAAATTTTTTGTGAAAATTATGGACCATATGTCCATGAAAAGGACTAGTGGGTATCTGACGAAAGATTTTTCATTTTAGATCAATCCTAGGCTCCAAGGACCTCAGATTAAGAACAACAGCTGCTTAGAAATGCCACTTGCAAAACAAGCTAGATTTTCAGTAACATGGAAAGAGGTAAATGAATCATGGTATGTTCACATGGTAGAATGTGAAACAACCACTGAAATGATATTTTTTGAAGAGTATTTAATAACATAAAAATATTTTTGATATAACACCAATTGGAAATACAAGCCCCAGATTCTAAACAGAGAATGCATGATCAAAATGTGTGTGTGTTTGCATGTGTTAGCATGTGCATGTTTGTGTATGTGCATGTGCGTGTGTGTGTGTGTGTGTGTGTGGCCACAGGAAAAAAGACTGAAAGAAGTATGCAAATTTTAAAAACATTCAGAAGTGTAGGATTATACATTATTTTCTTCTTATATATATTACCTTTTATATAGTAATAATATTTTTATAATGAAGAGAAAGTTAGTATTAAATATGTTGAAAGGGGATGGGAAAACAAATTATGAAAAACATAGCATTCACAGAAATGAAAAATCTTGAAAGAAACTTCATTGATTCCTTTGTGTGCTTTTCCCAAAATATCATGTCATATCAAAAGAGCCTGGGGAGACAACGTGTGCATCTCTACTTTTTCTGCATCGACAAGCTTTGGCAGATGCTAGTCAAGCATGTATTTTCCCCCTGAAATAAAATAAATTTGTTTACTTGTTTGCTTGCTTGTAAGATGATATTTCCCCAGGCATATGTGACTTCCTTGTGAACACTTAACCAAAAAGCAATGAATAAAGAGAGAGGTGACCCTGTCAAACACAATCTAATTACTCTTTATCTGTAGATCTTTGCTTCACTCATTAGTCATCTGGTACACAACATATTTAATAATTAGGTTTTTGCAGAAATTTTAGAAGCAATTTAACAACAACTATTTAATGCAACGAACAGGCTAATTTTAGTCCTTAGGAAGTACTTAATGAATACTTGTCAAATAGGGGTGCTTAGTTCCTGCACTATGTCATTACATGCAAGCATTATCTTTAATATCTTCTAAAATTTCTCAGAGGAAAAAATAATTTTTTGAAGCAACATAAACTTATAAACTCTCAAAAGTTCAAGTAATCAGCTACTTAAACTTTCAAGCATCAGTCACAGTAAAAATGGAAGCTAACTTTTCATTATGATAGAATGCAAAATCTAGCACTATAACTTTGAAGTAACGAGTCTCTCCTCTAGGACTGTCCCCACACTGCCTACCTGGGCATCTCAGTCAACCACACTTGGGTCCCAATTGATTGTTGAAAAAGTAAAGTAGAATTTTTTTTTTTTTTTTTTTTTTTTTTTTTGATTTGTCTGCTCAACATCCTATCCCCCCTTATTTTGGACATAGAACTCCATCTTTTCCACTTTGAGTTACTATACCTCCATTTGTCTTATGCCCTTAATGGAATTGTTATTCACAATGCTCTGCATTCCAACCTTATTCAAGGGTACTTGTGTCAACCTGGGTTCGTCAGATTCCCCCTCAGTCTCCTGATCTTTGAGCTGATTGCCATTTGCTTGAAGGTTTATGATCCCAGGTGTCTTGATGGCATTGTCCAAAAAAGCAGTGCTTTGAGTTTCTGACCAAGATTGCCAAAGCTTATTGGTGTTGTGACCTTCTTTAGATCCTCTTCAGCTTCTCTGATTACGCAAGCCACCAAATACTTTTCTGATAAGTTGTTTTTAGTAGAAGTCAGTCAGAGGAGGTTTGTTGCTTCTAACCAAATAACCATCCTAAGCACAGTTGGAAACAATTGATTTAGTCCACATCAGAGAATGGGGACTGTACCTTCCTACCTAAACAAAAAGTTTGGATTTTCCCTCTCAAGGTACCAAAAGACATTATTAAATGCAAATTTTCCATTTAGTGTTGCAAAACTTAAGTATTAAATTTTAGCATATTTTCTCCTTTGTCATCATGAATGATTACATTATTTTCATCGCTCTTTTTGGAAAATATTGTCCAGTTTTTGTACATACATTATCTGGTTGTCAATCAAGATAAGGGTATTCAAATCTAAGAATGTCAAAAGATGGCCTGACCATGTTTCTAATGTGTCACAACCCACAACCACTGGTTATATGAAGAACTTCTGGAGAAACATGGAATCTGGGGCGCCTGGGTGGCTCAGTTGGTTGAGCGACTGCCTTCAGCTCAGGTCATGATCCTGGAGTCCCTGGATTGAGTCCCGCATCGGGCTCCCTGCTTAGCAGGGAGTCTGCTTCTCCCTCTGACCCTCCCGACCCTACCCCCTCTCATGTGCTCTCTCTCTCAGTCTCTCTCTCTCAAATAAATAAATAAAATCTTTAAAAAAAAAAAAAAAAAGAAATATGCAATCTCTATCTGCAATAAGGAGTAGATGAAGCACTTTCGTATGTGATTTCAGTATGTGATTACGATATGTTTAAGGGTCACTCAAACACATCACAGCTAGTAACAACAATAAAAATAGTGATAATTACTATAGCTTTTTTATTGGGTGTTTCCAGCATTCTAATAAGTAATTTGCGGACATTGCTTTGCTCAAAAACCTTAGGAGGTATAGACATATTTATTCTGATAACAGTATTGAAGATTCTAAAGCTTAAAGATGTTAGTAAAGATCAGAGATGTCGATTAACATAACAATAAAAAAAATTTAAATAAAAATAAAATTAAAAAAAACCATTAAAAAAAAAAAAAAGATCAGAGATGTCTATGGAACCCAGATCTATCTGAAACCTAAATCAGGGATCTTAAATAATTCCTCATATTAGATTTTTCGATATCTGTCTTTTCTCTGCTGTTCTGTTAAGGTGATTTTGATTTGGAATGGTTGTACTGGTAAATTATCTGTGTTATAACATTTTCCTTCATAAATATTTTTTACAGAATTTCTCTTTACCTCTGGTCCTTTAGTATCATGTATTTCTCAGCATTTATGGAATATCATCTAATAGGAATCCTTTATAAATGAAATTGAGTTGCTGGACTGGTTAGAATCTGTCCTGTGCATTTTAATAAAACATACATATAGCAATCTCTATTAGGGAATCTTGATGCAAGCATATGCTATAAATTAATAACTGGAAACAGATTTTCAAAATTGAAAGTGACAACATTTAAAATAATGATTTCCTTGAATTGTTTGTCTATAATTATTTTTAAGCTACTACATAGGGGACTAATTAGGTACAAGATACCAAGACAGAGAAGGGACAAGATTGATGAATTGAACTTATAAAAGTTCCTGGGGATAAAGAATGAATTAGCCTTGGAAGAAGAATTGTCTACTAGACTTGAATATTGAGTATGATTAAAATAATGACAGGCTAAATTTATGTTTTTTTAATCTTTGAAACCTAGCATTCTCAACATTGGCTTTTTAATACATGTAATAGATAAATGAAACTGAAAGGCATGCTTCATAAATATATAAAACTAATAAAATCAGGGAATGTTTAAGAATATACTAATTGTGCCTGTTGTGTAGATAAAACCAAGAAATCCTTTACCTACTATAATTTCCCTGTTTTCTTCCATATACAAGTCTTCTCTATTCTACGTTAACCATCATCACTGCACGGCCCAGCTAAGTGCCATCCATCGTAATTTCTTTAGCTGCATATCTTCTTGAATATCTGTGATGTTTGATGTTTTTGCTTTGCTGCCTTTCTTGAAAGGCCTCAGTCCTTTGGACAAATTTTACTCCTCTTTTCTATGGCCTCTTCAATTGGCTCTTCTTTTCTCTCATTCACTAAATGAAGGGGTTCCTTCAAACTCTTTTGCTACTCTTCTCCCCTGCCTCTTCCTCACAGGGACAAGGCCAGAGGGCCCTGGGGGCTCATTAATTCTCCTCTTTGGGCAGATTAACAAGTAGACAGGTCATTATTGGATCTCTGTTGGTTCAATGGATCCCAACTGCCTCTCCCCGGTACAGGCTGCTTGGCTTTATCAGGCCCCTGCTTTAGGCCTTATTTCCTTGACCAGGAAGATCCACTGTTACATGGTCAATGAATTTTTCCTTAACCTCGTTTCCAAATTCTCTTTACATATGTAGAGTAGTACCATTATGAGTTCCCTGATTTTAGCTCCTTTTATGGTGTGTTCAAGTATGTGTAGATAAAAGTTCTCTCTGTGTGTTACAGAAGCTAGAGAGGTGCTTTTTTTCTTTGATGCCTTTCTGCCTGATATCCCCAATTAAACCTCATTTACATTTATACCATGTGATGCTAGTGATCCTTTGCATAACAATATCCCTTGGCTTAAGTAATCATTCTATATGACATCTTCCAAAATCTATAAGCCAAGTCTTGAACATCCTTCAAAAGTTCAGTTCCTTATTTCCAACTACTTTCTGGATTTAATTTATGTTACTCAGGATCAAAAGTATAAAACTGTTCTTGATTTATCTCTTTCTCTTTATGCAGTAATCAAGACCTATCAACTTCTCTCTTACACATGTCCTACATCTTTCATCTCGCTGGCTGGTGATGGTTAATTTTATGTGCCAACTTAGCTGAACTAAGAGAAGCCCAGATAGCTGGTAAAATATTATTTCTGAGTGTATCTGTGAGGATGTTTTGAGATTTGAATCAGCAGACCAAGCAAGGAAGATCAACATCACCAATGCAAGTGGGTATCTTCCAATCTGATGAGGGCCTGAATAGTAGAAAAAGATGGAGGAAGGTCAAATTTGCTCTGGGCTTGAGCCGGGTCATCCATCTTCTTCAGACATTGGTGGTCCTGGTTCTTGGGCTTCAGACTCAGACGGGAGCTCACACCTTTACCATTATCTCTGTTGGTTCTCAGGCCTTTGATTTTGGACTGGAACTATACCATCAGCTCTCCTGGGCCTCCAACCTGCAGAGTGCTGATCACGGGGCTGCTCAGTCTCCATAATCACGTGAGCCCATCCCTTATAATAAATCTTTTTCTGTGTCTTAATTAGTCCTGTTTCTTTGGAGAATCCTAAGTCCAATACTAGTTCAGGCCTAGACTATTCTTTTAACATTCATTCTCTATTCTTTCTCTCTCCAAGCTATACTATGTGCTGAGTTTACTTTTGCCATGTTATTTCTCTGTCCCCTCCCAAACAAACAAACAAGCAAAGACTACAAACATTTATTCTCTTTATCAGTATTTTAAATATTGTGAAAATGCACACACACGGACGGACATACACACGTGCATGCATGCACACACACACACTGGGAACATCCTGAACATTCAGATTTCTGTTATTTCCAGATACCTGAATTCATTAGGTTTTTGGGGAAAAATACAAAAATTATACTTTTTAACAAGCATCTCAAGTGACTGTCATCAGGTAGTTCAAGGACCATGTTTTGGATGGCACATTTTTTTGAACAGCTTTTTGATGTTTCCTTTATGTCTTCCTATGTTCTCACTCTGCTCTGGACTCAACTTTGTAAATTCCTTCCCCCAAGCACTTCCTTCCACTTTTCTCCCCTAATCCTCTGTCCTTCCCTCTTCCATCTGCCCTAACAGAAGGGATTAGCAGACAAAACCAGGTATTGCTTAACTAAAGTCTTCATTTCCCAGCTCAATCAATAAGTGATTCAATCTACCACAGTGATTTATTTTCTTTAAACTCAAACCAGGCATATCTATGCTTCTCTTAATCAATTAGCCACATACTTTTTTTTTTTTTTTGGTGTTACTACTTATTTTTATATGTATGCATCATGGTTTCGCCACTAGAATACAAACCCTTTGAAGACCATGATCTCACCTTATAGATACTTATCCCGTTACAGAATTTAGAAAAACACTATGCCTTCTAAGTACTGAACATATCTGTTTAATGTACAGTTTTATCATGATCCCTATAGCAGTACCGTTATGTTTCAGGGGCCATGTGACAGGAAACATAATCATATTAGATGTGTTTCAAAAAATAAAATGAGCACAGTTGTTGCAAGTAAAAAATCACTTATAAAGTATTAGTCTGAAAATGTAATGACATGTATATACTACTCTGAAAGTTTATATAATATATAGTTATATATATACACCTCCCACACACCCACATATATAATTGCTTGGCTTCCTTTTTCTTACCTATCTCTCAATGTGTCTATTAATATAATTTAAGATATTGTTCTTAAAAATAAGGTATACATTTTTCCTGAATAATAAGAATTATAGTCTAGGTTTTCATGTCTTTTATATAAATTATCTTGGCTACATGATTGTAATCATGAACACTAGCATTAGTCAAAGAGTAATAATAATTGCAAGGGAAACCACAAAGCCTTACCAATCCATGTCATGGAATCAAAGATAAGTGATACCTGATTTTAGGATCAAAATAGCACAGTATTCTGTATTCCATGCTGTACATCTATTTACCACTTTTATTTTGGAATGCCCTAGATTCTGTTTTTTGGCCATATATCTAGCATTTTATTATCACTTCATATGGTGAACTCATGAAATGTTTTTGTAAATGTTATACAAGTCACAATCACTGAGAAGAATAATATTATGGTTCTATTAATAATTCCAGGTAAGAATTACATCAGTGTTGGCCAAAGTCAATCATAACAAGATCTAAGAGTTAAGTACAATATGATTTTTAATATAAATAATAGATGTCCAAAAGGTGAAGTTGAGTAGAGCAATAGAAAACATAATAGCGTTTCTTCGATAGAAAGCATTAGAGCATGGCATCAAATATAGCTAACCAGGCAAATTCTCTATTGCCCTGGCAAAGAGATATTCACTATTTCCCCCTGAAATAGATCTCCTCCAGACTGTCATCCATACTACTCTCTCCTTCATGATCCATCTCAAAATTCATATTCTCTGAGTTTCTGTGGCGGAAACTGAGGCACTACAAAATTGGATATCACATCCTTGCCTTTGAGAACTCACAGTTCCCCACGTGACAGGGACAATGGGTGATTAAGGAAATGTAAAGAACAAGATGAGTTTTAAAATGAGCCTTGTAAAAGAATTAGGAGTTTACCTGGAGAACAATGAAGGAAGGACCTTTTAGACACAGCGAACAGCATAAACAAGAACAGTAGGGTAGAGCGAGTCCTTGAGATTAAGGGAAAACACCTCTATCAATAAGGAGACTGAGAGATGCAGGGACCTAGGAAATGGTGAGCAGGATCAAGAGCCCCTTCCAGTTGAGAGGATAATACCTAAGGAAGGGTAATCCTACACACATTCCTTCTGTGTGGCACTTCTCCCCATATGCTTTTTATTTTTTAAACATAATGCTGGAATCTATTTTTGTCTAGTTAATGGGTAGTTTTGCCTAGTTTTTTTTTTTCTTCTAAAAATAATCCATTGGTAAGTTTGTCAGCTTGTTAAAGCTGGTCAAGGTAGAATATGTCACTAATATGAGAAAAGAATGTTCACTTTCCATTTGTTATAAGAGATATAAATAAATAAAATCAATCTAACAGCTGTCTAAATCTTTAGCAAAATATTAAAAAGACTTGTGCTTCCTTACTCTATAGAGAGGAGCTGACCTTGATCACATAACAACAGAGTGTGGAGGGCCAATGGCCGCACTCATCAACAATATAAAGAATCAATGTATTTAGCAGAAAAATTCTGATAATTCCCCCCCTATCTTTAGGGGCTGAGATAAACGTTATGCTTATGTTATCCAGATACTTGCTTCCGTTTTCTTTTTCTCGAAATGATAGTTCCGTAATGTATAAGACTTAACAGATTTCACTTCTGTGAATAGTTTCACATGCATTTAAAAGAGCTTAGTTGGCCTCTGTTGAAATGGGAGTTTTTCTGAAGCAAAAGATACAGAGTTTCTGTTGCATAATTTTGGGACTTCCTTATTAATCAGATGATTGTTGCTCTCAGAAACAGAATATAAGGTAGCAAAAATATTTGTGAATCAGCAAATGGGCTCCATTTGAATCTCAGTTTTTAAATTCTGCCTGGAAAGGCAAGGAAAAAATTAAATTATTAACTGTATGAATTAAACAGAAGTTCCCAAGAATAAAGAAATTATATTGCCTGTCTTTAGGCCGTACAGCTTAGTATAAGTTAAGGAGAACAATTTTATGCATTCCTAGACTCTTAAATATTTTAGTTTAAATTGACCATGGAAGTCATATAAAATGTTTTCCTCATGGGGGCACCTGGGTGGCTCAGTCAGGTAAGCGTCTAACTTGGGCTCAGGTCATATTCTCAGGATCCTGGGATCGAGTCCCGCATTGGGCTCCCGGCTCATGCTTTTCTCCCTCTCTCTCTGCCTCTTCCCTTGCTCGCTCTCTCTTTCTCAAATAAATAAAATCTTTAAAAAATGTTTTCTTCATGGAACATGATTTTTTTTCTTCCTAAAACATGTGAAGAAATATGTATTATGATTTGTACTCTCATTTAGAAGGGTTGATCTCACATCTTTGTCATCGGTTCAACAAATCACTTTTGGGGTCAATGGAAGAACATTGCCTCAATGCACTTGGTTTCCGAAATGGATTAATAAAATTCCATAACCATTTTTAAATCATATTTCCAAGCAAAGTTGTTCTGCACAATTGTTTTCTTGGACAGATAAATGTTTATTTCATTAAAAATGTAATTGTTTCAACTGTGTATTCATATAAGATACCTAGAATGTGAGAGACAAAAATACAATAAAGGATATAATGGTATTAGCTTTCACAAAGTAGTCTCCAAGTTTTAAAGTAATAAAGTATGAATACGGTTTCTAAAATCATGGTTATATTTTTATAGAACAAATATAAGGCCTTGAACATACGGGATTTTAGGACCGAAAAAATGAACATGTGAGATGCTGCGATGCCACCCAACTTATGCGAGGAACACTTCTTAAGTCAGTCAATCATGGCTAAAGAGTCATTAGCATTACTTGTCACAGACCTTCTGTTTGGAACCAGAAAAGCAAAGGAAATGAAATGTATTACAAGCCCTTGTACCCTACAGCAAAACTATAAAATGAAATCAATAGCGTTTGAGTTGTTTTATCACCAGTTTAAAGTTTATCTTAATTGTCCTGTCATTTATTCCTGATTGAAAGGCTAGTTATTGAATCAAAACACAATGATCTATTTATAAAAAGCTGGGTTTTTTTCTTCCACATTTAATGATAATTATAATTTTACCATAAAAGAAGAATTGCATTTCAAATGTGGAATTCCATAAATCAAACTACACAGCTATGAGCTAGCTGTAAAGGTGCAAATTATTGCTTTTGCTCTATATCAAGATTAAAAATATGGTGATGACTTTGTGGTGGAAATATTGACATCTGTTTTGGGGAGGTTCCTGCACACAGGCCCCTTGGGGGTCTCTCTGGGAACAATGATGTTCCATCCTGAAAACCCAGGAGAGACTGAGGAGGTCTGAGGAGACAGAGAACATAGACACAAAAGAGGACTCATAGTTTTAAACAATATTAAAAACATTTGTCTTTCACTCATGAAATGAAGATACTTATTTAATCAATAATAATGCTCTATGGGAGCCAAGCAGGAAAAATACGGACACCTGACTGAATGGGACCAGCAGAAGAGAATAAAACCTGGGAACCTGGAGGATCAGAAAGTTTGTCGTGCAGGAGAATTGAGAAATCACCCTCCAGAACTTTCCAGAACCCCTACAACATCACACGCCACAGGGGAGCTCCAGGCCCCCTCCCAGGACTGAAACTGTGTCCTGGCTCTGTGTCTTCAAACACCCACCCGAATCCTGGCGATGCAGAGGGCCCGGGTTTGCTACAGTCTAGGGGTCATGGGCGGTACATACACTGCATGTTTGCGTGCATCCTTCTGATAGTCGCATCCCTTCACAAGCTGGCCTTTGTTTTCCAGACTTGCTCATCTCCTGGCTAAGCCTTTATTGAGCATATGTTTGTGCTATACCTTTTAGGCTCCTGGAAGCTATCAATACACGTAACAGACAAAAATCCCTACCCTCAAGGAACTTAAATTCATTACAAGTGTTTTAACCATATTCTGCTCTCCAGCCACACCATGCTCAAATGGTGTGCTGTTCTTGTGTCCAGGCATACAACACAAGTCTATGTTGTCTCTTCTACTCTTCCTTTTATCCTGCTGATTTGAGCCCATCTTTTTCCTGCTGCTGAATAAAAGCTCAAGTTACTCGTGATATTTAAAACAAAAACATTTTTAATTAACAGAAAGTACTATAATCATGGTTAAGTTAAAAAAAATAATCTAGTTCAATATATTAATCAGTACTTCCAATTTAATTGAAAGGTAAAACTTCTCTTCCGTCCCAGCTCAGGCGTATTCCTGGAAAGTCTCCTGTCTGCTCCTTTCTTCTTGATTCATCAAGCTCCTCACCCCTTCCCTAGCAGGTGTTTTTCTCACACAGGCTGCCATCTTCTGGCTCCTGAGGTTGAGGAGGAAAGGTAGGTAAGGTAGGCAGGAAAGTTCCAATGTAAAGATCACTATAGGGAAATGGTGCCCCTGCCTTTGAGTCAGACCGGTGTTTGAAGCAGAGACTGTCAGTGGGGTGCGTTGAGCTATTTCAGGTTTGGGACAGCTATTTCAGTTGGTTTCCTCTCATCCCCTTAGTAGAAAGGCAGGTCCATCTCCGGCTTTTAATGTTTGCTTTTCGCCCGCGTCCAGGCGATCGTACTGCACATCTGCAAAAGCTAGCACTCACCTGTGTCCCAAATCTGGACCTTGGGTAGCATTTTCCAGCTCTCTGCCCGCGTAATTCTGCAAGTGCAGGCTTGTCCTGGGGTGGTGGCTGCTCCTCTCTGCTCCAGCCAGTAACAGCTTGTCTGCACTACTGCCCCCTTCTGACAGTTCTTGGACATGGACACCCTGTGCCCCTGAGACGCGGCCACTGAGGTCCCACGCGTCCGTAATGTGAAACTTGAGATGGAAGAGTTTATACTCTCACAACCTCCTTTTCTGGGGATGGATGTGTTGTGGAGCAGAATGCAAACACAAGTTTACAACCTTTTCTTCCCAAAGGAATACTTCAGATAAGACCATTGCTAAATCTCCATTCACTTGATCGTGTTTACTCTCCTTGGGAGTAAGGGTTTATACAGTGGTGAACTGCTGGGCTGTTTGTCTTATTTTAAATATCTTTGACAGCCTCTAACTATTTCTTGCACATCTCTGTCATTTTAGGTCTATTGTATCTTGGTCCTTTTTCTAAATTTCCAATTGAATACCGAGAGTTTCTCATCATTTCTAAAATGTGCTCTCTAGTGGTGTTTGGAACTGTCCTTTCAAACGTCCTCTGCTCATTCTTCAGGGTACAGCTTACAGGTAGGTCTGTTTGCAAAGACATCTCTGATCTCTCAGGTGTTAGCTGCTCACTCTTCTGTGGACACATCGCCATGGGCGCCACCAGCCACCACGCCCCGTGAGAGTGTGGCGTGACATCATGAGTTGTGTATGTGTCTGTCCCGCACTGAATAAAGGGATCCTGAAAGCAGCAACTTCATTTCATTATCTCTGTGTCCTAAAATCCTATGACAACACCTGCACATTATAAATGCTAAGAATTAATGTCAAGGCAGTGAAATGGTCTCACCCTCAAAGCAAAACAAATCTCTAAGTCCTGCCCTCCTCAGTGATATGCAAAGTCTAGAGCTTGTTGAATAGGAAGGAAGAGAAAAAGAGGACTCTATCATATTTGTGGCTTATGGGAATACATTGTAGTTCAACTGCTTTTATTTTAGCAGTAAGCTAATAAACTGGTAGACCCATTCTCTTCATGGTTATTTTTCCATTCTGGGGAAAATTTGCTCCTTAAAAATGCTTTCCGTTAATTTGGACTATTTTATTCATCATTCCTTCATTCATTTGGTCATATATTTATTATAACTGCCCAAATGATTAATGGAGTTTAATGATAAAAACAGTTAAGAAAGGCTTAATTTATCTAGAAGCCCTGTTGAAAAATCTAAAGCACACGAGTGAAAACTTAATCCTAAACTTGGTAACAGGTAACAGTACGAAAACCTGAGAGGGTTCTAGAGCTCTCATTCTCTAAAAGTCTTCAGCTGTGAAACAGTTCCACTGATTCAACAATTGTTTCAAGTATCCTTGGATTAAGATGTGTATTTAGGGAGTTGAAGAAGATGATTGAGGTGAAACGTAATATCCGAATTTTCCTGAATCGTGCCTCGTTACAGTCAGGAATTTGAATGGCCGAGTATGAGGGACAGGATACCGCGGGAGTCTTGCACCTCCACGTGTCCTGCTGAGTGTGCCAAAACTGCACTGCTTGGACCGTTTTTCTCTACCAGGGACACAGAACTATTTACGTAGCTGGCAATTCTGAAAAGTGAGATAATCCTTCACAGAAATGCGTCACGCCGTCCGGCAATTTCCCCTATCTCTTTCTAGGAAGACTGCTATTGCTTGCTATAAAAGTGGCAGAGTCTCCAAGCTCCGTGTCCCCTGCCCCTACCGTGGTGCATTCCACTCAGGGCGGGTCTTCCCTGGCCCTACACCTGCCATGGGGTCTGGAGCTCAGGGACCCACGTCGTATGCTAGGTGCCACGTTGATACACCTGCTAATACTTTCATTGTGAGTAACAAGGTCCTTAGTCTCTGACCCAGGGGTTTCTTTTATCAGCAGCCATGGAACTAAATTATTAACCTATACAGTTATTTTTGTGGGAGTCTCTTGCTTCTAGGTCTCCTCACTATCCCATTTTTGTAATTAGGATAACATCCTAGCAATCAAACCAAAAACCCACAGATCATATCTCCAACTAAATACCACAACAAGCTAACCTCCAAATCACAGAACATGAGCAACTAGAGAAAACAACAGACGGAAACAAGATCTCTGTATTATCAGCAAATATGATAACAGCAACTGTTTTTAGGGAAGCTGAGGGAGGGCTAAGCATTTCTTTTGCCCTGAGAGCCAGTGAGTTTCAAAGTCGCCAGCGCGCATTAAGTGGACATCTGACTGAGGCAATAGGAAAGCGATAGAGCAAAACTCCACACTACAGAAAAAGGGGAAACCCTGAGAACAGAATATAAACTGAGCAGGACAGGTTCAATAGGGCAAAAAAAGAAAAAAAAGAGAGAGAGAGAAAGTTTCTCCAGTGAAAGTGGGAGTGCTGAAAAAAGCTGATTTCTAAAAGTAAAAGGATAATATTTCTTTTTATCACTTTGTGAAAATAACTGAAAGAATAGTCTAGAGCTAGAAAAGCTGTTTTATCAACCACCTTCCTTTTTTGACTGTAGAAAAAATAATTTCACCGATACATGAAAAATAGAAAAGGACCATGGTCAAAACCCACAAGGTAAAAAAAAAAAAAACAGTGATCAAAACAATGGCTCTTAAAAAAATAAAGGTATTTAAAAAAAAAGGCAAACTGTACATTAGTATTTTGAAACAAACTAAAATAGTTTATGAAAAGAAGAGAAGTCTTGGAAGAAAAACATGTATCAGAATTTAGAAAAACTCATAAATTAAAATCTTAAAAACATCTAAATGCAATGAAGAAAGATATTAAAGAGATAGAGAGAAAGGGATATAAAAGATAGGAAATGATTCATTATTTGTACAGTAGGAGTGTCCTATGATGAAAAACAAGTTAATAAAACAAGAAAAAATTAAAAATGTAGAATTCAAGAAAAAATTTCTGAAATAAGGTTCGAATGCATATACTATGTGTAGAGGCAGAAAATGACTCAGAATAGCCAAAACAGAGAACCATTCCAATAAAACTACTGAACTTTAAAGAAAAAACAGTAAATTCTTTGGAAATTCAGAAATAAAACCAACATGCATTGGAAAAGAAAACCATTTTGTCATTATACTTTTTGGCAGTGATGTTTCATGGGAGAAAAAAACGGAGTGAGATATTTAAGCTGAAGAAAGGGAAAATATGAGTCAAGGCTTTTTTTTTTTTTTTAAAGATTTTATTTATTTGTGTGAGAGAGAGATTGAGAGCATGAGTGGGGGTAAGGGGCAGAGGGAGAGGGAGAAGCAGACGCCCCACGGAGTGTAGCCTGACCCTGGGCAATATCCCAGGACCCGGAGATCACAGCCTGAACAACCAAGAGTTGGACGTTTAACTGACCGAGCCACCCAGGCGCCCGAAGTCTTTCTTTCTTTCTTTCTTTCTTTTTTTTTTTTTTTTAAAGATTTTTATTTATTTATTTGACAGAGAAAGAGAGACAGCGAGAGAGGGAACACAAGCAGGGGGAGTGGGAGAGGGAGAAGCAGGCTTCCCACAGAGCAGGGGCTCGATCCCAGGACCCTGGAATCATGACCTGAACCGAAGGCAGATGCTTAACGACTGAGCCACCCAGGCGCCCCCCAAAGTCTTTCATATCTAGCCAAATTTATGTTCAGTTTTCAGGTCCACAGATAAACTGTCATTAATGCACAAAAATATAGGTAATGCTATTCTTGTAAGCCTACTGTGAGGAGTCTACCACAGGACAAACTGTAGACAACTAGATGACTGATTATCTTACTGATATTAACAGGAATAAAACAATATTTCTTCAAATGCGATGTGTGGGAAAAGGAAGTAGATGAAGCAGAAGCATTGCTCACAGTAGGAGATACACAAACAGCCTGGGAGGCGCCAAGTGGATTATGTAAAGTAAAAGTAAGAGAAGAGTCGAAGTCTGGCCTGCAGATGGTGCGGGCAAATAGAACCGAGTTGGAGCGGAGCCACACCCATTTGCTTAGCGTTGGAGAACTGCCCACCATTTTGTTTACAGACTGTATCTCCCTTCTTTTCAGCTACCACAGGACTGAGTAGTTCAACAAAGACCATACGACCCATAAAACCCAAATTTTGTGTTATTTCAGTGGTCGCATTTGGAGTATGATAGTGAATCAACGCATTACTTTGAAAACCAGGAAATAAAAGGGAAGAATCAAACATTTTTTCCTGTCTTTCCTATAGAAGGAGGACGTCAGGGTAGTCAAATATTTGATGTGGAAGAGTTTCTCTTTGTGGAAAGGTTTGGCTACTACAAACAGAAGAAATGGAAGGATGGAATCAATAGGTAGGACATGACCCCCGGTGGTGACGGCCCTCAGGAAAGGAAAGTCAGAGGGACGGGCGTGCCTCTCTGGGGAAGCAGTGGATATCACCTACAATTTATTTGTCTAAAAAAAACAAACTAAATCTAACCAAGCCTCTAGCTCTATCATTTTACAGGAAATAAAGGAGATAAAGAAAAATATGAAATGACCACTTAGAGGCATGCTCATTGAAACCCGGGCTTCAGAAATCTCATTTCTTGAACAAATAGACAATAAAGGAAATTAAAAGGTATGGTGGAAGGGAAGTCTATATTTTAAAAGGCACACTTGAAATACTTTTCAACCAAGTGCAATATATGGACCTTATTAGGATTCTGATATGAATAAATTTTTAATATAATATTGACTGGATATTCATTGATATTGAGGAATTTTTATTAATTTGGGTGGAGTAATAATGATGTTGTGATTAAATTTTGAGTCCTTATCTTTAAGAGATACATATTGAGATATTTGCAGATGAAATATTGTGTCTCTGATGTACTTCAAAATAATAAGGGAGGGAATGGTTGAGAACACCATTGGTAAAGCTGGGTGGTTGACACTTGAAGGTTCATTATAATATTCTCTGGAATTTTATGTACATTTGAAATGTCCATACTAAAAGATCAGAATGTTTTAAAGATTCCTAGTGTCAAAGTTATGAAATGAGTTCTGAAATTGTTCTATTTTAATTATTAAATTGCATTTAAATATTAAATCCAGTTACAGCATAGTTATAAAACTTACTTTGAAAATGATTTCATTAACAAATTGTTGGCAAAGAAATTACAATAAAATATTTCCTCAATGAATCAAACCTCTTTTGTTTATTAGCTTTATTCATGTGACATATGGCAGAGCTGAAGACCATGGGGCAGCGAATTCTAAAGCAGGGGTAAACCTTTAAACAATTAATTAATTAACCTAATTTATATAATGGCTTTATTTTTGCAGAGCTAATGAACTAGGGATTCATTATAGGCCATTAACAGTCATTAATAAATGAAACTGTGGTTTAAATACATGAGTTTGTATTTCAGACTCCAGAGGCAGAGGTCAGTCATGAAATGTTAATAACAATATTAAAAGCATCAAGCATTAAACAAACTAGCATTTAGCTTTTAGATTTCATGCGCTTCTGAGAGGCTACTGCACACACCTGCTAGCTGGTCTTAGCTCTCCATGCATTCTTAGGCACATGTAAGTATACATAGGTATATTAGTGAAACTTTTATTAGCCTTAGATTAGATTTACATTAAAGTACCAGGAACTAGTTGTATCATATTCACATATGAGATATCAATATGCCTTTATTCCTAGAAATTGGAGCTATTTCCTGAAAAATGCCAAGTTCTAAGACCTAAATATTTAGCAGATTTTTCTTTCTAAATCTAACTGTTCATTTTTTTCAAAGAAAGATGACAAATATAGTTTTCAAATAGTTTCCATGTTTTCCCTAATTGCAATAAGCTGGTTTGCATTACATAATTTAGAACTACTCTAACCTTTTGATTCCTGATTTAGTCAATTCAATTGACAATTTGAAGCTTCCTCTATATTTTATAAAAATATAATTGCCCATGGTTAAAGATTTTAAGAACTCAAGAAACCGGCCTGATATTTTTAAAACAATTTAATTACGCAAGTGAAGACAACTTAATTTCCTTAATTCCAAAAATATACCATGTATAATCTGATTTTTTTCAAATGAGTTGGTTGTACCTTTCTGAGCAACTGTGCAACCCTCCACACTAGATCAGTAAGTGAGACTTGAAAGAAATAAAACAGAAGTGATTACTTTTAGGATAATCAATTACTGCACACTGGTAGAGAAAATTCTAGGGCACGTCTCTTGCCTTTTCTATCTACCTTGCTCTCCCTTCTTCCACCACCTAGGCTCTGTGGCTCTCGCTTTATACCTGTACCCTCGCTGGCGTTCTCACAGGCTCTTCATTTTCCCTCCTCCCCTTCTAAAGATGCTGATTGACGTAGTGTTGGCATAGGATGTCCAGGAAGGGCCCTGGAGTGAAAGGAGCCTGTTTCGTAGCCTGTTTCCCCCTTCACGCTCTCTCTCAGCCTCTGAACCCAAATGGTTAAATTTAATTTGGTTTTCTCGGGTCTTCTAAATTCTAAAAAAGTTGGCGTGATTATAAAAGGATGAACTGCCTGAAATGCAAAGGAATATTACCTCAATGGATGGAAAAGAACAGCATTTATCTTGTTATTAGTAACATCTCCCAGAATCTCTGCTCGTGTCCTTCACAAATTGGCTTTACTTGCTCTCTTATGTTGGTAAACTATATATCACACAGATGTTGGAGAACGATTCTGGAGTCAAAAGCTGTGAGCTTAAATCTCTGGGTTTTCATTTACCAACAGCATCATTTTTAAAAAGTCACTTAACCTTGCCCGGCTAGCTCAGTCGGTAGAGCATGAGACTCTTAAAAAGTCACTTAACCTTATCTTGATTTTGTAAAATGGGAATAATAATTTTCATCTCCTAGAAATGGATGTGAATTAAATATAATGCCACATATAACTTACAATAAATGTTAGTTGCTCTTTTAAGATTCATTTTCCTCTGTGCTAAGAAAATCAGTTAAGTACAAGAGACCACACAATTCAAGAGAATGTCGGGCAGTCCTGTACCCATTAATAATATACACACCAGAGAGTTTGCCAGAGCCTCACAGTGGGATTAAGAATAAAGTTGATTCTAGCAATATCGTATACCCAGTTTGAAGATGGTGTGTTATTGCCTTGATATTTCAGGAGTATGAAATCACTCCCAGCACTGTCCTCTATCAGCTATTAAAATGGATGGGCAATCAGCTCCAAGTACTACTGATCTCCCCACATTCTCTAATGATAACTTTTGGACCTATGTATTTCATCAGAAAATGAGCAGAAGCACCATAAAATCCTTCCGGAATGCTTAAGTAATATAACTTACTTTTCGAAGGGACTCGGAGATTGGCGAGGACCACTTCCAGGGAATCGGCCTGGACGCGAAGTACGTAGCTTGTCCTGGTCTCATAATCCAGGGGGGCATTCACATAGATAACACCTGTGATGTTGTTAATTCCAAACATATCTGCAATTAAAATACAGTTCTTTGGTCATTTCCTTCACACTGTAAGAAAAAAAAAAAGGATCCTCTTTAAAAGGCACTGTGATTTTAAAAAATACTCCTTGTAAACAGGAGTAATGCATGAAAATGAGAGGATGCTGGCTTTTGGAAGCTGTGTTCCATCTCTTCAAATTATCATCAGTGTATGGGGGCGGAGCAAGATGGCGGAGGAGTAGGAGACCTGGATTTCGTCTCCTCTCAGGAATTCAGCTGGATAGGGATCAAACCATTCTGAACACCTACAAACTCAACAGGAGATCGAAGAAAAGAAGAGCAACAACTCTCTGAACAGAAAAGCGACCACTTTCTGGAAGGTAGGACGTGCGGAGAAGTGAATCCGAGGCGATATTCGGGAGGATAGACGGCGGGGGAGGGGCCTCCGTCGGCCGCTTCTGGCAAGTGATAGAGCTGGGAGCACAAAATCGGAACTTTTAGAAGTCTGCTCCGCTGAGGGACGTCACTCCGGTGGCTAAGTGGGGGGTGAACGCTCGCGGGACAGTGTGGTCTCAGGACCCTCGGGGTCACAGAAAGACCGGGGGTGCCTGAGTGCGGCAGAGCTCCCAGGTATCAGAGCAGGGAAGCCGGCTGCAGAGACGGAGCCCAGGCGCGGGCTCTCAGCTCGGGGTTGCCATAAACCGTGGTCCGTGGCCCAGTCGGGCCACTGCTCCTCCAGCAGGGACCCAAAAAGCGGCAGATCCGGAGAGACTCACCTTCTTCCCCCGGGAGGAGAGGTGCAGGAGCGCACCGCGGGGATCTGCTGGGTTTGGAGACTCCACCCGGGGTCGGGTGCCAGAGATAGAAACGCGCGGTCACAGGCCGGGTGAGCACGGAGTGAGGCCGGAGACCGGGGAGATGGGAGTGACTGACTGCTTTTCTCTGGGGGCTCGTTGAGGAGCGGGACCCCGAGTTCTCGGCTCCTCCGGGGCGGAGACTGGGAGGCCGCCATTTTCACTCTCCGCCTCCAAAGCTGTACGGAAAGCTTGCAGGGAACAAAAGCTCCCGAGAGCAAACCCGAGCAGATTACTTAGCCGGGACCAGCAAGGGCGGGGCAATTCTGCCTCTGGCAAAGACATTTGGGAACCACGGCAACAGGCCCCTCCCCCAGAAGATCAGCGAGAACAGCCAGCCAAGACCAGGTTTACCAATCAATGAGAACGGCAGAACTCCAGCGCTAGGGGAATACAGCACAGAATTCATTGCTTTTTTCCCCATGATTCTTTACTCTTTCAAAGTAAATTATTTTTTTTAACTGTCTTTTTTTCTTTTTTTTTTGAATTTTTCTTTTTCCCTTTTTCAACCAACATCTTATCAATCCCTTTTAAAAAAAAAAAAACATTTTTATTTTTCATTTTTAAAGTCATATTCTATCCCTTCATAGTAGTTACCTGTATTTTTGGCATATATATATATGTTGTTCTCTCTTTAAAATTTTGAGATAGTTTCTTCTAACAGATCAAAATATACTCTAAATCTCTAGTGTATGGTTTTTTTCTACTCCCCTACCTGATCACATTCTCTCCCTTTTTTCTTTCTTTTTTTTTTTTAAATCCTCTTCTTTCTTTTTTCAAACAACTTATCAAATCCTTTTATAAAATTTTTTTATAATTTCCATCTTTACAGTCATATTCCATCCCTTCATCATATCAACCCTTATTTTTGTACATATATAAGTTTTTCTTTCTTTAAAATTTTGGGAGGCACTTTCTTTTAACAGACCAAAATACACCCAAAATCTAGTGTGTGGCACTGATCTATGCACCAGCCTGATCATATTTGATCACATTCTGTTTTTGTTTTGTTTTGTTTTGTTCTGTTATTGTTTGTTTTTATCTTTATCTTTATCTTTTTCTTTTTTCTTTTTTTCTTTCTTTTTCTTTTTTCTCTCTTTCCCTTTCTTTTCCCACTGCTTCAGGTCTTTTCTGATTTGTTTAGAGTATATTTTCTGGGGACGTTGTTACCCTGTTAGCATTTTGTTCTCTCATTCATCTATTCTCCTCTGGACAAAATGACAAGATGGAAGAAACCACCTCAACAAAAAGAACAAGAGGTAGTACTGACTGCCAGGGACCTACTCAATACGGACATTAGTACGATGTCAGATCTAGAGTTCAGAATCATCACTTTAAAGATACTAGCTGGGCTTGAAAAAAGCATGGAAGTTATTAGAGAAACCCTTTCTGGAGAAGTAAAAGAACTAAAATCTAACCAAGTCGAAATGAAAAAGGCTATTAATGAGGTGCAATCAAAAATGGGGGCGCTAACTGCTAGGATAAATGAGGCAGAAGAAAGAATCAGTGAGATAGAAGACCAAATGATGGAAAATAAAGAAGCTGAGAAAAAGAGAGATAAACAACTACTGGATCACGAGGGCAGAATTCGAGAGATAAATGATACCATAAGACGAAACAACATTAGAATAATTGGGATCCCAGAAGAAGAAGAAAGAGAGAGAGGGGCAGAAGGTATAATGGAGCAAATTATAGCAGAGAACTTCCCTAATTTGGGGAAGGAAACAGGCATCAAAATCCAGGAAGCACAGAGAACCCCTCTCAAAATCAATAAAAATAGGTCAACACCCCGACATCTAATAGTAAAACTTACGAGTCTCAGAGACAAAGAGAAAATCCTGAAAGCAGCTCGGGAGAAGAGATATGTAACCTACAATGGTAGAAACATTAGATTGGCAACAGACTTATCCACAGAGACCTGGCAGGCCAGAAAGGACTGGCAGGACATATTCAGAGCACTAAATGAGAAAAATATGCAGCCAAGAATACTATATCCAGCTAGGCTGTCATTGAAAATAGAAGGAGAGATAAAAAGCTTCCAGGACAAACAAAAAACTAAAGGAATTTGCAAACACGAAACCAGCCCTACAAGAAATCTTGAAAGGGGTCCTCTAAGCAAAGAGAGAGCCTAAAAGCAACATAGACCAGAAAGGAACACAAACAATATACAGTAACAGTCACTTTACAGGCAATACAATGGCACTAAATTCCTATCTTTCAATAGTTACCCTGAATGTAAATGGGCTAAATGCCCCAATCAAAAGACACAGGCTATCAGTTTGGATTAAAAAACAAGACCCATCGATATGCTGCCTGCAAGAGACTCATTTTAGACCCAAAGACACCCCCAGATTGAAAGTGAGGGGGTGGAAAACCATTTACCATGCTAATGGCCACCAAAAGAAAGCTGGGGTGGCAATCCTTATATCAGACAAATTAGATTTTAAACCAAAGATTGTAATAAGAGATGAGGAAGGACACTATATCCTACTTAAAGGGTCTATCCAACAAGAAGATCTAACAATTGTAAATATCTATGCCCCTAACATGGGAGGAGCCAATTATATAAGGCAATTAATAACAAAAGCAAAGAAACACATTGACAACAATACAATAATAGTGGGGGACTTTAACACCCCCCTCACTGAAATGGACAGATCGTCTAAGCAAAAGATCAACAAGGAAATAAAGACTTTAAATGACACACTGGACCAAATGGACTTCACAGACATATTCAGAACATTCCATCCCAAAGCAACGGAATACACATTCTTCTCTAGTGCCCATGGAACATTCTCCAGAATCGATCACATCCTAGGTCATAAATCAGGTCTCAACCGGTACCAAAAGTTGGGATCATTCCCTGCCTATTTTCAGACCACAATGCTTTGAAACTAGAACTCAATCACAAGAGGAAAGTCGGAAAGAACTCAAATACATGGAGGCTAAAGAGCATCCTACTGAAGAATGAATGGGTCAACCAGGAAATTAAAGAAGAATTAAAAAAATTCATGGAAACCAATGAAAATGAAAACACAACTATTCAAAATCTTTGGGATACAGCAAAGGCAGTCCTAAGAGGAAAGTATGTAGCAATACAAGCCTTTCTCAAGAAACAAGAAAGGTCTCAAGTACACAACCTAACCCTACACCTAAAGGAGCTGGAGAAAGAGCAGCAAATAAAGCCTAAACCCAGCAGGAGAAGAGAAATAATAAAGATCAGAGCAAAGATCAATGAAATAGAAACCAAAAGAACAGTAGAACAGATAAACGAAACTAGGAGCTGGTTCTTTGAAAGAATTAACAAAATTGATAAGCCCCTGGCCAGACTTATCAAAAAGAAAAGAGAAATGACCCAAATCAACAAAGTCATGAATGAAAGAGGAGAAATCACAACCAACACCAAAGAAATACAAACAATTATAAGAACATATTATGAGCAACTCTATGCCAGCAAATTAGATAACCTGGAAGAAATGGATGCATTCCTAGAGATGTATCAACTACCAAAACTGAACCAGGAAGAAATAGAAAACCTGAACAGACCTATAACCACTAAGGAAAGAGAAGCAGTCATCAAAAATCTCCCAAAACACAAAAGCCCAGGGCCAGATGGCTTCCCAGGGGAATTCTACCAAACATTTCAAGAAGAATTAATACCTATCCTTCTGAAACTGTTCCAAAAAATAGAAATGGAAGGAAAACTTCCAAACTCATTTTATGAGGCCAGCATTACCTTGATCCCAAAACCAGACAAAGACCCCATCAAAAAGGAGAATTACAGACCAATATCCCTGATGAACATGGATGCAAAAATTCTCACCAAAATACTAGCCAATAGGATCCAACAGTACATTAAAAGGATTATTCACCACGACCAAGTCGGATTTATCCCTTGGCTGCAAGGTTGGTTCAACATCCACAAATCAATCAACGTGATACGATACATTAACAAAAGAAAGAACAAGAATCATATGATCCTCTCAATAGATGCAGAAAAAGCATTTGACAAAGGACAGCATCCTTTCTTGATCAAAACTCTTCAGAGTATAGGGATAGAGGGTACATACCTCAATATCATAAAAGCCATCTATGAAAAACCTACAGCAAATATCATTCTCAATGGGGAAAAACTGAGAGCTTTCCCCCTAAGGTCAGGAACGCGGCAGGGATGTCCACTATCACCACTGCTATTCAACATAGTATTGGAAGTCCTAGCCACAGCAATCAGACAACAAAAAGAAATCTAAGGCATCCAAATCGGCAAAGAAGTCGTCAAACTCTCACTCTTTGCAGATGATATGATACTTTATGTGGAAAATCCCAAAGACTCCACCCCAAAACTGCTAGAACTCATACAGGAATTCAGTAAAGTGGCAGGATATAAAATCAATGCACAGAAGTCAGTGGCATTCCTATACACCAGCAACAAGTCAGAAGAAAGAGAAATTAAGGAGTCGATCCCATTTACAATTGCACCCAAAACCATAAGATACCTGGGAATAAATCTAACCAAAGAGGCAAAGGATCTGTACTCAGAAAACTATAAAATACTCATGAAAGAAATTGAGGAAGACACAAAGAAATGGAAAAACGTTCCATGCTCATGGATTGGAAGAACAAATATTGTGAAGATGTCAATGCTACCTAGAGCAATCTACACATTCAATGCAATCCCCATCAAAATACCATCCACTTTTTTCAAAGAAATGGAACAAATAATCCTAAAATTTGTATGGAACCAGAAAAGACCCCGCATAGCCAGAGCAATGTTGAAAAAGAAAAGCAAAGCTGGCGGCATCAGAATTCCGGACTTCCAGCTCTATTACAAAGCTGTCATCATCAAGACAGTATGGGACTGGCACAAAAACAGACACATAGATCAATGGAACAGAATAGAGAGCCCAGAAATGGACCCTCAACTCTATGGTCAACTAATCTTTGACAAAGCAGGAAAGAATTTCAAATGGAAAAAAGACAGTCTCTTCAACAAATGGTGTTGGGAAAATTGGACAGCCACATGCAGAAGAATGAAACTGGACCATTTCCTTACACCACACACAAAAATAGACTCCAAATGGTTGAAAGACCTCAATGTGAGACAGGAGTCCATCCAAATCCTAAAGGAGAACACAGGCAGCAACCTCTTCGACCTCAGCCACAGCAACTTCTTCCTAGAAACATCGCCAAAGGCAAGGGAAGCAAGGGCAAAAATGAACTATTGGGACTTCATCAAGATAAAAAGCTTTTGCAAAGCAAAGGAAACAGTCAACAAAACCAAAAGACAACCGACAGAATGGGAGAAGATATTTGCAAATGACATATCAGATAAAGGGCTAGTATCCAAAATCTATAAAGAACTCATCAAACTCAACACCAAAAGAACAAAGAATCCAATCAAGAAATGGGCAGAAGACATGAACAGACATTTTTCCAAAGAAGACATCCAAATGGCCAACAGACACATGAAAAAGTGTTCAATATCGTTCGGCATCAGGGAAATCCAAATCAAAACCTCAATGAGATACCACCTCACACCAGTCAGAATGGCTAAAATTTAGAAGTCAGGAAAGGACAGATGTTGGCAGGGATGCGGAGAAAGGGGAACCCTCCTACACTGTTGGTGGGAATGCAAGCTGGTGCAGCCACTCTGGAAAACAGTATGGAGGTTCCTCAAAAAGGTGAAAATAGAGCTACCATACGATCCAGCAATTGCACTACTGGGTATTTACCCCAAAGATACAAAAGTAGGGACCCGAAAGGGTACGTGCACCCCGATGTTTATAGCAGCCATGTCCACAATAGCCAAACTGTGGAAGGAGCCAAGATGTCCATCGACAGATGAATGTATAAAGAAGAGCTGGTATATATATACAATGGAATATTATGCAGCCATCAAAAGGAATGAGATCTTGCCATTTGCAACGACGTGGATGGAACTGGAGCGTATTATGCTGAGCGAAATAAGTCAAACAGAGAAAGACATGTATCATATGACCTCACTGATATGAGGAATTCTTAATCTCAGGAAACAAACTGAGGGTTGCTGGAGTGGGGGGTGGGGTGGGAGGGATGGGGTGACTGGGTGATGGACACTGGGGAGGGTATGTGCTCTGGTAAGCACTGTGAATTGTGCAAGACTGTTGAATCTCAGATCTGTACCTCTGAAACAAATAATGCAATATATGTTAAGAAAGAAAAAAAGAAGAATGTAGCAGGAGGGGAAGAATGAAGGGGGGGAAATCGGAGGGGGAGAAGAACCATGAGAGACGATGGACTCTGAAAAACAAACTGAGGGTTCTGGGGAGGGTGGGAGGATGGGTTAGCCTGGTGATGGGTATTGAGGAGGGCACATTCTGCATGGAGCACTGGGTGTTATGCACAAACAATGAATCATGGAACACTATATCTAAAACTAATGATGTAATGTATGGGGATTAACATAACAATAAAAAAAATTATCATCAGTGTATCCTTAAGTGAACACCTTAATTTTCTAGTTATGTTGAGAGTCTCCTGGAAAACAATGTTTCATCAGTCAATTAAATTTGGGAAGCACTGCACACTATATCCATCATGGTAGATTTGGATGGTCCTTTAAATACTAAAGGGCATTAGATGTTCCTGATATTTAGGGAGAAGGCATAGCAGCAAGGTAGGAACAAAGAAGAAAGTAAGAAAAGTAAGATGTCCTGCACTTGCTACAAGGGCAGCCATGTCTAGTAATGGTTGATCACTGAAATACTTAAAAAGAGCCTTCACAGGGGCACCTGGGTGGCTCAGTCAGTTAAGCATCTGCCTTCAGCTCAGGTCATTATCCCAGGGTCCTGGGAATGAGCCCTGCATTGGGCTCTCTGCTCCGCAGGAAGCCTGCTTCTCCCTCCCCCACTCCCCCTGCTTGTGTTCCCTTTCTCACTGTGTCTCTCTCTGTAAAATAAATAAATAAAATCTTTTTTAAAAAAAGGAGCCTTTATGATTTCGTTGAGAATTGCTTAATTTTATATTCATCCACTTACTAAATATTAAATATTGAACATTCATGTATTTATTAAGTGTATATTGACTATTTCTTTTTTTAAAAGATTTTATTTATTTGTTTTTGAGAGAGAGACATAGAGAGAGCATGAGTGTGGGGGAGGGAGGGACAGAGAGGGAGAAGCAGGCTCCCTGCCGAGCAGGGAGCCTGCTGAGGGACTTGATCCCAGGAGCCTGAGATCATTACCTGAGCTGAGGGCAGACACTCAACTGACTGAGCCACCCAGGCACCCTAAATGTATATTGACTATCTCTTGACCACTTACGACATGCCAGGCCATCCAATTTATCAAAAGGAAAAAACAGAGGACCACTAACTGTGGATAATGGTGAGAAAAAGAACAGATGAGAAATGCAGCTATGAACTTCTTCTCAGAAGCTGGCAAACCATCCTGTTCTCAGTGAAGAGTAGTTGGTAGACAAAACTCAAATTATTTATTTACTTCTAAGTTAACCACTTGCGGAATCATATTACACAATGTACATGGGTTTTATCTTGGATGCGGCTCTTTGGGCATTCAAAATTATTTGCGATCCTAAAATCTCTTCAGTGTTAGCCTAGCTATGACATGGAGTAGGTCATGGATGGTCCAGAACAGTGGGAAGAGACCCCTGTAGGCAACAATCATGACCAAAACCTGAAAGTATGATGCGTTAATTTTGAAGAAATATCATTAAAATATCCCTAAATGAGGGCAAGAGGAAAGCTTCCAGAATTGGATAGTTAGTATTTCCGGTGGGGGGGGAGGGTCATGTTTGTTAGTATAACCAAATTTTTTAATCTGATTGAACACTTAAATTGCATTTAAGTTAGATAGGTTTTTATTAGAAAAAAATAGCATAAATAATAATTCAATCTGAACTGAGTCCCAGGTCCAAGTATTAGTTTATGGTGAAGACACAGACCGAATATCTACTCACCTTCTTCGTTTCCTGAAACTATGGAGTACACAATACTCTGGTTGATGGCCGCCGCCGAAATCACTCCAACCATAGTCCCTCTGGTGGCAAGTTCACTCACTGGAGGAGGTCTGCAGGTTTAGAGAAGAGGGTTCATTTTTTGTAGTCCATTTGTCATGACAGAGTTTTGAATTTAATAATAGAATATGCTAGTTCATGTGTGAGTGCATTTATTTGAATAATACATTTTCTGAAATTTTCAAAGAAGTACCACATCAAGACTCCAGCCCTAACAAACTGTGTTCACAATTATGCAAATGCTCTTGGTTGCAAAGGTCTTATCACCTGCATTATTTTGAATTTGAGATATAATTTATTTTTGGATACTATTTTATTATCTGCCCAACATCATACAAAAATTCTTTCCACTTGTTTCTCTAAATTACCTTCTGAACTGAAAGCAATAGAAGGGGGTACAATTTGCTATCTTAACTTGTAAAGTAAAATGTTGATCTCATGCCACTGCTATTAGCATATTTAAGCAACAGTTTCCAGATGACTCTTTCTAGTCCTTATTCTTGCACTCCTGGGATGCTCTAACTGTACAAAAAAAGGATTTGAACAGAGGGCATCACAACACTCACATTGCTCTTGAACTCACTGATTTTGCTTACCTGTAGCCATGTTCTGCCCTCAGTACTCTGATATTTACTTAATTTCCAAGTTATATTTTCAAAAACACATCTCATTCTCAAAATCTTCATTTATTTTACAGTATTGGTCACTGCAACTAGGCTATCATAACTTTAATCCTAAGTTAATGGAAATAATCTCACTTTTATAATATACAGGTGTTATATTACCCAGATCCAATAGATTTAAAAAAAATCAGTGAATAGTCCAGTCAATCTGTATAGAGCGTCCCACTTCTCTAAGCTTCCACCTCTTTCCTCAAGCTGATAAGACAAACCCTACCATCATTTCCTCCACTGGCTTTTTCTCTTAATACTTACTCTCCTAATGTTCCTCCTCATTTTTTTTAAGATTTCATTTACTTTTTTTAAAAAAGATTTTATTTATTTATTTGACAGAGAGAGACACAGTGAGAGAGGGAACACAAGCAGGGGGAGTGGGAGAGGGAGAAGCAGGCTCCCTGCTGAGCAGGGAGCCCAATGTGGGGCTCTATCCCAGGACCCTGGGATCATGACCTGAGCTGAAGGCAGATGCTTGACTGAGCCACCCAGGTGCCCCAATTCCTCCTCATTTTTATCTGCATCCTCTCTTCTTCTAATTTGGATTACATTGTGCAATTGTATTGTGCCTTCACCAAACAATTTGTTATAACAAATCCTGAACTACAAACATACAGTCCAGAAAATTAATTACATACAGCTCTTTATAAACATGTCCAAATTGCTGTGTTCTTTGCCACCATAGTCCATACGCTTGGTTAAGTTACTGAAATGTAAAGCGATCTGTTTTACAGATGCTCTAGCACTTAATGGTGGTCCATATATTCATCGCATATTCAATGACTATTTTTTTTGCTAAAGAATAAGAACTAATCCATATAACTTTTAGTGAAAATGATAAAGTACGTATGTATGTACACATGTATTTTGTTCTCCTGCATCTTTTCTGCCTTCTTTTGTTACAGCAGATAACCACACCTCCTCTATACCCCATCTAAGCGATTTGGGTAAGGCTGCCAGAGTCTACACCCCCAAGGTGTGTAGATAGACACATTACCCATCTCTGGCCACTGGGGATGCTTTATCTTCTTTGCTCAGTGTTCATGTCTCATGTAAAAAAGTCTTGCCCAGAAATTTTATTTTAAGTACTAGAAAAAAATTTTAATGTTGTTTTATGTTACCCTATGAGAAGGTTGATCAGGTTCTTGTTGATCATGATACCAACACAAATGAAATAACAAAGGTTGAAAATAGGTCCCCTATACTTTGCCTAATATTCTAAATGCTGCTATACTTGAAGCTAGGTAAGCTCATCATTTCAGTTACTGAAATAATTTGTCCTTTATTTCTCCTTTATCTAGGATTTCTACCATTTCCAACCAAAAATGTCCCCACTAATTAACAAGAACATGTTTAGATTAGAAAAGGATACATTTGCCTAGATAGACACTTCTAAAGTAACATATCTGAGATAACAATTATATTCTCTGAGCAATTTATTTACACATTGTCACAGTGGAATACAGATGCCTTAGGTAACCTTGAGCAGAAAAGATAACAGCCTACCATGAAAAGGAAGACATTCACAAGAGTGACACTAAGGTTGGTTTTGATGGACTGCTTTGATGATGAATAGATACACTTTTGTACAGTATTTTAGATTATAAAGGAGACATTAAGACCATGTGCTGTTTGTCGCATTGCTTAGTGATTGACTATGGTGGTTGTGAAATAGAAAACCTGGAATGGATGAAAATCAGAGAGATGGAAACAGGATAGTCTCTGAAATGGACCTCCTCCTGACATTCCAACCCTTGCATATTGCTCTCCTCTCGCAAGACAGCCAGACTCCAGCTTGCTTCTAATCAACAGAATACAGCAAAGAAAATGGGATGTTACCCCAGTCATTACATTACGTAAGACTGTATTCTGCAAGTTCCCTCTTGCTAGGAGACTCTAACTCTCTCCCTTGCTGGATTGAAAGAAGGGGACATAGGGAATTGTCCATATGGCAAGAAACTAAAGGTGATATGATGTCTGACCACCAGGCAGCAAGCAACTGAGGCTCTCAGCCCAACATCCCACTCATAACTGATTCTACCAACTACCACACGAGCTTGGAAGCAGACCCTTCTCCAGTCAAGCCTCAGATGAGACACTGACCCTGGCCAACACCTTGATTCACACCTATCTGAAACAATGAAACACAGAATGCAGGTAACTGATTACTGACCTATAGAATCTTCAAGATGATATATGCATTGTTTTAAGTCATTAAGTTTGTAAAAATATTGTCTTGTGCAAGAGATGAGTGACACACATGGCTTGGATGTTAAGAGCAACAAATTAACTTGAGACAGATCAATATATCATACAAGTTCAATTTGATATAAGAAAATATATGTTAGCCAGATTCTGGAATCACTTTCATAAACTGAATTTCTTCTTGTGAAAGTAAACGTTGCTTAAATTGTTGACTTGTTTATCTTGTTACTACTCATGAGATAATAACTAAATTTTATACTTTCTGTAATTTGTTTCTTAATCCTTATAAAGTATAGAAATAGAAAGTCTGCAGCTAATGTACCTTCAGCTTTAACACCAAAAAAATGCCACCATTCATTTCAAACTTTAAAAACAACATTTACTGTATATTTTTGTACAATTAGGATGGAAATGATCAATACTGGAAAAAGTAACTGGCATCATTATAAAAGGAATTTAAATCCTATGCATACCACTAAAAGCATTTAAAATTCTATTTGTTAGTAAATATTTAAAACGGATTTACTTTCTAGACAAAATATCTCCTCGTTAACCTTTGTCCTAATTGTTCCAACACACTTGTTTCTACCAGAATCAAAACATACTATAAAAATGCAATTTTCTCCTGGCTAGAAATAAATGAACCTCCATGATAATGAGCATTAGATCACAAAATTTCAATTCTTTCTATTTATTGCAAGGCAGACCCAAGTTTATTTTTGTTTTATGCCCTGGAAAGTGCCAGTTACATGATTGGGGCAAATTACATATTTTCTTAGGAGTCACATGTTACTTGAATACAAAATGAAAGAGCTGGTGTAAATCAGGATCTATAAAGCTGGATGGCAGAGAGGACAGAGAGGTAAGGGAATGGAATGACATGGGCTGGGCATCAATTAAGAGGGAGCTCAGTGGACGGAAGGACTCGGTGAGCACTGATGCTCTATTTAATGAGGGCAACCACCATGCTATGCTGCCAATGCAGTGAGAGTTTAAAATAGGAAAAAAAAAGGAAGTTCAAGTTTTTATGTGAATTCTGTGAACTTTTATATTTTGGAACCCAGTGGAAATTTATTTTTTAAGACAACATCTGACTTGGTTTGATCTATGGGCTGACAGTATATGATTTTTAGAGTCCTGTCTGTAAGGTATTTTCTGGTCCAACTCCACTCTGAGTCTGATGTCATGTGATTTGTCATCACCCCCCCCCTTCTTTCTGTGGAGTACAGTCAAATCTATTGATTGATTTCAGAAGCGAAGAATTATGGCCAAAGAAAGGATTCCTCAGAAACTTCTTTTAAAAATGTTTTTCCCTTGTTATTCATTCATATACTTGCAATTCATCCACCTTATAATAAACAATACATCAATAAGCCTCTTCCAATTTAAACTTTTAACACCTCACGAAAAACAAATAGTTGTCAGGTATCTGGAATTCAGGAATTCTGCTTTTTAAAGCTAAATTTACTGCCAATATAATTGAGAAAAAGCTCTCTTCCAATAAAAGAGGCAGTTGGATCACATAAGGCTCAGGAGTGGAGCTACACGGCTTTCCTACGAATCCTTAGAGTCAAGAGATCAGCTGGGTCCCCCTCCCCAGGACAGGACTGCTAGGAGCATGCTAAGGACAGTGGTTATAGCTTCAACCAATATGGACGGAACACGGGAGCAGCTCATGGCTTCATACTTGTAAAATGCCTTCAGAGACTCTTTCACAAAGCTTGATCCAAAGTGGATTCGATGTGCATGTGCACGGACATACCCCCGATATAGCCCTGGCTCCTATTTATCCCCTCTACCCGGGGCAATATTTTGGGCTTTACTGGCCATTTTAAACAAAACCCCCAGATTCTGACTAAAATTCCAAAATCACCTAAGCTAGGGGTGCCTGGGTGGCTCAGTCGGTTAAGCATCTGCCTTCAGCTCACATTATGATCCTGGGGTCCTGGGATTGAGTCCTGCATCAGGATCCTTACTCCACCAGGAGTTTGCTTCTCCCTCTCTGGCTCCCCCTCCTTGTGCTCTCTTGCTTGCTCTCTCTCTCTCTCTCAAATAAATAAATAAATAAATAAAATATTTAAACAAAAAGAAAAAAAAAAAACCAAAATCACCTAAGCTAATTCTTTCTTTCTTTCTTTCTTTATTTATTTATTTGAGAGAGAGAGAGAGAGAGAGAAACAGCATGAGAGGGGAGAGGGTCAGAGGGAGAAGCAGGCTACCCGCTGAGCCGGGAGCCCGATGTGGGACTCGATCCCAGGACTCCGGGATCTTGACCTGAGCCGAAGGCAGTTGCTTAACCAACTGAGCCACCCAGGCGCCCCACCTAAGCTAATTCTTAAACAAAGCATAAATAATATTTCAATTGAAAAAATTCAATTATGATAGATATCAAATTTACATTTTATTACGTCATTAATCTTGCTATTTGCATTGTCCTTGCCTCCCCTAAATTTTACATGTACAACAGCTATATATAATTTTTTTTTTTAAAGATCATTTTTTTTTTTTTAAAGGTTTTATTTATTCATTTATTTGAGAGAGTGAGAGAGAGAGAGCACATGAGAGGGGGGAAGGTCAGAGGGAGAAGCAGACTCCCTGCCGAGCAGGGAGCCCGATGCGGGACTCGATCCCGGGACTCCAGGATCATGACCCGAGCCGAAGGCAGTCACTTAACCAACTGAGCCACCCAGGCGCCCGCTATATATAATTTTTGATACCACACTTCAGTTTTTAGAGCAGTGTTAGGTTCACAGAAAAATTAGACAGAAAGTGTAAAGCTCCTACACACACTCCCACCACCAGTTTGCTCTATTATTAACATCTGGCATTAGTGTGGTGCATTTGTTAAAACTGACGAGCCAATTAAAATTGACGAGCCAATATTGATACATAATGATTAACTAAAGTCCATTGTTACATGAGGCTTCACTCTTGCCTTGTAGAGTTCTACGGGTTTAGACTGACTTATAATGTCATACATCCACTATTACAATATCATACAGAATCGTTTGGGTGACCTAAATTTCTCCTTTTCTTCAGCTACCCATCCCTCTTTCCCCCTGAACCTCTGGAAACCACTGATCTTTTTACTGTCTGCATATTTTGCCTTTTCCAGAGTGTCATGTGGTTGGAATCAGACAGTATGTCATCTTTTTGGACTGACTTCTTAGCAATATGTACTTAAGCTTCCCCTATGTCTTTTGGTGGCTTTATACTTTTTATTGCTCAATCATATTACACTGTATGAATGTACAACAAACAGCTGCATTTTAGTAAGAAGAAAATTGATCAAAATAACTCCAAGCCTGTTGTTTAGAAATAAATCTTTGCAGATAAAGTGCGACCCGGAAAAGTTAACTGCTACAAAATGTATATGCAAAATGCTTACAACACAATTTTCTTATAGATATAAAAATTAATTCATAGATATCTGCTTAACATTTCAATTTTTTCCTGAAAATATAGATTATAATAAATCTGTCTCAATTAAATACATTTTAACATATCTGAATCATCTGAATAATGACTATGCTAAAATAACAGACTTCGCAGTTCTCAAATGGTAGACCCCCATCTTTACAGTATAAATATAGATGAAACAATTATTCTACAATTTAAAGTCTACTTTTATTGTTGGGTTCAAGATGTAACAATAAAAGTCAATGTTGTATGTGTCGCATAAAGCTCCTAATTATTTTAAATACCGTGCAGTTTAGTATATAAAAGTGTTTGTAAATAGATGCTATAAAATTTCACTGGGATTCAATCTGGCTCTATTGCTTTCTTTCTACTGAGAGACAAATCTAATTTATTTTGACATCTTTGAATTCAATATATTTTCAAATCAGTGTCAATTAAGGAACTGTTTTTATATCTACTATGAGGGAATTTAATGAAAATGGGAAGAAAAAAAAAAGCATCCACCAGAACTCCTATTATTGGTAACCTTGGAGCAATTGCATCAGTATGATCTGATTTTACTTATTTAATCAAGAAAAGCAGTTTTAAAAAGACATGAATCAGGAGAGAAATGCTAGCTTTCCCATATTTTTTAGGATGGATTGCAGATAAAAAAAATTAATAAAGAACCAAATAGTTAGATGCTATATTTTTTACATCTTTTCCAAAGGTGCTTGCTATTTTAAGAGTTTTGCTTCTTTTCTGGTCCATGAAGCGTCCTCATCTTGAATACAAGAAAACTGATGCCTTGAGTAGTAAACCATTTCTCAAGTCCATAAAACTATATGAAGCTAAATCTGCGATCTAGGGTGCATGTGTTCATTGGTTTCATTTATTATTTGCATTAATAGAGTTTATGTAATCTTGCTTAGTCATTGGCTCTCAAACTTTATAAGAATTACCTGAAGAATTTATTAAAATTTTCAGATTTTTTTGTGCATCATGCTTGAAGATTCTGATTTAGTAGATCCATAGGAATATCATTTATAAAATTCTGGCTTAAGAATTTACTTACTACCTATGTGACCTTGCAAAAATTCTTAGCTTCCCCATTCTTATTTTTTTAATCTGTAAAATGGGGACATTACCTACTTTGGAAGATGGTGGAGTGTACTAAGGGACATAATGTGGACAAAAAGCTTTCCTTAAATCTAGCATAAAGGAGGTACTCCATAAATTATGGCTTTATTAATACACTATTTTATGGGCTATACTTCTGGAAGTTTACCATAGATATTATACTGCTATACAAGTTTGTCTCATAGATGGGGGAACAAAAAAATAAAACTTGAATACTTTAAAGCAAAGAAAACAATAAAACAAAAAGGCAACCTACTGAATGGGTAGAAATACTTGCAAATTATATATCCATAAGGGGTCAATATTCATAATACATAAAGAACTTCTACAAGTCAACATCAAAAAACCAAATAATCCAATTTATAAATGGGCAAATGAATAGATATTTTTCCAAAGAAGACATCCAGATGGCCAACAGGTACATGGAAAGATGCTCAACATCACTCATCATCAGGCAAATACAAACCAAAACCACAATGAGCTATCACCTCACACCAGATGGAATGGCTAGTGTCAAAAAGACAAGCAATAACAAGTGTTGGTGAGGATGTGGAGAAAAGGGAACCCTCGTGCACTGTTGGTGGGAATGCAAACTGGTGCAGTCACTGTAGAAAACAGTATGGAGGTTCCTCAAAAAGTTAAAAGTAGAAATACCATATGATGCAGTAATCCCACTACTAGGTATTTACCCAAAAGAAAATAAAAACATGAATTTAAAAAGATATGTGCACCCCTATATTTACCGCAACATTATTTGCAATAGCCAAGATAAAACGTAAGTGTCCATCTATAGATGTATGAATAAAGAAGATGTGGTATATATACACAATGGAATATTACTCAGCCATAAGAGATAATGAAATCTTGCCATTTGGAACAACATGAATGGACCTAGAGGGTATTATGCTATATGAAAAAGGTCAGACAAAGAAAGACAAATACGATATGATCTCACTATATGTGGAATCAAAACACAACAACAACAACAAAAACCCAAAAACCAAAATTCAGACTCATAAACACAAAGAATAAACTGGTCGTTGTCAGAGGGGAGAGAGGCGGAGGGGGGCAAAATAGCTGAAGGGGATTAAGGTACAAACCTCCAGTTATAAAACAAATAAATTACAGAGATGAAAGTATAGCACAGGGAATCCAAGCAACAATATTGCAATAAAGTTGCCTGCTGACAGATGGTGACACATATCATGGTAACTGAGTGATGCACACAATTGTCAGATTACTCAGTGGTACACCTCAAACTAACACAACATTGTATGTCAACTATCCTTCCATAATAGAAATGAAAAGCAACTTGATTTAAAATGCTAACAAATACATACCAATGAAATATCTGTAATTATACATATAACATACTAGAGATCCTTGTTCTTTGGTGCATATCTCTGTGGAAGCAGGACTTCAAAATTTTATGTATATACTTGTTTACTGTGATAAAAATAATATGATAAAAGCAAACATAATAAAACTGTTACTTAAAAAGTAGGACTTAAGATGAGCAAATACTTATTATTCTGGGGGTCAAAAAACTTGGTAACTTTATTTATTTATTTATTTATTTATTTATTTATTTATTTATTTATTTATTTGAAGGGGGGGGCAGAGGGAGAGAGAGAATCTTAAGCAGGAGCGTGGAACCTGATGTGGGCTGGATCTCACAACCCCAAGATCATGAGCTGAGCCGAAACCAAGAGTCGGACACCTAGCTGACTGAACCGCCCAGGCACCCCAAAACTTGGTAACTTTAAAAAATTGTCCTCAGAATTCAGAATCCAAAATTGTTTTACTCTCTTAATCAGAGCTTATACTGGGAAAGGAGCAGAAAAGTAAGTTTACCTCTCCAGATAGTGAAACTGGTGTGCAAACATCTAGCCATTCTTTTTGAAGTCTTCTCATAATCCCAACAGTTTAAAGTTTTAAAATGACAGGCATAAATATCCCCTTCTCAACAAGTTAAATGATCTCACTGATTTCTATTAATATTTATATCAAATCTCAATAAACTTATCTGCTAATGAATATATGAGAAAAAATTTGAATACTTTTAATAAGTAATATTGCTCTTGGATAATATTGTAGATTATATCTTAAGCAATCAGATTTTCCCTTCCTAGTTCTCAGTCACAGAACAATTTTACATCTGAAATGGGGATAATATTTTTCTTTTTACTATTTTTTTATACGTTTAAATCCATAGACTTCTGTCTTCATTCAAAAATAACAACCAGGGGGTAGGATTGGTATAGGTAGAGGTGGGCTCTGAATCTTAAAAAAAACAACAATCAAAAAATCATTTAAAATTCAATGAGTTTACTTACAGAGGTTCACTCACCCATTCAATAAATACTTACTGAATACATACCATGTGCCTGGCAATAAAAACACAAAGACAGGAGAGAAGAAATGGATTGTGCATTCATAAAGCTTATAGCCTTACAGGCAAACCAGACAGTTGTGTGAAGAATTATAGTAACATGTGGTAAGTGTATTAATATCAGATCCCTGATTATAAGTTCAGTAGTAAACATGGTGTTCACCATTTATATTTTATTTTCCACACATACCTATAAATAAACAGTGGAATCAGGGGTTGCCTGATTTGATAGAATATGCTAGACCAGGCATATTCATTTCTGGCTGATAAATCTACTTACTAAAAATAGACTACAATAATACACACACACACACACATACTCTTAGTAATGATCTCTGAGAAAACACACACACACCCACATACTCTTAGTAATGATCTCTGAGAAAACAGTTTCATGTTTTGGCTCATTTACCTACATCGGGGTGGCTCTTTTTCCTTCATAGATGAATTTGTGCATTGGAACTTTTGAAAGGTATGACAGCAAATTTAAAACAGGACCTCTAATGCCTTTATTTGTTATTTTCTATTGATTAGATTCAATGTCTGTGGTATTAAAGAGTCATAGAAAGGTGAGAAATCGCCATATAGAATCTTGACATCTACTAGGATAATCATACAAATAACATCAAAAAAGGAGAAAATAATACATATATAGAGCATTTGATATTTCAATTTTCTACTTCAACAGCTGAATAAATACACTACATCAAATATATAACTAAATAATAAAATATAGGCATAAAATAATAAAAATACACATTCAATATCTGCCAGAATATTTAGGAAAGAAAGAAGTCATTTTTTTATTGTTATTCATACCTTAGACAAATAATACACTAATGCCATTTATGAAGGAGGGTATATAGTCAGTATTCAATACCATATTACATAAATTCATCACTATTTAGAAAGTGGGGGTACTTTATTTTCATTTAAATTTTTGCTAAAGAATTTGTAATATATATATTATTTCTAGATTTATTTTTTATTATGATCAGGATAACTATAAGCAAAATTCTTCACCCAGCAAAATCACTTGGTTATTAAGCCAAAGACAGTGAAACAATAAAAAGGAAAAAAAAAAAAGTTTTCTGGTTTTCTTTAAATATTTTAAATGATGAAATATTTTATTTTTTATTTTTTTAAAGATACTATATGCTGGCTAATTGAACATAATAAAAAATTTTAAAAAATAAAAAAAATTATACGTATAGAATTAAAAAAAAAGATTTTATTTATTTGAGAGAAAGTGAGTGAGAGAGAGAACATGAATAGGGGCAGAGGGAGAAGGAAAGGGAAAAGCAGACTCCCCCCGCTGAGCAGGGAGCCCGATGTGGGGCTCGATCCCAGGACCCTAGGATCATGACCTGATCCAAAGGCAGACACTTAGCCGACTGAGCCACCCAGGTGCCCCAATAATGAAATATTTTAAACACATTTAAAATAAGGAACTTACTCTAAGATATAGATCTGATTTCAGATTTAATTAATGTTTAAATATTTTTGTATTTGCTTTTTTAAAAAAAATTACAGATACCATCAACAAAATGAAAAGGCAACCTATGTAATGGGAGGAAGTATTTGCCAATCATATATCTAATAAGGGGTTGATATCCAAAATATCTAAAACAAAACAAAACAAAAAACCATCTGATTAAAAAATGGGCGGAGGGACTATTGGGCAGAATAGACATTTTTTCCAAAGAAGACATCCACATGTTCAACAGACACATGAAAGGATGCTCAACATCATTCATCATCAGGAAAATGCAAATCAAAACCACACTAAGATATCACCTCACACCTGTCAGAATGGCTAGAATCAAAAAAATGAGAAATAACAAGGGTTGTCGAGGATGCAGAGAAAGGGGACCCCTCATGTACTGTTGGTGGAAATGCAAACTGGTGCAGCCACTCTGGAGAACAGTACGGAGGTTCCTCAAAAAATGAAAAACAGAATTACTGTATGATCCAGCAATGCCACACCTGGGATATATATACAAAAGGCAAGAAATCACTGTATTGAAGAGTTATTTGTACCCCCATATTCACTGCAGCACTGTTTACCATAGCCAAAACGTAGAAACAGCCTAAGTGCCCACTGATGGATGAATGGATAAAGAAAAAACTATATATATTATATTATATAATATATATTGTACATATATAATTCAGTCATAAAAGAAGGATATCCTGCCATTTGCAACAACATGGAGAGACATAGAGGGTATTATGCTAAGTGAAATAAGTCATATAGGGAGGCACAAATCTGTATGATCTCACTTATATGTGGAAACTTAAAAAAAATCCTAACTCATAGATACAGAGAACAGATGGGTGTTTGCCAGAATCAAGGGGGTGGGGTGAGAGTGGGTAAAAGGGGTGAAGTGGTCAAAGGGTATAAACGTCCAGTCTTATTTGAAAGTTGCTAAGAAAATAGCACTTGAAAGTTCTCATCACTAGAAAAAATATTGTAGCCATATGAGGTGGTGGATGTTAACTAAACTTACTGTAATCATTTCATAATATAGACATATATCAAATCATCATGTTGTGCACTTCAAACTAATCCAATGTTATATGTCAATCACATCTCAGTAAACCTGGGAAAAAATTATATCTAGGTCTCCCCTACCTAGTTCCTTTATCCATCCCCAGTTATTAAACTTGGAACAAAGTTTAAAAAGCCTGAGAGGTTGTTTTGATAAACAAGACTTCGTGTCAAAATTTCTCCATAAATATGGTAATTTATTATTTAGAATCCATTAGCGAAGGGTTGTAAATATCTATTTACCCAAAACAGATTCACTATGCTTACTATACCTGCCCAGCAACTTGATTTCCCCTCTTTCTTGAGTAATACCTACTTGACACATTGAGAAATAAAAAATATGTATAATATATATATTATATATATGATAATCATGTAATCCTGAAGCCGTTTGTAAAATTGAGATGTAAATGTCATCATTTGTAATGTGATATGCCCTTCCATGAAATATTTTCCTAAGATATTTTACTTTTCTAATCTAACTGTTCTTCCACTTTTTTGCTGAAGAAGCTAAGAGACTATTGGTTATGGTCAGTAGATTAAAAACAGACCACATTTCTGTACTTTTCCTCTCATCCAGAGGTGGATTTATGTTCCCTTCCTGTGTCTCTAGGTTATTCCCGCCATTGCTTTGACCCACAGAAATGAAAGAGAAAGTCATGTGATGTTGTAACTTCGTTGAAGGCAGAGCCTTGTGGCTTCAGCCATCACACAGGTGGAAGGAGAACCGCCCTGACGTGCCACATGGCAAGTCCCAGTGTCACCGATTTAAGTATGAAAATGACAGAGAAAGCAACATGGTGAGAAAGCCCAGGCCATCCCAGCCGCTGTGGCTGCAGGATGATTCCCAGGGGACCCTGATCCAGGCAACTCACAGCATCTTCGGAAAATAGAAATTGTTTTTGTCTTTAGTCAGGAACCTTGAGGATAGAGAATAGATAGAGAAATTCATTCTTAGAAGTGGGGTGCCATAGTAAAAACCTAACCATGTGGCATGTGCTGGGGGTCTGACGGGCAGGTGTTGGCAGGAAAACGAGGTGGGGCTGTGAACGGACGCTTGAGGAGGGGTGAGCACAGCGTCAGTGGGAGCCGCAAAGACAATGACAGAATAGTTATTCAAGGTTGGACAGATAGCAGCCTTTGTTGTGCAGTTGCAAAACCCTCAGCAACATTGCCACCTGCAGTCATGTGGAAGACACGAAGTTGGGAACTCATGAGGTGGCAGGTCTGGCTCAGGAGATTTCCAGAAAGAGTTCATTGCCCCCTAGAGCTGCCTGATGAAGAGTTCCTCTCCTGTCCCCATCCCGTCACGGCATGGTAGGCAGATGCCTTCAGTTCACAGGTCCTTGAATCAAGAAGAGCTACACCTGAGGGAAGCTGTCCACATTTGGATTTAGTTTAAGTGATGTGATCCTGAGCTTCAACCGTGATGACATCATGGGACAAGACTTGCAGATCTTAACAGCATAAGTGTTTGCTTATTTCTTTGTTCTTGCATGTGGGAGCAATGTAAAAATTGTGGACGAAAGATAGATTATGGTGTATGTTGGTGCCTGTGTGTGTGTGTGTGTGTGTGTGTGTGAGCGAGCGTGTGCATATTAGGGATGGACAGGAGTGACTTTATGGGACTTCGAGCCTCAAACTCAAGATGTGCTGAGGCTTCTACTCTGTCCTGAGGCTGCATGTGGAGACACCTGGCCTTGCCCCCGGAAGGGTGGAAGACTCCATGAGGAGACAGACCAGACCATCTCCACGGGAATCTCAACCACCACCCCACCCACCAGCCGGATGTGTATTGGCCAAGACAGCCCCGAAATCCCCCTCAGCCTGACTACACTTTAGACAGGCTTCTTCCTGACTCTAGGTCCCTGACCTCTCTTTTCTTACTTTACTTTGGAGAACTCACACTTGTAAATGAAATCTCTGCCTCTCTGAAATGTAGATCTCTTTAAAAGCCTCTTGCCAATTTTACAACCGAGGACCATCTTCCTCAAGGACCTGGGACTCCTGCTTTTGGAATGCAATCATCAGGGAAAATAGAGGCCCTTTGTCCCTGAGGTTAGGATCTAGACTTTGGTGGCAATTTCTCCAAATTGTGAAACCATCTCAGTCATGAAGATAGGAAAGGTGGGGGCCCATCAGCAAACACAGGTGGCTGGTCCCTGGGCACCCCAGCTCTTAATAACTCTGCTTCAACAGAGATAAGTTCAGACTGAGTTCTGGCCTCACTCCCTAACTGCAATAGCCTTGCACAAATTCTTCCTTGGCTGTTTAAATTTGTCCCATTCATGTTGAGCTTTGACAGTAGCACAACTGAGCCTAGGTTACTGGGCAACCCACAGAACCATGAGAACTAGTTAACTGTTGTTGTTTTAAGCTATTAAATTTGGATAGGGAGTTCTACAGCAATAGATGATTGATGCACATAGGAAAAATCCCACATTGAATACAATTCTGGTCACAAATATCCATCCAGGAGTCACCAAGCATTTATAGGACACTTACCTTGAGCAAAGTACTGCATTTATAGGTACCAAGGATCATATGATTCATACTTGTGACAGTCCCTATTCATGCCCATTGCCCTAGCTTAAATATTATAGGGTGTCCCCTTTATTCACATTTAGTGCCCTGCTTTGGGCAATAAATCACATGATCTTCACTAACATTAGACACTATGTGGTTATAGTTAAGAAATCTACATTCTATTTCATGAGATGAAGTATACACATACTCAGGTTTAGTTCTTTCTGCTTTGAATTACACATTTTTGGCATTAATATAGTAATTCCTGCTTTCCCTTGTCTGCAATCGGCTGGTGTACCTTTCCCTGTCCCTCTCTTAGTGTGTGTGTATTTGTGTGATTTTGTCTTAAATATGTTGTTTAATGGCATAGAATCACATGTGAAAAGTTTACCAGAAATAACACAGTATGAGAAGAGGATGAAGCAAATAGTACAGCTATTAAGCTCCAAAGCAGTTTGGAGATGGATGACTTCACCATTATAAATTGGTGATAAAAATGCCGTGATTGCAAATCAACATTTAAATTGTGTAAAAATCTATTTTCCATGTTGAATGTGGAAGCAGAGTGATTTTCCATAAAACGCCTCTGCTTATATCTCTTGTTTAACACCATCGTCAGATTCCTCTTGTGATAATGAACAAAGTTGGTAATGGGGCTCATAGGAGCCTTCACAATCCGACTCACCAGCGACCAGTCTCACCCAGAGATCCTTATGCTCTATGCTAAGACTTTGATTTTAGAACATTCTATAAACACATGATAAGAAATTTGACTCAGTGTAAAGCTCTTTTTTGTTTGTAATGTTTTGTTGCTCAATAACAATGATCATTTGATTAATTTCTGCCTACCAAGTAGATTATGAGATCTCTGAGGACAGAGACCATGTACATTTTGTCCAGCATTATTATTCCTAGTGCACTGTATCTGCTCAATACATATTCATTGACAGGATGAAAAGAAGAACAAATACCATTGAATATAGCAGTCATTTTATCTCATCTGTTCATATTTTCAATGTTTGTTTTCTCTAATAGATCATAAATTTTAGAGAGACCATATTTGTGCTTAAATTTAAAACAAAATAAAAAAAAGGTTTGTTGAATATATTAATGGACAAAGACGCTGGATGGATTAGTAAACTCAAGGAGAAATAACTTTAATTTCTCTGCTTTATCTATCTCATCCTGCCCTCAACTGAAATCACAGTTCATAGAACATTCTGGAAACTTTCTCAAAGAAACAAGTCAACTATAGCATCAGTGAGATAGAAACAGGCTTCACCAACAATTTTGGTGTTGGTTCATACTGGACATAGGGAACATCAACGTGTGGGATTGTATCTCTACAGAACAATAATAGAGGGAGTTATTTTGTTTATGAAGATGGGTCAGTGATGAAATCAAGAATAACAAAGCCATATCCAGTCATGAGAACCATGTCGCTTTAACCATCACATATATATCTGAGACATTATTGTTTAAACTAACATTCAAACTGAATAGAAATCCATTCTCAATGCTGCAACTAGAGTGATATTTCCCCAGGATTTTTTTTTTTTTTTTAATCAAGAAACTGGTGATGGTCTATTAACCAATGATGGTAGAGAAATGGGCTTGTGACATTTTGGATGGCTTAACATCTTTTCCTTCCTCATACCAAAATTTGCTTTTTGGCAATTTCTCCTTTCCACTTCTCTTGTTTTGATAATATGGTAATTTTGTGTCGTCCTTTCACTCAGAAGAGAAGGTTTTGTACCTCATCACCTGGGGGCAGCCACAAGACAGGCAATTAGTGTGGCCTCTTTTGTCATTGTTTATAAACTCCTTGAGAACAAGGCGCACGTCTTAAAATCTTGCATGGCCACCACCTGGGATAAGACTACTAAATAATAATATCACGACATTTATTAAGCAGGTGCTCTGCACTAGGTTCTTCGCAAAGCTCTTTCCCTCACATATAAAGTAAGTATTTTATCTCTAGGAAAGCTGGTCTCAGGGAGCTTCAGTAACTTGTCCAAGTTCAACCAATGTCTGATATCTAACAGCCAGGATCCAAACCTTGGTATCTATTGTGTTGTTTTGCCTCAGAAAAGTTTGCATTAACTATTAATAAAATAAAAATAATGTGTCCTATTACATGTTGAACTAAACACTTTCTATAGATATAATGCAATGAAAGAAGAATGGAATCAGTAATCACACTCTTTGGGAAAACTTGTTTCAAATTCTAAACTGCTCAAACTTGAGCCCTTTGTTGTTGGTGACTGGCTTCACTCTGCAAGCAAATGTCAGACTCTACCATAACCTTGAAGATGTGAAGGAGAATTGTACTCCATGTGGATGCTGAGGAAGCCTGTGAAAGCTGGATGAAGGATTGCGAGAGTCAATAGTTAAAGACGCAAAATCTATTACCTTTGAGGCAAGATTTTAGTAGCGCCATAAAAAGACAGGAAATGTTATCTTCAGGTAAAGTCAACTCTCATATTGGACAATAAATCTAAATTAAAATAGTAAACAACTTTAGCAAACAAGTAAGGCTCTCTGCTTGTGGATTTATTTTATATTAATAGCATTTCTCTTTTTCATTTTTTGAAACGAAGACGAATAGTTCTCCCTAAACTATGGTATTTATTGATTAAAAAAATCTTTTCTCAAAATCCCAAGTCTAAACTTGTGTGGTTTATATAAGAATAATGGCAATGTTCCTCAATATAAGGTAATTTTAATTCTCTTGAATAATGCAATGCTAACTAGAACTGCTCACTCACCATTTCCTTGGCCATTTTGATAACGTTGTTTTCATTTTTCATAGTATATGAAAATGGACTTCTAGATTTTAAATTATGCTTTTTCTCTGTTTTTGCATATCAGGAGGTGGACTGTTAATCCTTTTTAGTTCTTTATAAAATCTACTCTTTTTATTCTTCAATATAAAGCCTCCTGAGAAACTTATTTTAAATATAAGTTGTATTTAAATTTTTGCACTGTCATTTGTTAGAAGATTAATTCAAATTTATCAGCAAAGTATCAATTTTTTACTTTAACAGGGAAACCGAAAAGATTATTTTCTTTATTCAAGGTATTTGAATTTTTAAAAGATGTCAAGATATTTATATGTATAATATTCTTATTTTGAATTTAATATATTAAATTTGAATAATACTGGAAATTAAATAGGACTCAATATTTTTCTAAGAGTTAGCAAATATCAACTTGTTCAAGAGGTTCATAAAAATACCCTAGGAACATTTGCCCCTTTTATTTGGTATACATACAAATATAAATTTTAAATTTCTGGCTTTTATGGAAATTACATTTTAAAATACATGAATCCTTAAAAATGAATATAAATGTGGCATTACATCATGCAAAGTTTAATAATCAATGCTGATACACTTCCATTTTAAATAAATACCAAAGGTATGTTTATATTGGTAGCATATTTGTTTGGAAAATTTGTAAATAATTGTCTTTGGTAAACTTTTTGATAAATTGTGTGAGGTGTTGCATTTCCCACTCAAAATCAATATTCACATTTAGACTCCATGATCTATTCCAGACATGCTGACCTTTCCATGATATTTACCTCTAGAACCGAGGACAAGTGAGTCCCTGTGTGTTTAGTCCATCATCCTGGGATGAAGGTCAAATACTCTTCGAATGCTAACTCACTTGACCTATAGGAGTCAATCTATTCTTAAGTAATATGCATTTGAACTACTATTAGGATTTTGATATTTCTGTCTGGAGTAAATGAAAGATACATAAAATATATTTTCTGATTATGACACTATGGCTATTTTCCAGAAGATTCAAGTAGATAGCTGACTGAAAACCTCTTATCAGATCTGGCCATGTGGTGGCAATGAGAGTGTGCCCCAATAATCTCCCAGTATAGGAAGCACTTTGACCAAGGTTCTCTTGTGCTCTGAAGTCTACTGCTGTTTATATGCAGGTCAGACTTCCTAGGTGCTGCTTGCAGATCATCACTGAGAAAAGCAGAGATGTTACAGTGGGTCCCTTCCTGGGAGACAATGAATTTCTCCAATGTCTGTCTATGGTTTGAGGGCTCCCTGATCATCATGCGGAACTTACTTAAATGACACAGCAGTCACTTCAATGACCCAGTAGCCTCGGAAGTTCTACACAAACCTCCCTTCTTCTTCTTTCCTTGAGGTCAGAATGAATGTGGTTTGAAGGTTCCCTAGCTTTATTCTGCTTTCTCCTCATTTCTCCCACACAAGTATTTTCCCTAAAGAACTTGTTACATCTCATTTTGATGTCTAATTGCTAGAGGAAGGACCAAAACAAACCTAGGACAAGGGGGCTAAATTTAAAAAAGGAGTATTAGGATTTCAAAAGATATGAATTAAATTTAAGATATCTGTGAACATGTAGAAAAACAGGTCTGGGGAAAATAAAGATATTTAAAAAATGTTCATATAGAATTTTAATATATAACGAAATAGGTACTAATATATTGACATATTAAAATAAAGATGGATGAATTGAATAGATTTAATATACATTAATTTATGTAGAGACAAAAAAGAAAATCTTGAGGGTTATAATTAGACATTATTTAAATATTTTAACAAGGCAGAAGAGTTTGTTATATGTTGTAAGATATGCTAAACTAGTATGAGAAACTGGAATTAACATATCTTTCAGGTTAGCAACCACATGGTTAATATCACTCTTTTTTTCCACATTAATAGCAGACACAGCCAAGTTCACAGAATTCTTTTTCCCAATAAGAACAATCCTTGTCAAGATACCTGCTAATAATTGACAGAAGAGCATTATTTGTCACCTGTCTTAAGTAAGGAGTTTAGCTCAGTTTCAATCAAAGAGCAGCAGAATATGCTACCCCAAAATAGGACTGTAGGAGTTGAGGACATGCCACTCTAAAATATGCCAATTTGGCATTATTGATTATTTTGAGCCATAGGCACTCAAAAAATAGCAAATGTGGAGAGATGCTTTCTCTGAGCTCCCCTTACCTGCCTAAAGACAGACTCTCCAAAAGAAACTCAGTTGTCAGAGATTCCCTCCCCAGTAGTTTCACTGACCAGGGAAACTGAATGACCACAGGAAAGGACACCTGAAGAAGACACCACACCCAGACAAACCTTACCACAATCATACCTGCCCTCTATTCATCTAAGAACCCACTCATCTTATCTAAAAATCAGTTACTCTTCCCTGAGAGGCTTACATCACTGCTCCCCTTCTCCTGTTAAGATGTTGTTTAATCCTGAATTCTAAAGCCACCACTTGGCATTACTCATTTTTTCCTGGGTATCTCCCATGTATACATGAAGTATACATGTTAATAAACTTCTCTTTTTTGTTCTTTTGTTACTCTGTTTTTTATTACCAGGGTCTCACCTAAGAACTCAGAGGGCAGAGGGAAAATTAATTTTCTTCCCCAACACAGTCATACTACCTGAAAGAGGAAGGAAATGCTAAAATTGATGAAGGCTCAGAGAGAAATGCATAGAATATAACTTAAAATGAGTTAAAATTAATTCAAATAATAATCTCAGCATAGGAAATGAGTTCCCAATGTCCATAACTATCTAAAGATTGAAGGGATGAGTTCCTTGCCACTGAAAAAGAGACTAGTCAACTTTGCGGCGACGATATTAGAAAAAGCAAGTATTAAACTATTAGGCTGACTAGGTGATTTCCTATGGTCTGTTTTGTTCATTACATGATATGCCTTTGAAAACAGGATTTTCATTAAGAGTAACCTATTTTTTTCTGCTTCCAATGAGAATCAGACTGTGGGAAGTGGTTTAAATTATGAGATTGCATTTGGATACAGAGATACTTAATCACCTGAATAGTAATAACTCAAACCAATGATTATGTGAGGAAGGGGCTAGTAGTTGGATTTAATTCACTAAAAAAAGAAAGAAAAAAAAAGAATCCAGCTGAAGAGACTTTTGAGAAGGGAGAGGTGCTTTAACAACCAAGGATTAAGAGATGCTATTGACTCTTTAAGAAATTTGTTTCAAGGAAAGGGAGAAAAAAAGAATAGAGAATGATGATTTGAGGAATGCAAATTCTAAGAGATCAAAATTTCTGACATTTCTTTGTCTGTCAAAAAGATAAACTGGAAGACCCACATAAAACTGGAATGATGCATGAAAATGGAAATTTGTTAAAATTGTGAAACGTTGGGTTGTGTGTATGCTTCTAAATAATATGTTTGTTTATAATTGTAGGAATGAATATTACACAGTCTGAAGAGTTATACACTTCCCTAAATTTTGAGAAGAACTCAGTGTTTTCTGGAAAATATAAATGTCCATCCAATGACAAAGAGATGAAGCAAATTGATATCTTGATTCTCCATTTAACCTAATTAAATGACTCAAGGAGAGACTGAAGAGGTCATGAAATGAATAAAATAAGTGTTTCAAGTATTACAACCACCAAAGGGACCAAAGAGAAATAGGCGCACACTTATCTTAAAAATTACTGTAAATCTGGCCATTATAAAAGTACACATATATCTGTATGGGGTAAATAGCTTTCTCATTATGAGATTCCTCCCTCACTTAATAATTACTTGAAGTCGGCCCATCAGGGGACAACTTCAGTTCACAGGATTTGAGGAAAAACAAAATCAAATCTTCTTTCAACACATAGAATGTATTCCAATGTTGAAAATTATAAATAAGAAAATAATGTGAGAAATTTCTCCTCTAGTCTTGACAGGCTAAATTATTTCCCATAATATAGGGTGGTCTTTGTAAAATCTTTGAATAACTTTACAAACCTCATTATTTCTTTTTCAAAGAACCATTAGCAGAGAGTGAAGAAGTTTTTAGATAGGAATAAGAAAGAGAGACATAACAATATGTGAAAGGAGGGTTTGGCTTTTTGTTAAACTGCTGCTTTCACATTGGTTAGCTACCCTGCTAATTATCTGTCATCACAAACTTAGCTGGCAGTCAAGGAGGCTTTTCCTTTAGTAAATATTAAAGGATTTACTCTGATGTTTATTATTTGTTGGTTCCTACTCGTACTTTTATAATTTTAGAAAAGGTAATGATAGGTCTATTTTTGCACTCCGGCAACTAGGCAATTACCAGTAGCTCGATATTTAAACGTTTTTAATTCTGTGGAGAGAAGAATGGATTTTGTTTCTCTATATAGAACTGGTACACTGGAAAATGTTTCACCAAATAGTAAATGCCTCCTCTCAGATCTCTTGGATGGTCTCCACAAAGTGAGTTTACATAAGCTTGTCTACTCTCACACTCTCCCTCTTCCTTTCCTTTTCCTTTTTCTTTTTTTCCCCCCTTTCCTTTTCCTTGTGATCAAGACAATTACACTCCTCCAGAACATGGAGAGAGTAATGAATTATAATCAGATAACCAAACGTGAGCTTGAAGTCCAGAAAGGTTTGGTTTGGAATATGTAATATTAACATTTGATATGCTGAAATCACTAGAAATAACTTAAAACATTCAAAAACGTCCATCGGAGATTTTCTTTGAATTCAAACAAACAAAAAAAGGTATGCATTCTCTTGCTACTTTAAGAAGGCATTCTATTTCACCAATACATATTTAAGAATAAAAATGTTTCTGTACTATTCCTTCATAGGTTCATGTACCCAATCTTGTATGTTCTTAACATAAACCAAGTCATCTTAAGATGCTGTAATGAGAATCTGTAACTTGTCTGAAACTGCATGTTTAATGTGCTAATTATCCACCAACACTACTTTCCCTTTTTCCCCAATAGGAGAGGTGGAACTGAGATACACCGCCTAGCAAGGGAAGCATTCATCCACCCTTTCAGAGCTGGCTGTAGACATTTGCCGCCTGGAGTTTTGGGAAAGAACCTGAGCTGAGGTGAAATTTGCAAGCCCTACCTCACTTGCTTCAGGAAATCTCTGGATGTGGACTTCTGCCCTTTTCCCCTTTCCAGGGACTAAAATGGCAATCACTGGGATTATTCTGAAACACAACGTTTAGGATGCAAGACCTTAAGTTGCCCTGGGTCCCTGATGACAGCATGGAAGAGTTGCATGGAGAGTTACCACCACATGAAACACTCATTTTACACTCTCATGTGAGCCAAAACACATGGGTTCTTTTTCTCAAAACTACTGAAATATAAGGGTTTCTTTCTACACCAGCCTAGCCTACCCTAACTAATCTTATTATCCAAGATTTAAAGATTTAATGATTCACTATTCCAAAAGCAAGATAATTGGGTTAGGAGAGGGAGTCAGTTTAAGAATCCAGTTCAATATTCTACAATGTATGAATATTTTATCTTTAGAGCCTTTCTTCACACCTCATCATTTGTTGAAAACTACTTTTTCCTAAGGAATTCAAGAGTCACTATTGGAATGAAGGCATTCTCGAGATGTATAAATAACATTTACCCCAGCTTGCAAAACCACTTCTCTTGGATCCCTACTTTCCATCTGCAACCCACGAGCATCCTTTCCCCACCCCCAACAGGGACAGGAATCTTGCTTATCATTTGGTGTCCCCCCCAAATTGATCACATGAGAAAGTTTTTCCACCAGGAGCAACTTTGTAATGGAAGTAAAATTTCACCTCTACCCTTTCAGGGTTTTTAGGCTGAGTCTAAGTATGAAACTGACACAAGTCAGATGAGTAGGAGAAAACATACACATTTATATAAATTGTATGTGACAGGAGAGCCCTCGTGAGGAAATGAAGAGTCAGAGAAATGGCAAAACCCACATACTTTTGTATTAGGATGAACAGAGACAGGCAATTATGGAAAAGTAAACTATAGAAGGAGGTTGAAGGGAGCTGTGAATTGTTTTAACAAGGCCTGTCTGTATCGCTTCTCCTGGCTTTGACTCCCATTAAAGAATGTGTTTTTCCTCCTGGTACAGAGAAGGTATCGTTCACATGAGAGTTTATAGGTCCTGTTTTTGGGAGTAAAAGGGGAGATCAGAAAATCTTTTTTACAGCTGCTGTTTCTTTAAGCACTGTCAGCTCAAAATATTCTTTATGCCCAGGTGGCATATTCTGCCACCCTTTGACTCCAACACAAGGGAATTGAGGTCTAATAACATATGTAGCATCTTTGGGAGTTATGTGCATCCAGCCGAAGCAGTTAATGATTTTGAAAAAAAAATTAAATATATTTAGGACATTCCTAGTTAGGTAGCACTCTTCCAATCTGTGATTCAGAGGCCTGGGCTCCTCTCATATTCCTACAATTGTCAACATATGGCTCCCAAGGGTCTCTGGGTGTGTTTTCCATTTCATGCGTCCATATAGGGAAAGGTTAAATCAGGCCAGGAAACAGTGCAGACCATTCTGTTCCACATTTTATTGGCCAGAACTCAGTCCCATGGCTCCATCTAGCAAGCGGGGCTGGGGAATGGAGTCTAGCTATGTGTCCAGAGGGACGAAGAAAGGAGCGGGAGGTATCCAGACTCTGGTATATATGTCAAAAATCTTCAAGAGCATTGAGAGGTAATTGATGAAGGTCAGCCTTAGGTCTTTTATCTTTTTTTAAAATAGTTCATTCCATACTTTAGGTCAAATGTAAGCTTCCTTAAATATTTAAAATCAATTATTAGGACTTACTCAAAATATAGCATCTTCTGCCAATGTTTGATACGGCTTTTTTATTATTCAAGTATCAGTATTTCTAAGTATCTGATAAAAAAGAAAACAATCCCATTCAGTGCCCAAGTCCTACTGAATCTATTATGCCAATTAAATCAATTTTGAGGACTTTCTTCATAAACTGTAGGATGCTACAAGATTACCAAATTGCTTTTATATGTCAGAGTAACAAATGGACCAGGACATCAAGGGCATTATTTGCAAATGTTAGACATGTTCTTCTGGAAGGTCAAAAATTCTTCCACATGTGCTCATGTGACTCCTCTTAATATTAGCACCAAATAATTGGCAGTGTTTTTCTTCTTTCAGTTAACAGCTTTATTAATAGAATCTATTTGCAGTTCATAGTTCTATGCAGAGAAGGTAACACATGGTAAATAATTCATTGAACAAACCATTTTTATTTTTAAAAGTGGCATAAATAAAGGCAATTTTAAAAAGAAAGCTAAAAGAGCAATGCCCTGATGAGATCTATGACCTTGGCCTGAATGCCACAATACTGTAGCTAGGAGAGTTAACAAGCAATGTGCTACGGAAGTCTGGAGGCATACTGCTATTAGTAGGAAATGAGCTGCGGATGAAAGCCAGGAGAAAGGGGACTCCATTTACTCAGTTTTTTCACAAGGACAGTGTTAGGCACCACCACTCTCTGTCTTCGGGGCCTCCAAGGAAGGATTGCACAGGATGAGAACTCTGGAAGAACACACGTGGGAATTCTGTTTGGCTGAAGGTCTGAAGGATTTTTGGACCCACCCCAAATAGTAAGTGCATTTTTTGTGAGCATCAAATCCAGATAAGTTGGTGAGCAACACAGTGAGTTTATATCCATTTTGGTTCTTGAGAAGCCACCATGAACACGTCCAGGGAAGGTCTCTAGAAGCAAAAACCTGCATGTCCCATAGCAAAGAACTGGAGTTCACAGGTTACCATGCCAAGATAAAAGGAAGGTATTGGTAACAATGGAGAGAAGGAAGAAAAGCGTCTTTCAAACAGACTGACCAGGAATTCTTATTGTTTTATTTTATTTTATTTATTTTTTAAAGATTTTATTTATTTATTTGAGAGAGAGAGAGAGACAGAGATAGTGAGAGAGAGCACAAGTGGGGAGGAAAGGGAGAAGCAGGCTCCCCGCTGAGCAGGGAGCCTCATGTGGGGCTTGATCCCAGGACCCTGGGATCATGACCTGAGCTGAAGGCAGATGCTTAACCTACTGAGCCACCCAGGCACCCAGAATTCTTACTGTTTTAAATAGAGTTTACATCTCAGTGGTTTACATATGTGTTATGTAGAATTTTCTGATAAAATTACATTAATTCATTAGTTGAATATTGCAAAGGGAGCTTTTCTTTAAAGGTTTTATTTATTTATTTGAGAGAGAGAGAGCAGAATGCATGAGCAGGGGGAGGGGCAGAGGGAGAAAATCTCAAGCAGACTCCCCACGGAGCGTGGAGCCCAATGCAGGGCTCGATCCCACGACCCTGAGATCATGACCTGAGCTGAAACCAACAGTGGGATGCTTAACCGACTGAGTTACCCAGGCACCCAAAGTAGCGTTTTATAAAAGGAAAACACTACTTGGTTCAGTGTGGTAAATATTCCCAGACACTTCATCTGTCTCCTCTCTCAGTATCAGCCCTTGCTCTAAAACTTAACAATTCTTAGTTAGTTCTTAGAAATTATCAAAGGAAAAAAAAAATATATCAAAGCAATATAAATCTAAATTTTAGAATACGACTAAGTGTTATATGAAATCTTCATTTTTCTTGAGCCTCAGAGAGCATCATTATGTAATATCTAATTTGTCTCTACATAGACTAAACTACTAAAATATCCTAGAAATCAATACATCCTCCCATATTGTTTTTTTATACGTCTAAATATGCTAATTTGAGGCATTTAACATCCTTCCATATTTTGGTGGCGTGGCTAAGCTGTATTTTCTTTTCCAGAACGGCTTTTATGCTGTTCATGTTTAAACACAGTGAGGTGTTTCTCCAACACACTTGCTTAGCACCGAGCTCCTACCATTGTGTCTTCAGATTGTATTGTATTGTTCATATAATGTTTAGTGTCCACGCATAGTTGTGAGCCTCTGGAGCTCCAGGACCGGATGCCATTTAATGCTATGTCCAGAAGAAGGAAATAGTAAATAAGTAGTATGTAGTGAGTCTCCTTCAAATATTTGTGGGGAAACTTCTCTTATGGGTTCTAATATTCTAATACAAGTACATTCATGTTTTCACTTAAAGAAAACAATATCATGAAAGAAAGTTCTATATTTTCAGAAAAGCATTATAAATCTTTCACTCATATGCGATCATGAAGCAATCATAAAATACAGTACATTTAATTTTATTATTTTTAAAATAAATTTTTCACTTCCTAAGAATATCTATCTATCTATCTATCTATCTATCTATCTATCTATCTACCTACCTATCTGCACACGTGCTGTGGACTGAACTGTGTCCCCCTAAAATCAATATGTTGAAGCCCTTAACCCTCAATGGCATGGTATTTGAAGATGAGGCCTTTGAGAGGTAATTAGATTTAGATGAGGTCATGAGGGTGGGGCCCTGATCTTGGGAATGGTGCCCTTACAAGAAGAGACACCAGGGTGCTTGCTTTGTCTCACTCTCCTCTATGTGTGGACTCAACGAGGATGCAGACATCTGCAAGCCAAGAAGAGGGCTCTCACCAGAACCTGACCATGGTTGTGCCCTGACCCCAGCCTTCCAGCCTCTGGAACTGTGATAAAATAAATTTGCATTTGAGCCACCTGGTCTGTGGGATTTTGTGACGGCACCCAGACTTAAGACAGTATATATACTAGTTTGATAGCTATAATACATAATATATATCATACATATAAACACACACACATACATTCTCTCTTTCTCTTTCACTGATTATTTGAGAAATGTTTCAGATTCGCGTCAAATTATGGATATGGCAATAACAAGAAACTAAATGTCTACTACTTCTTGCTACTGAGATTATTAATTAGTTGCAGTTTAAACCCCAAAATATAATGTTTTATTTTTCAAAGGTTACATTAATTATTTTTAAAGATTTTTTTTATTTATTTATTTTAGAGAGAGAGACAGAGAGACAGAGAGAGAGAGCCAGCAGGTGGAGGGAGAGGGACAAGCAGATTCCGCACAAAGTGCAGAGCCTCATGAAGGGTTCGATCTCACCACCCAGAGATCATGACCTGAGCCGAGAGACGCTTAACAGACTGAGCCACCCAGGTGCCCCAATACATTAGTTACTTTTAAAAGCTCCATTATTCATGAAAGCATTACTAAAACTGGTATTTTTAGACTAAATTATCATTTTGACTATATTAACTTTAAAGATAAATGTAATATTATGCTAATTTAGAAAAACTTAAACGAGAATTGGAAGGCCACTTCATTGATCAATTCAAATCGCCTCAGTTTTGAGAGGCCAAAACAGAACAACACAAAAAACTGTTACATATTACAAAAACCGATAGGAACCAGTACCTATATTCCTCTTGTGTGAAGCGTGGGATTTCTCCAGGATGTAAGACAAGAATTTTCACTGTGGCGCTGCTGGACATCACAGGCTCACCATCATCAAAAGCAACAACCACCAGCTTAAAAAGTAATAAAAATTCATGTTAAAGATGATTAACAAGAAGAAAGTAAAGCATCTTTTTTTTTTTTTTTTAAATATGTAAAGCATCATTTTTAATCACTGGACTGCTTGGCTCCAGGAGGGGAGCAATGATCACTTCCTCACTGTCTTTCAGGGAGCAGGCTCTAGATGAGGGTATGTTACATAGATTCTCACTTACTGTTCACAACAATACCACCAGGTGGGTGTTTCATTTTCATTTCCTAGACAAGAAAACTCATAAATGCTATGATAAAACACTACCAGTAAAACAGGTACATCTCTCCAGTGATTAAACTGATCTCTCCTCCACAGTCCCACTGGTGCCCACAGTAAAAACATGGGCCATTATGAGCACCGACACTTATTTAAAAAGTGTTAAATTCAGTCACATCGATAGCAAAGAACTAATTAGCTTCCTTATAAAAGGAAATTAATTTTTCCAGTGAATTAATTGACTGCAAGATTATAGGGCAGAAATACTTCACTCTGGAGGATAAAAGTGGAAATCTTTAACAGTTTAACACACTTAGATATACACTCTCTTAAAAATATATAAAACCAAGTTCATACTGTATAGTAGAAACTGTTCAAAGGATACAAACTGCAGAAAAGCTTTTATCTCAAGATGTCTCAAGTAATAATATTTATTACCACAATATTGTTTATAATTGATCTGTTTTGGATAACATATATTATGTCAAGAAGAATTCTTCATTTAAGAAATGTTAAATATTTTCAATATTATGTGTTTCTCTGGAATGTGCATAATTTTGGAACCTGCAGGCTACTAATTTAAACCAATTCAACCTAGACCATGAAACCATAACTAAGGCTCATCCTTGGGCCCATGATTTACCCTTGGGTTAACACTTTACAAACAGAACAATTGCTCCCACAGTGGTAGGATTCTGTGAGGCACAGTACTCACTGACATGCACAAGGTTAACCAACGAGGGCATTTCCTCAATGCAGGGTCACAGGCTTTATTCACAACAACAAAAAATTATTCTAAGTAATTACAGAAAATGGAAACACTCAAACATTTAATAAAATAGATTATTTATGATAATAGTGAATGGTAGTAATATTTCAAATTTTCCTGAAGTATAACTTAATGTGAGTATATAAACTTGATTCAATAATTTTGCCTCTCAGTACTTATCTTAAGGAAAAAAAGTCAGGGAAGTGGCAGATAATATTTGCACAAGGAGTTTCACAACAGCAAATATTATTATAACAAAAAATGAGAAACAGCCTAATTATCCATCAACAAAGTGTTAGGCAAATAAAAATAATAGTGCATTCATACAGTAGAACATCACTCAACCATTAAAAAAATACCATTAACAGTATTTATTGTCCTGGGTAATATATTATTAAGTAAAATAAGTGGTATGAATAATAGGATCATATTATTTTCAAACACATATGTGTATACTTGCATTTGTATGGAATGTCATCATAAGGATAGATATTAAACTGCTAAATTCCAGTTATCTCCAAGATGTGAAAGATCAAGTGGTTTTTTCTTTCTGCTTAACTCTATTTTCTAAGTATCCGTGGTAAAATATACATTACTTTTTAATTTAAAAAACAATTGAAAGGAGAAAAATGGAAACAAGTATGGTCATCTGTTAAACTGTACTCTCAAAAGTTAAATATCAAATAGATAACGGTAAGGAAAACACTGCACTGACCTTAAAAATTGTTGTAGGCTCTTCGTTAAGATTGACTCGAGTTATTACTCTTCCAGAATCTTCTTCTATGTCAAAAATACTGGCAGGATAAGGAAACTGGACATCATCTACTCTGTACCTCACATGACTTGCAGGTAACCCCTAAAATGAAATTATATATTACTAATTCACTTTCACAAAATGAAAACAAAGGGTATTGATGATGCCAAACTGATCTATAAAATGCATGGCCTTCTAGAAGTGAAAAATCATATTTAGCATTCACACTTCCAGGTTTGAACTGCAGCAGAATCTCTGTTTCTTGTGGATGACTCCACCTGAATCAATGAAGTATCTTCACTACCTGTTATTCAAAATTATTTATGTGAAAGAATGAATTAATGTTTGCCTTGGGCATCTTCTCTTCCACTTTCCTTTAATTATAGGAATCTCATCTGACCTAAACCCCATGTCTGCTTCGTAGTTTCCCTTCTGAGACAATTATGAATGATGTTCTTTTATTGTGCCTATGTGAACTCCGACACTGAGAGAATGACGGAGTGTGGAGGTCTGTTGTAAAAGGGAGGGATGGGTACACAAGTGGAGGAGACAAGAACTATTTACCAGCTGCTCTGTTCTGTTAAACATGCTAGGTTTTTTCATAAATAAATTAATCCTCACAACAATCCTTTAGGATAACATTACTAATGATGATGATAGTAATAATAATAAAATAATGATAGCTAACATTTGTTTTTTTGTTGTTTTTTTCTTTTTTAAAGATTTTATTTATTTATTTGACAGAGAGAGACACAGCGAGAGAGGGAACACAAGCAGGGGGAGTGGGAGAGGGAGAAGCAGGCTTCCCGCTAACAGGGAGCCCGATGATAGCTAACATTTGTTGAATGCTTATTATGTCCAAGAACTATACTACAGATGATACATGTATACTCTACTGCCCATTTTTTATTTTTAGTTAATGAACTTGAGGCTTATAGGGAGTGAAAGGATGTGGAATTGTCCCAGATATAGACCAAGATGTCAGGATATTTAAAAAAAAAGAAATTGATATTTGATAGATTTTTAAAGACTACAATAAAAATAGTCAAAACTGTTGGGCATCCTCACTTACATCAGAGTTTACATTGGTCTTATTTTGAATTATATAAAGTGACATTGGAATTACATAATCTTTTCCATGCTAAAGCCAGCCCTTGAGGTCAAGTAAACAATTTGGGCACAGAGCTAGTATGTGGTAGATTTTACCACAAACCTGAACAGACACTGTATAAGCCACTAAATTCCTTGAAGTAAAGCACTCCCAAGGCTCAGGTACAGGCATGTGTCCCTTCTCTACCTCTATATTCAGCCTCTGCAATCTCTTCCAGTCTCATGTCTCTAAACAACTTCTATGTGTTCATAACTCCCATTTAAATTATGGCTACACTCATCTTCTAAACTCCAAAGTAATATATACAATGCTCAACTTAAGTGTTCTATTTTTAACTCAACATATCCCAAACCAGCATCCTGATTTCTCTCCCAAATGTATACCTTCTCCACTCTAGATCGATGGCTCCACCTTTTACCAAGTTGGTCTCTCTGAAAGCCTAGGGATGGCCAATGACACTTCTCTTTCTCTTGGACTCCGCAACCAAACTGTCCTCAAGTCCTGCTAATATCTCAATGAAAGCATGCCTAATATAGATCATCCTCATCTCCTCTATCCACTTGTTTCCTGCAGTGGACTCCTAACTGACTTTCTGCTTCTATTCTATTAAAGTTCTCTTTAAAAACATAAACCTTCCCTGAGATATAAAAATATAAACCATAAATTGACAGCTTTCTCCCTAAGATCAGGAATAAGACAAGGATGTCCACTCTCACCACTTCTATTCAACCCAGAGCTAGGAGTCCAAGCCACAGCAATCAGACAAGAAAAAGAAATAAAAGGTAACCAAATTGGTAAGGAAGAAATAAAATTCATTATTTGCAAATGACATGATATTATATAGAGAACCCTAAAGACTCCACCAAAATACTACTAGAACTGATAAATGAATTCAGTAAGGTCTCAGGATACAAAATCACTATATAGAAATCCTTTGCATTTCTATATATTAATAATGAAATAGGAGAAAGAGAAATTAAGAAAACAGTCCCATTTACAATTGCACCAAAATTAATAAAATACCTAAGAATAAACTTAACTAAAGAGGTGAAAGACTAGTACTCTGGAAACTATAAAACACTGATGAAAGCAACTGAGGTGACACAAATGAATGGAAAAGTATTTTATACTCATGGATTGGGAGAATAAATATTGTTAAAATGTCCATACCACCAACAATCTACAAATTTCAGGTAATCTCTTTCAAAATACCAACAATATTTTTCACAGAACTAGAAAAAACAATCATATAATGTATATGGAACCAGAAAAGACCTCAATAGCCAAAGCGATCTTGAAAAAGAAGAACAAAACTGGAGGTATCACAATCCCAGATTTTAAAATATACTACACAAAGCTATAGGAATCAAAATAGTATGGTACTACCATAAAAACAGACACATAGATCAATGGAACAGAACAGAAAACTCAGAAATAAACCCACGATTATACGGTCAATTAATTTTTGACCAAGGAGGCAAAAATATGCAATGGGAGGGGCACCTGGGTGACTCAATCGGTTAAGCATTGACTCTTGGTTTTGGGTCAGGTCATGATCTCAGGGTCCTGGGATCAAGCCCCGAGTTAGGCTCTGTGCTCAGCGGGGAATCAGCTTGAGGATTTGTCTCCCTCTCCCTCTGCCCCTCCCCCTGCTTGCGAGCTCTCTCTCTCTCTCTAAAATAAATAAATCTTTAAGAAAAATAATATGCAGTGGGAAAAAGTCTCTTCAACAAATGGTATTGGGAAAACTGGACAGCAACATGCAAAAGAATGAAAATGGACTACTTTCTTATACCATATATAAAAATAAATTCAAAATGGATTAAAGAGTTAAATGTGATACCTAAAACCATAAAAATCCTAGAAGAGAGCACAGACCGTAATTTCTCCAACATTTTTTTCTAGATATGTCTCCTGAGGCAAGGGAAAATAAAAGCTTCTGCACAGCAAAGGAAATGATAAACAAAACTAAAAGGCAACCTACTGAATGGGAGAAGATATTTGCAAAAGACATAACTGATTAAGGGTTAACTAGCATCCAAAATATATCAAGAACTTAAGCAACTTAACACCAAAAAACCCAAATAATCCAATTAAAAAAGTGCAGAAGACATGAACAGATACTTGTCAAAGATAAACAGATGGCCAAAGACGCATGAAAAGATGTTCAACATCATTCATCAGCAGGGAAATGCAAATCAAAACTACAATGAGATATCACCTCTCACCTGTCAGAATGGCTAAAATAAAAAACACAAGAAACAATAGGTGTTGGCGAGGATGTGGAGAAAAAGGAACCCTCATGCACTGTTTGTGGGAATACAAACTGGTGCCACCACTATGGAAAACAATATAGAGGTTCTTCAAAAAATTAAAAATAGAGCTTCCCTATGATCCAGCAATTCCACTACTGGAATTACCAAAGAATACAAAAATACTAATTCAAAAAGATATATGCGCCCCTATGTTTATAGCAGCATTATTTACAATAGCCAAGATATGGAAGCAACTCAAGTGTCCACTGATAGATGTAATTACATATTATATACTGGAATATTATTCAGCCATAAAAAAGGATGAGATCTTGCCATTCGTGACAACATGGATGAACCTAGAGGGTGTTATGCTAAGTGAAATAAGTCAGAATAAGAAATAACAAATAACCATATGATGCACTGACATGTGGAACCTAAAAAACAAAACAAATGAATAAACAAACGAAAAGCAGAATCAGACCCATAAATACAGAGAACAAACAGAGGGTTGCCAGAGGGAAGGAGGTGGGGGGATGGGCAAAATGGGTGAAGGGGAGGGGAGACACAGGCTTCCAGTTATGGGATGAGTAAGTCAGGAGGATGAAAGGCACAGTATAGAGAATAGAGTCATTATAATAATGTTTATGGTGACAGATGGGAGCTACACTTGGGGTGTGCACAGCATAATGTATAAAGTGAATCACTGTATCATATACCTGAACTCGTAAGACATTGTGTGTCAAGTACACTCAAATCTAAAAATTTTAAAAATAATGATAATGGCAGGAGTTGTTAGTGGTCCATTTGCATGCTTTACTACATTATCCAATAATGTGCATTTCATGTGTTCTCATGTGTATGTTTATAAGAAATCCAGGAGTTGGTATGAACAGCAACCATAGCTTACAAAAAAGGAAATCAAGGCTTTAAGAGTTAGCTCATTTCTGAATTTCCTCAGCTAGTACATTTCAGTGTTATTACTCAAATGAAACAGGACTCATCCTATAACACAGGTCCTTACACATGAACCCAACTTGACATTTATCCATGATATCCTAAAGGCAACAGTCCTTCAACAGGAGAATGAGCAAAGCTACTTGGGAAAAATGCTCTAGAATTGGAAGCCCTCGTAAATCCTGCCTTAGCGCACTGCCCAGAAAGTTATGCAGCACATGTCCCATGAAGAAAAATGAAGGAAGAAAGAGCAAAATTACAGCACAAACTGTTTCATGAAAAAATTTCAGAGTTTCTGTTAGATTCAGCACCCACTCCATCTGTAGTATAACTAAAACTCTTGCTCCATTCACAAATTAGTTATCCAGAAACTTAAAGTATGTTCATTAGACTCAGCATGCTCTCTTTACTAAAGCCAATGTATTCATAGTACCTTTTGAATTACGTCTTTAACTGATAAAATAAAAAGATAGTTCTAATTCTTTTTGTAGCATCTGAGGGATTCTCTTCTTGCCTTTCCTTCTGTCTCCAGGCCCTTACTTATCATAGTTGTTTAGAAATGCATTCCAACTGTGGGCTCAAGAGAATAAAACAGATTGTCTATGGTGTTAGGTCATCATGAATGAAGACAAATACTTTAGACAGCCACATAGTGAAATCCATTTAATTTTATGCTTTAGTCAACTACCTAAACTACCATGTCTCTTCCTTAGTACAGATATCCTAATATCACGAGGTAGAATGTATTTTGACTTTGCAGGCAATGTAATATTTCAAAAAGGTACTATAAAGGTATTGGTGGTCCAATGTGATTTATAGAATGTTAGTGGGTGATCTCATAATATGTATGCAATATCACATAAAAAAAGAGGACTAAACAATTTTAGAATTTTGCTCTATTTACCTAGCCACCACAAGAGACATTGTCAAAAGAAAAAAAATTGCAACAAAACAAAACATAATAAACATGAATTCAATACGATAGTGGTAAAATTCTCTGCAAAGAGTCTCTTCTCAGCAGGGGTGGCAAAAATAGAGTATACTATCATTATGCCTCTTGGAGTCTTTTGAAGGGTAAATACAATGGGTTCCTTCTTAAAATTTTATGGGAAGTGAGGACACGTGAGAAGCATAGCAGGACAGCTTTTCTGAACTCTCCTCACTTACTGTGACAGTGCTTTCTATAAATCCCACTGACCTTATCCATCTATTGGAGCAAGTATGACTTCAGATAACCATGATTTGGGAAGACTAATGAGGTGCTGGTACAGCAATCCTTCTTAATGTCACTTCCATTCACCATAAGAGTTTGAGATATTTTTTTCCTGAATTTTCAAATAAGTGACACATTCTCCTTTAGAGGCATATATTTCCCTAAACAAATTTTCAAAAAAGAACCATGATATTAGTGGAAGCTTAACCATTCAAGGGGCGTGGGAAACTTGGACCTTGCATCACAGAGACTCTGGAAATTAAAAATTATATAAATTTAAATGTAAAAAATTATATATAATATCAGCAATTGAAAATGTTATAAATTACCTCTTATCTAATACTTATCATCTTGCTCATATGTTTCATAGCACAGGGATTAATTCATTAGATGAGGGTTCATTCATTCATTCATTCATTCATTTGACATGTCTTCTGACTAGACACAGCTGAGTCCTGAGGGTACCAGAATGAAAACTGAGTTGGGAAGATGGAGTTCATCTCATATCCCTACCTTCTTGATGATCATTAGCAGTAATTCAGCAAGAATGGCCTCCTAGATCACCAAGCTCACATCTACCCCAACACTCCTCTGTGTGTTGTTCACTCTTGGCATCACTCTTGTGAGGCTAGTTCCTCCCAACACCCAGGTCTCAGATGACCCCTCCTCTGTCTCTACCCAGTCATAAACCACTTGAGTCAATCCTTATTGTATTTTCTTTAGACTATGTAGCTTTATCTGAATTTACATTTCATATTTACTTGTTCACAGGTTTGCAGCATATCTCTGTCCCTTGATTGTGAGCTCCGTTAGAGCAGATGATTTTTTTTGCCTTGCCATTAAGAGATCAAAAATAATTTGTTAAATGAACACTTAAGATATGATCATGCTTACTTGGATGTGTGTCCCGAGCTGCCAAGATGCCCAACTCCGGGGACATCACTTACATGGGGGTGTGGCTGAATGTGGAACTCCCACTGTGGTTGAAAATATATGTCACCCAAGTCCCTGCTTGCAGTGGTCATGTGCACATTTTTTGAGAGCAGAAAAGAAGTGGAGATTATATCAGTGATTTTTGTTTGGGGAAAATGCATCAGAAAAGAGATGATAGGGCGCCTGGGTGGCTCAGTCATTAAGCGTCTGCCTTCGGCTCAGGTCATGATCCCAGGGTCCTGGGATCGAGTCTCCCATCGGGCTCCCTGTTCGGCGGGAAGCCTGCTTCTCCCTCTCCCACTCCCCCTGCTTGTGTTCCTGCTCTCGCTATCTCTCTCTCTGTCAAATAAATAAATAAAATCTTTAAAAAAAAAAAAAAAAAAAAAGAGATGATAATGGAACCTATGGAAACAAAGCTCCCAAAAGTAGAAGATAGGAGGAATAAACATTTTTTTTCCAAAAAGATCCCTGAATCCAATATTTCAGAAATGAAACTATCATCATGAATTTTTTTTTTTTTTTCTGGATTGGTTGAATATAAAACTTTATCTCCACCATACTTCTCAGCTTCTGTCCTTATATTCTGTTACTCCTTTAATTATATTTAATACATTCTGTTGTTCAGACCATCTTTAAAATAATGATGTAATCCTCTGGATTTTTCCAATAAAGGAATCCTCATATGACTTATATTATCAGGAACGAATGATGTTTTCTTACACTAACTTCATTGCGCAATGTGTCAAATCCGAGTTACATTGTGGGTTAACCTATTGTTGAACAAGATTGAGATTTCTGACTAATTTTTCAGTAACTGTGAGAATCATCATTACATAAGTAATTTTGTATATGGGCTGGAGGACCTCTAAGAATTTACTAAACTTAGAAAATGGCTAAATTGTTGGCATGTTTTCAGTTTAAAGCCCACTAATATCTGTTCATAGATTCTCATCTATGGCTATTATTTATCTCTCAGAATGATAGGCAATGATGAAAAAGACAGATGTACTTCTGTATTTATGGGCCTCATAACGGCATTGAGGGGGGAGACAAAAGTTGCACAGATAAACACAACTACATACTAACATTTCTGATAAAAGCTGTAAAGGAGAAGTATGGGTGTTACCAACTGAAGGTGCTAGAACTAGATTACAGGTCTTCGGGTTGATAATCAAGTGGACTTCCTACCTCACTGTTGGCACTTACCTATGAGTATGAGATGTGCCTTCCACATGTATTCCGCTTTTTTAATTTTTATTTTTTAAAGATTTTATTTATTTATTTGACAGAGAGAGAGACAGCGAGAGAGGGAACACAAGCAGGGGGAGTGGGAAAGGGAGAAGCAGGCTTCCTGCCAAGCAGGGAGGCCGATGCGGGGCTCGATCCCAGGACCCTGGGATCATGACCTGAGCCAAGGCAGTTGCTTAACCAACTGAGCCACCCAGGTGCCCCTGTATTCCACTTTATAGGGATCATAGTGATTGTGTCATATGCGGAGTCCGATCTGGTATATCATTTGAGTATTAGAGTGACAAGCTAAAATGTAATTTATTTGTCAAGATTTTGGATATTTTTTCTTCCACTCAAAGGAATAAAAATAGAGATGTATCATTATGAAGTGACATCAGCTGAAGATGTCTATTTAAATGAAAGACCTTGTAATTGTTGGTTTAAAAAAACTTTATTAAAATATGTACATATTTGGGGCACCTGGGTGGCTCAGTCGGTTAAGCGTCTGCCTTCAGCTCAGGTCATGATCCCAGGATCCTGGGATTGAGCCCCACGTGCAGGCTCCCTGCTCAGCGGGCAGTCTGCTTCTCCCTCTCATGCCCACCCCTGCTCATGCTTGCACGCTCTCTCTGTCTGTCAAATAAATAAATAAAATCTAAAAAAAAATGTACATATTTATTTGGGGGGCATTGTAGAGACCCAATTAGCATGGTGTTTTCATGAAAACTTTATTCTCAAATTGTACACTGTCAGAGATGACACTAGAAATACTTCATGAGTCCAGGGATTGATATCTTAAAGTTAATAAATGCTGAGCAGATAAGAACTGTACCAAACCAGAGGCAGAGTTCGGGAAGTTTGACATCTCCCTGAAAGGAAGGATGATGATGAGGAAATACCAACTACCATTTACGTGCCTGACATTGGCTAAGTGCTTTCATTCTTCATTAAAGCCAAGTACCAATCCAGCACAATGTTCTTATTATTCTTACTTGGAGATGAGGTTTAAAGAAGTAAAGTAGCTGCAGTACAATATCATTTTCCCGGTTAAACAGAAACGCCAACCCTGGTGGCATTAGTCAATAGCTTTGAAGGACTTGGGATGTTTGCCAACCCTAATTGCCCTCAGGAAGGACATGATTTAATATCACCTATTAATAAATGAATTAATTGATTTGTTTGTTCATGTATTAGGCTTCTTTCCAAATATGATTTGAGGTAGTATGTGACTTATTTAAATAGAGTGTGGTTTCCAAAATGTGAAAGACATGTCAACCTTGTGATGTCCTTTTCTCTACTAAATTCGACCGTGTAAGGCTCAATAAATATTAGTATGAGATAATACTACTGGAAAGGTCATTTATTCAGCACATAGACAGCACTGTGGTGATACAGTGACGCTCTGAACCAGGCATTTTTTCTAGATGAGGGGAACATAACAGACAAAAAAAAATCCCATCATCATAGTGCTGATAGTCGATTTTTTACATCAAACAATAACACATTTATTATACGACAGCGTGGGTATAATTAATGTGGCAGAATAAATGTAAATTTATATCAAGAAAATAGAACCTTAAGATTTCAATTATTTTCTTTATTACTCAGTTCATTTTTACTTTTGACTTCCATTTCTATAGTGAGCATTAAACACGATATGTTTTGACTTAATGATGGTGAGAATGTAATTAATTACTACAGAAGGTAATTGCAGGTCTGTATGAAAGATGTTCCAAACTTGCAAACAGAGAGAATCTCAATGAGCCTATAATGGACCAAAATAATTAAATTCTTAATATCAGGGGATATCTTGATTTAGTAATTTTTCTAATATACACAATTATCAAGAAATTACTTATTCAGACCCACATAATTTTCTTCGTAATAACGGCAATCGCATTATATCAAGGAATTCTAAACCTATTATTACCATTACACACAAACATTAAGTAATTTGTTTTCAAGTATACAATGATTCTTCTCCCTGATGTGGTTTCCAAAATCCTTTTTCCCAATGTCTTCGAAAGCAACTAATCTGATTTATTTTATAACAGTGTAATTCACCAAACCTCCCAAGTATGATTTAGCATTAGGGATTACTGCAAAGTGGTTTGTATTGTTTTCTGCAGTCATAATGGCTTTTTTAGTGGATCTGATCAAATGCTAAGGTATCCTTAAAAGACATTAGGAAAGTCAAACTCTCCACGTGACCACTGAGAAGACATGCACTTTTCTTTCTTCCTCTCCCCTCCCCACTGTGTGACACCTGCAGTATCTACCAGGTGTTGACAACAGAGTGAGTCAACATCTCACGGACAAGTTCCTTGTGCCGATGTCATTGACCTAATATAACATAAAATATGCATACCGTTCAGTTTTTACCGATGTGGTATCAACATAACTATTCAAGATCCTAAGAAGTATTTGCTTCAGGCTAATTTAACTCTAAATCTTTTGGGAAATACGTTTTTCAAAGGTAAACATAACTCAATCCCCTCAAGACATCAAGTAACAAGTAATACGTTCCTTGTAAAATTTCTTCATTGAGCTACACTGTAGAAATTTCTAAAAATAACAGTGGGCACACATTCAACTTTCCTCAAAAAAAAGGAACTCATAAACCCAAAGGAACTTGAAAATAGGGAAACCAAAGGAGAGCTAATAACTAGTGATCCTGTCCCTTCTGCCTTAAAACCCTCCTTGTTTCTTAGGAAAGGAAATCTTGGCACTATCTTCAAGCCTATCAGACTCTACAGGTTCTGACTCAGCTTTACCTCTCCAGACTCCTGGCAAAATTACCTCCTTTTGGTTTTTGAAAATTATTTTTCTTCCTCCAACTTTAGGGTCTAATTCTGCCATGTCACTTTGCATTGGAAACACCTCCTTCTCTTTCAGATCTCAGCTTTCCGTCACTTTTTCCAGAAACTTCCTTGACTTTCCAGACAAAAGCAAGCTCCCTTTTGTCTAATTTCAGAGCACCCTAAATATTTATTTCCTAGAGTTTTTTATGGTTTGTCATTTCTACTTAACTTGATTTCCAACTCTTCAAGTTTGAAATTCCAAGGCGAAGAAACATGACAATGTTAGTCCTTAATACTTCATGCAATACCCTTAATTAATATTGGATGCACACACATGCAATAAATATTGGGGGATTTTTATTTTGTTTTGAACATAAGGATAGAGATTTAAGTTAAATATAATCCACAGCTTATGAAACATTGCCATCGGTGGATCAAGGCATATTTACTTCTCATTTCTTTATGTCCTTTTATCCTCACACCTCACTCCTACCTCTTCTTCAAAGGCAACCATTTCAATGAATTTAAGGAATATCTTTTAACTAGACTGTTGTGGTACATTGCACAACTGTTCAGTAAATGCCCACTCCTTCTTCCTCCACTTCTGGCCTCATCGATTCTGGGTGTGGTTGTGGGACTTGCTTTGGTCAATGGACTGTGAAAGACCGGGACATACAACTGGACATGTGACCGTGTGGTTAGGCAAGTTCTCTCGTGGTCCTGTCCTTCCCTGTGCACAGAGCAGGCTAGTTTAAGCATGGGTCCCTGAAGGAAGAGGCATGTGGACCAGACTTGAGGCTAACCTTCAGCCTGAAAGCAAGGTCAGCCAACCCTTAGCTGCCTCAAACATCTACTAATAGGAATATATGTCTTTGTTATAATGAACTAGTGGTATTCTGGTATTGTTTACTGTGCAGCATTTTGGGAGGAAAACCTAACTGTTGTATATTGCATGCATTTTTGCTTTTTAAAAAAATTTCAGGGGCACCTGGGTGGCTCAGTCGTTAAGCATCTGCCTTTGGCTCAGGTCATGATCCCAGGGTCCTGGGATCGAGCCCTGCATTGGGCTCCCTGCTCGGCAGGAGGCCTGCTTCTCCCTCTCCCACTCCCCCTGTTTGTGTTCCCTCACTTGCTGTGTTTTTCTCTGTCAAATACATAAATAAATAAATAAATAAATAAATAAATAAATAATTTTGTATAATGATATTATTTTCTCTTTCTTCCTGTGTTCACTGAGTTTTAGGTCATTGCATTTCATTCTTATTGCTATGTGCTCATAAAATCCTGCTGTGTTAGACTTTCTCAGGATATTTCACTCTTAATAATGATCATGGCTGTATGGGAATCTCCCTGATGTGTCAGTCCCCAGTATGGCTGATAATACTCCTGGCATGGAGATTTCCCTGAATGCTTTGGGATTCTTTGACTCTGCAGTAAGGACAGCTTGGAGCTGGGGAGAGAATGGGGGTGAAAAGCCCTACATTATCATGCTGGGTGGAAGAGCCAGGTTGAAGCCACACGACCTGTCCCATGCAGTTGTACTGTTGGTCTGGTCAACCAGAAACCCGAGTACAGAACACTCAGCTCTGGTTCTTCTATTGTGAACACACCCTGAGAAGAGATGAAGCTGGAAAAGTGGTTACAGTGATGGTTCAGAGGCCCAGCTCTTTCTCCACTGCCCCACATCTTACTCATCCCCCAACCCATGCTCAACTGACTGGACCTCTGACCTTTACAGGCTCTCCCAAAACACAGACAAAAAGAAAAGAGAGAAGGTATCAGAATACAAACAATAAATATAGAAGACAAATATCAGAGACTCAAAGCCTAGAAAAGACCAGAGTAAATATAAAAACAATGATGGAGAATAATTACTGAATATTTACTATATGACAGGCATTAGTTGCTACACATAAATGTTATCATCTAATCTTCATACCAATCTGAAAAAGTACTATTTTTTTATTGTGGTAAGAACACTTAATATGAGATCTACTTTTTAAATGTATATATTTTTAAAGATTTTATTTATTTATTTGACAGAGAGAGAGACAGAGCGAGAGAGGGAACACAAGCAGGGGGAGTGGGGGAGGGAGAAGCAGGCTTCCCGCTGAGCAGGGAGCCTGATGTGGGGCTCGATCCCAGGACCCTGAGATCATGACCTGAGCCAAAGGCAGACACTTAACAACTGAATGACCCAGGTACCCCTAAACATATTTTTAAGTGTACAACGCAGTGTTGTTAACTATAGGTTCAATGTTGTATGGCAGATCTCTAGAACAACAATAACAAAAATAATCTGGTTAAAAATGGGCAAAGAACTTGAATAGAGATTTCACCAAAGAAGACATCCAGATGGCTAAAAGACACTCAAAAAGATGCTCAACATCAATGATCATCAGGTAGATGCAAATCAAAACCACAGTGAGATATCACCTCACACCAGCTAGGATGGCTATTATCAAAAAAAATCCAGAAGATAACAAATGTTAGCAGGGATGTGGAAAAATTGGAACTCTTGTACACTATTGATAGGAATGTAAAAAGGGCAGCCACTATGGAAAACAGTATGGAGGTCCATCAAAAAATTAAAAATAGAGCTGCCCTACAACCCAGCAATCCTACTTCTAGGTATACATCCAGGATTATTTTTTTATTGAAATCAGGATCTGAAAGTGATACTTGTACTCCCATGTTCACTGAAGCATTATTCACAATGGCTTAGATGAGGAAAGAACCTAAATGTCCATCAGTGGACGAGTGGATAAAAAAAAAAAAAGTGATATATATATAATGGAATATTATCCAGCCTTAAAAAATGATAAAATCCTGCCATTTGTGACAATATGGATGAACCTTGAGGATATTATGCTATGTTGAAATAAACCAGGACGAGAAGCGCAAATACTGCATGATTCTACTTATATGAAGTATCTAAGTAGTCAAACTGATAGAAGTAAATAATAGAACTGTGGTTGCTCAGTGAAGGGACAATGTACAGCTGCTATTCACAGGGTATAAAGTTCAATTATGTTGTTTTGTCTTCCTTTTACAAATGCAAGAACTCCAGGGACAGAGTCACGGTGAATTACTCACGGCTGGTCAGTAGGGGCTTTAGGAGGTGAGACCACCCAATCACTTTGGAGCCCTTATACTATTTAAAACTATCCTGGGGTGATGAACTCTGAGTTTGCAGGTTGAAAGGGGCCATTATATACCAGACACAATTAATACAGACAAAAGAATTTCTCAATATATACTGGTGAAACATTTAATTTTAAGAATAGAGAATCTCACAAGCAGAAGCAAAAAAAAAACAAAAAAAAAACAAAAAAAAAAACCTAAAAATTAAGACAATTAATATAGCCTCATGCTTCTATAGTGTTAAAAACCAGAAAACAGAGGTGCCTGGGTGGCTCAGTAGTTTGAGTGATCAACTCTTGGTTTGGGCTCAGGTCATGATCTCAGGGTCGTGAGACTGAGCCCCCAGCCAGCTCCACGCTCAGTGGGGAGTCTGCTTGAGTCTCTCTCTCTCTCTCCCCCTCCCCCTCTGCCTCTCCTTCAGCTAAAAATTCCTCTACCTTTCAATTTCCTTCTCTGCATTGAATACTTCTTTTGCTCTGAACCACATGCCTAGCAGATTTCTCTTCTGCCCCTCAGTCCTTCTCTTCCCCCCTCAGCCCCTGGCCCATCCTCAAGAGGGCATAACCTGAGGATTTATTTCCCAGGTTTTAGCTTATCTGATTATGTTTTCTTTCTTGGAGAATGTATTTATTACTCTCATAGCATCAACTTCAATCCGGGTGGCTCCATTCTGCATTTTTTCTTGCATTCTTACTCCCATATTTTCTGCTGGACCCATCCCTGGCCCTCTTAATGCAGCCAGGTGCACCTGGCATCAGATGGAAATAGCCATGGCCACCGAGTGTGTGCCCCATCCTCTCCGTGGTGTTGCTGACCTGAGAAAAGGACTCGTGGTCCCCTCCTGTCATCTGCCTCCAGCCTCCTCTCAGCACTAGGTGTTATGCACCCCCTTGTTGGGTGAACCTATAATCCTGGGTGGGAGAGAAGCTTCCGCCAGTCCCGGCACTAGGGTCCTGCCCAGATCTGGGAGGATGGCGTAGCCTTCTGTAGGTGGGGGCATGTGTGTGTTCTGAAATCATTTAAAATGGACTCTGTCCTACTTTGATCTCATTATTTTCTCCTTAGGAGAGCTTTGTTCTCCATCTACCTTATTTCTACCAACTAATATCACCAATGTCTTCATCAGCTGAGCCAGAAGCCTGTGATTCATGTTTGATTTTGCTTTTATTTCATCTGTATCTTCAGCTTCCTGCCCAATCACTATTAATTCTTCCATTTCAATGACTTTATGTATTTCTGCTTTTTCCGTTTCCTTTGTTCATCCTGTCTTTTTTTTTTTTTTTTTTTAATGATTAAATGAAGCAAAGCTGCTAACTAATCTCCTGGCTTTCATTCATTATTTCATCCAATAAAGACTGCACCTCAGAGACAAGTCATTGTTCTACTATGTAGCTCTGATTTTTGTCACTGCTTTCTGTACGTCTTGAGTAAGCTTCCATTTTTCTACATGATAAAATGGGTTTCACAAAACCATATTTGCCAGAGTTCCTGTCTACAAATGAGTCTCTAAGACAGCCCTGATGTTTTGGGGGCTTTTCTTTTAAGTAGCTAACATTTATTTAATCAGACATATTCCAATCATGTCACACAAATTCATGCCCAGAAGAGGGATATTTTTGACTCTGCAATTTTTGAATACATTTCCTCTGGCTATTTCTTCTACCTTCACTTAAATGAATCCCCTATATTATTTTCAGAGTTGAATTCCTATCTAGAGTAGATTCAGACATCACAGGACACATCCGTTCCCCCATTCTCTACAGAGCTCATTTCTTGGCATCTTTAATACCCACTCCCGTGGTTTGATCTCTGTGTCTGTCTTGCCATTTTCTTAATTGTTAAGTCCATGATAAATGCTTTCTGATTGATTTATTCATTAAATAAGTATTATGGGGAACCTGTGTTGTGTCAGGCACATATTGGATTATAGGTCTACTGTCTTCATATGGTTATTGTTTAAGGATAGGGAAGAATGGTGGAGTAGGGACTGTAAGACCAAGAATTACCAGTGGCTTGGCTTTGAGGGTGTTAAAGCCAAGAATCCAGATCATGAGAAGCCAAGACACTCTTTCAGAGGGTCTCTTCCCATTTCCTCTGGCAAGCACTCCACAATAGAGCACATGATTTAAGCCTAAGGGAGGCTTCTAGATGAGCCCCAGAGAAGGCCTGCTATATTTCACTCAATTGCCTTGGAAAACTTCTATTGATGTGTACTGGGATCCTAACCCCATGAGGCTTATTCTTCTAAAAAAAAACAAAAAACAAAAACTGGTTAAGCCACTGATATATCACGGGGTGACACTTTTGTAAAGGCTAAAACAAAACAAAACAAAACAAAAAAACCCTAAACTTCACAGATGTTACCATTTATAACACAGGAAAAATGCCCCTTTAGTCCTAAAGATGGCAGGTTTTTAATTAGAAGAGCAATATTTACTTCTGAAACACTTAAATCTAATATTGATCTCAAGTAATGCTAACAATGTAATTGTTCTTGAAAGGAATCAATAAGCCACAAAAAGAAAATGACACAGATTCTTAAAACATTAGATAAGCCTTTTCTAGACATTAATCATGTATAAACTTTCTCATAAAACCTTCCCTTTTCTACTCATTTACACTCTCAAATCTAATTATAGCTCATTGTCATTTTAAAGATCAAGTCCCAACTGTCTGTGTGCTTTCTTTCTAATTAAGTACTCGAGACCAGAGGGACACAGGTTGGGGCTACATCAACTCAATTTTCACAAGCTGACATGCGTCGCAAAAACAGTTTTTGATAACTATTCCCTGACAGCTTTGATGTGAAGGAAAAAAACCAAACACCGAGCTGTGTGCACTCCCCCGTATGCTCCAAGGTCAGCGAACGTGGTTTGTAGGCTCTGAACTCCGAGAGCAAAGATTTTGCTACCTTGCTAGCAATAATCTAAATCAGTACAGCATAACCCCACAAGCCAGTATGTGGTGGGTGATGAAAATCAGATCTGTAGAGATGTCAGTGGAAAGGAATGCAGAATACCCATGTTATACGGAGACAAAAATACAATCTCAAACTCCTGGCCCTGAATAGTTTGAACTCTCACCCACAAAGCAAGCAAGTGGCAAATCATGCATGCAGACAATTAATTGCTTTTCTTCTACTGTTCTACCTCTGCTACTAGATTGCAACAGAGTGACTAACTGGAGGGTTAATTATTCTGACAAGATCACCATCATTACTTAGCATTATTTGGTGATGTCACGTCAATTTAATAAAATACCTGGTAGACATCACAGGAAAGAAAACCTGACCACCTTTTTTGCTCTCTTAGAGACCAATGAAACTTGAATGATTGAGAAGGATGTTAAAGCCACTTGTGAAAACACTTTAGAAATAATTCTTCAGGCAGCTTGTCTAAATTCTGAGTGGCTAGAATAGCTCTCAAAATCTCAGCAGAGGCAAAAAGCACCACACACTCGTAATTACTGGCCTTTTATAAAAATTGTTTCTGAAAAAATATATAGTGAGAATACTCAACTGATCTCTTTAATGGAGCATATGTATTTCATAAATGAATATCAAAATCTGAAAAAAGAAGTCTTCAATGTCAACAATACACTAATATATGCAAATGAAAATGTCACAATTGCTAATATTGAACATGTTCCAATTACTACTTAACTTTAAACAGTAATCCTATAAATTCCTAAAATGCATTAAGTGGAAAGAATAATATGAGAATGAGGAAAAGGATCTTCCATGGATTTCTCATACTTTCTTAGAAATGAGCAAAATGTAAACTTCAATTATTTATGCCAACTTTTCTGCGTCCACAAGCTCACAAGGGGTACTGTTGTGTCAGGCGCCTGCCCTGCCCACAAAGAGAACTCTCATATCTCGGGGTTTGGCCTGCAGCTTCTGGAAGAATACAATATGCAAATGGAAATTACACTTGCAGTTTTGTTTTGTGTAACTCTGGAGTGAGAGGTCTCTGGTGAGCAGAAAGAAAAGGTTAGCAGTTTTTAATATCCAAAATGATCAGTCACTCCCTATTCACAGCTCTGGTGAGCTACATAATGCCGATGCTGTCACAAAATAAAGTCCGAACATCTTTAATTCAGTGGGGAAAAAAAAAGTCCCTGGGAGGTTTTTTATTTTCCCCTCCCTCTAGAGCACTTTAGTTTTGCACAGCACGCTTTTATAATTCTTAATTTATATTCAGCAACAGTGTTCTCTTTGGCTTTAAGACCTTACCCAGGTTCTCCATCTGATACTTCAAAGGATTTTGTTTTTGCTATTTTCTAGGTTAAAAGTGGGTGGTTCTCCCTTCATTCAGAGGAAACACAATGCCTTGAAAATGAGGTGGCCAGCCTCTCGAGGTGAAAATTATTACTGCTGAGTTGTGGCCATGCCCAGGCTAGGAGGGCACAGAAGCTGGGCTCCATCTTGCACACGCATCCACCCGCTCTATCTGCACAGCCCTCGAATGGCCAAACTAGAGATGCACAAGTTTTCCCAACATCCCAAATCACTGAATTTCTGAATAGCTGGCATACTTTGTCAATTCTGGAGAGTATAGAAATCACTGTTAATTTATTCATTTATTCAATTATTTAACAAATGTTTCCTAACAGACCACAAAGTCTCAAGCATAGCATTGGATGTGGACATGCAAACTGGAGTTAAGGTTTGATTACTGTCCTCAAGGACTTTCCCTTCTAGTTTGGACAAGAGATCATTAAATACACAAAGTGTTTCCATACATACATACACATGGGAGCCCTGCATCGTATCTTCTAATTACAAAATGTTTATGATAGCAACACATAGAAAATACTCTGCAAGCTCATCCAAAAAATATGTATTCTGGATTTATGGCATGGACATAAAGTAATAAAAGGAAAAATCAATCATAATACTTCTGAAAGTTGTGTAATGTGAAATTTATGTTCTGAAAATTTTCATGGAATCAGGCTTTTATTTCTGATTGGTGTAGGTGTAGCCCAGTTGCTAACTGAAGGGATCCAGCTTGCCAGTAATCACTGGAAAACTCAGTGCTGAATACTGGTTACGCAGAAGATTGCTGGTGTGTCAAGGGTCAGCACTGAGTGTGATAACCTGTCAGAAAGGCTAAAATCAATAACACAAAAAACACCAGGTGTTGGCAAGGATGTAGAGAAAGCGGAACCCTCTTACACTGTTGGTCGGAATGCAAACTGGTGCAGCCACTGCGGAAAACAGTATGGAGGCTCCTCAAAAAGTTAAAAATAGAGCTACCCTACAATCCAGCAATCACACTACTGCGTATTTACTCAAAAAATACAAAAACATTAATTCAGAAGGATACATGCACCTCTATGTTTATAGCTGCATTATTTATAATAGCCAAATTATAGAAGTTTCCCAAAATTCATCAATCGATGAATGGATAAAGAACATGTGGTATATATACACAATGGAATATTAATCAGCCATAAAAAGGAATGAGATCTTGCCATCTGCAACAACATGGATGGAGCTAGAGAGTATAATGCTAAGCAAAATAAGTCAGCCAAAGAAAGACAAATGCCGTACGATTTCACTCATATGTGGGATTTAAGAAACAAAAGAAACAAGCAAAGGAAAGAGAGAGAGAGAAACCAAGAAACGGACTCTTAACTCTAGGGAACACACTGATGGTCACCAGAGGGGAGGTGGGTGGGGGGATGAGTGAAATAGGTGATGGGGATGAAAGAGTGCACCTGTTGTGATGAGCACGGGGTGATGTATGGAAGATTCAAATCACTATATTGTACACCTGACGCTAATACAACACCGTATGTTAACTAACTGGAACTAAAATAAAAAACTTAATAAAAAAACTAAGTCTGACAAAATACATATTCACTAACTAAAATAAGAATGCTTAGTATTTCAGTTGAATGACGAGCATCTGCCTTTCGTCTACTGAAAATTCAGCATTAGATGTTAAATGTGAAAAACTACTACTGGGGATGCAAACCTAGGAACTTCTTAACAGAAATATGGAATTTGAACCTGGTAAGTTTCCATAAAAGAGCTTCAGGGTGTAAAAACAGGGCTTCTCTCTAGATAATTTAGATAAGTAGTAGCATTTCTTTATGGAACAGATAACATACCGAGACAACTTCTCTCACATCGGTGGGGTGATCTGAAAGTCAAACCAGAAACCACAGTGGTGGGTGCCAGAAGGAAAGTGAGGATTTTGCCATCCGTACTAACACTTTGGGGTATGTTGCACATAGGTGATCAGCATACCTACATGTAGTCTGTCATCATTAATACCATTAATCTTAACACTACCTTCAATTCTGTGCTAATACAAATTTCTTAGAAATACGAATATTTGGGGGTGTCTGGGTGGCTCAGTTGGTTATGCTTCCGACTCTTGATTGAGGCTCATGTCATGATCTCAGGGTCAGAGCTGTGGGATCAGATCGAGCCCTCTGTTGGGCTCCCCAACTCAGCAGGGGCGGGGGGGTCTGCTTCTCTCCCTCTGTCCCTGCCCCCACTCACACACACACTCTCTCTCTCTCAAATAAATAAATAAATCTTTAAAAAGGAAAGAAATATGAATATGTTAAGATGCTGTGCTGTTTATGCTCATTTAGTAGAGTGTGTTATAATTTCTATGTGCAGTTCTGTTTTTCCTACATGATTCTCAAGTCTAGAGAGCAAAAACTGGTTAGCAAAATAATCAGTATAGACTTGGTGTTCAAAACACATGCCTTGAATAGAACTGAATGTGTACCCTTAATTTCAAAGTAGTTTCTACCTCTGACAGTTTACTTACAAAGCAGATAAAGCACCAATGTCATATTCACCATCTCGATTGGTGTGTCCAAATCTACAAAATTTTGCCTATCACATTTCACAAAATGCAATAAAATCAGGTTCAAAGACATTTTAACACACTCGAGAAAAGGAGCTTCTGAGTGAAAGGTTACCGCTTTCATGTGAACATTATTATTTTTCAAGACCTTACGGTCACAAAAGACTATATGGCCTATCACAGTTGAAGGTGAAAAATGTTCTGATGGCCATTCACCTTTTATTAAATAAACGGCATTACACAAATATTATTTATATTAACAATATGAAACAGAACTCCTAGATCGCTTATAAAATTTGGGTCTTATTCTATTTTCTTGTTCTCCTAAAATGGCTTATTTAATATTTATTTTATTTTTGTAGAGTAAATCAGCCACTGACTAATGGTTGGAGCTCACTCAAAAGTAAAAAATTTAAATCTTCATCGTTCAGCTATTAAGAGAATAATTAATATTTATAAAGCACTCAAATTATTTATACAAAGCATTTTATATAGGTACTATTACTTGTATATGTTACTTTTCATTCATTAATGTAGTAACATTAAGGAAAATTTACCCCACTTCTGCTGTAATAATGTTTTCATTGAAAATCCTCTATTTCGGAAGGCAATCTGGGATATCTCAAAAGAGGTAAAATTTTGGATAATAAAGCCTGCATTAAATATGTTCTAGACACAGTATTAATATTTCAGCTTACCAAAATTAACATATTCAACATAAGCATTATGTCATCCGTTGATCTAGAGTTTGCTAACAAAATAGTCATATATGAATAAAACGGAAGATGCATAAGGATAAAACCTAACCCAACTCAACTAAGCTTACACTGTCCTAAATAAAGAACCCAAATGATACTGACTCTAAATGCAGAGAACTCTTTCCACATCTATTCATTTGTGCGGGATAAACTGGCGAGTGGCAAATTCTGAATTCCAGCAACATAGAAAGCATCTGCTTAACTGTGTTCAGTAATAACCGCGTGAAGTGTGCATGTCCTGGTGGGCACTACAAGCAAACACACATGAAATGCCTGGGGGAGGACAGAGTGGACTCAGTCTGAGTGTGCTGCCCGGGAAGTGTGTCCTGTGTGAGTGTGCAAGGTTCTCTTCGCTAAACTTCCGAGTGTGCATCCGTGTCCTTTACTTACAGGGGGGTCTGCATCTTCAGCATAAACGGTTGTGATGGGTGTGCCCTTCACGGCATCCGGAGCCACCATCCCCTTGTAGATCCGTTTACTAAATATGGGCGGATAATCATTCATATCCTGGAAAACACAATTAAGAGTTTAGAGCTTCCCATGACAGCAGGTTGGGGACACAGTTAGGAGACTGGCTCCATCTCTTTCTATCACACAACCCATTTGCCACTGTCAACCTTACAGCCTCTCAATCCCATTATTCTCACTGCAGAGTGGCGCCCTGGGGGAAGCTGGAAGAGCTCCTGTACAATATTCATGTGCGGAACCGCAGCTGGAGGCCATTCCACTCAAGCAAACGGTCTAAAATTATGCCTTCTGGAGATGGGAGAGCTGCTCGAAATTTTCCCAGAAGATACTTCCAGTGGTATGAGGTGGTTTTGAATTTTGAAAACAGGGACGGGCAACTTGTATAAAAAGTGCCGTTCTACGAGACAGGTGTTAAGGATGGTGGCTTCTTTGTTGTGTTGCTGTTCTTTTTCAAATAAAGCTCTTTAATGTTTCTGTTGCAACTGAAAATTCTTGATATACGTAGCATAATGGGATGATTAGCACATTTCAAATGCAAACTATGAAACAGCCTTTGATGCCATCTTGCATTTTTACAAACATAAAATGATTAAAGAATGTTTTCCCTATAGTACACCACAAGAATGACACCTAGAATTAGATGTTCCCAGAGACAGAAAACAATGGTGATTTACTGCAGGAGGTTTTCAAGTTAATTTATATGCATCTTTTTTATTTTTACAACTCAGTGATAGAAGTGCATTGTTATTCATGTCGTATCACTCACTAAACACATATTTATTGAGTTCCTCCCACTTCTACTACTCAGTGCTAGGCACTGGGGCTACTGCTGTTACTCAGGAAAATGATGGCCTGACTTCATGTCACTTACCTGCCATTTGACAGGTAAAGACACTGATTCTGCAGATAGTAGTGACTTTGCCTAAAGTAATCTACTTATTTGGCAGAGCCAAATTAATAAATTCAAATTAATAAATCTGGTCCCTTGAGAGCAAGACCATTTTTCCCCCAATCATTTTATGTTTCATAAAGAAATGCATATCATTTTTTCCTCAAAAATAATGCGTATTAACATGGACAATTTATATTTCTTATATTTACTTATTTTAAAATAATTACTACACCCTGCATTGTTGTGGGTACTTAGGGTTAGACATATTTGAGCCTAAAGGTGAATTTGTTAATTATCTTACTCCCCAAGTCATCTTTTTTCTCACTTGCTATTAAAAACAAAAGAAGAAAATTATTCTACTTAGTCTTTAATATCTGTTCTGATACAACTTCCCTGTACAATGTAAATTGGAAACCCACTAATTAACTGATTATAACCATCTCTTTTTGCAAAGAGGTCAGGATAATTCTGTCACAATCAAAAAGCACTTGCTTTTATGTTCACAATAGAGTTGGCTTCTGAGTTGTAAATATGAGAAAATCTGCAGACTTTCATGAAAAATAAGAGATCTTTAACTGTAAGCAAAACTAAAAACTAAAAAATACCATTTCCTGTGTTTTGACATACAGTCTTCATAAACTTCCATGAACAAAAAATAAAAAAGTTTCCTTTATAGTTATGACCTTTAGAATCTGAACAAGAACCTGAAAGCACCGTTCTGATAATGAGGGTGGTGAGGGTATTGATCTTGAAGTTCCAGGCAGAGGGTAAATATATAAAACATTTGCATGCACACTTTCTCCTGCTCTTTTCAAGAGCATCAATTAATTTAATGAGTGAATCTTGTACGTAAAGGGGTAGAAATCCTTTTGCACCCCTAAGTTGTCACTTCTGAAGGTCAGAAAAGGAGCCCAACCATGTAATTTTTCTGTACATGACGTCCCAAGGTCACATAAACTCAATATGTTCCTATAATTTTTCTTCTTCTTCTTCTTTTTTTTTTTTTTCCCATCTCAAAGGATACTTACAACCTTAATGGTACAAGATACTATTGGATAATCTGATTCTTCAGGGGATAAAAGGCATAAAATTTTCTAATTGTCATATAGATGCTAATAGTACTGAGTACAGTGCTCCCTGCCCTTTTTTTTTCCCTGGCAAAGTATTCACTAGATTCACCTTCTAACTGCATGTGTAGTGGATGTTTTTTATAATCTGGCTTCACAGACTGATTAGCCACAAATGTAAGTAATAACTGAAGGCTCACAGGACTGTTTCTTCTCCTCCTTTCCTTTGCTTGCCACTGGTGGGACCAGGAATAAATCAACACAGCTACTGTGGCAGTCTTCTCTTTATAGTACATTGTACACATTCTGGGGTTACAGTCTTTTATCATAGCTAACAAGTTCTTGCACAATGCATGATTTCAGATGAGAGAATTTATTGAAACGTGATGCCAACAAGCATAATCAACAGCTCATTATATTTATGCTCCAGGGATGTCTGAAGAAAAAGGGACATAGACCTGCTTTTGTGTAAATGCCCTGGTATGTAGCCAATGAAGGAGCAGTTGCACCTCCAAAACAGGCTCTTTTCTGTTGCCCATTTTCCACTAGAGGGTAGTATTGGCAAAAAGAAGCATATCTTCTTCTGTCTTCTTGTTAACAATGTTATCATGAAGACCCGTAATAGTTTGCTTTCTGGGGTTATAATTTTTGTTGGTCTGAACAAAAATTACTGTTCATGTTTCTAAAGGGTATTCTGGATGTTAGCATGGTTCTCGTCTAGAACAACACTATGCTCTTCTCAGAAAAAAAACATGTACTAGCCAATTTTTCATTTGTTTCCATATCTCAAGCAAAATAAAACTGTACCTGAAGGGACAGGGAGCAAGGCATGGGTTTAAGGAAACTTTGTGAACGAGCATCCCAGGGAAACGGGAATTTGCTGGGGACATTGCAAGTTAACGGCAGGTTTCCACAAAAAGTAGAGAAAGAGATAAAAATTTTGATGTTCTGGAACCAGGCCTAAGAACTGTTCTTGGTCAAGAGACATTTTCCAGAGAGAAGAGTACTAGAGATTGATGCTCTGATCATCTCTTTAAATACAGTGAACGCCAGCGCTCATCCTCAGCTCTCACACATGTTTGGCCAGGGACACGGATGGGGCGCTGGTGGCTAGGAGGCTCCCGCTGCTTAGCGCTGTCCACCTCCAACTGTTTGCTGCCCATCCTCCAAAATGCCCTGAGGCTTGAGAAGCCGATGCCTGTCTTTCTTGGCGGGGGATGCAGCTGACTTCTCTGCCCGTTCCCAGGTCTGCTTTCCCCTGCCAGACACCTTCCGTGCGCTATCCCAGCAGCTGCTGCTTCTGCTGTTTGTTCCCTCCTGCAATTTCTCCTTCTCTTGTCTTGTCTGACTTCACTTCCTTCTCTCCCCTCCCCCTCTGTCGCCAAACAAATCCTTTTCTGTTTTGCATGGGGTTCTCCTAAACAAAAATTATAAACTTACTCAACTTTTCTTTTCTTTTCTTTTTTTTTTGCATCAAAACCTGCACTGGAAGCTTCTTTCTTAGAGGCGTGAGTTTGTTTTGGTTTGGTTTGATTTCCGAGGATGTAGTTATTCTGGGTTTTTGAGGGGCTGCATAACCCCGATGCAGAGGTAATCAAAGCCCTGCTTGGCCACACCAGCAAAATGTACACAGTGGCGTTCAGTATCACACATACTGATGGAGCTCCCCCTGGGCATCAGGCAGGACGTTAGATGGTGGGGGTGTTGTTACCACCAAGAGAGGCACAGTGCCTGCTGGTACTTAGCTGACAGGTAGGAGTAGAAAGCAAAAATTAAATACATAATGTTGAGTATGATGAATTTTATGAAAGAAGTACCAGGATGCAATGATAGCGCATAGCAAGGAGTTTAACTAGATTTCACACAGGACACATCTCTGTTACTTTAGCAACTGCTCCATCATTCATGCCCTCTGGCAGGTGGGACCATCCTTCAGTGAGGTTGATGGCTGCAGGAGGAGCACAACACTGGGCAAGGTTGGCTAAACCACAGCTTTAACACATAATCCCATTCCCATTTGGTTTCCCGGTTTGGGAATGGTAATGTGGGGAGAAGGGAGCTGATGAGCTTTTGGGGTGTTTTCCAAGCCAGGAGGCTACGGGCACTTGAAAGAATATGTGCATGACCTGAGCTAGAATCTTTGAGCAGATTCCGTCTAATTTTCTCCATTGTGCACCAGAATTATGTGTGCGTGCTTTATGTTTACTGTGCGTCAGGCATCATGCCAGGGCTGTTAAATTTATCGTCTCAATGAAATATATTAGCTATTTTATTTCTATTTTAATTGTAAAGAAACTGAAGCTTAGAGAGGTCAAGTTGCTTATGGTGATCCAGCTAATGAAGGGCAGGCCCACAACCGCATGCTGGCATGTCAGACCCTACAGGAAGCATTCTGATATTCGGGCGTGAGAAGAAAGGGAACTGGCCAGGTTGTCAGAAGATTATGTATCAGATATTATATAAGATGATTTGAGTAGGATATTCATTAAAAAAATCCACACTTAATTTTAAAAGATCTCTGCTCAAAAATACTTTACAATTTAAAAATTCTTCCAAGTAGCTATTATACTTTTATCTTGGCAACCTGGTAAGCTTCTAAACATTGCATAGTGCTAATCTATTTCCCTGAAGATAATTTTCATAATTATTTATAAAGCTTGGTTTTTGTTTGTTTTTTGGTTAAAAAAAAGAGACTTGCATCAGTTGAATTTGTACATTTAAAACAACAATTGACTCAATATTTAACTCTACAGTTATTTTCACTAAAACCTAAGAAAGTGTTCCCCAAATTTTGTTCTTTGGAAAACTAATCCTACCAGAAGGTTTATAAACAAAAAGAATCCCATGATTCCACTATGGAAAATGTGGGAAATCGCTTTTTATTTTCTTGAGATTCACAATGTACACCACCATATTAAGGACTTTTATATGAAGCCATGCAGGGGAGACATCTGTTTACTTCTGTGTGTCCCAGCATTTCCCAAACCCATTTATCTATGAAATTCTTTGTCTATGAGACACCCCTTACCATCTCAAGGAGCTCGAGCTCTGTGGAATCTATCCTGAGGGACCCTGAAGAGTGCAACATTGAAGGCACACACTATGATTATGTGGAATATTGACTTTGGTGAATTACAGATTTCCAAGAATATACTGCAAATTATGCTGCATTGAGAGTGACCCCCATCTGTAGCAGCTACAGGAGGCTCTGGGACAGGTTCAGGGGATGGCGGTATCCGCCATCGACAGGGCTTATCAGCATCTCCTGCCCCCACTGGGAGGCAGCTCAGTTTTGGGGACTTCTGGCAAACGGGAGAATGTGACAGTCACTAAGGAGTAAAAGAATGTAATTGTGTACAAAAAGTAAGGCACTTTCCTGGGACTTCCAGAAACCAGTGGGTGATATTTGAGGAGCCAGGACAGAGACCCACAGAAATGTGAATTATTACTGCTAACTCTGGGCAGGTAACTTTTTAATTGTTTTCTCTAGTTTGGTTGTGTAGGGGAAATGTGTTACTTCTTAGTCATAAAACTCTACAATAGCAGAGTATGCAGATACTTTAAGAAATGATCTGACTCCTTCCCATGGTGTGCTCTTCCTGATATATTCACATTCTTTAAACTTGCCGGTGAATACATTAGTGAGAAGACTCCAATAAGAATTTGATAATGCAGAATAGAATAAAGGGGAATATTTGAAGGCTATAGTCCAAAACAAGTATTTTCTCCAGGTCACCCAACCTTCTGGGAAAAGTCAACAAGTGGTAAAAAATAATGAACACCCGATTAGCCTATACTCCCCCCCCAGCTGGCTCATTGAAATCCTTTTATTCCATTTTCTCCCTCCAGAGAAAGGGAAGGAGGATGCTATAAATCCTGAACTGTCCAGTTTCCTCTGACCAAATGAAATCCAAGACTGTCAATACGGTCACCATGGAGCGTCAGCAGGGCATCACTACCTCTCAGGTGTCCGTGGTATGACAAATGCCACCTTCGTACCGGGTGTTGAGTTTCTATCTAGAGAAGCTATCCTCATTCTTACATTCTATGGGGATTGGGACATTTGTCTTCCTGCTGGGAAGAAAACATCTCTGAAAGATGAAAACTAGCTCCATCTTCCAAGACTCACTGAATTTCTCAATAGCCTCGGTCCTTGTGGATGTTATTTCACTTCCGGTCCTTCTAGCTCTCCTTGCCTCCGCCCACACCTGCACCTGTAAGACAGGCAAGCGCAGGTGGGGAGCCAAGTCTCCTCCCTGCATGGAAGAATCTCCCTCATCCTCTTGTACCGCAGTCATACCACTCGAGGTTACAATAAGCAGAAGGACTTAGATCATCTGCTCATCTTAGACAATCCATCACAAGGCTGTCCAGCATCACAGAGCCATTTACATATTTCGACTTTTCTGACTGGTCTTCCGCTACTGGCTTATCATAGAAGACAGACCTTTTCTTTCTGTGTATTTTCTACATTATATCACAACTCCATTTGTAAGGACAGATTTTTCTGTGGACTATATATTTTAAACTGTATAGAATTTTATTTTTATTTTTCAGAGATTTCCTCATATCACCTAATTTACTATTATATATTCAGTTATTCAGTATATTCAATAATTGTAAAGTGAAGAAGGCCATGTGTATCAGTGTTCTGCAAAAACGTTGCAACAAAAATACGTATTATGTGTTTGATCATCATTGGTTTTGTTCAGGATCACTAAGAAAGCACCCTGCAGGTACGTGTGATAAAATTCTTCTTTCTTTCTACTGTAGAAATATCGTTCCTTCCAAATATCACTTCAGTTTTCCCATTCTCACTCCAATTAGAAGTTTGATGGACTAGATATTAAGCATTTGATTTTTTTTCTTCTTCTTTACAAAAGAAAATTATGTTTCTTCTCATTTTCAAAGAGAGATCTTCAAGATGCTTTCCCTGTGGTGACTGTTTCGGGTAGAAATATCTCTTAACAAATACTATGCAATTATGTTATCAGCAAAACAGTTTGTCATACTGCAAGTAAACACAACAATGACAGAAAATCTGTATGCTTGGGAAAGACCTACATTTGTGGAGAAAGGGAATTGTACTCCATTCTTCCCTTCAAAGCCAACAAGCATGATATTTTATGGGCCCCAATATTAGGTAATAGTTTTGAAGTTCTTCTTTGTGATAATCTCACCCTGAGTGACCAGAAGAAAGAAAAGCAAGTGTCAGCCACCATTTGGGGAAATGTTTTGTAAATTTTTTTTTTATGCTTTCATCACCTTGAAAAAAAGAAAGTGGCATTGAAAATGTCTAGAATTGGGGCACCTGGGTGGCTGGTTTCAGTGGACAACTCTTGGTTTGAGCTCAGGTCATGAGTCTCAAGGTTGTGAGATCAAGCCCTGTGGTGGGTTCCACACTCCTCAGTGCAGAGTCGGCTTGAGATTCTTTACCCTTCCCTCTCCCTTCCCATGTGATCTTCCCCCCGTGCACACTTATGTGCTCTCTCTTAAATAAATAAATAAATAAATAAATAAATAAATCTTAAAAAAAAGAGAAAAAAATATCTAGAATGGAATGCTGGTTGATTAAGTTTTGTCTTAAATGTATAATAAATCAGAAATAATTTAGTACAGGTCAGGAAGTTCTGACCAATGAAACTCCTTGACTTCTCTCAATAATATAAAGCAACTGAGAGCAAAAATTAGATCAACACCCTCCTATTTCTGAAGAAGGAATGAGTCCATCGATGAGCAAATCCTTTCCACACACCAATGTGGTAGCCTTAAGTAACACCCATATTTAAAATAAAGGGGTGATCAGGGAACATGAAATGCAGTTTAAGAAACTTCAGTCCCAGATAGAGAACAAGACTTATTTAGAGCACATCTTGCTTGATTAGATGATATTTTTTGACCCAATCCAACTCCAATGACTTCTATTAAAAAAAAAAAAAAAAAATCCACACAAATCAGTCTGCACTGAATCTAGAGTAGCCAAGTCAGAGTCTGTGATGGTTTAGAACGCTCCTTTATGAACCACACCCAACCTGAGAGACAAGGCCATCCCATCTGAGTATCCATCTGTGGGTCTGAGAAGAATGTGCAGAAGATCATTAGTAGCAAGTCTTTTCTTCCTTTATTGTCCAAAACGCCAATAAATGGCCATTTTTCTATTTTAAATGTTTTTGTTTTTGTTTTTTTTGTGGTCAATTCCACCAAACCGTAGGGGTAGGCAAGTGTAGACCAGGGTAATCTGGCGTATGCTTTTCACCTGGTCCTGAACCATTCCGCCATATTGTTAGTTCACTCAGGGCAGGCTCATCTTAACCTTCTTCATTTCTTTACCTGTTGAGATATTTTCATAGCCAAAACATTATCAGGTCCCTAAAGTGATTCTGTAAACAGATTTCTTAATTTCTAAATGTTACACCACAATAGTGTGGCAAAATCATATTTTAAAATATGAATTAAAGCCCCCCAGGCCACTGATGATTGATCCTTCTCCAACCTACTAGAACATCATTGTATTGGGAAAGAGACACACAAACTGAGATTCAGGTGACCCAAGGAAAGATTCTAATAGATCAAATTTCTATTCCCAAAGAGAACTTAATGCTGAATAAAATTTTAACTCCCTGAAATACATAATTTCTTAGGCTAGAGAGACACACAATGGGAGAAGTAGGTAAAAAGCCATTGTGGATGCTTGAGAAAGAAGGAAGTCAGACCCTGATAAAACTCTCCACACAGCTTTCACGCATCTGAGAATGGAAGGGACGTGTGTGTCCCAAGGTAGCTTAGGGGAGACAGCAGGACCCCAGGGAAGAATCATCACATGTGCACTGGCAGATAAGCTAGGTCAAGTGTAAAGAAGAGACAGTGAAATAATTTCTGTGTCCCTCTCTGACTGCAGGATTACCTACAAAAAAACAACAAAACAAAACAAAAAACTAAAACCCAGACCCAAAGATCTTATAGTCACAAACATTAGAGCAATTACCTACGTGATAAATAATGCCATGCTAATTATATGTTGGTGCAGTCTTTAACAATCTTCTGTGTATTCATACCAGCATTTTTTGTCTAAGAAAACTAGTAATATGTATTAGGTATTTATCAGTTAAACAATCAAACAAAAATTCAAAAAAGTGATTATTTCTTATTCCAACAATTCCATATTGCAGTGACCTACAAAAATGAACACAATAAAAAACAAAATAAAACAAAAAAAGACAAAAAACAAACCAATGAACATAGTAGAAACATTGCCTATGACCTTGTGTACCTCATGAGCTTGCACACTTCTAGCCCTCTCTTGACAGCACCTTTCAAGAATTGCAGTCGTCCCCATTACCTATCTTCCTTTCATTCTAAGCAAAAATCCATCTGCAGAAAAGCATTTGTAATGCCTTCCCCATGGGAAGAGGGCTCCTTTGGGAAGGAGCAGAGGAATCTGAGAGTTTAGGACACAGCTCAGGTGACCTTTCCATACACTAACCTTTGAGAACTGATAAATCTCTCCTCCTGTCTTCTTTTAAAGGCATACCTTAAAAATCACTCGAATCCCAAAAGGTTGAAGATACCATGCTTTTTGAGGCAATCATTTGGCATGGGTTATTACAATGAATGAGATAAGAAATCTGGCGCAGCCAACAAAGGCCTCACGGTCACGGACCTTGAATGTGGCTGAGCCAGAACTTGACCCTGATTCCATTCAATTCCAAAACTTATTTCATTCCAGAATCTCAGCTTACAAACTAAATAGCTGTGGGCCTTGGAACTCCTACTTTTCCATAATCTTATCTTTTTAAAATTTTTAAATTGAAGGGTTTGGATGAAGTTATTATCCCTGGTGCTGTGAAATTTGGACTGAAGTCTGGAGAAATTGGGACTAGATTAAAATTCCAGAGCTATGGGAACATTCAGGCAGCCACTGTGGTTAAATTCTTATTTAGTGTTTCATTCAAATGTATCTTTCGTACTTCAATGATACGGTTATTTCTCAAGTCTTACACATTCCAGACTCTAGGTTCTGGGTCTGGTATTACTGTGTTATTATGAATCATTGCCCCCAGATATTTAGTCTAGTACAGACTCAGAAGACAGTACGGAGTCGGCCACCAGGAGTCATCTGTGCTCCTTACCTTTACTATCACCGTGACAGTGGCAATGCCTGGTGGCATCGTTCCATAAATATCGAAGGCCTCCACGAGAAACGTGATGCTTGCTTCCTGCTCCGGAAATGACTCATAGTCCAAGCTCCTTAAAAGGGAAAGTTCTCCTGTAAATGGATGTAGTGCAAAAAAGTGCTTTACTTCTGGGCTTCGGATCCGATAAGACACATTTGCTCCAAGGTCAACATCTTTGGCCTGTAACAAGTGAAACAGAAGGATGGTCATATCAGCGTTGTTACAAACCAGAAGAGTGCAAGGTTGATGGAGGTCATGGGTCAGTACCCAGGACATCATGAACTTAACAATGACCGCAGGGCATGTTTCCGAGACAGGCATTTTTGTTAAAGTAATTTACCAAAGAGAGGAAGGAGAGAAAGAGAAACAGAGACAGAGAGACAGAGAACCATGACATTTTGTCCTTTTTTTTTAATTTTATTACTGAGGCGCCTGGGTGGCTCAGTCGTTAAGCGTCTGCCTTCGGCTCAGGTCATGATCCCAGGGTCCTGGAATCGAGCCCCGAGTCGGGCTCCTTGCTGGGCGGGAAGACTGCTTCTCCCTCTCCCACTCCCCCTGCTTGTGTTCCCTCTCTCGCTGTGTCTCTCTCTGTCAAATAAATAAATAAAATCTTAAAAAAAAATTATTACTATATTTATTTTCCCTGAGAAATCACTAACTAAAAGAATTAAACTACACTAAAGAAAAGAATATTGTCATAAATTATTGTGTATTATTTCCTGCTAATTGCATAACATTGAAAAATAATGTTTTAAATAAAAATAAAGTTTTACTGAGTGTTTTTCATAAACATGTTAGATTATTAAAGGAGTATAAGGAAACTAAGGAAATTTAAGTAATAATTTCTCCTTACAGGGATCCTATGATACATTTCTAGAGATCAGTCTATTATACTCCCTTCATTTAATTAATCTTTATTGAGTAGTTATTATGCATGAGAAGCACAAGATGAACCAAGACACAAATCCTGCCCTCCAGGTTAATGTCTCAAAAAAACAAATAAACAAAAAGACACAAATATCACAATAGAAAGACAACAGAGACATGGCAGCTGAGAGGTGTTCAGAATTGGGGGTGACATGTTCTAGCTGCTGGTCTCGCAGGATAGGGAGGACAGACTGGCCAAGGCAGCTCTGGTGGAGGAAATGGAATGGGGTGGGGGTGGGGGGATGGGGAGATGAGCTGTGTTAGGATGTGCACACAGGAACCTATGCACCTGCTACGTGAACTTTTGTCTTGGCTCCCTGCAGTCAGTTACCGACATCACAACCAGAAGATATTGGGAAAATACAGATTTTATGACATCATTTTCCTATCTAAAATCCTTCTTGTTTTCCATTCCATTTTGGGTTAACCCCACTCTCCTGAACGTGGTGAGAAGGATCCATATAATTTCTAGCCCTGTAGCTCTTCCCTGTCTCCTCTCCTCCAGGATTTTGAGCAGGTTCATTCCAATGCCTTGAATAATATTTCTTCCTCTTTGCTAGAATAACTCTTCCTTGCTCATCAGTTCACAATGTAGAAAGCAACTATCTAAATCTCAAGACCAGATTTCTAAACTCTCAAGATTAGGTTAAGAGTTCCACCTGTCATCTCTGAGGCCCCTTGCTCTTAGGACCTCTGTTGCAATTACGGATTTACTTGTCTGTTTGCCACAGCAGACTGAGAACCCCAGGAAGGCAGGAAATCTGTCTGGTCCACATTGGAATCCCCAAAGTCTAGCAGAGGAGTTGACATACGATAAACCCTGGAAATATGCGTGTTTAATAAATAGATGAATAAATGAATAGATGAACAGAAGAATAAATGGAGAAATATGGACCTTTCCCTGGTTGGCACGGCCTTTTTTAGATTTATTAATGTTTTTGCCTAAATATTTTTTGAGTTGAATTATGAAAAAAATACAAGTTCTTGATATCCATGCTAACAGAGTTCAAGTTGTGGATGGCAGGTCAAAGAAGGACTAGAATCTTCCCCCCCCCCCAAAAAAAAATTATACTTCATAGATGTCTGTGTCAGAATTGAAAGGGGTGTTTGATTAGAATGCAGATTTCTGAGCCAACCTAACCTACTGAATCAGAATGTCCAGAGTTTCTGGTACTATTGTAGCCAAGGACTGAAAAAAGGGCTTGGATGTGGGGACACTGTTTAAAAGGAGAGTCAGATCTCTGGGAGGATGCCAGTTCATTGAAAGTGAAAAAATAATGGGTTCAGCAATATCTTCTTTCTGTAAAATATAGGGAAAATCTCTACCTGTGTGTGTATATGCATATGCATATATATACACATATATGCGTACACACACACAAACATAAGTATATATGCACATACCTGGAAATGCACATTTACATATATGTAAATATGAAAGTGTTTACTTGAATATATACATATGTAGTTATATATGCACACACCCATATAATGCATATTTACATATAGATAAATATGGAAATATTTATTTGAATACATGCATACATAGGTATATATGCACACACCTGCCTATGTACATATTTACTTATATGTAAATATGAAAATATTTTATTTCATATTGTGTGAGCACAAAGATAAATGTCATAGAATACACTTACAAATTTAACACTGAGTACTCTAGAGGTACAAAGTGGGGGATTATTACATTTTTCTTTATAGACTATTGTATTGTCAATTTTTACAAAAATATATAGTATTGATTTTGTAAATTAAAAAAGAATTATTAAGATGTGTTATTTGATTTCTTGGAAAGGTACTTTTTCTCCTCTTAACTGTTGGTATACCCTAAAGTACGGTTGTTACATAAAACACAATATGCAATATTGGAACGATACTTCTATTAAATCTTTATTCCTTGTTTATCTGAAATTAGAATTTAACTGGGTGTGCTGTCTTTTTATTTGCTAAATCTGCAACCTTACGGCAGATCTTCTAATGTGGGATCCAGGAATTGTCTGCTTCCCCCACACACCTCTATCTGGAGGAAGGTGGTCCCAGCCGGCAGGTTCTCCTCCACGACCACAGTATATGTTGAATTGGTGAACACAGGACTGTTATCGTCGATATCCAAAACTTTAATGGCCAGTGTGAGCACTGAGTGACGGGGATGCACTGCTCCGTCCATGGCCACAACAACAAGCTCGTAGTAGTCCCTGACTTCTCTGTTAAGCTTCACGGCTGTGTAAATGCTCCCATTGGATGTGATGCGGAAGAGATTATTGAAGTTGCCCAAACTATAGTGCACTTGGCCATTTATTCCAGCATCAGGGTCTGTTGCCTGAATAGAAATGAAAAACAGAGAAATTCACATAGTATGTCTTGTCATGCTTTTTGCACATTACATTTTGCTATGGTGCTCTGCTAGAAGGGGATAGTTGACAAATCATGGCATATTTTTAAAAGAATTTTTTTTCTCTCGGGAGAAAATGAAAAAAGATAATGACAATGTAATTCAAAAGTCTAGAACTTGAAAAGAAATACACTGAAGTTGAATTATTCTTCATTCAGAATGACCATGACATACATTGATAATATCATTAACAATAACAATATTATGACAGAAAACTCACATTACAAAAATACTGGATTTTCCCTGTACTATCATTTCTTTAATGATTTGGAATTCTAAATCAGGAAAACACATTTAGTTTTTAATTAATTTAACATAATGTGCTAGATGACAACTCAAGATGCTATAGTATTTTTTGTTCAAGCACTTTGTATATTCATTTTCCTATATATTTTTTTTCAAGCACTATATATCTCATTTAATCCTCAGCATGTTCTTTTTTTTTAAAGATTTTATTTTTATTTATTTGAGAGAGAGCAAGTGAGGGAGAGAGAGAGTGCACAAGCAAGGGAGGGGCAGAGAGAGAGGGAGAAGCAGGCTCTCCACTGAGCAGGGAGCCCAATATGGGACTCGATCCCAGGACCCCAGCATCATGATCTGAGCCGAAGGCAGATGCTTAACCAACTGAGCCACCCAGGCACCCAATCCTCACCATGTTCTTACGAATAAATGTAATTGTTCCCATTTTGCAAATGAGAGAACAGTGTCTTACGGAATTTAAAGCTTTTGCTTAGAGTTACATAAAAAAAATAAATATACAGTGCCCCAGTTCTGGGTATGTATAAAACTACTTAATAAATATTTCTGGAATTAATGAATGTTGAAATAAATAAATGCATGTAACTGAGATTTAAAACTAAATCTTCTCCCAAAGGCAAATGAGAGTCAAAGTATTGTAACTGGGAAGCACCTGCAAAGGGCTCTTCTTTAATACTAGAATACAATCTCCAAATGATAATTGAGAATTACTGATATTATACTAACATATTAACTAAAAATTTTAAGTCACATAAAAATCACTTTGCATCAAATAAAATGTGTAAATTTTGAGTGAATATTCTTCCAGCAGAGTCTTCTGAGAATTAATCTTATCCAAACTCAATTGTGATATAAATGATGACTCGATCAACTATCGTGCATTTTGTGTTCAATAATGTTACTGTTTTTCAAAGAAACTGGAGTAAATATTAGAAGCCATGAAATGTTATATAATTCTGCCCTAAATTGTTGCTAAGTAAAGGAAGGAAGACACTTGACTGCATTATTAGTTGTGGACACAATAAAATCACTTAATATCCACAAAGCCTGGACAGCAATAGGATGGATTTTAATAGTACAAATGCAGATGTATATCCAATTTTACAAACTCTGGCAAAGCATATTGGGGACACTGCTGAATGCTTATGTCTTGTTTGAAATGGTAATGTCCAAGATGTGAGAGGTCATGTTTGCAACCATGCTCCTTCTCTACGTCATAATGCCAGATGTTCCAGTGGAATTTGCCTCTTTGACTCATCAAAACACAAATGCTTGAGGTTTAAACCTGAGAACAGATGGAGAAGGCATTGCAGGAATGCCCAAAGAGGAAGAAACACTGTGAACGAGTTGATGAGTTTCCATAGACATACATGCTTTACCTTTACATTGCGCCTAGAATTTTCCATACAAATTACTGACAAATTAGTCAAGCTTGTCAGTTAGAGGAAAAAACAAATGACAACACTAACTCCCTCAGGGAAAAAAAAGAAAAACCCTTATTTTTTGTCTGAAATTATTGCATAAGTAAATAGAAAAATGTACTCCAGTAATATAATATAAATAGGTCTTATTTTTTAACAGCAACATTTGTGGAATTTTCAGTGACTTTTTCTGTCTGTGGGAATCCTTATGATCACAAAATCAAATCATTTACATAACCAGTAATTTAAATGATTCTTGTTCAAATTATGTTTTTATTCATCCATATAATGGAAGGCGTAATATATAATGATTCAATTTGACTAATGTGGCTATGTGTGTATGCATACGTGTGTGTATGTGTGTGTGGGGGGTGTTGTGTAGGTATTATTTTATACACCTCTAGCTGTTTAGCCGATATCTCCACAAGAATGCCTCATACATATCTCTGTTAGTTTTCTATTCCTGCCATAACAAATGACCACAAATTTAGCAGTTTACAAAATACAAGTTTATTATTTTATAGTTCCATAGAAGTTCAACTTGGGTCTCACCAGGCTACAGTCAAGATACAGGCAGGGCTATGTTTCTTTCTGGAGGCTGTAGGGGAAGCTCCCTTATTGGAGTTCCTTGCTTATTGGAGTTGTTGACAGAATTCAATTGCTTGAGTTGTAGGATTGAGATCCCCACCTCCTTTTTGGTTGTCATATGAGGACCATTCCCAGCTTCTAGAGGCCACCCACAGTCCTTGGCTCATAGCCATCTCCTCCATATTTAGAGCCAGCAATAGTGGGTCAAGTCGCTCTCACACTTTTGACCCTCTCTTCTTTCTTCTTCCATCTTATCCCTCTGACCCATTCTCTTCCAGTTTTAAGGGCTTATATGATTGCATTGTGCCCCACTTAGACAATCTAGAACAATCTTCCCTGGGGTGAGCTCCTTAACCTTAATCATATCTACAAAGCTCCTTCTGCTATGTAAGATAACATATTCATAGGTGGGGGCATATTTGGGCGCCATTATTCTGTCTCATAGAATCAGAAGCTTAACATGCCCGTGATTGAACTCTTGATTACTCCTGTGTCCAAATCTTGTTTACCTCCAACCTTCTCCTTTCAGTAAATGGTCCTTCTACCAACATAATAGGTTATATAAAAAGTAAAGTAGATATTTCTGAGCTCTCCCTCTTTTATCTTCTCAATTATTCATTCACCCAATAATTTGAGAAAAGCTTATTTAATACTATGTATGAGGCTCAGCTCCAGGCTGTGAGATACATAGTATATTAAGTACCAAGGTCCAGGACCTAATGTCATTTACAGAATAATCCCTATCTATCCATAATATGTTCCTTCCCCCCCCCGTATATAATATCTCACTCCTAACCACCTTGGTCTGAGCCACACCAAATACAGCTTAGATCACTAAATTACTTGCTAATTCTTTTCTTTCAGTTATATCCCTTCAGAAAGACCTTTTATAAAAGAGAAAATAATGACATCAGTCCTCGCATAAGCTCCTTCAGCCATTCCCATTGCCTTGGGCAATAGTCAAACCTTTAACATAGCTAAGAGGCTCACAGGAAATGCTGCTTTCACTGTGTTCTCTCTAACCTCCAAACTTCTCCCAAACCCTCTGCCCACAGGGCTCCTGCTATCACTCACCAGTCTCCCACTCATGCATCTTCCAAGCATCAAGTTAAACATCGTTTCCTCAAAGCAGTCTTCTCTGATTCCTGAAATGGAGATTAGACTCTCCTGTTGTACATATGCCAAAAGTTCCATACACCTGTCATTTCTGCCACTTTTGATAATTTCTAATTATGTGTTTATCAGTGAGCTTATTTGTTTATGAGCTGGTCTCTTTTTGTACAATAAAGTAGGCCATAAGAGTATGGTCTGGGCTTTTCTGTTTTCACTGAATGCTCAATGCCTAGTATAGTGCCTGGTGCATAGTAGGCATACAATAAATATTTAAATTCATAAATGAATTATATATATTAAGTTATATAAAAGAACGTATTCGTACTACTATGTAGTAGCTGTTAGAATTCTTAAATTTATTTTATTCATTGTATATCTATTGTTTGGTTTTACTTTGGCTCTTACTTTATTATCCTCTGTGATTTTGGTTAGGAATCTGAAAATAAAAACTGCGGAATTATTGGAATTGTGTCTAATACTTTGATCACCTTGGTAAAACTATTGAATCTATGCTGAAAAATATCATTTTTAGAAGAACATAGTGATATTTTATCACAACCTAAACAAGCATATCACAAGAAGTAAATATCTTTATACTTTTAGAATTTTGTAGAATGACAAAGAGGGATTATGCACGTTAAGGTGGCAAATGACTGTTCTATAAAAAGAGATGGCTATATTGTACTAGTGCTGATTGGTTTCAGTGTTCCCAGCATACTATTTTTTGATGTTAACTTTTGTATGTCACTTTTTCTCTCTAAGTCTCAGATATCTCAACCATAAAATAAAATATGTGGAGTAGGGGTGCCTGGGTGGCTCAGTCGTTAAGCGTCTGCCTTCGGCTCAGGTCATGATCCCAGAATCCTGGGATCGAGCCCTGCATCCGGCTCCCTACTCAGTAGGAAGCCTGCTTCTCCCTCACCCACTCCCCCCTGCTTGTGTTGCTTCTCTCGCTGTCTCTCTCTGTCAAATAAATAAAATCTTTAAAAAAAATATGTGGAGTAGAGAGCAGTTTTGAATCTCTTTTCCTACCATCACACATGTCAGAGATGAAATTCACAAACATGGCACAGATCATCAATTACTACATGAATAAGATAGACTAGAGCTACAGAAGGATTTTCTATATTTGCAATGCAATTTTCTCTGTTCCATTGAATAAAATACATGCAAATTTAAGTAAACAGACACTATTATAGATTTAACCTAATAATTAATATTGGAACAATGCAAATGTAGTACCTACACTGGTAACCAGTGACTTGTACGACACTTCACATTTGATTGTAACAATCCATACTTGCAAAGTGCTGGTCTAGAGGACTGTGAGGACACTTGCTCTGACAAGAGACTGAGAGATAAGAACAAACTTCCATTTCAGAACGAACCACCTGCATTCCCCAAACTGCCGCATTAAGCATATTTTCCCTTGGGAACTTCCCAGTGCACATTAGCTCAGAGAAGTGCTTTATTAAAAGGTGTTCTTTATTTAGGATTGTTGAATGGGAACTTCTTCCCCCATGTTTCATCTTGCTAAGAGGAAAGACATTTTAGCAAGACAACTGCTGTGTCTCTATTCTGTCTCCCTCTTGGGAGTGCTGAATTTGGTAGGAAGAATTAGGTAAATGTCTCCTCTAAGATCTGTTTGTAAAGACATCTGGTGGTTTGCTGTTGAGCTGTATAAGCTCTTCCACTATGGATGCCTACAATTCCAGCCTCACCTGTAGAAGAAGAGCTGTGTGGTGAGCTTAGTTGTAGGCTGCAGCATCATACAACCCCTCGGCCCTCCCACTAAGCTTCTTACCCGCCAAAATCAGTGTCACCCATCTGCCAGAGGCAAGCAGCCTGGGCAAGCTACAGGATGTTCGTTATTATTATCTTCAAACCCCCCAGGTGTTTATAGCACAGTTTCCAAAGGGATTTCATCACAGACCCTTTTCCACTGCTGTTTGTTTAGCAGAATAATTACTAATATCTTGAGGGACATACAGTTTGTTAAATCCTGCTATAGTTCACTGAGCAATGCCAAGAATAAGGCCTCCTTTTAATAATCTGTCCATGATATTGTTCATACAATATTTCCACTTTGTACTCTTTGTTCTCCAGGACACATTGAAAAATGACGATTGTAATGGTGCATACCCTTAGCTATGTTGGGATTCTTAAAATGGTCTACAGTGAAATAGTAAACGGGAGAGAAAACATGAAAAAAAAAATACATGCTTTCAGCAGGACAGTGAGAGGATTTTTTCAAATGGCTGAAATTGATAGAAAAGGCCATGGGGAGAGGAAGAAATACTGGGTTTTAGCCATGGCTTTGATAAAGTAACTCTGGGCGTGAGTTTTCCTTATGCTACATTTCATGGAATGTTAGTTAATGCCCCTTAGGATGTGAGTACGTTCTTTCAGGGACAAAAGTGAGAGGAGGTAAAGAGAGAAGGGGAAAGTCTGGGTTCAAAGAAACACATTTGGGAAACTGAGATTAAAGAAAATTTAAAATGTTTTATTACTTCATAATTCCTGAAGTGTCATTACTATTTTAGTGAATGAGATGAAGTACTCAAGGGGGGTACGTTATGCACCAGATTTAGAAATCCCAAGCAGTAGAAAGATCGCCTCCTTTCAACATGTTGAGCAAACTATAGAAAGAAGCCGAGACTCCTATGCCTGATCTCTTCCCACCTGCATTTTCGGCACTCCCTTACTATCCACTCTCCTGTACAAGCTCTCCGCTCAAGCCAAATCAATTCTCTACATTTCCCTAGGACTCAGCATCTACTTTATGACATTTTCTTCAAGGCTTGCCACAACGATTCCTTTTTCACCTCTGAAATCCCAATCATCCGTCCATTCCTCCAATCCCGGCCCCACTTCTGCCTCTTCTAGAGAAAGTTCCAGCATTTGGAGATCATGTCATAAATAAGAATTCTATACTTGACAAATGCCTCTTTGTATCAAGTTAGTTTACACCCTTTTCCCACAACCATGAGCCCTTTTGGAAGGAACTTGTCTCATTATTCTCTGTGTACTGGATTTTTCAAAAATACAGCAATCTCTATCTTATAGTGGGATGATCTGTGGAAAGAAAATATCCAAATACATATTCAACAGGTGGATTGTATAAAATAAATATTAGAGGGTTCATCTGCATAATGGGGCTTCATAGCTCAACATCAGCTGAAGTATAGAATGTGTATAATATGTTCAATATAGTAACAAGTGTGCCCCTCAGCCCTCCTCGCCCCACACATTTTGACCCAATTCACCACAACTTAGTTTACTGAATGCCTAGCTTCCATGAAAGGATGTGCTTTTGATGCTCATGAAACAAAAGACCGTAATATTCTGTAGGAAAATCCTCTAAAATGTTAAGGTAACTGAGACTCCCATCTAATAGAGACAGAGGAACTAGAATGTTTGCAAAATGCTATCTCCTTCCTTTTCCAGCTCCTAATTAATTCAGGAGCATAAATAAGGTCATGTACGTTAAGTGACATGGGCTGGCTAAACGAGGTAGTTCCATTTCTTTACTATTATAGATGAGTATGTAGTTGTTGGACAAGATAACCAAACACGAAACCCCTTATCATCAGCAATACTGTCAGGAAGTTTGCACTGATGTTTAATATCTAGCCAAGGAGCTCGGTGTGTGATGCTATAATGAAACCATTTATCTTCCCAGAAATCAATTAAAAGTTAATTAAAATTATTAATAAGAAAAATCACACATCTCTTCTTCTCTTGTACTACATCAAAGCGATAAACAGTAATAGCTGCAACTTTATAATCATCTGTCCATGGTTAACATATTTTGTAATATACACCTTACCATGGGGTCTGCTTTGCGGTTACTTTGTGAATGCCTATTGTTTGGGAAATTGGCTGATAATCCGAGGTCGAATAAAGACCTCACTGGACAAAACTTTGAATATCTGATAGAAAAACTTCTGGAAAATCTTTAATCATTAAAATCAAAGTTAGAGTATAGTAACCAAAAACTTCCTTAAGAAAGAAATCAGATGATATATAAGGGCATTTATTGAAACAGAATTTATTGAATATTTGTTAAGCACTATTTTATAGCATACCACTTGAAATGGGAGCTGGGAAATGTATTTCTTATATATTATATTCATCTTTGCTTTTCCTCATTATCCTTTTAGAGTGGCCTACTAGGTATTCTGTCACATCAATAGAAGTAGAAGCCCATTGAGGGGGTACTTATACTGGGGGCTACCAACTCTATGGAGACCTAAAAGCATGCCTCTTAACATGGTCGGAAAATACTGGGACAAAGCCTCAAAGGACAGTCTGAGATCTATAACCTCTTCCATCAAGAAGTCTCTGGGGAGACTACTTGTGCATATCTTCAGTGATTAATCTTGATTTGAAGTATGTTTTATAATCCTACCCATTCAGATGAATGTTTAGATATGAAATAATTTCTGTTTATTCTCACAAAAAATCAAGTACCTATGAAGAGCTTTGAGGACAGAAAGAAAACACAGCTATTAGAAAGGTGTGAACTCCCAGGTAACACCTAATTAGCCTGGTGTGAAGCCTGGAGGGAGCCTAGTTCTACTTTTTGCTTGTCCTTTCCAGCAATGTGAGAGGCTGTGTGCTTCTTTCTCACCTACAGGTGGGAAACACAGAAGTTGTTGGGCAGGGAGGTCAGAAGGAACAGTGGGCCAAGGCATCCTTAATGATATTCCTAATGGAAATACATTTTTGTAAATTGTCTAACAACTTCAAAAAGATATAAAATAGTTGTCTTTATTTCTTTCAAGAAGCTGAGCTATATCAAGGGCTGTGATTTCCAGGGTAAAAAGAGAGAAAAGGGAGTGAGTCAAGATGCTGGCGAATTTTTCCTCTTTCCACACAGATGCCTTATATTCATTACTGAGCCATGACGAAGAGACCAACTGCCTAGCAGGTAGCAAGGGTATGTGAGCTCAAATCACCCAAAAACATAACCAGAGTGAATATTTTTTTAATCAAATATTGGAACTCTCAAATACTTAATGCCCGAAAGTCTAGAAAACCCATGTGTAAACTTGTGATTTCTTACAGGCTTCAGCTCGAGGTTAGAAGCCAAACCTTTCCCAAACCCACTCCATGGCCTTGGGTGAGTCAGTCACTCATGGCTTCCATCCTTCATCTGTGAAATGATGATGATGATGACAACCATTTATCTCACTGCCTCTCATGAGAATGGAACATACTTGCAGCATGCTTGGGACATATTAAGCAATCAGTTAAAAATAATACGTTGATTGTTACATGTTTTTCAATGTCTACTTAGAAACCATATTTTAAAAAAAAAGCTCCATTCTCTCCTAAACTTTTTTTTTAGACTTATTTATTTATTATAGAAAGAGAGCATGTGTGGGGGGGAGGGGCAGAGGGAGAGGGAGAGAGAATCTCAAGCAGACTCCAGACAGTGCGGAGCCCCACAGGCTCTATTTCATGACCCCAAGAACATACCTGAACTGAAACCGAGTGGGATGCTTAACTGACTGCACCACCCAGGTGCTCCTGTCCTAAAGTTCTTAAAGAATATTTTTGGGTAAGACAAATCAGCCTATTTTTATTTGGCTTATTTATACATTTCATTTTCCTAGGGATCATTTTCAATTTGCTATAGTGAGTCTATTAGGTTCTATTAACATTGTTGTTCTCAACATTTTTTCTGAGAATTTGTTGTCTGTAGTAAGTAAAGAATTCAGATGTGAAATATCATCAAGCCCGTCCACACAGTGTTTTTAGTGCAATAAATACAAATATAAGGGAAACTTACATGATCAGTTGATAAATAGCAGAAAGGAGAGAGCACTTTAGTTATGATAAACAACAATGATGAACATATAAGGGCTTTCATGCATTAATTAAGGTGGTATTGTCACATGACAGGAATTTCTATGAAAAAGTGTATGTGATGATTTTATGGATACTGCCACATTGAGAAGTGTTTGCTATGTTTGGCCTGAGAAAGATCGGTTGCATTTTTGAAAAATCAAAAAATACATTCCAAGGGAATAATAGAAAAGAAAAGATGATAACTTTCAGGTGCATTTTAAAGTAATTTCACCATGGATTGGGAAGCAAATACGTATGTCAATGGGTGAGTGATCATAACTTGATCATAAGTTGTGAGGCTTTAAAATCGTTATAGTGAGAGTTGAACGGGGCATGAGAGTTATTTCACACTAAACATTTTCTTACTTGTCGTTACTGCAGCCTATCCTTCCAAATCTGAAAAGATAAATTCTACCCAGAGAAATCAGTAAATAGTATCCCCCACAAAAAAGATTTGACAGTGGCCCATATTTTCTTCCAAACCTATGTTTTTTTTAGTGTTTTTAAATCCCTCCCACTCTACCACGGAGGAAACCTCAATTAAACTGTCTTGAAGGGCTCTGGGATGCCTTCCCTGGCCCCCCAAGTCACAACAGCTGCCCTCCCACCGAGACTCTCAGCCATTCTGTCCTTATTTAGCGCTAATGACAATGATGCAGGTACCTGCTTATCTCCTATTACTACCCTTGATGCAACCTGAGAACACAAGAAATGATTGCTCGTAGCGGACTTTCGAATGCTTATTCTTCCTACATGGTCAGTGAATATTTGCTGAATAAGTGTTGAATTGAGGACTTCCTTTTCTTAGGCAGTATGTGCCTTCCTTGAAAGTTTTGTTGAATCTACCAAGAGTCAAAGCAATTACTACCAGTTACAGGATAAATCATATTTTCTCAGGACACTCAAGGGTCTCGTTCTAACCTTTCTGGACTTACCTCCAGCAAGTCATCCTTTGATACCAACTCTATGTTTTGGTCAAGATAGTTTATTTATTGTATCAGTCAGCTTTCACACAATTCTGACACTCAGTGGTCTGCCACCGTGGATGCTTATTTCTCATGTATGCGGCATCGGTCCCGGATTCCCTGCAGCTCTACTCTGACTGATTGTCTCCATTCCGGGAAGGGGGAAAAGAAAAAAGAGATGAGATAACCAAGCCACATCTCCCTATGCTCCTGGCCGGAATTGAGACATAGCACCTACATTCTCTCTTCGTTGGTCAAGACAAACCTTGTATGACCAAAGTTGATGCCATGCTGGGGATGCACATGCTCTCACAGTGTGGGACAGCACAAACTGGGAAACAATAGTACGGTTGGTTCAACACTCTCGTTGTCCTTGAAACACACCAGGCTCTCCCACCTTCCCTGAGAGTTTGCTGTTTCTAAATCCTATCTAATTCTTCAAAACATGTCTCCAGGGTCACTCATCCTCTTTTTGGGAAGATTTTCCATCCAGCCTTCTGACCCTTCTTGCACTTAGCACAAACCTACCTACCTACCTTCCTTCTTTCTTTCTCTCTCTTTCTCTGTTTCTCTTTCTTTCTTTCTTTCTTTCTTTCTTTCTTTCTTTCTTAAAGATTTATTTATTTGAGAGAGAGAGCACACATAGGGTGGGGAGGCAGGGGGAGAGGGAGAGAGAGATTCTCAAGCAGAGTCCATGCTAACTGTGGAGCTCAACTGGGGCCCCACCCATGACCCCAAGACCACGACCTGAGCCAAAACCAAGAGTTGGCTGCTTAACCGACTGGGCCACGCAGGCGCCCCTAGCACAAACCACTTTCTGTTGTTATTGGTGTCTGTTGTGAGGTCAAATACCAAGCATCCAAGTCATCGCTCACCCACCCATTCCATAATCGGAGGCACCATTAGTGAAAAGATTCTAGGAAGGGAAGGTGTGACCAGTGGGAAGCTGAGGCGTGGACGGAAATGAGGAAGAGAAGCAAAAAACAAAAAAAACAGACATGAAGCCAATGGAAATAAACTATCTTTCTAGAGTTGGGTGATATTTAATGCAAATGAACTGAGTGTCAAATTAAGCCAGCCAGTTAAAGCAGTTACAACCTAGCCTACAGCTCTCTTAATAACAGAATACAAATTAACTCCAGGTGATTAAAAAGTAAGCATTAGGAAGAAGCATGTAGCCCTGTACTAAAAATTTTAAATATTTATTTGTCACAGAATGGTAAACACTCAGAGATTAGGACTTGGATGCTTCAGGAAAAGAGTTTTCATCAGGTTCATTTTCATACAACAAATCCACAAAATAATGTTTCATGTTCATTAATGTCTTTATACAGTTCCATAGCAAGCTGCAGGGGCCAAGGGCAGGTCGCCCCAAGATGGACCACTTGGGCATATTGATTATTTTAAAGAGCAGTTACTTCAGAAACAACTGGCAAGGACACTCAGACCCTCCTCTCTCCCCATGAAAGCCGGGAACAAATCTCCCATATGAAAAATACTCCCATACTAAGAAGTAAAGAGACATCCTTATCACCAGCAAGAGGGACTTTAGAGCCCAGAAAACTATAAAAACAAACCTTGCTACATGTATTACAACTCTACCACCTCAGCCTACATTCTGCTTGGGATTCCCTACTAATCAAAGCTCCCCAACCCCTGTTCTCTTTATCCTACCCACTCTTCACCAATGTAGTCCCTTTGTCTAAAAAGCATAAAAACTACTTGCCTTGCTCATTTCTTTAGGTCTCAGTCTCATTATTGGGCCACTGTGCACATGTAATAAAACTTTGCTTTTTTTCCTCCTGTTAACATGTCTCCTGTAAATTTAATTCTTAGTCCAGCTGGAAGATCCTGAAGGGTAGAGGAAGAATTTTTCCTTCTCTACAGGCTTTCACCTTTCTCAAATATTCCCTATAGTCCTGCAAGGGGACAGGAAAACCTGGGGATTTTCATATCTTCCCCTCTTTCTTCTGTACTTTGGGTCTGCTGTGTATTACACCATTTTATGCAATGGTGGAATGCTATATATGGGAATTGGATTTTGTTTTCTCACCCTCTACCTTTTATTCATTGAACAACCCAGTCTCATCTTTTCCTTGTGGACAAACATATTCCAGGCCCTACACAGAGGCTCACTTCACCAAACTAACCATGCTGTCTCACACCTGCTTTATGCCGGCACCAAATCCTCCCTCTACTTCCCAACTTGACCACTCTCAGCCCTCGCTCCACCTCACTCACAAACACCTGCACACGTGGACAGCCTCATCCCACGCTCCCGAAGCTCCTCGTGGAGCTTCACCTTCACCATGGGCCTAACTGCTCCTCCTCCAAATTTTGCTACCAGAGACAAACTGTATATCTCTTTATGTACATAGGTTTACTGTCTGTGATACATAACAAGACTACATTTTTTTTTTCTTTTTTTTTTGCCTCACGAGAACTGATTTTTTCCATTTTGGGGTGACATTGAGAATGCATGCTCCAGTCAACACAAAGGCCTCTGTAAACTCCTAAAATAGCATAAATACACATTTTAATATAAGTTTTGTTCCTTCAGTGCTCATTACAAGAGCATCCCTTTCTAAAACATTTTCCTAAACTGTTACCTAAAGTAAATCTTTTGGGGCATCTCTGGAGTTGTGGTCAACAGATACTACTTCATAAAGAAGGAAGTAAGACAAAAATACCACTACTGTGGATTGCATTTTATATGATAATCTGCTTGGCTCAGGCATTTCTGTTTCTGTTTGTGTTTGCCCTGTCTAATTCTGACCCTAAGTGCTGTTTTCCTTTCGTTTTTGAAAAGTATTTTAAATTGTTTCCTCTATGCTTATTGAGGGTATAATATTTTCTTCTTTGATGTCTTTATGATCCTCTCCACGAATCCTAAGTCTTAATTTTGTTTTGACCCGGCATTCTTTTGTATTAAATGTAAAGGTGCCCCAGGATTTCCCCCAAGAGCCAAGAACAATCCATTCCCTAAATACTTCCTTTCCGTCTGTCACAGAACTGCTTGTTATAGTATGTTCTTTCACAAATGATTTGCTCCTATCAGTGCTGGAAGGAAATCATAACTGGAAACTGGGAAAAAAAAAAGTGACATTGAGTTTGGATTCTCTGTGAAATTCTCCGTAATTATATTTTCTGGAGAATATTCAAGTATTAGATTATCAGATGCAGATCTAAGGCAAAGGAAATAAAAATGTCTTTGGCCAATATGATATCCATCTAATGAGAAAAAAATATCTCCTCATTCCCAACCATTCTGAATAATGTCTTTTACTAGATAAAAGCACACATTATTTCCCAAATAGCAACCATAAAATGAAAAGGCCTTTCTCCATTTTATATACATTGTCACAGTCTTATCCTATTCACCTAGCCTGAGAATATCGCTGAGGGACAGCCCAATATTGGTTCTGATCCCATTCATCATTCTTTGGGCTAGCCCCAAAATTTAGCAGTTTTAGTTATGCTCCATTCCCCAAATGTGGGATGTCACCAAACTGGTAGGTTTAGAAATAGACGTTTTCTATTCATTCCTCTGCCAACATTTCTCTGCTCATGCTTTCTCTCTTTCTCTCTTTCCCTCCCTCTCTCTCTCTCAAATAAATAAATAAAATCTTTTTAAAAGAACAGTTTAATAGCAATTGGTCCAGCAGAAGGTTTTCCTGAGAATAATGAGATTTATTCTATGAAATCATGGTGATGGCTAACGATGGTCTAGTCACTATAATTAAGTGATATAAAAGAATTGGAGTCTGGCACAAAAAAATAGATAAAAATTGGAAGTTAAAATAAAGTATATTACTCTGAGAAGCCGAAACTCTATAATCTGTCTGCCAAGAATCTTTGCAGATAATAAAGGAGAAAGTTATTGACTCATTTCAAACTTAAAGTCTGAAGAATCTAAATGGAGACAGAAGGCACTGTCCAGCATGACAAGTTTGAACCACTTTGATTTGGTATGCCCAGAGGAAGCATTACTCTTGCTACTTTCATGAAGACTGATCGCTTTTGACAGGAATCTCTCTGTGTGGACTTGGATGAGTATGATGCTGAGGAGTCATAAAAACATTAGAGAAGACTGTAGGCTCAAAGGAGCTCCTCATAAAAATGTTTCAATAGAGGGGAAAAGACAGTGAAAAAGAGACTGTATTTGCTATGTATCCACATGGTGAATTATGATACCCACAGGGAATATATCCTGTTCAGGCTTCAGAATCCCAATAAACTAATCCTTCAGAGATATCATAAATAGTGAGAAAACAAGCCAAAGAAATATTGCCTGTTTTTATTTATTTATTTTGTAGTCTGAATCGAGATTTAAAAAAAAGAGCCTCCCATCTTTGATTCTTATATGACTTGAGGAAAAACATTTACATATAAGGGTCTTTGTTGACAAATTGTGTTCCCTATGATGCAATGAGAGGTAAATTAGTTGCAGGTGGTTTACTGGGGTTACTTTAGGATCAATGAATGTGGAAAGCAGAGGAAGACAGCAGGACTGGATTGAGAGAGAAAGTCAACTAGTATGCAGGGCCAACAACAGCGCTGGCCAAGTCTGGAGGAGTATGGAGTTAGAACTGCGTGTTGGAGTTATTCTGAATGGCCAAATGGCCAGTCTTCACATTCGGCCACCAGTCAGGATGTGGGCTGCACTGAGAAGGGTGTGACCCTGGGCAAGGCGGCTCTTTGCAGCTGAGTAATCTGTGAAGCAGCTGACTGCTGAACGATGTCTGCCTACGTCGCTCCCAGAAGCTAGAACATGCCATCCTTCCTTGAAGGGGCATCTGGGGGTGCATCTCAGTCTCCAGAATGAGACTGTATCTGTATGGCCTTTTTATTAGATTAGAGACTCCTTGTTTAACGGAACATAATGAATCACACACATGCACATATGCACACACGCATATCTAGAATCATGACAGTATCACTCATTCATGGTTTTCAAATGAAATAATCATCTAGAGAGCTACAGGATGGCCTCACAGTTACAGAAGTCTGTGGTTTGATTGCTCTGACCTAAGCTAATTACGGTCTACTCTTATCCCCACGCCTAGAGGTGTGACTCATATTTTCTTTTTGAATCTAATTTTCATGTAACAATGAAAGTCCTAGGTATGGTGAACTTTACATCTTTTCTATATTTTAGTTCTTACAAACACCCAGGAGGCAGTTATTATTGATCACATTTTACAAATAAGAATATTACAGAAAAGCTAAGAAACGTGTTCAGGTTCCTACAGCTAGCAAATAAGAGAACTTGAAATTGAATTTGGGACATTAATATGCCATCTGTTTGTGACCTTTCTTAAGGGGAGGGGCTGCTCTATTTGGTGTCAGCATTAAAAGTCACCCTGGCTTAATGATGGACTGGAACCAAGAGATAAGCATTAAGATGACCTGGAAAGAATTTAGAATTCACTCTGAAATACTTTACTTATTTTAATTTTGGAAATTAGGAGCCATATCATAGAAATCGTCCCCTTGGAAATTATTATTCTACAGCATCTCAGAACTTACATGTATTCAGTTAGAAATATAGAAACCTTGGTTGCAGAAAACTCACATTCCTCCTTACCCTGCAGCCAGCTCATCTGAGGTGATAACGGAACGAAAAAATACTTTAGCAAAGTCAGTGGAAGTCATACCCTGAAGTCCTGAGACATACAGAATGCAGTGTACCCAGAGCTATAAAATTTCATTGATTCTTTTGAGACATGGAGGTAATCATTTCAAAATAAATCTACAAATCTTCCAGCATCTGTCCCTGTATTCTCCACTCTCCTTCTATGGAAACATCAGGGCAGACACTCCTCTCTGACATTCCCAGGGGCCATGCTCTTGGGACTATGCTGTGCCTCTTTCCAGAATCTTCCACATCCCTCTTTCCCGAATCTAGCTGCATCAGCCTTCAAACCTGATGAAGAGTTTATCATTACAAAAGAAATAAAGAATTAAAAAAGTAACCAGTTCCTACAATGTCTCGTTTTGCTGCAATCCCTTCACATGCCAGACTTTTGGTGGAAAAAGGTCAACATACATTATCTGCACTGCTATGCATGCTTTCATGAGTTATTTACTGAGTTACTTATTGTCATGCCAAACTTTCTTTCTTTCTTTCTTTTTCTTTCTTTCTTTCTTTCTTTCTTTCTTTCTTTCTTTCTTTCTTTTTTTTTCTGTTTTAGTGTTTGCATTTTCTTCTATTTGGAGTGGTCTTCTCAGTAATCTACTGATCCTTCCGTTCAGAGCATACACAGCACTCCCCCCTCCGCAGCACAGGGGCCCTCAATATATATAGGCCTCCTCGCCATCTAAACGAGGGTCCCGATTTTACACATTCAGAGTCCTCTGTGCTCACGACCAAAGTTTTACTTTTGTATCTAATGGTGTGTTTATGTAGGCAATGTCTGATACTCTGTGGTCTGTGAGGTCCATGGGAGCAAAGACCCTTTTGTTTGTCCAAGCACTGTGATCCACACATAATAGACACTTCATAAATCTGCATTCAAGGAATAGATAAATGAAAGATAAAAAGAATCATAGCTGTCCAGCTAAAGTAGAATATATATCGAAGCAATCTATATTAAGCAGAAAAACATATTGATAAAATACTGCCATTTCCTACTTTATAATATGAGACTCTCTTCAATAGGAGGTAGAGCAAAATATTATTTAGCCTACAATCAGAAACACCTGTACAAACACTTCTAAATGTTGTCTTTGTGTTGGGTGAGGAACAGTATTCTGATCATTATGTTCTTGCCCTCCCTGGATTTTTATTTTAGCATAGTGCAGTTAAAAGAATACCAAACTTTTGGCCTGGAAAGTCCAAAAATTGTTATATTACCCTTTGTTCTTAATATCAGAGCTGTAACTTTTTTTTTTTTTTAAGATTCTATTTATTTATTTGACAGAGAGAGAGAGACAGCGAGAGCAGGAACACAAGCAGGGGGAGTGGGAGAGGGAGAAGCAGGCTTCCCACGGAGCAGGGAGCCCAATGCGGGACTCGATCCCAGGACCCTGGGATCATGACCTGAGCCGAAGGCAGACACTTAATGACTAAGCCACCCAGGCACCCCCAGAGCTGTAACTTTAATCGTTCATTTTAACAATATGTATTAAATATATAGTATTTGCCAGATACTATGTTTGGGGCTAAATATACAGAAACATAAGATATGTTCCCTACTAGTAGTTACTTAATTGCTCTTAAAGATGTCACAATTACTTACTTAAAAATAAAATTAAAATCTAAAGTATTATGCCAAATCTTTGCTATACTGTTACTAAGTGTGTTTTGTGAATAAAGTTGGGTGTTGAATGCAGGTATTAATGAAGTGCTGCATGCCAATTAAGACATAATTATGTAGATGTGTGTATATGTACATAGTAATTTAGATACTTGTTTAGTGCCTTCTAATTTAAAAGCTGCTTTTATGTTCATTATCTCTTAATCATCACATCAAAACTGTAAGAAAGTTATTGTGATCAACTTCATTTTACAAAAACTGATGTTACAAGAACTTAAATAAATTGACTAATTTGTAGAGCATAGTAAGTAGCAGAACTAAAACTCCAACCCAGATTTTCCCACTACAGAACTTGTGCCCTTCCTACTCTATACCCATTTTCCTCCCCATCACTTTCTCTCTTGCTCTCTCTGTTCATGATAGTGGCCCTGCTAAGCTCTATGACAATTAATACACAAGGGAATGTATGATACCATGTTATACCTGCCTTACATCCCACTATTCATGCCAACCTGCTCATACTGCCTGAAAGTAACTTCATTGGAAAGGATAGAAGCATGGAAAAAACAATTGTAAACTTTGCTTAACTATTAAGATAATAAACACTAGTCTCAGATATAAAGTGAAATTAATCTTCCTCTGTGTCAAAAAGAAAACAATTGCATCTAAAATTACCCAAGATAATCTTATTCCTTGTCTGAGTTGATTTTACGTGAGTAGAAACTTTATAAAAGCATGGCCCGTCAGGATGTACTACAAGGTTCAGAGAGATAATGGAAAAACATGACCCTCAGACTAATAGTCCCATTTCAAATCTGGATTTTGAATTCTACGTAAAATTGTCAATGATCCGCATACGGCGTGCACCTCTATCCAGTTACAATGGCAGGTTTCATGCAAGCTGAGTGTGTCAATATCTGAAGATTTGGATGCAATTATTTGCTCTAAAACTTCAGCAATATTCTGTTGTTGCAGATCACTTTTAACCAGACCTTTTGGGATTTCACACAAATTGAAACAGGCAAGAAATCTATGGAAAGAAGCCTTGAGGTAGAGGTACACACTTTATACTAAGCATTGTTTGAAAATAGAAAGCCTGTGCTGGACTAGATGGAGAGGAGGAGGAGTAAACACTGAAGAGACAGAGGTATGGGAAACCCTTTTTACCTTGCAAGAAAGCACATTATAAACAACGGACATTTTCTCAGTGGAGCGTTTTCTAAAATATGTTTTTGTATAGAGGCAGAACTAATGTTATTTTTATCAAATAAAACCAAATGAACAAAAATACATTTAAACCTATATTTATATAATCATTTAAATGCTGAGAGTTGAATTAAATGAGTTTCCACTTCCTGTGTTCCCATAGCACTCCATACACACTGGTCTCTGCACTTTTCACTCTGCACTGCATCTAATGATTTGCATTCGAACCTCTGCTATCTGATGTAACTTCTAAAAGAGTGGAGAACGTACTTTGTTCACATTTATGCAGTACCCTACAACTTAGTTTTCAACCCAGTAAATACTAATTTAATTGTTTTGAATAGCGTTACTTTTTCCCATTTCTACATCAGAAAGAACATATCCATGCATAAAAATACAAAATAATTATGTGTGTATTTGATTTGAGTCCATCATACATGCTTTCATTCATTCATTCGTTTATCCCACATATTTATGGTCAAATTTGTGCTGGACAGCATTTTAGTGGTTAGGACACACAAAAAAATATGTTTCCTGGAGGATGGCGTGGTGATTTAGATTTGGAGCTGACTGACAATTCATCCTCAAGTTGAACATCAAGCCAGACAAGACTTGGATGGTAAGCAGCAAGCTTCTTAGGCCATTTGTGATTCTGGTGTGGCCAGCCATTTTTATGAAGGCATAAAGGACATGCTTTTGAAATGCACAGATGATATGAAGCCTAGCAAAATGGCTCATGCCATAGATGGCTGCATCAAGATGGAAATACATCTCAGTTTAGGTCTCAAAATCCAGCATAGAAAATGTATGACTTCCCTTGCTACTACTACTTTCATACTAACTAGCAGAGGTCTTATGGTTGGGGGTGGTGCCTTCTCTCCTTTAAGCCTTAGGAGACTCTATAAATGAGACCCACGCTCCATTTTGTAGATGTGGAAACTTGAGTTTCAAGTAGAAACTCCTAGAGTTGCTAAGTGATATAGCTAAATTCAAATCTCAGACTGTCTAATGCCAAGGTCAGTGCTCATCTCCAGAATTTCCGGCTGCCTCCAATTAAGTACGAGCTCTTCAGGTAGCTCACAGGTTCATACGACTCATCCTGCCACCTGCTGGTTACACGGTTGTGGTGACTGATTCACCTCTTGGAGTCTGCAGGTAGAGAGGTAATTATCAGTATGTACTGCCTCAGATTTTGCGAGTATTGACTAAGCTCGTCTCAGAAAGCACTTGGAACAGTATCTGGCATGTTGCAAACAATCAATATAGGTTAATTAATAATGGTAATATTATTTTAAAATATTTTTTGCAATAAATGTTATATAATAAATGTAGCTGAACACCCACAGATCCCTGCAGAATGTAGGCAATCTCAAAAATCCATTTAGCACTATTCATTGTCACTTGTTTATTCCCAATAAATCCTAACAAGGTCCTAGATATTCTTCTCACTTATTTCAAAAGCTGACAGTAAGCCAAATACAAGAGGAAAAGAAAGTTGTGGAAGATACGGTGCTATTGTTCTAGAATATTTTCTCTGAATATTTTTATCTACAGCATTTCTTTAAAATAAAAATTGAAAGTACCAAGTGTCCACATTAAGTCTGTGGAAGGTTTTATGCACTTGTGAATATCTTTGGGCTCGTGGGATTTGTGATTTCCAACTGAGTGACAATCAAAGAGAAAAATCAGAAAAGCAAACTTGCTTAGAAAAGTCAACTAAATTTATGTAACCACTGTTACTTTGTTGAACTGTGTTAATTCATTAATTTCTTCCTGTGAATGATATCATTTCAATGCTCTAACATTGATTTTTCAGCTTTTTCAGGACCAAGGCTACCTGCAATTTTTAGCGAGACCAAAAATGGAATGTAACGTTTTTTAGGTATGCACAGCTCCACCTGAAATACATGTCCCATTACCTAGAGGACGGTCAGGTCAAATAATTCAAGATTTCAGAGGGGAAGGTAGGTACACTTGTCTTTTTTGGAATCTGTTTTTAAAATTTTTTTATTTTTTTATTTTTTTTATTTTTTTTTTTTTTTTAAGATTTTATTTATTTGTGAGAGAGACAATGAGAGACAGAGAGCATGAGAGGGAGGAGGGTCAGAGGGAGAAGCAGACTCCCTGCTCAGCAGGGAGCCCGATGTGGGACTCGATCCCGGGACTCCAGGATCATGACCTGAGCCGAAGGCAGTCGCTTAACCAACTGAGCCACCCAGGCGCCCTTTAAAATTTTTTTAAAGATTTTATTCATTTATTTGACAGAGAGATAAAGAGAGAGCACAAGTAGGCAGAGAAGCAGGCCGAGGGAGGAGAAGCAGACTCCCCGCCGAGCAGGGAGCCCGATGCGGGACTCGATCCCAGGACCCTGGGATCGTGACCTGAGCTGAAGGCAGACACTTAACTGACTGAGCCACCCAGGCACTCCTTTTTTGGAATCTTTTTGAAAAGAATTTCTTATTTGAAAGGAAAAAGGAGAACCTGTTCATTGTGATACTCACTTCTATTTTGTTCAAGTATTCTATGTTATTATTAACTGTAGTTACACTTCTGTACATTAGACCTCTGGAACTTACTCCTCTTCTAACTGAAAGTTGGCACCCTTTGATCAACATCTCCCCATTTCCCCACCCTCCAGCCCCTGGCAAATACCATTCTACTCTCTACTTCCATGAGTTCAATTTCTTTCTATATATGTGTGAAATCATAAAATATTTGTCCTTCTGTGAGTGGCTTATTTCATGTCATGTCATGTCATGTCATGGCTTATTTCATGTCCTCCAAATTCATCCACATTGTCACAAATGTCAGGATTTTGTCCTTTGTCACAAATGTCAGGATTTTGTCCTTTGTTAAGGCTGAATAATATACCATTGTACATAATTACCACCCTTTATCCATTCATTGGTTTATGAACACTTAGGTTGTTTGCATTACTGTGAATAATGCTGTAATGAACATGGCAGTGCAGATATCCCATCAAGATGCTGGTTTTGGGTGCCTGGGTGACTCAGTCGTTAGGCGTCTGCCTTCGGCTCAGGTCAGGATCCCAGGGTCCTGGGATCGAGCCCCACATCGGGCTCCCTGCTCAGTGGGAAGCCTGCTTCTCCCTCTCCCACTCCCCCTGCTTGTGTTCCTTCTCTCACTGTCTCTCTCTCTCTGTTAAATAAATAAAATCTTTAAAAAAACCAACATGCTGGTTTCATTTCCTTTCTACTTTTTTTTCAAATTGATTTATTCCAGAAAGAAAGAGGGGGAGAGAGAGAGAGAGAGAAAGAGGCAGGGGAGGAGCAGAGGGAGAGGGAGAGAGGATCTCCAGCAGTCTCCCTGCAGAGCAGGGAGCCTGACACAAGGCTTGATCTCATGACCCTGAGATCATGACCTGAGGCGAAGTCAAGAGTCAGAAACTTAACCAACTGAGCCACCCAGGAGCCCCTCCTTTCTATTTTAATTTCCTCTCTCTACTCCTATCCTGCCAAGTCTTCACCTCTGTGCCTCCTCCATCCCTCCTACCAGCATTAACCACTGTTCAAGAGAAAAGTCCTGCAGAGCAAAAATTGCTTAGTACCATGCCATTTGACAAAGAACACAATTAAATGAAAAGCAGTGAAGCAAATCATAAATAACCAATTTTGGGTAATTTCATTTCACTGTTCTATGGCTAATTTTTATCTACAATGAAATGGTAAGAAGTATCTGGTGTTGATAAATTTCTCCAAATGTGCTTTTAGTAATCCCATCATTCTGCTGGTATCCTGTAACTGGGCACTGGAAAGTGGGTAGGTTCCTCTGTGTGAAGGACACTGAACTTGGAAATGAAAGATCTTGGTTTGAGCCCTCATTCTAACATGCTATGTGGCCTTTGGTTCTCCTTCTCCTAATTCTTAAAATTAAAAGGTTGTTCTAGAAAAGTTATTTGAATGGTGCTTTCCACTTTTAACATTTTATGCTTTTATAGTTTATTTTAGTTGCTATATTTATATTATACCAAGCTCATGATGATATAGCTCTGATAGAAGAGTTGTTCGGAGAACAAGAGCAACTTCAGATAGAGAAAAGTAAGACATATTAGTTTCTACTGCATGAGAAACAGTTTGCCAAAAATATGACCGATAAATACAAATGCATATATTTATTTAAGTAAAATATGCTATTATGAATGGACTTTTTAAAAAAGATTTATTTATTAATTTGAGAGAGAGACAGAGCACGAGCAGGAGGGGCAGAGGGAGAGAGAATCTTAAGCAGAGCCTATGCTAAGCACTGAGCCCAATGCAGGGCTCGATCTCATGACCCCGAGATCCTAACCGAAAACAAGACTAAGACACTTAACCTACTGAGCCATCCGGCAACCCTATGAATAGACTTATTAAAGGCTGCTTTTATTTCCTCTTTAGCTGCTAGGACACTTCACAAAAGTAAGTGGGACTTTTTTCTCTGAAAGGATCAGATTGAACCATGATCAATACATATGTACAACTGAAAATAAGTATAAAAATACACTTAATGCAATATTATACATATGTATTTGTCTTAAAATCATTTTTTTTTATTTTTTAAGATTTTTTTTTTCACATCCTTGACCATAATTTTTTTTTCTTTGCTTTGCAAGTGGATAAGATGAGATGTGAAGGTTTTCAACAAAGGCAGTGCAGTGTGGTAGAAAAATATAATTGGCTTTGGCAGCAGGAACAGCCAAGTTCAAATGGTAGTTGAATCAATAAATAAATGTATGAAAATTGTCAAGCCACATTACTTTTCCAACTCCCTGTTACCTTATCTATAAAATTAGCTAATATTTTTGGTGTGGTTTCTCCTGTTGTACTGTAAGAATAAAGGTACTAAGAAATATTCATTTATTCATCCACATTCATATTTTAAATTTTTTGTCATGTGTGGGGTTCACAATGCAAATAAACGGTGAGGGTGGTAAAAATAACAAACAAGACAACTTAAAGCAACAGGATTTTTGTGAATATTTTGCAGCAATATACTTTAAAATCTGTAGATTGTCTTCTCTTGCATAATTAAAGAAGGGGTTTCAAATCACATTTAACAATTCAAAAATAGTATATTGACAATTTTATAAAGTCATCTCTAATACTTTCTACAAAAATGACTCTCAAGAAGGAAATACACTTAGCTCCCAGAGGAAAATATACTGATTTGCCATTCTTTGGGTTAAAAATGATGGTTGTAAAGGTCTAGTCAAAAGATATTTATTAAACAGTTGCGTAGCTAAAAGAAAAGCTATTTCTTTTTTTCCTTGAGAGAAGAAGAGAGATGGAGAAAAGCCAGAAAGACAGGCTTTGGGAGAGCTCTGTGTGATGCAGGTGGAGACAAAGCAGAAGGCTACCTGTGCTCAGAAACTCAACAGAATTTGAAGAATGCTGTTGAACAATGAAAAGCTATTTGTATTTCCTGAATGCTCCCACCTCCGCTAACATGCCTAGTAAAACAGAATCTCTGATGAAAAATGTATGTAAACAGATTTTAGTATAAATCATAAAGGATTATGGTAAGTTAAATTATTGTTCTGATATTCCACTTTCTCCCTTATTGAATGTTCCGCCCCATTCCCTTTGCCAAGTGACACCACAGTAGCTCCCATCAGAGAAGACATATGTTATATGCACATGTACGGTTATGTGTACACCTGTGATTAGGTGTGGCCTCTTGCATTCTTGCCCCTCATAAGGAAACATGTTCAAAGTAGATGCTGGTGCAGAGTAAGACATTTGTGAAGCATTTTCAAACCTGAGCTATAACCTGGAGTCACACCTGTTGGGGGCCTGCTGAGATCAGTCAACCCAAGCTGACCTTCCCCTACCAACTCCTACCAACTTCTACCAACCCCTACCAATCCCTACCAACCTGAGGCCCAAGCATGAGAAAAGGGAATATTCACTGTTGTGTGTCATGAAGATTTGATGCTGCTTGTTACACAGCATTAATACAGCAAAGCTGATTGCTGAAGGGTTTAAATTTTACATATACAGATTGAAAGTATGAAACAGAGAGTATTCATTGAAGCAAGAACTCAGAGATAGAGTTAGCCTTATAAGGATATAACTTCTTCCAATAGGCCAACCCCAACCAGAAATCTTAGATTCTATTCAATCTGATGTGTATATCAAGAGGCCTAGTGATTCCAAGTGACAAATGAAAAATACATACATACATACATATATATATATATATATATATATACACACACACACACAAACTGTTTAATATACATTATATATATATATATATATACATGTTGTCTGTAGAAATAGATCACTTAGGTTCAGAAATTCCTATTTATTGGTGTACTTTTGAAGTCTATTTGAAATCTATTTGTTATGAAACAGAGTCCCCAGTTGATAATGCTCGTCTGTGGTTAAGTGTGAAATCAATGAAAGAAGGAAACAACATTTTGCATTATCTTTTCTCAAAGCAAGCCAAGATTTGCTTAAAGCAGTAGAGTTTTTTCAAAAAGACAGACTGACATAGAGTGAAACAGAAATTCACTTAGCAAGAAGTCAATGAATCGTGTGTCTTTTTAATGCAGAGAATTAATGTTTACTAGTAGAAAAGGAAAGGAAAGGAAAAGAAAGGAAAGAAGGAAAAAAAAAAAAACTATTATGAATCTCTTCCTTCAGACACAGTGTAGGTAGTCCAATAAGTAATACAGGAACTTAAAAAGCTGATAAATTCTCCAGTGAGGATCTCTGATACATCCTTCACAACAGCTCAAAGTACTGATAGGGAAGGAGAGTGGGGCTGAGCACCTGTGGTTGGAAGCACTTCAAAACCTGGAACATCTTCATTTTCTGGGACTTCAGAATGAGAAATTCACCATCTCTTTATTGCTACAGGGTAGCAGTCTGCCCTTACTAGGAGAGTATAAAATGACCCCATGTAAAGTAGATGTCTTAAGATGGTGTACACCCTCCTCAAGATCTGTAACTATCTACTTTCATTGTTGATGTATCGATAACCAAGGTAAGTTGCAGCATAGCTAATCATCCCTGCCATGGGAGAAAGAGATTACCCACCACAAAGTACAGCAGGATATATGGGCGCCTGGTGGCTCAGTGGGTTCAACATCTGCCTTCAGCTCAGGTCATGGTCCCAGAGTCCTGGGATCCAGCCCCGCATCGGGCTCCCTGCCCAGCGGGGAGTCTGCTTCTCCCTCTCCCTCTGCCTCTCCCCCCTGCTCATGCTCTCTCCCTCTCACTCTCTTTCTCTCTCTCAAATAAATAAATAAAATCTTAAAAAAAAAAAAAAAAAAAAAAAAAAGAAGAAGAGTAGGATACAGTTAACAATTACTGGCAGGATCCAGAGGAATATACCTGAGAATGAATCTTCCTTGTGCTGGTTGGGGTAGAGGGAGCAAATTACAGCTCTGAATAACAAGAGAGTTTCCTTACCCAAGGGACTTAGGACTGTGGCAAAGACATGGAGCTGATCCTAACTCACTACTGGGTTATTCCCTGAAGCTCCAGAAAAACAATGGCTTACAATAAACAGGATATAAATTCCAGAACTGTCTTAGAGATTTGAAGTAGGGGTCAGAGACTCAAAGCTATGGGGATTTTAGTATGGACTTATTATGTGAGACCAGAGAAGTCACCAGTTACCTTTGCTGCCCAGGATTGGCCTCAGTTATTTCCCTTCTTTGGAGCAATACAGGATGGTGCAACTTGAGATGCTTTGGCATTATCAGGACATTCAGGGGTGGCTCTCCTTTCTAGGCCAAGGACAGGACACTCATCCTGCTGCTATGGAGCCGTGATCCTTAGTGTCAGTGTGAATGGTAAGAACTCTACATCCTGGTTTTGAATCCTGCTGACAATACTCAAATGTCAAAGGCAGATGGATGAAATGTTTGGTAACAATTTGCAAGGATGGAATGGCAACTGAACTGCTACAATGTATAGGAATCATGGTACTCCTAAAGGCAAGATAGTAGGGCAGCCAACAAGTGTAATGCTTGATTTATATAACCAAAAACTGCCCAAAGCAGGTGAACTAAAGACTCTTATTCACTATGATCTTAACTGTGATTAATGCATATTCTAAGTGTGGCATTAAATACCTGAATAATTAAAGGGCATTAAATACCTGATTTATTGTCCATGAGATTCCACATAACATCATTTCAGGCCAAGGGGCTCATTTTATGGCAAAGGAGGTACAATTATGTGCCCATAACTATAGGATCATAGTTGGCCGTAATACATTGTACCATCCAACAATGCTGGCCTGGGAGAATATTGGAATGACTTCTTAAAGAAACAGCTAAGGGCAACTTTGGGGATGACTTTCTATAGGGTTAAGGAAGTGATGGCCATTAAATGGTACTTTTCTTGATAGGGAGAACAGGTGAGATTGAGAATCAGGGTTTGAGGTATCAGTGGCCTCTATCACCATCATCCTGCCTGACCTACTTGGGGAATATAGGATTCCTGTCCTTGCAAACTGAGGCTCTGCTGCACTAGAGATCCTAGTTTTCTGGGGACAGGAGTCATGCTTCCACTAAAGAGACACAGTAAGGTTCCCATTAAACCTATATTCGCGGTTGACCAGTGTTTATTTTTTTGGCTCTTTATGCCAGTAGACCAAAAGGTACAGAAAGGAGCTGCTATAGTTATAGAGAAAGTTAAAAATATCTTGAAGAAAAGACGAGAGAGCTTGCTCTACCAACCGTCAGGACTTACGGGGTACAATGAACATTTTATCAATATTAATTCTTCCGATCCATGAACACGGGATGCTTTTCCATTTATTTGGGTCTTCTTCAATTTCTTTCATCAGTGTTTTGTAGTTTTCAGGACACAAGTATTTCACCTTCTTGGTTAAGCTTATTGCTAAGGATTTTATCCTTTTGGATGCTATTGTAAATGGGACTATTTCCTTATTTTGCCTTTTCAGATAGTTTGTTGTTAACATACAGAAGTATAACTGATTTTTGTATCTTGCAACTTTGATCAATTTGTTAGTTCTAACTTTTCTTTTCTGTGGAGTCTTTAAGATTTTCTACATGTAGGCACATGGGTGGCTAAGTCGTTAAGTGTCTGCCTTCGGCTCAGGTCATGATCCCAGGGTCCTGGGATTGAGCCCCGCGTTGGGCTCCCTGCTCCGCGGGAAGCCTGCTTCTCCCTCTCCCACTCCCCCTGCTTGTGTTCCTGCTCTCACTGACTCTCTCTCTCTGTCAAATAAATAAATAAAATCTAAAAAAAAAAAAAAAAAAGATTTTCTATATGCAAGATTATGTCATCTGCAAACAGAGATCATTTTACTTCTTCTTTTCCTATTTGGATGCCTTTTATTTCTTTTTCATGCCTAACTGCTCTGGCTAGAACTTCTAGTACTATGGTGAATAGGAGTGGTGAGAGTGGGTATCCTTGCCTTGTTCCTGATCTCAGAGCAAAGATTTCTGCTTTTTACTATTGAGTATGATGTTAGCTATGAGCTTTTTATTTATAGCCTTAATTAAATGGAGGTCCATTCCTTCTGTACTTAGTTTGTTGAGAGTTTTTATCATAAAAAGGTGTCAAATTTTATCAAGTGCTTTTTCTGCATGTATTGAGACGATTATGTAACTTTTATCCTTCATCTGTTTAGGTGGTGGATCATAGTAACTGACTGTGTATGTTGAACCATCCCTTGCATCCCAGGGACTTGATCTTCGTATCATGGTTTATGATCCTTTCAATGTGGTGATGAATTCAGTATGCTGATATGTTGTTGAGGATTTTTGCATCTATGTTCATTAGGGATATTGGCCTATAGTTTTCTTTCTTGTAGTGTTTTTGACTGGCTTTGGTATAAGGACAATGTTGGCCTCATAAAATAAATTTTGACATGTTCCCTCTTCTCCAACATTTTGGGAAGAGTTTAAGAAGGAATGGTATTACTATTTCTTTAAGTGTTTGGTAGAATTTGCCACTGAAGCCTGATCTTCAGCTTACATTTGACTAGAGATTATTGATTGCTGATTAATCTTTATTAATTATTAGACCATTCAGGTTTTCTTTTTCTTCATGATTCAGAATGGATAGGTTGTATGTTTCTAGAAATTTATCCATTTCTTCTAGTTTACCCAATTGTTGGCTTATAATTTTTCATGGTAGTCTCATGACTTTTTGAATTTTTGTGGCATTAGTTGTAATGTTTCCTCTTAGTTCTGATTTTATTTGAGTTTCCTTTTTTTCTTAAAGGTTTGTCAGTATTTATCTTTTCAATAAAACTCCTAGTTTCATTGATTTTTTCCATAGTTACTCTGTTTTCTGCTTGATTTATTTCTCCTCTAATCTTTATTATTTCTTTCCTTCTGCTTAATTGGGACTTAGTTTGTTTTCCCTTATCTAGTTCCTTGAGGTGTACAGTTATGTTGTATTTTGAGATCTTTCTTCTTTTTTAATGTAGACATTTATTACTATAAACTTCCCTCTTAGTACTGTTTTTGCTACATCACTTAAGTTTGGAGTTTTTGTTTCCATTTATCTTGAGCTATTTTCTACTTTACTGTTTCCTTTCTTCTTTGACCCATTAGTTCATGAGAAATAAACTGTGTAACTTCCAGATATGTGTGAATTTTCCAATTTTTTTCCTATTATTGATTTCTAGTTTTATTCCACTGTTGTTGAAAAATTTATTGGTATGATTTCAATCTTCTTAAATTTGTTAAGATTGTTTTGTGACCTAATATGTCATCTATCCTGGAGAATGTACCATGTCTCATTCAAGAAGTAGGTGTATTCTGCTCCTTTTGGCTGGAATGTTCTGTCTGTATCTGTAGGGCCAGCTGGTTGCCAGTGAGCTCAAGTCTGCTGTTTCCTTATTGATATTCTGTAGATGTCCTATCTATAATTGATAGATGTTTTTGAAGTCTCCTATTATTACACTGCTGTCTAATTTTCACTTTGGATCTGTCAATGTTTGCTTATATATTTAGATGCTCTGATCTGCATGCATTTATATTCATAATTCTTATATCTTTCAAATGAATTGAACCTTTTATCATGCTATAATGACTGTTTTTGTCTCTTGTAATAGATGAAACACTGATGAAAAAGACAAATGTTGATGAAACAAATGAACATTAATGAAAAAGAAAATAAAGAAGACATAAACAAATGGAAAGACATCCCATGTTCATTAATTGGAAGCTTTAATATTATTAAAATGTCCATCCTGCCCAAAGCAATTAGAAAATCTATGAAATCTCTACCAAAATCCCATTGGCATTTTTTTTTTTTTTTCACAGAGGTTGAAAAATAGTCCTAAAATTTATATGGAACCACAAAGACACTGAACAGCCAAAGCAATCTTGGAAAAAAAGAACAAAAATGGAGGTATCACAATTCCTGATTCCAAAGTATATTACAAAGCTACTACAGTTAAAACAGAGTTGCTCTGGCAACAAAACAAAACAAAACAGGCAAATAGACCAACGTTACAGAATAGAGATCCCATAAAAACTCCATGCCTATACAGTCACCTGATCTTCAACAAAAAGAACCAAGAAAGCACAATGGAGAACAGCTAGTGTCCTCAAGAAATGGTGTTGGGAAAATCAATACCCACACGCAAAAGAAAGAAACGGAACTCTATATTACACTATATCCAAAGATCAACTCAAAATGAATTAAAGACTTATAAGACCTAAAGCTGTTAATACTTCTAGAAGAAAATATAGGGAAAAGGCTTGCCTACTAACTAAATGGGTATTTATGTAAAAGAAAGCGAAAGTGGATTTGTATGTCACATCATATGCAAAGATCAATTTCAGACAGTCCTACTACAAATAACAAAATAAAGTTTTTCATAATAGAAAAGAATATCTTAATGATCTAAGGGTAGCAAGTAACAATTAAAAATGATGGGTGGCTCAGTCAGTTAAATGTCTGACTCTTGATTTCAGCTCAGGTTATGATCTCAGGGTTGTGAGATGGAGCCTCATGTTAGGCAGACACTGAGAGTAGAGCCTGCTTGCGATTCTCTCTCTTCTTCTCCCTCTACCTCTCCCCACCCTGCTCACACGTGCTCGCTCTCTGTCTCCTAAATAAATAAATAAATAAATACTCTATGTATCAAAAGACACCTTTAAGAAAGTGAAATCCAGGAGTAAGAGACCTGGATTTCATCCGGTCTCAGGAATTCAGCTGGATAGGGATCAAACCATTCTGAACACCTACAAACTCAACAGGAGATCGAAGAAAAGAATAGCAATGACTCCCTGAACAGAAAAGCAACCACTTTCTGGAAGGTAGGACGGGCGGAGAAGTGAATCCGAGGCGATATTCGGGAGGATAGACGGCGGGGGAGGGGACCTCTGTCGGCCGCTTCTGACAAGTGATAGAGCCCGGCGCACAAAATCAGAACTTTTAGAAGTTGGCTCCGCTGAGGGACGACGCTCCAGGGTCTAAGCAGAGAGTGGAACCATTGCAGGGACAGTGTGGTCTCAGGACCCTCGGGGTCAAAGACTGGGGGTGCCTGAGTGTGGCAGAGCTCCCAGGTATCAGAGCAGGGAAGCCGGCTGCAGAGACGGAGCCGAGGTGCGGGGCTCTCAGCTCGGGGTTGCCATAAACTGTGATCTGCGGCACAGTCGGGCCACTGGTCCTCCAGCAGGGACCCAACAAGCGGCAGATCCGGGGAGACTTACCTTCCTCCCCCCGGGGAGGAGCAGCGCGGGAGCGCACCACAGGGATCTCCTGGGCTTGGAGATGCCACATGGGGTCGGGTGCCAGAGACAGAAACACTGGGTCACAGGCCAGGTGAGCACGGAGTGCGGCCAGAGACCGGGGAGACGGGAGTGATTGACTGCTTTTCTCTGGGGGCACACTGAGAAGCGGGGCCCCGAGTTCTCGGCTCCTCCGGGGCGGAGATTGGGAGGCCACCATTTTCACTCTCGTCCTCCAAAGCTGTACGGAAAGCTTGCAGGGAACAAAAGCACCCAAGAGCAAACCCGAGCAGATTACTTAGCCGGAACCGGCAAGGGCGGGGCAATTCTGCCTCCGGCCAAGACGTTTGGGAACCACGGCAACAGGCCCCTCCCCCAGAAGATCAGCAAGAACCAGCCAGCCAAGACCAAGTTTACCGATCAATGAGAACAGCAGAACTCCAGCGCTAGGGGAATACTGCACATAGAATCCATGGCATTTTTACCATGATTCTTTAGTCTTTCAAAGTTATTTTTTTTTTAACTGTCTTTTTTTTTTTTTTTGAATTTTTCTTTTCCCCTTTTTCAACCAACATCTTATCAATCCCTTTTTTAAAAAACATTTTTATTTTTCATTTTTAGAGTCATATTCTATCCCTTCATAATAGTAACCTTTATTTTTGGCATATATATATAAGTTATTCTCTCTTTAAAATTTTGAGATAGTTTCTTCTAACAGATCAAAATATACCCTAAATCTCTAGTGTATGGTTTTGTTCTACTCTCCTGCCTGATCACATTATCTCCCTTTTTTTTTTCTTTTTTTTTTAAATCCTCTTCTTTCTTTTTTCAAACAACTTCGCATCAATTCCACTTATAAAATTTTATATAATTTTCATCTTTACAGTAATATTCAATCCCTTCATCATATCAACCCTTATTTTTGTACATATATAAGTTTTTCTTTCTTTAAAATTTTGGGAGGCACTTTCTTCTAACAGACCAAAATACACCCAAAATCTGTGTGGCACTGATCTATGTGCCAGCCTGATCCTATTTGATCATATTCTGTTTTGTTCTGTTTTTGTTTGTTTTTATCTTTCTCTTTTTCTCTTTTTCTTTTTTCTTTCTTCCTTTTCTTTTCCCCTGGCTTCAGGTGTTTTCTGATTTGTTTAGAGTATATTTTCTGGAGACGTTGTTACCCTGTAAGCATTTTGCTTTCTCATTCATCTATTCTCCTCTGGACAAAATGACAAGATGGAAAAAATCACCTCCAGAAAAAGAACAAGAGGTAGTACCGACTGCCAGGGAACTACTCAATATGGACATAAGTACGATGTTGGACCTAGAGTTCAGAATCATGATTTTAAAGATACTAGCTGGGGTTGAAAAAAGCATGGAAATTATTAGAGAAACCTTTCTGGAGAAATAAAAGAACTAAAATCTAACCAAGTCAAAATCAAAAAGGCTATTAATAGGTGCAATCAAAAATAGGGGCGCTAACTGCTAGGATAAATGAGGCAGAAGAAAGAATCAGTGATATAGAAGACCAAATGATGGAAAATAAAGAAGCTGAGAAAAAGAGAGATAAACAACTACTGGATCACCAAGGCAGAATTCGAGAGATAAGCGATACCATAAGACGAAACAACATTAGAATAATTGGGATCCCAGAAGAAGAAGAAAGAGAGAGGGGCAGAAGGTATATTGGAGCAAATCATAGCAGAGAACTTCCCTAATTTGGGGAAGGAAACAGGCATCAAAATCCAGGAAGCACAGAGAACCCCTCTCAAAATCAATAAAAATAGGTCAACACCCCGACATCTAATAGTAAAACTTACGAGTCTCACAGACAAAGAGAAAATCCTGAAAGCAGCTCGGGAGAAGAGATATGTAACCTCAAATGGTAGAAACATTAGATTGGCAACAGACCTATCCACAGAGACCTGGCAGACCAGAAAGGACTGGCAGGATATATTCAGAGAACTAAAGGAGAAAAATATGTAGCCAAGAATACTATATCCAGCTAGGCTGTCATTGAAAATTGAAGGAGAGATAAAAAGCTTCCAGGACAAACAAAAACTAAAGGAATTTGCAAACACAAAACCAGCCCTACAAGAAATCTTGAAAGGGGTCCTCTAAGCAAAGAGAGAGCCTAAAAGCAACATAGACCAGAAAGGAACACAAACAATATACAGTAACAGTCACTTTACAGGCAATACAATGGCACTAAATTCCTATCTTTCAATAGTTACCCTGAATGTAAATGGGCTAAATGCCCCAATCAAAAGACACAGGCTACCAGATTGGATTAAAAAAACAAGACCCATCGATATGCTGTCTGCAAGAGACTCATTTTAGACCCAAAGACACCCCCAGATTGAAAGTAAGGGGGGGGAAACCATTTACCATGCTAATGGACACCAAAAGAAAGCTGGGGTGGCAATCCTTATATCAGACAAATTAGATTTTAAACCAAAGACTGTAATAAGAGATGAGGAAGGACACTATATCCTACTTAAAGGGTCTATCCAACAAGAAGATCTAACAATTGTAAATATCTATGCCCCTAACATGAGAGCAGTAAATTAGATAAGACAACTAATAACAAAAGCAAAGAAATACATCGACAACAATACAATAATAGTCGGGGGCTTTAACGCTCCCCTCACTGAAATGGACAGATCATCTAAGCAAAAGATCAACAAAGAAATAAAGACCTTAAATGACACATTGGACCAAATGGACTTCACAGAAATATTCAGAACATTTCATCCCAAAGCAACAGAATACACATTCTTCTCTAGTGTCCATGGAACACTGTCCAGAATCGATCACATCCTAGGTCACAAATCAGGTCTCAACTGGTACCAAAAGATTGGGATCATTCCCTGCCTATTTTCAGAGCACAACGCTTTGAAACTAGAACTCAATCACAAGAGGAAAGTCGGAAAGAACTCAAATACATGGAGGCTAAAGAGCATCCTACTAAAGAATGAATGGGTCAACCAGGAAATTAAAGAAGAATTAAAAAAAATTCTTGGAAAGCAATGAAAATGAAAACACAACTATTCACAATCTTTGGGATACAGCAAAGGCAGTCCTAAGAGGAAAGTATATAGCAATACAAGTCTTTCTCAAGAAACAAGAAAGGTCTCAAATACACAACCTAACCCTACACCTAAAGAGCTAGAGAAAGAACAGCAAATAAAGCCTAAACCCAGCAGGAGAAGAGAAATAATAAAGATCAGAGCAGAAATCAATGAAATAGAAACCAAAAGAACAGTAGAACAGATAAACGAAACTAGGAGCTGGTTCTTTGAAAGAATTAACAAGATTGATAAACCCCTGGCCAGACTTATCAAAAAGAAAAGAGAAATGACCCAAATCAACAAAATCATGAATGAAAGAGGAGAGATCACAACCAACACCAAAGAAATACAAACAATTATAAGAACATATTATGAGTAACTCTATGCCAGCAAATTAGATAACCTGGAAGAAATGGATGCATTCCTAGAGATGTATCAACTACCAAAACTGAACCAGGAAGAAATAGAAAACCTGAACAGACCTATAACCACTAAGGAAATTGAAGCAGTCATCAAAAATCTCCCTACAAACAAGAGCCCAGGGCCAGATGGCTTTCCAGGGGAATTCTACCAAACATTTAAAGAAGAATTAATACCTATTCTTCTGAAACTGTTCCAAAAAATAGAAATGGAAGGAAAACTTCCAAACTCGTTTTATGAGGCCACCATTACCTTGATCCCCAAACCAGACAAAGACTCCATCAAAAAGGAGAATTACAGACCAATATCCTTGATGAACACGGACGCAAAAATTCTCACCAAAATACTAGCCAATAGGCTCAAACATTACATTAAAAGGATTATTCACCATGACCAAGTGGGAATCATCCCTGGGCTGCAAGGTTGGTTCAACATGCGCAAATCAATCAATGTGATACAATACATTAACAAAAGAAAGAACAAGAATCATATGATCCTGTCAATAGATGCAGAAAAAGCATTTGACAAAGTAGAGCTTCCTTTCTTGATCACAACTCTTCAGAGTATAGAGATAGACGGTACATACCTCAATATCATAAAAGCCATCTATGAAAACCCACAGCGAATATCATTCTCAATGGCGAAAAACTGAGAGCTTTCCCCCTAAGGTTGGGAACACGGTAGGGATGTCCACTATCACCACTGCTATTCAACATAGGATTAGAAGTCCTAGCCACAGCACTCAGACAACAAAAAGAAATCAAAGGCATCCAAATCGGCAAAGAAGAAGTCAAACTCTCACTCTTTGCAGATGATATGATACTTTATGTGGAAAACCCCAAAGACTCCACCCCTAAACTGCTAGAACTCATACAGGAATTCAGTAAAGTGGCAGGATATAAAATCAATGCACAGAAATCAGTGGCATTCTTATACACCAACAATAAGACAGAAGAAAGAGAAATTAAGGAGTCGATCCCATTTACAATTGCACCCAAAACCATAAGATACCTAGGAATAAATCTCTTTGACCTCAGCCGCAGCAACTTCTTCCTAGACACATCGCCAAAGGCAAGGGGAGCAAGGGCAAAAATGAACTATTGGGACCTCATCAAGATAAAAAGCTTTTGCACAGCAAAAGAAACAGTCAAGAAAACCAAAAGACAACCGACAGAATGGGAGAAGATATTTGCAAATGACATATCAGATAAAGGGCTAGTATCTAAAATCGATAAAGAACTTATCAAACTCAACACCCAAAGAACAAAGAAATCGGAGGGGGAGACAAACCATGGGAGACGATGGATTCTGAAAAACAAACTCAGGGTTCTAGAGGGAAGGGGGGTGGGAGGATGGGTTATTCTGTTGATGGGTATTAAAGAGGGCACGTTCTGCATGGAGCACTGGGTGTTATGCACAAACAATGAATCATGGAACACTATATCTAAAACTAATGATGTAATGTATGGGGATTAACATAACAATAAAAATTAAAAAAAAACTAATGATATAATGTATGGTGATTAACATAACAATAAAAATTAAAAAAATAGAAAGTGAAATCCAAGCTCCAGAGTTTGAGATGTTTGAAATACATGTAACAAGGAGTGAGTCATAGCTTGAGTATATAAAGAAGTCCCACAGATGAAAAAGAACACTTACGAAGAAAAGCAATGGCAATCCGAAAGATCAATGGTTAGGAGATTTAAAAAGGTACTTTGGAAAAAAAAAAAAAAACTGAAAATAGCAAGTAAACATATGAAAAGATAGTCAATCTCATTAAGAAACTGCTGATCATGACTATAATGTGGGACCACGAAAATCATCCCAGATTGGCTCAAATTAGAAAGACCGACACACCGAAAATGCACATGGGGACAATCACTAACTCAGAGAATCATCACACTCACTATGGGAAACAATTGGGATTTTCAGTATAGTTAAATATACTCATATTCATAACAGAGAAATTCTGGCACGTGTGCACCAGGAAACATCATATAAAATTATTCACAGCAGCACTGATTATAACAGCCTCAAACTGGAAGCCACTCCAGTCTCACCAACAATAAGAATGTGAAAAATGAATTGTAGGACAGCCACATACCCTAAATAAAATCCATGAACAAATAGGCAGAAAGTTGACCCTAAAAAGATAAAGGTGAATAAAAGAAGGCAGATAGTAAAGCATACATACTCTATAATTCAAAAAAAACATAACTAAACCGTATTGTTTATGGATGCATACGGAGTTGGTCAATCTGCCGTAGAAAGCAGAAACTAACCATGCAGTTAACTGAAGGTGGAGGAGAGTCTCCCTGGGAGGGAACACACAGGGCCTCTCCTGGTGCTGGTTATATACCTGGTATATGTACCATATGCACCGGCACATAGGTTTACTTTATAATAAATTGTGCATATATGTTTAGATCACTTTCTATACATTCCACATTTTTCTTAAAGGTTAAAGGACGAGATTTGGTGTTAATAAAAAGCTTCAGAAACAGTTGGAATCCTTCCTGTAAAACCAAAAGTTGATTTGCCAAGCTTCCTCCTGAGCTCGGCAGTAAAGTTGGTGTAATTGTACAGAGCTATAACATTTGTAGAGAAGGATAACCGAATCCAACTAGAGTGAATAGGCTATGAATTTTCAGCAGTCAATAAAATAGAAGTGCAATTTGTACGAAGTTGGACCTCATAAATAAGTAATGTAGGATTAAAAGGCACAGCTAGATGAATGGAGCAAGGGTTTCTGAGGCCAAAATAGTCCGTATTTCTTCTTAGACAAATATTAAATAATTTAAATGGAGTACATACTGTAAAGTGGTAGGTAGAAAATTCAACTCTAAGCATGTGACCGAACAGGCTGGTAGTGTATCTGTCACAGGATTCCTGCACATAATCTTCTTAGACCAACTGTTTCCCTGTCTCCAGGTGGTAACGATTTTGCCCTGTCCTGGTTAGAAATTTAACTTGTTCTTTGCATTAACACTGCTTTTTAAATGAACCCTATGTGTTCTGTACTACATGTTGAAATTCCAAAGTAGACAGATATCCAATAACAAACCTCAGTTTGTCAAGATGACTTATTTATGCGTATGGGTGTGTGATAAGCCAAATATGCACTTGCAGATATTGACATCTATTATATTTCTTCCCTTTGTGGAAAATACCTGAATCTTCATTGAAGAAAATGTACTTTTAGGTAATTTTAATCCATTAGGTCTAGTTTAATCCAGCATCTTCTAAAAGCCAAATATTGGGCTGAGTAATAGGTTTCTCAGATCAATATGACACACTCTCTGCTTCCAAGAAATTGGGATAAATAGATAACTTCAATATACTTCGGGAAGTACTATCAAAAAGTTGTGCACAGTATAAATGGGGCCATGGGTATGGGTCATTTAGGATACAGAAAAGTTCATGTAGGGTTTTCTGGAAGAGATTATGTTTGGCCAGAATTTTCGAAGATCAGTTCTCTAGATAAAGAATGGAAAAAGACGAAATCAAGGGAGGGGCATGAGCAGAGGCACAGGGACTCGGGAGAGGTACTGAGAAGGGGTATTAGTAGCTGCAAGTAGGTTAGCACTGACTCAAGGAAAGCTGGGGAAGCAGCCGTGGGAGGTGAGCCTTGTTTGCTGCATTGAGAGATGTTTCCTGTGGTTGAACTGTTGGTTAGAGACACCGTTCCAGCAGGTACACTGAGGATAATTAGGAGGTGTCAAGACTAGTGTCAGGATAATCAATTAAGTGAAAAAAAAAAAAAAAATAGCAGTCAAGTAAACAAACTATAAAGATACTTTTTTAATGTAGTGTGTCCTTGACGGATGGCAGAAAAATAAAATAAGCTCCATGTGTGTAAAAAAAAAAAAAGATGTTGTGATGTTAGTTCAGGTGAGAAATGATAAGAGCTGGACTGTGGTTGTCTGGAGGGAGGAGGAGGGAATCTGAGAACAGAGAGAAACATGTAAAATTATCAGGACTGGTGATGGACCGGACATGGACAGTGAGGGAGAAAGAAGAGATGCACAGTTCCCCAGCATCAGGCTTGTGACCGAGTAACCAAGAAGCAGAATTCAGGAGACTGACACCTGTCTCGAGAAGGTGAAGATAAGGTTTGAGTGTAACACGTGTTGAATACGTTAGTTTGGGAGGTGGTGGAAACATCTGTCACCTTGATCGTGGTGACGGTAACAAGAGTATCCATATGTCCTAACTCAAACTCACCAAACTGCATACATGAGTCATGCGTAGGTTTTTCAATGCCAATGATACCTCAATGAAACTAGAAAAAAGAGTATTAGTATACAGTATTAAAAGAAAAGGCTTAAGAAGCAAACAGATCTAGGGAAAGGTAGAAAGAATCAGATCCTCTTAAACATATGGAGACCAGGAGCAAACAGGTGGTAGGGTCTCAAGAAGGGGACAGAGACCCGTTTCAAAGGTAGCAGTGAAGTTGTTCAGATAAAGACGACATTCCGCAGTAAGGAGGTGACCAATATCTGTCATCGCACATCTGGGATTATGCAACTGTGAATATTTACACATACACACACAAACATAGGCACACGCACATATATTTATCATGACAGCTGAGCTAAGAATAAAAACCGTCTAAGGGTAGGCCCTAAGTAAATATTGCAAAAATACATGCACAAAATGTTCTAACTCATTTACCAACGCCAATTGAATACCTGAAAGATCACCAAGCTTCAAACATATTCACAAGCCACAGATAAATCTCCATTATAAATATTTTTAGGTAGCAGCATTAAAAGACATGCCACCAATTTTTCAAATTGTGTGGGCTTCCTTCTTGAGTTGACTGAGTACAGTGTTTGCATTGCAAAGTATGACTTGACAAGAGAACCCGTAAAATTCCCCACTTGTGGCCTACTTAAAAAAGAAGTATGGTAGTTTTAGGCACTGTTGAATGCCATACTGAGCTACAAAAAATAAATAAAACACCATAAAGCTCCCACCTTCATTTCATTTTTAGAGCCCCACACAGGGAGACAACATGAACATTAATCAGAGACACACCACTGAGGTTCAGATTTTGCTTAATATTAAATTGTATATTTGGAGGAAATACCAATTTCTTTTTTAAATGAATAGCATCCCTACCCTTCTAAACGCTGAGGTTCACTAATGATTTTAAAACCACTCTGAGGGTTTAAACCGAATCACTACCACTTACAGCAGCCGGAGTTTAGCATGCAGACCTCACATTGGGAATACATTTATGTTTCAGGTTAAATAAATTCAGCCTCTTTTGTTTTAGAACTGGAAGAACATTTTGTTGACTCAGGGCTCTATTTCTCTTACTTAGAGCTAAAAGAAGTCAGCTCAGCATAAGAATTTCTACCAGGCATTGATGGGAAGTTGGCCGGGAAGCCGCTCTCTGTGTACAGTAAACACTGCTAAGAACTTGGTTTAAACGTATGAGGCAGGGTTGTTTCCAAGCACGCCTTCTCTGCATCTGTGTGGCCTTTGATGCCAAGGGCTACTCTAAAAAACAGAGAGGATGGATTTAAGGAGAGTTGTGGGTCCTAAAGAACCCTCCCCGAGATGCTGCCAGGACGCCAGAAAGCTGGAGGAAGCTCCAAGGTTTCCCCTCCCCTCAACGTCCACTCTCCCAGAATACGCACTGAATCACCTCCTGGGCCACCCACCTGTGCCAAACAAAAACAGCTCCTCATCCTCCCTCATGCTAAATTCTGTTGGACAACTACAAAGAAGTTCTTCTTGGGACGCTGTGCGGAAGACAGGGCTTACTGAGCAGATCCCGCCCTTTATCTCCTCCTCACTCCACACCCAGACTTACGGTGGAATCCATCAGATGTTATTTGAAAAAATGAATGAAAACGGCATGCACCATGTTGAATGGGGTGGGGTGTCACAATTCTCCGCTTCTGCAGACCCGGGGTTTATGGTGGGACCAAACTCGTCCACCTGACTCACACACCAGGATGAACCATTGCTAGCCAGTCCATATCTGCCTGGCATCTTTCTTTTCCTTCTTTCTTTTTTTTTTCTTCAACCTCTAATCTCACTAATTTGTCAAGATACTGCAAATGAATACATTTTCCCATGAACCCTGACACAGCTGCCTTCGTCCTCTGTGGTGTTCCTCATCCTTTAGGAAATCGTCTGGATGGCACATCGGACACGTGATGTAGAGAGGGAGTGTGTTCTTACTGTGTGTGCTAGGTTTCATTCTGCACACATTCTTTTAGCCCCAACAATACTGTTGCAGCAAGTTGCTCTGAGAATTATGCAAATGGTTTCCAGAGTTAAGTGTGGTATATCATACTTGTGTGTAGTGAGTTCTATGTTCAGAAATTACTGGTTGGTAGTTTATTTTTTAATATGCTGATAAAACTCCTCTGCTCTGCATAATCCATAAATATTGCTTCGGAAGTATTCTCTATTTAATAAAGTTTGATACTCCAACACTACCTTAACACAAAGAAAGTAAATAAAAAGTTCCTTCAGCATTTGCATGCAAATACTGGATTATGCATACTAAAACATCATTAGAACAAAAACTCCTTAAGTAGGTAGCTCAAATTCAGTGCAATAACTAACCATACGTATCTTGGTTTTAAGTGTGTCTTAATAGTTTTTTGGTGACAATTAACATTAAATTTTATAAGCAGAGCATGAGTCATTTAGTGAAATTAATGTATTATATAATTATCATTAGGTAGCAACAGGAGACCATTATGATGCATCAAAATTCCATTCTCTGAACATTAGAACTTGTCTGGAACTGAGCAGAATCAGTAGGATGCACCTGCTCTGCATGGTTTTGTGTTCCTTTGTACTTTCAAACTCATTTTATTTTTTTATGAAAACATGTTATTGCTTAAAGACCAGGACCATTACTGCTTTGTCAAATTATGAATGCTAAGGTTTATATTTCAATTTTTAATGCTGAAATAAACTACAGAGACCATTTCTCGTCTAATTTAAGAACTAGGAGACGAGAAACAAACTTCATGCTGTAAGTCCTTCAAAGACAAAGAACCACTAGGAAAAGTGACAATAATAAAGAGAAAGGAAAAGTAAAAATAACTAATAATTAACCATTATGTTAATGTCTACTTACATATTATTAATTATATATTCCATATGGGTTTTATCGCTCCAGTGCTAATTAATTAAGAGGAATGGAAAAGATAACTTTCCTAAATGATTTCAATACCTGTTTATCTGAGCAGTTGGTAGATGTGACTAAACAGACTTTTCAGTGTTCATCAATGAGGCAACTAGAGTGACAACTGTAATGGTATTTTTTAAAGATTTTTTATTTATTTATTTGAGAGAGAGAGAGAGAGCACAAATGGTGGGGAGGGGCGGAGGCAGTGGGAGAAGAAGACTCTCCGCTGAGCAGGGAGCCCAATGCGGGACTCGATCCCAGGACCCTGAGATCACAACCTGAGCCGAAGGCAGACGCTTAACCCACTCAGCCATCCAGATGCCCAGATTTTTAATCATCATTATGACTAGACTATTATAATAGCTCAGGCCTCTATATCTGGGCTATTATAATTACCTTCTGATCCAGCTTTCTGGATGTAGAATCTCCCATCACAATCTACTCAGGAGTAATCTTTATAATAAAAATCTAGTGATGCCATATGTCAGACCCTCCAGGGATCCTCCCCACCAGCACCTTCTCCAACATGCACAGAGAAATGTTTATAACTTGGCACACTTGCTGTAATATGACCTGTCCTATGCTCTGTGTCTGTGCTTTTATTCATGCAATCACGTGCTAGACCGCTTCCAACACCTCCCAATTTTCTTCTCACCAATATTCATCCTTCATAAGCCAACTTCAGCACCAACCCCTTTTCTGTTCTCTGCACATGCCACTCAGATTTTACCACCTTGTTTGCCTGCTGTAATAGACACTGTCAGTGCCCCATGTGTGTCCCTTGGAGCATGTATACTTTCTGACCGACTTCCATCTGCTGGTATCTACAGTCTGACCCAATGCCCTTGTATCCACATGGCAGAGAGCTGGCTGCTTGCTTGCTCTGGAGGCAGGAAGTACCAAAAATACCCTCCTCCACAGCATCAGTGACCAAGGAATCTCAGGATTTTGTGCACGAATTTGCCAGTCCCATCACTTCTCAGGATCAATAATTCTGGGACATGTGTTTGCAGAATTTCCTAGGTTCGCCCTTGGGATTGAGCTCCAGTCTTTCTAATGATTGGTTTAGTAGCTGTCCCTTCATTAGCAGCTGTCTTTTCCCTGCATCACTTCCTACTTGTCTGTGAGTATCACTTGAACTTCTCCAAAATGATTTCTTCCTCAATCTTTTGTCCACAGGTCTCCTCTTATAGAGTCCACAGTAAAAGCTGTGACACAGGAGGTCTTACTACACAGGGTTCTGGAGTCGGATGGCTTGCTGGCTACGTGGCGTCAAGACCCCATAGCTTGTTGCAGCAGGTCGATGACTAATCCTCTTCCCTGTGGCGAGCTGGGGCAGCATCAAGGCATGAGGGAATGTATGCCCTACACAATCCCTCTGGGATTTGAGAGACAGAGTGACAATGATGATGATAATGACTATGGAGCTGTAGTAAGTATTGTCAGAGCTCTGAGGGAAAAAACTGATGAGCTCACGCTGACCAGGTAAAGTCTCAGGGCATGGTATGGAAGGCAGAAGGTCTCTGCCTTTAACATTTAGAGAGGCCCTCCCCTTCTGCAGCCAGAGAGGAAACTGGACTGAACACCAGACCTTTGTCTGACTGGAAGAGCAGCTGTCTTGTAGAGAAGGCTTGCTTCAAAGCACCGGCAAAACTCCTATTCAAGACTCAAGGCTTTAACAGGGAAAGGGTGGGTTCCTGACGTCTGGACTCATACATCTGGATGACCCACTCCTTGAGAGAGAAGGGTTCTCTCCTTGCCTGTGGTTCACACAGATGCCTCATCTCAGGTAGATACTGTGAAATATGTGTGCCTTCCTCAAAATTCGCCTTCAGCTTATGGCTTCTAAACCATCCACCATGTTCAAGACCAAGAATGGCCCAACTGAGGAAATACTATGCTTTCTATAAGAAAAATGCAATTATTCATCAAAGGAAGTAGACAAACTGGCTTATATGTCCAGTCTTAGGATCAGGAGAGCACACTGGGCAAGAGGTGTGTGTGTGAAATACGGGTACAAAGCAAACGCTATATAGATGTTTACACAACCAGATGAATATACCTCTAAACATCTGTATTCTGAGGTATGCACTTACAAATTCACACTTAATGGTATAGCTAATTACATATTTCTCTACAGTACCTTATTATAATTCCAGAAAATAAAAATATATATTAAATAAGAAAAGAATACTCTTCCAATGAATCAATGTTCAAAGCACTTAAGGGTCACAAATGTGAATCAACAAGCTTAATAAGTGAAATCCAAATGGACACAAGTGATTTATGAAAAACAAAACAAAACAAAAAATCTTGAAGAGTATCCAGCACTGTGACTGAGAATGAATGCACTTTATTCTGTTTTGCCTTATACCCAAGTGATCTCACTCACTGATCACCTTCAATAATTCTGATGACCCACTGCACATTGCATTAGCTGAATCTCCTTTCAAAATTAAAATGTGAGAAACGTATTCAACAAAAAATACATTTAATATATATCTTCCACTTACCCGTACTTGACCTACGAAGGCATTGGTTTCTTCCTCCACCACAGACAGGTTTCTAGGCAGAAAGGGGTCGAACACTGGCGCATTGTCATTGACATCTGTCACCACCACATTTACGGTAGCAGTAGAGGTCTTAAAGGAAAAAAAAGAAGGACTAAATATGAAAGAAGTTATTTTCATGTTGATGTCATCTAATCGGTCATCTTGGAGTTTGTCTGTCTGAAATAGAGTGAGACCTTGCCTCACTCCAACTAAATCCAAAGCATCTCGTTGCTATTGTTACTCCTTAGCTTTCCAAAAAAGAAAAAAGAAAAAAAAAAAAAAAAAACCCAGGAAGTCTGCAATACTCAAGCATTTCAAAAAAACAGATGGAGAAAGCAAATGATGATATTACAGGGCAAACATCTTCTTGAAAATGTCAAATATTTCCTGGAGGCTTACTTTGAGAAAGTGATTTTACCTTTATCTTGTTCACATTTTATGGGTGGCAAGCTTTTGTTTATACACACATGTACCTGTTTTTCTCTGAAATGTAACATTTTTTTCTAGTTTATATCACTTACATTTCACACTGTGTAAAAATAAAAATGGTGTCTTATCAAAGAGCACAGTGCATCAAATGGGTATTTTCAGGTAAGTAAATGCTGTCAGAAAATACTACATTCATCATTTTCTGGGCTCACCTCTACACCGAGAGTTTGAGCACCACGTATCACTAGTTAACTGATTACCGTATGGTCACACAGCCCAAGGAAGTGGTAAGCAGCTACACTTAAAGTAGTATGTGCTACCTGGTTCAAAGGTCAACCCTTGGCCGGCTGCAACCAGAGACTGTTATGTAGGTCAACAACTTTTGCAAAATCAAGGAACATCTTCAGATATGAGTCAGGCTGGAAATTGTTCTTTCTAATCAAAGCCTGAGAAGCAGCACCTGCCCTGCACCCAGCTCTGTGATAGTGTGGGGCACATTACAGAAGCCTAGGGCCAGAATCAGAGAAAGAAAGGGCCCTTGGCTGGAGAATGAAAAATCCATCAGGCTATGATACTACATATGTGACAAGATGTAAATTAAAAAGTAGGAGAAATATGCAAGATGAAATAATTACCCAACTTTTGTTTTAAAAAATACCGACACAATTTGTCCTGATTGTACGTGATGTGGGGTGCACCAACACTTGGCTCAGAGAGAATGAATCTGGGGAGATCCTGCAGCCGTCATGGGCTGAGGGATCAAACACTGGATTTCCTAGTGACCGAGGAGGCAAGGACCCGGTAAATGACTTGTCCTCGTCTTTCTTGTTGGGATCATTGATGTTGTACACTCTATTAGTAATGGTGCATGGCATCTAGACCTTACTTCACTTCGACTAAAACCCAAAGCTGAAACTCCAATTGAATTAAGGCTGTCTGTCCCTATTTTAACAGAAGCAAAAGTATACACTCTTTTGAGCGATATGACTTTACTGCAAGCTTTTATAATTTTTCCACATGCAATATCCAGCAGTCATTTAAAAATCACCATGCATAGCAGGGAATTCTTGGGTATTCATAATGGGTTCTTTCTCTATTTGTGTCCTAGCTACATTGATGGGCTTTATCTGTGAAAATTCATACAGCTATTCAGTATGATTTTTACATATTTCTATATTGAAAAGCCCAATAAAAATTCTATTTAAAGGCATGCCAAGGGTGACCAGAACAGTATTATGTAGTCAAAACCTGGAAACAACCTAAATGTTCACCAGTAGTAGATGGTTTGATGTGCACAGTGCAATAATATATAATACTGAGAATGAACAGAGCATGGTTACAAGTACCCACAGGGATGAATTTCAAGAACATAAGGCTGAGGGTAAGAAGTCAGACACAAAGTAGCACGTACTATATGATTCCAAGTGTATACATTTCAAAGATTGGCACAGTGTCTTCATTGTGATAGAAGTCAGAATAGGGATCACCTTATGAAGAAGGGGGGCTGGGACTAGCGCAATCATAAGGCTGGGCTCTTGGGCTGCTAATTGATTTCAGTTTCTTATTCTAAATATTGATTACATAGATGTGTTCACTATGTGAAAATTTATTAAGCTGCACAATTAAAGTTTTTGCATTCTTCTGCGTGCATATCTTCATGAAACCGTGTAATTTAAAAGATGCATGAGCACAAACACACTTGTATTAGATATATGTGGTTCTGTATAAATTCGAACATTTTCTGATTAGATGAAATACAGAAAATTTAATTTGCTTATTTTAACTTTTATGTATTTTCCACATTTTCTCGAACAAGGCTACATTGCTTTTATAACAACGACAACAAAACAGTTAAACAAATGTTATTTCTCTAAAAGTTGTGTGAGTTAAAACCAGTAAAAGGATGTTTTTACAGGAGCAGTAGTTCTCAATTTGCCTGAAGGTGAACAAAACGTTAAAATTGACAGCCTGGAGTCAAAATCTAAGAGTAGCCACACTAGAGTCTGCTGACTTTCCTTCAAATTGTCTGACCCTCTTTATGGCAGCCTGTCTGCACTTCCCTGTCAATCTACTAGATGGGTTTTCATCCTATTTTTTACAATTCCCATTCTTGACCCTATAGTGTGTGATGTTTTCAGACTGTTTCGGTCCTCAGTCAAAAACTATGGACTATAGCTAGGTAAGACAGAAGAGAGCTGGATCACTAAGTAATCTGAAAAGCTAAAGGACAAATCAACCATTTTTGTGCTAATAGGGGCTGAAATTTATGTATAGATGTATTTCTCCACATCTTAGTACTTGTATATGACATGAGGAATAAAAACTATGAACACATAGAATGATTTCCAACTTACGTATTTCTTGAAAAGTAGTCTAGAGACCACTTGCATCAGAATCACTTGATTAATCATTACAAATGCCCAGGCTACACATTAGACCTATTGACTCTATTCATTTAAATCTACTGAAATAGTTGTAGATTAGTTAGTTGTAAAGCACAATTATGTAAATATTTTTGATTGGTTCAGAAAGATGGTGACACTGCTTCAATATGGATCTGTGCCCTAGAGGAATTTTGTATCATATCAAGGACAGATTTTCAGTTGGTTAAGGTTGCCTACTTAGACTATCAGCTCAGGTCATTTTAAGTAAAGTTAATAAAAAGAACAATATGTCGGCAAACATATGTTCACAATTAATTTTAAAAATCAATTTATATTATGCCAATTAAATAAAAAAGATAAGATACCAAACTAATAAACCTGATTAGTGCAAAGCTACCTATTTCCCATTAAGAGAATTTGTCTTACTGTTTTTTTTCTCAAAAGTTGTATCAAGTTACAATTCTACTAGCTGGAAGTACTTGCAGTTTAGTACTATATTCCATAAATTATCACTTTTGGGGTCATTACTTATTTTAATTATAACGTCATAGATTTTATTTTGTTTTAAATCATGGATAAATCCTCACAATATGTATTAAATTCTCAACAATGCAAGCAGATATTTCTGTTGTAGCAGACCATTTGAATACGAATTTATTTACTTTTTTAAGATTTTATTTATTTATTTGACAGAGAGAGACACAGTGAGAGAGGGAACACAAGCAGGAGGAGTGGGCGAGGGAGAAGCAGACTCCCCACTGAGCAGGGAGCCCAATGCGGGGATCGATCCCGGGACTCTGAGATCATGACCTGAGCCGAAGGGAGACACTTAACCAACTGAGCCACCCAGGCGCCCCTTACATTTATTTTCATAAACTGCTATGGCCTTGAAATAAAGACATCAATATGGTGCCACTGGTTTGGTACAGTATAAAAATGTGAGATTAAAGCCAAAGTCAAAAAAACCACAAACGTGTACATTCATCTACACAAACCATTTTTTTTATTCATGAGAACTTCTTTTAAAAAAAGTATTTTATAATCTTCCTTAATTTTATATTATGGACTTTATTGAATCTATCAAGCTAATTTCTTAAATTATTGAAAACCTGGTTTAAGTGGAAGATATTTAGGGTGTTCAAAATGTATTCATTTTCTACTTACTGAAGATAGAATTATGATGACTTTCCACTGATATGAATCTAAATTTGAAACTATGTACTTATAAAGTGACAAACAGAAAAATTTGTATTATATGCTATATAATTGAGAAACAAAGAATGGAATGATACAGCTGCCTTTTTTTTGTCAATGTGGAAATGTATCCATATATATATATATATGCAAAGACCCTTTAAAACCTTTCTATAAACATGTATGTTCAAACTAACATTTATTAGCATGTTTAATTCCTTTCAATAAAAATGGAGAGTTGGAATCTGGAATAATGAGGGTGTGTCATTTAGGATCTGACCACTCTTGTTTTCATCCAATAGGACAAGGAAAATACATCTACTCTGTAATGGGCATTCTTCTTAGGCAATATCAATCCAAAATATTTTTATTCATAGCTACAAATCATCCTGTGACTACATCAAGAGGCAAGCCCGCCTGACCCAGATCATAGAGTTTCTTTGATGACATAGACAGGGTGCCCTTTGTACCAGGGAGGCTGACATGGGAGGCTTCTTCCCCTTCTGAGAATGACAGAATAGAAAATGTCTTCCAGAAAAGCCTTCCTATTCTGGATTATGGGGAGGAGAAGGGGAGGCAGAGAGAAGATGAGGATGCAAAGGTCCTTGTCTTCATCCCCTCCCCCCCTATTATTCTGGAAGCACTTTGGGGAAAGTGGTGGTAGGTATTGAGCAAGTAAGAGAACTTTGGGTGAAACGGTGGCTGACCCTTGTGGAGCATGGAAGCCTCCAGAGAAGTTCCATGGCAGTCACATCTAATAGGACATGGCAAGGAATATGGAAAAGTGGCAGAGACAAGTGGCCAAAGAGAGAAGCTGGGTTTCTTTGTGTGTGGCTCAGGAATTCTAGAGGCTGAGAGATCACCCTGTGAGCAAGGCCTTGGGTAAGGGCAAAGGACCCTGATAGTCACAGTCAAGTTCACGTCAGTGCTAGGCAGCAACAGATGCACCAAATACTCCAAGGAGTCAGTAGGGGACTGGACTGAGAGGCCAAACCAGACACACCAGGCAAACAGAGACCGGCAGAGATGGAGAGCGTTTGAGCTGGGTGCCCTCTTCCCGGCATCAAGAACTAGTAAGCACACCGTGCACCTGTACAATTTTAGGATGAGAGGAGGCAAGAGAGGAAGAGCAGCTTCACTGGTGAGTACATGTTTACCTTGAAAAGAGTGGTTAAAACAAGAGGTTGGGATGTTGTTTCAAGCAAGTGAAGTGTGACCCGACACAGCCCAGGGACATATTACCATCTAGGCAGCAGAGTGGACTCAGGAAGATTAGATTAGGGATTTAAAAAAAGGAGCTTTTAATTCTGTGCATATCTGAGTGCAGTGTGAGGAGAGTATATACTTTATAAATATCTATATTGTAATAATATGTGATATAATTTATTATATATAATATAAACATAGCAGAAACTAGTAGAACTTCACAGATTATCTCACAATTTAAAAAAAAATCAAACTTCTGGAAGATTTATTTCAGAAAACACTAAAAATGTCAGTATTTTATTCCCAAAAATGAGAAATATAAATCTATGTTTTTCAAAGAGAATGAACAAGTAGCTCATTCTCTTTTAAAATTACATGGTCATTTCTTCTTATAAGAGTATACACCCAAATAAAACCACTGCATTTTTGCTTAAAAAATATATATATATATATATGTATATATATATATATATATATATATGTATCATTATCCTGTTCTAAAATTTTATTAAATGAGCTATATTGAAATTCAGTTATTTGCATTTCACCCACAATTCTTCTCATATATTTTTTTCTCGTTAATGTTTCCTATAGTTTGACTAAACAGTTAAGTGTTCAGTTTCTAGATTCTAATTGCTTATTTATATTGCCACATTTAAAAGACATTCAGTGGGGCACCTGGGTGGCTCAGTTAAGCATCTCCCTTTGGCTCAGGTCACGATCTCAGGGTCCTGGGATCGAGCCATGCATTGGGCTCCCTCCTTAGCGGAGAGTCTGCTTCTCCCTCTCCCTGCCTCTCTGCTTGTTTGTGCTCCTCTCTTTCTGTCAAATAGATAAATAAAATCTTTAAAAATGAAATAAAATAAAATAAAAGACATTCAGGGAATAATGTCAGTTCAAGGCCCAAGCATAGACGCTAAGTTTCCTGCCAATCCGGAATTGTAAGACATCACCAGTATTCACTATGAAAGCCATAATTGAGGAAGTCAAGCTAGGAATTCTAGAAAATTTTACTGAGAGCAAAAACCATGATATAATCAAGTTATCTATCATATAGTTCAAGAACGAAAACCATATTGCTGAACTTATGGAAATCTGGTCAGAAATATCCACACTACAGAACAACTTTGTATTTTGAATAGGAATGCTTCCCCATTGGGAAATGACAACTGATAAATTTGTTTAAAAAAAAAGAAAGAGAAAATCCTGACTTCTCTTTGCATATTTATATTTTTCACTGTGATTTGCATATGCATATATTTTGCTGTGCTATTGTTTTATAGACAACTACAATCCACAAAGCCCTACTTACTCTTATCTTTCAGCCCAGTGTAGATAATAAGATCTAAGAAGCATTATGCCAGGTGTGGTCTCTGAAAGAGCTCTAGTTCAGGTACAGAAAAGGGCAGACTCTTCTTTGCCTCTCTGCAAAGCAGAGCAGATGCCTAGAGTTGCATTAGTCATTGTAAACCCATTAGGTAAGTAGACTGAGGAAGAAAGCAAACACAGGATAAATGGCAGAGTGGGTAAGAGACAGCAGGAGCCCCTGCCTGAGCCCTTCCTGTCCACCCCTATGTTTTTTTATATGTGAGACAAACAAACCCTGCTTTGTTTAAGCCCCTGCTGTTTGGCTTCCTCTTACAGCCAGCTTCCTAAAGGCTATCCCTACCACTGCTTGTTGAAGGAGTTCAGAGAACATCACCGCAAAATATGCCACTTTGCTAAATTGACTCCTTTGAATGAAAGACACTTGAAAAAACAGCAAATACAGGAAAAACACTCAGTCCTTCCTTCTTTTTCATAAAAGCAGGATATTACATTCCCATGTGAAAGATGGACTCCCTGTATCAGAAGGAAGGTAACATTTTTATTATCAACAAGCACAAGAGGTTGAGACAGAGAGAATTCTATACAAGCAGACCTTGTTAAAATAATTCACACCTCCCTTTAGCCTCCCAACAGTTTAGTTGCCTTCCCACACCCGCCTCTCTCCCTTTCCCCTACTTCGAAAGCAAGTGGGTTTTGCCAATTCTTTGGGTCTTCATTTCCTTATGGGGGCTAAAACATCATGTAAAATTTATATAAATTTGTATGCTTTCTCCTCTTAATCTGTCTTTGTCACTTTAATTTTCAGACCCAGCCAGGGACCTTAAGCGAGGGTAGAGGAAAACTTCTTCCTCCCTGTGGATCAAATTATATCCATAAACATAATAAGGTTTGCCCAGATTTTCCAATAAAATTTTCCAATAAAATGTATTTTTAGTTCAGATTGGTTGGACTTAGTTTAGCTTAGAAGTAAATAATGTTACAAAGAAGCTTCTGAAAAGAATTTGCATGTATGTTCCTTCAAAAAATGCATTTGGGAGCTATTATTATAAGGTAAAATGTAGCTGCTTATAAAAAGTATATGATATACAAAAATTTCGAAGTCTTTTCAGCTAAAATGTGAAAATATTGGAATAAAACATGGTGGAAGCTTTCTTAAGGAATTTTCAACTTTATAGATTTGCAAAGAATTCCAAGTAAGTGTAAATAACTATTTAATTCTAGAAAGTATGAGTTTATCTGTATTCATGATAGCTGAAGAAATCTAAATATTTATAATAATGAGATATTTAACTTGTATAGGTTTTTTCAGCTACTATTGATAAAGTTGATTTAGAGAATAGAAAAAAACCCAAGAACATCAATAACATTCTTTCAACTTTGTCTACAAAAACATTAGCAATGAGCAATAGAACATTAGCTCTCTTTTCCCTTAAACATATTTTTGGGGTGGTAGGGGAGGTGGTTTTCCATGATGAAATTATCAAATTATATCTTCACAATCTGTTTCACACAAATTGCTGGTAATAATTTTGATTTAAGAAGAATGCATAGACCTGGGGTCTGTGTTCATTAAATATCTTTCTTCAAAACCATAATCATTAGGGTTAAAAGGTTGATTTTACCATATCTCTACAAAGGAAATAAGTTTACAAGTGTAGATAAGAAAAGCACGTCACAACACAACACTGCAGTGATTGTGTTATCACTTTCTCCTTCAGGAACCCACAGTATGTGCCCACATAGATGTTCATCCCTAAAATTATGTAAATAATGGAATTAGCTAAAGAAGCTTTTATTTGAAACCTAAATGTTCCTTTCTCTACTGATATTCTCAATACAAATTTTGAAAATAAAACACATTTACTTAAGAGGGTCAGAATTTTAAAGCTGAAGGAGACCTTACTGATCCTAGAAATGAAAACAGGGGGGCTGCGGTGGTGGGGGCGGGGACGAAAAATGCTAAGTGACCCCTGGCCAAGGGGACTGAGATAACCAAGTAAGTAACTGGGAAAAAAAATGCTCTAGAAGAAATTAACCCAGAATTTATTCTCAGTTTTGGATGTGGGCAAACCCATAATTAGTAGATTGAGATTACGTCAGATATCTTAATATACTATTTTTTCCCATCTGTTCTCTTGTCTAAGAAATTATTGTTAAGACCAGATTTAAAGGGTCCTACCTATACCACTGCCATTAATATCTGATTTGTAATGTGACATCTTCCAAAGCTGTGTATTATTTTCTTTTTTTTTTAATCCTAATGATTTTTTTCTATCCTAATGACTGACCTGAATGCCACTCATTTATTTTACTTCTACTCATTTATTTTACATTATTGACACCCCTTCCTCCATACTGAATAATGCCTTCTCCTCCTCAGGTCCCCTCTCATTATCTTCTAGACAAGTTGCCAGTTAATCTTCAACATGTCAGATTCTTTCATTTTCTTCTTGAGCGCCGCATCGACTTCTTTACATAGATCTAACACAGGCACACTCTTAATCAAGGATGCTGCATATATAAAATCAATCTGAGTTTTATTTTTCTTCACACATCTAAGTACCTTCTACTGGCCCCACTATTTACTCAGATTGTTCTGTATATTTTATTTTCTACATGTAACTGTTTTACCTAATGTTTGAGCAATGGTAAATGGTTTATTATGGGCAGATTTATCAAATTTAATTAATTATCTTTATCTATTTTTCTAACTTTTAATTAAAGTAATAAAAGTGTCCGGGTAGCAAGTTTATATGCTTTGTTTTGTTTTTTAAGATTTTATTTATTTATTTGGGAGAGAGAGAGGGGGAGAAAGAGAGAGCATGAGTAGGGGGAGAGGGATAGGGAGGAGCAGACTCCCAACTGAGCAGGGAGCCCAACACGGGGCTCGATCCCAGGATCCTAGGATCCTAGGAGCACGACCTGACCTGAAGGCTGACGCTTAACTGACTGGGCCACCCAAGTGCCTCAGTTTATATGTTTTTATCATGGTAAGATTTTCTGAGCAATCCTCCTCAAATATACGCCCCCAGCCAATCTATCATACAGATCAAACAAGTCATTTCAAGTCATGTGGGGCCATGTTACTATTTTAATTGGGTGAGCCTTGCCTAGACTCCTAAACTGAATTTGAAATTACTTCCAGAGAACAGTGAGTTGGTCCATAAGCATTTGACTAAAGAAAAAACTACTTTGCATCATAGAAATGGTAAAAAAGCAAAACAACAAAACAACAACAAAAAAACAGTCTAGTACCTGTTACCAAAATTTGAAATGTTACAATGTTAAAAAATTAGAACAGCAGTGGTTGTAAGCACGTTAGTTTAAAGAATACAGTCAAATGGGGGCACCTGGGTGGCTCAGTCATTAAGCGTCTGCCTTCGGCTCAGGTCATGATCCCAGGGTCCTGGGATCAAGCCCCGCATCGGGCTCCCTGCTCGGCGGGAAGCCTGCTTCTCCCTCTCCCACTCCCCCTGCTTGTGTTCCCTCTCTTGCTCTGTCTCTCTCTGTCAAATAAATAAATAAAATCTTTAAAAAAAAAAAAAAAAAAAAAGAATACAGTCAAATGATTTTAAAACACTCCAGAATGACTAAACAATTTCTTTATTCTTAAAACTGATTTTTGGTGCAGAGAAAATAACATTTATCCTCTCTGGAATTATGGACCCATTTAAACCACTTCCATCACCAAGGATTAGTCAGGATCCTGAATGCTGCTTACAACTTGTGGAATCAATCAACCTGGTTTCCTAAGTGCTTCAAGACATCTATCCACACTCTGCCCCCCAACAAAGTGACATGAAAGGGAACAGGTTCCAACAGAGTCAAAACTGCCAGGAGACATTTCAGAGTACTGTGCCGATGATGATCACCATGGAATGCGTTTTAGACTGTTAGATTTCATTTTCCCCATAAGCTGGGTAAGAATGCCAATCCCAAGTATGTATTCTGTCAAGTCAAAAAGTTCCACCACCCTGACAGATTCAGAGTATAGGTTCAACTATTAAAAGAGCACTTCTCCAAGTATTAAGGAGCTGCTCTGGGTGAGAAGAGATTAATTCCCAGACTCATGATTATGATACACTGTTTCAGAGCATCAGACTACCAGCTCTGTTCTTACTACCCATTGTCCCCAGGCTGAGTACTCACCCCATCGGGCCTGCCGTCTGAAGCAGTGACGATCAGAATGTAGCGATCGGTGCTCTCCCTGTCCAGGGCTTTCCCTAAGGTTAGAATCCCAGTACTAGTGACAGAGAAAACAAACAAACAGATAAGACACACAAAGATCTTAAGTCACAGGGAGCCTTTCTCCCATTGGGAACTACTTTCCACTGTTTTTTCCCTTTCAGCAAATGTAGCCTGAATATTTAAGATGCGTAATTCTCAGATTCATGTTGAAAATTGAAAAAAGCTTTTAAGGCTGTTGAGCTTCTTAGCAACAATGAAAAATTGCCAAACTGAAGGAGATAACCGAACTGATTCTCCAGCCTCCAGGAGAAAAATAAAACTGTGCTTAATTCATTCCGGGAAGAAAGATATCTATCTTGTTTATGATTATGTCAAAGTTGGAAGACTCCATTAATCTTTAGCAGTTTCATAATCCTTTGAATCAAGGAATGGTTTCTTAGAACTAATATATATTGCCATTTCCATTCATTGTCACATAGGTAGCCATGCTGGAAATGCAAACATCTTAATCCCATCTTTGACAAACATTAGCAATTAACATCTATTTTTTTCTTCTTTCTTAATTTCAAAACAATTGAGGCTCATTGTACAAAATTCAAAAATATACAGTGGAATATTAAAACTCTCATAGATACTGTGATTATTTTTGTAACATTTATTTTTATTCTCTATAATAATATCTGAATACATTATATCATTTTCCAAAGAGGAATCAGACTGTGCATTTTACATCCTATTTAAGAAAACATAATTTCATGAGCATTCACTCTCTCATTTTATAATTTATGAAAACAAACTTCTGTCAGATACACTAACAATTTTATCGTTTTGTTATTCTTTTGAAATTTAGATGGTTCTTAATTTTATTTATTATGTAATGGGAGATGAACAGCCTCTGGACAAATTCTCATAATTTGAATATTTTATACTACTTCATGCCCTTTCACTGTTTAAAATAAATGCCTCCAAGTATTTATGTCTTTTTTCTGCAATGTAATTTGTTTTATAACAGTTTTGTCACTTATAATGCTCTCTAAAACAAGTTCCACATTTATGTCTGAGATATTACCATCTGATATCCTACATGACATTTTAATAAAGTCCTAAAAAACATCTATTGTAGTGGACAAGTTATATTAATAAAACATTAAAACATTTATTCAAGCATAAAAACAATCTTTTTTGATTGATAGAAGGCTTTCACATTTTAATACAAGTGCTTTTATTGTTACACTAGAATTTAAGCCATTCACATCAAACATGGTAGTTGGGTAATGAGACTCAACATCAATGAATCAAAGTCAGAGTCCCAGTTACTCTGTTTTACTGTGTTGTTGATCATACAGACTGAAAAGTTCTAAATGTATGGTAGAACTAGGGAAAACTCTACGACTTGTACATTTTTAAATGTTCTGTCAAAATAACTGAAAACCAATTCCCGGAGTAGTTCATAACAATGGCTTTTGGAGTAACTTCCCACACTGCAGATGGTTCAGATAATCTCATTCTAAAATGACTTCAAGAGAAAAGTAAGACGTGTATTGCTTCAGAGACTTATTCACAAGCTACTTAAGAAATGAGAGACCTGAAAACCCAGCCATAGTACAATGAAAGAAAAAAAGAAAACTGAGTTATTGCTTTCCATTTTTTCCCCCTCAGTTTAAGGTTCAAATCTCTATATTCTTCTTTATACATTAAATTAGAAAATCTCTTGAAATATATATAGTATTCCCATTTAGAGCTGTATTATACATAAAAAGCTAATTTTTAATGGTCTGGTGTTTATCATGGAGACAGATCTTTGCTTGAGATGATGTGTGCCAGTGAGACAGGGTATTTGGGAAATGGAGAAGGAGAGAAAAAATAGGTACTATTTTTTTGGTATTTATAGACTAGTTGATGGGTACACACAAGCACGCTTTCCTGAAATTCCGGAAATAACTAGCAAACGTGAGTCTTCCTACCAGCTGGCTGGAAGCTACAGACCAGGATACATGGGGCTGCATTTAGGAATGCAGGAAATCTTCTAAGTTCCCATAATAAAAATATGTAAGAATCATTTCTGTTAAAACATCAACAATGGTGCTACTTAAATTTTACATGACTGAAAACCTATCTCACAGGAGTGACATCAGTGGTTTTGAAGATGGCCGTCAGCATCCCCAGTGTGACACTATGGTACCCGTTTCTGGAGGGAGCAGAACTACCCTGATTCACAAAGACTTGTGTTTGCCATTCTGGAGGCTGCCTGAAGGAATAATGCATGCTGTTTGTCTTTATTTTGCCTAACTCAGAGCTCACTGGAGGCAGAAAAGCAGTGGGTTTTTCTGGAAGACTCTGTAAGGCAGGAAACAACCTGCAGTCACCTGAGGCAAAGATCATAGCTGAGGCATACAAGAGAGCGTTGGATGCCTGGGAGGAAAGATGGGCAGAGAGTTTCTTGGGAAATTGGGGCACTTAAAAGCACCCATGTATACTTGGGAATGGAACAGAATTGAGAGTCCAGAGATAAGCCCATATGTCTGTGGCCGACTGATTTTCAACAAGGATGCCAAGATCATTCAATAGGGAAAGAATTGTCTCCTCAAAGGGTGCTGGGGCAATTGGAGATCTCCACGTGAAAGAATGAAGTTGGACGATTTTATTACACCATATACAGAAATTAGGTCAAAATGGATCAACAATCTAAATATAAGTACTGAAACCATGAAACTTAGACAAAAATTAGAGGATAAATCTTCATGATCTTAGATTCGACAATGGATTTTAAATGGGACAGTAAGGGCATGAGCAGCAAAAGAAAAAAATGGGTATACTGGACTTCACCAAAATTAAGAATTTTTGCCATCATAAATAAAGTGGAAAAAAAACCCCTAGAAAATGAGAGAAAATACTTGCAATTCATATATCTGATAAGAATCTGGCTCACCAAATGTATTGGGGACTCTTAAAACTCAGCAACAAAAGTACAAATGACCCAATTAAAAAGTAGTCAAAGGACTTGAACAAGATATTTCTCCAAAGAAGATACAAACACGACAAACAAGTACATGAAAAGATACTCTTCAGGGAAGTAGAAATCAAAACTACAGTGAAATACCACTTCACACCCACTAGGATGGATATAATTAACAAAACAAAACAAATGGGGAAGTAACATGTTGACAAAGATATAAAGGAATTGGAACCGTTATACAGTGCTGGTGGGAATAGAAAATGCTCTTGTCCAAACACTTTGGCAGTTCCTCAGAAAGTAAACATAAAATTACAATATGGCCCAGCAATTCCAATTCTGGAAATATACTCAAAAGAATTGAAATCAGATTCTTAAATGCACATACGTATGTGTCCATAGTAGCAGTATTCACAATAGCCAAGGCATAGAAAACCAGCCCAAATGTCCATGCATGGATGAATGGATAAACAAATTGTATATACAAACAATGAGATATTACGCATGTATGAAAAGGAATGAAGTACTGATGTATGCTTCCACATGGTTGAGCTTCAAAACATTAGGCTAAGTGAAAAAAGCCAGACACAAAAGGTCGTTTGTTATATTCTTCCATTTATTTGACATATCCAGAATAGATCAATCCACAGAGGCAGAACATAAATTGGTGGTGTCCAGGGGCAAAGGGAGGGACGGATAGGGAGCAGCTGCTTATTGGGTTGGGTTTCCTTTTGGAGTGATAAAGATATTCTGGACCTAGAGACAAGGGGTTGTTGTACAACCCTGAGTCAGCTAAATGCCATTGAATTGTTTTGAAATGGTTAATTTTATGCTATGTGAATTTCACTTCCTTCATATTATTTAGATTACACAGAATTCCCTCACTAAACTCGAAGGCTGTATTTCTGAAATGTGTGGTGCTGGACAAAATCAAGCTTTTTGAGACAATGAGTTGCTTTGCTTAACCATGAAAGTGGTGTTCAAAAGTTGTCTAAGCCATGCAATTAAAACGTAGAGGAGGTTATCTACGTCCACACAAACCAATCTGCTAGCATTTAAAACCTGCTTCTCCCAGTAGCCGCTTTCCCAAATTGCACTGTCGATTCGGAAATATTGTAGCAGCCACGTCACTGACAGAAATTATATCACAGGTTTCAGGCTTTGTATCCTAGGCTTCCTTGAAACGTTGTCAATATATCCCACTGGCTGCGATTTAATATCGTTTACACTTACAAGTGTCTGAGTCTGAGAGATTTATCGTGTTGCCCCTGGGCACCATGTTTCAAGCCTCATGATGATATTTAGAGAGGCTAGAGTATACTTGAAAATGTGTGATTGCTTCAAGTCGGATGTGGTGTTCTGTGTCAAATAGTGATTAGCGGTTAGCAAACGCAGACGGGCAGAGGGAGGTGGGTATTGGCAGAGGTTCAGAAAAGAGGACCGTGGCAGGAGCTGAGGGGGTGAGGGCATGAGAAAGTAGTTCCATCTGAATACGGATTTGGAAAGTAGGGGTGACAGAACAGAAAATGCGTATCATTTTCTTCTATGTTATGTAATCTTCAGTGTAATGCACACTGATGTGAAAAATCTAATAAGCTTTAAATTTAGGGTCAAACTGAATTTAGTCTTGTAGAAAAAAAAATTAAAATGCCAGTGAGGATAAAAAGAAAATTTTTCAAATAAAATTCTAACAAGGGGCAGATCTAACTCTTTGAGGTTCTTCTGTTCAGCGTTTGAGCCTTTCAGTGTTGTATCACATCCCCTGTCTACAATTCCATTCAGAGGAATTCCTCACTCTCCTGCTATAAAAAATGTCAATATTTGGCCACCACCCTAGAAAGGAAGTGTTGTTTGCATCTTGTTTAAATGTTTACTGATCTGTGGCTATTTGATGAATTTGCTGTATCATATGCAACAATCAACAAAGACATTATGAAAAGTTGTTATAATAATGCAGTGCGTTACAGAACCACACAGATCTGGCCATTTAACAGGTGATATGGTATGATTTTCATGACAAATGCTTGTGATTTTTAGGAACAAGGCCTTTTCTTTAAAGAGTGGGTTACTTTTGTGGCTATATGACTAATCCAATACATTAATATGAGATAACAATCCAACATTTTGCAAATCCAAACTAGCATTGAAATGATTCTTTATTACTACTGATTCTTTTAAGGATTTATGAAAACTTTTGGCCTAGTTTTATTTCAATAGAACAAGTAGACTAATGGTTTTGTAATGATGATTATTGCTAAAATTTGTATCATAGCATAAATTAATATAATATTTAAAGTAAGCAATGAACATGTACTTTTTTTGTTGTTCTAAGAAGGAAAATGTAACCAGAACCATTATTTGTATACATTATAGTGTCTGATAAGGTAGACCATTCTTTCTTTTCTGTTATTCTCTAAAAGAGTACCTGAAGTATTCGAATCCTTAAAACTTAAATAGAAGCAGTAGCGCAAATTTGCACAGGCAGCCCAGAAGTTTCAGAGAGGGAAGGGATTGAAATTTCAACTTTTCCCCATTTCAAATGTGTGGTAATGGTCTAGGATAGCCTGCAACTACATTGACAGCAAAGCAATGAAGCGGCTGCCGTAAAATGACCATGGGATAGAAAGCAACGGACCTCGCATGCTGGACCCTGAATCAGGAATGGTCATCAAAAGAGATCATGCAATCCTCACAAGGATGTGCCCTCCTCTAGCTGTCCTGGAAGCATTCTCCACTTAAGGAGTTGATGTAGGAGCTGTGGTATAAGCAACTGTGGTCAGTGTAGACAAGGAGGATGCTGCGTCGACATCTTTCACACCTGAACGAATCTCTGGGACCTAATGGTGTCTCGTTGATTTCAAAGGCAGAGAGGAGAGAAATAGTAGAGACACACTTGCTAGGGTAGGAGCACAAGGGGAGAATTTCTTCGGTAAAATTGGTGGCTCATCAGCTTTCCCAGCCCGCAGTTGAAAAATCTTTCAGCCTCAGGGGAAAAGCAGATAAACACAGGAGTGGAAATCCTTCGCAGAGAGTAAGGGCTGGGCTTCCTGCTTGCTCAGGCAGGGGAAAGGCTCACTATTGTCTTTTTTAAAAAACAGCTTTATTAACGTGTAACTCCCATATGATCAAACTCACCCACTTAAAGGGTACAATTCAGTGAATGTTGGTATATTTGCAGGGTTGTCCAACCGTCACAATAATCAAATCTGGAACATGCTCTTCACTATTAGCATCACCCACTGGCAGTCTCTCCCTGTTCTCTCCCATCCCCAACCCCCAGCCCCAGGCAACCACTAATCTACTTTTTTTTTTTTTTTTTTAATCTCTATGGATTTGCCTATTCTGGACATTTCGTACAAATGGGATCATACCACATGCTGCCCTTTGTGAATGACCTTCCACTAGCATAATGTTGCTAAGGTCTGAGCTACGCTGTAGCAGGTGTCGACACTAGGTTCTCCTTTACTGACAAAGTAATTGTATGGATACACGTTCTGTTCCTTGTTCATCTGTAGATGGACATTCCAGTGGTTTCCACATTTTGCTATTGTAAATAATTCCGCTGTGTACATTCTTGTACAACTTTTCATGTGGATCCATGTTTTCATTTCTTGAGTAGATATGGGTAGAATTACTGGGTTATACGGTAACTCTGTGTTTCACATTTAGAAGAAATGGCACATTGTTCTCCAAAGTACACACTGACTTTACTTCCCCTCCAGAAATATATGAGGACTCTGAAATCTCACCCATACTTCTTATTTCCTTCCTTTTCTCATTATAGACATTCTACATAGGTGAGAAGCAGTATCTGGTGATTTTCATCTGCATTTCCCTAATGACTGGTGATCACAAGTGAAACTCCACACACTGTTGGCCATTCATAAAGCTTCTTTGGAGAAATGTCTAGTCAAATTCCTGTCCACTTTTATTTGGGTTATTTCTCTGTTTATTTTTGGGTTATAATAGTTCTTTGTGTATTCTAGATATACTTACATCCTTTATCATCTACATTGTTTAAAATATTTTCTCTCAGGCTGGGGGTGGTCTTTACTTTCTTGCTACTGTCTTTTGAAGCATATATTTTTCAAATTTTGATGAAGTCCAACTTATCTGTCTTCTTATTAATCACTTGTGGTTTTATGTCATATCTAGGAGAGCATTGCCTAATTCCAATCATGAAGATTTACTTCTGTATTTTCTTTAAAGAGTTAAATGCTTTTATCTCTAATATTTAGGTCTATGATCCACTTTGAGTTAATTTTTGCTAATGCTGTGAGGTAAAGATCCAACTTCATTCTTTTGCATGTGGCCCCAAATTTCATTTATTGTAAAGGTTATTCTTTCCTGGATGGATTGTCTTGGCCTTTCTTGGGGGGAAATCGATTGACCATAAATGTTATGATCTGGTTATTTCTGGACTCTTAACTTTATTCTAGTGATCTATACATGTACTTTTATACCAGTACCATTCAGTCATGATTCCTATTAAGGTGTCCCTTTAAAAAAAGTTTTATTTCTTTTGGGATGATTATAAATTACAGGTAATTGAGATTTGTATGTATCTATGGGGGAAATTCCAAATAGTTAAGTCTTTCCATTTTTTTAAATAGAAGTTTATTCATCTGTGAAATCGAAAAGTCTGAGAATTACTGTTTCCGGGCAAACTCACTCATGGTTGGCACGTCCTAGTTAGAGTGAAATTACAGGTGTTCCTCCCAAGACCAGTGACCATGCATGGTTCCCCTGATTTGGCATGATGCACCCATGTTCCTGAGATGAAAGCAGTGCTTGGCTCATCTGTGAAAATTCTCACTTTGTGATCATGGACCCCGTTCAGGTTTCCATTCTTTTAGGGAGTAAAACCACCCATGGACACACAGAAAGAATCAGAGAGGTAGCAAGCATGACTCCCTAAGGACCAGCCCTACGTGACAGCAACAGGGCAACTTTGCTCTTAGACAAGGGCAGCCAATGATCTCTCTGCAAACCTCAGTGTCTCCTTCCAGGCTCCTGGCTTTCTCCTGCCGCACTCCGAGGGGAGTAGAGTGACACCAATAAACACCCCAGAAGGCTTAGCAGGGCCATGGCAATGTTTTTGTCCTAGCTTTTTCAGAATATACCTACATTCCTCAAAAACGGAATGGTAGACTTCGGTGGTACTTTAAATGTGTTTGAATTATGCTTTGTCTTACAAAATTCTCTTTGAATGAACAATTTAGTGCCACATTACTCTTGGTAGAAATGCCCTTGTTATTATGAGTAACTGACAACTTTAAAGGGATCTAATTAATCCCAGCCTACAAATAAAATGTTACCACCTCAGTGGATTTTTACCTAGTGAAAATGTTTAAAATAAATAGTCTCCTGGGTAAGATTTCTGAATTCAGAATTATCCCCCGCCCCCCGATCTCATTAGCATTCATAGGGAAAAAAAAGTAAAAGAAAACTACAACCAGCTGAAAACCCCTGATTAGAAGTCTGTTCCCCCACCGGTACACTGTTTAATGTCTTCGAAAAAATATATTTTGAAATCATTTTTAACTTACGTTTCCGAAAGATTAAAAACTCGTTGAGGATCTCCGTTCTCAATGGTGTATGATATTGGGTCTCCCTCTCTATCAGTTGCCTTCAGAGAGAAAACATGATTGAATTATCGAGTAATTGATACAGGTCCTAGTCCATACAGTGGAATATAGGAGCTGGAAACTAACAGCATGGAATATCCACAAGACTCTTAAGGGATAAAAAATGAGCTAATTCAGAATTTCATATCTGACCCCAGCATTTCTGTTATTTCCTCTCATTTGAAAGCAGTAACAATGAATAAGAATAATATTGCCCTAATGTGTACATAATCTTACCTGGTGCAGAAATAGATCAATGGCTCTTTTAAGGTTTATGTATTTAATTTACATGAGTGTATCTGTCTAGTTTAAACAAATGTGTTACAGTCTGCATAAATGTTTACAGTGTAGAGAAACTGTCTAGTCCACTGGTTTCTTTTTCTGCTAAGCATATATCAAGTCAGGAAGCTTTATGGTTAAGAATCCTGAATCTGAAGCCAGAAACCTAAATTTGAAACTGGCTCCCCTTACTAAATGTGTGATTATTTTTCAACTTCTTCATTTGTAAATGAGAACTTTAACAATACAAAAGTCAATCAATATTGGGAGGTTTGACTGACATTTCTGTCCAGAAGTCAAATTTTTAATTAAGCCAAGTGACCACCTTTTTCAGGCCTGCATTGTATTTCTTTTGAGCAATGATTTTGCATTATGATGGATACACACTCACTAAAATAAAATGGAATGAAATAAAGTAGTAAAATAAAATGAAATAATCAACTAGCTAGGGTAATATCTTGAAGCATTCCATTTCTAGCTAAATCTCAAATTTTAAATTGCTTTGAATTCATTATAATAGAAATGTCAGAGTAGAGAGTAAGAAACAAATATTTTTTTTAAACAGGCTCAGTGGAATTGATAGTAGATGCTTGATATTTTCCTCTTATTTTTCTGTTCTTTGCCAGGCAAGTATTAGCCAAAAAGAGAAAACAGAACTACAAATAATGACACAGTTAAGTTTTTGAAGAAACACAGAATTATGCTAGATTTAGTGAGACAGGGAAACTGAAGGACTCTATAAAAATCTGCTTTTTGCTCCTTTTCCTGCTTCTATTCTTCCTGGACCCACATCCCCACCTTATACATGTGTTGTAGTATGTCCCCCTTGTAAGGGATAAGGAATTAATGATTTCTTTGGACTCCTCTAGCACAACATATAACATCTAAGGGGTGGCCGGGCAAGAATGCCTGGATGAGGTCATCTCCTGTATGTTCCAGACTGATGAGGGAGCAGAAGGCAAGCGGAGGACAAAGCACAAGCTAACACCCTGCAACCTCTCCCTAGCCCCACTCTTGGGTGGGACATGTGTGACATTCTTCCAGGAAGCTCCCAACTATCTTTATGTTAATGCCTTGCTAGAGGGCAAAACAACCTTAACTTGACAATGGCAAAGCCCTGGTATCTGGTAGGTCCTCTTTAGCATATGAAAGTTCTTTTGAAAACCTCCCTTTTCCTTACTTCCCCAACCCCATATTATATAATCAGCCACCCCTCACAACCCCCGTACAGCAGCTCTTTCTGCCCACGGGTTCTGCCCTCTGCTTTAATAAAACCACCATTTTACACCAAAGAGGTCTCAAGAATTCTTTCTTGGTCGTGGGCTCCAGACATCACCCCACCGAACCTCACATATATTCTAAAACCACACCAGGACCACCCATGCTGGACATCTCAACCCAACACCCTTGGCTCCAGGGAATGTGACTTATGGAGGACACCTGGACACCTGTCCTTGTTCTCACCCGCTCCTGAAAGCCTGAAGGACATGCACACCACAACACAATCCTCAATAAAATCCTCAGACCCTGAATAAAGATGAGACTCTCTCTGCTTTCCTTTCTGTCTTCCAGACACTGCCTGTACCTGTATTCTCTCTGTATCTTCAATAAACTCTGCTCTTACCTGCTGCTGGCTTGCGTTAGATTTCCATCCTGCCTGCAGCCAGGCACCCTCCTGGCTGGTCCTGTGGGACCCTCTCTGGGTCCTCAGACCCAGCCTGCTTATGTCATTAAGAGACTGCTTGTTACCACTGAAAAGCTCACACTAAAGTTTTTCCATTGTTTTTCTCTTTCAGTCAGTCATTTTTACCTGTCATATTGTTACAGATATTATCAATTTCTTTTTGTTTGTTCATTGGAATGTAGTTGCTGCTGCTTTCTGAAAGACAATTTATTATCTTGTATTTTCATAAAAGCCAGAAGAAATGGATTCTGAAGCAGGATAGCTCTGTGTAAATAATGTTAAGTCCAGATTAATGTTCCCCTTTCTTCTTATGTATCGAGTCTAATACTTAATATCGTTGCTTAGGGATGAAAGTGCTGTGAATGCTGAGTCATTTTATTTATTTAAGTCATTATGTTGTTATGTCACTAAAATAATAAGGGAGAAAAATTCCTAGAGAATTTTCAGTTTTTTCATCCACATTAATTACTTTCAATCCCTGAGGTACCTTGAAGTACTTCCTCCAGTTTTGTTTGACCATTTAAATACTTAAGAAATGTGAGAGCCGGTAATCTGCCTACTTCAATCTCATGCGAGGGTTGTGTCCATATTGGAAAGCTTTAAGACCCAGGATTTGGAAGGAAATCCTTATTTGATTGTTTTATTTCTTTCAGTCCTCTGTATTTGTTTCAGGATCTGTGGCCAAGGGCGTAGTAATTAGGGAGGATTCATCATTTCTCAGTCAACGAAGCAAGGGGGGGATGGGGCTATCAGGATCAGACCTCTGAAATCTATCCATTACATGTGTTAGCACTTGTGTAAGTACTTTACATCTCTACTTGTCCGTATTTAAGGAGAGAAACTATTTCAAGTTTATTTATTTATTTGAGAGAGAGAGAGGGTGAACAGGGTAAGTGTGGAGGGAGAAGGAGAGAGAGAATCTTAAGCATACTCCCCACTGAGCACAGAGCCCGACTCAGGGCTCGATCCCACAATCCTGAGAGCATTACCTGAGCCGAAATCAAGAGTCGGATGCTCAACCGAGTGAGCCACCCAGGCGGCCCAAGGAGAGAAGTTATTTAAAGGAAGAAATAACACATAAGAGGAATAGCTGGAAAAATCAGAAAAAGCAATGATTCTTGGAGTATTAAGATATGATTATGTGCATATTTCTGACCTAAAATACATTTCTAAAAACATTTTTTAAATAGTTTATTTTTTTTCTCCTAGGGGTGCTTGGGTGGCTCAGTCGGTTAAGCATCTGCCTTTAGCTCAGGTCATGATCTCAGGGTCCTGGGATCTAACCCCACATTGGGCTACCTGCTCAGCGGGGAGTCTGCTTCTCCCTCTGCCCCTCCCCTTTGCTTGTGCCCTCTCTCTCTCTCTCAAATAAATAAATAAAATCTTTAAAAAAATTAAAAAATATATTTTTTCTATATATAAGTCTAGCTAGCCATCTCTAAATGATGGGCAGAAATTCAAATATGATATTGAACAGTGAATCCTTAAGTTAGAATTCATTGACTATTTACTATGTATCAGGAACTATACTTGCATGCCTTGTCTCATTTAAACCTCAGAGCAACCATATAGTAAATGGGAAATGCAAAGGAGTTCAATTCTAGGAGTCTTTCTGGCACCACTCCAATTAGAGTTCCCTATAACTTACTTAATTTGAAAATACATCTTTTTTTTTTTTTTTAATCTGGAGATAAGAGTAACTCATCTTAAAAAGGAAGAAAGTAGTGTGAATGTCTTCCATAACAGAACAGAAAGGAATCTCTCATCCTTCGTGCAAATATATATTCCGTGCCTTTATTTCTGATCAGTCGGGTCCAATCCAAGCCTTCTGAGCAAGGTGTGGGAGCGTATGGGAGCCGTAGTCTTAGGGAGCTTTGCTGGGCGTGGGCTCCGGAGCCAGCCCCCTGGGGTGTAGTTCTGGCCGTGCCATTTCCTCTTAGGCAAGATGCCTACCGACAAAATGAAGCTAACAACAGTAACACACACAGTATTCACTCATGGATTCAACAAATAGTTATGAATCATCTGCACTGCGTTAATGAGCCCTGGGGCTTCCATGCAGACAAAAGTCCGTGAGCAACACAGACAAGAATTCTGCCTTTGTGCAACTTACACTGTAGTACTGGCAGTCAGAGACAAAACAAAATAATTCATGAAAATATACAGCTTTCAGATCTCTATAAATGCTGCGAAAATATGAGGTAATTTAGGAAGGGCATAAGGGAGGTGGGGAGGGGGTTGCAGTCATACATAGGTCATCGGGAAAGCTATCAGGAAAATGTGAACATTTGCAAACATTTGTGAGGGGCCAGAGAGCAAGTGTTGTGGGGAAGGGTGTTCTGGCAGAGAGCACCCGGAAGGAAAAGACCATGAGATGGAAACAGGCCTCATTAATGTGAGGAAGAGCAAGCAAATGGAAAACCAGCTCCCGTTTTGCTTGGCCTCAGGTAAACAACCTGAGGCTAAATACCTCGGGTTAAATAACTGAATGATGCTCACTTTGGACAGCTAGCAAGGAATAGAATTATTCAGTCCCTGGTCTGCTGATAGATGTTTAACAACACAATGAACTACAATCAAGCTAATTGTCCTGTAATGTTTGCTCGTAGGCCAAAGAGTAACTTTTAAAGATCAACGCCACTGCTGTTTCTAGTCTGCTCAACCAGGTAACTCACAGCATATAATTCAGGTCTCCCAGTTGTCAGAAGCACCAAGGACACAAAAGTATTTATCTCAATAAGCACGGTGCTTAGACACTGGAAAAAAGGAATTTTGAAAAAGAAAACAAATCTTCTCTAAACTAATATTCCATTCATGTTAAAGACGAATACAGCCATCAAATACCATCTGGTAGACTGCACTTTATGCACATAGAATGATTCTGCACATTTCACAGGACATTAAGACAAAGCACCTGCCCCGAGGGATTCTAAAATAGATAAAAATCAACAGATTTAGATGATCTTTTCTTTTCTCACTTAGGCAAACAAGTTCTGATTTATGTTATTAAACTACTCGAGAGCAAGAACGGAGGTTTTCAATTCAGTACAGCAGTGTTTCCAAAAATGTGTATGCGGGCACCCTGGTGTCAAATACTGGCCCTTTAACAAAATGTTAATGTTTACAAATCTATTTCGATGAATAATGCAGACTTTTTTATGTCAAGAAGTGCCGTTTTGTCATGTATGATCCTGATATAAAATTTCCTTCTGGAAATAAGTTCATTTATGTAAAGAAGTCAGATTATTCAATTTTCTAAAAAATATAAGTAAATTGATAAATAAGATGCAGTGTAACATATCTGAAACTTGGAAATAGAGCTCACATAGAATGTCCATATGATACAGGAGCGTACCCGAACACCTTCAATCCTGTCCAGCTATTAACTCTATTTCTCATTGTTCTCATTCTCTCTTGGAACCATCTTTTTTTTTTTTTTTTTTTTAATTTTTTTTATTGTTATGTTAATCCCCATACATTACATCATTAGTTTTAGATATAGTGTTCCATGATTCATTGTTTGTGCATAACACCCAGTGCTCCATGCGGAACGTGCCCTCCTCAATACCCATCACCAGGCTAACCCATCCTCCCAACCCCCTCCCCTCTAGAACCCTCAGTTTGTTTTTCAGAGTCCATCGTCTCTCATGGTTCTTCTCCCCCTCCGATTTCCCCCCCTTCATTCTTCCCCTCCTGCTACATTCTTCTTCTTTTTTTCTTTCTTAACATATATTGCATTATTTGTTTCAGAGGTACAGATCTGAGATTCAACAGTCTTGCACAGTTCACAGCGCTTACCAGAACACATACCCTCCCCAGTGTCCATCACCCAGTCACCCCATCCCTCCCACCCCACCCCCCACTCCAGCTTGATCGCATTTCCAACCATCCCAAGAATACTACACCGAAACTGCTCTTTTAACACACCGAGTAAATTCCATATTAGTAAAATCACTGATCAGTCCACAGTCTTTGTTTCCATTTGTTTCTTTGTTTTGTTTGCTTTTAATGTGACCTCTCAGTAGCATCAGGAATAAATGATCTCTCCCTTCTCCTTAACACACTTTTTTCCCCAAGTCAACTTCAGGACATTTCTTCTGGGTCCCTGTTCCTGATCCTCCTCACCTCCTTGGCACTTTAAAATCAGCCTTTGGATGTCTTCTACTTTCACTCCCTCAAGAACCTCATCCAATCTCAAAGTTCTAAGTAGTACTTAAATGCTCAAGACCCCAAATGTATATTTTCTAGTCCAAACTTCTTCCCCAGACACATACCCAACTGCCTACTCAGTAGCTTTAATTAGATGTCAAAAGACATTTCAAATTTAACATGTCCAAAATTGAATTATTTCTCCTCTGACATTCTTTTCATTCTGGCTAATGGAAATCCAATCCTTCCAGTTGCTTGGGCTGTAACTTAGTAGCCATTCTTCACTTGTCTTCTCTCCCAAATCCACAATCACCAACAATCCTCTAGTATCTAACCACAAAAGAGAAAAAAAAAGTGGAAACCACTTCTCCCCATGTCCAGAAATATCACTCCAGGCTAGTCTGGACTACCGAAATAGCACCTTAACTATTTGCACAATTTCTCACATTTCAGTGCAGACCATTCTCAATAGAGAATCCATAGGATCCTTTTAAATTTTAAGTTTATTTGTGTCACTGCTCTATTCAAATTCTTCCATTAGTACTCAATTCCACTGAGAATAATTATCTCCACACTTCTCCAGGTCCTTGGGGACTTCATTTCTATAGGTTCCCTCCTCTCTTATTCTACTCCTGTCGCATTGGTATCTTCACTGTTCCTCAAACACACCAGGCAGGTCTGAACTTCAGGGCCTTTCCACATACAACCGAAGCACTCTGCCCCAAATGAGCCATGCCCACATGGCTCATCTTCTCACCTTCTTCAATTCTTTGCTAATGTCACCTTAGCAAAATCATCACTGATCAAATTGTCATCCCCCATATACTCCTCTCCATTTTTCCTCATGTACATATTCACATAGCATTTATTATCTCCTAAAATTCTGTATCACTCACATATATTTTGTTAATTTTTCTTTTTCTTACTAGAATGTAAGCTCCATGAAGGCAGATCACTTGTCCGTTTTGTTACTAATGTGCTTTAGTATTTACAATTTGGGCTTGCCTTTGCATTTCTTGTGGCCAAGAAGATAAGTTTAGTGTAATGAAGGAAGTGTAGTGATCTAGTTTGTTTTGTACTTCAATCAACTATATTTACAGTAAAAAAAATGTACTTTGATCTTCATCTTACATACCCCACATTTGTCTGTCTCAGTTTTTTCCAGACTCGAGTCAGAAAAGACATTGTGACAGAGAACACTAGCCCTTGTTACTACTGCCTATTGGTGGCGGCTAATAATCTCCAAAGGTAATCTAATTACTGTGGGGAGATATTTGGCTCCCGTCAGTTCTCAACACTCAACATTTGGTAATAAACCAAATAAATACAATACAGAAACAACATTTTTAATGCTAAAATAGCTAAACAAAATGACTCCTGTTCAGTTTTAAATAAATTGAAGAGTGTATGTGTGTTTCCAGGCCTATGGAGCTCTGAAGACCTACAAAGCCCCTACTTAGACTCTTGCATATTAGTTCAAGGGTTTCTCAAGCCCTCCCTCACACCCTACGTACTAGTTCCCAGACATCAGCACATCAAAACCAGATTTTCAAAACAGTGGAGTTAACAGAGCCAGGCCAATTGAATGGACTAAGCATACAGCTAATGGTCTGACAGTACTGAGGGAAAAAGACAGAAAAATCTATTTAAACAAGAGCATGGGGATCAATAAGCATAGGGATCCATTAAGCCTCACATACCACCATACCATTTGTTGATATAAATATAGAATTTAATTTAGAATCTAAGAGTCACATTAGCCTGTGTTCAGTAAGCCAAAAAATGTACTGGGCAACCATTATAAAGAATCTATTTCACGTTAGGAATCAGGAATGATATGTCATGTATTACAGTCCCTACCTTTGAGAAAATTCCCATCATTGGTGATATTAATACTGAAAAAGAGTTAAATAATGTTCAGAATACTTTGATTAAGCCTATACTTATAAAAAATAGCCCAGAGCTAGTAATCATAAGATTGAGGACCTAGTCCTAATTATCTCAGTTTTAACTACCTGAACTGGGCTCTGTCACTGAACCTATATTCTCAATCATTAAATGGATAAATAACACTTGAAATGTATAGTCTATATAGTTGATGTAGAATCAGATGCGGCAACGGATGTTTAGAAAACTCTAGAGTTCTATTCAAACTAAAAGTATTGTCTAAGGAACTGATTTAATTTGGTAACTAAAAATCTTGAGCTTTAAAGCAAAAAAAAAGGGGGGATAAAAGCTGTCACTTATTAGCTATGCAAATCACTAAACCTGTTTACGTCTCAGTGACTCCATGTATGATATTGAAATAAGATTATTCTCTTAATACATTTTTTTGCAGTTGATACCTGCATTTAAAAATGAGCAAAAATAGAGCACACAAGGGAAAGACTTCCGGAATGGCTGAGTGAAGTCCTCTCCCATGAAAACAACCATGACTACTAAAAAATAGTTTAAAAAAATTAAGGTCTCTGGAAGTTGTTCTAAGAGTGTACAGTAATGAGAGAAACATTTATTTAAAAAAATCTACAAAATCTCAGTAAGAACAGCAGGAGTCTGTGGCATTGGAGCGATAAGGTATTCCCCCTCTAAATCTCAGCCAGCACAGCATGAGAGAAGGTCTACTGTGGCAGGTGTAAGCAGAATCACTGTACCCCTTCTCCCTCACAGCACCAGTGAAGGACTATGGCATCTGCCCTGGAGTGACAGGCCAACAGCATTCCTTATCCTCTGCCTGTCAGTCCATGTTGCAGAAACCCACTGTCTGCCATCTGCTAATTCTTTCTCCATCTATAATGGAATAAAATTAGAAACCAACATCAAGTTTCAAAATTCACAACTATACAGAAATGAAAACAGCACTCAGAGACAACGAAGACAATGCAAAGGAAATTAGAAAAAGCTTCAAAATGAATGAAAATTGTTTAAAAAATCCTCAAAAAATTAAAAATAAAGCTATCCTATGACCCAGCAATTGCACTACTGGGTATTTACCCCAAAGACAGAGATGTAGTGAAAAGAAGGGCCACATGCACCCCAATATTCATAGCAGCAATGTCTGCAATAGCCCAAGTGTGGAAAGAGCCGAGATGCCCTTCAACAGATGAATGGATAAAGAAGATGTGGTCCATATACACAATGGAATATTACTCAGCCATCAGAAAGGATGAATACCCAACTTTTACATCAACATGGATGGGACTGGAGGAGATTATGCTAAGCGAGATAAGTCAAGCAGAGAAGTCAATTATCATATGGTTTCACTTATTTGTGGAACATAAGGAATAGCATGGAGGACATTAGGAGAAGGGAGGGAAAAATGGGGGGGAAATCAGAGGGGGAGATGAACCATGAGGGACTATAGACTCTGAGAAACAAACTGAGGGTTCTAGAGGGGAGGGGGTGGGGGATGGGTTAGCCTGGTGATGGGTATTGAAGAGGGCACGTACTGCATGGAGCACTGGGTGTTATACGCAAAATATGAATCATGGAACACTACATCAAAAACTAATGATGTAATGTATGGTGATTAACATAATAAAATAAAATAAAATTTAAAAAAAATCTACACTAAAACTTATGCAATAATATAAGGCAGTTCTTGGAGAAAAAGATATAGCTGTAAGCATCTATATCTACAAAGGGGTAAGTTTTCAAGTCAATAACTTTTCATCTAAGACAATGAAAAAAGAGTAAAATAAACCTAAAGCAAGGAGAAGGAAAGAAATAGAAATTAAAGTGGGAATTAATGAAATAAAAATAGAAAAACAGTAGAGAAGAATCAATGAAACCAAAAGTTGATGTTTTGAAAAGATCAACAAGATTGACAAGATCCTAGTCAGACTGATAAAGGAAAAAAAAAAAAGACAGAGAAGAGAGAAAGTTCAAATTACTAAAATCAGGAACAAAAATGGAGCTATCCGTACTGGCCTCATAGCAATAAAGCAGATTTAGGGAAATCTGATGAAAAACTGTATCCCACCATATTAAATAACCTAGATGAAATGAACAGATCCCCAGCAGTACACAAATTACCAAAACTGATTCAAGATGATAAAGACAATCTGGATAGATGTATAATGAGTAAAAAGATAAAATTAGTAATCTCAAAAACAAAACAATAAAAAACTGCATTAAAGAAAAAAAAAAAGGCCCAAATAGCTTTACTAGTGAATTCTACTAAACATTAAAGAATTGACAGCATTTTCACAATCTCTTCCAAAATATTTAAGAAGAGGAAACACTTCCTAATTATAGGGCTTATGTTACTGTCATACTGCAACCAGACAGAGGTACCCCAAGAAAAGAATGCTATAGGTCAATCTATCTTATGAATATAAGAGTAAAAATCCTTAACAAAATACTGGCAATTCAAATTCAGCAATATATAGAAACGATCGTACATAATGACCTAATGTGATTTGTCACAAGTATGCAAAGTTGTTACAACATAAGAAAATCAATTAATGTAATAAACAGATTTTTTTTTTTTTTTTTAAGGATTATCTCAGCAAAATCAGGAAAAGCATTTGACAAAATCCAAAACTCCCAACTGGCATCATAGTGATGTTGAAAGACTCATAGCTTTCCCCTGGGGTCAGGAATAAGAGAAAGATTTATACTAAAAACTATTACAACATTCTACTGAAAGGTCTAGTTGGAGTAATTAGGCAAGAAAAAGACATAAAAGTCATTGTAGAAAGGAAGAAGTAACAGTATCTCCATTTGCAGATGACATTATCTTTTAAACAGAAAATCCTAAAGAATCCACTCAAAAACTATTAGACTAATAAATGAGTTCAGAAAGGATGCAGGATATAAGACCAATATGAAAATATCCATAGTATTTCTATATCCTTGTGAGGAATGATCACATGTGAAAATAAGGAAAAGATTCCACTTCATAAAATTAAAAAAACCAAAATAATCAGTAATAAATTTAATGAGAGAAGTAGAAACATTGCAGTCTGAAAATTACAAAACATTGTTAGAACTGCCTGATGTGGGGAGTCAGAGCCTGGGTGGGGGGTTGGCAGCCTGTCATGGGGCATCCACACCCATGTGGGGTCAAGGGCACTCACAGTGCCTGGAATGGGATGGTAACCTAGGGGAATAAGCCAGGCTTCTGTGAGAGAGTTGTGGCTTGGTGTGGTCACAAAGCCCAAAGAGCCTTGCTGTTGAGCTACGAGGTCATGAGGCTGTCTGCGTGGGAAGGGGGCTGGTAGGACATCAATCTCCTGTGGCCTATCACAGCACAAGGGGAATGGAGAAGGGAACCGTTTATATATGATGGTAGCAGCTGGTAGTGAGATGTGCTGAAGTTTGGACTCCATAGGGAAGGTGTTTGCGTGACCCTGTGCAGCACTCCAAAGTCCACGTAGGGTGGGGAGTGCATCTGTATTGGGAGAAGAGGGACAGTCAGGCTTGTGGCACCAGAACGTGAGTGGGGTAAGGAGGACATCAGCATGGGTGTCAAGAGGAAACTGGTTATATTCATAAGTAAATATACTAAGGATAAACGGGCCAGTTTTCTCATTGTGACAGTTATTAGTGTGAACTTATAGCTTTATACATATATATATGTTTATTTATTTATATATATTATATATTTACATATAATATTTCATAAGGTATAAAAATGTATACATACAATATTACATATAATGAGTATACATATGTTATGCAGACATATATGTAGGCATGAATGAATACAGATGAAAATGAACACGTGTGTATATATCATATACACTTCTGTATGTGGCGTGTGTAGACACGTGTGTGTATGAATACATGCGTGCATGCACACAGAGATATGTACATATATTGACAGCTTAGGCCATTGAGAAGACCTGGAAGCAGAGAGAGCCATTAGCCAGGAACATTCTGTGCTCTCAGATCTGGGTTTCTAAATGCCACCCCACTTAAAGAAACCAGAGCTTTTTAGAGAAATGGTTAGATCTAGGACTGGGATAAGAGAAATCTAAAACGGGTGCTCAAAACATGACAGGGCCATGCGAAAAGACACAGAATCCCATTCAGATGGGCACGTCAAGGCTAATTCTGGGACGATTTGAGCATCAGAATAAATAATGATTGTCATGGTTTATCAACTGAAGCAGATAAATTTTTGAGCTCGTATTGGTATCGATAAATAAATGAATAAATACATGGGGGAGAAAAGATAGCTTTTCTTTTGGTAGAATACCAATTCACCAAGGTCAAAGAGATGATGGCATTAGAAGATCATCATTTGGCAACAGTCAAAATAATAATTCAGCCGAAGAACATCAATAGATGTTAAAAATAACGAGGGAAGGGGCCCCTGGGTGGCTCAGTAGTTAAGCATCTGCCTTCAGCTCAGGTCATGATCCCGGAGTCCTGGGATCGAGCCCCGAATCGGGCTCTCTGCTCCACAGGAAGCCTGCTTCTCCCTCTCCCACTCCCCCTGCTTGTGTTCCCTCTCTGGCTGTCTGTCTCTCTGTCAAATAAATAAATAAAGTCTTTAAAAAAAATTAATGAGGGAAGATAAATAAAGGAAGAACATTTGCATAATCTCAAGGTAAGTCCTCCACACACTCGAAGGCGGGTGCAACTTAGATCAGGTTATCCACAGCAGCATTCCCTGGATGGGACACCTATAAACCATCCATCATCTGATAGGAGGCCATGACATCATCACTTCAGGGTTACCCCTGCCGAAATACCCATGATGGAACCAGTCACTGAGAGACATCAATGAACCCAAACTGAAGGAAAATGTAGAAAATAAGCTTCTTGCAATCTTCAAAAGCATTGAGGGAAGATTGGTGCATATGGAGGAGACCAACAAGGTATGATGCATAAAAGTCACACGTGATCCTGGCTTGGGTCATTTTGCCATAAAGGATGTTACAAGCGTAACCGGCAAAGGTTGACTGGAGTCACAGGGCTAGACTGCAGGAACACATCAAAGTCACTCTCTGATTTCCACTGCAGTGTGCTAGTTACATAGGAGACCTCACTCTTCATGGGAACTGGAAAGTGTACTCGGTGAATGCACAGCATGCTGGGAACTTACTCTCAAACATTCTTGTATGGTTCTCACATTTTTTTCTGTCAAGTCTTATATCATTTCAAAAGGAAAATTAACATAAATGTATGCATATGATGACAATGGCAAAGTCACCTCTCTATGTATTACTTGTGTATGTCCCTTACACACACACACACTTACATGTCTTACACAATCATATGTGACCAGAATGGGAAAATACAGTTAGACGCACACCAGCGGGTTCACGTGAGCTCTCTCATGAGAAGGGCTGGGGAATTACTCCGGGGGAAGGAAGTTAAGGAATGGGAGGTGAAGCAAAAATAGGGAATAAAAAAGAAAGTTGCATAAAAAAGAAATAGAGAGTGTAATATGACTGCACTTATGAATATACGCATACTAATTGTAAAATAAAATTAAACAAGGAAAGACGAAGTATAAACAGCTGGGTCCTCTCAGCTTACTATTGTTGGCATTAATCTTTGAATTTTTCTTCTTGATTCACGAAGGCGACTTCTGATTCAAATCACCCCGCTCATGCTGGTTAAATTAGGAGAAGTGTAGTTGCAATCAAGCCTTGCTGCTCTTTGTAATCATTTGTTTATCGAAATCAAAATTATGTACTTTTGTATGGGGGTAGGTAGTAGGGAATGACTCTGTTGCAAAGCTGAGTTAATTTTTATTGCTAGATAATTCTGCCTCTGTCTGTGAAACGTATGTTTTCTTAATCTGGAGCTTCTTTAAAAAAAAAAAGAAATCATTTTGTGTGTTTGTGGAGTGAGGCGAGTGTGTGAATGAAGATCGGAGAAACAAAGACTTTTTCCCTTCACTTCCTTTTTAAAACTGCTACAGGATTTTGTGAATCCATGTAAAATAAAAAGTATCCAATACTAGAAGAAGCGACATGCAAATGAATTCTTCAGTTTCCTTAAGCAACTATTCCAAAGCAAATATTGTTTATCTTTTTATCTTAAAAAAAAAAAAATGTTTTCTTAGCTCCAAATCAGCTAATTCCAGGCAGTTAAGTGGAGAATCACCATGGGCACTTCTCAGCATCAATTTGGTTCCTGTTGTTTTCTCTAGACAACTGACACCTATTAGCTGTTTATCGAGTATACCTCAGAAACACTGTTTCTGTTCTCTAATTTACCAAAATCTCAGGGAAATACTGCATTTGCATACTGAAGCTTTAATCAACAGTAGCTGACAGTGTGTGAAGTAATAAACAGCTTCAAGGCATGCAATAAACTGAGGTTTATTTACAAAACTGTGCAGAGAATCCTTTATTGCCAAGTTACTAAAGGTAATACAGATTACTGCTATTATAGTAACAGTCGCTATCAAAGACTTGCTCAGCCAAATATTATTCTACATTCAAACCCACATTTCAAATTAATCTTTTTTTTTTAATCTAACTTTTAGGAAGAGCAGAATGGTTTAATTCTGGTCAATTAAAGAAAAAAGAAAACCAAAAATGAAACCCAAAAACTCTTTTTATCAAGCAATTTAAAAACTGTAAACTTTGCTTTGAATCATACAATAGTCCTCTGGTATGAAGTAAATGAAACTCATCACTTTTATACTCTAGTTATAGACCTTGGTTGAAAGATCTTTTATAAGAAAGGGCTGATGAAACCACGTCTCCAACGTTTCCACAAAATCCAGTGGAAAGAGACTAAGGGGTGTCTGTTGGCTGCCACATAGAAAACTGGAAAGAGTCCTCCATGGCTTTACGAGACAGGATACAAATAAGAAGATTAAAGATTAGAAACACAGCATTAAAGAGGAAATAAAGGTCAATGTGAGGTGTCTCTTGCTCAGATCTCCAAAGTAGGCTGTATTGCTACATATGCTCCCCCAGCAGTTGTCCAGAAAACTCCATTCAAGTTAGAGACCTCACAGTTTACCTTTCTGCTCTGGTGACCACTGCCCTCTGAGCCCTGGCTTCTCCGTTTCAGGAGCACTTTCACCTTGGGCTGAAATTCCGCATTGCACCACCCCTCCCACACGCCCGCATTCCTGTGGTTAGAAAAGCATGGCAATAATTCATTTGTAAAGGCATGCAACTATGGGAACAAAATCTCTGGAAAAATGCTAAACTGAATCTTCTCAAAATGTGTTCTTCCCCTTCTGAATATATTCAAGTAGTTTTAAAAAATTATGTTTTAAATTTTTTTTGGCATTTCTAGAGGGCGTATGTTACAGTTCATTGCTTTACTACACTTAGCATATTTTCTTTCAGAAAACGCTCTACTCGCCTTTTATCTTAAAAATTCCCCTTTACCTCATCTTGAGGCTGCATGCCCCCAGATCCTCATTTCAGGTTTAATAAAGAATAAGATGGGGGCACCTGGGTGGCTCAGTCATTAAGCATCTGCCTTTGGCTCAGGTCATGATCTCAGGGTCCTGGGATCGAGCCCCACGTCAGGCTCCCTGCTCAGCGGGGAGCCTGCTTCTCCTTCTCCCTCTGCCTGCCACTCTGCCTACTTGTGCTCTCTCTCTGTCAAATAAATAAAAAAATCTTAAAAAAAAAAAAAAAAAGATTTTTTTTCATCTCCGTGTGATAACACTATGATATGCCTCCCAAATCCCCCTTCAGGGAAGTAATTATTCCCCTATGTGCTGGAAATGTCACCAACTGAGAGCCTTCAGCTGTTGGTCCTATTTGAGAGGCTTCAGATGTTGGTCCATCTGAAGACAGTCACCATGTCAAGGCCAAGCTGGTTTCTAAAGCAACCTGCATCCGACTCATGCATGCAGGTGTATGAAGGGCCTACATCATTGTGCTGACCTTCCAACACTAAAGGGCTCTCTCAGCTCTAGAGCTTTCCATGGGGTCAGAGGAAGCTCACCTTCTCCCTAAACTTAATTCTGCTTGCTTTCCTCTCCTTTCCACAAGAGTTGATTCCAAAAACACTCTTTAATAAACCTCTGCAGCTGAATCTTCTCTGAAAACTCAACCTAAGATAGACGTCTATTTAACATCTAAAAAACAATATTGACTGTATAATTGGGCATGGGTCTAGAGTTTTAGGGCAGGGAGCTAAGGATAGAGGTATGAGCATATGACCACTTAAATCCATGAGACCAGATGAACTAATCCCAGGAGTGAATGTAAATAGAAAAAGAAGAGTTAAGGAGCTTGAGCTTCAGGGCATTCCAACTTTTAAGAGGCAGGGCAATGGGGAGGAACCATCAAAGTAGACAGAGGTGGGATCAACCAGGGAGCATGGGGAAAAGCCCAAGACACTGTGGTGTGCTAGAAATCAAACACGTAAGTTTCTAAATAAGGAAGGGATTATCCACTCTATCACACCTTGTCCATCAATGGGCAGGAAGATGGGGGATTCACTTGGCAATGGAATAAGCACGGGGACCAAAAGAGCCACATCTGTGGTTGGTGTGATTGAAAACCTGACTTTAGGGTCACCTGGGTGGCTCAGTCATTAGGCGTCTGCCTTTGGCTTGGGTCATGATCCCGGGGTCCTGGGATCAGGCCCTGCATCGGGCTCCCTGCTCATCAGGGAGCCTGCTTCTTCCTCTCCCACTCCCCCTGCTTGTGTTCCCTCTCTCGCTGTGTCTCTCTCTGTCAAAATAAATAAATAAAATCTTAAAAAAAAAAAAAAAAAAAAAAAAAAAAAAACCTGACTTTACTGTGGTCAAGAGAGAACAGCAGGGAATCTGACCAAGACATTCTTCAAGCTAGCCTGGATATCGGCGTTGAGTTGCTTCCACAACGAAGGGAGGCACAGAAATGAGTAAGCAGCTCGAGTAAGTATGGGATCAAGGGCATTTTGTGTTGTTTGCTTGTGTTTAATTGGGAGATGCCACGGCAGATTTTGATGGTGATTGAAAGGACCAGACAGAGCTGGAACTGTTCATGCTGCAGGAAGGTCAGTGGGTGATTCTGAAGCAACGTCCTTGCGCAGCCCAGAGTGGGCCCAGTCCAGGAGAGTGCTATCTGGTCGTGCAAAGCACTCATACTTAAAAGGTGCTATGTTTTCATTTTGCACTGGGCCTTGCAAACTACGTAGCCAGTCCTGAGTGCTGTTCCGAGTGGGGTGCAATGTCGCGGTGTCGTTTGCAAAGTGGTTATTATGGATCATGACGATATAAGGAATTTAGAGTAAATACCTCTAGAGTAAAATTTATAGTAGTTTAGAAAAAAAATAAGTGATTTGACAGCTAATTTATATCTACCGAATCTAATAGTAAAAAAAATGGGCTTATATTTTTTTGTTTGTTTGTTTCCTACTTCCTTTTTCTAGTAATTCACTTAGATGACATCCTTCATTTCCAAGACTCCAAGAAGCACTGATCTAGTATGCAAGTGACCGTTTCAAGAGACACAAGGAGGGCTCATTTTTAATCACAGAAGTAAAAACAAAATACACAAATACAGATGCAGAGAGACTGGTAGGCGTGGTGACAAGAGGCTGTAAAAGTCTTCATCCATAGGTTTGATGAAAATACGGGGCAGGCGAGGCGCCAGAGTAGAGCCTGTCTCCTTGCCAGTGAATCTCTGCCTCGGGGCCTCACACAAACCACAGATCATCATGGGCAACCATCTGCACAATCAGCCACAGCACTTCTGCTTTATGCTCGGTGATGCTAGGAAAGACCATTTTATCTTAAGTTATTTTTAGGTCCTTAATCATTTTTAAGAGAACTGGAGAATGTGGCTTTCTTTCTTTCTTTCTTTCTTTTTAAAGATTTTATTTATTTATTTGACAGAGAGAGATTCAGTGAGAGAGAGAACACAAGCAGGGGGAGTGGGAGAGGGAGAAGCAGGCTTCCCGCTGAGCAGGGAGCCCGATGCGGGGCTCGATCCCAGGACTCTGAGATCATGACCTGAGCCGAAGGCAGACGCTTAATGACTGAGCCCCCCAGGCGTCCCTGGAGCTTTATTTCTTGCACCATGTCAAGAAGATCATTTTCACCCATTTTTATATGTCCTACTTCCTGTTAAAGCCTAAGTCAGAGGCAGAAGTGAAGTCTAACTCCACTAACATATGCACTTAAGTCACACATCTCATATATATGTATATAAGAGATAAATATGATATGAGATAAAATGTACATCTTACAACTCTTCTGGGGCAAGAACGCACATATTTTTTTTAATCATTTTTATTTCCTTCTTGAGGATGGAAGGGTCAAGAAAAAAATAATCTAGGATCCAGCTACTTTAAGTGTATCTGACTTAGATTTCTCCTTTCCCTACTCGCCCTGACACTTCTCTGGCTTCCTGCCTATGAGCATATTGCAGACTATGGAGGAATTATAGGGGCCAAATCACTGTTTGGGAAGAGGAAGACAGGCCTATGAATAGAAAAATATGTTTTTCTCACTTTCAACAGCTTTACATGCCCGGAGATGAAAAATCATTTCAGATAATATTCATCCCATAGTGTCAAGGGGATTAAACTTTTTGGGGGGAATTTAGACCTATCAGAACAACTGCTTTAAAGGAGAAAATTAACACTACAAATCAGATTTAATGTTTGCAAGAAGGAATTGCTTGGCATTGGGAGACATCTCTCTCTCTCTAAAATTCATCTATCTGTCTATTCATCCAACTATCTATTCTTCATTCAAAATATAAAATATACTTCGGGACCAGATGACCAGTATCAGTGGCATGTTTCCACCTCCCGATGTGCACCCACAGGGATATTATCCATTTGAGATAATGTTAATGATGAAAGAGCCCTCTGAGGTCTAGCGTAAGGAAAGACGAGAAAACATATTCTCCCCCACTTGAAATGAAAATAAAGAGGAAAATCAATGAGACTCTCCTTTCTCACGCTTATCAAAATCAGGGAAACCTACTAAATAGAATACGTTATATATTACTAAATCAAAGGGTTTTAGTGCGCTCTGCGGCATTAATCTACGCAGTAACACATTAAAGAGTCGGAATGCATCAAGAAAAGCTTCTTTGATGATGGCAGAGCAAATCTGCAAGTGACAGATCTGAAGTGATCCCCATAATATAAATGACACTGCAGATCCTACGGCCCAGGGTTCATGATTCATGCACATTATACCTGCAGCAACCACATGACATCCATGGATCATAAACTGCTATTATCTTCAGGGGAAAAAAAAACAAAAAACACTTCCTATTGTACAAGAAATATTCATCAAAAAAGAAAGAGAAGAAAGAACCCCCAAACCTTCTAGAACATTTGAAAAATGTCAGAAAAACGAATTAGCACCTCCAACAGGACCTGTTAATGCAGAAGGTCAGGATCTACAATGGCCTGCATTTCTTCAAACTGTTCTGGAAATGGGTTAATTCCAGATCAAATCAAGGTAGCAGGCATTTTTCTTCAGCACTAAAATTAATAATTCTTTGAGGCATATAGTTTAAATTCTACCACTTTTTGAAACTATTAAAAAGGAGGAGAGGGGCACCTGGGTGGCTCAGTCAGTTAAGCGTCTGCCTTTGACTCAGGCCATAATCCCAGGGTCCTGGGATCAAGTCCCGCATCGGGCTCCCTGCTCAGCGGGAAGCCTGATTCTCCCTCTGCCTCTGCTGCTCCCCCTGCTTGTGCTCTCTCTCTCTCTGTCAAGTAAATAAATAAAATCTTTAAAAAAAAAAACTTAAAAAAGGAGGAGAATGGATAAAGATGAAAGGGAGCTGCAGGTGGCATGTTGACCCAGCACCGCCTTACACTCATCCCTGGGGAATTTCAGCAGAAAAATGCACGTTTTTTTTCCCTCAAGTAACCAGATGTGCAACATCCAACTTTCTGGGCCACTTCTCATGGCTTTCTGGGTTGTTTTGTTGTTGTTGTTGTTTTAAGATTTTTATTTATTTGAGAGAAAGAGGGCAAAGCAGAGGCAGAGGGAGAGGGAGAAGCAGACCCCCTCTGAGCAGGGAGCCGATGCAGGACTCGATCCCAGGACCCTGAGCCAAAGGCAGACTTCACTGACTGAGCCACCCAGGCTCCCCGGGCTTTCTGTTTTCTCCCGCTACCCGTGTCTGAGCTGTTTCACGTGCCACTGCAGCTTTGGGCAGGAGAAGCTAGGAAAAGCAAATTCGCAGGAGTCAGGCAGCTCAAGGAGCAAGTTTAAAGCAGGGGCTAAGTTAAGTTTTCCCAGTATCACTGTTCGTTATCTGTATAATATTATTCTTCACTTTTGTAAAGAGGCAGGAAGCAACCATAAGAAAATAAAATCAAGTCTGATCAAGCAGATCCTAAAAAGAAAAGCAGCATCAGCTTCGTGGGCAGGTCTACTCCGCTACTGAAGTGGGTCCGAGTTGGAGAAGAGCTGAGGGCGCTGAGCGGACCTCCGTCTCCAGGAAAGGCAGGGAGAGCATTGACTCCGGGGTCGTGCAGCTTGATTTGGGATTTCCACTCCCAGCAGCATTCTCTAGGACTTTCGAAAGGCTACTGCACTGCTTTGTTAAATGTATAAAAGACAAGGAAGCTTTCAAAAGCTTAGGGCAGTCCCTGGCTAATAGCAGCAATTCAAATTAGATGTTGATATTATTATTAATATTGATCTCTTGACCACCTACCTCTTGGGCTGCCAAAGTGTCACTTTATACTCTAAATTGCAAGTGATCATTTCTTCTCAAAGGAAGAATTAGTAAAATCATAAAGTGGGTGAATATATTCTTTGCAATGCATCCATTCCCCCGTATTCTTTGACAGTCCACTTTCCTACTCATCCTTCCAAATGCCTGCTACCTTCTTGCTCACATTTAAAACCCCAAATCTTAGTGTGAGTTAACAGAGAAACAAGAATGGTAGAAATGGACCCTCAACTCTATGGTCAACTAATCTTCGCAAAAGCAGGAAAGAATGTCCAATGGAAAAAAGACAGTCTCTTCAACAAATGGTGCTGGGAAAATTGGACAGCCACATGCAGAAGAATGAAACCAGACCATTTCCATACACCACACACAAAAATAGACTCCAAATGGTTGAAAGACCTCAATGTGAGACAGGAGTCCATCAAAATCCTAAAGGAGAACACAGGCAGCAACCTCTTCGACCTCGGCTGCAGCAACTTCTTCCTAGAAACATCGCCAAAGGCAAGGGAAGCAAGGGCAAAAATGAACTATTGGGACCTCATCAAGATAAAAAGCTTTTGCACAGCAAAAGAAACAGTCAAGAAAACCAAAAGACAACCAACAGAATGGGAGAAGATATTTGCAAATGACATATCAGATAAAGGGCTAGTATCCAAAATCTATAAAGAACTTCTTGAACTCAACGCCCAAAGAACAAATGATCCAGTCAAGAAATAGAAGACACGAACAGACATTTTTCCAAAGAAGACATCCAAATGGCCAACAGACACATGAAAAGTGCTCAACATCACTCGGCATCAGGGAAATCCAAATCAAAACCTCAATGAGATATCACCTCACACCAGTCAGAATGGCTAAAATTAACAAGTCAGGAAACAACAGATGGTGGCGGGGATGTGGAGAAAGGGGAACCCTCCTGCACTGTTGGTGGGAATGCAAGCTGGTGCAGCCACTCTGGAAAACAGTATGGAGGTTCCTCAAAAAGTTGAAAATAGAGCTACCATATGGTCCAGCAATTGCACTACTGGGTATTTACCCCAAAGATACAAATGTGGGGATCCGAAGGGGTACGTACACCCCGATGTTTATAGCAGCAATGTGCACAATAGCCAAACTGTGGAAAGAGCCAAGATGTCCATCGACGGATGAATGGATCAAGAAGGTGTGGTATATATATACAATGGAATATTATGCAGCCATCAAAAGGAATGAGATCTTGCCATTTGCAACAACATGGATGGAACTGGAGGGTGTTATGCTGAGCAAAATAAGTCAAACAGAGAAAGACATGTTTCATATGACCTCACTGATATGAGGAATTCTTAATCTCAGGAAACAAACTGAGGGTTGCTAGAGTGGTGGGGGTTGGAGGGGGATGGGGTGACTGGGTGATAGACATTGGGGAGGGTATGTTCTATGGTGAGTGCTGTGAATTGTGCAAGACTGTTGAATCACAGATCTGTACCTCTGAAACAAGTAATATATTATATGTTAAAAAAAAAAAAAAGAAGAAGATAGCAGGAGGGGAAGAATGAAGGGGGGGAAATCGGAGGGGGAGATGAACCATGAGAGAGGATGGACTCTGAAAAACAAACTGAGGGTTCTAGAGGGGACGGGGGGTGGGAGGATAGGTTAGCCTGGTGATGGGTATTAAAGAGGGCACGTTCTACATGGAGCACTGGGTGTTATATGCAAATAATGAATCATGGAACACTACATCAAAAACTAATGATGTAATGTATGGTGATTAACATAACATAATTAAAAAAAAAAGAAAAACAAGAATGGTAATGAACAGGAATAAAAATAACTACCATTAGTTAAGTACTTTCTTTTTCTTATTTCTGGGCACTGAGCTACGCAATTTACATGCTGTCCGTTTCATCTGTGCTTCCAAAGACAATAATCTCCCCCGTTTCCCAAGCTCTTATAATTCTGCTTTCTGTTCTACACCAAAGGGTACATTAGTCTTCATTATTTTATTCATCTAGTATTTATTGATACGCAAATACTGACCTGAATATTTATATACACACACCATCCCTTGGTAACTAACGTTGCTTCTGTTTTCAGCTAGCTCACCTGAGACCCAGCTCAGATAACAGATTATTCTGACGCAGTTTAAATAATTAAATTTAATATACTCAGTTCAACTTACTATACGAAACTAAAATGCTAGGTCTTAGGACTGTATGTATTATATCTTATCTCTTTCAGTGGCACCTTTAAACTTCATTTCAATATAATGGATGGGCACTATTATGTGTGTGAGGGTTTTTTGTTTTTTGTTTTTTTTGGTTTGTTGGTCTGTTTTTGAATGACTACTCACAGTATACGCAGAGGCTAGCAAAATTTTTTTTTTCTTCTGTAAAAAGTCAGTAAAAATTTTAGGCTTTTTGGGCTATATCTGGTGTCTGCATATTATTCTTTTTTATTTTTTGTTGCCATTTCACTTATTTCTCCCTGGTCCCAATTCTTCACTCTTCAAGGATCATATGTGTGCAAGGAGGGGTAGAATTTTACTCTATCCCGACGGACATGTCTTAACCAGTTTATAAAGTATACTTGAGCTTCCCTTTGAGATGACCTACCCAGCCACAGGCGGGTGGATCATTTGATCCCCAACTTGTTATAATTAAGATTTGTTCTTTACAGTCAGGCATGAACTTACAGCCAATGACTAGATACTTTGTCTGTAGAAGTGTGCAAGAAACTAAGTGCTCCATCATGAATGAGCCAGGTTATAAAGTCAAAGCCTTGAGAATCATGCCCTTTTCCACTTTACTTAAGGCATCAAGCCGAGAAGTGTGGGAATGAAGTAGGGCTAAGGCCAGAGACGCTTGATTTAAATGCCAAATGCAATACAGATCTGAACCTCCATGCAATCTCTGAATTTTTTCCTTCCTGTGCGTTTTGGTTGTAAGTACAAAAGTTCAGCTCTGCATTATCCTGTGCCCAGTTTGGATAAGGAATCTCCTGGAGAAGAAATGAAATGGCTTCATTTCTTCCAGGCTGCTCTCAAGCTGCTGTGTTGCTCACTCCCGCTTCCATCGTACAGCTGACTCCTCCAGCCATGTCTTGGTCTAAAAGTCTACAACTGTCATTTAGCAAAACTCTCTAACTCTTCCTAATAGGACACCTTCCTTTTTACTTTATTTATTTATTTTAAAAGATTTTATTTATTTATTTGACAGAGAGAGACACAGAGAGAGAGAGGGAACACAAGCAGGGGGAGTGGGAGAGGGAGAAGCAGGCTTCCCGCGGAGCAGGGAGCCCGATGCGGGGCTCGACCCCAGGACCCTGGGACCATGACCTGAGCCGAAGCAGACGCTTAACGACTGAGCCACCCAGGCACCCTTCCTTTTTACTTTAAAGCCAATTTTGTTTCTAGAGACTTCGAGTGTGTGATTTTCTCACTCGTATTCATCTTTCTTCCTCTCATTTCCCCTCTGACACTGGGATAGAGAGGCTACAGGGGAAAAACATGCTTCTTAAAGGGACTGACTGTGTTGAGGTTGCATGAGGATCAGTGTGGGAGGAATTGGCACCAGCAGACTCCACTGTTACGGGGCTGGATCCCAAGCCGCCATCCTAGGGACTGGTGGTGCCTGAGGGACATTCGTGAGTAATGCTCGGCTGGTGGCCCTTTGTTGTACATATTGGTGTGCATGCATGTCTCTTTTCCACATGCTGCAGTTCGTTCCCTTCATTTTTATTGACACTTAGGAGCCCGCACTCTGAGCTCTATGGCCCCCGGCAGGATAATCTTACCTACAATGTGGGCAGCAGTCCACACCCTCTTGCCAACTGCCCACTCCACCATGACACCTGGTTCCAGTGCCCGCCCCCCAGGGCCGTTGCACAGACTCAAATCTCAGCAGCCATTTGGTTAAAGAACTGGATGCCAACCTCCCCTACCTCCTCTTGGATTTTCTTCTCTCAGTCTTGGACTAAGAGAAACACTGGACCAGCAACCACTAGAGGACCAAAACATTCACCCTCACTATTTCTATGGTAGAGGTCTCCAAAACCATATGGGGTCTCTCCTACCTGGGTTCTTGGAGAGTATCCTATTAACGACCAGGAATTCTTTGAGGTAGGATCTGAGAATTTAGTATTTTTTACTTAACCGTGCTTTGTCCAGGTTATAATCCATATTTTGTCTATAACCTCTATGTGAGAGAGGAAAATAGCCAACATTTCCTTTAATTGTTTATTCCTGAGACTATTGAGATAAATCGGATCTTCCCTTCAATCTGTCATATATTTTACCTTCATAAACATCATAAAATTAACCTTTGGAAAACACAAAACTAATGTAATATAAAAAACACCCACCACCCCATAGGGAAAAAAGAAAATTTAATAGTTTTTCTATAGCTGAAACTAAAATAATATGATATAGTAGAATCCTGATTTAGAAGTCAAAGGGGAGAAAATTAAAACAAAAAGAAACCCAAAAAACTACTCTGGCTCCCAAACCTTGCTGTTTCTAAGTTTCCATTTCCTCATTTGCCAGAGAATAAAGATAATACCCACCTATGTGTTAGGTCAGAGTGGTGACCCAATGCAATGGTGCATCATACAGAAGCCGAGGACACACAACTGTGTTTTAGTAGGTTAAGGTAGCTGACCTCCAAAAATGCATCACAACTAATAAGTGAAAAATTAAAAATAAAAGGTAATAAATAACTGAGAAGTATTATGGTAGAGACAATAATTTGAATTAAGAGAACTTGTTAAACACTCTGATTTATCGAATTCTACTAAATCAATTAATTGATATCTTTATTTGTTATTAGAAACAATGGATGTGATGCAGGATTTGGTGTTGTGACAACTAACTTTTAACCTTTCGTCTTTAGGAATGGATTATGTGGGGCGCCTGGGTGGCTCAGTTTTTTGAGCTACTGATTTTTGGTTTTGGCTCAAGTCATGATCTCAGGGTCAATGGGTTGGAGCCCTGTACTGGCCTCCATGCTCAAGAAGGAGTCTGCTTGAGGATTCTCTCCCTGTGTTCCTCAACCCGCTCTCACCCATACATGCATGTGCTAAGATAAATAAATCTTAAAAAAAAAAAAGGACTATGTGATATATGAATGACTCAGCTATTTCTAAAAAGACTGCTTATCAATAAGTTGTTTGTAAAGGGAATATACATTTTCTCTTGGTCTAGAAAGTGAAATAGGAAGCATTCTGCAGTGGGGAGCAGGGAGGGTGATTAACAGGTGAAGACTTCTGAATGTTGGTTGAGCAATGGGTTTCTCATTTTTTGTAGCTCAGTTTCCCCATTTGTAAAATTACAATGATAATAGCTCCAATTGCTTTGGGTTTTTATAAGAATCAAATGGGGAAACATTATGTGTGCCGAAGTTTTATTTATTTATTTTATTTATATAAATGGTAACAAATGCATACATATTTATACACTTTAATGTTCGAAGTTAATATTTTGAAAATACTGGCAGTCCCTTTCTAGGGAAAGTAAGATATCCCTGTTCCACTGACATCAGCTTTTGCCATGTAACCTAAGGTGCCATTTGTCTACATGAAGATTGTACATTCTTGACCTATTAACTCAGGAGTAGCCATATGAATTGCTTTGGCCGATGGAAAAAAAAAAAATATGGTAGTTATTCCATGCCTCACTTGTAGGTAACAATGAAGAACTGGGTTTTGTTTTGTTCTGCTGTGTTTCCCACAGCAAACATTGCCCTCAGGAAATCCCTTGTTCTAGGCAGAGACCACTTCATCAGCTGGGTTGTGGAGTGAAGACTGAATACAGCACAGTCTCTGCTGACTGTTGATGGCACTGACTATGGAATTTGGCAACATAAACCTAGCTATCCTAACTGATCCCAACTTGACAGTTAAAGGTGGAGTGTGCCTAATAAACACCCAGAAAATAAGTAGCATGGTTTCAAGAGACTGGAAGCTGGTGAGGAAACTGTTACTGGAAGCTATCAGGATGGGAATCATGGTTGGCAGTGAAAACTCATTTAGCAAAATGGTTGCCTGCAATAACATGGAAGGCAAGCGATGAACCAAAGAACCCACAGCTCTTGACATCAGAGTAGCCAGGCAGTTAGTGCATGTCTCCCACAGGAGAATTATGCATCCCTGAGTTGAGGAGCTCAGGAGCAGTCTGTGCCTGGGTTTGGTGGATGAACCGCGGGCAGCAGGGTCAGGCGTCACTTCTGGGAGAAGCGTTAAGATCCAAATTGTGGTTTATTGTGCCTGTTTTTCACTCTGTCAGAAGAACAACACTGCTCTGCATAGAGGCTGCCCTTTCATTTTGACATGGGGTGAATGATGGAGGATGGAGTGGGCACTGATCCATGGTGGATATACAGTGGGAGTGAGATATAACCCTTCTCAGTCACAAATTGCTGAAGTTCTGAGTCTGAGTGTGTGCAGAATATATCCTAGCTATCTGTAAAGGCAGGTGCCTCATTAAGTGCCACGTACACATTACCTATTACTATTTTTATATGAGCACCAGGGTAATGGTGATGGTACAAGGCGATTTCAAAATCTCAGAGGGACAAAGATGGAGGAGGCTGATGAAGCTAATATATTCTCGTTACTTAAGTACTTGAAGAAATTGGCTCCACATCCGGTGGTGTGCTGGTAAGGATTAACAACTAGCTGTGGATGGAGTGAAAGGTACTGATTTGTTGCATCTTCTAATTTCTGTAGCATAAATGTGCCCACCATGGCTGATTTTAGACTAAAGATGGACATGATGGGACATTGGGGCCATCTGTGCACAGGGGCTCCCACGATCCCATGATCCCAGTGCACAGCTGGGGCACACGCCTCTAATAGGTTTCGCTGGCAAGTGGGGGTGGTGCACAATAATGCTTTGGAGAAGGATCTGACCAACTCTGGAAGAAAAAAAAAATGCCACCTAATGCCAACCCTGCTCAGCACAGGAAGTTTGGAAAAGCAGAGCCCTGGTTCACATTCTCCCCCACTGAATGCCATGGATGCCAGAGCCAGTCGAGACAGCCTTAATAAGCTGAGGAAAATCACAGCCTCCCCAGCAGTTTTGAGACAGAATGGAAGGAAAATACTTAGAAGGGGAAGGGAGGAGGAGAAAGAAGGATTGTTTTCTGAGAAGAAACCACTTTGATCTCAGTCAAAACAGATCATGCTGAAACCAGGCTGCTGTTCCCTGGGAAAATATATTTCTCCACAAATCCTGCCTTTCTAAATTGAGCAGTGAGTCAGCAGTGTGCAGTGCGGCGTGTGAAAAAGAGGAGGACGAGCCCCAGGTACCACTGATGCGTTCTGTTATTAGAAGTCTCTGGGAGAGTAATTTGGTAGAAGCTTTTCAGTTTTTAGGTCACTAGTTTAAATTCAGTCTCAGTTGATCAGGAGCAAAAGGGAATGGCTGGTGGCTTAGGAAAAAAGCCTTGGTGATGACACCCTCATTCTTTCCCATAGAGACTGCCACTGCAATCGGTACCCTTTCTTTTGCTCCTACCAGAAGCAGGAAGGGTGAAGAGAAATGTCATTTCACATATTCGCTCAGCTTTCACAGTAGAGAAATTTGAGATATGAAAAAGACCAACTCCTTTTCATCTTTAACTCACAGGTAGAGTTATTCTCCTATAATATGGTTCCTGGACCTTTCTGGGATTTATTGAAATGAGACCTAGGGCCATCTTATAAGTAGGATTATGTTACCTTATAGAAAGGGAAATCATACAAAGGCACATTCTGAAGGAATATTTAAACATAAAAAGTGTACAATTTCTTAGCCTGAATCTCACAAATCTAGGATTTATTTAGCTTTTCTTCTTGTTTACACAAATAAATCCATATATTTGTATATGTGGATTATATGTATATATATAAGATTTTCATTATTCCATTAAATGTACTTGCCTTCATATTTGGTTTTCAGAGACTATGGGGTTCTTTTATTTTGTCCGTTAAAATACTCCAAATTTTCTTGTTGCTAATATGACTACCTTCACATAATCTTGTTTCCCACATATTTTAATAGTAAATGAACCACAGAAGCAAGGTCTCTGTAGTTACCTGGGGAAAAGCAACCAAATAGATACTAGAGCAGAGGCACAGAGAAGTATCTGGTAATGCCAGACAAAGTTCTGGCAGCCTCGGGTACTCTGAGGGATCTAAGGGAATGAGCCCTGTTTTGGACATAATGAAAATGTAACCAACTGATCTAGGCCCCAGTTACTTTCCATGGGGTTCACTTCCCATGTCTGGATCATGAGGCTGATGTGTCTCATTACTTTCATATCCTTTCCAGTTCAAACATTCGCTGCAATCTCCACTTTCACCTCATCAGGCTTTGGGTGAGAGGCTGTATGCATTCAAATGGGAGGTGGGCAAGATGTAACTATGCCTTGTGTCACCTCCTCTGGTGGTAAAGATCGATTCTGGGATTTTCCTGAAGCATCACATGCACATCTATCTGTCCTACCCTTCAAGGCCAGCTTTCCGAACTCTTGTCAGCAAGCTCAGCCATTCCTGTGTAATGACACGAGGAGAAGGTCGGTTCCCTGTCCTCTCGACACCCACGAGTAGAGTGATGTGTCACGTGATGATTCTTACAGCAAGGGGCAATTATCAACACCATGTGAAGCCTGACTTGTAGATTCAGTGAAAGATACAACCATTTCTGGCCAAATATGTTTTAGTCAGGAATATATAAACAGTGAAAACCAAGCAATCATCCTGCAAGTAACTCATATGCCTATGAATCTGGACCTGCAGATGCAAATATCACCTAGCCCTCCTCCCTTCACCTAAATGAATAAACGAGGCCCAGCAATTACGAGATTTGCCCATGGCCACAGAATGAAGTTGTCTGCCTCAGAATTAGAATGCCTACCATCCGTCCGTGAACCCAAAGCTATTTTCTCCATACCACACTGCAGCAAAACTAAATCCTGCTGGGCAAAGGAATTCGAGACAGAAAATAATAGCTGCAGACTCTTTGGGTGCAAAGTACAAAATATTCAACTGCATGTTTCCAGTCCCTTTATTCTGTCTTGTAATGATTACAGCTAATCCCTGCCAGGTAACGTCAGTCCTTCAGTGGTGGCAATCAATAGAATAGATTAGCTGAGGAAACCCTCCGTCCACATGAGCCCCGTTTTCCTTTCCAGATAGAATTTCCCTGTACTAGAGTACAAGCAGACATGTGAATTCTCCTCCTTACCCACACACAAATAACAGACCCATCAGCCTTCAAGGTTGTCTCCATAGAGCTTTACATATCTACCAAGAAGCATACCTGTAGATTTAATAAAACAGCACCAATCCTCATGGCTTCACTGATTTCGAGGCTGTACATCAACTGTGGGAAGCGGGGAGGGCTTTGATTATTTGGAGGAAGCACTTCAATGTACACCGTGCAGATGGAGTGCCTGCAGAGAAAGAGAACAGAAACAAGATGGGGGAAAATCCACATCACCTTTAATGACAGACCGCAGTCCGCGGTCTGCCGTCGGGCTTATAGGAGAGGACATTTTGATTTTTTAGAGAAAACAATAAAATAATTCAGAATGAAAGGATGGCAAAATAAAAGCTACCACCGAAATATCATGTTTCTATGAAATTATCTCAGTAAAAAGAAAGGAAATGCCTCAGGGTACCAATTTTTTCCTGCTTAGATTAATAGTGTGAATTAAAACCAAATAGCTGTACAAATAAAGCTAATAAATTAACAGGAGCCTTGACTTCTGACTTTACTTTTTAATGTCTTTCTAATAGCAAAAGGTATTCTATAAATATCTGGTAATATGAGCTGTCCTTGGGGCTCTCTTCCTATTAAACCAGCAGAGGGAGTATTGATTAAAATAACACACAAAACAAAATCCGGGCTGCGTTTTATTAGTTTTCTTGCTGACATCAATGGCTTCATGTAAATGCATGTCAAGAGTCAGGCTCATAAAGTAATTGTTGTGTAAATTAGTTGCAAACAAAAGTCTTCTTTGAAGAATATACCATGAAAAGCTAGAAATTAGATTTAATTAAAGCCTTGTGTTGATAGGGAATTTTTTTGAAGGACAAGGGGACACTCTGTTACTATAAAGACAAAAATATGAGCACTAACATAATCAACTTTTTGGGTATCTCTAAACTCTGAAATTTCTTTGCTTAACAAAAGCTACAGAGGCAAGATGTTCAAGGTTTATACAGAAGTAGCGCTGGCTAAAATTAGAGTAATGAGAAAGTTAGTTGTCTTCCACCTGGAAGATGCTACCACTACTGTCGGACTACAGTTAGCCTTCTGTCTCGAAGACCATACAACCACTGCCTAAATTGCATGCTTTAAACTTATTTTAACAAAATCACTTTTCACTAAAAACACATTTGTTGTCATTTCTATTTGGGGGCTAGAATTTTCTTAAAATAGCCCAAAGTTCTTTTGGGGCACCTGGGTGGCTCAGTCGATTAAGCATCCAACCTTTTTTTTTTTTTTAAGATTTTATTTATTTGACAGAGAGAGACACAGCGAGAGAGGGAACACAAGCAGGGGCAGAGGGAGAGGGAGAACCGGACTCCCCGCTGAGCAAGGAGTCCGAAGTGGGACTCAATCCCAGGACCGTGGGATCATGACCTGAGCCGAAGGCAGACGCTTAACGACTGAGCCACCCAGGCACCCTAAGCGTCCAACTCTTGATTTCAATGCAGGTCATGATCTCAGGGTCATGAGATCGAGCCCCGTGTCAGGCTCCACGCTGAACGTTGACCCAGCTTAAGACTCTCTCTCTCCCTCTGCCCCTCCTCACCAGCTTACCCACTCACTGTTGCTCTCTCTCTCTCTAAAACCAAAGTTCTTTTTATTAATTGCTTCAATTAAAATACATGGTCACCAATAATGTTTTTCTGAGATTATTATGCTAAAAGAGACTATGTTTTAAAAAGCTTTGCAGAGGGCGCCTGGGTGGCTCAGTCGTTAGGCGTCTGCCTTCGGCTCAGGTCATGATCCCAGGGTCCTGGGATCAAGCCCCACATCGGGCTCCCTGCTCGGCGGGAAGCCTGCTTCTCCCTCTCCCACTCCCCCTGCTTGTGTTCCCTCTCACGCTGTGTCTCTGTCAAATAAATAAATAAAATCTTTAAAAAAACAAAAATAAAAATAAAAATAAAAAGCTTTGCAGAGAAATACAGATCATAGGCACTGAAAATTTGTTTCAGGTTATCATCTTATGCCTAAGCCCAAACTGTTCCTGGACATACCCTCAATAGATGAGTACCTATAGAATATAAGCACTCTAAAAAGTGTGCAGTGACTTAAAAAATTCACACTTAACATTTATCACAATATTGTTTCAAAATTATCTCATTTCAAATTAAAATCTTTTTTATAATCAGCTTTTATAATTTATAATAAAAGTATCTGTATTTATTCTGACCTCTGGATTTATCACTTTATTGTTAAAATCTGTCAATAAAATGAATCAAATTCTAATTGTTTTCTTTTCAAAATATATATATATATATATATATATATATTTATATATATATTTACAACTGAGAATTTAAGAGTAAGATTTTTTTAAAGATTTTATTTATTTGTTAGAGAGAGATAAAGAGAGAGAGAGAGCACAAGCAGGGGGAGCAGCAGAGGGAGAAGCAGGCTCCCCGCTGAGCAAGGAGCCCCATGTGGGACTCGATCCCGGGACCCTGGGATCATGACCTGAACTGAAGGCAGATGCTTAATAGACTGAGCCACCCACGTGCCCCTAAGAGTAAGATGTTTACAGTAGGTTAAAATGGTTGATGAAATGTTACTTATAAACTTACAGGTATTAATCTTAGGGCTAGATGCAAAGGAAAACATGGTGGGAAGGAAAATATCCACAAGTTACCAAATTTAATGTGCATTACAGAGACCCACTTCTCATTTTGAAGTAGACCTATTATCTTTCCAGGTGGTGACCTGGCTCCAGCAGCATCCCCAGGATGCATACTCTCCCTGTTACTACCCTCATGACCCTGGCTTCTTTGAGCATCTGTTATTCATCAAGTCATTTAAACATTTTATAAGTCTGTCCTTTTTCCAGCCAGCACATTGTCTGTGGATAAGAAGTCCTATAATATCTGCCCTCTGCCATATTGGTAAGAACCCTGGCTGAGGGATGTTGTTGAGCACAGGATTTTTAACCACACATTCCTGAGTTAGAATTTGGATGTGTACCACATCCTGGGCAAATTATTTCAGTTTGACCACTGCCATCTAAAAAAATGAGAGTAATACTAACACCTCAGTTTAGCATAAGGGTTAAATAAGATTACATATGTGTGTGTGTGTGTGCACATGCATGTATGTTGTGTATACATATGTATATGTATGCACATATAAAAACGTATTTATCCATTATTAATAATAATTGCTCAAAATTAGGAGTCTTATTCTATTCTATGGAATGGGGTAAATAGCTTGCATATACCTTATTAATTTCCCTTATAATATTTTAAACATTTTAATTGCATCCTTTCCCTTTTCTAGGCTAAATACTTAAGGGCATGATACCCTGGTTGCCTCCCCAAAGTGGGTTTGTGGTAGTGTCCATGTTGAGACATATTAGATCAGAATCTTCTGGTGTGGGACAGAAGACTCTACATTTTCTATGGATATACAATATCCTCACACACTTGATTTAGAAGACCACTGGCCCAGGAGCTCTTGGCAAAAAAAAAAAACAAAAAAAAACATGTAGGCTCACCTTCTTTTTAAATTAGTAGCCTGGGGCTTCCTCTATAAACTGACTTAACACTCACCTTGGTAACCCTGGAGGTAAGAGATTCTTTCACTGATTCACATTTTTTTTTTTTTTTAACCTAGAACACACTTGTACTCCAGATTCAAAGTTTTCTTTCAAAAAGTTAGGCCTTTCCTGCTTTTGGCATTTTTTACAGCTTCAGCTCACTGGTCTGGAATACTTGATGAAGTCTTTACCAGAATATGAGGCTCTTTCCACTCATGAGAATATGGTTTACACTGAACTGATTATGCTTTGTGGGTTTCCTTATTCTTTCCCCTAAGACTATTTTCCCACGAGGGAACTAAACTATTTACATCCACAATACCGCACAGAGGACCTCTACACCCAAAGATGCTGGTGTATCTGCTACAGAGAAGACAACTTTAAAATGCAACACAAAGAACCCTATGCCCCCAGGCAGAGGATAGACAGAACAGCTGTGGTCCAACACCAGCTTCTCCTTCATCCAACCTTATTCCTTCCCTTCCTCTGCTCCTTTCCACAATAATTCAAATGCTAAAATTGCTAATTACATATGCTTCTGCTCTTCCCCCTCCCCACTTGGATCTTGGGGTTGTTTGAGAAAGATCAATTTCAAGGTCTAGCATTTTTCATCTTCAACTTCTTGGCTATTCCTACAAGCATTTAAATAAGCACCAGTCTTTTAAAATGCTATCTCCTTTTTATCACTGATGTCAGCATGGTATCAGAGTTAGCTTTCCTGAAACTAAATACCAATAGTATTCACAATAAAATGATACCATTAATGTTGTAATAAATATGAGTAATTCAACAGCATCAGTTAAGCACATAATAAAACAGGACAGTCACTAGATAAATAATAACATTTTATGTGAAATTTTGTATTACCATTTTATAGCTAGTCTTAAATGCATAAAATCAAGCAATTATAAATACAAATTTTATTTTTTAATATTGCCAGTATGATGTAGATAAATCTCTATTTCTAAAAAAAAAAAAGAAAGAAAATCATAAAGCTTTCTCTTTCTCATTTGGTAATGAAGGTCAAAGTAGAACCCAAGTGCTGATGTATTTTCTCAGGTAATCTTAAGATTTTAAAAGACCCTAGAAACAATCTAATTTAACCCTCTCATTTTACAAAAGAGGATTAGAAAATCAGAAAGATTAAGTGACTGAATCAAGGTTAAAAAGTTAATTAGGAACCGCATGCCATGCACCAATCATTTTATCGTAATTATATTATACGATATTTGGGAACAGGACTGTCCTTCATTCTCTTTATGAATACCTAATAGTACTACTTTATTCATATAAAACTTAAATAAATATTAATTTAATTTAATTCAGTTCAATAAGTATAAGGAGACCTACATAAACCAATAGACTAAATACTATCTCCGAATGAAGTTACTTTTTGTATCTTTTGGTTTTTATCTGTCCTCTTATACTTATGAGAGACTCAACACAACAGAACAAAGATTACAGACTATTACTCCTCTCTCTGAATTCTTCAGTAAGTTTACTTAATTAGAATAACAAATACATAAATAGATAATTCATATAGGCCTTATTTTGTTATTTAAATTTATGAATTAAGACTTCCAATCTGAAAAAAAGAAAAAAAATGGAAAATTGCCTTTTTTTTTTTTTTTTTTTATGTTATGATTTAAGTAGGTTTACATAGCACTGTTGCCTGCTGGGTCAATTTGTAAAATATATCAAGGTCTGTACTTCCATGCTGATAATTTTCAAATAGCCTCTACTTTTCAAAGGAAATACTGAAAGCAAAACTTCACAACTCTTCGGTTCATTCATCAAGTCAATGTGAAGCCTTAATTTTCCTCCAGAAAATAGCAAATGCCATTATCCTACAGGGAACATGACATTATCTCAGCAGGGAAAAAGGATGTATCCAGATTTTATTCTCTGTAGGTCCCACTTGATATTTGATCAAACATTATAAGGTGATCTTTTAGTGTCCAAACCATTGTCTATAAGGAAAACAATGAGGCCAGGTCAACTAAATGCTTAGTGTCACTGAAAAGAACTGTGTATTCAGATTCTGAAGATGTCATTCTATTTCCCGGAGTCGAATACGATTTCACTCCAGTGAAATCCTCTTATTGCACTGATTATTGTAGGCAGCAGCTTACTTAGACAAATCAGTGGTATGACTTGCAAATAGGAACTGAGTAAGAAGTGGATTATAAAATCTCACTCATTAAATTATAAAATAGTTAAAAAGTCATTGGTCATAATATACAAGTATATATAGATTTTACCAGATCTACATAGCATGGGACTATCCTCAATGAAAATAAAGTCATAAAATAAATTGATGACTATTAAGGGATTTTAATAAAAGCTTAAATGGTAAAAACAAAAGGTGCCTTAATTCTTAAAATTAGCATTATTAGCACTGATATTAAGCAATTGTAGTATTTTTTTTTTTTTTTCTCCAGAATAATCATGAGAAAAGGTCATGGCTATGGAAGAGAGCGGAAGATAAAGTCTAGAATCCAATAGTCCTAGTTCAGGGGAAGGTTCTATAACTCGTTTATGAGGTGGGTGGGAGTGTAGGCCAGGGGCCATTTAGCCAAGTCAATTATCATCTTTCAGCCTCAGATTTCTGGTCTGCAAATTTAGAGTAATACAAAGTCACAGTGTTGTTGTTCAGATTAGAAATTATGCATAGAGAGTAGCTTGTAAAATGTCTACTGCATGCTAATTAAATAGTATCAATCATGTTTAACTCCTCTTCAGAATAACCCAATATGAAAAAGGCTATTCTTTAAATTCATTCAAACTTTGACTCTTACTTTAGGTCAGTATATAATAGCATTCCTCATTTCTTCTCAAGGAACAGTCCTTAACCATTTTCTCATGTTCATATATATACATCTATTTGCCTTTTGGGTATATGAACAACGGTCAAATCCAACTAAATGAGTCCAAAATTCAGCTCATCTCCTTCACCCAAACCATGCATGCCAACTTGATATCACCACCCTGTCACCTTAGACAAAAAGGTCTAGATTTTTTTTTTTTTTTTTGATGATTCCATCTCTCCACCTTCCTAACAGGCCCCGTTCAAGCCATTAGTCCCTGGATTTTTCCAGTGGTGGAGTCCTATCTCATCTCCCTCCCTCCAGTGTTGTCCCCCTCAAATTCATCTCCCACAGAGACACCAGACAGATTTTCCAGAAACTAAACTCAGAAGTTCTCACTCAACTTCTAATTTAAAGTCCTTCACGAATACTCTCCACAGGCTAGATAATAAGTCCAAGCTTCTTAAAAAAAACAAATTCAATTTTCCATGAAATGACCCTTAACTCTCCTGTCCCTTCTTGAATTGGTTTATGCACTGGTTACACTGACTAGACTGGTAATTACCCATAATGACCAAGCTCTTTCAGACCTCTCAGGCTGCACAAATAATGTGACATACTTTTCTCACCTGGTCAACCTTGACTCATTCTCCGAAACTCATCTGCTTGGGAGGCCTTCTAAGTACTCCTTCATTGTAACAAGTGCCCTCCTCAATGCCCCCAGAGAGCGGAGAAATTGGCTGAATCACACACTTACCATGCTGAACTGAATTTAATTATTTATAGTCCTACTTTCCACTCTTTACTGTAATTTTTTGGCACATGATGGCACTCTGTTTATCTTTGTATTTCCATGACACAGTAAGTGGTAGTTGTGTAGTAAATGGTTGATTGGATGGAATAGGAAATCTTACTATCACGGACACCCCCTTTTTTTTTTAACTTATTAGTGACAAAATTAGACAGAATTGGTGTATACTATGAAAGAAGGCAGAACAATTTCAAATCTGCCTTTTCGTTGTGGGAGCTCTTTAAAGTTATTTGAGTTTTGTATTACACTGCCTCACTTCCTAATTCATCTGTTTAAAAAACAGGGAAAAAAAAGATGTTTGTTAAGAACTTAGGAAAACAAGAAAAACAGATGACTTTTTAAGCACCTAGGGCATTCCACGAATTGTTTGAGAGACAACGGAACCACAGTGATTCTTGCCCTTGGGAACTAAAATTCCAGTGGGGAGGAGGCGAGGCAGACCATCAGCTTCATACCCTAACTGAAGGTACATCATAGGCTATCTCAGGGCGGTCAGTGCAGTGGATAAAAAGGGGCATAGAAGTAGGGAAAGGCTGTTGCAGCTCTAAATACTTTGTCTGGAAAGACTTTGCAAAGAAAGTGAGATGGTTGGGTAGGGGCCAGAAGGACCGGAGTCCATGGACAAATGGAAAGACGAGCCATCCAGGCTGAGGGGAAGGTCAAGCTAAAGGCTGGAAGGTAGCTGCCGGGCTCAGGGACAAAAGGAAGTGGCGTGAGGGCTGGAGTGGAGAAGCAGGGTGGAGCAGGAGATGATGTCCCACAGAGGAGGTGACACTAGGGAGCATCCTCTGGCTGGTGGCAGATGGCAATGTGTGCTGGGCTCCCTGGTCTTTTTAACGATTTTGTCTTTTACTTTGGATCAGATGTGAGACCCCAAGGAGAGCTTGAGCAAAAAGAAAGTGTGTTTCCTGTGTTACTAGAATCTCCCAGGCCCTGGAACAGAGAAGGGATGGAAGGGGCACTGGCGGAAGCTTAAGGAGAAGATGTTTCAACAGCCGGGACAAGAGAGAAGTGTGGCACAGACTGGGATGTCAGTAACAAGAGCAAGGGATTGTCTGTTTCTGTGTGCTTTTCGGGAAGAGCTTAGAGGCGTTGCTCAAGACCGCATTTGAGTTTGAGAGAAAGGAACACACTGAGCATGGTTCCAGGGGTGCTTGGCCAGAGCAGCTGCAAGACCAGCCATCAGATGCCAAGTGACACACGTGCTGTTGGAGGTATGTTGGATAGTCGGGAACCAGATCCCCCCAGAGGGACCTGCGGGTCTAGAAGTGACAGTGGGAGAGGAGGTTAGAGGTTAGGTTAGAAGAGGAGATAATGGGGAAGGGGCTACCATCTGTAGATGGAGGAGAAGACAGGATGAGACTCCACAGGAGAACACGAGGGAGGAGGAGGAAGGACAGTCCACTGATATCTGTGAGGAGCAAAGAGTCCCCCTAGGACAGCCCCACCATCGAAGATAAGAGAGCTGCGGAGTGTGGCGTGGAGGTGTAGGGTGCACTCTGGGGGATGGCTCAATGGGGAATGACCCCTCTCACTGTGTTACAGTCCTCCTGTCACATCGCTTGGCCCTTATGTAGTTTTGGGTAGTGGCTCTCTGAAAACTTTCTCTACTGCCTCCATAAGGTTGATGTCTTTAAAATTTCTTACCCTTTGGGATCAGTTTTGATAAACTGTATCTTCTGGAAAAATTATCCATTTCACTCATGTTTTCAAATTTTGCATATGTTAAAGTAAAGGTGTCTCTTATGATTCTTTTAATTTCCTCTGTTTCTGTAGTATTTCCTTCTTAGAATTTATTACTGAAATTTCTCCATTTTTTAAAAACAGATTTATTTATTTATCTTAGAGAGAGACAAAGAGAGAGCATGGATGGGGAGGGGCAGAGGGAGAGAGAGAGGGAGAGGGAGAGAATCTCAAGCAGACTCCCCGCTGAGCACAGAGCCCAACGTGGGGCTTGATCTCATGACCCTGAGATCATGACCTGAGACAAAACCAAGAGTCAGATGCTTAACTGAATGCAGCACCCAGGTGCCCCTCCCTATTTTTGATTAAATGAGGTGGTGGTTTATCCATTTGATTATTTTTTATATTTTTTATCTCTTTTATTCAGAGAACAAAATTTGGATTTATTTACTGGTTTTAGAGATCTTTACCACTATTCACACTTGCTATTACAATTGTTAATTCTTTCTTGCATTTTTTGTGGTTTTTATTTCTTTCATGAGGTTACAGAACAGCTGTATGGAATCTTCATAAAAATTTCTCAAAAAGAGAAGAACAGACTAATTTCACTAAATAAAGTAACAAACATAATCTAGCATTTTAATTCAAGAATAAAACATCACAGCCTTGTGGCATTCATAGTAAGAATGCAAAATAGATTTATTTAGGAACTATATCAAGATCAATCATATGATTAGCTCAAGAACAAAAGTCATTACTGTCTTCATAGATGATGGGTATATATTTTCTTATTTTAAAAAGCCAATAAAATGGGAATAAACACTTTCTTAATATAATTTAATTTTTTTTTTTAAACCATAAACCAATATACTGAGGAAATCTGGTAGACATTCCTACTTGAGTTAAAAACAAGATGAGCAAGGATGCCTGGGTGGCTTAGTCAATTAAGAGGCTGACTTTTGGTTTTGGCTTAGGCTGTGATCTCAGGGTCATGGGATCAAGCCCCGTGTCAGGCTCCGTGGTCAGCAGGGAATCTGCTTGAGATTCTCCTTCTCCCTCCATCCCTACTCCAAAGTGTGTTCTCTCTCTGTCAAATAAATAAATAAATAAATAAAATCTTAAAAAAAAAAAAAAGCATTTTTATTGAAACAATTAGCCAATGAAATTAAAGGAAAGAAAATGGAAGGAAGGATATCAAATTTTCACTATTTATAAATACATTCCTGGATAACACTGAAGAATTGATGAGAAAACTACAAAAATATAAAATAATTAAATAAGAAAGTGGGTTAAAATTAATAAAAAGATATTAATAGCTTTCACATATATAAATATCAACCAGATAGAAGAAGAAAGAGAAAAGAGTCTATGTACAATAATAGCAAAAGATAAGGAAACAGACCAACAAAGAAATGCACAGGACTCATATAAAGAAAATATTTAAAAAATAAAAACTCTTACAGGACACACAAGAAATTATGGGCAAATAGTTCTTGGATAGAAAGATTTGACATCAAAAACATATAATTTAACCCTAAGTAATTTATGAATTTAATGTGTTCCTAGTAAAAATATGGTTAAAAACTTCACTGAACTAGCTTATTTATAGTAAAAAAAAATTAATATAAAGAGCAACCAAGACATTTTTAGAGAAAAACAGCATTGGGGTAAGTTAGCACCACCATATTATGAAGCACAGTTTAAAACATTAACAATTAAAATTGTGACAATAGCTCATGAAAAGTTGGGTGAACTAATGGGATAGAAGAGAAAGTTTCAAATCAAACTCAAATAAATGAGAAAATGTATGATATAATTAATGTAACATCTCAAATCAGTGAGAAAAAGATGAACCATCTAGTGTATTATATGGGAAAAATGGCAGAGTAGCCTAAAAAAAAATATTGCTGATTGATACTTCCTCCTATACCCTAGGATAAATCCCAAATGCAACAAAGATTTAAACATACAGCATGAATCTATATAATCATTAATAGCAAATATAAAATAATTATAGCCTTGGCTTGAGATATCAATAGAAAGATGGGCAGAGACTATGAACACAGACTTTACAGGAAAAGTAACAGAATTGACTCATAAGCATAAGAAACAAACTTACTCATAAGGAAATAAAAATATGTTATTTTTTACCTATTAGATTGGCAAAAATCTACATGTTTGATATGACACACAGCTGGGGAGACTGTAGAATTACCTACTCTCAGACTTGACAGCTGGAACTGTAAATTGTTATGAGCCCCACGGAATACAATTTGGCCGTTATTGTTGAAACTTATAATTGCATGTGCCCTTTGGTAAATGAGGATTTACTATGCTGACATATTTGCACATATATTCAAAATGACGCTTGTTTGGTATCATTTATTTCTTCATTGTCAGTAAAGGAGTGACTGGAATTTGAAAGTCCATCGACAGCGGGTTTCTTACACAGTATAACACATGTATGAAAGAATATTATGTAGCTGAGAAAAGAGTTTTGAAGAAATTATTCAGTATTCATATTGAAAGAACCTCAGGATATGTTGTAAGGGGACAGACCCACCAGATGCAGGAATGAATTACTATTCATTCATATTTTCTTTAAATGCATACTGAAAATTGGGGAGCAAGCAAGAAATTAATAAAAAAGATATCTCATGTAGGGCACTAAATAAATGCAGTTGTAATAGTGGCAAGTCTTTTGCTTTTTACTCTCTCACACCATCCATGTATCTATATATTTGAATATGTATATATGGGTTGAATATATATTTTGTAGCTAAATGATCAATTCTATAATAAATTCTAGATAGAATATATAGTGCATATATTTTTATGTATGTGTGTATGCATATATATTTTGTATATATAAAGAGAGGAGATATATATATATATATATATATATATATATATATATATATATATTTATGTATATATTTGAATAATTACCCAGACATTGAGAGGCGGCTTCAAACCCAAGACATTTCATGTCGCTGCTATGTCTGTGACCTCTCACTGTTAGCAAACTTGCTTTTCAGCAATAAATTGCCTACCTGTTTCTGATATTTCCCAGTTCCCCCCTAGAATAGAGATCTGCATCCCTCACATCTGTGAAATCACAGTTACTTATTTTGTGGTTTAATCTTTATTGTCCTTTCCCTACAACTTAACCAAGTAAGAACGTGCAGTTCCTGAGAATTTGGGCCCTTGAATTTTCTGGTCAAATTTAGATGTGTCAGAATAAAAGTACACTTCCTGTGCTTCCTCTGTGTCAGGGCACGGTTAACCGGGAGCGCGGAGAAGGCGCAGTGGCTGCGCTGTGCCTTACCTTCTCTCCGCGGAAGGCGCATTATCCGCGGCCTGGACCGTGAGTGCGTAGGTGCGCCCCACCGTCAGTGCCACCCCCGGGGCGATGGTGATGAGCCCCGTGGTGTGGTTGATGACAAAGTCGCCCTGAGCCCCCACCAGGATTTCGTACGTGATCTCCCCGTTGGACCCTTCGTCTGCGTCCACGGCTGTGAGCTGGAACAGAAAACCACATCGTCAGTCCTCCTGGGGCTCAGCTTTCCATCCCGTGTCCCTGTTCCCTGACAAAAGGAGCATGCTTTCAAAGACAAAGTATAAGTGAAGAAAGATCTCTTGGCACATTCGCTCTTGTCTTGAAGGGTGGCAAGGGTGCGCCGATTTGGAAGCAATCCCAGCAGGAAGGTTTTTTTTTTTTTTTTCTTTTCTTATGAAAGTGATGAAAGTTTTGGATCTTGAAGACTGTCTTTATTTTAATTTACTAAAGGAAAGAAGAGAAAGGGTCTAACAGCAAATCTAATATCACTAAGGGAAAGTTAATTTTTTCCTTCTACGTTACCTCCTGTTCTGGACATAAAAACACAGATTACTGCCTACCGAGACTGGAGAAAACCTAGTGGGTGAAGTCTGTCTTTATTACTGTCATCCTTCCTTCTGCTTTTGCCTTTTACATCCATACTATTTTCCTTCCGTCTCTCAGAGAGTCTCCCGTCCTTGCATCCTTTTTATTTCTACTTCGCTTTAGGAAAGATCTTTATGATCTTGTTCACACTGACTTACAAAAGACGGAAAAGGCCTAGGGTATTGCCTTTCCAAAATCAAACAAATGCATCTCTGATTGTAGAATAGCTTACTAAAAAATTAGACTGTCAAGCCCAAGAAGTTTTGTTGTTGTTGTTGTTGTTGTTTTTGAGAAAAGAGAATGAATTCAGAGGCCCTTGATATCACCACATGAGCATTCCTAAGGCTAATTTGTAGGTGTTTATAGTCATTATGAAGCAACTTGTATCCAAAAGTTAAAAGTATATTTGGGTCATTACATGTGAAAACAGAATGACCATTGTTAATTCAATAAAGCAAAATTAAGGTAAGAATGACTTAATGAGTTAAATAAGGCTCTTTGCTGTTAAATATAAATTTACCCCCTGGGGGAAAGTAGTAGTTCTAGTGGGAAATCTTATACTATGCATTTTACAGACATTCACAGAAATTTCTCTCTTTTTTTTTAAAGATTTTATTAATTTATTTGCGAGAAATTGAGAGAGAGAGAGAGAGAGTGAGCACACAAGCAGGGGGAGGGGCAGAGGGAGAGGGACAAGCAGACTCTCCCCTGAGCAGGAAGCCAGATGCTGGGCTCGAACCCAGGACCCTGGGATCATGACCTGAACCGAAGGCAGACACTCAACCTACTGAGCCACCCAGGCACCCTCAGACATTCACAGAAATTTCTGTTTTCCTCATTCCAAAAGTGATCGATGGGGATAAGAAAGGTGGCCTCATATAAGTTTACACATAGGGGAAAATAATTAAAAGTTTCCTCTTGAATAAGTAAAATATATGATTTTAATAGGTAAACCTACAGAAAAAAATTTTCTTATTTACTAACATTTTCATATGTATTTCTAACCCCTAATTTTCACTTCTATAAAGTAATAGTTTTTTATTGTTCACAGATTCCTTTGGGTGACCCCTGGACCCTCTGGTGCACTTAGATCAAATGTAAGTGTGCACATTTACCTTGAAACTTGAATTCAATTTCAAGAGCGCCATGTTAATTAATGGCCCATTCAGATGTTCATGCTCACCATCCTGAGAAAATGTAAACAAAGTGCCTTACACACACCATCACCCTTAACGGGATATACAGTGCATACTCTGTTTCTGTGTTTAGCATCCACTGCATTCAGAATGATAATGTGCATAGAAATAGTAGCTACAAAAATAATTGAGAGGGAAGAAGGAAATTTGAGAGATTGGCATTCAGTTAGCTGAGATTAGGTATTTGGGGGTGGACAGATGTGGTCACCAGAAGGAAATGCATTTCATAAAATGACTCTGGGACTTATAGGAGGATGATAGACATGGTCCTAAAGGCAAAGGAGAAGGAAACTATTTGCAGAAACAGAACAGATGAATGATGTATATTTATGGAGAATGAGTCAAGCCAGACCGACTCAATTCTCTTTTGCATGTGGGTAAAATTAGAAAATTAAGAGTGGGGGTAGCAGAGGAGATATCAATTTTGATTACAGTAAATCACTTAACATAATGTCTCAGGAAATCTTAATTAAAATTTAGCTCAAATTGGATTCAATATTAACATTCTTCCTGGGACTTAAATTGGCTAAAGGAATCTAATGATAAATGGCAATGCATCAAGTTAAGAACGGTTGAGGAGCATGCTTTGGGGATGTGGGTATTATGGCTGGCCTTATTTAACATTTTCATGAATGATATTGGAAGGGAGGATAAGCTGGATAATAATTAAATTGAGGAAGGCACCCATCTGGGAGGTGCTATAAATACCAGAGAGTACTGCAAAGCAGAGGTGAGGAAAACAGCCCCCAGACTGCAGAGCGAGCCAACCACAGAAGACAGGCAACACCACTAGATCCACAGAAACCAACGGCAGGTAGAGAGTTCAACAAATAAACCAAAAATCAGTTCCATGTTTAGGTGATTTAAATAACTTTACATTATTTTTCAGTTTTTTAGTACTAAGTCAGAACACAGTGGGCTAAAAACCAATATAACTGAGTCCCCACACGTGCAAACAAAACTATGGTGAAGCAATTATTTGGTCCAAGATTCGAAAAGGGAACGGAGACACTGGCTGAATATCCAGAAAAATGGTAATATCCCTTGTGAGAGACCCGGAACCTAAAGTCTGATGGGGATTTCATTCAGTTATGACCCAATGACTGTGACCAGGGGTCTCCTGAGATGAAGTCATGTGAAAGTGTTCCCAGAGCAGAGGGGGTGTCCGCCTCCTAAATCAAAGAGGACGGAGGAACAGTTGATGTTCATGGAGAAGCCAATGTGTTGCTTACAAGTTACCAGGCAGTAGAATAAAATCTATCATTTGTAATTGGTTTCCTGCAGTGTTATGATACATAAATGGTAAGACACTCTAAGCCATGCATCTGTATCTCTTTTTCTGCAGCGTACTACAGTCCTCTTCACGGAGTTGAATCTCACCCTCCCACCATTCCTTCCTCTTGCCATCCCCATACCCACGCGTTCCAGACATCCTCAGCCACCCCTCTCTCCCACGATAAAAAAAAAATAAAAACGAGTAAATAAACATGACATGGCTAGATCTGACTGTGGTTTATTTGTCTCCTCAATCTCTTTCCTGTGCCTGAGAAACTGAAAAATAATGGCTTTACGTAAAAGGACAAATGTAAAGAATGTTGGATCATAAACTGAAAAAACAACCTTAGATTGGAGTGTCACAAATGAAGCAAGGATTCAATAAAAGTCATAGTTCATACAGAAATCATCATACTTAAACTATAATCAACTGCACGTGGTATTTTTATATGAATGATGTCTAAGCTGACGGTGACTAAGCATGTTGACCCATTGGCATCCTGGGCTTTGCTTCTAGGAAGAGCCTCTCATTTTCCCCGGAGAGATGCTCATCCCCTTCACAGCCCATGGGTGGGTGGGGCTGGTTCTAGCTCCAGCAATGCGAGTGAGATTCAGGCCTGGACTGTTTGGTTTAAGAACTGGCAAGTTATCCAAGTTGGTAGAGTCAGGGTAACTCCCAGAACCACGGGAAAGAGTGGCTCTTAATTACCCAAGGGCTAGACTGGTCAATTTATATCTGACGTTTGCTCATCTTTACACCTGCATTGGGTCTCTCCAGGACTGAGAAAACGACAATGCCAGGAAATGGGGAGAATATCATTGATGATACTGTTTGCACGTTTGCCTGACCTTTACTGATATATGAACGAAAAACGTACTGCTTTTTTTAAAAAAGAAAAAGCTAGTTTAATTTGACATTATGTCTCTTCAACATTGAATCCCAAATATTATAGGAAAAGAGTTATGATTAATGATTCTCCTTGGCTTGCTTTGTGACTATTTATTCTTCTAGGGGTCCTGTACTTGCAGGTTTTGGTATGCGGTGCCAAGTGGTCCCTAAATACATGAAATCATCCTTGATTATTGTATGATTATTCATTACAATGGCCAAAGATCATGCTATGGAAGTGGTAGAGTTACCCCTGTTTAGAAATCATGATTAGCTCCTTAACAAGTAATAAAAAATATGTATACATAGATACACAACACACACACATATATATTTCCCTGTAATAAAGCAGTTCTTTTTTAAACAAAGCAATTATCTAAATTAATAAATTAAGCAGTTTAAAAAATATATATTTCTTAGAATGTCTTTCTCAATCTCTTTATTCTTCATATTAACTATTCAAACCAGGCAGACAAAAAAAAAAAAAAAATAGAGCCATATGTGTAAGTTTGGTGATATTTAGTACAAGGTAAGGTCATGGATACTCGTGTTTAGATCTCTTTAAAATGAAGTTCAATTTGCAAAGTGAACTCTGGATTGATGGCTTGTGAAAACATGTAAATCTGAATTTAGAAAAGTCTGGAAAATTCTGTATCCTTTCCATAAGTGTTATAGAAGTGAGCCAACTGAGACTACTTGGTGATAATCATAAAAAAAGAATTAATTCCTAAACTTGCTTTGGGGAAAATAATAATCTGGAGGAAAACATTCATTTCTAAATAATTAATGAGAGCCTATAATGGTGCCAGGGACAGTGTTAGATGCTGGGGGTAAAATTGGTAATTAAAAGATGGGCTCCTCTTCTTCTCCTCTCCTCCTCCTCCTTCTTCTTTTTGGAATGTACCATCAGAGAAGGAATATTATTAATAACAAGGAAATCTATACTGACCTGATGTGGCAGGCACTAGTGAAAATGAGCATAAGCAACCATGAGTGAGCTACAGGGTACGCATGAAAGTCCTCTGGTCTGGGTCACATTCGAGCTGGGAGTGAAAGATGGATTACACGCAGTTAGTGGAAAAGGGAAGGGCATGTGCGGGGACCCTGAGGACCGGGAAATGGATAAGGCTCTCGGGGACGCCGAATGTGACAATCTGGAGAGAGTAGCGCAGGAAGCCGAGCGACAAGCAGAGACATCCTGAAGGGCTTCTGGGGACGTGACAATGCCTTTGAGACTCAGCATGTGACAACTGAATGCTGGGTTTACTTGTATTCGGTATTTTATGGATAGTACTCTCTGCACTCTTTTTTTTCTCCTTTCATTTTTTGTTTTGAGAGCAGGAAATGCTGGAGAGAGTGCCATAATTTTAGGTAAGAAGGTTTCAGAAAATAGCAGTGAATTCATTTAGTGGTTCTTATTTATAATAAAAATTACAAAAGAACTGTGCTTGTCTCCAAAAAATGGATTGAAACATTTCACCCCTGACTTAGATAGCAAAATACATTTGAAGAAGGGGAAGTTTTGGTCCACAGGATAGACCCCAAATGAAAAATGAAGAATGAGCCTCACTGCTTCCCGTGGTGTGCACAGTCGACCAGCTAGACCACAGCCTTCTGCTGCATCACGATACAAAGTGTTTTGTTCAGGAAACCTCATCATCTGAATATCTGATTCAATCCAGTGCTTTCTATTACAAAGGGAGATCATCTATTAACAGGGGTTTCTTTGTATTCTAAGTTCACCTAGAGAGTAGGAAGGGTGAGCGATGGTGCTGGGGTGAACTCCTCAGGAAGGATCACTGAGAAGACACTCTGCCCTTTTCAGAACTTTTCCAGGAGAGTGTCTGAGACTTGCTTATTTTGATTTTTAGCTAAGGCAGGAAAGACTGCACTGTGCTTCCAGACATTTACTTCTATCTCCTAGTACGTCATGCCAATCCTTTCATTTTGTATTTTTCATTTCATGTAGATTTTTTTTTCTGTTTCTTTCTCGGTCTATTTGTGAAAATAGCAGAAGCGCAGTTCTTGAAGGCTTGTGCAATAAGTTGCAGGATTACTTTTTTGCTAAATGATTTTGCAATTCTCTTCAGACTGTACTTCCTTTGATTATTTTAATTCAACAGAACAAAGATTCAGCGCCCCAACACACCTGTTGCCCTATAATTTTTATTAGACAGAGAGAGGATGCCTAATATGAAATTTAGGGTCTTATAAAATGAATACATTTGCACAGTAGTGATATAAAGCCATATGGAATTTTCCTTCTTTGATAAAAATAAACTATAATCCATGACTTATATTTGATTCATGAAAATATTCATTTCAATTATTTCAGTAAAAAGAAAAAAAAGAAGTATTTTCTTCCTGTTAATACAGTGCCTTTATTTTATTTAATTCATTGGTTTCCCTTCAATTCATCATAGGAATCCCTATTTTCAACATTATGTCCCTTACTTTATATTATACATTTGGTCTCATCTCTACTCCTGACTGAAACTGTTCTTTGAAAGTGGCAAAGAGGGGCATTGAGAAGGTAGGACTTCTGGTTCTGGTGGTGTGAGAAGGCTGGAAAATTCTTTTCTGAAAAAGCAAAAATCTAAGCAAAATGTGGGGTGCCTGGATGGCTCAGTCAGTTGAGCGTTGGACTCTTGATTTCAGCTCAGGTCATGATATTGGGGGTCCTGAGATCCAGCGCATGTCATAGGCTCTGCATTCAGCATGGGGTCAGCTTGAGATTCTCTCTCTCTCTCTCCCTCTGCCCCTCTTCTGCTCATGCTTGCTCGCTCTCTCTCTCTCAAATAAATATTTTTAAAAAAAATCTAAGTAAAATGATCAAAAACACCATTTGGGGCTCTAAGACTCCACTGAAGTGGACAAATTGAGACATTACTCACAAAAAAACAGTTGCAACATTAGGTAAGAAAAGCAGGAGTCAGTGGCCTTGTTTGGACATCATTGGATACCCCTGACCCCCCCAAGTACACTTGACACATGTTATAAAAGTAGGGCTGGTCATGAAAAGCAGCAGGCTTGCTTTAAGAGAGGGCAGAGTGAGTTTGGTGTGGAGTTAGTAAAGAAGCACAGTGGGGACTGAATGTGGAACATTCAATACAAGTTGTAGAGCTGCTGTCTCACCTATTGTAAGCAAACAAGCCAGAAATTCAGCAGAAAAAGAGAGAAAATGAGAGCCCAGCAGAAGGGCTGGATAGGCTCTCCGCACATCTCTGAAACTACTCCCACACATGGAGGAGCCCTGGGGAATGTCCATGCCAACAGGAAGTCTTGGGCCTTGCCTAAGCTTCCTGTGCTCATCCCAACCCATGTTCAGGTCAACGGGCAGAGGGTGCAAGCAGCCTTATGGGCTTAGGTGTTTGTGCAAATCACTGGCTGACATGAAGCCACACAGAAATGAAGAATCAAAGCAAAAATCATGCAGAGACATTAGGAACCACACCCTTAAGAGAAATATGTTCAGGGGATGAAGTCCAGATATGTTATTAAAAAAAAGGCCTCAGAGTCAATATCAAAATCCAGAGGTACTATAGTGTTTAAACAAACTGAGTAATTAAAAAATAAATCTAGAGATTGTTAAAGAGAAGATTTTTCTGACACTTGCTAAAATGGTAAGGAAGGTACAGTTCAGGACCTTTGTGATAGGTGTCAGGACTATCACAATAGGTGGGGGAGAGGGGGGCTCAACTGAGCTCCAAAGAGCTGAGGATTTACAGCCAATGAGCAGAGTGGATGGAAAATTATTAGGAGAAGACATCAAGGGTAGGGGGCTTGTTAAACCAACTTAACAGGATTTTCGCAGAAGGCAGGCCAGGGTACTCAGATATCAGTGTAGGTGATGAGCAATTTTCAGCCAAATTGCCAAAAGATGAAGAAGATGTTAAGAGCAGCAAAAATACTCATTTCATAAAAGGACACAATGTATCATTTGTGGCTGACTTCTTATTACAAACAATAGAGGCTGGTAGACAGAGGAATGACATATTCCGAAGCACTGGGATGAAAAACAACCAACTATTGACCAGGGATAATATATCTGGTGAAACAATCCTTCAAACTAAAGGTAAAATAAAGACATTCAATCACTTTACATAATACATCATATTAATACAACAAAGGACAAAACCACATGATAATCTCAATAAATACAGAAAAAGCAGTTGATAAAACTGAATGTCTATTTATGGAAAACGAAGATTCAGCAAACTAGAAATAGGGGGAAATGTCTTCACCCTGAAAAAACCATCTATAGAACAACCAACAACTTGCGTTATGCTTAACAACGAGGGCTGAATGCCTTTCCATCAGATCAGGAACAGGAAAAGGATGCTCTCAGCATTTTACTCCACTTTGTACTGGATTTTCAAGACAGTGCAACAAAATACATAAAAGAACAACAACAACAAAAGGCATCGGGTTGGTAAGATGAAGTAAAACTATACTTATTTGAAGAAGATATGATTTTCTATGTAAAAATGCTAAGTAATCCACAAGAAACTGTAAGAACTAGCCAATGATTGCCAAGGTTAAACAAAATCTGTTGTATTTTACTATATTAGCGGTGAACAATCCAAAAATAAAAATATTTCCATCCACAGTAGCTTAAAAAATGACAAAATAACTAGGAATAAATTTAGCAAAATAGGTGCAAAATGTACATACCAAAATCCACAACATTGCTGAGATAAATTTAAAAGCATGTTGGAAAGACAGTCCATGTTCATGGATTGAAAGATGTAGTACTGTTAAGATGGAAATTCTCCACAATATATTTGATTTGTAAATTCAATAGAGCCTCTACCAAGATCCTTATCAAGCCTTTTTAGTAGAACTTGTCAAGTTAAGCCTAAAATTTATATGGAAAAAGAAGGGACCTAGAATAGCCACAGCAATTTTAGAAGAGGAAAATAATTAAAAAAAAAGACACTATCTGATTTTGAAACATACTATTCTACAGTAATCAAGAAAATGTGGTTTTGGCATAAACTATACACAAAAGGAACAGAAGTCCAGGAATAACCTCTTCTGTTTACAGCTAACTGATTTTCAACAAAGATACCAAGGTTATTCAATGGGGAAAAGATCATTTCTACAGTAAAAACTGCTGAGACAATTACACATTCATGTGCAAAAGGTAAAAAATAAAAATAAAAATGAACTGAGACTTTTATTTTATAGCATTCAAAGTGGATCCCCCCGTACAATGTAAAAGCTAAAACTATGAATCTCGTAGAAGATAAAACAAGAGAAAATCTTCATGAACTTAGGTTGGTAAACATTTCTTAAATATGACATCAAAGCATGATACACAAAAAGAAAAAATGATAAACTGAACTTTTTCAAAATTAAAAGCTTTAGCTCTTCCAAAACCACTACTAAGAATATGAGAGACAAACATAGATTGTAAGAAAATATTTGCTAATCATATATCTGATAATGGACTTGCATTTGCAATTTACAAAGAAGAATTACAAGTCAGTACTAAGAATACAAACATTACAAATTAAAAAAAAATGGGCAGAAGATTTGAACAGACATTTTATCAAAGATGGAAAAATTGCTAATGAGCACATGAAGAGATCTCAAAATCACTAGTCTTTGGGGAAATGCCAATTAAAATCACAATGAAATATGGCAAGGTACCTGCCATAATGGGCTTGATAAAGAAACTGACAAAGCAAGTGTCAGTGATGACGTGGACATGTAAAGGGTACAGGCATTTTGGAAAGGAGTTTGGCAGTTTCTTGAAAAGGTAAGTATATTCCTCTCATACGACTCAGCAGTTCTACTCCTAGGTGTCTCCAGATACACCCAATGGAAATAAAAAATACGTGTCCATAGAAAGGCATACAGAACATTCCTAGCTACATTATTCATATTCTCCAAAACTGGAAATAATACAAATGTCTATCAGTTAGGTAACAGATAAAATGTGCTGTTTTTATGCAATGAATACTATTGAGTAATTCAAAGAAACATATATAGGACTGAGTCTTTCTACTGCATAGATGGCTAAACACAGTCATACTGTTTCTGCTGCTAAATACAGTAGTACTGAGTCACACTAAGTGAAAGAAGCCAGGCCAAAAGAAAAATAAAAGGCTACATGTTGTATATTACCAAATTTTTGAAATTTTTAGGGACAAAAAGCAGAACTGGTTTCCTAGAGGAAAGGTTCCTATTTCCACAGGGAACCATTCTGGGTGATGATGAGGTTTGGACTTGGATTGTGGTAATTGTTACACAGCTGTTACTAAAAAAAATCACCGAAATGTACACTGATGATAAATGTGTATTAGGACATGTAAATTGTGCTCAGCAATGCTGTTAAAAATTACAAAGAAAATTCAATCCACATATAGGGTCTTTATCCATTTTGCCTTTCTATGCATTGACGGGATACCATTCAGGCCGGCCAGAACCGCTGTAATTGTTCATTCGTTGTTTTTGTGACTTGGTCCATTTTTCTCTCTCCTTTCTCCCTTCCAACACACGTTCCAAAGTTTAGGTCTTGGTTGTATTTATAAACAAGTTTTCCGTCTTTCTCTTTTAAACCTCTGTGTCCTGCTCTTCTCTCAGGTAGTTGACTATCTGCTCCATGTTACTCCACGACATCTTTTTAAACCTACTCCTTCTCCCTGGGAATGGAACAGAAGGGAAATTTCTGGAAAGCAAGGAAGCACATCAGCCTTATGGAAGAAAAGTGGAGTATAATCAGCAAATCCCACTTTGGAAGGATGGGTCTGTGTTAAGAAAAGTCATAAAAGGGAAAAAGGTGAAAATGTGGAATATGGAATGGGAATACGCAAGGATTTCAAGGGAGGATGTCTTCTGTGAGAACATCGTCAGAGAGGACATTTCAGAGAACCTTTCCGATGTGATACTGAGTCATGGCTAATGCTAGAGGAGGCCACAGCCTTTGGCTTTTGTGTGAAGCCAAGGTATAAGGCCTACCTGGGATCACTTGGAAATGTAGTTTTCCATGATACCTTTGGTGAGGTTTGGACAGATTAGGGGTCAACACTGTGTTGCCTCATGAGAGACAAATGCCTATTGCATTAAAATGATGCCCAGAAGCTCATGTCAGTGAAAATGTATACCTAGGGGATGGCATACGGTTAGGACGCTAAAGCAGATGAAACCCAGAGTTGACTGAGAGATAGTCTCTAATGCCTACCCCAGTAATGGAAAATGTATGATACGTGAGAACAACCTGGTTTTGTTGGGAAAGCTGATATAATAACATGGCATTATTAATTGTGTTGCGTTAAACATTCAATCTCTTGGCCTCAGCTGTATGATGCAATAAAGGATTTCTTGTTCATTTATGCAGTTGATAAAAATGAAGCCTGAGTGGATATTGATCTCTTGGATAGAAAGATTATTTGGGAAGGCAACCTAGAACTCACCAGCTAGGTAATAACCATGGGGACAGATTTGTTGGAGGAAGAATTTAATTTACGTTGGAAAAACTTACATACACAGTTCAATGTTTCCATCAGCACTAATAAAAAGGTGTAAGTGATAGAAGATGAAGGAAAGAAATAATCTTTAAAATGTTAAAGAAATATCAGACAACTTACTTAGGAAAAGGTATGGTTGGAAATGTATTTCGCAGAGGAAATTCCAATTCCTTACTGGATAAAAGATATTCAGGTGTTTACCAATGTTTTGGTAAGTCTGCTTTTATGCACTATGTATTATAGAAGTTGCTGTAACAAAACTTTCAGGAACATGCCTTCCCTGTATGTATCAAGGGGATAATACATCCCAAGTGCAGATGATTTAGAAGACATCAGAAGTTGTATTTAGAGGTCATAAGACTTCCACTATGTTCTCGCCATAAAAGTTATGTGTTGCCTACCCTGTATCCTCACTTGAAGCTAAATAAACTTGGTGCTACAGAGGCCTATTGGTTCTCAGTCTGAACCTAAGACCACTCCTGCTGATCAAGCAAATTGGGCAATGCATAAATTAGTTATGTCCAGATTATACTCTCTGCAGCCTTAATGTGAGCTGGTGATGCTTTGAAAAAAAAGCTTACAGGGCTACTCGTCACCCCTCTTCTGTTCAGCATGTCCTAGACTAATCCAAGATGGCAGCCTCCTCAGCAGAGCAGGTGTTTAGCAAAGGGATCTTCCAGATGTATAATTCATTAATGATACCATAATCATTAATTTTTTATGGACCATTCAAAGTATTGTTACTGGAGATGGGGCTCTCATTTAGGCATTCCTCTGCCTGATAAAAAGCTCAAGAATAAAGCAGCAACAAGGTGACCGTTGAAAGTGTTTCTTTATATTGCTTGAGAATTTGGAGAGTTAGCTCCTTTTCTGCGGCAACTTCATAATCCTCTTGTAGGGTTTCACTGAGTCTCATTACTCAGACTCGGAGACCGTAAACCGGAACCTTAAATGCTTTCAAGCGGCTACGCTCTCTCACGCTCGGCTTCTACCCTCATTACCTCCGAGAAAGAGTTCCTCAAAGTCGGCTTCGAAGAAATGCCATCGCCCAGGACTTAACTCATCAATTTAAAGACCTCGTCTTAAATACTTCTTCAAGAAACCTTACATTGTCTACAATGCGCAATCTGAATTACTCTGCTGTGCAGGATATGCCTTTAATTGAGAGGTAAACTGATACATTTATTCAGACCTTAATTTGTGCCAGATGCCGCGTTCTAACGCGTAGAAGATACTGACAGAATATTTTCTGTCAGCTTGTGGTCTAGAAGAGGAGACAGGAAAGAAAAGTTTCTTTAATAGATGTGCTAGTAGAGAAGGATAAGACTACAAAGTCCAGAAATGCCTGTAATGACATTCTTCTTGGAAGAAGAAACCAAGGCATACTTGACTTAGTAAAAGAAAGGCAAATCTCTCACCATTTGGTTCCTCCCCTGTCCAACAGCATTCAGAGTGGTGTCTTTAATGCCCCATGAAATACCATGCCTTTGGTTGTACCCATCCACCTCCAATAACCTTGCCTGTCTGAGCACTTATCATCCTGATAGGTTCATGGAGTTCTCATCAGCAATGAAGCCTTCCCAGCTATTCAAGCCCTACCGAACCATCCTCCCCACTCATGTTCAATGAACTCTCATCGTATTCTTAGTCTGTTCCATATAATTAAAAAAAAAATAAATCAATAATGGTTTGTGATATTTTCTGATTATTTCACTGTGAATAAGGATCATCTCTTACAATATATATGAAGCTTCTCAAGGGTTAGCACTGCATCTTTTTCATCCTATTTTTCAGAGCCTCTAGTTTAGCATCACATACATAAAAATGTATACACATTAAATTATAATTTGTCTAAGGATATACATATATGGCATATGTTTGTAATATGCATGTATATTAGGGCTTTCTCAGTGGTGTTTTGCTTGTTTTATTGGCCAAACTGAATGAGCAAGTTTACTAGGCTTCCAAGAAATTCCTAATTCTCTATTTGGAATATTGGCTTTTTTCTAAGATTCTCTGTCTTTGAAACATCTCAATATGGAAGCATTTTTCTTTTACTCAAATAACTATGCTTTGACATTTTAACATAATTTACTGCAAGAGGGAGTTGAGGGGGAAACAGATTTTTTTTTTTTTTCTGAAAAGCAAACAAACTTTGGTGATATACAGAAAAGGAAAAAATGTATAAAATGTATTACACATTTTTGTTTCTTTTAGTTTCTTCTGGTTTCTAAATTTCAAGTCAATTATTTAGTAAACCAGCAATATCTAGAACTGTAATGATGAGTAAGAATATTGCCAAAATTAAAAATGTAAAATGTAGATGATATTAAAAGCAACCATACACAATTAAAAGCTTTATAAAAATGCACGCATTTAAGCATCAATTACTGAAATTGACCATGGAGGGCTTTTACTGTGACAACCCAAAACATGCTAGATAGATATAAAAGCAAATGAACTTAACTGCCTTTACAAATACACTTCCTGAGAAAAGCTGGGTTTCTAAATATATCAGGAAAGGGCGATTGAAAAATAATATAAAAGCCAAATGCGAGAATTATTTTTTACCTATACAAGTTCAAAATGCAGATGTTTGTGATCACTGTATTGATATCATTAATATTTTCCCCAAGTTTATCAAATGGGAAAGCTTAATCTACACAACACAACTCTTAAGGTCTTAAGAGCAATTTAGATGTTAAAAAATTTTGTAGTGTTTAATTGGATGATATGAGCCATAGTTATCATCATCAAAAAATAAAACCATTATATGCCTTTCTCCCCTACTACCCTAGTAATTACTGAAGGTCAGAAATTAAATGTTAGTCGTTTCTTTATTCCTTATGATTTGCACAGCGCTAAGCACTTCACTCAGCACAGTGAATGATTTTCAAATAAGTGTTATTCACTTTTACTTCTCCAAAAACATGTGAATGCTTTCTCATTACATTTTTTCAGTCAGATTGTTCAGCCTCTCAAGAGCCTTCATTGGAGAGATTCTTCTGGATAATCAAGCTGGGAAGTATGATGTCCTAGGGATACGAATGCACCTGCAGTTTAGCTGAGTAATTTTTAAATCACTTTAACCTGAAACATGGGTAATTTCCCAACACTCATACATAAATTAAAGAACACTTCTTTCACCTGTACCCATTAGTTCCTTTATCCATTTGTTCATTAAACAAAAATTTATAAAACGTTTACTATGGACCAGGTGCTCTGTCTGATGTTGTATACAGACAGCAGTAAAACAAGAGAGAAAATGGAGAAACCGACAGAGTCTACACATCATTTGAGCTTACTTGAGCTTATTAACTAATAGGAGAAACAGATCATTAAAATTATAATAAATTTGGAAATATGCTATGAAGGAAGAATCAGGCTGCCCTGGGATAATAGAGGGAGGATAATTTGGGAAAGGAGTCCCGGAAGGCTTCCTTGAAGAAGTGACATGTAAATTGAGATCTTAATGATGAAAAGCATGTGAATAAAAATTGACGCATTAAAAGAGCAAGAGAAAGGTAGTTGACGAGAAGGAAATTGGAGAGACATCAGCAGACGGGTCATGCAGGATAGTGACTGGGCTTTATTCTGATAGCTGCGGAAAATCACTGAAGGCATCAGCAGGACAATTACTGCTTTGCTCTCAAATTTACAAGAGTCCAGTGGGTGCTGCATCAACATGATGGGGAGAGGGGATACACCCAGAGCCCAGAGGAGTGCACTGTTGGGCCCCAGGAAGAGTTGATGGCAGCTTGCAGAAGATGATGGCAGTGGAAAGAGACTGGAGTAGATGCATTTGGTTGGTGCATAAGGAGAAATCAGTAGGACTTGGTAACTGATTGAGAGGAGGGAGTGAGACTGTCAGGAATAACTCTGGTTTCCAACCTGAGCGACAACATGGAAAGTGGTGCTTTCTCACAAGCAGGGAGTATCTTCCACATGTGCAAAATGCAGACGGTGTAACAGAGTCTCAGATTCAACGCGACTGAGTAACCCATACGATTTGAGGTATTTGTTTTCATTCTAATGCAAGTGGGTTCGGGTAAGAAATTTTATGGTCTTTGGTAAAATTAAATTGTTTCAAGTATCAAAAATAAATGAAAATTGTGTACGAATATAAATATATGCTTACATTTCAATAAGGTTTGCTCATCAAATCATTATCTGGGATTTGCTGAAATACTAAATTCCGCCAAGACTTTACATAAATAGAACCCTCCCTCAAACTTGAGTCATGATATCACAAACCCAAACACACATGCACACACATTTACCACAGAGAACATTCTCATTATTTTACATAAAATAGTCGAAAGGCATTAAAATACTACATGGGCTTATCCAATTTTGTTTAAAATGCTGGAAATCATAAAAAATAATTTCAATATATACTTTTATATGTAGTGTTTATGTGTCCTCCACAAAGTACTAACTAATACACATGACACATAAGGATATACCCAGATAAGACAGTAAAGGTCATTAATAATCGTAAATGCTTTATACAATCCATGAGGACAGTTCAATAATAATAATAGCTAGATAACATTTATACACAACATATTTGCAAAGTACATGTGTTAGTTTATAGAACTAATTTAATAATCAGAACACCTTTGTGAAGCTGGTACTATAGTTATCACCTTTTCAAAGAGTAAAAAACCTTGGTACAGATGACTAAGCTATTTGTCGAGAGTCACATAAGGGCACAAAGTGGCAGAACGGTACACAAAGTCTTTCGTCTTTAACTTGGATTCAACATCAACTCTGCCACTTATAAACTTTGTGATTTGCGACCGATCATTTACCCGTGTGTTAACTCAAATTCTTTATAAAATGAGGCTGGGAACAAGAAATATTTTCAAAGTCATTTCCAGCTGTACTATTCAGGGACCTGTAACTCAGCCTAAGTAAGAGAAATGTGTCAGTGTCGAGTGTCTTCTGTCTGAAGAGAAGGAAAGGCACGGCCTCGATGCAGCTGTGGAGTTAGGGAGGGGGCCGGGGGTGACACTTTGTCTATGACGGAGGGTATTCTTAAGCCAAACAGAATGCATTTCTAGAATGAGACTCTTTCTGCACTGACTGAGAGAGCATTGGGGGCACAAATTCCATGGCTATTTGGTGAACCCCCACCACGGGGAAGTGATTGTGCCGAGCACTAGTGGTTAGGTATCATTAAGAGTTCCTGTCCTAGAGGAATTTTCAGGTCTGCAGGGTAGATAGACACATAAGAGCTAAGCGTCATGCAGGGCACAGTAAATCGTGTGGGGGTAAGAGCTGCTAGCTGGGCATGTGGGAAGATGGCGGAAGGAACCATTAATTCGGACTTGCTAGGAAAATAAAGGCTTTATTGAAAAAGTCACATTTGAGCTGTGTGTTAAAGAATGAAAAAAAAAAGATATAGTTTGGATCAAGCTTTGAAACTTGAGAGAGATGTCAATAGGCACAGAATGGGAAGGGATAGTCCATGCTGAAGTCAAACAGAAGGAACCAAATAAAACCCTCTATACGATCTCAAAGTCGATTACATGGAGGGATGTAGCAGGAGATGAGACAGAAGTATGTGAGGCATTACAGGAACGTTCCTGATGGCATGTGTGGAGATTGGGCTCTTCCTGAGGTAGGGAAGACCTGTCCTGATTCGTGTTGCAGATTAAGTACCTGTGGGGCATCTGCGGAAACGGGGTTACCAGTCAGCATTCACTCTCATAGCCTAATTCCCAGCAGGCCATAGACGCGGAAAGGGTAATAATGCCAGATCCCTTTTGAAACAGCAGTGTTAGCATCTGGACAGTCACCTGCATGCAGGCAGGGGAAGGGCAGGAATGAGAAACAGGACTCTGAGGTTGCTGCTAAGCCTGTGTTATCTTAGATTAGTGGTGCCCTTCACAACGTAATAGCCTCCAATGGAGACAGGGTGTGGGTGTCTGAGTCCGTGTGTGTTTCTGTATTAGATGAAAGATAGCAGATTAGCTAATTTATCTTGGAGTATGTCCAGTCCGAAGGGCCTACCCAAAACCTGCACTCCCCCGTACAACAGATCCTTGGAATGCCAGCTGGATGTTCAGGTCGCCACAGGGCATTTAACCGTGGGAGACATGACTATACATCGTGGTAATGACTCAGAACATGGGAATTCATGAAACAGAGCACTGCATATTGATTTCTGGAGAATGTTAATATTTAAAGAATGAGAAGTGAACAAGGACCCAACAACAAAGTCTCTTAGTCACCAAGGAGGTGGGATGAGAACCAGTTTTCCATAAAATGGGAAAGACAAGAGTTTTACCGGATAAAGGAGTGAGAAATGCTTTCATGTTTGACAATTAAAGACAGACTTATCAGATTTATGATTTTGTATGATTCTCATGGTATGATGTGAGAGAAATAATAGAATAATTAATAATGAGGGAGTTATAAATTAATAAATTCTGGAAGTGTATCCATCAATCCAAGTGCCTGACTATACGAGAGTGGGACAGCAGCAAGCGGTCTTACCCAGGAGGAGAGTTTAGACCAGGGCAGGGGTTTATAGATGGACAAGAAAGAGTCAGTCTCTCGCTCTCTCTGTCAAATAAATAAATAAATAAATAGATAAATAAATAAATAAACCTTAAAAAAATAAAAATAAAAAAAGAGTCAGGAGAGAGGAAGACATTGCTGTAGTGAAAGAAAGGGAACAAAACAGAGTAAGAGTAGAGCACAGGTGAAGGTGGGTTAGGGGAGGTTAAAGCAACAAAGAGGGGTAAGAAGTGGGACAGAAGATAGGAACTGAAGAACAAGAAAAATGGAAGGAGGTGGGGTAAGAATCGAAGGACTCAGCTCCATATGAGGCTCTGTCTTCATGAATTAGGAATTTCGATTTTCCGAGGTATGGAATCTTGTTAAGGGTAAAGATGAGTTTTCTCAAAACTGGCCATATATTAGAGCTGCTTTGTTTTGTTAGGTGAAATCTCCCAAAGGGGCTCTATGGTGAGTGGCCAGATGGCTGAAATAAAACCATGTCAGGGTGGAGTTGAGGCCTCCCTATTTTCAAAGGCTGCTTGGGGAAATCTCTCTATTCAATTAGGATCAAGAACAGTGATTTATGAAAGTTGTAAGAGTTTAGGAATAGCATCTATGGAGTGTGGACTGGATAGGTAACCACTGATAGGAAAATCTACATCTTCAAAATATTAAAATTATATCTCAAAATCTGTATCTTCAATATCAGGCAATTGGTTTTTCGAGAAAACCAGCCATGTGTGAAATGAGACCTAGAACAACAGAGCATGACATCCATGAGTGTCACCCTGTAGGATTTCATCGATGGCCTACAAGACGGTCTTTCTTGCAAAAAATCATTCTCACTCACACCAGTAATTTCCCCCTAAACACAAGATATGCTAATAATCTGATTATACTTCATTTCCAGTTATAAAGGACGCAGATGCTGTTTTGGGGTAGTGCTCTTCCAGATGTGGCTCACAAACCACTCTGTTCCTATTTATAACACTCAGGCATAGGAGATATAAAGTCAGAGGACCAATTTATAACAGAATTGCTAATAAGGATCTGGTTCCTCGCATCTTTATGACCAACCTATCCACTGCTTAAGGCTCCTCCTAACAAGAAGGGGGTAGACTCAAATAGTCGAGTAGGTACTTACATCAGGCCAAGAAAGTCTCATGGCCACATTGAAGATGATAGATTAAAAATGATCTGATTAAAATATACTTAAAATCTAGGGATGCCTGGGTGGTTCATCCAGTTAAGTGTCTGCCTTTGGCCCAGGTCATGATCTCAGGGTCCTGGGATCAAGTCCCACATTGGGCTCCTTGCTCAGCAGGGAATTTGCTTCTCCCTCTGCCCCTTCCCCTGCTTGTGCTCTCTTTCTCTCTCTGACAAATAAATAAAATTAAAATAAAATAAAATATACTTAAGATCTGTTATCTAAGGTGCTCTCTGCTGAAGAGTGCTCACTGTCCCCTTGGCTTCTAATATTCTCACTGTTTTTTTTTTTTTTTTTTTTAAGATTTTATTTATTTGACAGAGAGAGAGACACAGCGAGAGAGGGAACACAAGCAGGGGGAATGGGAGAGGGAGAAGCAGGCTTCCCGCGGAGCAGGGAGCCTGATGTGGGGCTCGATCCCAGGACCCTGGGATCATGACCTGAGCCGAAGGCAGACGCTTAACGCCTGAGCCACCCAGGCGCCCCATTCTCACTATTTTTGACATAAGAATACTAACCAAATGTAAACCAGTTGATCTTGGGGTCAGCGGGTAAAGGCAGGCTGGTGAGGGGCCGGGGTGGGAGCAGCACAAAACCTATTCTGCGACTCTTACAAGGCAGGTGCAGGCCACAGTTCTAATCAGTTTGCTTTATTTACAAACCTTTCTCTCAACAGGAAATCTATTTCCTTTTATTTCTAGGCCCCTGGAGGATGTTTTAGAGTCATACCATTCTGTTACCACACAGTGGGAATAACATTTAAAATACTAATTATAAGGTTTCATTTCTTGGTGCTTAAATAATTTTAAAAATAGAGCCACATATACGCAAACAATATTCTATCTTCATAATCTGCGTGGTTCTGGGAGATATATAAAATATGAATCTTTAAAGGCAAGAAAAGATCTATTTTATAAAGAAGTACATAAGGGAAATGAACTTTTGCAGCCTGCAAACGCCAGAAATAAGCTTTTGATCCCCTCAGGCAAACATTTTTTGAGATACGGTTCCACCACATAATTGCTATGGTTTTCTTATTTACACTTTCCAGTTCCCTGCTGTTTTTTTTTTTAATATATATATATGTGTATATATATATATGTGTGTGTGTGTGTATATATGTGTGTGTGTGTATATATGTGTGTGTGTGTGTGTATATATATATATATATATATATATATATAAACTTACTCTTATTTTCAATTATGTTATTATAGAGATGAGAATCAGGTCTAATTAAATAAGAACATGACAACGATTGTCATTCCTTGATCTGTATAAACTGTAATTTTGCTGCGTTTGTAGTAAGTGCCTCGGTAAAGATAAATGTCACTCTCCAGGTCTGCCAATTGACTAGAAATAAAGACCAGTGCGTTTATACCTTCCCGTTCATTCATATCCACTTGTCTGTGAGTCTCCCTCTGTCACCCCTGAGAAAACATTTATTAAGCATCTACTATACTGAGCATCTACTATAGGCTAGGCACTGTGAGTATAGATGTTATGGATGCAGAAATAAACTAATCAGAGTTCTGTTCTCAAAATAAATGGTTGAAAGGGCGGATTTCATCAATATGAGATATTCACAAGCAAGACAGGAATGAAACGTATCTGGCTTTCCCCCCCGATACCAAATACAGCCGAGGGTATTCACGCATGCAAGCACATACAGGTGAATTTCCAGCCTTTCCAAAATTTTATATGACCTTATCTAATGATATAATGTAATTGTTATGTAATATGCAATTTAGTAATAATTGGAAGCTATTCAAATACTCCAAAAAGTATATAGAATCATGGCTTTCCTGACCTGAGCATTACTTAGAATTATTGAGTCTGACTCTCAGATTTAGAGGATAATCTACATCAGTGATCTTTACATGGTTGGGCAACTGAAACTCGTGGGGTTCGTTTTTCTAATATCAGTAAAGTATGTATTGCTTGTAGAGCTTCAGATCCAGGAAAGCGGATGTGAAATCTTGGTTGTCTGTATTTCTAAGACTCCCTGGAAAATTCTGCAGTACAGCTAGTTTGGAAAGTACTAGATTCAATTCTCCAGATTTCTAAAAACCCTCAAGGATGAATATTATGACTTATCTATGACTTATACTCAAAATACAAAAAAATCCCACATATTTTGAGATAACTTGTAATTAATTTAAATGCAGTAAGTACACAGTTAATAATAAAAATAAGAAATCAATGAGAAGGATTTTGCCCAATTTCTGTGTTTTCAAAGACACCGTTTACTATGTAATTCTAATTTTCTCTGTTGTAATGATTCCGTTTTTTTTTTTAAAGATTTTATTTATTTATTTGAGAGAGAGAATGAGAGAGAGAGAGAGCACATGAGAGGGGGGAGGGTCAGAGGGAGAAGCAGACTCCCTGCTGAGCAGGGAGCCCGATGTGGGACTCGATCCCGGGACTCCAAGATCATGACCTGAGCTGAAGGCAGTCGCTCAACCAACTGAGCCACCCAGGCGCCCAAGTAATGATTCCGTTTTATGTCCAGGTAACCACTAACAGTTTTATCCACCAGTTTATTAAGGCAGTCTTCTGTCTTTATCGCCAAGGGAAATTTAACCCATATTTGCAGAAGTTCAAAATAATTTGAAGTTTTCAACTATATGTCTAATACCTGAAACTTAAGTGTTTTAAGTATATTATTATATTAACTATTTAAATATATTCATAGCATTAAATTTTTAAAAATCAATTATAAACTGGTCAAATAGCTATGCTTACATTTAATAACTAGTTAATTCCACTTTAGAGTGAATATAAATGGGGCACCTGGGCGGCTCAGTCAGTTAAGTGTCTCCCTTCGGCTCAGGTCGTGATCCCAGGGTCCTGGGAATGAGTCCCACGTCGGGCTGCCTGCTCAGGGGGGAGTCTGCTCCTCCCTCTGCCCCTCACTCTGTACTCTCCCCGCCCCCAAATAAATAAATAAAATCTTAAAAAATAAAGTGCATACAGATACATTTTTATTTAAAAAGTAAACATAAATCTAAAGCTTTTTAAGCTAAACTTATGTCATATCATGAGTCTGAAGTTCATTTTCATTTATTCAGCAGTTTCTTAACCTATGCATTGCATAATGCCCATGGAAGTAACTGCTTTGTGTAAATCCTCATACCATACAGGGAGTTACCTGAATGACACTGTCGCCGGGGCTCATGTCTGTATACAGATAGACATTGTAGGATATTTCAGGGAAGGTTGGAGTGTTATCATTTGCATCCATCACCCGAATATTGACAATAACTGGCTTGCTCTCTTGCACACCATCGAATGCCGTTATCTTTGGGGATAGAAAAATACATGTAACAGAAAAGTCATGCAAACATAAGCAGTACAGAATTCACTCTCATGATTTAAGATGTTTCTTATATATAATTTCAGTTTTAAATGGGTGCCAAAATGTTTTGTTGATAAAAGGAAATAAACCTGCAATAGTACATATAAGCAAAGTATTTTAATGTGCTAAGAAGCAATTACAGAGGATTCTGTTTTATTTTTAATATATTTCAATTCCAAGCACATTTTAAATAAGCAGACATGTAAAATGTCTTAGAGGCTTGGAGTGAGCCAGTAACATTGCTGATTCTTAGGAGTTAACTACTACTTATTTTTTTAAAAAAAAATAGGAAGTTATTCTTCACTTTTCCATATTTTGTATACAATGCCATAGATGCTTTTATAGCCAACATACTTAGATCACACAAGAAAGTAGGTGCCCTAGAGATGTGATGTCTTTTTCTGGTAATTCACAAAATGACAATTTTTAAAGGACTTATTGCCATTAGTTAATAGTGATATCTTAATTACACCATTAACATTTTAGGAAGGCCTGGCAAACAAAATCAGCATTATAACACTGCCATCTTTGTTCTGAATGATGTCCAAAATCCACTTTGTATCTAAATTCTAACTGTCAGGTTTCCTGGAATCTCTGGCTCTGCTGCATTAGGTTCTCCAGAAGGAAATCCTATATAAGTCCCACAATCTCTACTTTTCTATCAGCTCATTTTCCACTTATATCCGAATAAAATCTAGCTCAGAAATTTAGATAATACAGCTTTCTTTTCATCTGTATTCACTTCTCAACTGCACTAGTCATATATATACATTTTATGATAACTATTTGCAATTACAGTTTAATAACCTCCCCTCACCTTTTTTCTTTTTTCTTGATTAAACTATACTAGGATCTCTCCATCAGATAATTCTTTGTTTCGGCGGGGGGGGCTCTCCTGTGTGTTATAAGCTGCTTAGCAGCATCTTTGTTGTCTCCCTCCCTGATGTGAATAGCATCCCTCACAGTAGTGATGGCCAATGTGTCTGCAGATGTTGCCAAATGTATCCAGGGGATGGGCTTGGGGGGTGCAGGGATCATCCCAGTGGAGAACCCCTGGCCTAACCTTATGGCAAAATTTAAAATATAATAACAACAACAACAAAAAACCAACCCATAAAATAAGTTAAAATAAACTATGGGTTAGGAAATAATTCTTTACTTGTGGATTCTGCTGATAACATCTCAAATTTAAGTCAATTATGAGTGTATGGTGAAAAATGAGACCCCTATTTTCCTGTTTCCATCTTGAAAATTATTTTTCCTCTGTTGGAAAGGATGTTAACACAGCTGCACAAACTTAGAAAAAGGAGAAATACATGTGAAGAATTTTATTATTGATATTCTCAGTTCTCAATTCCTTGAAAATATTGTATTTTTTCCTCCTAAATCATTGACTTCTTCGGTTTTAAACAGATATCTCTTTCTGTTGTGCACACACACACACACACACAAATGTATATACAAAATCTTTTTACCGAAAAAGTGTAAGTCTGCTGTTCTTCCCTGTCCACTGGCTGAAGTAAGGTGAGGTAGCGAGTAATGCCAGTTTGTGTAACAGTGAAGACTGAGGTGTAATCATTCAGGAAAAGGTGAAGCTCTGGGTCTTTCATCTTTGAAAAAAAGAATGCCATTATTTAAAATGGTGAATACATAATGCAGCTATTAGTTCATTAACTGGAGATTCATTTTGCAAATCTATCACAAAACTATGCATGACTGTAGTAAGACTTTCCAAAGACAACATAGGTTTCACTAGACATTCACTCATTACTGAGCTGGATTATGCAAAGACAATGACCCCTTTTGTGGAAAACACTATAGCAGAATGAGTACAAGTACAATTAATGTGAGTAAAAGGAAAAGAATGGCATAGATAACAATCCAATTGAATATATTCTTTTTGGTTACTCAATATCAATATTCTCCAGAACTTCGTTGGGCTTGAGAAATAAGAAATAAATGCAAGAAAAGAAAATTAGAGGCCAAAATTTTAGCTGTAGGATTGTACAACTACTTCATTTGTAGTAATAAACTGTACATATGCCTATTATTATTTTCTCACGTTTAATGCAAAATAGAAATAAAATTGGTTATGTATAATTCATTACCTATAAATATCATGCTTGCTTTTTCTTATTTTAATGCTGCAAAGGCTCTCCAAAGGGAAACATAATGTTTATTTTAATTTAAAAATTTCAGATGATTACATTGAAGATATATGAATTGGCTGCATTGTGTCTGATAAGAGTCCAGAAAGATGACATATACATAAAGAAGGGATTGCAGAAGTTCAAAACAGAGATAATTACGCATTGACAACCCTTCACAGTTTTACTGCCCTCCTGAAAGATAAGATTAATCTCTGCATGTTGGAGAAAGAACAAGGATGTAAGTGGGGAAGCGTGGACTGATGTCTGGTAGTGGAGTAAGAAGGCAGGTGGGGCAGGGAAAAGATGAGTGAGAGACAGGACCACGGACAAGGATTTACGCAAACAACAGCAACAGACATGACACAGGGAGGTGAGGTGTTTCTGTAGGTTTTGACAACTATAAAAATATTATGCACTAAGGGGAGTGGGGGATACAGGCTTCCAGTTATGGAATGAGTAAGTCACGGGAATGAAAGGCACAGCACAGGGAATAGAGTCCCTGGTCCTGTAAGAGCATCATGTGGTGACAGATGGGAGCCATGCAGGTGCTGAGCTTGGCATACAGAGAAGTCGCATTGCTATGGCGTCCACCTGAAACTCATGTCACAGCACGTGTCAACTAGACTCAAATGAAAAATACACATTATGCATAGCATAGTGTGATGTGTAACTTAATATCATCGATTACTTCCTAAAGTCTGAAATCAGGGGCTGAGGGCAGAGTATAGAGAATTGTTAAAGACATGTTCATTTGATTAAAAAATTAGAACTCAACTTTTTTTTTTAAGATTTTTTTTTTAAGATTTTATTTATTTATTTGACAGAGAGAGAGAGACAGCGAGAGAGGGAACACAAGCAGGGGGAGTGGGAGAGGGAGAAGCAGACTTCCCACAGAGCAGGGAGCCTGATGCGGGGCTTGATCCCAGGACCCTGGGATCATGACCTGAGCAGAAGGCAGATGCTTAACCTACTGAGCCACCCAGGCACCACTAGAACTCACCTTTTAAAAATTTCTATGTGAAAGTGAGAAAGTTGAAATGTTTCCTACTATATTAAAAGGTACACCTTATTTGATCCACAGATACTGTAATCTCTATACCTTTTTAAAGATTCAATATGTGTATATTTCAAATAACTCTGAAATGAATGGTTTCATTTGAACCTAACACAAGTTCTCTATTTGTAGTATCTCATTAGGAGATAGCATTTAGCTATACTATTGTAGCGTCTACGTCCATGATTGTGATATAAGTCCAGTATGCTACATTTATTGATCCTGGAACAAGAAAAAAATAATACTATAGATAATCATTTCCAATGGTCTCTTTATTATGAAATAAAGTTGTTAAGAGCTGTGAAAAGTCAGAGGCTTTCCATTGATACTTTCTTTCTTTTTTAATTTTTTATTTTAATTCCAGTATAGTTAACATGCAGTATTGTATTTCAGGTGTACAATATCGTGATTCAGCAACTCTTTTTTTTTAATTTTTAAATTATTTTTATTTTTATTTTTTTATTTATTTTATTAACATATAATGTATTATTTATTTCATGGGTACAGGTCACAGATACTCTCAAACAGGAACCTCAGGCTCCATGTCAGTGTTGTTACCCCCATTGCTCAGCATGGCTAGCAGGGAGGGTGTTTGGATAATCAAGTATGTTAGTTAATAAAAAGTTAAATTATTTATTTTAAAAAGTAGACTATAAACTGCATGTAAACTCAACATATCTTGAACCATATTTTGAGGTTGCTTCTTATTGCGTACTTTAAGGTCAACTGCAATAAAATCCAATGGTTACTTTTAAATGAGCAGAAAAGTTAGAATGCAGTTTCAATTAACAACAACAAAAACTAAGTAAGTATGAGTGCCTGTCATTTTTTAGTGTTTATCCTTCATTTTACCAACCAAGGTAAAATCACTAGGCTGTTAAATTTATATATTTTTTCCTATTCTCTGAGTTTACCCACAACGGTGCCAAAGAACAGCTTCCTTCACTCAGACCTGCAACAGCCAGTAATCTAAGCTGAGCAAGCTGAACAAGCTCTGGTATGGGACTTGACATAGCAAATATTTACTTCCTTCCCTTTATTCAAGTCCTTCAGTCATTCTTTACTTGCTTATAACTGATATTCTCTCTCAATTTCTTTTCTTCCTTTCAACCACAGCCTCTGTTAGTAAGTTTGTTAGATATATTCATTTGTATTCTCACCACATGTTGTAGGTGTGTTTTGTTTTGTTTTGTTTTGTTTTGTTTTTAAAGATTTTATTTATTTATTTGAGAGAGAGAATGAGAGAGAGAGAAAGCATGAGAGGAGGAGGGTCAGAGGGAGAAGCAGACTCCCTGCTGAGCAGAGAACCCGATGCGGGACTCGATCCTGGGACTCCAGGATCATGACCTGAGCCGAAGGCAGTTGTTTAACCAACTGAGCCACCCAGGCGCCCCTGTTTTGTTTTTTTTAATGCCAGGTATCGTGATGGTACAAGAATACAGTGGATGTTGGGTTGTGAGCCAGCTTGTGCATATGTGAGACTGCACAATATGCTTGTGTTACAAACAACACTGTCCCTTTTCCCAGTTTATGGAAGCCGCAAGATTTTCACTGTCCAATGCTTCCCATTTGAAGATGATATACACACCAGGACTTCATAAACAGATTCTCATATTTTATAACCAGAAACATTAAAGACCTTTTGATAACTTAATTGTCTTCACTTCAAGTCCTGTTGTAATAACTAAAGCCTAAAATAACATTTCCCAGACATGCAGATTATTTTTTTGTAAAAAGATAACATAACACAGAAAGCTATGATTGTCCATGGCATCTTACAGTTCATTCTAATCTGTCCTGCTCAGTTAATCTCTGATTAAATTTTAACTTGTGAATTTTATGAACATTTCACGTAGTAACTTTTTAAAATCTACATATTGGATACATAGATACCATTGGTGATTATCTGGATATTTCTTTGAGGACAAGAATTTAAGAATACAGATTTGGAAACATTCAGCCAGTTATTACTCAAAGCTTAATACTTGGATTTATTTTTAAGGATAATACTAGTTTCAGGTGTGGTATATTATGAGTATAGACAGATGATGCTCTGGCTTATTATTCTGACAGGGACAATAGATTTTATGTAGTCCTTGTGTTTATAAATTTGTTTAAAATACATATTAGTTTTTAACTAATTAATATGTACACAGAAGGCTGACTAATAAATGTTCTTTTCCCCTCTGACAAATGGTAATATTATTTTATCTAAAGTATATATTCACTATATACCATAAATATATCATTTTATTGATTTGTGTATTATTTTCTGAGAGGGTAAAATAAACTCTGATATTCACTCACAGCACAGAAAAAAAAGAAGGCAAAAGTAAACACATATGCAAATGCAAAGATAAAGAAACACGTGAATGTAAAATTAGAAATTGCATCATATAGAAGAAAGACATTCAAATATAACAAGTAATTGGATTTAAAGCCAATTTTGGGTTTCCAACAGGAATCAAAATATTGTCTCATACACACACACAAGCTTATATGCATCCTCATATATATATATACACATATAACACAGAAATGTGTGTGTTTATGTGCATATGTATACATATGCATACTTATGTGCATACATAAATTATAAAGTGTAACAAGAAATGACAAAAAATTTAATCTCATCCGCCAGTTTGAATTGGTCAGCAGTGGTTGTCTTCAGACAACCTTGTTCAAAAAGGTTCAATTCCACACTCAGAATCTTTTAGGAGGAATACAGTGATGGATTATGAACATTTGTCATGACTGCAAAAAATTTAACAATTGAATAATCTTTGTTAAAGTTTATATGCAGTTTGGATTCCACACAATTCATTCTACTCTAACCAATAATATGAGGAACATAGATTTAAATTACATCTACAAGCATATATATATTTAAAGTAGTTGTAGATGTCTTTATAAGTGATAATGAAGTAACTGTCTACTTGTTTTAGTAGAAAAGAAAAAAGAGGTAGGAAATGAACCACAGCAATTCACAAAAGAGCAAACACAAACACCCAGTACCTACAGGAATTCCACCAGGTGGGACCTATTTACAAATTTAACATTAAGAAAAAAACAATGTAAGCATAAATGACTACAAACATACATACAGCATACAAGTTTACACTAGTAAGAAACAAACAAACAACAGCAACAACCTTTTCCAGTACATTTAAACTAATAACTTTTTCAAGGTGCATTTTTGTCTTCACATTCTGACCTTACATAGAACAGCATAAGAATATGTATGAGGCATATAAGCACAGGATACCTTTAAGAGTGTATTGTATTAGATTCAAGGATGCGTTTATCTTGAAACAGTAGCACTTTATGCAGGCACATGAACCCAGCTGGAATTATAAGTGACTCACTGCCTATAAGCCAAGTGGGTAACCTCTGTAGATTACTAATCCCTGTTATGTATTTTTTTGGAACCAGAATTCAATAATCAACTTTCAGTTGTTTGGCTTCTGAAAACCTGATGGTTTCTGACATCCTCTTGAAAACCTTGGGCATGTCTTGATTTACCCATCTTCTGGGCTATTTTGAAATTATGAGCTAAGAATACTTGAAAAAACACATAAATGCAATTCATATTTTTCTATATATAATATTTGTATCTATATGTTGATACATTTTAAAAAAGATTTTATTTATTTATTTGACACAGAGAGAGAGACAGTGAGAGAGGGAACACAAGCAGGGGCAGTGAGAGAGGAAGAAGCAGGCTTCCTGCTGAGCAGGGAGCCCGATGTGGGGCTTGATCCCAGGACCCTGGGATCATGACCTCAGCTGAAAGCAGACACTTAACGACTGAGCCACCCAGGTGTCCCACTATATGTTGATATTTATATAACTATAGAAAAGAAACACTGACACAAATACTTTTTTTACTCTTTTTCAGTTTCACTGTGACCTTTAAGATTCTTTCTGACTCGAAATCTACACTGTTAATAACACCACAACTCACCTATCCCTGCTACTGTGTTTTTGTCTTACTTTCCACTGAGTTGAAGGAAGAAAAACAACTTAATTTTTGGACAAATAACCCAAGTTTGCTCTCTTCTTGGCATGTGCCCTGTGGCATAACTATTCTTGAAGCAACTCAAGAAATTGACTCCTACCGTGATGACTTATTTTCATGCCTGATACTGAACCTCTTTTTCTGTTAGTAAAATCTGTATGTGGTGACATGTCTCTGTCTTTATTCTTAAATCCTATTATCCCTATGCTGATTAACTTCACTAATTCTGACATTCAAAAACAGCAAGAATTTACCATGTAGTAAAATTCTTGCCTGTGAATTAAAAGGGCCTTGAAGTTTCTTTTGTTAACACAGATCTTTAAATAACCTAGCAATGAACATACTTTACTTTTTAAAAATAAACAGTCGTTGGCCTGGAAAAAGACATGATTCAGAAGGACATCAATACATCTTGAAACATATTAATGGTTGTTCTATGAATTTATTCAGTGTGCTGCAAATACAAGCTATAAGGAATACTGGATGAGTTGCAAGAAGGTTAGTTTCAACTCAATATGATGAGATTTCTAGGAATTAGTTGTTCAACCACGGAATGGGCTGTCCTGTGACACAGATCAATATCACTAGAATTTCTGATGCATATGTTAGATATCCTTATTCCTTTACTCATGCCCAAATGCATGAGCTCATTAAACAATTACTAGAGAGGGGCGGAGCAAGATGGTGAAGGAGTAGGAGACCTGGATTTCGTCTGGTCCCAGGAATTCAACTGGATAGGGATCAAACCATTCTGAACACCTACGAACTCAACAGGAGATCGAAGAAAAGAAAAGCAACAACTCTCCGAATAGATAAGCAACCACTACCTGGAAGACAAAATGACAAGACAGAAAAAATCATCAACAAAAAGAACAAGAGGCAGTACCGACTGCCAGGGACCTACTCAATACGGATATTAGTACGACGTCAGAACTAGAGTTCATGGGGCGCCTGGGTGGCTCAGTTGGTTAAGCAACTGCCTTCGGCTCAGGTCATGATCCTGGAGTCCTGGGATCGAGTCCCGCATCGGACTCCCTGCTCAGCAGGGAGTCTGCTTCTCCCTCTGATCCTCCCCCCTCTCATGTTCTCTCTCTCTGTCTCATTCTCTCTCTCAAATAAATAAATAAAATCTTAAAAAAAAAAAAAAAAAAAGAACTAGAGTTCAGAATGATGATTTTAAAGATACTAGCTGGGCTTGAAAAAAGCATGGAAGTTATTAGAGAAACCCTTTCTGGAGAAGTAAAAGAACTAAAATTTAACCAAGTCGAATCAAAAAGGGTATTAATGAGGTGCAATAAAAAATGGGGGCACTAACTGCTAGGATAAATGAGGCAGAAGAGAGAATCAGTAATATAGAAGACCAAATGATGGAAAATAAAGAAGCTGAGAAAAAGAGAGATAAACAACTACTGGATCACGAGGGCAGAATTTGAGAGATAAGTGATACCAAAGATGAAACAACATTAGAATAATTGGGATCCCAAAAGAAGAAGAAAGAGAGAGAGGGGCAGAAGGTATATTGGAGCAAATTATAGCGGAGAACATCCCTAATTTGGGGAAGGAAACAGGCATCAAAATCCAGGAGGCACAGAGAACGCCTCTCAAAATCAATAAAAATAGGTCAACACCCTAACATCTAATAGTAAAACTTACGAGTCTCAGAGACAAAGAGAAAATCCCGAAAGCAGCTCGGGAGAAGAAATATGTAACCTACAATGGTAGAAACATTAGATTGGCAACAGACCTATCCACAGAAGACCTGGCAGGCCAGAAAGGACTGGCATGATATATTCAGAGCACTAAATGAGAAAAATATGCAGCCAAGAATACTATATCCAGCTAGGCTGTCATTGAAAATAGAAGGAGAGATAAAAAGCTTTCAGGACAAAAAAAACTAAAGGAATTTGCAAACATGAAACCAGCCCTACAAGAAATATTGAAAGGGGTCTTCTAAGCAAAGAGAGGGACTAAAAGCAACATAGACCAGGAAGGAACATAGACAATATACAGTAACAGTCACCTTTCAGGCAATACAATGGCACTAAATTCATATCTTTCAATAGTAATGAAATATAAATGGGCTAAATGCCCCAATCAAAAGACACAGGCTATCAGATTGGATTAAAAAACAAGACCAATCAATAAGCTACTGCAAGAGACTCATTTTAGACCCAAAGACACCCCCAGACTGAAAATGAAGGGGGGGAAAACATTTACCATGCTAGTGGACATCAAGAGAAAGCTGGGGTAGCAATCCTTATATCAGACAAATTAGATTTTAAACCAAAGACTGTAATAAGAGTTGAGGAAGGACACTATATCCTACTTAAAGGGTCTATCCAACAAGAAGAACTAACAATTGTAAATATCTATGCCCCTAACATGGGAGCAGCCAATTATATAAGGCAATTAATACCAAAGCAAAGAAACACATCGACAACAATACAATAATAGTGGGGGACTTTAACACCCCCCTCACTGAAATGGACAGATCGTCTAAGCAAAACATCAACAAGGAAATAAAGACTTTAAATGACACACTGGACCAAATGGACTTCACAGACATATTCAGAACATTCCATCCCAAAGCAATGGAATACACATTCTTCTCTAGTGCCCATGGAAATTCTCCAGAATCGATCACATCCTAGGTCATAAATCAGGTCTCAACTGGTACCAAAAGATTGGGATCATTCATTCCCTGCCTATTGTCAGACCACAATGCTTTGAAACTAGAACTCAATCACAACAGGAAAGTCAGAAAGAACTCAAATACATGGAGGCTAAAGAGCATCCTACTAAACAATGAATGGGTCAGCCAGGAAATTAAAGAAGAATTAAAAAAATTCATGGGAACCAATGAAAATGAAAACACAACTGTTCAAAATCTTTGCGATGCAGCAAAGGGAGTCCTAAGAGGAAAGTATATAGCAATACAAGCCTTTCTCAAGAAACAAGAAAGGTCTCAAGTACACAACCTAACCCTACACCTAAAGGAGCTGGAGAAAGAACAGCAAATAAAGCCTAAACCCAGCAGGAGAAGAGAAATCATAAAGATCAGAGCAGAAATCAATGAAATAGAAACCAAAAGAACAGTAGAACAGATCAACGAAACTAGGAGCTGGTTCTTTGAAAGAATTAACAAGATTGATAAACCCCTGGCCAGACTTATCAAAAAGAAAAGAGAAATGACCCAAATGAACAAAATCATGAATGAAAGAGGAGATCACAACCAACACCAAAGAAATATAAACAATTATAAGAACATATTAGGAGCAACTCTATGCCAGCAAATTAGACAACATGGAAGAAATGGATGCATTCCTAGGGATGTATCAACTACCAAAACTGAACCAGGAAGAAATAGAAAACCTGAACAGACCTATAACCACTAAGGAAATTGAAGCAGTCATCAAAAATCTCCCAACAAACAAAAGCCCAGGGCCAGATGGCTTCCCAGGGGAATTCTACCAAACATTTAAAGAAGAATGAATACCTATTCTTCTGAAACTGTTCCAAAAAATAGAAATGGAAGGAAAACTTCCAAACTCGTTTTATGAGGCCACCATTACCTTGATCCCCAAAACAAAGACCCCATCAAAAAGGAGAATTACAGACCAATATCCCTGATGAACATGGATGCAAAAATTCTCACCAAAATACTAGCCAATAGGATCCAACAGTACATTGAAAGGGTTATTCACCATGACCAAGTGGGATTTATCCCTGGGCTGCAAGGTTGGTTCAACATCTGCAAATCAATCAACATGATACAATAATTAACAAAAGAAAGAACAAGAATCATATGAGCCTCTCAATAGATGCAGAAAAAGCATTTGACAAAGTACAGCATCCTGTCTTGATCAAAACCCTTCAGAGTATAGGCATAGAGGGTACATACCTCAATATCATAAAAGCCATCTATGAAAAACCTACAGCGAATATCATTCTCAATGGGGAAAAACTGAGAGCTTTCTCCCTAAGGTCAGGAACGCGGCAGGGATATCCACTATCACCACTGCTATTCAATATAGTATTAGAAGTCCTAGCCACAGCAATCAGACAACAAAAAGAAATCAAAGGCATCCAAATTGGCAAAGAAGAAGTCAAACTCTCACTCTTTGCAGATGATATGATACTTTATGTGGAAAACCCAAAGGACTCCACCCCAAAACTGCTAGAACTCATACAGGAATTCAGTCAAGTGGCAAGAGATAAAATCAATGCACAGAAGTCAGTGGCATTCCTATACACCAACAATAAGACAGAAGAAAGAGAAACTAAGGAGTCGATCCCATTTACAATTGCACCCAAAACCATAAGATACCTAGGAATAAATCTAACCAAAGAGGCAAAGGATCTGTCCTCAGAAAACTATAAAATACTCATGAAAGAAATTGAGGAAGACACAAAGAAATGGAAAAACGTTCCATGCTCATGGATTGGAAGAACAAATATTGTGAAGATGTCAATGCTACCTAGAGCAATCTACACATTCAATGCAATCCCCATCAAAATACCATCCACTTTTTTCAAAGAAATGGAACAAATAATCCTAAAATTTGTATGGAACCAGAAAAGACCCCCAATAGCCAGAGGAATGTTGAAAAAGAAAAGCAAAGCTGGCGGCATCACAATTCCGGACTTCAAGCTCTATTACAAAGCTGTCATCATCAAGACAGTATGGTACTGGCACAAAAACAGACACATAGATCAATGGAACAGAATAGAGAGCCCAGAAATGGACCCTCAACTCTATGGTCAACTAATCTTTGACAAAGCAGGAAAGAATGTCCAATGGAAAAAAGACAGTCTCTTCAACAAATGGTATTGGGAAAATTGGGTAGCCACATGCAGAAGAATGAAACTGGACCATTTCCTTACACCACACACAAAAATAGACTCCAAATGGTTGAAAGACCTCAGTGTGACACAGGAGTCCATCAAAATTCTAAAGGAGATCACAGGCAACAACCTCTTCAACCTCAGCTGCAGCAACTTCTTCCTAGAAACATCGCCAAAGGCAAGGGACGCAAGGGCAAAAATGAACTATTGGGACTTCATCAAAATAAAAAGCTTTTGCACAGCAAAAGAAACAGTCGACAAAACCAAAAGACAACCGACAGAATGGGAGAAGATATTTGCAAATGACAGATCAGATAAAGGGCTAGTATCCAAAATCTATAAAGAACTTCTTAAACTCAACACCGAAAGAACAAATGATCCAATCAAGAAATAGGCAGAAGACATGAACAGACATTTTTCCAAAGAAGACTTCCAAATGGCCAACAGACACATGAGAAAGTCCTCAACATTGCTTGGCATCAGGGAAATCCAAATCAAAACCTCAATGAGATATCACCTCACACTAGTCAGAATGGCTAAAATTAACAAGTCAGGAAATGACAGATGTTGGCAGGGATGTGGAGAAAGGGGAACCCTCCTATACTGTTGGTGGGAATGCAAGCTGGTGCAGCCACTCTGGAAAACAGTATGGAGGTTCCTCAAAAAGTTGAAATTAGAGCTACCATACGAATGTAGGGATCCGAAAGGCTCCGTGCACCCTGATGTTTATAGCAGCAATGTCCACAATAGCCAAACTGTGGAAAGAGCCAAGATGTCCATCGACAGATGAATGGATAAAGACGATGTGGTATATACATACAATGGAATATTATGCAGCCATTAAAAGGAATGAGATCTTGCCATTTGCAACGACGTTGATGGTCCTAGAGGGTGTTATGCTGAGCGAAATAAGTCAGAGAAAGACATGTATCATATGACCTCACTGATATGAGGAATTCTTAATCTCAGGAAACAAACTGAGGGTTGCTGGAGTGGGGGGCGGGGTGGGAGGGATGGGGTGACTGGGTGATGGACACTGGGGAGGGTATGTGCTCTGGTAAGCGCTGTGAATTGTGCAAGACTGTTGAATCTCAGATCTGTACCTCTGAAACAAATAATGCAATATATGTTAAGAAAGAAAAAAAGAAGAAGAAGAATGTAGCGGCAGGGGAAGAATGAAGGGGGGGAAATCGGAGGGGGAGAAGAACCATGAGAGACAATGGACTCTGAAAAACAAACTGAGGGTTCTAGAGGGGAGGGGGTTGGGAGGATGGGTTAGCCTGGTGATGGGTATTGAGGAGGGCGCGTTCTGAATGGAGCACTGGGTGTTATGCACAAACAATGAATCATGGAACACTACATCAAAAACTAATGATGTAATGTATGGTGATTAACACAACAATAAAAGATTAAAAAAAAGAAATCACCCCTTTAAAAAAAAAAAAAAACAATTACTAGAATGTATTAACTTCTGGGAACTGTGTTAGATCTTCAGGATACAGAAGTAATTGAGATGTAGGCCCTATCCTGCATTTAAGTTCAAAGAGGGAGCAAGGCACCTACAATGACGTGAATAGTGCAGTAGAGAAATGCATGGAGGAGAGTTATGCAGCTCATCTGGGAGGAAGCAGAGTCTGGGCAAGATGCGTGAATGAGGCCAAGCCTGAGCAGAATTCTAAACACTGAGCTTAAGTTGCCCATGCCGGCTTGGGTAATGAAGGATGGAAGATTTCAAAATGTACAAAACGTCACAAACAATGGAAATGAGAAGCAGGTTGGCATGTGCAGGAGACTACAAGTAGATGCTAAAGGTAACAGGTGAGGCGGGGAGTTTCAGAAAATGAGACGGTAGGAATATTCAGGCATCTAGCGACACTAGCCGTTCTCTTGTGCGGGGGATGTGAAGTCACACCAGCACGTCAGGCAGGCTTGTGACACAGTCCCCTGTGAGCTCCTGAAGGGATCACTGTTGGAGCTGGGTGAGAGAGAGGCCTGAGTCAGAAAAAAATATGAAGGCAGGGACTCTCATTCTAATGAGAGACGAACAAGTAGGGTGATGGTTGTCAGATGGGAGAAGAAAAGAGAATTGCTGAAATATTCAGAAGACTAAACAGGAAAGATGCGAAGACCTTCAGTTGTCAGGAGCAAACGGAAATCAACGCCTCCCAGGTTTCAAGATTGAGTGTCACAAAGAGGTGCTGTATCTGATCCTGAAAGGTGGGTCTTAGGGGAACATTTCACATAGTAGAGGAAGGTGGATTAAACTACGGTTAATATTCTGTGGACTTATTTACACTATAGATATATAGGAGCTGTATACAATATTTTAGAAACATTTATAACTAGGAGATTAGAGATACTTGTTCACTTTCAAGGCACCTCACAGCACTCATTGTAGTTAATTTCAGGAAGAGGGTGGGACTACATAAGAAACAAATGGTCAGAACACAGCGTTCAATTAGTGACATTTGGCACCACTCTCCATGTGCATGGGGTCACCTATGGGAACTGTCCTCTCCCTGCCCTCCCCACCAGCCCCAAGTGAAGGAGCAGGCCAAGGCGGCAATCACCGCTCCCATATAACTTTTTGGATCATAGGTGATTGAGCAAAAGGGGCAACTGGTGAATGCAAGCCCCTCAGCGTCATACAACCATCACATGGTAGGACCAACAGTCAAAGGGCGGGCGTCTAACTCCCGAGAACCACAGCCGGCTGCCCCACCCCCGGAAACACTCAGAGAATCTAACAAGCTAACTGGAATTGTCAGCTAAAGAGCCCAATGCTAATAGTGTTTAGTCCCAGGAGCTCTCCCCACCCACCTCAGTGACACCCTGTAAGTCCCACCATCCTTACAAAGTCTCTTAGAATGAAATCTTAGATTCTTTAAAGTGAATAACAATCCGGAAAAATAGGAATGTACACAAGTAAGTGTAGGGCTTAGTATGCAAACATTCGGTAATATAAATACATCAAGCAAAATAATAATGATAATAAATATATCAAGTGAGTACAAACATGTACATTTTGCAATTATGGAGAAACTGTAACTGTTCTTTTCTTCGGGATTTAGCTTCTGCACACCACTGTGTTCATGAAGGTATGACATAAACCATTATAATTTTCCAAATTCACTAGTCACTGCTTAAAGTATGATCACGCATTCCAATTTAAAAATGAAAGAAAATCCACACCAAAATTTATGGGACATCACCAGGCCTACAAACTATAGTAGCTTAGCCTATATAAAACGTATTAAGGTGGCTCTAAATTTTCTAGTGAGGATTCACTAGATGAAGACATTCAGGGGATCCTTAACCCCCTAAGCTGGGACGGGAAATTGTGCAGGTATACGCACTTTTCTGGAAAAAAGTCTGTAGCATTCATCAGCTGTTATCATAGTCAGGTTAGAGCCAGACCGTAGCAAATAGATAGTGGCTTTCTAGTTTGATGCTTAAAATCAGGGACTTTGTTTCCCATAGACCTTGGCTCAAGGACCATCTCCACCATTTACGAACTCTGTAATCACATCAGGCATTTAAAATAGCTTCCACCTCCCCTTTTGCAATATGGGAAATTGCATCTACTATGTTTGCTGTGAGATTTAAGGAAATTAATGCAAGATAAAGCAATTCCTACATTGTCTGGCAGGCACCAAGAACTCAATGATAGCTACTGTGTAAAACGTGATGAGATGGAAGAGCAGAGGCTAAGAAAGACAGGAACGGTGGATGAGAGAAGAGAAAGCACCAGGAGGCATAACGACATCTGGAAAGAGGAGCGTGCACACAGAGTTGTCACATCCTCTGTGGAGTGTTACATGCTTTTTCCAGAAAGAGAAAAAAAAAAAAAAACTGGGAAAATTCCCTCTTTATTTACTAGATGGATGACAAAGCTCCATGGAAGGAGATTTGGGGGACACCTCACTGCTGTGCTGTCCAATTAGTGACAGGGGATGACTTACACTTAAATTAATTAACCAAAACATTAGAATTCGGTTCTCAGGCTAGTGTCCTGTCCCACGCTGCATGGCCACACAGGGCTCGCGGCTCCGGGAGCGGACAGCCCAGCTGCAGAACATCTCCATCCTCACGGGAAGTCTAACCCGACAGCACCACCAGACAGGAGAGAGACTGCTAGTCAGGACTTCCCACTTTGCAAGAAACAAATCCAACTGAACGTATGTTTAAAAAAAAAAAAAAAAAAAAGATACGTGGAGAATTATGTGGTAGGTCATGGAATCGAAGGAAAATCTTTTAGAGTTCAGCAAAGGCTTGGGGATCTTATAACCTAAACAACAGGACCCCAACAGGTCTCTTTTCTGCCCCTTCTCTCTTGCTGGTGACAGGCTTCCGCCATGTTGCCAGCAAACTCAGCTGTCTCCAAAGTCCTTCCCACTTCTTTAATACATGATGCCAAAGCCTTCCAGCTATAATTCTTCATTTTTCCTTTCCTGGAAGGGCTCTGGCTGGCCTGGTATAGATTTTCTGTCCACTCTTCATAGCCAAAGAGGGACTGAGAAGGTCAGGTAGGCTGACCCGCCCAGCCTGGACCATTTTCCACTGTGTGAGCCGGTGTCCGCATCACCACCACCACAGGCAACGATGTGTGGAGTGGACGGCCTGAGCATCAGCACAGCCACCAGCAGAAGTGGGAGCAGGTCAGCTGCCCCCAAATAACACAGCATCCGGAAAGTCCCCCAAATCATACTCCAGGGCTGCCTTCATGTTTTCGTAGACTCATTGTGTAATGTCATGAGTGTTCCCTATCAGCAATTGTATAAACAGTTTTTAACTCATTATTAATAAAAGAGATTGTCCTGGGGGTTTAGCAAACTATAAATGAAACATTCGTTTTCTTCCCTATACCCGGTATCTGTAAACTGAAAAAAAAAAAAAAAAAAAAAAATGGTCGCTGAATTCAAACATGCTCTTTTTTTATAGTATTCTTGCTGTGAAATGAAATTACAACACTAAAATTCTCATTTATAAGACTCTTATTCACAAGGACTCTGTTCTCTATTCTAGACCTCCTGTCGCTAGGTCTTTGTAAAAGTTCCCGTTGACGTAAATGTAGCAAGACGTGTTAACGAAACAAGGACAACATTTATATTGAGCTTACATCTTCTATATCCTTGTCCAGAGCCACAATCCTCAGAGGAGAGGTCAAATTCAGACTGTCGGAGATGGTTGCTCCCACTGGGGCGGATTCCAGGATATAGCCCTGGTAACTGGGCATCGTGAAATACGGACTCTGATTGTTTTCATCCAGGATTTCAATATGGAGACTGGCGAAGGCAGGAAGAGGATGGCCATTGTCCTGTTCAGCCTAGAAAAGAATTTTTAAAAAAGTTAAAAAGTTATATGTTATCGGATCACTTTTCGTACTATTTATGAGGATTCTCTTTTGAACTCATGCCATTACAGAAAGAAGAAATGCTTTAGAGTTGAGGGGCTCGGGGCCCTTAGAAAGCTTAAATGAGGAAGAGAAAGTCCAGAGAGGCTTCATCACCGTTTTGGTCTCCTGTCCTAAAACTCAGTGTATATTAAAAAAAATATATATTAATAATCACTGCAGTGAGTTACTGTATTTGTCATTGAATGTTGTAGAAGAGATAACTGTGCTTTCATACAGTTAGAAAACCAAGAAACAAAGGTATTTGGTAAACTGTTGATAAAATATGTAAGTACATGAAAAAAAGATTCATAATGTATTATATATACTTTATTCTCTTCTGTGTCTTCTTGCTCCACATGAATGATCAAATCCCCAAATAATTCATATTTCCATATAAAATTAATAGATTAAGGCTATATTTCTACCCATGGAAAGTCCTCAAAAGCATATTATAAGGGACAGAGATGATTTCAATGAAATACTTTTAATAGCTGTAGAATTTCAAATGTTATTTAATTGCATATGTTATTCAAGTAAAATTAATATTCATGTCCTAGAAATATGTTTGTTTTCCTGTTTTTTTCTCCTCTTCAGTTTAAAAAATTGATGACAATTTACATTTCCAATAAATTTTCTTTCCATGACCACATGGTCATGTTGGGACTTGGGGAAACACCAACCCTTGACTTTCTGTTTTATTAAGAAAATGTGTCTTACTCTATAGCAATCCAAAAGTTTTATCTAAGGGAAGATTTCATCAAAACTGACTTCTAGAAAATTTCCTCCAAATGTTAGGAGAAACCTGGACACAACTCAATAGAATGTACATCTATTAAAATAGATTCAAAGTCTCTGCTGTCAATTTTTATTGATAAGTTTTCCCCATTATTGCAATAGTTGTATTTTGAAATTAACTCCAAGTGAAAGTTAAATATTTTATATTAAATCCTGGAGTGCTTTCCTGGATGAAATAATAACATTTTGGCCATGAAAATTTATAAGTAGTTCAGATAGATACCTCTGATATCTCAATCCAGAGGCAAGAACCTGGGCCTTCTAGAAGATAATTGTGCACTTTCCTCCAATTGTAATTTAGCATTTTCATCAACTAAGAGGGTAATTAACAAATCATAGTGATGTTTGGCTGTGCTGGTAACTCTGAACCAAAAAAAATCACAATATTTTTCCCTTCATATTATTATTAATATTGAAGATATTTTGAAGTATCATTTATGCTAATTACTAATTTGAAATTATGGTAATTAATAAACTCACTGTAACATTGTTATTTAAAGCATTGATAAAACTACCTATTTTTGTTTTTTTTTAATATTTTGAATAACTCTAATTCAATGCATTAGGTTCCCTCTATAACGTTATGTCATTTATTTTACGCTTTTGAATTTTCTTTGGGAACAGACCGCCAGAGTGGTCCATGGAGTAAAATGTTCATGAGCTCCGCTTCGCACTGAGGACAACAATCCTGAAATAATGTGTAGCCTTTTCTGGAATGATGTATTCTTTCACATGTAGCCATATGTGCTGCTGACACCACGGGTGGCTCCTTCTGCATCCAGTGGTTGTGATTAATTTGTGCTGAGCCATGGCCGCTCCTCTAGGAGTCCCCTCTGCGACACCCAGCGGGCTCGCTGAACACAGCTGATCGGGGAGAGAGGTACAGTCTATGACCAGAAAACATTGCTTTTATACTGGATGAAACCAGTTGGTCTGTATGGGGTTCCGACCCAGCAGCTGTGATCTGATTAAAGCAGGAGCAGTTCGTACACACAAGTCATTCTGAACAGGACCTTTTCTCTCTCCCTTTCTTTTGTAGCTAATTATCCCAAAAGCCATTATGTCCTATCCATATGGACATACTAGTGATGTCATGAAAAGTCACAAAATCTATCATTTGTTCTCTACCTGCCCCCGCCCCTGTCCCAATAAACACACACCAACACACAATTTATGGATGGAGAGAGGAAAACAAAAAGCCAAATTTTATCACAGTGAAAGAAGCTTATGTTTTACATTCAGCTCATAGGTTGTTAATTTTTACTGCCAGCTGTGAAGCTAGGAAAAACATGTATTATCTGCATGATGAAAACAAAGTAGTCCAATGAAAAGGAAATAAAACCCAAATTAGATCTATGGGAACAATCTAATTCTGCATATCTTTAAATGTAACATGTGAAATTCTGTTTTAACCCTTGTATTAGTTTGTCATTAATAGGGTTGATATGTTTGGATTGCTATTACATACCTCATCCGATTTCGGTGTTTCAGGGGTGCTAACCAGGTATCTGTCTTCAAGGTCCACATTCTTAATCCCTACCCTATTTTGTATACCCCTCTCTAAATGCAAAAACATATTCTTTTGTGTTGATGAAGAAGCAGAAGGATGAGTTTTAAGTTCAAGGCCACATCACATGTAAGTAACAGACAGACAAGTACCCAAACTCAGGTGTCTAGATTTATGAGAGACTACACAGGGAAATTCACCCCATGTTTCTCCAATTCAGAGAATGCAAATGAATATACAAATATAAGACGGATAGAAGAAATTAGTGGCAGGAAAGAATATTAATAACATAGATACTCCAGATTAATTAGAGGTAAAATATGGCACTTAACACAAATTAATACTATTATACTCTGCAGTGAGACCATGCATCAAACCTGTCATCCGATCCTCTCTTCTTCTAAACAATATAAATAGGAATTCTCAAAAATCTGACTTATTCTGTTCCCCTGTAATGAGTGGTGAATGAGATGTAAAGCACAAAAAAGCAGGTCAAGTGAAACAAGGTGGGGTTTTTAAAAAATCACTTCATCCCATAAAGATAACTTTATTTATATCTACAGAGTCTGTAGTTACAAGTTAAACATTGTATTTAAAAGTCAGGTTTTGTTTGGAGAATTTCTGGGCATGAGTCCCATTTTCAGTAATGAAACTAAAAGCCAAGAAAGCAGAAGTATAAGAAAAATAAGCTATTTAGTTACTTTGGAGGGCAAAACACTGAAAGAGACAAACTACTCCATTTTCAATATTAAAACAAGGAAGTGTTGATAATCTCTTCGCTCGCTGTACCCGAGGACTGAGAACGCAGAATAACTTTTCTTGCTGGTGGGTGGCAAGCAACTTCACAAATCCTACCATCTCTAATATGAACCCTTTCAAGTAGATAGAGGGATTTAGGAGAGAAAGGGAAAGTGGGGGAGATGATCAAGACATATAAATGAATTCTAGGAAAGAAGAAAGAGATCATTTTCTCCTAGGCAGTCAGGAGATCTTTGTCGTGCACCTGTAAGATGCACTTGTCACACCCATGTGTTCACCGCTGTGGGTGTCCCTCCTCATAGGCGTCCCCAAGCCCGCCCCGGTCAGGCTCTGCCCTGGCCTCACACAGCTGTCCTTGTCAAAACCATCAGGTCGCCAACCCTGATGAAAGCAGGATTTAGTCTCAGGCCTTATCCCTGCGACCTATCTTCAGCATTTCAAGCACCGTTCACTACTAGCCTTTCCAGCAACACTTTCTCTTGGTCTCCTGCCCGCTTCTCCTCATTCTCCTTCGCTGATCTGTCCCTTTCTCCATCACTCCTGACGGTGGGAGAGGCCCGGGAGGGAGGGCTGGGCTGTCTCCTTCTCCTCCCACCCAGGTTCCAGTGGATGCCGTCCACATGTAATTGCCTGAGAAATGTCAGTAACGTCGTTGACTCCCAACTGACCTCTCCTGCCTATCCCAGCGTCTACACCCACCTCACACCTCTGCGTGGGGATCGATGAACTTTTCTAATGTGAGCTCTGCTGAGGGGTGTTCCCACCCTCACAAACCCACTCCATGGTTGTTTACGATTCATGGCGGCCCATTCTTCCACCTGCTCAGGCCACCTCCACTCCTGCCTCTGCACACCTCACGGTTAATCCATGAGCATACTTTATTGACTATAAACTTTAAAATATGGGGCGCCTGGGTGGCTCAGTCAGTGAAGCGTCTGCCTTCAGCTCAGGTCACGATCCCATAATCCTGGGATCGAGCCCTGCATCGGGCTCCCTGCTCAACAGGGAGTCTGCTTCTTCCTCTCCCTCTAAAGTTTCCCCTGCTTGGGCTCTCTCTCTCTCTCTCTCAATGTGTCAAATAAATAAATAAAATCTTTTTAAAAAATCACTTGTGGAAAAAAATAGGACATATATCACATTTAAAAGTAAAATAAAATATAAAATATAAGCAGGATCTAACTACTTCTCACCTCCTCCCTGGTTACCACCCTGATCCCACTACCACCATCTGCCCCCTGATCACTTTAACTTCTCTGTCAGAGTCCACCCTGGCCAGGAGCCCACGCCCATAATGGGAGCCAGGCTTTCATGAAAGAATAGCCCGATTGGGTCACTTCTCTCACCAAAGCCTTCAAGGACTTCCATTTCTCCCGGGCTTCCATCATGCTCCTGTCCTTCTCACTCCGTGGGCTCTGTCCCTCTCCTGGACCCCACGTTCCTCTTCAGTCAAGCCTTCAGGCGACACAGGATGCTGTTCCTCAAGCCTGCCTCTCCCAGATAAGCACAGGCTGCTTATTTGCATCACTAGGAGGCTGACTCTGAAACCAGGCACGCCCATGCCGCCCAGGCTTCACGCACCCCTCATTCCCACTTCTGAATGCAACTTGCAAGCAGACCTGAGGAAGAGGGTTTGCTTTGGAGAATTTTGCTGGAAGGCTCAATTTATACTTCCATTTTCTTTTTTTGGTTAGCAATTATACTCACTTTTTCCTAACCGATTTAGATTATTAAAATCTATTTACTCACATTTTCAACCAATTAATTTATCTATTAGCATCAACAATCTTACTAGTTTACACCTTTCCAAGAGCCAGGCACTGAGACACGCCTGCCTTGGGATTCAAACAAGAATGACTTGGACTTTAATTTGAAAGCAAATGCTTATGAAAGTCTGAACATTTCCTTGACAACACATTGTTATTGAATTCTCTCACAAGTGGAAAGTGTGTGGTTGTGCAAGGTATACCTCGGAGGTCAGCCGCAGTAAAAAACTAACAAAAGGAAAGGTGCAGAACACTATTATGATTCTGATACAAGATATGATACTTCAATGTGATCATAAAAACAATTTAAGCGCTGCCTGGGTGGCTCAGCTGGTTGAGTGCCTGACTCTTGATTTCGGCTCAGGTCATGATCTCAGGGTTGTGAGATCGAGCCCCACATTGAGCTCTGTGTTTAGCGGGGAGTCTGCTTGTCCCTCTCCTTCTGCTTCTCCTCCCAGCGTGTGCTCTCTCTCTCAAATAAATTAATAAATACAATCTTAAAAAAAATTTTAAAACAGACAAAAGTAATTTATATTGTTATAATCATCCAGTTGGGGTCCTTGTGTGTGAGGGGTAGTGGCCAGGAGAGGGTGGTGAGACATCTGGGTGTTCCTAATACCCCCCCTTTTTTTTTTTTGTATATCTGGGTGCCTCAATTTGTGAAAACCCATCAAGAGGGACAGTTTTCAATAAAAAGTTTACTAAAACCTGCTATATACTTGCTCTCCCAAAATGTGCACATAGGCTGCCCCTCCTCCCACCACAATGAACTAGTAACTAGTTTGTGACCACTAGTTTATAGTAAGGTAGTTAACTAATTTATGGTCACTCAAGGGCAAATGATGCAGCTTAATAAAGCGTGATCTAGGAAGTGACCGGAACAGCCAACATTATAAGGATATTTAAACATTATGGATGCTTGCCTCTTCCAATCCATCATTTCATTAAAGGCAGACTCCAGAAGTAGACCCCGCCTTCTGTACTTTCCATCAGTGTTTCTCAAACACTGAAGTTTCTAAAGCCCTTCTCGTCCGATGCCTCCATGTCTCACGTGAGGTCCTTGTTAAGGCACATTCCTGGGGGCTCAGTCAGGCTTTCTGACAGGTATTTATTTGTCTGTTTCTTTAATTATTATTTTAATGTTACCTGCCTTACTGGGTTCCAAATGACGTTAATACATGGTGGGCTCTCCACTTTAATGCCCTAAAAGACATGTGGGCATCTTGATTCAGTGGGGGGAGCCCTGAAATCTGCCTTGCAGAAATGAGCGCATCCCGTGATCATGGTATGCCCAGCCAGGAGCCCTCTGGGAACCAGTTAGGTCTGGTATTTCGTCTTCTCTGGCTCAGGCTCCTAGGTAGCTCTTACAGTGTAGGCCAATACTGCTCTAGCCTCAGGTACAAGTAATTGTTAGTTTTTCACCTTTAAGCAAAGTTTTAAATTTCAGTTGGACTGAACAGTTGGAAATGAAAGTGCAGGGACCTCACTTGTATAAGGGAGCTCTCTGTAGGATCCTGCTCAGCTCACTAAAGCCCTACAGGGGATTTGGGGCCAAAGCCCTAGTAATGGACAATAGGTTACATTTCCTTTCTACATGCGTACATATTTCTTTTGAGATGTCTTCAGGAGAGATGGCTGTGGCAAGCCTCTGTTCCCTGGGTTAAAGATTATATTAATAGTACTAATTAATTAATAATTAAAAATAAGTATATTCCATTGCTTCTTGGCCCTTCTTATAAAATTATAGTGCCTTGATCCTACAGAAATGTTCTTTATTTAAACTTTAATACTCTAACAAATTAAAGATGCCTAAAGATTTTGACAGCAAGGGCACTTGTAACAGTGACTAAAAATATTTGAGAACTTACAGAACCATACCATAATTTATCAGATAAAATACAAAAAAATCGGTGTGTATATCACACAACTGGTTTGTTTGTAATATCATAAATACAGCAAAGAAGTACATTCTTGGTTGGAAATAAATAAATTTTCTATTTGACAAAAAAGAAAAAAAATGTCTTCAGAGAGAATATAGACAACACACACCCATCAAGGGTTCATAATATGACAACAAAATCATACTGACACACTTCCCACAAAGGGAATATTTTTAATAAAGTGAAGTATATTTTATCCTCACTTGAAGAATATGCCCTTTCTGTTTATAATTTATTACATCAAATCTTCAAAGTTCCCATACATCTTTCAATAATAAAAATCTTTCTCTTTGCTTAGTGTTTGAGATAAGAACTGACACCAGAATGACTAAAGCAATTTTGAATGATTTAAGGAAGAAAAACCCAGTTGCTCTGGGGAAGACATAGGCTCAGAAAACCCCTGCTTATCGCAGATATGTCCGGTTCTTCAGCTGGTGTTTTGAACATGGGAATCATCTTGGCTATAAAGAGCGAGGCCAGCCAGAGACAGAATTATGAAGGTGATGAAGTAGTCACTTTATTCTGGAATACGTCTGTTTTATCTCCCTTACTTTGCCCTGCCATCTGCCTCCCCAACCAGGAAAGGCCCATGCAGGTTTCTGATCCCGTTCCCACTGAGTTTGCTCTCAACCAGGGAAAAACCCCATTGAAGTATCTTATATGAATTAGTGGACTGGAAAAGTCCATCCTGAAATATCTGAATTTCAAAAAAAAACCATCAGTATCCAAAAAAAAACACCAAAAAACGCTGATCTCCAAGTGGGTTATTTTTCAGAGCCTGGAAGCTAGGGAGAGTGAGAGTTTAGTGTTTCTCCTATGTACAATGCTTATTCTTGAGAAAAAATAGTCAGCAGACCTATCTAGCTTACAAGTTGTTAGAGTATATCTAAATTTTCCATGCAACAACCAAGAGGCTTATGAAGACCGCTCGGAAATGGTTGTGCAGGAGGGTGGCGAGAGTCGACGTGTGTGAAGGGGTGTAGTGGGGAGGGATGGATGGTAAGGCCTGCTCAGAAAGTGGCTCCAATTGAACATTTTACAATATTTGGACTTGCTGTTGTACTCCTACAATGACCTTTGCAGACAATAGGGCCTTGCCAAAATCAAGACACTGTGAGCAGAATGGATAAATTGCTTTTCTTCTTCCAAGCAGCTGCAGGTCACCTTGTAAGGAAGGAAAGAGGCCAACTAAAATATCACCTCTGTGTGTCTATCGTCAGCTTGCACATTTGGAGAGCCGCAATATTCAACTATTATATTCCATTTCTCTTCTAACTCAGCTGGATGAATAACAACATGAGACAAGAGGACACGATACATTCTTTCCTTTTATTAATTTCCATAATTGACAGATTAGTCAATTCATTCAGCCTCATTCTGAGAATTTTTAAAGAAATGTGGACTGCCAGGAGGTTATACAAGTATGCAGTGTTGCTTTGAGGAAACAAAAATAATGGTTTATGTGTTAATCGGCTAAATTAAAAAAAAGAAAGGAACATAAAATAAAAGAGGAGCATGTATCAGATGTGTTGATGGGTTTCTAAAAGTGCATTATTCATTAAGAAATCCATGGAGAGATTGTTATTCCATTATTAATAAGCACTAATGCCTGAAATTTCTGTGGGATAATTTCTCTAAAATGGATCAAGGACTTTGGCTCTTAATGGACTCGAACTTCCTCACCTTAGAGATTCTGCTAGGAGAGCAGACAGAGTTTATTCTCCAATGACCTGCTGATAGGAGATCTGGGGCACGTCTGTGCCTCGTTCTTGAAGCAGGAATCCATGAGGACAGGGAGAGAAAACGTGGCTAGAATATTTCCAACCAGAGCATTCATCTTGCCTGCTGTGGATGGAAACATCAGCTCTGAGTTTCTGTCCTGACCCCGGCTCGCTGGAGGTTCCTACTCAATCTTTCCTAAAGGGAGGATGCATGCCTTTCTTCCCTCCTCTTTAATTTCTCTCTTTTTGGATAGACTGACAGCAGAAAGAACAGTAACTTGCACTTCACAGTCTCCTTAGCAGACTTGACTGATTTTGATAGTTGTTTCATCTTCATGGGAGATGTCACCCTTTGTATTCTGAGACGTGATGCCTGATGGTCTGTGACTTGCAGCTCTGTCTGTCGGCTCCTGGCACCCGTGATCTTTCAGATCAACCAAGTTTCCATGGGAAATCCATGTGGCGGGTAAATGGCCCGGTGTCCTGAAGGCAGCATGGAGTGGCATGGCCCAATTTTGTTTTAGGCACACTCTGTCGGCAACATGGGGACACAGGGAGGATGCAAGGAGAAGCGGCTAAGGTTTGAGAGACTGCCTGTGTGAGATGGTGGCCCGTGATGGGGGACTAGAGGACTACCAAAGGCAGGGGGACATGCAGGAGAAACTCCAGAGCTACATGAAGAGGACCTGATAAGGACTGCACAGGGCTGTGCGGGAGCAGGTACCTGGGGAACCGGCATCTCTTGGCTCGGGTGACTGGCTGATTACGTGGTGTTGATGCAAAGAGAAAAGCAGGAGTAGAAGCTTTCAGATTTTAAAAGGTGTAGAGTTTGCTGCATTCTTTTTTTAGATTTTATTTATTTGACAGATATTGAGAGACAGAGAGAGAGCACAAGCAAGGGGAGCGGCAGACAGAAGGAGAAGCAGGCTCCCTGCTGAGCAAGGAACCTGATGCAGGACTTGATCCCAGGACCCTGGGATCATGACCTGAGCCGAAGGCAGATGCTTCACCGAATGAGCCACCCAGGCGCCCCGAGTCTGCTCCATTCTTAACGTGACACAAGTCCATAATGCTAGGACTAGTTGTCCGGCTGGTAACCGGAAATTCCGATGTGGACATCAGGAGGGAAGTAAGTCTGAAAGCGTCCTTTCCACACTGGTGCCTTCCTCGACACAGAGCTTTCATGCGTTTCCATCTCTCCCACACCAAGTGAAGTGCCAGGCAACCCTTAAGTACTCCAAGGACGTGGCAAACTGAAAACTACCCAACGCCGTAAGCCTTAAACACAGCAGCTCTGAGTGTTCCACTGAGTCTCTGTGAAGGAAAGTATCACTGCTATCACTGTTCACATGGAGGCCAAGTGCTCTCTGGGGCTGTGGCGTTAGAAATCCATGAGGATGCTAGCTGTTCTCTCTGACCTCGAGCAAAATACCTTGCCAGGGTCACCATCACATCAGCACTGATATTCAAGCTAGCCAGTTTCAATTCCGTGGCTCAGTATCTGCACAAAATATATCTTTTTTCTTTTTTAGAAGGAGTGTTTGTTTGTTCAGTATAGTCATAAACAGCTTTAACCTCTGCCTTCACATGGGTCTGGCCTTTTATTCCAGGGGCTGAATTTGAGAAGTTTATTGCATCTTTATTCTGGACAGACAGACAAGATGAAGTCGTATCAAATGCACACACTTTCGAAGGTAGGTATTTAAATACAGTGAAGATGCAGGTACACAAATCCAGCTACCCTCTAAGTTTGATTGGAGAAAATCATTACGTCAAATACTTCTTGAGCACCTTCTATGCACTCGACATGGATGGAGTAGGGCTTGGGCCACAGCGTAAATATACTACCATCTGCCCTACTGTAAAGGTCGAGAGGAAATACACAGGAAAATTGAATGTAGGGTGGTTAGAGCCACCATGGGGATGAGCGGGATGCGGGGAGAAGCTTCCAAGCTTCTTTCCAGAGTGATTATCTTAGCCTCTGACACATCAGTGAAGCATTGATGCCAATCACTGATGCATCCATGTGAGCCAGACTGCCCAGTAGGAAAAGAAAGGGTGACTCAGGATATGGGGCAGCCCCCACAGATGCCTGGAGGCCAGAGAGAAGATGGAAGATTGAGAGCGCGGCGAGTGCTTCAGGCTGGCGGGACAGAGAGCGTGCAGGGAGGCGGCTGAGGGCTTAGGTTAATGTGCCCGTGGTGTGGCAAGACAAGGGACTATAGCTCAGCCTGCAATACGGCGATGGTAGGCCGGCGGTAACAACCTAAACATCAGAGAGACCGTGATGTGGTCACGTCTGTGAGCCTCGCTTTAGCTGTTAATCCACAGGATTTAGATTAAAAAAAAAAAAAAAAAAAAGTCATGTTTGAGCAACTGCGAGACACTGAATTATTAATAATTTATCCACTTGATATTTGTATTAGGTGTCCAGACCATAAGTATATCAACTAATAATATTTTTTTTTAACAAATAATGCACTTAAAATAATAAAAGTGAATTTTCTGGGCTTTGTGATAGCTACTCCATGCATGAACTGATTCATTATCACCCAGAAAATAAAATATGCTTTCATATTTCTATCTCCTAGTTGCTTTCTGTTTTGTAACTATGGTGATCACACAACTTTTCATCCAAACTGGGGCTGTTTTGAGAGTGAAAGAGATGTTATGAATAATTATACAAAGACAACAGGCACGGATATGAACCATCCTGAGCAAAACAAATGTATGATTCTTATTCAAAATGTGCATTTCATTTTAAGAATGCTTAAGTGATTACAATCATTTAAAATTTGGGATAGTGTTTTGAAATGGAACACCCTTTCTTCTTTTAATTGGACTCATTTCACTCCTTTAATATTCTCAAGTTGGTGGACTACTCCATTTTGTTTCCCTAATTTCACCCTTACATTTTTGTCAGTATCCTGAGTAAATCCCGGGCTGAAATGGATGAAATAAAGATGATAAATCTCTTAACCATGACGCTTCCCAGCTGTTAAATGTGCATATAGCTTTCTAAAGCAGGATTTTCAAAATCTAGGAGAAAATACTTCATTTTATTTTATTTTTTCTTAGCTCCTGAAACAGAAATTGGGATCAAATCCAATAAAAACTTTTATGACCAATGAAAAATGAAGCATTATTGAAATAAGAAAAAGGGAAGAAGTTGAAAGACTCACTAAGAGAGCTGCCAGACTATAGCACCTCAACAGATCCTGATACAAAGGCTCAATATCCAGCTATTATTCAAGCTGGTGGCACACTATTATTCTTATAGATTGATACCTTTGCTTATTATCCCCTTGACTGCACACAAAACACAGTAATTTGAATCTAATAATGTCTGTAAAAACTTCCATTAATAATATAAAGTGTTATTAAAACATAAAAAAATTATCTATGGCCTGTTCTAATTGATTTTTGTTTCTATAATTGATGGGCTGAGTTTCATTGTACCTGGGTACACCAGGACAACTAACTTAGATAATAAAGGAAAATAACTGATTTCAGGGTTGAAATGAGGCAGTTTGGTAACAGTGCTTTGTCAGTTTTCTTAGCTCCCACAGAGAGCAGCACCACAGGGCTACACAGAGATCAACAGTAGACAATGGATACATATTTTTGAGTTTTATATAGTTCCGTGATAATTGAAATAGTCAGCGCAAGAAGATAAATCTCGTGCATGGCCATTTTATACAAATGGTAAAAGGAGTCTGTCTTTGTTGAATGACTCCCAAACCCCTACTGAATAAAATCGAAGGAAAAAGCAATTTCACATAAGGCTCTCCTCCTGGTCTGGCCCTATACCTTGTTTCACCATTAACTGTTCATAGCCCGCTGCAACGCACCTCCTAGTTTTTACTTTTGCTCTTCAAACATAGTTCCCACTTCTATTCATTGGCCAAAACCTCCTGACACAGCAATATTTAGCGTGCGGTAATCTCCAGAACATCTTCCTGGAGTCCCCAGATTAATTTATATGTCCCAATTCTGTACTTTTCCAGCACTTTTTAGTTGTCTTCCTATTAGCAGCTGATGTGACATATTTGATTTATCAGCATGTAGGACTCTTTGCCCTTAGACACTACAAGTTCTTCAAGGACAAGGGACTACCGAATAATCTCAGGATCTGGTAATGTATATAACAGGATTGGTGCTCACAAAATATGTCCTAATTTGAGCTAAAATTAAATGTATGTCTGTGCATTATTGTTTGTAGTTGTACCAACAGAGAGTTAAACCAGACAACGATTTCTAAGCAACTGCATCTTGGTGGAGTGAAAAGAGTATGGCTCTCACTTAGATAAACCTAAGTTTGAATCTCAGTGCTGCCGTGTCTCAGGGAGGTAATTCTGAAATAGTCAGTCCCTTACCCTGTCTGAGCTTTACTTTTCCACGTTTGTATCAGTGAGTTTCCTACCAAGATTATGGCTCTAATTCAATGAAAAATGTACTTAAGTAACTTGGACATGCTCAGTAAACTTCCTTATCTTACTTCCTCTTCCTTTAACACTTTTAAATTAAAAAAAAAAAAAAATACCCTCAGGCTACATTTCTATAGCTATGGTTCTATCTGTGTAGCTATGAGAAAGTCATAATACACACCAGACTTACTCCCTGTCCTTGCTCAGGTCTGTCCTATTACTTAGAGTGCCCTTCTACCACCCTCATCTCTGTCCATATATTGCCATTATTCCTCACTATCTAGCTCAAATCTTACCTGCCCAGCAAAGTCTATCAGAATTAATTGACAGATCATCCTGGTTTCCACAGTACCTCTTAAATGATTTTATTACAGTGCAGTAGATATTATTTAACTGTAATTGTAATACCAAATGGATTCCCCTAGTTGGATAATTTTTCCAGTCTAGGATCATTTTTCAAAAGAAAGAAAATAATGAGACATATATTGAAAGAATTTCTGGACAGGTAAGATCTTTTCTTTTTATGTTAGAAAGACAAACAATAAAAAAAACAATAAAAAAAAAAGACAAACAATATTTTAAAACATAGTATGATATTAAAATAAAAATATATAAATCCATGCACATTTAAATATATTCATGAGCAGCTTTTGTGGTCAAGAACTGATACCTTTTAGCAAGAAAAAAAATAAATGTTAGAAAATGTAACAATGTTATATTATGTAGCATTATATACATTTGGCCAGGGCATTTATTACATATAAAAATACTCAGTATTTGAATCATGTCATAATATAAACAGTTATCTTAAAGAAAGGCAACACAATGTATTAAAATAGCTGCACTTCACTTTTTTAAACATTCCTGTCAGATTAATTTTAATTTTTGTAACATAAAAGTGCCTACAATAGCCACTACAAGTTTCTTTGATTAGCAGTTTATAAACACAAACAAATAAGAAATTAGTTTAATTTACCTTAATAACCAAATCAAATTTCTGGTGAAAGTCTCTGTTTACTGGCTCCAGGAGACTAAGTTCTGCAGTCCTAGGATGCATATGGAAAAATCGTGGGTAATCCTCAGGAGTCCCTGAAAGACATTGAGATTTTAGCACATAATTGAGAACAATACGTAATATGTGTGTGTGCTATATCTATTTCCCTTCATTAACTGAGGAACAGAATCACAATTTCATTACTAAATTAACTTTCAAAATTTATGCAGTCTAGGGAAAGGAGACACAAATGTGGTATACAATTAATTCGCTTATGAGTAAGAAGATGGAGAGTATTTTTTATTTCAGTGATTTTCCAAATATCTTTTATTAGGAGAGCTCGTTAATTAATTTGAAACTTCATCACATGTAAAGAGATATTATGTGTAGGGATAGCAAATTTTGAAGTATAAAATCGTGTTTTAATGGTGCATAAATCTTAATTATAGCCTGCATGGTCTTCTACCGTAACTTGTAATAAACAAAGACTAGTAATTTGTACCAAATATCAAGCTGCTTGAAAATTAAAATGAACATATTCTGTTCCAGCTGGGCAAATATTTTTCTTAAGGCAAGAATCCAGCTAATTATATCAATCATATTAAATAAAACTATACTGACGATACTGTTAATGCCTAGAGAGGATATTTTTTAAGCATAGGCATTTTAGTGAGTTGAAATACATTTCTTCCTGCAGAAGTTTCCTTCAGTTGCATTATCTTCCTGTGTATGATGTGACATCCTTTTTCTCAAAGTGAAGAATAAGTAGAAGTCAAATCGTATAACTATAGAGTATATGTATGCATTTGGCACAACAATAGCCATAAGAATGAAATAACTGTGGCTTCCAATTATTAAAGCCTACTGTGTACTAAATGCAAATAATCATCAATAAGTCTGTAAATAATTCCCATTTTACAGAGAAGGACTTGGCAACTTCAAGATATTTAATAATTTGTCCAAGACCAAAGAGACAATGTAAGACAGAGCTTGCATTCAAATCGAGGTTGCCAGAGTCAGACATAACCAAAACTGGATTAATTTCTATTCTTCCTTTGCTTCCACACTGAGACAAGAAGAGAAACTCTGCTGGGGTATTATATGAGGGGAAATAAAAAAGTTTGCCAGTAAAATAGACTTGAAAATCCAGAAATGGTCAAAATTGCACATGGCAATTTAGCATATGATAAAGTAGTCATCTCAAAACAGTAGGGTAAATGGATTTTTGAATACTAGCATTTATCAAATAGAACAGCCATATTGGAAATGATAGAATTGCATCCATTCTTTATACTAGAGTAAATCCCAAATGGAGAGTATATTCATATATAATAAACAATGAAACAATACAAGTGCTAGTAATAGATGAAAACATGGATGAATTCTACTATAATGTGAGAGTGGGCATCTCTCTCCTAACTATGGCTCAAAATGAAGAAGCAATAAGGGAATAGAGAGATAAATTTGATGACATTACAAAATAGCATGGCAAGACACAATAAACAAAGTAAAACCACAAGTGACAAACTAGGGAAAATATTTGCAATTAACAGACACAAAATGTTCATATCCCTAACATATGTAGATTTACAAATTAGGAAAGAAAAAGATCAGCAATACATTAAAAAAGATTGGGCTACAGAATGAAAAGAGTTCATTGAAAGAGAGAGAAATGACTCTTGACCAAGTACAAAGATGCTCACCTTTATTCACAAGAAGAAAAATTCAAATTAAATTTGATATTAAACTGAGATTCCATTTCCTATTTGTTAGATTAGTAATGGCCCAAAGTGGACACCATACTCTATTGTGAGCCCGTGAGAAAACATACACTTTCAGACATTTCTGGTATTATTAAAAGAGTGTTATAAAACCTATGATGGAAAATTTGGCATAGTCCATGAAAATGATGTGAGTATTGGGGAATTCTAAAAAGATGGCAAAGTAGGAAGCATTAGGAATCTATCTCTTCATGTAGACAACAATTGGCAAAATCTTTCTAATGTAACTCTTTCAAAACTCTGGAGTCTACTGAAATCTTCCAAATTTCAGAGTCAGGTCTGGACAGTAAAATACAATTAATTTCTACCAATTATAGCTCTAAGCACAGTAGCCGCTACCTATCTCCCAACCCTCTGCCACTTGGCAGGGAGCTGGGCCCATGTTCCTGGAGAATCTTATACACAGTTTGGGAGCAAGGTTCGGCAAAAAGGACCATGTCCTTCAAATAGCAGACATCTGTGCTCTCACAGGTGATTGCTGTTTCTCATCACAGAGGCGCAGGTGACTATTGTTGTCACACACACACACACACACACACACACACACACACACACACCCATTGTTCCCATTGTTGTAAGCTTCTCCACCTAGGCTGAATTAATTTCCAGGAGATCTGAAGGGCCAGCATCGTTTTTACCCCCTTCATTTTTCTCTCTCTCTTCCCCCCCCCCCTTAGAAGCCCAGCATTAAAGAGTAGGACATCCAAAAGCAACTGTACATGAGGGGAAATTAGAAAGTCACCATGCATACCCAGGGGAAAGCATAGGCTCAGAAATTACTTGAGGCGATCTTAAGTATTTATACTTCAGACTAGTCCTCAGCACAGAGACAGAATAGAACTATAAAAAAAAAAAAAATCAATCAATCAATCAACAAAAATAGAAACAAAAGCCAGTAAACCCTGGGAAAGTAAAAAATTCCGATTTCCAGAGTAACATTATTAGAATCAAATGTTCAATTTTCAACAACAACAACATAGAGTGTACATAAAAACAGAAAGATATGGCCCATTCAAAGGAAAAAAAAGAGACCAAATCAACAGAAATTGCACCTCAAAAACACCTGATTGATGACCTACTAGACAAAGATGTTAAAACAACTGTATTAAAGATGCTTAAGGCACTAAAAATAGGTATAGACAAAGTCAAGAAACTAATATATGACCAAAATGGAAATATTAATAAAGATACAGAAAATCTAAAAAGAAACTATAAGAAATTCTGGAGCTAAAAATGACAATACTGAAATGAAAAGTTTACTAGAAAGATTCAAAGACAGATTGAGCAGGCAGAAGGAATCAATAAACTGAAGATAGGGCAATAGAAATTATTGAGTCTGAGTAACAGAAAAGAAAAAAAAAAAAAGATTAAACAAAAGGGAACTGTGCCTAACTGACCTGTAGGGTACTATTAAGACCAACATACACATTGTGGGAGTCTCAAAAGGAGAAAAGACAGAAAGGGGCAGAGAGAATGTTTTTAAAAAAATATCTTAAAATTGCCAAAGTTTGATGAGAGAGAGAGATAGAGATCCAAAAAGCTCAATAAAATTCATGTAAGATGGATTTAAAGACACACCAAGACACTTCATAATCTAACTCAAAAGACAAAGACAAGGAGAGAATCTGGAAAGTAGCTAGAGAGAAGTGACTCATTGCATACAAAGGATGCTCATTAAGATTATCAGCCTTTTTGCTATCAGAAACCTTGGAGGCCAGAAGACAGTGTCCCTATATATTCAAAGTGCTAAAGGAAAGCAAAATGTCAAAAAAGAATCCTATATCTGGCAAAACTGTCCATCTAAAGTGGCAGAAATATTAAGGCATTCCCAGATGAATGCTGAGGGAGTCCATTACCACTAGACCAGTGAGGACAGTAGGCTATAATCTGAAGCAGAGTGGGGAGTAAAGATCTCAGGAAAGTAAATATATGGGCAATTATAAAAGCTAGTATTATAGTAATAAAAGTCTATAACTCCACTTTGTGGTTTCTACATAACTTCAGACACTAAGAAATTTAGGAGAATTATTAGTTTATGTTTTCAGGCACATAATGTATAAACATGTAAATTTGCTATACTTAAAAGGGTGAGGATTGAGCTGGAAAGGAACAGAGTTTCGTATGTTATTAAAGTTAAACTGGCATAAATTCAAGTTAGAGTGCTATGACTTTAGGATTCAAATATAATTCCCATGATGAAAACAAAGAAAACAATTACAGCATATACACAAAAGGAAATGAGAAAGGAATTTAAACTCTACAAAAAAATCAACAAAACACAAAAGAAGATAGTACTGAAGGAAATGAGGGATGAGAAAGCTGTAAGATATATGGAAAACAAGTAGCAAGATGACAGAAGTCCCTCCTTATCACTAATGACTTTAAATGTAAATTAATTAAACTCTCCACTCAAAGATAGACAAATGGATTAAAAAAACATAATCCAACTATATCCTGTCTACAAGAGACTCACTTTAGATTCCAAGAAACAAATAAATTGATAGTGAAAGGCTGACATATGCCATACCTTGAGGACAGTATGATAAATCAAATAAGCTAGTCATAAAAAAGAAAATTACTGCATGATTTTACTTATATAAAGTACTTACAATCACAGAGACTGTAGGTAGAATCACATATTCTAGAGGTTGTGGAGAAGAGGAGACTAGGGAATTATTGCTTGATGGGTATAGAATTTCAATTTTATAAAATGAAAAGAGTTATAGACACACAAGCTTATGAATGAATTTAATATCACTAAACGGTATACTTAGAAATGGCTAAGATGGTAAACTGTATGTTATGTCTATTTTACCACAATTAAAAATTGAAAAAAATCATATTAGCATTTATTTTTGACCAGAAATCCCACTTCAAGGAATTTTTGCATTTTAATAATAAAAGATAAGTAATCACCTAAATATACTTCAATAGTGGTCTGGTTGAATAAATGCTGATGCATTCTCAAGTGGATAATAATTGAAATGACAAAAATGAATGATAAGTATCTTTACTCATTACTGTATTACTGTAGAGTTAACTTCAGTTAGGCTTAGTGAAAAAACAACTTGGAGAAAAGTGCATTTAGTATTACTAACATTTAAGAAAGAGGAGTACACACACATGCAAATAAAAAGAAATACATATACATATGTGTATATATGAATATTAATAAAATGATAAACTACAACATTAAAAAAGTGTTACATATGAGGGAGAGATAGAATGTTGAGGGAATAGGCAATGAAGCTAGATTAAATTAACTATACCACTTTTTTTTTATTTTAGAGTCATATAAATATTACATATCATATAAAACATTGAATATAAGGGCAGTTAAAAAATAAAAATAAAATAAAATAATCTAAATATTTATTCAGTTGGTGACATAAACACAAACAGAAAAGGACCATCTCAGATAACTTTAAAAGATAGTACCTTGATTTCACATTCACAGTGTAACCTAGCTCTAAAATAATAGAAATTACAAAAAAAAAACCCTGTCTATGATAATAATATTGTTCATGTTAGTGTTGTTATTCTAAGATGGTTATGGAAGTATTTTGCCAGAAATGAAATGAATAAGTATGTGGTGTCTTAATTCTATCATTCTCAGTGTTAGAAACAATTCTTATCATAGAAAACTGGATTGCCATAGAAACTTAAGGAAATTTATGGCTATCCTCCAAGTTTTGATATTGTGGATATATAGGAATTTATGATCAGTCTCGTCAAATGTTACTGATGAAAGAAACTCTTCTTTTGGTAGACAAAAGCAATTATGATATACAACTTATCTCCAGATGATTTTCAATGAAAACCTTCAAGTGACCCCTGAATATTAAGTACTTTGCAAAAGCCAGGCTATTATTGAAGTATAAAAATGTTTTCCAAGAACAGAAGTGCATGTCTAAGTTTAAGGACCCTACAGATTAATTTAATTTTCTCATTTAGAAAATGTGATATTCATTCCATTTAGCTAAAGTATACTTAATTCATCTGAAAAAGTTGCTTCTTGGTTCCAGTTCAAGATGGTGACATAGGAAGACCCTGAACTCACCTCCTTCATGGAACACACTAAATTATACCTATTAAAAGAACAGTTGCTTCTGAAGAAGAACTGAGGGCTGACTGAACAGCTACTGAACAGCTAAAGAGAGTGAACAGCAAGAGAACAAGAGAGATGGAGACATGGTAAGGAAGGGAATCCCACGCCCCCATGCTTCGAACTGCAATGGGGAGGGAGAGTACTGAGGGACCGGGAACAGAACCCTCTGTCCTTGGGCACAGAAACGAAGTGGTGGTTTAAAAGAACAACTAGCATGTAGAGGGGACAACACTAGAACTCCTCTAAGCACCAGGGGAGCCACTGAATGCTCTCCAGGTCAAAGGGACTGGAGAATGACATGGTTCACATTCCCACCCCACCTTAAATTAAGCCTAGATCAGAGCAGAGTCCAGATACAATGGCAGGTGGGTCCAGTCATCTCAGTGAGCTTGTGACTTTAGGGAGCCCAGTGTCACAGGCCCACAACTTAGTCACTCTGGGGCACAGGAACAAAAGCATCACTTTAAGGGTGCTAGAGAACTGAGGGAACATTCTCTCCCCACCCAACCATAAAAGCCCAGACTGGAGCAGGGTCCAGCTCAACAGGGGGCTAGCAATCTCAAGGAACCCAGGGCCCACAAACCCATACCAGTCACCTTATAGTGCTGAGCACAGAAAACAAACTGTGGCTTTGTGTTTGCTCTTTGAAAAATATTTATTATTATTATTATTATTATTATTATTATTATTTTACTTTTTAAAAATTTTTCTTGTCTTGGTTTGTTTTTATTTTTTCTCTTCTGTTTTCTTTTTTCTTTTTCTCATTTTTTTCTTTCTTCTCTTCATTTATTATTTTCCTTTTTCTTTTATTATTATTTTTACCTTTATTCTTTCTCTAAAAAGCCATGTTTTAAAAGAATAACTATCATTTACAGCTACAGCTCCAACCAACCAGCAAAACTCACCAAGCATTCACAGACTACAAAGGGAACATGTACAAAGGACCATTTGTTCAACTTTAGGACAAGTAGTCGTTTTGCCCAATCCATAGAAACACCAACAGAAAGTCAAACAAAATGGAGAGACAGAATAATATGCTTCAAAAGAAAGAACAAGAAAAAAGCCTAAAAATAAATAAATAAATAAATAATAAAACAGAGATAAACAAAATGCCTGATTAAGAATTTAAATTAATGATCATAAAGATACTCACTGGGCTGCAGAAAAGAATGGAAGAACTCAGTGAGACCTTCAATAAAGATAGTTAATATTAAAAAGAACCAGAGTTGAAGAATACAACATGTAAAATAAAAAACAACAACAACAACACTATAGGGAATCAACAGTAGATGAGAGGACGCAGAAGAAAGTATCAGCCATGTGGAAGATAGGGTAATGGAAAGCACATAAGCAAAACAGGAAAAAGAGAAAAGAATTTTTAAAAAATGAGGATAGACTATGAGATCTCTTGGACATTGAGTGAACAAACATTCACATTATAGGAGTCTCAGAAAAAGAACAGAGAAGGGTTTAAAAACTATTTGTTTTTGTTTTTGAAAATTTTTTTTAAAGATTTTATTTATTTGACAGAGAGAGACACAGCAAGAGAGGGAACACAAGCAGGGGGAGAGGCAGAAGAAGGCTTCCCATGGAGCAGGGAGACCAATGCGGGGCTTGATCCCAGGACTCTGGGATCATGACCTGAGCCGAAGGCAGAACTTAATGACTGAGCCACCCAGTCACCCCTAAAAACTTTATTTGAATTATAATTGAAAACTTCCCTAACCTAGGGAGGGGAAATAGACATTCAATCCAAGAAACACAGAGAGTTCCAAACAAGATAAACCCAAGGAGGTCCATACCATAGCACATAATAATTAAAATGTCAAAGGTAGAAGATAAAGAGAGAATCCTAAAAACAATGAGAGAGAAACATAAACGTTGGTTTATGTATCAGCTGGTTTTTCAGCAGAAAATCTGCATGCCAGAAAGGAGTAGCATGATATATTCAAAATGCCGAAAGAAAAAAAAAAATCCTACAACCAAGAATACTTTACCCAGCAAAGTTATCATTCAGATTTGAAAGGGAGATAAAGAGTTTCCCAGACAAATAAAATATAAAGGACTTATCACCACTAAACCAGCCTAACACAAAATGTTAAGGCCACTTCTCTAAGTGGAAAAGAAATGGCCACAATTAGACATAAGAAAAATATGAATAAAAAGATGTTAAATATGACAATACACACACACACACACACACACACACACACACACACACACACAGTGGAGAAGGGAGTAAAAAAAAGAAGGGGGAAAAGAAATATTTCTTCTTTTTCTGTTTTGTTATTTTTTCTTTGCTTTTCAGAATGTGTTTGTGCTTAAATGACCACTAAATTAATATGGACTGCTATTTACTTAGGATGTTATCTATGTATGAACCTTATGAAAATGACAAACATATAAATAATAGTGAGAAAGGAGGCTAAAGAAACACTACAGATACTCATTGATCACAAAAAAAAAAAAAAGCAAGAGAAGAAGAAAGGAACAAAGAAGAACTACAAAAACCCAGAAAACAAATTTTAAAAATGTCAATAAGCACATACTGATCAATAATTACTCAAAATATAAATGGCCTAAGTGCTCCAAACAAAAGGCACAGGGTGATAGAATAGATAAAAACAAAACAAAAAACAAAACAAAATAAAAACAAGACCCATCTATACGCTGCCTACAAGAAACTCGCCTCAGAAATAGACACATACAGATAGAAAGTGAAGAGATGAAGAAGCATTCACCATGAAATGGAAGTGAAGTGGAAAAAAAATAAAGCAAGGGTAGCAATAGTTAAATCAGACATAATAGACTGTAAAACAAAAACTGTGATGAGAGACAAGGAAGGACACTACCTAATTATAAAGGGATCAATCCAACAAGAAGATACAACTGCAAATATCTACATTCAACACTGGAGCACCTAAGTACATAAAGCATATATCGATGGACATTAAGAGAGAAATTGATGGTAATGCAATAATAGTAGGAAACACTAACAACCCAGTTACATCAATGGATAGATCATCCAGATGGAAAATCAACAAGGAAATGTTTTTGAGTAACACACTGGAGCAGACTGACATAACAGAGAGAAACAGAACATTCCCTCCACAAACAAGAGGATACACATTCTTTTCAAGTGCACATGGAACATTATCCAGAACAGATCACATATTAGACAATTAAACAAGCCTCAATAAACTTAAGAAGCTTGAAATCATACCATGCATCTTTCCTGACCACAATGTTATGAAACTAGAAATAAATCATGATAATTGGAAAAATCATGAACATGTGGACACTAAACAACATGATACTAAACTACCAACGGGCTAATGAAACAGTCAAAGAAGAAATAAAAAAATACATGGAAGCAAATGAAAACAAGGACTCAATGGTCCCAAATCTCTGGAACACAGTGAACACAGTTGTCGGAGGAAGTATTTGGCAATACAGACCTGCCTCAAGAAACAAGAAAAAAACTGAAATAAACAATCTAACCTTACGCCTAAAGGAACTAGAAAAAGAACAAACAAAGCCCAAATTGAGTAGAAGACAGTAAATAATAACCGTCAGAGCAGCAATAAATAAGTAGGAGCTAAAAAATTAGAAAAAAAATATCAATGAAACTAGGAGCTGGTTCTTTGAAAAGAATAATAAAATTGACAAACCTTTAGCCAGACTCATCAAGAAATAAAGAGAAAGGACCCAAATAAATATAATCAAATGAGAGAGTAGAAGTAGTAATTAGCACCACAGAAATACAAAGGATTAGGGGCGCCTGGGTGGTACAGTTGGTTAAGTGTCTGACTCTTGGTTTTGGCTCAGGTCGTGATCTCAGGATCATGAGATTGAGCCCCATGCTCAGTGCAGAGTCCGCTTAAGACTCTCTCTCTGAGTACAGATTCTTTGCCTCTTTGGTTAGATTTATTCCTAGGTATCTTATGGTTTTGGGTGCAACTGTAATGGGACCGACTCCTTAATTTCTCTTTCTTCTGTCTTGTTGTTGGTGTATAGGAATGCCACTGATTTCTGTGCATTGATTTTATATCCTGCCACTTTACTGAATTCCTGTATGAGTTCTAGCAGTTTTGGGGTGGAGTCTTTTGGGTTTTCCACATAAAGTATCATATCATCTGCAAAGAGTGAGAGTTTGACTTCTTTGCCGATTCAGATGCCTTTGATTTCTTTTTGTTGTCTGATTGCTGTGGCTAGGACTTCTAGTACTATGTTCAATAGCAGTGGTGATAGTGGACATCCCTGCCATGTTCCTGACCTTAGGAGGAAAGCTCTCAGTTTTTCCCCATTGAGAATGATATTCGCTGTGGGTTTTTCATAGACGGCTTTTATGATATTGAGGTATGTACCCTCTATCCTTACACTCTGAAGAGTTTTAATCAGGAAAGGATGCTGTACTTTGTCAAATGCTTTTTCTGCATCTATTGAGAGGATCATATGATTCTTGTTCTTTCTTTTATTAATGTACTGTATCACATTGATTGATTTGCAGATGTTGAACCATCATTTCACCAATGAAAGTGAATTAGTAATAAAAATTGACCCCAAAAATAAAAATTCCAGGACCAGATAGATTCACAAATTAATTCTATCAGACATTTAAACAAGAGTTAATACCTATTCTTCTCAAACTATCCCTAAAATATTTGAGGAAGGAAAGCTTCCAAATACATTCTATGAGGCCAGTATTACCCTGATACCAAAAGACACCACACAAAAAAAGAAAACTGCAGGCCGATATCTCTGGTGAACATAGATACAAAAATCCTCAAGAAAATATTAGCAAGTTACATACAATACATTGAAAAGATCATTCATCACAACTTTGTGGGATTTATTCCTAGACTGCAAGGATGGTTCAATATTTGTAAATCAATCAACATCATACAACATATCAACAAAATGAAGGATAAAAATCATATCATCTCAATAGCTGCAGAAAAAGCAATTGACAATATTTAATATACATTCATGATAAAAATTATTAACAAAATTGGGTCAGAGGGAGCATACCTCAACATAATAAAGGCCATATAAGAAAAACTCACAACTAACATCATAGACAATGGTGAAAAACTGAGAGCTTTCCCTTTAAGGTCAGGAGCAAGACAAGGATGTCCACTCTCATCACTTTTATTCAGTATAGTACTGGAAGTCTTAGTCACAGCAATCAGACAAGAAAAAGAAGTAAGAGGCATCCATATTGGTAGAGAAGTTAAACTGTCACTATTTGTGGATGGTATGATAATATACATAGGGAACCCTAAAGACTGCCAAAAAACTACTAGAAGTAATAAGTGAATTCAGTAAAATGGCAGGATATAAAAATAATAATAAAAGAACAGTAGTGTTTCTATACACAAACAACAAAGTTGCAGAAAGAGAGATTTAAAAACAAACAAACAAACCAAAATTTACAATCATATCAAAGATAATAAAATACCTAGGAATACCCTTAACAAAAGAGGTGAAATATCTGTACTCTAAAAACTATAAAATACTGATGAAAGGATATGAAAAGGACACAAACAAATGGAAAGATATTCCATGCTTGTGGATTGGAAAAATTAATATTGTCAAAATGTCCATGTCACCCAAAGCAATCTCCGGATTCCATGCAATCCACATCAAAACACCAACAACATTTTTCACAAAACTAGAACAAATAATACTAAAATTTGTATGGGATCACAGAAGACCTTGAATTGCCAAACCAGTCCTAAGAAAGAACAAAGCTGGAGGTATCACAATCACAGATTTCAAGATATACCATAAAGCTATAGTAACAAAACAGTATGGTACTGGGACAAAAATAGACACACAGATCAACAGAACAGAAGAGAAAGCCCAGAAATAAACCCATAATTTATATGGTCAATTAATCTCCAACAAAGGAGCCAACAATAAGCAATGGGAAAGAGACAGTCTTTTCAATAAATGGTGCTGGGAAAACTGGACAGCTACATGTAAAAGAATGAAACTAGACTAGTTTCTAACACATTACACAAAAATAAATTCAAAATAGATTAAAGATCTACATATGACACCTAAAATCATAAAGATCCTGAAGAGAACACAGGCAGTAATTTCTCTGGTATTAGCCATTGCAACATTTTTCTAGATAATGTTGGCTAAGGTCAGGAAAACAAAAGCAAAAATAAACTGTTGCGACTACATCAAAATAAAAAGTTACTACACAGCAAAGGAAATAATCAACCAAACCAAACTAATGGCATCCTACTGAAAGGGAGAAGATATTTGCAAATGAAATATCTAATAAAGGGTTAGTATCCAAAATATATAAAGAACTTATAAAACTCAATACCATTTCTAAAGTTCTGAGTTTATTCCATTTGGTTCTTGTCTTGATTTTAAATTTGGAGTTAATTGTATTAAAATTCTATCCCCTTGATAATCAATTCACCTATAACTAAAATTTTGTCAATAAATTCAACCATATTTTCATCTATGTCTTAAAAGCACATTTCTTTTTGTATCAATTATTTCTAGGTTTGATGATAGGATATTGTCTCTAATTTCTTGTTGTTCTCCACTGTTAGTTTTAAATTTATCATTTTTTCCCTCTGTCACACTTTCTTTGTGCATTTTTTATAATTCTAATTGAAAACATTAAACTCCCTTTGTCCCACTTCCACATCTTCCAAATCTCAAGTCTAAATCCATTCTCTTTATAATCTCCTTTTTAAGCTATTTCTGATGAATAATAAATTCTGTTTTCTATTCCAAAATAGTGCCAAAAACTCTGTAATCCATCCCCCCAAAAAAGTGAAATCCCAAATTCTCTTATACTTGTCTCTCAAGAAAACCAAAATCACTCTATTAGTAGCCAATTTCTCAATTTAGGGAAATACTACAAAAATTTTCCTGGGTCATTTTCCTGATGCATTTTTTTTTTTTCTTTTGGCAGTGCTTCTAAGAATATAGTTCTTGGTCTACTTGCATGGGAAAGACCAAGATCCTACCCTATCTTCTGAGTCAGAATCTCTGAAAAGCAAGATCAGAAATGTGTACCCTGGGAAATCTCTAAAGCTTGAGAACCACCAAGTTATGGTATATAAAATGCCCATACCTGTTGTTTAAACATAGAAACAAGTATAAAAATCAGGAACTAAATTTTTGCTGATAGAACCACCATTTTTCTGACTATGCAGATTCAAATCCCCAAGTTTCTCTCTTATGATTCCCCATGCGTTACCCATGTGACTCTTCCTTGCTTGTGTCACTGCCATTCTCTCATCCTGTGTACTGGGGTGTTTTTTCTGTAGTCCTACTCTGCTTCCCCATCTAAAGCCTTGTCCTCTCATGCTTGTACCACTCCAATAGCCTCCTAAGTCTTCTGACATTCCAGCCATTTATAATAAGTAAGGTAAACATGCTAAAAAGCCACTTTAATCTTCCAATTATGTAGACAAAATTTTACCTGTTGTTTACTGCAGTGATCCCCAAAGTGTGATTTATTTACTGGTATAATTTACATACAATTAAATGCACAGATAAGCTTCAGTGTTTTTGGAGAATTGTATAGACCCAAGTAACCAAAGCCCATATTAAAACTTTAATTTTCATTCATTTTGTCCAAAAATAATACAAAAAATATGCCTAACAAATATTTAATATTCCAGGGGACTCTTACTGCTCTTGGCATGTGGGTAGGGACATTGGCAAGGAGCCTTGAGGGAGGCGTGGAGACTATGCAGTGTGGACGGGAGGACAGAAACACTCCCCCTGTGGGTCTGCTTTCAGTATATTGTAGTGAGTTTTGATTCATATATGACCAGTTAAAGTGACCTGTGTTTTGTAGCATTCATTTTTCACCAAACTAATACAAAAATGAGTAACCAGCTGAGAAATATTTCCTCAAGTGGACTTAAAGATAACACTAATGGTGCATGGAAAAGTGAATACCAGGAAAGAGGCAGGATGCTCACTCCCTGGACTTAATCAGTCATGTCATTAGGTCACATCATGAAGACCTAAGCAGATCAAGTCAGCCTGACAATTTTTAAACAATTAGTAGAATTACTTGAAATGTGGACTTACATCCAATATAATTAATAGTAATCGTAGCTCTATGCAACTGTTGAGCATTGAAATTTTAACTAGTGATTATGCATGCATAATTATGAAACATTAGAGGGCTTACTCAACTTATTTTTAACTCATGGAATAAAGAATGAAAAAGTTATGTCTTCAATCCAACATGTAACTATTTTAAGGTAACATGTACACAAATTACCTGAAGTAGATCAGAGATAGCTACAGATTTTGTGCCTTCTTGAATAAGGGCTAGACTCCTGCTTGATTTGATCAATGGTTGGTAGTGGAAATGATGTCATTCCAGTGCTGGGACTAAGCTTTGAGAAGACTGGTAGCCTTCACTTTTAGCTTCTTAGAAGTCAATGACCAATGCTGTGAAGAAGGCTATAGAATAAGGTGAGGCCCAAGGAAGGGGAGAAGTGAGTAACCACCCTGGATGTCTATATCCCTGGGCTAGCTCCCAGCACACATTTGAGTAGCCTCAACTACACTGTGAGAGAAGCAGAAGACCTGACTTGTTGATCCCAATCAACCCACACAAATATGAGAACTACCAAGTTGCTGTCATTTTAGGTCACTAATCTTTTGAGTGATTTATTGTGCAAGAACAGACAACTAAAGCACTACCCACTATCTCTACAGCTTCCCTCATGTTTCCCCAGCTTATATTATTTTCATGAATTTTGGTTCATTTCCACACAGTTACTTGCCCTGAATTTTATCGTTTTTCCCACTGGCTGTAATAGGTTAATGGCTAGAGTAACATAGCAAACCAAGTATTGAGAATAGTAAAGCCTTCCCACAAACCCAGGGTCATGATCCTTTGGGCTATTACTTGAGAAAGAAATAGACTTCTATTTGATTTAAGCCACTGTGTTTTGGAGGTTTTCTTTCTTTCTTTCTTTTCTTTCTCTTTCTTTCTTTTGTTTCTCTTTCTTTCTTTCTTTCTTTCTTTCTCTTTCTTTCTTTCTTTCTTTCCTCTTTCTTTCTTTCTTTCTTTCTTTCTTTCTTTCTTTCTTTCTTTCTTTCTTTCTTTCTTTCCTTCCTTCCTTCCTTCCTTCCTTCCCTCCCTCTTTCCTTCCTTCCTCCCTCCCTTCCTTTTCTTTTCTTTTCTTTCTTTCTTTTTTCTTTCTTCTTTCTTTCTTTTTTATTATGTTATGTTAATCATCATACATTACATCATTAGTTTTTGATGTAGTGTTCCATGATTCATTGTTTGCGTATAACATCTAGTGCTCTATGCAGTACGTTCTTTATAGAAGTATCTAAGCTTGTACCTTTACTAATATAAACACTCCCTACCCCATTACTATAGATAATATAACTTATCTTTGGATTCAATCAATGCTCTCATTTTTAGCAGATCTATTTTTGTGAGTTCCAGTATTTCTAGCTTATTATTCTACACTATGTGATCTTTATGGGGGACAGGACAAGAAGTTCAATGTGTTTAAAATGAATTTCTAAACACATTTAGAACAATTTCCAGGGGAAGCCATAAAGATATGAATGATACTGATAGTACTATGACCTGTGTAGTAGGAGAAACATCTTCCAATAATGTGTGCCATAAAATCAAACTTCTCTCATGCCTATATAATAATAATAATAATACTTCACAATACTCCAGCTTATTAGCCAGTAATAAGTTTCTGATAATAGTGAAGAATAACCCACAGAATCCCAAAAGGAAAAGAAGAAAATTTCCGAATTAGTGGAGGTTATTCAAAATTAGAATCAACATCCTGGAAAATAGAAAGGCCTGAGGGAAGGCAACTCACAGACTATGTGTGAGGTTACTTAATGTTTGAAAGGCAAGCGTGTAAACAAGGATGCAGTTATTAGGTGTATGGCACTGGGAAAACAAAGCTAAACAAGAAAAGTAAAAGCAAATAAATAGAAATTCTGGGCTCTCCCTCCAGTATTTGTGAAATTTGAAATATACAAAAGAGGGAATTCCTTTTTCAATTTAAAATATATATTAAAATCTGAATCTTCCTCAGGGCTTTTCCAACATGAGCATCCTGTACACTTGAGCACAAAAATACTAATATTTAATAATGTTCATCTGAGTTAATGCGTACTTGTAAAAAATGTTTGAATCCAAGTTTTCGGGATTGGTGTCTCCATTCTTAACCAGTGTGTGACACCAACTCTTCAGTTGCTAGGATATTCATAATATTATCACAATTATCATACTTACTTTGAATAAGGAAAAGTAGCTATTAATTATATTTTAATATTTACATGTTAGTATGTAACATCTATCTTATCTATATATTATATTTATTATTTTTTTAAAGATTTATTTATTTATTTTAGAGAGAGAGCATGTGTGTGAGGGGGGGAGGGGGAGAGGGAGAGGGGAAGAATATTCCCCCTGAGTGCTGAGCCTGACTTGTGGCTCCATCTCAGGACCCTGAGGACATGTCCTGAGCAGAAACCAAGAGTCAGATGCTTAACCAACTGAGCCACCCAGGCTCCCCTATATGTTATATTTAATACATATTACTTGTCATACACTAGGTGCTCAGATAAGAGTACCCAACATTACAAAATACTAATATTACAAGCCAGTATTATAAACTAAAAGTTAGTAGATCTTCTTATATTATTGGAAGTAAATACACACTCCATCATATCTTTGTTAATGACGGTGTGGGAACTGTCATGGAAATGCCCTTCTTTGTCTCTTGTGAGAGCTTTGGACTTAAAGTTGATTTTGTCCTATAAAAGTATTGCTACCCCTGCCTTCTGTGGGGTTATGTATGCCAGAAATACATTTCCATGCCTTCACTTTCAGCCCACTAGTGTCCTCAGGCTTAAGTGAGTCTCCCATTGTCAGCTTACAGTTGGATCTTCTTAAAAAAATCCATTTAGCCAGTCTATGTCTTTTAATTGGATATTTTAAACCACTTACAACTGGAGTAATTATTGATGGGTAAGGACTTACTCTCACCACCTTATTGATACATGTTTTTCAGGGCAGCCCAGTGAGGGTGGATCAAAGCTGCAACTCAGGGCTGACCGGTCATCCACAGAGCAGCAAGCAGCTGGGCCCCAGGGATCGCAGACACACTGTGACTTAGGACCCCGAAAGCAGGGCACAGCAGGGACTGCGCCCTGGGGTAGGTCTCAGTGCAGTGACAGTTTCAGCTCCAGGAAGGAGACAGAGCCAAGGGCTCTGCGCAGCTCTGTCAGCTAGGTTCGGCATTGGTGGGGACTGTAGGGTCCTTCCTAGCAAAGGCAGCAAATGCCCATGATGGGGACGTTTACTGGGATTCCCCTGCTCTCCTGGTCCCGTGAGGTGGAGTCCCTCCAAGGGGACCCCACCTGGCACCGAACTGCTCAGATTGGGGGAAGGCATAATGCAGGTAAAAGGCTATTGCTTTCCTATGTGGGAATCCTCAGTCTGTAGGCCCTGTAGAGTTTCTGCTGTTTTTACTGTTGTAGTCCAGAACTTTCCCAGAGCAATTCCCATCAGTCTGTAGTTATTTATTATTTTGTTATTTTTGTGGGCAAGACAAGAGTTGGGGCCTCCTAGCCCTCCATTTTGCTGACATCACCTTCTCTGTATTTTTACTTACAAAAATAAAATTCTTCCTTTCACTTAGTTAGAAATTTTATAGTTCCCCTTTAGTTTTGATTCTGTGGTTCTATGGTTTTCCTATTTAAACAGAGTGAGTTCTAGTTCTTCAAACTTCTCAAGATTTTCTTTGAGCCTAACAAAATTTTTAAATAAATCTGTCTTGGGTTTTTAAAAACAATTCGAAAAGAATGTGTATTTCTCTTTTCTTTTTTTTTTTCTATTTTCATCCTCTTAGTCACTTAATCACTATATGTTTATTGAATTTTTACCAACTTGATCTAAGTTCTAAGAAGGTAGCTTTAAAATCTTTCACTATGATAATGGTTAAATTAAAATCTCCCTGTATTTCTAACAGTGTTTGTTTTATATGAGTTTCAATGACATGTCATTAAGTAAATTTACACTTAATCAGGGTTTGGTTTTGTCAGATTTTGTTTCTGCATCTTTTGAAGTAATCATGGGTTTTTTTAATCCCTTTTTGCCTATTACTGTGGTGTATTACACTGGCTTATTTGTAAATAAAACCAACCTTGCATTCATGGGGTAAATTCCTTTTGGTCAAAGCGCATAATCCTGTTTATAAACCGCTGGATTTGATTTGCTAGTATTCAAATGAGAAAATCTACATCTATATTCCTAAGGGATATTGTTGTATAACTTTCCATTCTTGTGATGTCTTTGGCTAGTTTTGGTATCACGGTGATTCTAGCCTCCCAGAATGAGTTAGGTAGTATATCCTGCTCTTTTATTTTTTGGAAGAGTTTCAGAAGGATAGGTGTTACATCTTTTTTTTTTTAAGTTTGGTGGAATTCACTGGTCAAGACTTCTGGTCTTGGGTTTTCCTTTGAGAAGTTTTTTGATGAATATATCAATGTCCTTACAGGTCATAAGTTTGCTCAGAATTTTCTGTCTTCTTGAGTCTGTTTCAATAGCTTATGTCTTTCTAGCAATTTGACCTTTGTAGTTTTCTAATTTGTGCATGATTGTATGTAATATGCCCTTATATTTTCATGTCTAAAAGGTCAGCAACAAGGTCCTTTATTTCATTCTAGAGTGAGTAAATTGCTTCTTCTCTTTTATATTCTTGATCAACATAGCTAGAGCTTTATTAGTTTTGTTGTTCTTTTCAAAGAATGAATTTTTAGTTTCATTGATATTAATTTCCACTCTAGTCTTTATTTGAAAAGAATGTGTATTTCTCTTTTCTTTTTTTTCCTATATTAATCCTCTTAGTCACTTAATCACTATACACTTATTGAATGCTTTTTCTGTTTTAGTTTTCTCTGTTTTAGTTTACTCATCCTTTTCCAGTTGGTGTGAAGGATTACAATGTTGATTAGATTTTTCTTCTCTCTTAATGTTGGCATGTTCAACTATAAATCTCCCTCTGAGTATGTCTTGATCTTCATCCCATAAATTTTGGTGGGACATGTTTTCATTCTTACTTATCTCAAAGTAGTTTTTGAACTCTCTTTGGGGTTTTTCCTTTGAACCATTGGCTATTCAGGAGTGTGTTTTAATTTCCATATGCATGTGAGTTTCCAAATTTTCTTTGTTAGTGATTATTGATTTAATTCCATTGTGGTCAAAGAATATAGTTTGTATAATTTCGATCATTTTCAATTTAATGACACCTGTTTTTGTGGCCTAACATGTGGTCTATATTGAAGAATATTCCATGTGCCTTTGAGAAGAAGGTGTATTCTGTTGTTTTGGGTTTGAGCATTGTATGAATATCTGTAGGGTCTAGTTGGCTTGCAGTGCTGTTCAATTCTGTCCTTGCTCCCCTCTATCTAACTGTTTAATCCATTACTGACAGTAGGGTATCAGAATCTCCAACTATCATGCCTGAATGATCTATTTCCCCCTTCAGGTTTATCAGTTTTTGCTTCATGTACTTTTGGGCTCTATTGTTAGGTGCATATATGTTTATAACTATTATACCTTCTTAATGGATTGACTCTGTTATTGTTATAAGATGTCCATCTTTGTCTCAAAAAATATTATTGTTTAACCTATTTTAGTCTAACATAAGTAGTATTACCTCAGCTCACTTTTATTTACCATTTGTGTGGACTGTCTTTTCACATCCTTTTACACTCCAATGATCTATGTCTCTGTACCTAAAGTGTGTCTCTGTAGACTGTATAGTTAGATCATGTTTTCCTTTCTTTTTTATGTATTCTGCTAATCTCTGCCTTTTATTGGAACATTTGATTCACTTACATTGATTATGATTACTAAAAAGGTAGGATTTGAGTTTGTCATTTTGCTATTTGTCTTCTGTATTTCCTAACTTTTCTGTTCCTCTATTACTCTATTACTGACTTCTTTTGTGTTAAATGGGTATCTTTCACATGTACTGTTTAAATCCCCTTGTTGTGTCTTTTCATATAAATCTTTAAATTGGTTAAGTAATTTAAATCTTTAAACTTGCTTCCCTTTTCTAGTTATTATTGCAAATACATGTTTATACATTTCCTGTCCATCAGTGTTGATATACAATTATTGCTTTATAGTGTTTTCTTTATATCAGATAAAAAAAGAAGATTTACTAGAAAAAACTACACCTATGCTATCTTTTATACTTACCTATGTAGTTGTTTTTACCACTATTCTGTATTTCTTTTTTTTTAAGATTTTATTTATTTATTTGTGAGAGAGAGAGAGAGAGCGCACAAGCAGAGGTGGCGTCACGAGAGCCGGCAGAGGAAGAAGCAGACTCCCTGCTGAGCAAGGAGCCCGATGTGGGACTCGATCCCAGGACTCTGGGATCATGACCTGAGCTGAAGGCAGATGCTTAACTGACTGAGCCACCCAGGCATCCCTATTCTGTATTTCTTCATGTAGAATTGAGTTACTCTCTATTGTGCTTTAATTTCAGCCTTAGATTTCTCTTCGACAGTTCTTATAGAGGAAGTCTGCTGCTGACAAACTCTCTCATTTTCTTTTTCTGGGAATGTCTTAATTTCTTATTCATTTTTTGAAGGAAATATTTGCCATATTTAGAATTATTGATGGGCAATTTTTTCTTTCAGTACTTTGAACATGTCATCCCACTGTTTTCTAGTATCCATGGTTTCAGATGATAAATCATGTTATAATTTTATTGAGACTTAATATCCATGAAAAGTCTCCATTTTGTTACTTTCAAATTCTTTATTTGTCTGTGTCATTTGATAATTTGATTGAGATGTGTCTGGATTTCTTTGAGTCTATACTTTTTGAAAACTCACTGAGCTTCTTGGATGTGTAGATTTTTTTAAATTTAAGATGTTTTTAACCATTATTTATTGATATATTCTTTCAGCCCCTTTCTCTTCTCTCCTGGGACTCCTGTTATGCATATGTTGGTATACAGAATGGTATCCTACAAGTGTCTGAGGCTCTCTTCTTCACTTTCTCCACTCTTTTTTTCTTTCTGTTCTCCGATTTGATCATCTCAATTGATCTCTCTTCAAATTTGCTGATTTTTTCTTCTTCCTGCTTGAATCTTCTATTAAGTCCCGCTAGTAAAATTTTAATTTCAGTTGTTATATTTTTCAATTCCAAAATTTCTTTTTTTTTTTAAAGATTTTTTATTTATTTATTTGAGAGAGAGAATGAGAGAGAGCAAGCACATGAGAGGGGGGAGGGTCAGAGGGAGAAGCAGACTCCCCGCCGAGCAGGGAGCCCGATGCGGGACTCGATCCAGGGACTCCAGGATCATGACCTGAGCCGAAGGCAGTCGCTTAACCAACTGAGCCACCCAGGCGCCCTCAATTCCAAAATTTCTATTTGGTTATTTTTTTTATATATAATTTCTGTCTCTTTGTTAATATTCTCTATTTGATAAAATATCATTCCCATGTTTTAATTCTTTGCACATGATTTCCTTTAGTTCTATGAATATATATTAAATACCCAGTTGAAAGTCTTTGTTTGTTTTTCTTCAGTTGAAAGTCTTTGTAAGTCCAACATCTGGGCTTCCTCAGAAACTCTTTTGTTGATTTATTTGCCCTGTGTATCAACCATTCTTCCCTGTTTCTTTCCAGTCTCATAATTTTTATTAAAAACTGGTCATTTCCAACAGTATTATGTGGCAACACTGAAAATCAGATTTCTTCCTTTCCCAGAGTCTATTGAAGATATTGCTTGTTTTACTTGTGCTCATTTGTTTTCTCAACTAATGATTTCTGAACTAATACTCTAAAATCTGTATTTTTTTGTCATGTGGGGTCACTGAAATCCGTACTTAGTTTAGTGGTTAATGATTGGACAAAGATCTTTTTACATATTTGGAAGCAATAAATCTCCTAGTCTTTGTTGAGGAGCACTTTGTGCATTTTGGATCACATCTTTAGTCCTTAGTCCTGCTGTTTAGAACTCCACCTTAGCCTTTGCTTTCTGCTTTTCCGGAAACCCAAGGTAAGCCAGAGATGAAAACCCAAGGCATTCTCAGATGTTTTCTGAAAATACACACAGCACTATTCTTATTGTTGTCCTATGATTCCTAGAAATATGTCAACGCTTTATACAGACCCTATGGATATCATTCCTAGCTTTCTTTTTTAAGTTTACTGTTTAGCCTATTGCTTGTCCCAATTGTTATCTATCACTTCAGGCAGCAACAAAGTAAAAACACTTGCCTGTAATTGTTTTTGACAAACTTCTCCCTCCTCTTCCCCCTCCAGCCCCTAAATAAGGCTTTTTTTTTTTTTTTTTTTTTTTTTTTTTTGTGCTGGGTGAAATCTGAGTCAGCGTTTTATGTGGGCTCTTCCAGAGAACCACCAGCCAGGTCACATGACAATTCTTGGAAATGAGGCTTTCAAAGACCTCCAGTTTTGTTCTGCTTCTTCCAATGACTGACAAGCTGCTTTGGGAATGCAGGTTGCTATTTTTTAGTGCTACTGCTGAACTACAGAGCAGGCAATGGGACTCAGGCAAGTGAAAAATTCCACTAAGTTAAAAAAAAAAAGTTATTACAAATAGTCAGCTGTTTTTCCTGAATGAATGTTCCCTGAGTTGCTTTAAGCCTTGGTTAATTCAGGAATTAATGATCCAAAATCATGATTTTCACTTTTTTTTAAACCAGTTTTTCATTGCTTTAATGGAAGGATGAATTTTCAGAAGGCCTTTACTTGACTATTTTCAATGACATCACCTGGGATATGTCCTTAAATTATTAAAACTTTACTCTAATCTCACGTGTACTATGATTTTATTATACTGAATATAACAAACTTAAAGGGCTTCATTAAATATACCACTCAATGTTTGTGAAATCATAAGTACCCAAACAAAAATAATTCAGTTCATCTAAATTTATGTTGGTTTTATTAAAAATTTTAGTTTACCAGAAAATTCTATTTTGTACTTATCAGTTGAGATGTTATGGTCACTTTTTTTGCCCTTTAGTACATGCTCCAATTTAAACCTAAATTTCACCTTACTTTTTTTTTTTTTAAGATTTTATTTATTTGACAGAGAGAGAGTCCACAAGCAGGGCGAGCAGGAGAGGGAGAAGCAGGCTCCTGCTGAGCATGGAGCCTGATGCAGGGCTTGATCCCAGGACTCTGGGATCACGACCTGAGCTGAAGGCAGACACTTAACCTACTGAGCCACCCAGGCACCCCTCATCTTCTTAATTGAAAACATGAAAGGGGAATTGGTTGGACTGACTATCAGAGTTTTACTAATTCCACCCCCCCCCAACCCTCCTCTCCATTTTGGGATAAGACAATTTCCATTTTAAGGCAGTAGTCAATTTTGAGGCTTTTTTTGAATTATGAATCTTTGACTTTGCTTATAGTTGGAATATCTTTCACTCAGATTATCCCTGCTAATCCCACCTTCCACAGATATAATGGTATCATTTTTCTTGAAGAAAGCCAGTGGACACATCATAAGAAATAATGGATTGAGTTGATATAAGGTCAGGTTGCTGGGGGTAATCAATAGTAGAAGCAATAATTCCAGCATTGATGATAGTTACAGTGGGACCAGTGAAGGGGTTGGCAACAATCCTCAGATGACCTTTTTACACACATCAGGATCCATATCCTCACATTCAGTAAGCAGACTACCAAGAATGTGTGAGAGCAGGAGGAGAAATCTCCACATGATAACTGAGAAAACCAGCTCTGAGGAACACATGCATTCAGAATTATTTGGGTGGGCTTAAGGAAAATTAAGAGTTCTGGAAAGTAAGTAAAATCAGAGCCATGAAAATCCTGTTTTGTATGTTTGGTTTTTGTGTGCATGCTTCTATTCTTACCAGTCTTATTTAACTTAGGAAACAAGATTTTTCTTCCTAACAGTAATGACAACATCAACTAACATTTATTGAGCACTAACTTTTTTCCAGGTGCTATTACACACTTACCTGTATTAAATCAAATCTCAAAACCCTTTTATAGAAGGTCTGTTCTTATCAACTCAATTTTTAAGGAGGAGCAATCTGAGGCAAAGAGATTAGCAACTCACCCAGCATAATTGTATAATTATGATTAGTAAGTTTTAAAGTCAGGATTTAAACATAGTTGAAACTACCCATACAACACCCTGCCTTCTAGAAATGCAAATACTATGAAATTATATAATTTTATTTAACTTAGCTGTGAAAGCAGAGTTAGTGCTAATGGTTATGTCCATTATTTAGGACTATCCATCATAGTTGTACCATCAGTTGGTGGCTGATGGTACAGAACAGCAATTCATTATTCTGCTCTCATTACTATGTTGGCTTCTCATTTCACTTAGAGTAAATGACAAAGTAGATTGATAGTATACAAGATTCTATATTTTCTGGGCCCCTCTTATTTTTCACATCCTCTTTCTTTCTTAAAAAACATTTATTTATTCTTTGTGAGAGAGAGAGAAAGAGAAAGAGAGCATGTAGGGGAGGGGCAGAGGGAGAGGGAGAGGGAAAGAGAGAATCTTAAGCACTCTGTGCTGAGCTTGGAGCCCGACTTGGGACTCAATCTCAGGACCTGAGGCCATGACCTGAGCTGAAACCAAGAGTCGGATGCTTAACTAACTGTGCCACCCAGTCACCCTCACATCCTCTTTCTACTTCCCTCTCCAATGCTACTCATCACTTTGATGCTTCTGAAAACCACCAGGCAAGCTCCAGCTTTTATCCCTGCCTAGAAACTATTCCCCCAGATATCAACATGGTTAACTCCTTCAATGTCCATGAGATTTTACTCAAACCTCACTTTTTTTTTAAAGATTCCATTTATTTATTTGACAGAGACAGAGGCAGAGACACAGAGAGAGAGAGAGCACAAGCAGGGGAAACAGGAGAGGGAGAGGGAGAAGCAGACTCCCCGCTGAGCAGGGAGCCCAATGCAGGACTCAGTCCCAGGACCCTGGGATCATGACCTGAGCCAAAGGCAGACGCCCAACCGACTGAGCCAGCCAGGCGCCCCAACACCCCTTCTGTACTTCTATTCCCACTTATCCAGCTCTATTTTTCCCACAACATTGGCCACTCTCTATCTTGTATAATAAATACATAAATGTATTTATCATATTTATTGTTTGTTGCCTGTTTCTGCTGCCAGAACACCAGTTCCACGAAGTGAGGAATCTGTCTTCCTCCACAGAGTAGGTGCTTATTTATTGAAAGAAAGAATAAATGCAATTTCTGAAAGTGAAAGAAACTCATGAATACCGGTGGATTTTAGCCCACTCTGGGTAGCATGATTCTCTAAAACTGTCTTTAAGTTTCATCCTTTGGACTTTGTACATGCTATATCACCCTTCTAGGTATTTTCCCTCCAGTTTTCTACTTGGAAACACTGATCTTTCTGCTGATAGAACTCTTTCTAAGCAATTTTCTCAGAAATACTTAGCACTTTCTTTCCATGATCCCATGTAATGTGTGGTTCATAGCTTATTTCTAGTGCTTAAAACTAGGTGTTTTAATTTATCTTTTGACATGTTCCTAGCCATAGACTCAACCCCTCCCTAACCTAGAATATTTATCTCTCTCCTTTGCATCTATAGTACCTAGCACATAGTCTGATACGCTGTCAACCCTTCAGTTAATGAAAGGAACAATGGCTATTTCTTTTTATATATGCCAACGCCCTTACAGACTTAAAAGACTGATGCTTATGCTCATAAGGTCTTTTTTAAAAAATATATAATTGTCTAATCTCTGCAACTGGCATATGACCTGTGTGTAGTTCCAGACCAAAGGCTTGAAACAGAATTGCTTAAACTTTCTTTACAGACAACATTTCTAAGTAGGATATAGCGTCATATTTGGAAATCTGTCTAATGTCTGTAGGCTACTGTATTATTATATATGTGCGCATACACACAGGCTGAAGGCTCAGGGATAGAAAGGGGTTGAGGGTAATGCTTAATTCCACTGAATAGTCATTCTGAAACACACTTCAAAAACAACCCCTTCGGGGCGCCTGGGTGGCTCAGTTGGTTAAGCGACTGCCTTCGGCTCAGGTCATGATCCTGGAGTCCCGGGATCGAGTCCCGCATCGGGCTCCCTGCTCAGCGGGGAGTCTGCTTCTCCCTCTGACCCTTCTCTGTCTCTCATTCTCTCTCAAATAAATAAATAAATAAATCTTTAAAAAAAAAAAAAAAAAAAAAAAAAAAAACCCCTTCTTCATTAAGAGATGTATGATCTGTCTCATATGCATCTGTCTCTCTAGAGACTATAAACCATGCAAAGCAGCAACATCCATATTTTAGCAAAAGCAATGAGAAGAGTAGCATAATCAAATTCTCATCATTTTTGTTTTAGTACAATTACCAGTATATGCACAAGGATGAACTAGAATAGCTGCTGTGGAAATTTTTCAAGGAAAAATTAGCCAAGGGTGTAATGTATCGTGTGTCCTTGGGTAATCATGATCCTTCTCTCATGTTCCAAAAACCCTTATTTAAGTCAGTCATATATTTTCAGAATTACATAATTGTATTCAACCAATGGTAAAATACCAGTAGAGCAAACAGTGTACATTTTCTATTGATTTTTTTTTTCAAATTTTTCTTAGAGAATTCTTTATGAGGTAACACAGAGAAAGCTACCAATATATATATAAATACTCATTTTTTAAAGTTGTTTCACTTCTTCAATAAAAAAAAAAAATTCCATGTTTTCTTCTACACATTTCACTAAAACTAACTCTAAGGGAAAATTGTTATTTTTGAATTTATTTTTATGTAAAAATAATAATTTCCAAGGAGACCAACTTTGCTATTAAAGGTATTTCCTTTGATTTGAGACAACTTTTTCTACATGGATCTAGAGTGATAACTGAGAGTGTAAAACATTAGTAGATACAAACCAACAAGGATGGAGTAGAGGATGCCTGGCCTATCTGATGGCGGCTGAATATTCTGGTCCTGGTCAACAGCTTGGATGGGCGGGGTAACGATGATGGGGTTCAGTTCTTCCTGGAAAAAAATTCAGAGAGTTTAGTTTAGCTTTATTATTAATGCCTCATGAAGAATCGACACTCGGATATTGGCTATTATAGTTTGGACATCTAGATAATATCTGAGCCAGTACTTAAACTCAGGTTTCAAGATCTGTAACTTAACATATTAGACTAATTAATTTTGAATCTGAAGAGGGAACAATGTGTCCTCAAGGTCAAAATGAAAAGACATAGTTAATTACATACTTAGAACTTTCTATCAGGAATTTCTCCTAATAAGAAAGCAAGGAAGAAAGATATCAATAAAGTTTGAATCTTCCCTAGATAATTAAATCAAAAGAAATGTGAGGCTATCAAATATCATTTTTTATCTTTGTCTTTAGACAAGATTTGTAAGAATATTTACATTCTTTTTCTTCCTACATCATGTTTTGAAGTTCCACATAAATTAATTATATTAAAATAAAATCTTTAAAAATTGATGCTTTAATTGAATAGTAATCAAAGCCCCATCACTGCAAATTTCATATAGTTAAAATTAATTCTATATCATGCATGTATGTACATTTAACTTATAATTATCCATAAGAAGATGTTGTTTAAAATAGTAATATATTTGTCTAAGTCAGTGTTTCCCAATATGATGTCCAGTGGTATACTGTTCTGCTATCAGGATTGGCAAACATTTTTCTGTTAAGAACCAGATAATATGTTTATGCCGTGCTGGACATAAAGTATCTGATTCAGCTTTTCAACTCTGCCACTGTAACTCAAAAGCAACAAGTGGGCATGACTATGTTGCAATAAAACTTTATTTACAAAAACAAATGGTGAGTAGGATGTGATTTGTTAACCCCTGTACTAAATTATAAATTATAATTTGTAACAGCTTTGCTGAAAAAACAAATGTGCACTCTGCACAGATAAGTTTGAGATACAGGGTATTAAATAAATTTTCAATCTACTCTACTGCAGGTCTTTTCAGAGGCTTATTGTGCTAATTGGCATAATGACTGTCCAAGAAGGGGGTATATTTGCACATTTTCTAGAATCATCCATTTACATCTTGAACTCTTACACTCTCTTAGAACACAGTTTGAAATACTGCTTTAAGACTCTACAACACTCAGTCCAAATATATTAGTAATTTTAATGGGAAATAATGTCTATTTCAATATCTGACTTCACATTCTAAAGAATCACTGTAATGTTACTTTATGTTATTTCTTCTCAAATGATAGAAACTTGAAACATATCATGTACTTTTAAATAAAATCAGTAATGTCTAATCTCAGCAGAAACGTATAGTGGTGCCATGCTAAAAAAAGGCAATGATATTAAACTGTAATGTATGATACTTAATTTTGATTAAGTTATGTTAAGTGATATTAAGCATAGCTATAGTATTAAAATATACTAAGTTATTGAAGTTGCAATAATTAAAGATAATCATTGACCAATAATGTGGGGCTCACAATCATCTGAGGGGCTCTGCCCAGTTCATAATCTTTAATGGGCTCTCAGTAGTCTAAAAGTTATTAATATCTTCCTAAAAACAAAGAGCTCCTGGTAGGGATAACTTTCTAATATTTTATTCACTTGTTGAAATGTGGATTCAGAACCATGAAAACGTCAAATCAATATCAAAATCACTCCATTAAATCCTGATGACTACTGTTTTGTTTTTGTTGTTGTTTTCACACAATAGAATACATTACAACATAACACTTCCTTTGCTCCCTGTTTCTGTCCCTCTTTCTCTGTTTTGCTCTCTCTCTCCTCTCCCCCACCCCCAACTTTCTGTCACTCACACAGACACACACACAGCTTCCCAATTTCCATTTTACTTCCTCTGTAATCCGGGATTTCTCCTGGAACTGAAAAAAGTCCAAAGCTCTTCAAAGTATGTATGTTTGAATGCAGGAGTTAAGGGCTGATAGCTCATCCTAGACATTTTTCAAAGGAATCTGACAGCTAAAGTCACCATACAGCTAAGCTACTTCAGTCTGCTTCAACTAGTAAATCTATGGTAGCTTTTCCCAAAGTACAGTTCTATTCAGACCTTGCGAAGGCATTTCAAATCTCTGGATTTTTTCACAACCCCATTCTCCTTCCCATGCTCAGAGAAATATACTAAGGGATCCTAGGTTCCTGCTGTTGGAAATAACTTACCCAGAATTAACAAAAATTGAATCTGTGCACAGATAACTTGAGAGTCTCTCTGCTGAACACCTTCACTCCAATATTTCTGTGGAGCTGCTAAGTGACCAACACATATGTGGTTTTAGTTTTGGTAATGAGTCACATAGTTTAAAATCCTCTTCCTGTAAAATCTAAAGTTGTTGGGATGAGCAATGGAGTTTTAGTCATATTATTTAAAATTATACGAACAATAGAAAAAACTAAACATAACATGGTAAACAAAACCAAGAGTGAGGGAGAGGTGCTAATAAGATTGCTCAACTTTCATAGTCGGTTATTAATAAACATATGGTGAGAACTGAAGAAATAGACAGAAGCCAGTGTGCTATTTAGAATCAGAAGAATTAAAAATGGAAATAGCAAAATGTTGATGACTCAGGAGAGTGGGTCCAGCAGTGAAGGTAGGTGGGATGAAAGGTATTTATTTAAAGTCATTCGGTCCCGTGTTACTATGTAGTTACCATACTCTGAACTACTTTTAATATTACAAATACAAAAATTGTACTAGTGAGAATAAAATTAACCCTCTGGGTGAAGGCTTCAATAAGTTTCTGGAAATTTGGGAGAAGCATAGCTATCTTAAATAACTTGTTAGGACTGACTTTTGTCTTGTGCTATCTTAAGAAAAACTATTTTTCCTTTTCTTTAAAGATTTATTTATTCATTTTAGAGTGAGAGAACAAGAAAAAGCATGAGCAAGGGAAGGGGCAAGGGGAAAGGGAAAGAGACAATCTCCAGCAGATTCCCCGCTGATAGAGGAGCCCCATGCAGGACTCGATCTCACGATCCTAAGGTCATGACCTGAGCTGAAATCAAGAGTCCAATGCTCAACCAAATGAGCCACCCAGGTGCCCCAGAAAAATTATTTTTCTTATGCTACCATTAATGAGTTTTTCAGAAAATCTAGGTTTAAAGGTGAAAAGAATGAGTTCTCAGATATAATTTCTAAGATTATCTCCCAAGTAGATGGGGATCTTTGAATCTTGAGAATTTTTAACAGTAGCAACACATAACATGAAAGGATGCTGTGTTTTGTTTAGAATGATACTGTTCAAATATTTAATATAATTTTTCATAAAGATAAGTAACATTTAAACCAGAGTACGGAAATTATACATTCATTCATTAGAAGAAACAACATAGTAACATGCACCATTTTTTGAACTTTTCTCTCACCAAAAAACCTCTATATTAGATGCAGCCAGGCACTGGAAGGGCATACAAATAAGCAAGAAAATCCCAGAGGGATACAATTCCTTACAATAAGCAAGAATTTTATGGAAAAAAAACATGTAGGGACACCTGGGGGGCTCAGTCGGTTAAGCATCTGGCTTCAGCTCAGGTCATGATCTCAGGATCCTGGGATCGAGTCCCTCATTGGGCTCCTTGCTCAGCAGGGAGTCTGCTTCTCCCTCTGCCTCTTCCCTCCCCCGCCTCCTCTCTCTCTCTCTCTCTCTAATAAATAAAACCTTAAAAAAAAAGAAAAAAACAAACAAACATGTAATCATTTACAGAGTTGGCAAACAATATATGTTCATTTAATACATTTTTTGTCAATTTGTATTCTACTGAATTACACAGCCTGGTAAGAGATCACTACTCTCAAGAGGGCTCTAAGGTGGGGCGCCTGGATGGCTCAGTCCTTAAGCGTCTGCCTTCAGCTCAGGTCATGATCCCAGGGTTCTGGAATCGAGCCCCGCATCGGGCTCCCTGCTCTGCAGGGAGCCTGCTTCTCCCTCACCCTCTGTTTGCCTCTCTGCCTACTTGTGCTCTCCCTCTCTCCCTCTTGTCAAATAAATAAAGAAAATCTTAAAAAAAAAAAAAAAAAAAAAGAGGGCTCTAAGGAAACAGTCCAGTGGTAGCTACTGCGAGAACAACCTTCACAGGTCTTATGAAAAGGCGAACACCTATGAGTTACATTTCCTTTGAAGAAACATTCTCGTCAAGTAGACAGTAACTACAGCTCCTTATTTCTCCTGTCCTCTTATTTCTCTTAGCTTCTACTTTTACTGTTGGATTTCAAAAGAATTATGCTAAAGAAATTAGAAATTCACCCATGGCTTAAATATGCTTGGGTGTCCTTAAGGAAAGGATTAAGAGGTTCCTCTATGATGGTATAATTATTGGAATCACTCTTCACTGAAAACTCTGTTGGCTGGTGCGCACAAATATAACCCACAGCCTAGTGCAAACAGTTTGCAACATATTTGATTCATCAAGTTGAATTCTAGGAGTTACATTAAAAAGGCATCCAAACACTTTGCCCCTAAAGCAAATCTGCCTTCTCTCAGTCTTATTTGTCTTTGAAAAGTCATGTCTCCTAAATTCTGTTCACACTAATACATGTACACAGAATAGTAGGCTCTCATTTCACTGCTGCTTGAATCAGCAGAGTTAAATTTCTGACATATTTAGTAATGGCAATTCACCTCTAAAATGAATTAAGTCCATGTAACGAGATTCATGTTGTGAGGATAATCATAGAATCCATTAAAGAGTAACAAAAAGATTGTCTACAGTCAAAATTCTCTATGATTCTATGATTATAAGACCCAAGATTATTCTGCTAGGGACCCATGCTTCATGTTGATTAGGTGGTCTGGAGAGGTGCCTTGTCTTTTCAATAGATCTAAGACCATGTTTTCACGTTCAACTGTTGAATTCTTTTGAGAAAATAATAGGAGGCAATTAGAGGGTTGGGTTTCTGAGGGTTAGTTATTCCTTCCATGAGTTTCAGTCCCAATTCTGCTATTGTATGTTTATGTGTAGATATACCTGTATCTATTTATAAAGATAATAAGTAAAAATGTATTCGCAAGAAATCACAAAAGAAGATTAAGGGACCTGTTCTGTAGATTTAAGGAAGCCCCAGCTCTTTGTTCTTTTAGGTGTTCAAACTACTACCTTGCATAAAAAATACATTCAAGGGAAATGCCTAGATTTCGGAGGTAGGATACTTTTGCTATTTTAACCAGCGTCAGACAAAGAAGATTCATAGTCTGCAGGACTGTAAGATTCAGACTATACCACCCCGAAAGTTAAAAGCGCACCTAATTCATTTGGTTCCTAAATCTGTTTCCTGCACAGGTAGACTGCCTTTAAATAATTTTAGCCAATCCTTACATCTTAAACAGTTTTCATTTCACCGATGGAAACTAATCAGTATCATTTATCATACAAGTCAACTGGTTAGTGAGTTTTGAAAATAAAAGCCTACATTTGACATTTAGTAGCTTGATCAGTAAGGCTTCCAGGCTCACTGAAGATATAGGTAACAAAAGCACTCTTTAAATTCTAAATATTCTTTTCAAAATTCTAAATATTCTTCAACTCAGCATTTGAGTGATAGCTTCATATGAGTAACAGACACATAATATTACACTGAACCCATGAAAGTATTTTAAATTAAATGAAGACATTATAACAGTATCCAAGAGCAGATACAAATCTGTGGAAAGACTTGCCCTGTTATACTGGAAAACCCTAGAGTGGACACAGTAAGAAACAATCTTCAAAAGGTAAACTGAGCTTAAAGTACCACATGTTTCTCTAGCATAAGAGCCAAACTTGCATATTATCTTTATTATAATTCTTAATTCGGACTTTCAAATGTTCAGCCTTCTATTTATAGAATCCTAGACTCATCATTGTTTAGTTGTATGGTCTATATTTTAATCAAATAATAATCTTACAGTATTAAGGAAGCAGATTATTATGTTAAAATAGTAAAAACTTCACCATCAACTGTAAATATATTCAAGCACTGATAATTAAGTGATTTAAAATGTTAGTAATCTATATAATACCTAAATTATTGAATTTATTTATTAAATTACTTTCATGAATTTTATGTGGTCCTTACACTTAAATACTTCCCTTTTTCCATATCCTCAAAAAATGCTTAATACTGAATTTGTATTTTAAATCTATTATACACTTCCTTTAATGAAAGAATGAGGTTTAGATTATATGAAAGAAAATTTGGTAGACTTTGCTACTCTTATCTCATATTATACTGCAAACGTGCTATTTTCCCGGAAGCTTTTGAAAATGTTTAGCCAGATTGTTGTTTGTTTCTATATATTAACTGACACAGAAAGGAAGAATTAATATGTTCACACATACTCTCATATAACCACATACACACTTAACACATTCCCTTAAGGGCCGAACCACCATTTCTGCTTTCTCTTTGATTAGTTTTGCTTTCTTCAAGTGGCAGAAATACCAGATTGCTTGAAAAAAGTGTAAGATATTTTAAAATGTTCTATTCTCTGTGCACATTTCAAAAAAACCCCAATATTAAGGTGGGTGACATGGGCCAAAGCGAGTACGTTAGACTGCCTATGGGGTTGCAGAAGAAACAGAAGAACATTCACATACACTTTTGAAGCTTATATACTACAACATCTATGATATCTGATTCTTTTCAGTCTTCCAGTTTTGATAATAATCATCCCTAGAACAGAAGAGCAGAGAGCATACGTGAAATACTCCGATTGCCATGATCCACAAAGAGCATCAGTTTCTCCTGATCACTGGAACTTTGTCACTTACTAAAGGAAACAAGCAAAACCACCTCGCAGAGCTAACACAGATACTGTTGTATCATTTTCATGAGCAAACCATACCTGCTTCAATGTCAGGCTCCTTTTTATTCTGATATGTCTCTGAAAAATTGTTTGAGACATATTTTTACGTAATATACCATGATGGAGTGCTGTACTGAACATGCGCATTTGAACATAACTGCAATTGCATATTTTACGAATATTTGACTCTTTTACTAGTACTCCCTTTGTTTTCAAAACATTTCTTTGAATCTTTGCCTTTTAAAATCATTCCTTTGCTTAGACTTAAGAAATGTATTTTGAGCTATTTATTTTACAAAAATAATGAAATACATGCTCAGAGATGTGTTTACAAGGATTATTCGTTACAACATACAACATGCCTTTTAAGAATACACTTTGTACAGAAATACTATATATGATAGACTTTTATACATCATAACTTCATAACCTGATGAATTATCACAGCTATATTTAATTCTACATGCCACTGACATGAAGAAATAGAATATTGTCCATATATCAGAAGCCCTATATTCTCTATATTTTCTATGAATCACTACTGCCCCTTCCATCCTAAAGATGGCCTGCCTTCTAATATCATAGATTAATTTTACTTGTTTTAAATTCTACAAGTAGAATTAAACAATATGATGTGACTACTGACTTTTCTCGCTTATTACTAGGTCCTACATGATGTGCGTGCATGCAAGAGTTAGGAACACGCAGTGTAGTCTCCACACACTCATTTCAGTGGAAGTACTGTGTTCCGTGAGACAGGCATCTCCAAACGGTCTTTCCTCCTCACACTGGTGATGGCATTTGGGTTGTTTCCAGCGCATGCTGTAACAAAGAGCGCCGTGACCTTCTGCATGTCTTCCTACACATGAATGTATTTGGGTTAAATATGAGAATCCAATGGCTGGACACACACATGTTCTGAGGGGCTAGGTCCCTGCCACACGGTTTTCTAAGCTGATCCTATCGGCTCACAGTCTAGCCTGAGTGCTCCCCAGCTTTGCCGACAGTTGTTGTTAACTCCAGCTTTTTTAAGGTTTAGCCATCCTGGTAGGTATGTACAGTTATCGCCGAGGGATTTTAACTCGTTTACGATGTGGGGCATTTGTGAGGTGTTGGTTCCTGTCTTTTGTGCATTTTTCTATCTTTTTCTCAGCGGTTCCTAAGAGCTCTTCATCTATTACTGTCTAAGTCTCTTGTTGGTTTACTGTTTTGTAAACATTATACTCCACTCTATTACTTACATTTAGACCCAATTAAGGTTGTCATGTTGAAGAAAAGTTCCTAATTTTAATACAGTCCCATTTACCCCTTTCTCTTTTCATTTATACTCGGCTCTTTCTTTTACCTTTACACATACTTTGCCCCGACGTATAGTTGATAATTTCCCTTATGTATTTCTATACAGAGAATATCGCACTCTTCCTTATAAAGATTTATCAAACAGTCATGTTAACTGTATGTCTGAGCTTCCTTGCCTGTAACTTTCCTGAGTGCAGGGAGAGGCCGTATGGAGAGCACCAGAAACATCTGTGGCACATGGGCACTTAGGATGTATTGAATGGGGGCGCCTTGGTGGTTCTGTCGGGTGTGTCTACCTTTGGCTCAGGTCACGATCACAGGGTCACAATCCCAGGGATTGAGTCCTCCATCGGACTCCTGCTCAGGGGGGAGTCTGCTTCTCTCTCTGCCTGCCGCTTTCTCTCTCTCTGGCAAATATATAAATAAAATATTAAAAAAAAAAAGAAGTGTTAAATAAAGGACTTCTCTGTTTTATAGTATTCAGAGGATTCTCAAGCCTCACAGACCTAGCCTCGCTCTCTGGGTTCCTGTACACACGCTGATGTTTTATGAGCATCTTTTTATTACGCTAGGATCTTTTTTTGTGCTCACGAAGTTACTGCACCCAACTAAATGGAAAAATGGGGTTACTACAGGATGGCTCAAAACACACAGATGAGGGTTCAAAGTGCATCATGGAGATGGCCTTTTGGTGAAATGAACAGTTTCATAAACATTCCAAAAGATGGAGTGGTGAGCTCCTGCATCCGACAGGAAGATATTCCCAACTTGCTAAATAAGTTATTTAATCCCTCAGATCTTGAATCATAATTTTCACAGTGAGGTTAACAATATCTACATTCCATTAATTGGTGTGAAGATTCATGAAAGACAGTAACTAAAAAAAATAAAACAGTAAGTGCCATGCTTAGTAATGGAAATTATTATAGTTAGTATTACTAAAATTACTTGATTATTTTAATTGGCATTAAAGTTGATGCCAAGTTATAAGCAGAGAGAGATGGAAATTTTTTCATGTCAAGCTGGAAGTTAATTTGACCATATCTTGCACATTTTTCTGAAAACATGACGCTGACATGAATTTTGAAGGTTTTATTTAAAATTGCATAACTGATCAAATGTTTGAGGGAATGAAGGGGGACTATCATTACTATTTGATCTTAAACCAAGATTTAGATGCAAAATTGGCCAAGCAAATTATCTAATGATTATACTTAACCATAATTTTAAGATAGCGTATCAGAGAGTTTGATTATTCACTTAAAATGAGCATTTCACTTTATTAAATGGAAGCTTCAGTGAAATTCTTTTCTATACACTCAGACACATTAGTCTTACAACCAATTTATAAATGCATTTCCTACCCTTTGATTACAGAAATTTCGTGATAACTCCCTAACTTATTAATAAACTCCTATGGAGAGGCTCATAGTCACAGCAACTCAAAGCATATGTACCCGAGTTCATTTAGAATTTTTTTTATAAAGATGCCTATTGATAAATATTAAGAGAGAGCTCTGACTGAAAACTCACATGTTCAAGTATCATGAGTGAAATATTCAAGATAACAAGAATCAGAGAAATTCAAGTATGTGTAGCTTGAATAAAACGCATTTTGATCCATGTTTCAGAGGTAAGACTGGTAGGGATAAAGGATATGTATGCATCTGATGGAGGCTGGATAAGGGAATCAAAAAAAAAAAAAAAAAACAAACCCACAATTGATAGGTAGATAGATATATGGATGATAGATTGATAGATAATCCAGGAATATTTTGGGGAGAGTCATTCAAGTGCCTTAAAAAACAGTATAGTTTAGGGGGCGGAGCAAGATGGCGGAGGAGTAGGAGACCTGGATTTCGTCTCCTCTCAGGAATTCAGCTGGATAGGGATCAACCCATTCTGAACACCTACAAACTCAACAGGAGATCGAAGAAAAGAAGAGCAACAACTCTCTGAACAGAAAAGCGACCACTTTCTGGAAGGTAGGACGTGCGGAGAAGTGAATCCGAGGCGATATTCGGGAGGATAGACGGCGGGGGAGGGGCCTCCGACGGCCGCTTCTGGCAAGTGATAGAGCCACGGAGCACAAAGTCAGAACTTTCAGAAGTCTGCTCCGCTGAGGGACGTCACTCTGGTGGCGAAGTGGGGGGTGGAACCCTCGCGGGACAGTGTGGTGTCAGGACCCTCGGGGTCACAGAAAGACCGGGGGTGCCTGAGTGCGGCAGAGCTCCCAGGTATCGGAGCGGGGAAGCCGGCTGCAGAGACGGAGCCCAGGCGCGGGCTCTCAGCTCGGGGTTGCCATAAACCGTGATCCGCGGCACAGTTGGGCCACTGCCCCTCCAGCAGGGACCCAACAAGCGGCAGATCCGGGGAGACTCACCTTCTTCCCCCGGGAGGAGAGGTGAGGGAGTGCACCGCGGGGATCTGCTGGGTTTGGAGACTCCACCCGTGGTCGGGTGCCAGATAGAAAGGCGCGGTCACAGGCCGGGTGAGCACGGAGTGTGGCCAGAGACCGGGGAGACGGGAGTGACTGACTGCTTTTCTCTGGGGGCTCGCTGAGGAGCGGGACCCTGAGTTCTCGGCTCCGCCGGGGCGGAGACTGGGAGGCCACCATTTTCACTCTCCGCCTCCAAAGATGTAAGGAAAGCTTGCAGGGAACAAAAGCTCCGGAGAGCAAACCCGAGCAGATTACTTAGCCCGGACCGGCAAGGGCGGGGCAATTTTGCCTCCGGCAAAGACATTTGGGAACCACGGCAACAGGCCCCTCCCCCAGAAGATCAGCAAGAACAGCCAGCCAAGACCAAGTTTACCGATCAATGAGAACGGCAGAACTCCAGCGCTAGGGGAACACTGCACATAGAATTCATGGCTTTTTTACCATGATTCTTTAGTCTTTCAAAGTTAATTATTTTTTTTAACTGTCTTTTTTTTTTTCCTTTTTTCTTTTTTTTTGAATTTTTCTTTTTCCCTTTTTCAACCAACATCTTATCAATCCCTTTTTTAAAAAAAAACATTTTTATTTTTCATTTTTAAAGTCATATTCTATCCCTTCATAGTAGTTACCCGTATTTTTGGCATATATATATAAGTTGTTCTCTCTTAAAATCTTGAGATAGTTTCTTCTAACAGATCAAAATATACCCGAAATCTCTAGTGTATGGTTTTTTTCTACTCCCCTGCCTGATCACATTCTCTCCCTTTTTTTTTTCTTTTTCTTTTTTAAATCCTCTTCTTTCTTTTTTCAAACAACTTCTTATCAATTCCTTTTATAAATTTTTTTATAATTTCCATCTTTACAGTCGTATTCCATCCCTTCATCATATCAACCCTTATTTTTGTACATATATAAGTGTTTCTTTCTTTAAAATTTTGGGAGGGACTTTCTTTTAACAGACCAAAATACACCCAAAATCTAGTGTGTGGCACTGATCTATAATCCAGCCTGATCATATTTGATCACATTCTGTTTTTGTTTTGTTTTGTTTTGTTCTGCTTTTGTTTGTTTTTATCTTTATCTTTTTCTTTTTTCTTTTTTTCTTTCCTTTTCTTTTTTCTCTCTTTCCCTTTCTTTTCCCACTGCTTCAGGTCTTTTCTGATTTGTTTAGAGTATATTTTCTGGGGACGTTGTTACCCTGCTAGCATTTTGTTCTCTCATTAATCTATTCTCCTCTGCACAAAATGACAAGACGGAAAAAATCACCTAAACAAAAAGAACAAGAGGTAGTACCGACTGCCAGGGACCTACTCAATACGGACATTAGTACAATGTCAGATCTAGAGTTCAGAATCATCACTTTAAAGATACTAGCTGGGCTTGAAAAAAACATGGAAGTTATTAGAGAAACCCTTTCTGGAGAAGTAAAAGAACTAAAATCGAACCAAGTAGAAATCAAAAAGGCTATCAATGAGGTGCAATCAAATATGGGGGCGCTAACTGCTAGGATAAATGAGGCAGAAGAAAGAATCAGTGAGATAGAAGACCAAATGATGGAAAATAAAGAAGCTGAGAAAAAGAGAGATAAACAACTACTGGATCACAAGGGCAGAATTCGAGAGATAAACGATACCATAAGACGAAACAACATTAGAATAATTGGGATCCCAGAAGAAGGAGAAAGAGAGAGAGGTGCAGAAGGTATAATGGAGCAAATTATAGCGGAGAACTTCCCTAATTTGGGGAAGGAAACAGGCATCAAAATCCAGGAAGCACAGAGAACCCCTCTCAAAATCAATAAAAATAGGTCAACACCCCGACATCTAATAGTAAAACTTATGAGTCTCAGAGACAAAGAGAAAATCCTGAAAGCAGCTCGGGAGAAGAGATATGTAACCTACAATGGTAGAAACATTAGATTGGCAACAGACTTATCCACAGAGACCTGGCAGGCCAGAAAGGACTGGCAGGACATATTCAGAGCACTAAATGAGAAAAATATGCAGCCAAGAATACTATATCCAGCTAGGCTGTCATTGAAAATTGAAGGAGAGATAAAAAGCTTCCAGGACAAACAAAAACTAAAGGAATTTGCAAACATGAAACCAGCCCTACAAGAAATCTTGAAAGGGGTCCTCTAAGCAAAGAGAGAGCCTAAAAGCAACATAGACCAGAAAGGAACACAAACAATATACAGTAACAGTCACTTTACAGGCAATACAATGGCACTGAACTCCTATCTTTCAATAGTTACCCTGAATGTAAATGGGCTAAATGTCCCAATCAAAAGACGCAGGCTATCAGATTGGATTAAAAAACAAGACCCATCGATATGCTGTCTGCAAGAGACTCATTTTAGACCCAAAGACACCCCCAGATTGAAAGTGAGGGGGTGGAAAACCATTTACCATGCTAATGGACACCAAAAGAAAGCTGGGGTGGCAATCCTTATATCAGACAAATTAGATTTTAAACCAAAGACTGTAATAAGAGATGAGGAAGGACACTATATCCTACTTAAAGGGTCTATCCAACAAGAAGATCTAACAATTGTAAATATCTATGCCCCTAACATGGGAGCAGCCAATTATATAAGGCAATTAATAACAAAAGCAAAGAAACACATCGACAACAGTACAATAATAGTGGGGGACTTTAACACCCCCCTCACTGAAATGGACAGATCGTCTAAGCAAAAGATCAACAAGGAAATAAAGACTTTACATGACACACTGGACCAAATGGACTTCACAGACATATTCAGAACATTCCATCCCAAAGCAACAGAATACACATTCTTCTCTAGTGCCCATGGAACATTCTCCAGAATAGATCACATCCTAGGTCATAAATCAGGTCTCAACCGGTACCAGAAGATTGGGATCATCCCCTGCCTATTTTCAGACCACAATGCTTTGAAACTAGAACTCAATCACAAGAGGAAAGTCAGAAAGAACTCAAATACATGGAGGCTAAAGAGCATCCTACTGAAGAATGAATGGGTCAACCAGGAAATTAAAGAAGAATTAAAAAAATTCATGGAAACCAATGAAAATGAAAACACAACTATTCAAAATCTTTGGGATACAGCAAAGGCAGTCCTAAGAGGAAAGTATATAGCAATACAAGCCTTTCTCAAGAAACAAGAAAGGTCTCAAGTACACAACCTAACCCTATACCTAAAGGAGCTGGAGAAAGAACAGCAAATAAAGCCTAAACCCAGCAGGAGAAGAGAAATAATAAAGATCAGAGCAGAAATCAATGAAATAGAAACCAAAAGAACAGTAGAACAGATCAACGAAACTAGGAGCTGGTTCTTTGAAAGAATTAACAAGATTGATAAGCCCTTGGCCAGACTTATCAAAAAGAAAAGAGAAATGACCCAAATCAACAAAATCATGAATGAAAGAGGAGAAATCACAACCAACACCAAAGAAATACAAACAAATATAAGAACATATTAAGAGCAACTCTATGCCAGCAAATTAGATAACCTGGAAGTAATGGATGCATTCCTAGAGATGTATCAACTACCAAAACTGAACCAGGAAGAAATAGAACACCTGAACAGACCTATAACCACTAAGGAAATAGAAGCAGTCATCAAAAATCTCCCAAAACACAAAAGCCCAGGGCCAGATGGCTTCCCAGGGGAATTCTACCAAACATTTCAAGAAAAATTAATACCTATCCTTCTGAAACTGTTCCAAAAAATAGAAATGGAAGGAAAACTTCCAAACTCATTTTATGAGGCCAGCATTACCTTGATCCCAAAACCAGACAAAGACCCCATCAAAAAGGAGAATTACAGACCAATATCCCTGATGAACATGGATGCAAAAATTCTCACCAAAATACTAGCCAATAGGATCCAACAGTACATTAAACGGATTATTCACCACGACCAAGTCGGATTTATCCCTGGGCTCCAAGGTTGGTTCAACATCCGCAAATCAATCAACGTGATACAATACATTAACAAAAGAAAGAACAAGAATCACATGATCCTCTCAATAGATGCAGAAAAAGCATTTGACAGAGTACAGCATCCTTTCTTGATCAAAACTCTTCAGAGTATAGGCATAGAGGGTACATACCTCAATATCATAAAAGCCATCTATGAAAAACCTACAGCGAATATCATTCTCAATGGGGAAAAACTGAGAGCTTTCCCCCTAAGGTCAGAAACGCGGCAGGGATGTCCACTATCACCACTGCTATTCAACATAGTATTGGAAGTCCTAGCCACAGCAATCAGACAACAAAAAGAAATCAAAGGCATCCAAATTGGCAAAGAAGAAGTCAAACTCTCACTCTTTGCAGATGATATGATACTTTATGTGGAAAATCCCAAAGACTCCACCCCAAAACTGCTAGAACTCATACAGGAATTCAGTAAAGTGGCAGGATATAAAATCAATGTACAGAAGTCAGTGGCATTCCTATACACCAACAACAAGTCAGAAGAAAGAGAAATTAAGGAGTCAATCCCATTTACAATTGCACCCAAAACCATAAGATACCTAGGAATAAATCTAACCAAAGAGGCAAAGGATCTGTACTCAGAAAACTATAAAATACTCATGAAAGAAATTGAGGAAGACACAAAGAAATGGAAAAACGTTCCATGTTCATGGATTGGAAGAACAAATATTGTGAAGATGTCAATCCTACCTAGAGCAATCTACACATTCAATGCAATCCCCATCAAAATACCATCCACTTTCTTCAAAGAAATGGAACAAATAATCCTAAAATTTGTATGGAACCAGAAAAGACCCCGCATAGCCAGAGGAATGTTGAAAAAGAAAAGCAAAGCTGGCGGCATCACAATTCCAGACTTCCAGCTCTACTACAAAGCTGTCATCATCAAGACAGTATGGTACTGGCACAAAAACAGACACATAGATCAATGGAACAGAATAGAGAGCCCAGAAATGGACCCTCAACTCTATGGTCAACTAATCTTTGACAAAGCAGGAAAGAATGTCCAATGGAAAAAAGACAGTCTCTTCAACAAATGGTGTTGGGAAAATTGGACAGCCACATGCAGAAGAATGAAACTGGACCATTTCCTTACACCACACACAAAAATAGACTCCAAATGGTTGAAAGACCTCAATGTGACACAGGAGTCCATCAAAATCCTAAAGGAGAACACAGGCAGCAACCTCTTCGACCTCAGCCGCAGCAACTTCTTCCTAGAAACATCGCCAAAGGCAAGGGAAGCAAGGGCAAAAATGAACTATTGGTACTTCATCAAGATAAAAAGCTTTTGCAAAGCAAAGGAAACAGTCAACAAAACCAAAAGACAACTGACAGAATGGGAGAAGATATTTGCAAATGACATATCAGATAAAGGGCTAGTATCCAAAATCTATAAAGAACTCATCAAACTCAACACCAAAAGAACAAATAACCAATCAAGAAATGGGCAGAAGACATGAACAGACATTTTTCCAAAGAAGACATCCAAATGGCCAACAGACACATGAGAAAGTGTTCAATATCGCTCGGCATCAGGGAAATCCAAATCAAAACCTCAATGAGATACCACCTCACACCAGTCAGAATGGCTAAAATTAACAAGTCAGGAAACGACAGATGTTGGCGGGGATGCGGAGAAAGGGGAACCCTCCTACACTGTTGGTGGGAATGCAAGCTGGTGCAGCCACTCTGGAAAACAGTATGGAGGTTCTTCAAAAAGTTGAAAATAGAGCTACCATATGATCCAGCAATTGCACTACTGGGTATTTACCCCAAAGATACAAAAGTAGGGACCCGAAAGGCTACGTGCACCCCGATGTTTATAGCAGCAATGTCCACAATAGCCAAACTGTGGAAAGAGCCAAGATGTCCATCAACAGATGAATGGATAAAGAAGAGGTGGTATATATATACAATGGAATATTATGCAGCCATCAAAAGGAATAAGATCTTGCCATTTGCAACGACGTGGATGGAACTGGAGGGTATTATGCTGAGCGAAATAAGTCAAACAGAGAAAGACATGTATCATATGACCTCACTGATATGAGGAATTCTTAATCTCAGGAAACAAACTGAGGGTTGCTGGAGTGGTGGGGGGTGGGAGGGATGGGGTGACTGGGTGATGGACACTGGGGAGGGTATGTGTTCTGGTAAGCGCTGTGAATTGTGCAAGACTGTTGAATCTCAGATCTGTACCTCTGAAACAAATAATGCAATATATGTTAAGAAAGAAAAAAAGAAGAAGAAGAATGTAGCAGGAGGGGAAGAATGAAGGGGGGGAAATCGGAGGGGGAGAAGAACCATGAGAGACGATGGACTCTGAAAAAGAAACTGAGGGTTCTAGAGGGGAGGGGGGTGGGAGGATGGGTTAGCCTGGTGATGGGTATTGAGGAGGGCACGTTCTGCATGGAGCACTGGGTGTTATGCACAAACAATGAATCATGGAACACTATATCTAAAACTAATGATGTAATGTATGGGGATTAACATAACAATAAAAAAATTAAAAAAAAAGTATAGTTTAATTTTCATGTAGTTGGCAATGGAAAACATCTATAGGTAAACAGCAAAAAATGTTTCTGTCTTTCTGATGAAGAGACAATCATCCTGGAGTATCCTGAAAGTACAAATACAAAGAGAAAATATTTTAAACTCTGCAATCCAGTGAAAACCATTGCCAAGATGTTAAGGTGTTTTCTATCAGTATTTGTCACCTATGTATCTGTCATCTATCTACCTACTTACATACGTGATCTTTCAGGACTTTGCATGTATAAATTTTGTTGGCTATTTTACCTCTTGTTACTTCATGATCCTTGTTCTGAGCCAATAAATATGCTTCAAAAACACAATTTGCAGTAACATGCAGCCTGCACTAATGTTATAAATTAGGCTCTCTAGCTGTACACTTGAGTTCCTTGTATTGTATTCATCACTGTTCTGTGTCTTTAATTATATCCATGGGTTAAATTCCTGGATGTGGAATTTCTGGATCAAGGAAGGAGAACATGTTGAAGCCCTTTGTACATATTGCCAGATGGCGTTCCAGAAAGACTGTGATGGTTTATTTCCTCCTCAGTAGTGTGTGAGTGTTTATAACAGCACATATTTGTCAGTATTGAGGGTGATGTATGCCTAGAGGATTGCTAAATAAACGTGGGGCTTAATTTTGCATTTCTGTGGTTGCTAGCATAATTTATGTGATATATTTATCTCTGATTCTTCTTTTTTTAATTTTGGTATTTTAAATTTTTATTTCCATGGCATATGTGCATAGAACAGAAATCAACACTTTGTTAGTAGACTTACAAATTTTTTTAGTGTGTTGCTTGTCTTTTAATGTTCTTTGTTTTTGACATCTCGAAGCTTGGCATTTTTATGTACTCAAATATATCCCTCTTTCCTTTTTTGATTTCTGCTTAGTCTTTCACCATCTGAAAGTTATATAGATGCTGAATTCTATTTACTTTCAAGTATTATGGTTGCAACATATTAAATTTAATGCTTCAATCCATCAAGAAAGTTGAATAGTAAGAACTTAATATTCATCAAACTGTGGCTGGAATTTTAACCTTTTTTTTTTTTTTTTAACAGAAGTAAAACTATTTCTAAACACTCTCTTTGTTTCACTCTTCTTCTCTGCCTTAAAACAGACATCTGCAAAAAATTTAATCTCTTTCAAAAACCTAACAATCCTATGTTTCTATCATATTCTATTACGCACCGTTTTAAGAATCTTAATTTGTTCATGACTACAATGATTTAAAATAGCAATTCAGACTTGCTCTATCGTATTAGACCTCTGAAGCTCAGGAATGTGCGTGTGTGGAAAGTAGGCATTGAAAGAACGTATGATGACTTAAAATAAGGAATTAGATCCAGATAATCTGGGTTTATAGAAAACTAGCCACAAGATTCATAGAAAAAAATATGATGGAATTCCAAACAAGAAAATACCACCTAACTGCATTTGCTATCTCTAATTTGTGACATTTCTAGCTTCCAGTCCTGAACACACGCACATACACACAAAATTGCTGTCCTTGATAATAAAATTTGAGAATTGAAAGTTACTATTACTATTATTATTACTGGTTATAGCTTACTATTATTCCTATTATTTATATTTTACATTTCCTTTAAGAATTAGTTTATATTCCTGCATTCTCATACATAGGTTCTATATATGTATACATTTATAGATTTATAATAAAGTTCTCCTGGGTTCCATTTAGACTGTATTTTGTTTTATTGGTTTTAATGCTTATGTCTAAACATTTATATCATGATTTACTTATTTTTAAATTCTTTATTTTTGTTCAACAATTGGCCAACTGACATATGTCCTTGAGCAATTTTTTCAGTAAGAACGTGTGAATCCTTGCAGTTGTTAGAATGCCAGAGGCTGCATGCTTGAATCACAGTTTGACTGAATTTGAGGTTCTCTCTTCACAAAATTTCCTCCATTGTCTCCCACGGAGCAGATTTCTGAAGTGTAACTACTATTTATTTCCTTTTTTTTAACTATCTGGGGGAAATTTGCTTATTCTTGAAATAAACATAGTGTACCAGGGGGTTTTCCAATGATTAGTCCCCTTGCCGTCTGTGTTTCATGATTTGAACACCTTCAATCTGCAAATATAAGTGCTTTACAAAATTCTAAAGGTTTATTCTTATTCTGATTCTTTCTACAGTATTTTTGTGATTGCACGTGCTCACTTTCCCCGATGTCTGTGTTAACACCGAGTAGTTATATTTGTATTTGGCCATCTGATGTCACTGCCTGAAACCCTGGGGACCCGTCTGCTCTCTGGATGATGTCACACACACACACACACACACACACACACACACACACAGACACACACACACACACACGTGAGGGAGTGCCCCAGGCCAGCGAGAGGAGTCCTGTGCTCGCCAGGACCAGACAGACCAAGTCCTGCCCCTCGGGTTAGCTCTCTTTTGCGGGCTTCACCCTTTTCTGGCCCATAAAGTAAAGAAAGGAATATCAGTGTCTTCATTAGGAGGTTTGGTAATTAAATGCAGAAGTGTTTGTACAATACCCGTTACAATGCTCCTAGCAAGTTCTAAGTAAGTATTAATAGTCATTTGTGATTAATAAAGCGTTCTTCATTTTCTGCATCTTTAGTCCTGTATTTTCTATCTTTAGTCTCTTTAGTTTTACTTTCTTCTCTATCCCCATCAGTCATTTGTGATTAATAAAGCGTTCTTCATTTTCTGCATCTTTAGTCCTGTATTTTTCTATCTTTAGTCTCTTTAGTTATACTTTCTTCTCTATCCCCACCTTTATTTCACCGTCCACATTTTATACATTTCATTCTTTCTCGAGTTGCATTTGAAACTCATATTTTTTGATAAATAGCTTGTGTGTTTTTCGTAATAAATTTTCTTAAAGCCCTTTCCCCCTTTTATCTTGAAGATAAAATGTTCTTCCTCTCTAATGCTGTGGAAAGTTTCGGGGCGCCCATGTGTGCTTGCACTAGTGCACTGGGTTGATGACCAACATCTTTGAGACCATGAGGTCCCCTATTTCTGTAGCGGAGATTCAAAAATCCATCTTTGTCCCTGTCTGGGCTGTTTCACTCTCTCTCTTTCAGGGCTGTGGCAGTCCTGGCCAAAACCCTGCCTTATCCTTGTTTCCAGAGTTGATGCAACTTTTCCTCTCCTCTTGGTCACGGAGGCAGGTAAAGCAGGCTCCCAGGGCTACCTGTGATTGCAATCCCAACCTTCCTGCTCCAGGTGCCTGAGCAGGAAAAAGACTAGACAAAGGAGGTGTCAAAGAAAACTGTGTTTTCCTCTGTGCGTAAGATCCCATTTGGTGGGAAAGCCTTCTCCTCGGGCCTTTGCAGACTGAGGAGCACTGTCTCAGGGCTGTGTGCACTAACCAGCATGGGGCCGCACGCTGCGCTCTCTCACCCTCAGCCAGAACAGCAGGCCTGGGAAAGGACCAAGTCTCACACTGTGCTCCCACACTTCCCAACTGTAGAACACCTATCCTCTCTGAGATCAACCTTCTAAGTGTGTAACAGTAACATTAAATTACATCCAATTACATCCATTAATGTATCAACTTAATCCCAGAGGTTTCTCAGCTTCAGAAAAAAGTAGCCTTTGCCAGTCCCTTTCAGTAACTATTCCATTTTAATATCCAATAAATACTAGTTTTTTTAAATAACTCATTATTCTATTTACATGTAAATTTCTTTCTGACCTAGAATATACATTGAAGAGGACCATTATGTTTTTTTTACATTCAATTTTTTATTCAAATTCTAGTTAACATATATGGTAAAAGTGGTTTCAGCTGTAGAATTCAGGGATTCATCACTTACATGTAACACCCAGTGCTCATCACAACAGGTGCCCTCCTCAATACCCATCCCCCACCGACCTCCCTCCATCAACCCCCAGTTTGTTCTCTATAGTTAAGAGTCTCTTATGGTTTGTTTCCCTCTCTTTTTTTTCCCCTTTCCCCCATGTTCATCTGGTTGTTCCTTAAATTCCACATGAGTGAAATCATATGGTATTTGTCTTTCTGTGACTGACTTATTTCACTTAGCATAGTACCTTCTCTTTCCATCCACATTGTTGCAAATGGCAAGATTTCATTCTTTTTGATGGCTGAGTCATATTCCATTGTGTGTGTATATATATATATATATATATATATACTGCATCTTCTTTATCCATTCATCAGTTGTTGGGCCTTTGGGCTCTTTCCAGTTTGGCTACTGTAGATAATACTGCTGTACACATCAGGGTGCATGTATCCATTCAAATTAGTATTTTTGTATCCTTTGGGTAAATACCTACTAGTGCAATTGCTGGGTCATACCTTTCTTTCATTATTCGTACCTTACTTGGTGTCTTACACTGTGTAGATACCAAATACCATTCACTCAATGAGAAAACCATGTTTTTGGCTATTGAATGAATTCTGAAAGTAGAATAATCACAGCATGATGGAGCTGGTATTAGGAGAATCCAAAGACAGAGATAACCTTAGGAAAAAAGAACGACTGGTGATAAATTTTACTGAGGGTTGGATTTACTGGAGAAAAATGAATTTTAAATTCATAATTCAGAGGTGGAACAATTTAATAGAAAAAATAGTAAAATTAGTTCAGCATTTTTAATATTAATTTTCAGATACTGATTAACACAATGAGGTTCTAGTGCTCTAGAGAGCTCATGCCACATGAATTTCCTGAAAAGGTGATGAGAAAGAGAAAGAAAGACTCATTGTTTGATAGATATAACCATCTTGTTATAGCTTGGTGGGATTGAGTCTGCCTCAGTGAACAGAATAAGCACTTGGCAGAGAAGGTACAAAGCCAGCCTACAGCACGGATCCCATGCACTCTTGCCCCATTCCCACAGCTAGCTTCTGAAACATAGAATATGACCTTCTCCAAATGAAACCATCAGCAACATTTTTTTTTAAAAGCTTTTATTTATTCTTAAGAGACAGAGAGAGAGACAGAGGCAGAAGGAGAAGCAGGCTCCCCACTGAGCAGGGAACCCGATGCGGGACTTGATCCCGGGACCCCGGGGTCATGACCTGAGCCGAAGGCAGACGCTTAACCACCTGAGCCACCCAGGCGCCCCCATCAGCAACATTTAAATCCCCGGCACATGAGGGACCCTGGAAGATCTGGCTCTTTGTGGGAGCGCAAACGGAAACACTTGGTTTTCATGTGTGAAAGAAGTATGACGCAGACTTGTTTTCAGACTTCTGTTTTTGTCCTAGCAGTACGGGCTACTTTAAACCACCACCGGGGAGCCGTTGATAACTGGATGCTGATGTCTGTGGGGTACTGACAGATGCTTCTTATGTCCCCTTCAAATGGCACTCGTGATATTTGCTACAGGGTCTGTGGAACCATCTGCTAAACTTTTCAATTTTTCTTTAGAAGTTCAAGGTAATAGTATTTTTTTCTTTCCTGGTCCTGCTTTGGTAGCAAGGATGTCTTCCACATAGAATGTGTTTATTTCCCACTATGTTGACATTTTTCAAAGTGCACATACCATCACACTTGCATGAGGATCATTTGTTCAAAAAAATCACAACTGGGGCGCCTGGGTGGCTCATTTGGTTAAGCATCTGCCTTCAGCTCAGGTTATGGTCTCAGGGTCCTGGGATCGAGCCCCGCATCGGGCTCCCTGCTCCGTGGGAAGCCTGCTTCTCCCTCTCCCTCTGCCCCTCCCCCAGCTTGTGAGCATGTTCTCTCTCTCTCTCTCTCTCTCTCAAATAAATAATTAAATCTTTAAAAAAACAAAAACTAAAAATCAATCAATCAGTCACAAATGTTGGGCCTGACACCGGAAAGCAAATACAGTCCTCATACGTGAGGATGATAGTAGTCCTCCAGGTAATCTGCATTTGGAAACACAACTCAGGAAATTTTTGTGTACAATAAGGATTTATGCAGATTAGTTATCCCCTTTTAGCCCTTTTCTGACAATCTTCCCCAAATCCTGACCTTGGGCAATGTCTCATGGGGTGTGGCACACCCATGGCCTTTCCTTCACAACGGTACTGAACAACATTTCACACTGCATTTCAACTTAACGTTGTGCCGTGGCTCTTCTCACATAGGACTCCCATCTGTATTCTATTTATTCTCATTGTTGAAAACCAGAACTGTACTCTTGTGATGAAATCTTTCCAAAATATCAAAATTTAATAATGCTAAGCCTACTTTCAGAATCCTATTTCTAAGTTTATACCCCCAAATACCAATTGGAAGTATCCAAACTAGGAGAAAGGAATCAGAAGACATCCACAGACCCAGAACTTAACTGAACTGTACATGATACTCTTCAACTGAGTTCAGTAAGTGGGTGAACAAGCAAACGTAGCGACAAGAAGTTTGGTCATTAAAAATGGGCAAAAAGTGGGGCGCCTGGGTGGCTCAGTCATTAAGCATCTGCCTTCGGCTCAGGTCATGATCCCAGGGTCCTGGGATTGAGTCCCACATCAGGCTCCCTGCTCAGTGGAAAGCCTGCTTCTCCCTCTCCCACTCCCCCTGCTTGTGTTCCTGCTCTCGCTGTCTCTCCCTGTCAAATAAATAAATCTTAAAAAAAAAAAAATGGGCAAAAAGTGCAGTTTTAAATGGAAAAAGAATTTGAACTATTCCACAGGGATCTAATAAAGAACAAGGAAACCAATAAATAATTTTTTTAAGTGAAGGGGAATCAGATGGTCAGCTTTATTTACTTAGAAAATATTGGAGATTGGTTGTTCTAATCTAACCCACAACTACTTATTGAAAGAAAGTGGAAAGAAGTAGAATCGCATGTATCAATATTCTACCTGTGCCTGGTTCTGTTTAATTCTCATAACATCGTAGTTGAGAAGCCCATAGAAAGCCTCAGGAGTGGCGCACCGTGAGGAGGAATCCAGAGCCCTTTGATGTCCCACAACCTGTGGGGAACCCACTGTCCTGAGTCCTCACCTGCCTGTCCGACTGCGCCTTCCACCATGTTTCTCATGTCTCCACTCAAGCATCTCTGGCTTTCTTTTCTCCCCCCCAAAAAAATTATTATTGACAAAAAATTCAACATATAATAATAAGAGTACTTTTTTTGTTGTATCGATCTGTTAAAGAGGAGAATGAATTATTTTCTCAGGCAAGATAAGATTTCACTTAATTGGAGTTAGTGTTCTCTATCACCAGACAGATTGCAAATGCTCATGTGTAGAACACACCCTTTCCCCATGGGCCTAATGGAAACAGGTGTCAGTCCAGACTTGCCCTGTGAGCCCTAGCCTGCCAACCCAAGGTGCAATGCCTGAAGTCTATATTCTGAAGTTCAGTATGCAAAGGGTTTCCAAAAGTTGGCCCCAACTTACTACTTTTCCATATCTATTTGTCACTGTTTCCATTCACATACTCCTCTCACCAAACAAAACCTGTTTACCACTCACGGTAAACCGCCTCACTCCCTCAGTCCACGTCTTTGTGCCTGCTGTGCCCCCTGAGACCTCTTAATATCAAAAGAGTTCGAGGATCTGCTCAAACGACACTGCCCTCTTGAGGCTGTTCCTGAACCTCTAGCTGGAGTTGATCTTTTCTTCCTCTGCATACTCACAGAACAAGTATTGCCTGCTTCTGATCACTAGTACGCATATTATTCTCAGACAAGACCCCGAGATCCTTGAACACAAGCACGAGGTCTTGCTCATTTGCGTATCTCCCTCTGCATGGATCTAGAGAGACACCAGCAGACGGCTGGAGAATTCATGAATGAGCACAGAGGGAGAAGGACTCAGAACAGAGGCTTTGTACTATCGCTCTGACTTGCTTCCCCATCTACAGGTCTACTTCGAAGCCCCTTCTAACCAGCTCTCTGCCTCAAATCCCTTCTGTTTAACTAAATGCCACAGGCTCAGTTTCTCTCACTGGACCCTGACAGATGTAATTAACCTAAGTAGTACACACAAACCATGAGAATTATGCACTCAGTTATCCATCAAAGGAAGGGCAGCACAGAGACCAAGAAGCCCCTAGACCAGTGAGTTAAACAGGGGCTTTCCACAGGTTTTCATTTTTCTTATTAAAATATGTCAAACATTTTCATTCCCAGGGTTTTTTGCATTTGCTATCTCTTTACCCTTCCACCTGATAAAGCAGGTCTCAAAGCCCCTTCCTCAGAGAAGCCTTCCCTGACCGTTCTACCTATGAAAACTCCTTCGTTAGTCTGCATTCATCTTACTGTTTGTCACATTCTCCATGGAATGTATCAGTGTTTGTATTTATTGTATTCATTTAAATTTCAATTTTCTGGTCTCTTGTACTAAAATGTAAGTTCTCTGAAGGCGCATGATCACAATCTCTATCTCTCTAGCACCCAAAATATTGTCTTACAATAAAAGTCTCTCTTATTCTCTCTTATTCCCTTTTATTCTCTCTCTCTCCCCCTCTCATTCTGACAGACAGACAGACAGAGATATACTACATATCCATCTACAACAGATGGACTGATTCTTTTTTTGTGATAAAAAAAGACACGATTTCCTTTGTCAAGGAATTAAGATATAATTGTAAGACAAAATTAATTGATATTAATATATAGCTAATAATCAAAAGCACATCCTGAAGCACTAACTTTCTACTGAATTATTCAGAGGGCAGAGGGTTGGGTGGTAACTAAACCCTAGTAATGTGAATATTACCTCCCATTACCTCACATTTCTGAAGAGTTTTACAGCCTATCATATATTTTATTTAATTTGTGCCTTATAGGAGCAATGTGATAGAAAGGGAATTATCCTTTTCTTTTTTAATAGAAAGGTTAAATGATATCAAAAGCTCAAATCCAGTTGTAATAAAATGCTCCTTAATGGAATAGAACTTGTGGAAATACTACCCTCTTTTGTTTATTTTTCAGAAATATAGAGCTACTCTTAATTGGGCAAAGTAGGCCAAATGAGGAGCTAAAATATGAAATCTGCTACTGTTACCATATGCATGATATTTGCTGGTATTTAGCTTGGGGAAAGCATCACAGACCTATTTGCCAAAATAGGAGAATTTGTGGGTTTATATGTGTATGTATGGGTAGAGGGCGTATGCATATGCTTTCAGCGTAGTCTAGAAATAATTAACAGTGCTAGAATAAGATGTCACAGAAATACACTTAGCCACCGATTTAAAATAAATCATACAATGGAAGCATTTGTTTTCAAACAACATACTTGCCAAAGTGACATAACATGGAAGAAACCCATACTTTCCCATTTTATATATACAGATAAGCAGTTCAAAGGTGGCTAAGAACAGCCTCATATGCATCGCGCTGTGTACAAGGCCGGCCCAGGACTGACCCATCAGATCTCATCTGTTCAGTATTGAAAGAGTCTAGAGACAAAAAGAATCTCAGGTGTTTCGCGTGTAAAAGATAATTGGTAAATTGGTACATTCACAGTCTGCCAGTGATTCTTTTCCTTTCTGGGGACATCTTTCTGTGCTCTGATTTTTACCCAATATTCCAGAGCCATTCTGCCAGTGATGAAAAACTAGAGGTGAGGTTGCTTAGATACAGAAAATCCTGGAGAGCCAAGGGGAACTTGAAGGTCAAAGAGTAAATCAGATTGATGTCTTGTTCCTGTTTGAAAACAGAATTTGTTTTGCTGACGGAGGAGGAGAATATGGATAGTCAAGGAAGGGAAGACATATTTTTGCTCTACGATGAAATTCACTAAGAAATAATAGATATAAGGAAAACTACAGTGATATCATTACAGTAATAAGCCATTTAGAATAGAGAGACTATGAACCTAAACACTCACTATTTCTGCCAAATGGATCGAGTGATAGTTTCATTTGAGGCAAATTCCCAAACTAACCTTCAGTATAAATGAGTGCTAAAGGGTAAGCAAAATCACATCATCACACTGGATTAAGGGCAGAGCCAGAAGTACAATGTGGCTAACTCCTGAGTTTTCTCTCTATAAGAACAACTTGTGGGGGCGCCTGGGTGGCTCAGTTGGTTAAGCGACTGCCTTCGGCTCAGGTCATGATCCTGGAGTCCCGGGATTGAGTCCCGCATCGGGCTCCCTGCTCAGCAGGGAGTCTGCTTCTCCCTCTCCCGCTCCCCCCTCTTGTGCTCTCTCTCTCAAATAAATAAATAAAATCTTTAAAAAAAAAAAAAAAAAGAACAACTTGTGTGTATGAAGTTGAACAACACAGCTATCTCGTTTTTTTTTTTTTGGAAACACTTGCTTCCACACTTGATTTTTTTCTAATAAAAATAAAATAATTTGATAAAAAACACACTAAAATATAACCAATATGACTAACATCCCCAAATTAAAAGGGAACATATTTTTCAATAACTGTAATAGCCATGTATCTCAAAAAAAATCTCATTTAGCAAATGTCTTAGAACACTAATTATAATGCTATAGCTCACAACACAAAATCTTGACATAAGACATTAAAAAACCTATTTAATTTCCACTTAGTATTTGTGTTTCTTATTTCTACTTAAAATAAGAAACATATGCTAATATAAGCAAAATAAAATGACACTTTTTCTTTTGTTATGTATCCTTTCAAAGTTTCTTACTCATTTTCAAACTTATAAAATGTATGCATTAAGAAAAGCTTCTTGAAAAATTATAGAGTTTCTGCATTTGAGGACACAGTGACCTAGAATTACTTTAAAAGTAATCTTTGCCATAATGGAATGCCATAGAAGGGCTAAAAGTTCCACTTTCAGAGAATAATAAATTGCATGCATTTCATAGGCATTGACTAAACAGGCCATGGCCTTGGAAAGAAAATTACTCTCAACACCCAAGCTCTTGCCAGCGCACTGAATTCTCCCGTTTGCCTCTGGCAGGTTCTCTGGAGCTGTGGCTGGGGGGCCCTGATGGGTTCAAAGTCAGGATGTATCCTGCTTGTGGTGGCAGCAGAGAGAGGTAAGGAGGTCTCATAAATACCACAGGACGTCAAGTCAGAGTAAGAGTGAAGGTAACCGATTCCAACGGTGCCAGATCAGGACAGTGGTCATCCAACAAAGCCAAGTGAGATGCAGAGAGATAGCAGAGGAGAAGAGATGGGGTAGGAAGCAAGGAGAGACACATGGCAGGGAGTGAGCAGAGTTCAGCAAGCTTTATCATCATGCCTATGACTCTTTCCACTGAGGGGATGCACCATCCAATGAAGCAAAGTGGAAAGGGCATGGGCATTGCTATAAATGGATTCTTCTCTGGGCGCTTCCCGGAACCTAGAGGAGTCTGTGGGATGTGGACTCAAGTGTGTTCTAGAAACTCATTTTCCATGCTCCATTCTTTACTCTCCACCACTTTCAGAAATCCCTAGGCCAAGTGGCAATAAATTTAACCAAAGATAAGCTTCAGATTGCTCCAGAGAAGATCAAGGAAAAGGAAATGATGATTGGTTGTGTAAGAAATGTAAATATGACCTCAATCTAATTTAAAATTAAAAAAAAAAATCCTAAGAATTGTAAGGATTGCAAGATAGACTTTCTGTGATAGTATCAGGAGCATAGCTGTTAATTTTATGCCACTGGAAGTAAGGAAGAGCAAAAACGATTCATTCTGAAGAGTCATTTACTTACATAATGACAGTAATAATATAAGTAATATAAAATCACAATAAGCTTTTAAATGAATACTGAAGAATAAAATATTATTTCAAAACACAATGAATACCAGATTACCATATATTGCATTACCTTTATGTTAAAACTTATTATAGTTTTCTCACTATTATGATTTATGTCAAGTCCATTCCTAGAAAATACAGTAGGAAGCCTATTAACTTTTTTTAATGTTTAATTTATATGCAGTCAAGGGTTACCAAATTAAGTTCACTGCATTGCTCTTAGTTTTAGTAGGTTTTTTTTCATTTAAGAGAATCTTATGGATATTCAGATTTGCCATCAATCATTGCCAAAATTTGCCTTTTTTCACAGTTTAAAAAATTATATTCATTTTTTTATCTTAGCAAATTCACATGAACTTCCAAAACATTCTTAATAATAGTTTTAGTAGACATCTCTGTGTGGATTCTTATGTTCTTATGTTTTTAAATAGTTTAAGGTTTCATTGTCTAAGTTTAAGGTTTTAAATAGTTTAAGATTTCATGTCTACTCTTTGACAATTAACCTTCTAAGAGTTACTTTATTTATGAGCATTCTTTTTATCTAAATATTGACTATTTTTGTGGTCTTAGACTTTTAGAGACAAAAATCTACAAATTAGGAAACGATATAAGAAAAATATATAAAGAAATAAAACTCTAGAAGAAAATATAGAACACTACATACAAAAATATAAAATTTGGGAGACCTTATCCATAGCCTATGGATAAAACAGATAACCGATAGGTATTAAGAAATTTTTAATTATAAAAAGTTGGAACATTTGTATGAGAAAGATATTAATACAACCAACAAATAAATTATAGGTTATGGGAAAATATTATTGTGTACCAGAATAAGGCCTGATACTTATAACAATATCAATATAAATTTAATAATAATAATACTGTTTTATATAGATAAAAAACCAAATGACCAATTGGAAAAATGGACAAAAATGAACAGATAAATCATAGGTGAATAAGTCATATGGTCTATAAATATTTTTAAATTCTCAGATTCATTAGATTTTTGGATATAATGGATGCAAGCATTAAAATGATGTATTAGATCTACACCTGAGCACATGTAGAGATGTCCTACAGGTATTCCTTAAAAAGAAAAGATACTGAAAAATGTATATAGAATGATTCTATTCTTAAGAAACATGTACACACGTATTACACATATTAGTATACGAGTATTAAGAATCAAATGTTAGGGTGCCTGGGTGGCTCAGTTGGTTAAGCAACTACCTACGGCTCAGGTCACGATCCCGGAGTCCTGAGATTGAGTCCCACATTGGGCTCCCTGCTCTGCGGGGAGTCTGCTTCTTCCTCTGACTTGGGCTCTCTCTTACTCTCTCTCTCTCTCAAATAAATAAATAAAATCTTTAAAAAATCATTTAAAAAAAAAGAATCAAATGTTAGAATGCATGTCGGTCAGTGTTGGGAGAAGAGAAGAAAGAAGACAGAGAGCAAAAAGAGAAAACAAGCACAAAAATGATTTCCATATACATATATGGAATATATATTGGAATATGGAATATATATATATATATATGCATAAATGAAAAAAGGTGATTATTGCTATGTGGTAGGATGTCAAGAAAATTTTTTTAAAGATTTTATTTATTTATTTGACACAGAAAGAGACAGCGAGAGAGGGAACACAAGCAGGGGGAGTGGGAGAGGCAGAAACAGGCTCCCTGTGCAGGGAGCCTGATGTGGGACTTGATCCCAGGACCCTGAGATCATGACCTGAGCTGAAGGAAGATGCTTATCTGACTGAGCCACACAGGTGCCCTGCCCCCCCCACTTTTAAATAGTTTATTTGACAGAGAGAGAGAGAGAGAGAGAGAGAGAGAGAAATTTTTGATTCCTTCCCCATAGGTTTTATTTCCTTCCTTATAAGATATAAAATTAATCACAACAAACAAACATTAACATGCTGTTGAAATAGTTTCCACCCAGAAGAAGGATCCAAGTGTTTAATTTTCCTCCCTAGTTAAGTTAAAGTCATTTATCACACAAATCCGTCATTTACCCCCTCTCCTCTTCCTGGGTCTTAAGAACCTACATGCCAGTGGCAATAAAGCATCTCTTCCTCTTCTCATGACCCCAGTCTTTGTTTAGCATCTTTGGGTCAAAAAGAAATTGGTCCAAAGGTGGTTCCTCTGCATAGACAAGAGAGGAAGATGGAAACTTTGCACAGTCTAGGCCTCATAACAGACTGAGACATTTTTATATTGTGTATTGTTGTGTTCAGCCTGGCGTCTGACCCAACAGAACAGTTTCACATTCATCCTCCCAGGATGCTGGATGTGAGAACAAGCTCTATCCCACTGAAGCACAAGCCGGGAAGACCACTGACTCATGTCTTTCAATGCTGCCAATCTGGTCGAAATGGAAGGAGATGACTATGGAATGGGAAGTTAGCACCATCTTTCCTTCTGTCTTACCTATAAATCTAATAAATACCCTGCATTCATAAGTTAGTGTTCACTGCTAGAAAAGATGAATATCCAAATTTCTGTGGCCCTGTATATTACATGCTTATTTCTCACTCACAGAAAGTTTAAGGTCTCACCTAGTGGCTCAGGCTGATAGAGGTGCAAAACTCTCCCATGTTCTATTCATGGCTTTCCACATTGCCCAAGGGGGAGAGTGGAAGATATACGAGATTGTACAGAAGAGAGAGTTCAGACTCAGCTCCTGATTGACTCACTGAATACTCATTTGTTGGAGTCTGGCATACTAATCATTGGGCTGGACACCAGGATACAGGAGGAATCTTTCACATATGCCCCAGCTTCTCATCACGTATGTTTTATTGAGTGGAAGAGTGAAGAACACCATTAATTGTGTCTTGTAGTCAAGGAAATCTTCATCAATTTTTACTGTTCCTTGATTAATAGGATTTTCCAAAAATCATCAGGGGAAGAATGTCTAGGACTTATATATATATATATATTTTTTTTTTTTTTTTTGAAGAACATGTCCTTACCTGCCATAGATAACAGACACTTTGGTCTCTTATCTGCCTTACATACAATCTAGTATCTGATCTTTCTCTAATCCCCAAAAACCTCAGAACATAGCCTGCACTAAAACCCGAGTGTGTCTCAGTCATTTCTCTCATCCTACCAAGTAGAGCCATCTCTCTCAATATCACAATCATGGCAAAGTGAGCCACTGGAAATGTAATTTGGAGTACAGGTAATAAACATAATTAGTTCAAGTTGTTTTCAGGCTTAGCCTTCAGCAAAGGGGAACAGATGCAGATAAATGAGAAACTGAAAGAAAACAAGCCAATATGCATTTTTAAGAAATAATATTATTAAAGAGCATGTATTTTTGTTGAACAAAAGCAACTGACCTTTTCCTCAACTTGACAGTTAGTGAGGCATACCAAAACAACTTTGTAAAGAACAATGAACACAGTTTAATGAATCAGAGTGAAAAGGAAATAATGCACTTTATTCTAGCAATGATATTCTGGGCACTGAAATTAAAAAAAAAAAAAGATGAAATGAATTGCATAGGTATCTGATCATAGTGTTTATGAAATTGCTCTTTCTATATCTGACAAGCTATACAAAAAAGTCTCCAGCAGAATCACTATTTTGGAAGCCCAATGAAATGCATTATGAAATATGATTCTTCACTTGGTATGCAGGCATGATCCCATGTGCAATTCAGGCAAAGTGAGGAATTCAATTGAAAATTCCATTTGTTACAATTTGATGCTTGTGATTAAAGAACCATAAAATTTTTCTCTTTGACATTTCATTTTTTCTTCACAAAAGCAGTCTATTGCAATTTCTTTAGTTTTCTTTCTTCTTAACTATGATGTTACCTCTAAATGTTGGATTTCTCTTTTTCAGGAATAAGGAAACCGACTATTTCTGGAGAACCACTTGATTTTTACGAAAAAAGGCCCATAAATATATTAAAAATTCAAAGTGTTCTGTAGAGATTTTTAAATGATATGTATAATAAATTTGTAGATAATCATTATTATGATTATGCCCAAGATTATGGCTAAAATTTTAAAATATGTCACCTGAAGTGAATTACTGCACATTTTGTCTCAGAAAGGTTTGTTCCATCTATCTTTGAATTCTTTTAATACCTTGTACTGTGTGGTAATAACATAAACTGGCTTGTTGGATACTTATTTACTTTGGTGTTCTATTGCTTACTATATGGTGATTTCATTGAGAGGGAGGCTTTCTCTCCATCATTGTATCCAACACAGCAATCAACACATTGCCCAGAACATAGTAGGTGTTTGGTTATTGTCTCTTGGGTAAATGAACACATTCAGAATTTTGACAGTCATCATTTTTCATGTTTCATAATGAACACTTCCCAAATTGTCCCAACGATTTTTTTCGTTTTTTTTGGTTTTGTTTTGTTTTTTAGGTTTATTTATTTATTTCAGAGAGAGAAAGTATGTGTGGGGTTAGGGAGGGGCACAGGGAGAGGGAGAGAGAAAGAATTTTAAGCAGACTCCTAGGTGAATGCAGAGCCCCATGGGAGGCTCTATCCCAGGACCCTGAAATCATGACCTGAGCTGAAATCAAGAGCTGGAAACTCAACTTACTGAGGCACCCAGGCTCCCCTTTCCAACTATTTTCTGAGTAGCTCTAGAAATTCTTTAGAAGAAGGTAGGGATCTGAGGGGAATGAAGGGGAAACACACTGTTTCTTCCTCAAAACTTCCACTGGAGTTTCTTCATTGTGGCTCCTTTTCAAAGGAGCTCTAGTTACAGAATAATACTAATTGTATCAATTTGATGTTCCACAATGCTTTTAACTGATGTGGTATACAATCATAATAAAATGTTACACTCTATCACTTTGCAAGAAAAAGAAACATGGAAAGGATTTGACTTTATTCACTCCTTTCCTCTTAATAATCGTTAACTCGATAAAAAATCATCTGGTGACCATTTATTGCCAGGACTGTGTCAGTGACTTGGGCTAGAAAAATAAACAATATAGGTCCTGCACTCATGAAAAATCCATTGTAATGAATTTTATGGGTGGAGTCAGAAAGTAACAACCAAAAGATGGACATATAATATGTCAGATATTTGTGGTGAAGGCCATTTTCCCGGCTGGCAGATGGTTGCCTTTTCTCACCGTATCTTCACGTGGGAGACAGAGAGAAACCTCTGGTCTTTTCTTTTCTTTCTTTTCAAAGCAGTTAGCATAAGGGGGCCTCACTGTCTAAACCTAGTCACCTACCAGGGGAACCTAACTCCAAACACCATCACACTGAGGCTAGGGCTTCAGTGTGTAAATGTTGAGGGGGACACAGTTTGGTCCAAAGCACTTTTACTTTCAATTTACACTGAAGCTAAGTGTTTGCCCCTTATCGTGATTCTTTACAACTTCTGTCTACACTTCTTTTTTCTAATATTTCCTTTGGATAAGTAAATTTCCTTTCATAAGATTTTATTTATATTGTCTACAGTCTTTTCTATGAAGCTCAATAGTCAAGTTGAATATATTTTCCAGTTATCCCTAAATTTTAACAGATGATCCTAAAAGAAACATCATTCAAGTATTAGTTACTAAAGAAAGAGCAAATCTATAATTTGATATAATTTCCTTTCCTTTGCCTTGATATCTTCTTGATAACATTATTATATATACATTTTTTTTTGGTTCAAATTATTCACACTGTCAATAAGTATATGAACTGGCTATTTCTTTACGTGCATGTAAATTATTAAACATGATCAAGATGTCCATATTATACAGAGAAATAAGAATTAAAAATATTTATCTGTGCATCCCATGCAAACAGCTAAATTTCTTCTAAAAAAAATGAGGCACTGAGAATCGTCAGAAAACTGATTTTAATTTGACCTTCCCTTACAACTGCAGCTATGCTCTGCCTTTTTATTTAATGTAAAATGTAACTGTTTATATTTAACTCACGTTAACACATGGTTTTCTTACATAGAAATATCAGAAAATTGATTCCATTTTCCCGACCACAAGCAGGGCATATTTTTCCAAGAACATGAGATTTTATTTTATTATTATTACTATGTTTTTAATTTCCCTTTTATTAAGATTTATTTATTTATTTGAGAGAGAGAGAGAGAATGAGCAGAGATGGTCAGAAGGAGAGAGACTTTCAAGCAGACTCTACTGAGTGTGGAGCCCATTTTGGGGTTTGATCTCACGACCCTGAGATCATGACCTCAGCTAAAACCAAGAGTCAGAAGTTTAACTGACTGAGCCACCAGGCGCCCCACGATTTTACTTTTTAGCCAGGTACTGAACTTAGCAAATAGTTTCTAACGGTTCCTTGTCTTTACCTACTTAAACAACAGAGGAAGTATATACAATACAAATGAATAAAATGTAATGATTCTCATATTCACTGTTTGCTCCTACATCATATAAGACTTCAAAGTATATGTAATTTTTGTATTTCTAAAACTTAATTGGAAAGGGAAATTTTCAATTTTACACACACACACACACACACACACACACACACATGTATGACATATCATCCATATTTATCATAGAATATTCTGGGGGCATTGGCCAGTAGAAATAAAGGCTTTTGCTTTGGCTCTAGCAGGCGCCCACCACGTAATCTGATTATCATCCTTACAGCTGGATTGTGCTATTCTTAGTCCCAAGTCAGAAAAAAAACCTGCTACCAGACCTCCTACCCAGTAGGAAAGAAATGTGAATCATCATTTAAATTCATGCCTGCTGGTTTTCATAGCATTTAAGGCTCCAGGGACACTGAAGATAAAATTTTAATTTTGTTTACAGCTATCCACAGATATATTTTCTATTTATAGCTAACTCAGATTCAATTAGGTAGCCTATTATTTGATTAATTATATAGCTATCAAATCATTCAGGGCTCTCACTGTTTCAACAACAGGGGAATAATATTCTTTCACCACTGTATATATGCAGCTATTTATGGTCTAAATTAATATTCTGACAGCTGATGCCAAAATTAAAATGATTTCTATCAGATATGGTAATTTGATAGCAATAATACATTCCTAAAGTAAAGTCAATGGGTAAGTTGCTATTGTAAGAAATATTAAATGGAATCTTTTTATTTCTTAAAATATAATTTATGGATGTAAGTAGGAAGTAACATTTTGTTGAATATTTTAAGATAAATCCTCATTTCGGGGTGCCTGGCTAGCTCAGTCAGTTAAGTGTCTGCCTTTGGCTCAGGTCATGATCTCAGGGTCCTGATATCAAGCCCGGTGTTTGGCTCCCTGCTCAGCGGGAAGTCTGCTTCTCCCTCTCCCTCTGCCCCTCCCCCCACTCATGTTTTCTCTCTCTCTCAAATAAATAAATGAAATCTTAAAAAAAAAAGATAAAAATCCCTATACTCTGAAGAGTTTTCAACAGGAAAGGATGCTGTATTTTGTCAAATCCTTTTTCTTCATCAATTGAGAAGACCATATGGTTCTTATCTCTCCTCTTATTAATGTGTTCTATCACATTGATTGATTTGCGGATGTTGAACCACCCTTGCATCCCAGGGATAAATCCCACTTGGTCATGGTGGATGATCCTTTTAATGTATTGTTGGATTCTATTAGCTAGGATTTTGTTGAGAATTATGGAATCCATATTCGTCAGGGATATCGGTCTGAAATTCTCCTTTTTGATGGGGTCTTTGCCTGGTTTCGGGATCAAGGTAATACTGGTCTCATAGAATGACTCTGGAAGCTTTCCTTCTGCTTCTATTTTTTGAAACAGCTTCAGGAGAATAAGTATTATTTCTTCTTTGAATGTTTGGTAGAATTCCCCAGGGAATCCATCAGGCCCCGTACTCTTGTTTTTTGGGAGGTTCTTGATCACTGCTTCAATCTCATTACTGGTTATTGGTCTATTCAGGTTGTCTGTTTCTTCCTGTTTCAGTCTTGGTAGTTTATAGGTTTCCAGGAAGGCATCCATTTCTTCCAGGTTGCTTAATTTACTGGCATATAGTTGTTGATAATAATTTCTAATAATTGTTTCTATTTCCTTGGTGTGAGTCGTGATCTCTCCCCTTTCATTCATAATTTTATTAATTTGGGTCCTTTCTCTTTTCTTTTGGATACATCTGGCCAGTGGTTTATCGATCTTACTAATTCTTTCAAAGAACCAGGTTCTAGTTTTGTTGATCTGCTCTACTGTATTTCTGGTTTCTAATTCATTGATCTTTGCTCTAATATTAATTATTTCTCTTCTAATGCGTGGCTTAGGCATCATTTGTTGCTTCTCCTCTAGTTCTTTAAGGTGTAGAGTTAGTTGGTGAATTCGGGATTTTTCTATTTTTTTGAGTGAGGCTTGGATGGCTATGTATTTCCCCCTTAGGACTGCCATTTGCAGTATCCCATAGGTTTTGGACCGATGTGTTTTCGTTCTCATTGGTTTCCATGAATTGTTTAAGTTCTTTGATTTCCTGGTTGACCCAAACATTCTTAAGCAGAGTAGTCTTTAGCTTCCAAGCATTTGGATTTCTTCCAATTTTTTTCTTGTGATTGAGTTCCAGTTTTAAAGCATTATGGTCTGAGAAAATGCAGGGAATAATCTCAATCTTTTGGTTTCGGTTGAGACCTGATTTGTGACTCAGTATGCGGTCTATTCTGGAGAAAATTCCATGTGCGCTTGAGAAGAATGAGTATTCTGTTGTTTTAGGGTGGAACGTTCTGTATATATCTATGAGGTCCATCTGGTCCAGCGTGTCATTCAAAGCTCTTGTTTCTTTATTGATTTTCTGCTTAGATGATCTGTCCATTGCTGAGAGTGGAGTATTGAGGTCTCCCACAATTAACATATTGTTATCAATATGACTCTATTTTGGTTAATAGTTGGCTTATGTAGATGGCTGCTCCCATGTTGGGGGCATAGATATTTTCAATCATCAGAGTATAGGGACAGAGGGAATATTCCTCAATCTCATAAAATCCATCTATGAAAAACCCACAGTGAGTATCATTCTCAATGGGGAAAAGCTGAGAGCCTTTCCCTTAAGATCAGGAACACGACTAGGATGCCCACTCTCGCCACTATTGTTCAACATAGTACTAGAAATCCTAGCAACAGCAATCAGAGAACAAAAAGAAATAAAAGATATTCAAATAGGCAAAGAAGAAGTCAAACTCTCTCTCTTTGCAGATGACATGATACTTTATGTGGAAAACCCAAAAGATTCCACCCCCAAATTACTAGAACTCATACAGCAATTCAGTAATGTGGCAGGACACAAAATCAGTGCACAGAAATCAGTTGCTTTCTTACACACTAACAATGCAATTGTAGAAAGAGAAATTAGAGAAATAATTCCATTTACAATAGCACCAAAAAGTATAAGATACCTCAGAATAAACCTAACCAAAGAGGTAAAGGATCTATACTAGAGAACACTCAAGGAAGAAATTGAAGAAGGCACAAAAAGATGGAAAAACATTCCATGCTTATGGATCGGAAGAATAAACATTGTTAAAATGTCTATGCTGCCCAGAGCAATCTATACCTTCAATGCCATCCCAATCAAAATTCCAATGGCATTTTTCAAAGTGCTGGAACAAACAATCCTAAAATTTGTATGGAATCAGAAAAGACCCCGGATCATCAAGGAAATGTTGAAAAAGAGAAACAAAGCTCAGGGCATCCGTTGCCTGATTTCAAGCTATATTACAAAGCTGTGATTACCAAGACAGCATGGTACTGGCACAAAAACAGACACATAGACCAATGGACCAGAATAGAGAGCCCAGATATGGACCCTCAACTCTACGGTCGAATAATCTTTGACAAATCAGGAAGAAATATGCAATGGAAAAAAGACAGTCTCTTCAATAAATGGTGCTGGGAAAATTGGACAGCTATATACAGAAGAATGAAGCTGGACCATTCTCTTACACCATACACAAAAATAAACTCAAAATGGATGAAAGATCTCAATGTGAGACAGGAATCCATCAAAATCCTAGAGGAGAACATAGGCAGTAACTTCTTTGACATCAGCCACAGCAACTTCTTTCAAGATCCATTTCCAAAGGCTAGTGAAACAAAAGCAAAAATGAACTTTTGGGACTTCATCAAGATAAAAATCTTCTGCACAGCAAAGGAAACAGTCAACAAAACAAAGAGGCAACCCACAGAATGGGAGAAGATTTTTGCAAATGACACTATAGACAAAGGGCTGATATCCAAGATCTATAAAGAACTTCTCAAACTCAACACCAAAAAACAAAAAAATCAAGTGAAAAAATGGGCAGAAAACATGAACAGATACTTCTCCAAAGAAGACATACAAATGGCTAACAGACACATGAAAAAATGTTGGAGGGGTTGTGGAGAAAGGGGAACCCTCTTACAGTGTTGGTGGGAATGCAAGTTGGTATAGCCACTTTAGAAAACAGTGTGGAGGTTTCTCAAAAAATTAAAAATAGAGCTACCCTATGACCCAGCAATTGCACTCTTGGGTATTTACCCCAAAGACACAGATGTAGTGAAAAGAAGGGCCATCGGCACCCCAATGTTCATAGCAGCAATGTCCACAATAGCCAAACTGTGGAAAGAGCCGAGATGCCCTTCAACAGATGAATGGATAAAGAAGATGTGGTCCATATACACAATGGAATATTACTCAACCATCAGAAAAGATAAATACCCAACTTTTACATCAACATGGATGGGACTGGAAGAGATCATGCTAAGTGAAATAAGTCAAGCAGAGAAAGTCAATTATCACATGGTTTCACTTATTTGTGGAACATAAGGCATAGCATGGAGGACATTAGGAGAAGGAAGGGGAAAATGAAGGGGGGGGATTCGGAGGAGGAGATGAACCATGAGAGACTATGGACTCCAAGAAACAAACTGAGGGTTTTAGAGGGGAGGGGGGTGGGTGGATGGGTTAGCCCAGTGATGGGTATTAAAGAGGGCACATATTGCATGGAGCACTGGGTGTTATAGGCAAACAGTGAATCATGGAACACTACATCAAAAACTAATGATGTACTGTATGGTGACTAACATAACATAATAAAATAAAATAAAAAAAGATAAAAATCCTCATTTCTATGCAATTGGATTGCCCATTCCTATTAAAAAAACTGCAAAGAGCAACTAAAGATATACAATATCTTTCTTGGAAACTATCCTGAAAATATTTTTGAGTACTCACTATGCATGTACTTACTTTTGAGTACTCATTGGTATGATTCCAACTTATTTTTACTGCCAATGGATGAACATGTGTGAGAGAGAATATTCTGAGGAAGAGGAAACGGTGTTTCATTATCTTAATCATTGAGAGGATGTTATCAAGTAAACACAATATAGATCCCTAGAGGGGATAAAATCTAAAATTACAATAATTTGATAATGCAGCAAATGAATTCAGTTTTAAAAAATAAGAGGTTTTCTGAAGTGGGACATATAGACAGTCATGCTTTTTCTTACTATTATTTAACCTAAATCACACCAAACTATTCCCTTGGCTGCCTTATAGCAAATAGGAAACCTCCACATTCAAGGGAAGCAACTGTTAATCTCAGTTTATATGCCATTCATAAAGTCATACTTAATAATATAATATAATTAGATATAAATTCATTTAAGATTTTTAAATTTCCATGAAGTGATAACAAAAAGTGTCCTTGAAAGTTATTTTTGAGCATACTGACCTGAAAGGGAACAAACTGTAATACCTAAGAGAAAATATCTTGGCTAACAAATTGATCATCAGTCTGTGTTGTTACTGAATTTAACAAGAGGTTTACAGGTTAATCAAACTATTTGACACTGACCACATTCCATGATTCAAATGTAAGGCAGTTAAAAACTCTTTAAAAGAGAGAGCCAGATAATGTCATATTGTTAACTTAAATAGACACTTGTATATAATTGTAGTACAATGAAAAATTCCAATGGAAATCATGCTATAGTTAGAACAGAATGACAGTGAAAATGCCACATAAAAAGAAAGAAGAATCTAGTGAATATAGCAAAAAGGGAAATTGTATAGAAAATACAAATGCACAAAGTAAAGAGAAATAATGTTGAAGTAGAAAGAAATGAGAGAAAAAACTGAAACAGTAATTTTTTTAAGAAGTGACTCTCTAAAAAAAAACAAATTAAATAGACATGCATCTAGCCATTTTGATCATCAGGAAAAAAGAAAAAGGATAGAAAGACAGACAGCAGGATTTAAACAGTGAATAAAAAGATGGTTATAACTATAGGTACAACAGGGTTTTTTTTTTTTAAAGCATGAGAATACTTTATCGTCAACCTGCTTTTGAATAAATAGATAAAAGACTTTTTTTTTTTTTTTTTACAAAAACATAATTGAACAGTCATGACTCAGGAAGATTTTAAAAGAAAAAAATTAACACACACATATCAACCCAATGGATGAATGAATGAATGCACAGATAGATAGATAGGCAATCAATATCGAGTCTTCCAAAAGTATAGGCATGAATAGTTCAACAAGTGAACATAAACCACAGTTTAAGCAAGAACTCTCCATTTTAACTGCTTGCAATTTTAGAATACACCAGCTATACTCCTGACTTGAAGCTTCATGCTGGTTATTTACTCTGGAATACCCCTTTTCTTCCTTCTCTACCATCTGTTTGAATGTCCCATTGTCAATGAAGCCTGTCAGGACCACCCATGTATCATTTCCCCAATTATTCCCAATCCCCTTTGACTATCAGAACATGGAACAGGATTTGGGACATAAGAAGCCAACACTATTTTCTGAATATTTTTAGGTGAGCATATATACCCTTGATGCTAAACCTAAAGTATGGGCACCTGGGTGGCTCAATCAGTTAAGTGTCTGCTTTCGGCTCAGGTCATGATCTCAGCGTCCTGGGATTGAGTCGCACATCGGGTTCCCAGCTCAGCGGGGAGTCTGCTTCTCCCTCTTCCTCTGCCGCTCCCCCTGCTTGTGCTCTCTCTCTCTCTCTCAAATAAATAAATAATGATTATTTAAAAAAAATAAACCTAAAGTTGACTGTAAAATGAATTATGAGCCAATTTTATTTCAGTTCTTAAGTACAAAATTTCAAATAAAGCATTAGGAAACTCAATTAAATACTGTGTGCTTAATGTGTATGTATGTGTGTTTGTAGAAAATCACAACAAACACACACTTTTTATCCCCAGAGTGAGTAGTGTGTTAATATTACACAGTATAGGGCGCCTGGGTGGCTCAGTTGGTTAAGCAACTGCCTTCGGCTCAGGTCATGATCCTGGAGTCCCTGGATCGAGTCCCGCATCGGGCTCCCTGCTCGGCAGGGAGTCTGCTTCTCCCTCTGACCCTCCCCCCTCTCATGTGCTTGCTCTCTCTCATTCTCTCTCTCTCAAATAAATAAATAAAAAATCTTAAAAAAAAAAATATTACACAGTATATTAATGCATTTTGCCATATGGGAAGGTATCTAACCCTTAAACCTTCTCAATAAATGTAGAAAAAGCTTTCACAAATTTTTTTTCATTCATGATAAAGATTATTTAGAAATAAATGGGGCTTTAATAATTGCCTTTAATGTATTTATAAAATCTGTAGTACATATTATTTAAAAATTAAATATTAGGAACACTCCCTTTAAGATAAAGAGCTAGAAGGCAAAGATGATAGTAACCTGTCTTACTAAAAAATAGTAAAGTTTGGGGCGCCTGGGTGGCTCAGTCGTTAAGCATCTGCCTTCAGCTCAGGTCATGATCCCAGGGTCCTGGGATCAAGTCCCATATTGGGCTCCCTGCTCCACAGGAAGCCTGCTTCTCCCTCTCCCACTCCCCCTGCTTGTGTTCCCTCTCTTGCTGTGTCTCTCTCTGTCAAATAAATAAATAAAAATATTAAAAAAAAATAGGGGCACCTGGGTGGCTCAGTCAGTTAAGCGACTGCCTTTGGCTCAGTTCATGTTCCCAGGGTCCTGGGATCGAGTCCTGCATCACCTCAGGCTCCCTGCTCAGTGGGGAGCCTGCTTCTCCCTCTCCCTCTGTCCCTTTCCCCGCTTATGTTCTTTATCTCACATAAATAAATAAAATCTTTAAAAAAATAATATTTTTAAGTTAAGTTAATATTAAGTTAATAATAAGTTTTAAGAATACAAGTCATATTAAGAAATAAAAGACACATGAGTCAGAAAGAAAATATAAAATGTCATTATTCATAGGCAATAAAGTTGTCTACATAGAGATTACAAGAGAAACTACAAGCTATTACAGTCAAAAAGACATCAGCAAGTTTGATAAATACTTCCTTTGAAATGCACAAGGTGACATCCACAGGATGACAGAGTAGGAGATACTGGCCTTCATTTCGCACAGAAAAAACAAGAGTTAGACAGGTATCCATAAGCAAAAATAGTTTGGGGAAGGCTCAAGAGTCCAGTTAAGAGCCTCCAGCCACACAGTGGAGCAAAATGCAGAGTAGAACCCCATGGGAAGTGTGGGTAGAGAAACTGGCATAGCTGAGATGTCAGTGGCAGCAAGAAACAAAGACTAAGGGTGGGGTTGTCAGTATCAGCTATGTGTTGGGTACCATCTTGGTCCTCGTGGTCTATACCGTGGAGGACCCTGGAAGCCCCCACAACAGCCAGGGATTCCCCATAACTCATGGGCCCACACTTCAGATCCTGACCCTGTGGTCCCTCTGTGCACGCCCATGCTCTAGACCCCAACTTGGCAGCCACTCCGTACACACCTGTGCTCCAGACTCCAGCCCTGTGTCTGTTCACATGCACCTGCTTTTCAGGCACCAGAGCAAGAGCTGCTATAGGCTTAACCAGAGCTCCCAGCTCCAGAGCTGCTGTCATGTCACACATGCCCATGCTCTAGGTCTTGGCTTTGTGGCCATTCGGTATGCACCCAAGTCTTATGTATCATTGCCGCTGTGGGCTACTCAGAGTTCTGGACCCTGGAGCCGTTGTCAGGCTGTGAGAACCCATACACCAGCCCTCAGTTCCATAGTAGCTCTGCACGCACACATGCCTCAAGTGCTAGACTTATCACTGCTGCAGAATAGCTGCTGTAACCCCAGGGACACTGTCGTTCTGCAAGTTCTCAGGTTCTAGTCCCTCATTCTGCGGCTATTCCACAGGAACCTCTCATCAGAAGCAGTCCCACCACCACTGTGAGGATACCTGAAAACTGGATTCCAAGCTTCAGAGCCAAGAAGGATCCCTTGGCCATGACATACCCCTTGGGAGAAAAAGACATGATCACTAGCAGCCTTTGTCACCAAAGACCCCAACGTCCCTCACTGCTGCAAAAGCACCTGCAGCCTTGGTCACTGAAGATCACTGCAATCTTCCCTAATGCAGACCTCAGCTGATGGAGATGCATGGACACTATGCTGCTGGGCCTTTCTTGGAGTTGGAACTGGAACTGGCATGACCTACCCACCAGTGTTTTCCCCACCAAAACCAGTCTGCAAAGTCTAAAAGAGGGTAAAGCTCCATCAAATATGCAGATATCAATGCAAGACAAGAACACAAACAATCAAGAAAATATACCACCACCAAAGAACACTGGAATAATTTTCTGATCTCAAAGAAATGGAGATCTGTGAGTTCACAGAGAAAGAATTCAAAATAAGTAGTCTAAGGAAGTTGTGTGACCTAAAAGAGAACATAGATTAGGATTAGGAGAAACTGGCAGAGATCAGGAAATCAGGAAAATCAGGAAAACAATACACCATCAAAATGAGAAGTTCAACAGAGAAATAGAAATTATAAAAGGAATCAAACAGAAATTCTGGAGCTGAAGAATACAATGAATGAGACTGAAAAACACAGTAGAGAGCATCATAATGGACTTGACAAATCAGAAGAAAATCTGTGAACTCAAAGACAAATCTCCACTTATCCAGTCTGAGGAGAATAAGGAAAGAATGAAAAAGAGTGAAGAAACCTATGGGAATTACGAGATATCATCAAGCAAAAAAAAAAATATTTTCATCATGGAAGTCCCAGAAGGAAAAGAAGAAGAGAAAGGAGCAAAAAGCTTATCTAAAGAAATAATGCCTGGGGTGCCTGGGTGGCTCTTGGTTAAGTGTCTGAGTTTTGGTATCTGCTCAGGTCATGATCTCAGGATCTTGAGATTGAGCCTCTTGATGAGCTCTGCACTCAGCGTGGAGTCTGCTTGAAATTCTCTCTCCTTCTTCCTCTGCCCCTCCTGCTCATGCTCTCTCTCTCTCTAAAATAAATAAATAAATCTTAAAAAAAAAGAATGCCTGAAAACCTTCCAAATTTGGGGATAAACATGGACATACAGGTACACACAGCTCATAGGTCTCCGTACAGGTTCAAAGGAGTTTATCATGACTAGACCAGCCTTACAAGAAATGCTAATGGGAGTTCTTCAGGCTGAAACAAAAATATTTTAATTGGTAACATGAAAATATAAATATATGAAATATATATTTAATAAATATATATTTAATTCATAAAATATATGAAATATATGAAAATATAAATATATGAAAATATAAATCTCACTGGTAAAGGTACATATATAGTTAAAATCAGAATATCCTCATATTATAATGGTGGTCTATAAATCATTTAGCATAAAGGTTAAAAGGTAAAAGCATTAGAAATAACTATAGCTATAACTATCTCATATCCAATATAAAAATGTAAATTGTGACATCAAAAATATAAAATGGGACGGGAGGTAAAAAGGTAGAGTTTTTGTATGTGATTTAAATTAAGTTGTTATCAGTCTAAAATACACTTATAAGATATTTGATGTAAGTCTCATGGTAATTACAACATAAAAACCTTAAAAAAAACTAGATACACAAAAGATAAAGAGAAAGGAATCAAAACATATCACTATGGAAAATCATCAAATCACACACATACACAAAAGTAATAGAGAAAGAAAGAAACAAAGGAACTGCAAAACAGCCAAAAACAATGAACAAGATGGCAATAATAAAGTCCTTATCTATCACTAATTATTTTAACTGTAAATGGACTACATTTTCCAATTGAAAGACACAGAGTGGTTGAACAGATAAGAAACAAGACCCAACTCTGTATGCCTACGAAGACTTGCGTCTGCTTTAAGGATGCACAAAGGCTAAAAATGAAGAGACAGAAAAGATACATCACGCAAACAGAAACTAAAGAAATCAGGGGTAAGCTATACTAAATAGGCTTTAAGTCAAAAAAGGTAAGAAAAGATAAAGAAGGTTTTTATATAATGATCAAGTGATCAATTCATCAAAAGAATATAACAATTATAAATATATATGCACTCAGTGTTGGAATGCCTAAATATATTAAGCAAATACTAACAGATCTGAAGGTAGAGACAGACAGCAATATACTAACAGAAGATTTCAGCATTCTATTTCAACAATGGATAGATCAACCAGACAGAAAATCAGGAAGAATTATTGGATTTGGATGACACTTTGGACCAAATGGACTTCACAGAGGTCCCTCCAACAGCAGCAGAATACACATTCTTCTCATCTTCACACTCATGGAATACTCTTTAAAAAAATATTATTTATTTATTTGACAGAGAGAGAGAGCATGATTGGGGTGAGGAGCAAGGGGAGAGGGAGAAACAGGCTTCCCCTCTGAGCAGGGAGCCTGATGCGGGACTTGATCCCAGTACCCTGTGATCATGACCTGAGCTGAAGGCAGACACTTAATTGATTAAGACACCCAGGAGCCTTCATCAAATATTCTTTTGGATAAATTGTAAGTTAGGTCACAAAAGAAGTCTCAACAAATTTAAGAAGACTGAACCCATACCAGTATCCTTTCTGATCATTTGATAAAAGTCAACATCCTTTCATGATAAAAACTCAAAACAAATTTGGTATAGAATATATGAACCTCAACATAATAAAAGCCATATCTGACAAGCCCATAACTAACATCATAACTGACAGTGAATAAATCATAAAACTTTTTCCTCCAAGATTAGAACAAATCAAGGACACTCACTCTTGTCCCTTCCTTTCAACATACTATTAAAAATCCTAACCAGAGCAATTAGGTTCGATAAAGAAATAAAACATTATTCAAATCATAAAAGAAGTAAAAACTGTCTCATTTACAGATGACATGATCTTATACATAGAAAACCCTAAGACTCCACCAAAAAGCAGAATTAGTAGATTCAGTAAAGTTGCAGAATACAAGATCAACAGGCAAAAATCAATTGCATCCCTATACATTAACAACCAATTATCTGAAAGAGACATTAAGAAAACAATCCCTTTAATAATTACATCAAAAAGAATAAAATATTTAGGTTAGGTTTAACCAAGGATGTGACAGACTTACATACTGAAAAGTATGAAACAACAATGAAAGAAGCTGAAGAAGACACAAATAAATGGAAAGATATCCTGTGTTCTTGGATTGGAAGAAATAACATTGTTAAAATATTCATACTACCCACAGCCATCTATATATTCATCACAATCCCTATCCAAATCCCTATGGTACTTTTCACAGAAATAGAAAAAAAAAAACAACTCTAATATTCATAAGGAATTATAAAAGACCCCCAAAAGCCAAAGCAATCTTGAAAACAAAGAAAAAAGGTGGAGGCATCCCACCTCCTGATTCCGAACTATTTTACAAAGCTACAGGAATGAAAACAGAATGGTGTTGGTATAAAACAGACACATAGACTAATAGAACAGAATAGAGAGCCCCCCAAATAAGCCCACATGTATTTTGTCAATTAATCTTCAAAAAGGGAGCCAGGAACACACAATGGGGAGAGGACAGTCTTCAAAAAGTGGTGTTGGGAAAATTGGACAGCCACATACAAAATGAAAATTGAATGCCTTCATTACACCACTAACAAAAATGGACCCAAATTTATTAAAAACTTAAATGTCAGACCTGACACTATAAAACTCCTAGAAGAAAACCTAGGAGGTAAGCTCCTTCCCATGGGTCTTGCCAGTGATTTCTGGTTATGAAATGAAAGGAAAAATAGATTAGTGGGACTACATTGAACTAAAAGGCTTCTGCACAGCAAAGGAAACAATCAACAAAATGAAAAGACAACCTATGGAATGGGACTAAAGATTTGCAAACCATATTATCTGATAAGAGGTTAATATGTAAAATATATAATGAACTCATATAACTCAATAGCAAAAAACATAAAACATCTGATTAAAAATGAGCAAAAAGATATACAAATGGTTATCAGGTACAAGCAAAGTTGCTCAGTATCACTCATCATCAGGGAAATGCAAATCAAAACCACCATGAGATATTACCTCACACCTGTCAGGATGTCTATTATCTACAAGACAGGAGATAATAAATGTTGGTGAGAATATAGAGAAAAGGGCACCGTGTGCATTCACTCTTTGTGGGACCACAAACTGGTATGGCTACTATGGAGAACAATTTGGAGTTCCTTAAAAAACTAAAAACATTACTACCTTAGGGTCTGATAATCCCACTTCTGGGAATACATCCAAAGAAAGTGAAATCAGTATTTCAAAGAGATTCCTGCACTCCCATATTCATTGCCACATTATTCACAATAGCGAAGATATGGAAACAATCTAAATGTCTGTCATGTGTATTGACAGAGGAATAAAGATAATGTAAGATACTGTTACACATATACTTTTTCAGCTTTAAAAAAGAAGGAAATGCTGTCATTTGTGACAATGTGGCTGAAACTTGAGGGCATAATGCTAAGTGAGATAAGCCAGACAGAGAAAGACAAATACTACATGGTATCACTTACATGTGGGCTCTAAAAACAAAACAAAAGGAACCCTCCTAGAAGCAGAGAGTAGAATGGTGGGTGCCAAGGCCTGGGGAGGTGGGGAACCTGGGGAAATGCTCACCGTAGAGAACAAGCTTTCAGTTAGGAGAGAAGTAAGTTCTGAGGATCTCATGTGCAGCATGGTGATTTTAGTTAATAATAGTGCACTGTATACTTGAAATTTGCCAGGAACGTAGGTAGTAAGTGTTCTTACCACCCCCTCACAGGTAACTACATGAGGCAATAGATGTGTTAATTAACTTGATTGTGATGATCATTTCACAATGTATATGTATATATAAAATTACCACATTGTACACTTTAAACATACATATACATATATACAATTTTATTTGTCAAGTATATCTCAATAAAACAAGTTTCTTAAAGATAAAAAATAAAGTGCACATACACTTTGCTTATTATGTGTCAGACTCTGGCTGAAGTGTTCTATAAATGTTAACTCATGTAATGTTCCCTGAGACCCCATGGGGTAAATGGCACATTATTTTCTTCAGGAAACTGAAGCCCAGAGAGTTCTTTTTTTTTTTTTTTTAAGATATTATTTATTCATTTGACAGAGAGAGACAGTGAGAGAAGGAACACAAGCAGGAGGAGTGGGAGAGGGAGAAGCAGGCCTCCCGCTGAGCAGGGAGCCCGGTGCGGGGCTCGATCCCAGGACCCTGGGATCATGACCTGAGCCGAAGGCAGACACTTAACAACTGAGCCACCCAGAGAGTTCTTGAAGGTTAAAGTTAGCCGGTGGCTCAGGTGGGATTCAAATGCAAAGTCTCGATCTACAGCATATGCTCATATCCATGACATGCTATGTCTCTAGATACCATGGATAAATTTTGTGCAATAAACTTAAGAGAAAAAAAAATTACATTAGTGCATGGATGGGTAATTTTCCCTCAAATTCATGTTAAAATGTGGTGATTACAAGAAAAAAAATATCTTGTGGTGATTACAATAAAAAAAATCTTAAGAATTTCTCAAGTTTATCCTAAAATTAATGTGGAAGTAAATTAATGTGGAAGTAAATCCAATAGCATTTTAAAGAAAAATAAAGACCAGGGTATCTCCCTTCTTAACACCGACACTTATTGTAACTAAAATTTTCTCATTGAAATGTTGGATTTGACACAGCACTAACAAAAAATGCCGGTGAAAATTTTAAAATGCTCAGAAACAAACAGAACCACATAAGGAAATTTGTGTTATGACAGAAGCGACATAAAGATCAGAATGGAAATGAGAAAATATGAAACAGTTGGGACAACTGACTATTTGGAAAAAAGGAAAGTTGGACCATTACCTCTCAGAGGGCACACAAATCATTTCCAGATGGACTTAAAACCACAATACAAAAAGTAAAACTTTAAAATGTATATAAAAATATAGGGACCTATCTTTTGGTCTAGGAATACAGGAGGCCTCTTAAGACAGAAAAAGTAAAAGCCATGAAAACAAAACAAAACAAAACAAATACTTTTGAGGATGTCAAATTTAAAACATCTTTACGTGAAATAATGAATGTCAAAGCAAAGTGAAAAGGAAGCATAGAGAGGAGATGGAAAATGCTCTCATATTTAACCAGCAAAGATTTTGTGTCCAGAATACAAAAGGGAGCTCATGAAAGTGTTCCTCTCTCACGTTGTAAGAGCAATACTAATGAAGATACCGATAGAACACATTTTATTCTCATCATCTCGGCAACAGTTAACAATCCTGAATACCAGGTGGTAGAGAGATTGTAAGTGACTAGACAGCATTCAGGACACAGGCTGACAGCATCTCATACATTTGAAGATGTACGCACTCTGTGACCAATAAATTCCACAACAAAGTGTGTACCTCAGAAAAACTCTAGCATGCGCACACAGCAGAATCTCTCTAAGCATGCATACTGCAACATTTCTCAATGCAGTGAAAGATCAGAAAAACTTTAAATGATCCAAAATAAAGGGACAAATAGATTGCAACATATTCATACAGTGGCAATCAATAAATTGATAAACTGGTTGAGTAAAGAAAGTTGCAGTAGACATGTTAAGTACATTATTTAATCCAAAGTAACAAAAAAGTAAACACTGCTATATTTTTGTGGTTATGTGGATGAACAGTGGATGTATAAACATGCAAAGGAAAAAGACACACCAATTTCAAGATACCTCTTACCTCTCAAAACTGAAAGTAGAAAACAGGATTAAGCAGAAAGGGTGGGGGCTACATGTATTTCTGTGATAATTCTCTTAAAATGATCTGATTCAAAAGTTTAAGATCTGGTCATTTTTTTTTTCCTGCTTCAGCGAGCATGGAAGCACAGAGGTATTGTCCCTCTTCTTCTGGGTCTTAAGTGAGTCCAACACAGAGAAATGTTCCCTCTCTGACCTGCCGGTGGGATGCAGTATGAGTAAAAATAACCTTTGAGATTTAGAAGGTTTCTTTGCAATAGTATAACCTAGTGTATCCTGACTGATAGTAAAATTCCAACCACAAATCCTAAAATATGTGGCATTTCCTTAATGGTCATTTGGTTAGTGGCAAAGCAAGCATCATTGAGCCTGGAAGCTTGGTGGTCCATGCCCTGCGGTGGCCAAACATTTGATAAGATTTTCACCAGCAGGAATATGGAAGGCAGCTGACATTCCTAATAAACTTGAAGTTCCAGGGGTAGAATTGCTGGATTTAGAAAATAAAAATGCAGCACACCCAGTTAAATTTGAATTTCAGATAAACAACAAATAATGTTGTTTAGTGTATGCCCCATGCAATCAATATTATACTAAATAATTATGCATACTTATACTAAAGAAACAAACGTTGTTTATCTGAAATTCAAATTTAACTGGGAGTCCCATATTTTACCTGGCAACGTAATCAAGGGGAAGATTTGTAAAAGAGAAACACAATGGTATCTCTTTGGTACTGTTAAATCTATTCGACAAGATTCTATGAGGGACCATAAGTCAGAGAGGGAGTGGGCAAAACAGTAGTCATTTGGAAAACACGGGGTTTTTTTCTAATGAGATGGGTGACCGTTGAACAATTTTGAACTCAGGTGTGACACAGTTGAGTTTCCCAGGATCACATTGGTGGCTGTTTGAAAACAAAATGGGGAGGGTACGGGAGACAGAGAGCAGAGACCCCAGCTACTGAATTAATACAGGTGAGAACTGTGGTTTGGATGTAGGTTATAGTGGTTTGGGTGGGGCAATTCCGGAGGTGGAGTTGACCAGATTTCACCAAATAATTCTGTAGTGAGAGGAATGTACAGGAATCCAAGATAACACCAAAGTTTATGGTTTGAAGAATTGGAAAGATGGAATCTCTATTATCTGAGATTGAGAAAACATTAGACATATAGTTTTTGTAGTACATATAGTTTTTGAGATGCTCATGAGACATCTAGCTGGAAATACCAAATAAAGAGTTGGGTATATAGGTTTGGGTTACGGGGGGGGGGTTCAAATTAAAGATATGACAGTATTATTGGCATATATATGATGATAAGGTACTCAGATGATAATTAAGATACAATAACTTAAAAATAATGAAATAAATGCTATTACTTATAAAGAACTTGTTATACTCAAGTCCTTGATTTAAATGTTTTATATAGCAATTCATTTAATCCCTACAACAACCCCTTCAACAACCCCATAATATTGGTCCTATTATTATTACACTGTTTAAAGTATCATATTAGAAAGTGGGACTCTACCTATATTCATCCTGAATCTGTAGTAATTGTAACCGGTCTGATCTCTGAGATAATTTTTAGCAAATGCTCAGTCAGTGAGTCCTTCAGTAGTCCCTAGTATTGTAGATTTCTGTCACATGTTGTAATTCTCTTATTATCCATGAACTTTAATATCATCCTGTAAAAAATTTAGTCTTGACTCACTTATATTGTGGTGAATATTTAAAGAGTCTCTTTAAGGTACAGAAAGGGATAAATTAGCTCTTCTTCCCTCATACTTCACAGCCAACGTGATGGTAAATTAGCAGCACAAAAGATCATGGTCCTTAAAGTGTAGAAAAAAAAAAAAAAAACAGTAAAATGGAACAATTTGACTTACAAGTAAGATGCATAATTGAGACATCATCATCCTGGGGACCTCCGAAGAGATGCTGGGAGGAGAGGTAGTTGAGATCACTTTGTCACCTACAGCACTATATTTTGGACTTAATTCCATATATACGTATGGCTAAGGAGGCTGACAACATGCTGATCACATACATTTTAGAGTGAATTAATTTCCATCTATGTACATTTTCTCATGTCGTTCTATTTGCTCAGAATGTTCCAAGATCTCTATCCTACTTTTACTTATTTTTAAAGATTTATTTATTTATTTAATTTTAGAGAGAGAACAAGAGAGAGCATGAGTAGGAAGGGCAGAGGGAGAAAGAGAGGATCTCAAGCTGACTCCATGTCTAGCACACAGCCCAGTGCAGGGCTCGATCTCAAGACCCTGACATCGCCACCTGAGCGGAAACCAAGCGTCGCACGCTTAACCAACTGCCCCACCCAGGCGCCCCTCTTTCCTACTTTAAAAAATTTGCACTAAATTCTTAGTTTGAGACCCATTTCAACCTACTTCATCCATAATTTTCTGCACTCACTTGCTACATCTCCAGAATGACACATTTCTGTATTATATACACAGTAGGACACAATTTAGACCTTGATTCTAAGCCCTCCTGTTTAAATATATTCCTGTTTTTTTCACTGCTGAATGTTAGTGGATGGCAAGATGTACAAAAACAACAAATTAATATTAATATAAATATTTATACTTAAAAATTAATGTAGTGTAAATAATAAGTAAATGGATGTTAATAATAGTTGGATGTGCTAAGTTGGGAAGCTTTTTTTGGGCAAAATCTTATGATTTCAGCTTTAAATTCCATAACATAAAAGCATGCTCTGTGGGTAAAGTCATTCCTTGTTTATATGATGAAATTAAGAACTGTATATTGATATTAAGGTGACTCCAACTTCTAAATTGTTTTAAAAAATATTTATTTATCACTCATCTCTCCCAATAAAGCAAAATACATAGCTTTGTCCTATGTTAATAATTAAATAACTTTCGAAAGCCACAACTTCAAAAAAAAAAAAAAAATATTCCATTTGTGGGAGGGCTCCAAGGTGGAGAAGGGTATTGACTGGTATCATTTTAGATAGCAAGAAAATTATTTTACTTATTTAAGTTGACATTCCAATAATTTGCTGTCCCCAAATGGTAGAAGATACCTCCCATTGTTATAAGAATTTCCAGATATACTGTATTTTTTTTTTATTTTTTAAAAAAAATTTATTTTATTATGTTATGTCAGTCACCATAAAATACATCATTAGTTTTTGATGTAGTGATCCACGCTTCATTGTTTTCGTATAACACCCAGTGCTCCAAGCATGCTCATGGATCAGAAGAATAAACATTGTTAAAATGTCTATGCTACCCAGAGCAATCTATACCTTCAATGCCATCCCGATCAAAATTCGATATACTGTATTTTTAAAAGAAGGTGTGATTACTGACTGCCTTCTCAAATAGCACTCACTTTTCCCATTAGCAGTTTCTTTTAATTATCCCTCCCCTTCTTAGAGCAGTATCAAATATATAAAAATTAATTACCTGGAACTCACATCTTTATAATTTTAACCTTTTTATGCTTCACTTGTTTACAGTGATATTTATTTAAAACAATTATCAGGTGACTGCATATGGTAGACATCCGATTTATCAAATACGGGAGGAAGAGAAAAGAAATGTAGAACATTAAGATTTCTTTGGTGCTTTGTGTCTCTCCTAGAAAGTATTAGCTCATCAAGCCTGTTCTGACATAGCTGAAAGACATATCCCATTAAAATGGTACTAATGCAAGATCACTGTTGTCACTAAATCATCACCTCACCTATTATACATTTACAGGGAAAATATGTTCAAAGTTCCCATTCCTTACGTTTTAATTATGATAAGGAACTTTGCAGATTAGAGACAGCTAATTCGAAGTAATAAAATCAAGGTCATCTAGAAGGTCACAGGATTCAGTATAACCCTCTACTTGATTTCCTTCTAAACACTTTTGCATTTTAGGGATGAATTAAGATTGCCTACTCATGCAGCTACTATATTTTTGTTAGAAATCAATTAACCACATGGCTAGCTTTTCTTTACTACTACAGCAGCTCAATGGAATAAAAGACCTTTTCCAAACTGTGCCTCTAACCACATCCAGGCATCTCTGTCTTAAGGGAGAGTTATCAAGTCTCTCCTCCACATAACCTCCTCTCTGCCATCCCTACTGCTTTCATGGAGCCCTGATTTCTGACCCATGAATGATCTCAACTCTTGACCTCTGATTTTCAATCTTCTTTCTTTACTACTAAGTGTTGGAATGAGTGATCTATGACAATGGTTTTATCCACTCTACTTCTTGTTCTTTACCTCCAAACCTGCTATCTTGACTTCACAAATTTACTCTCAGTGGGCATATATTATCTTCATATAGATGGGTTCTTTCTTCCTACATTCCTTTTCAACTTCTTATATATGTGTACTTCATGAAGTACTCAGCTCTACTGATTATTCCCTATGCCCCACCAGGGATTGTCACAGTCTGTTTTTGTAGATGCTCCTGAGGGAAAGGGATCTTTCAAGTTGACATCTTAAATCAAGTCATCCTCCTGTTTCTCAATTTCTGCTGGCCTAGAGATATAAGGGATATAAAAGTAATTATGGCAGGTATCATAAACACTTTGTTTATAAAAATATAATGTTTGCCTAACTAAATCTTAGTACAATCCCAAAAGTTAAGTAAAATATATTTAAAAAATTAAATCCATTTGCTTAAAACAAGGGTAGTTGCTTTCTAACTTTAAGAAATATATGTTTATAAATTATGGGATGCTTCATGCAAATTTCTACCTTGCCAATATGGCAACCTTCCCAAAACTTAAGTTAATTATATGAAGGAACACAGGCTTGTTTTCAATAAGATAAAGAAGTTCTCAACCTACCTAAATGGATTGCTCCCAATTTGGGGAGTGAGGGCTAAATTTCTCATATTAGCAACAACTTTATAACCTTTTTAAACAAATTAGCTATAATATCTACTTTTACATTTTCCATAATGTAAAAAAAAAAAAAAAATACAAAAATAAAAATTCCAGAAAAACTCACAAGGAAAGAACAGCTTCTGGAATTGTGACTAAAAATGTATGAAAGTATAATAGAAAAGGTTTATGAATAAGGCAACCTTTCTATTCTCTTCCAAAACTTAATTTATGCTCTTCATTTTGGGCAAAATTTAATTAGATCAAAACATAACTATTGATTCTATTAATATCCTCCATTGAACATCTGAAACACTATTTTAAAGTAAAATGATCATAGGAATATTGTCTGAGGATGAACTTCATGTGGTCAATAACAACATAAGTCATAACTGAATGTATTCAGGATGCACAATGCAGCAGAATCTGACTCTAGGAGAAGTTGAACTTTTGTTTTACAATTTATTTTATAATATTCCTCAGTGTAGTATTTTTAAATCATATTTAGTTATAACAGGTGCCAAGATAACTGCACACCAGAAGGATAATTTTAGCCTGACCATCTGTAAAAAAAGATTGATAAATCTAGAAGGATGGCACTCTATAATTAAACTGTAACTCTTACGTATGCCGACACAGCATGATTATTATGTAATTGCAGTTAACTATCAGGCCCTTAATTTAAAGTAATATTGCAGGCATTAAATAAAATATCTAGTAACTCATCAAAAATATTCTCTTGTCAAGGTAATAAAGGCAATAACATCTGCTGGTGTCAAAGTAGAATATAATTCAGTTATTCAAAGGTGTTAAAACCAGTCTTAAAAGTTTAACTTCTAGAGCCAACCATAACATTTGACTTTCTGGGCTAGCTCAGGGCTCTTTGATATGCACTATTTAAAACCTTTGTTAAGTTCAGACTTCTGTATAACTCTCGTATCTGCTTCTTTTATCAGTGGTATAAATTATCTAACTAGCCATTGATGACTAGACCAGTGGTTCTCAGCATTACCTAGAAACCTGCAAATTCTCAGGCTTCACCTCAGTCCTGCTGAATCAGAAACTCTAAGGGTAAGGCCAACGATCACTGTTTTATTTAGCTCTCCAAGTGATTCCAACGCATGTTCAAGTTTGAAGATCGCTGGAAAATTAAGGTAATGAGTCTTCTGGTGAAAATAAATACTTTATTATTCTTGTGGTGAATTCTGGACTTTTTTGGACAATACTAAAAATGAGGTTGGAAATCTGAACAACTCTTTACCCAAGACAGAATCAAATGATTATATTGCAGATGAAAGTATTGAAAGAATTCAGATATTTTATCACATTGTATCATGCTTAAGCTTATGATTTCTGTGGGTAACCAAGGGTGAGTGCCTTTTTGAGGGAGAAGATTGTGAAAAAGATTTCTGTGTGAGCTTGTGAATTAAAAATCACGTGAAATAAATTGAAAAGACAGATGAAAGGATAGATCCGTTGGATAAAGTTAGCAGAGGCAGACCTCACTAAGAGAAAAATGTAGCAAAAGAAAGTTTAGTGTTTACCATTAGAACCTGTGTGAATGGCTCCGGAGATATTTGAATGCGAGGCTTAACCAGCAGTGATTGATGGAGTAGAGAAACCAGGGCACTGGTTACGTGGTATTTTGGAAGGCTGCTGCACCTTCATTCTGTCGCTGTCTGATGATACTTCAGGAAAGCTGGACTATTTCCAGTCTCCTCAGTTTGAGGAGAATGGGAGGAGTATTTCTTATTCCTCTTTCACCTTTATCATCTCACTTTTTACTCAACCACCTCCTTTTATAATTCTTAGGAAATATAACTAACCTGAGCTCCCAGCTCTTCCTGTAAGGTGACCGTACTTAGTATTTAATTCAGACGGTCGCTGTTAGGCTGTGTAGAAACCACAGGTACAGGCGGTCATATGAAACTGAGCTCAGTGTAGGTAAGAGGAGGCTCAGAGGTAAGAGGAGACTCTCATGTCTCACGGGAGCACTGAGATCTTATGATTATTCCCAGAAATGGTTATACACATCGATACAATAACAACAGCGAAGACAAATAATTATTTCTTTGTAGGTTCATTATGATAATCAAGAATATTGACCAAAAAAGCAAGAAATGAAAAATACTGACAAAAACTCTATATAATACAATATTATATCAAAATCAAAACTAAAAATGTGGTGTTTTCCGTGAGAAGAAATAGATTAAGTGATAAACCTCATTGGATGCTCTCAGGGGAACCGGGAGAGTACATGGATTAAGTAAGGAAATGCCAAAATTAAAACCAAAATAAAGGGTTTTAAATGATCTTTGATAAAATGGATTCAAATGAACCAGAGAATAAGGCCAGTAAATTAAAACTTTGGGAAGTACATGTGTGTAGGTATGTGTGTCTGTTGTGGATGCCTGTCAAATCTTTTTTTCTTTTTAAATCAGAAAGAAAAAAAAAAAAAAGAAAACAGTCTTTGAAGGAAGCTACCCCTTATTTTAATTATATTTAAAAACAGCGGAGGGCGCCTGGGTGGCTCAGTTGGTTAAGCAACTGCCTTCGGCTCAGGTCATGATCCTGGAGTCCCGGGATCGAGTCCCGCATCGGACTCCCTGCTCAGCGGGGAGTCTGCTTCTCCCTCTGATCCTCCCCCTCTCATGCTCTCTGTCTCCCATTCTCTCTCTCAGATAAATAAATAAAAAATCTTTAAAAAAAAATAAATAAATAAAAAAAAAATAAAAACAGCGGAGTCTAAGTCTTCAAGTTTTTCAGAAGCACATCTACACTCAAGCCCTTATTCTTACAATGTGGTATTTTGTGGCATGTTTTAGGATTCTTCTCCAGTGTGCCATGAATATACTAACAAAGAGATAATCTAAGGCTAGGAGCAGGACTGAAAATAGTTACCTGAGGAACCCCTTACCCCAACCCATAGATCACTCTATGATACCCAACTTACTTAACTTTCAGAAAAGTCCACACTAAATTGAAAGTTGAACTCTTCACAGGAAAAGCAAGCCTGATCTTTCAGACGTGGTTTCCTCCTCAGGGTTGGCTGGCTCTGCGGCTGTTCACAGAGCTGACTGTGGTCAAGCTGGCTGCCCTTAGAACCTGATGCCCAGTTACACAATGCTACAAGCCTCATCCCACCTGAACATTCAAGATACCAAACATCATCTAAAACCCATTTTTCCTTGAAAAGTAAAGTAGACAATCAGGTATAAAGTCTCCAAGAGATCCAATTTCCTGGTACATGGGGCAGCCCACACCTTTCTACCATCTCGACATTTTAGTATAACCAAAAGGCTCAGGGCAAATGATAAATAAAGCCAATGATATATAGTATTCATCAAAATCATACGAATAAAATCATTTTAAGTTGCTTGCAAAGTTTTTGTATGAAACAAAATGTTCTCAATAAATGTTACTCAAAATTTAAACAACGGATATTTTCCAACAGATTTTATTCAATAAATATTTATTGGGAACATACTACTTGCTTGGTCCTGTTCTACCTGTTTGGAATTCATTTGAGAAGTCAGCCATCTATAAAGAATGTATCTCTTGGCTCCGAGACCCCATGCTTTTTTTCTTACTCCTCATTTTTCCAAAAGTCAGGTTTTACATACTAACAAAGATAATTTATTGTAGCCTTTCAACATACTGCATTTCAATGGCATCTGTGGATTCATCAAACAGTGACGGGATAAAAACAGTAAAAATTTGAATAGATTAACTATTTTACAATAGAAACTTATGCTGTCAGTCCTCTAAAAAATATGGTTATTCTTGGTATGTGAAGGGAAAAAAGGAATTTTGGATGTGAACCTCTACCATTATATTTTCTCATTCCCTTTCTGTATGCTTCGCAAACTGTCAGTTCTCCTTATATCTCCTTTAAGAACATAGCTAAGATGGAAAACAACAGATAGTATAAGGCCTAATGCAGATCAACATGTTACAGATTAAATATTTCATTTGTGCCCCAAATCTCCAACACTTCTAAACCTTTGGTTGTTGTTAAAAATAGCCCATTTTCAAAGTTTGATTGCACTTCTGGTAAAATTTACTGAATCTCAAAACTTTTCTTCAAGTTTAAATGAGTTATAAAGCCATTTATGCATTAACTAAAATTGTCACCAAAGCATGTTCTTGGCATCTGAAAATGATTAGGCCTCCCTCTAGCTATTTATCAGGATTTTTTATGACATAACAATTCTACTATTTTGTTTAGTTGCTTGCTTTGTAGTACACGAGGATATATTAGAAGCATTAAAGTTCCACACAGCATTGCCTATTTCTTTTTTTTTCCTGCAAAACTGAATTTCAATATTTAATTCTTCTATTTGTTAACTGGGTAAGCCTGGAATCCCTTCTAGGTGAACATTGATGTTCACCAGAGGGTTTTTTATACTTTCAGGAACCAATTTAACCTATGTGTATCTGTTTAACTCTTTTTAATCAAAATTCATTTTTCCTATTTTTCTTGTTTTGAGACTAGTCATGACATGATGCTTTAAGGACTAAGGATGAAAAAGGATGCTTACAGGTCCTTCTGTTGTTTTTGTCTTCATGCAATTCTGACAAGATTAATACCACTAATTTCCATGCTATTAGTTTTATTAACAGATATTAGTCCTGTCTGATTCTAAACAACACATGGATAGAAACTCAGGATTCAATTCTATTTAAGGTAATTGAGGTTCTCTCCACATTTATAGTTGGAGTAGACATACATACCATCTGTTCTGGCTAAAGACGGGCTCTGGACACTGGTTAAAATGCCTAAGGATGCTTCTTCACTAAATGGGGAGAACTGGAACCTTAAGTATTGTTTATGGTATGAATTTCTGAATAGCTCATAATGATGATGATGGTGATGATGATATGAAGGTGATGATGATGATGATGATGATGATGATGATGATGATGTGTGTGTGTGTTTGACAGGGGGGTCCTTTTCTCAAACCTACAGAAGTTGAAGAGTGCTTCATTAAGCTAGAATGCAAGAGTTATGGAACGAAGCTCTAATAACAAATAACAGGGTTGGAACTGACCAACTGGCCTAAACTTCTCTGGTAAAATGTGAACATTATTATTATACATATTCAACTTATTAAAGCAGAACTCATTAAGATGGTGAAAGATACAACTCAACTAACTCAGAGGTAATAATTACCAAAAGTCAGCCTGCATAACTGATGGTTTTAGCACATGACTAAACACAGTCTTGGCATAATTCAAAGATGCTCACGTGGAAGCAAGAATAATAACACACGCACACATACTCTCACACTAGTCATCCAAGAATCACACACCAAATTTTTAATTACTCCATTGTATCTCAGGATTTCTGGATCACTGGCATTATTTTGACACATTAAAAATACAAATTCTTAACCTTAACTTCTTTTACTAGTGATGACAGGATTGTGGTATGACTTATCACTTCAAGATACACATTGCAACATCTTCAGAGAAAATCATGTGATATCAGAGCTGTCCTTCAAATCATGGGTGAGAAAAGGATGGAAGGGAGGCTAGTTGAACCAAGAGCACCCATGGACTGATCACTGAGTAATGAGTTCATGGGGGTTCATGCTACTCTTCTCTGTTCGTGTATGCATTTGAAAATTTCTGTATTAAAAAAATACAAATTCCTAGGCCCCATCCTGGACATATTGAGTCAAAATTCCCTAGGGTGGAAGCCTCAAATTCTCAGGTCTCATCCAAAACACATGTCATCAGATTCTGAGGGTTGAGAATGCATATTAACAAACTCACTACATGAGTCTTATGATCCAGTTAAAATGCTAACTGGTTGTGTCCAGAACATGAGTCTTCTATCATTCTTTGGTACCAAATAAATTAACTCAAGTATTTCTTTAGGGACCACTGATACAGGCCACTGTCTCAGAATGATTTCCTTGGAAAAAGACTGATGGATTTGTATATAGAGAATTTATAGGGAAATAAACCTGTGAAGGAATACAGGAAGCAGGATTGGGCAGAGGTAGGAGGTGAAAAGCATTACCATCCAGGTGGACACAACAAAACGAGAGATCTCAAGGGGGTACTTTCTAAAGTGTTCATGCATTCAGGCCAGATAACTGAGTATCTGCACATTATCCAGTCCCATTGACAAGCCATTGGATGCAGTGCTCCCAGAAATGGGGCATGAGATTGGGTGAATTGGCTCTCTTTGAACAAAGGGCAATTCTTCTAGAGGGACTCAGCATTTTCCAAGAGCAACCAACCTCAGAGCACCTGGGGAAGGTGTAGATGGGAAGGGAGAGTTCAGTACTTCAGTCCTGAAGGGAACACCAAAGGGCTGCATCATGGCATCCAAAGTATCTAAGAGAGCCGAAATATTTTTTACTGGAATTTTTTCTGATCTTTCTTCATTTTTTTCTTACATACCCTTTTAAATAGACACAGAAATGCTACAGTAACTATTACAACAACCACACTGTGATTTTTGGTTGTTTTTGTAGTGCCCAAATTAAATATTACTCTTCAGCTAAAGTATAAAACTGATGTCTTCGAATTTCCTTCAAAATCAATGCAACACACTGCTTGTCTTAATGATAGACTACCTTTAACTGCTCAGATGGTGACAATTAGCAGTCTGGATTTACAAGTCATGATTTTTGTGGTTTATTTCAAGATATTTACTGGTTCAGATCCATGAACGCTGTTTCCTACTCATCCACTTCCATGAGTGTGGAATTGGTTATTACTTCAAGACCGTCAATGCCGGGTCTGTAACTTGTGTGGGATCCTTCGCTGTTAAGTATTGTTGCATCCAGAGAAAATGTAGCATATAGAAAGCATGCATGATGTATATTTCAATTGTGTTACTCTAGCTTCTGAGTCTTAGGGATTCTTCTGTTGTGATCTGATACTTCATATAACATCTCTCACACAGAGTAGGCATTCTACTTGTTGGCTCTTCCTGTGACCTCAGGCCACTCTTTGGGAAAATATTATAAATTTATTTAACTTAAAAAAAACAAAGTAAACTTTATTTCCCCCTGCTTAAATTTAATCCAATTCCATGTAAGTAATAAAAAAAGAGAAAAAAATATTGAATAATAAGCTTGCCTTAGCTTCTATGCATCATTCCCACTGGTAGTACTGGGGCTTGAGAGAGAAGCTGCTCTAGGAATTAGCACTATCCAAGGCTCAGAGCTGCTCCCACCATCCAGCAGGTGAGCAGCACCGGGGCAGGTTCCCCTCCGAGACCTTCTTCTGGATGACTTACTGCTGTCCTTCCAATACAAATCCCTCTGTATGCTTCTTTTCCACAAAGAAAAACCCCTCTATGTTTCTACAGACTATATATATATATATATATATATATATATATATATATATTTTAACATATGTTAAATATATGTATGTTTTTGTGTTCGAGAAGGTTTCCCTAAATATCCTTAATCACATTGCTTCTAAGGGAAACTATCCCACATTCCGAACAACTAGTTTGCAAACCAATGTTTGGAGCACACTTGTTTGGAAAGCAGATAATCACCTTTACTCTCTTTTGTCCCTAATAGGTACACAAGCCTAAATTCCTCTGAAGACTTCTTCATGTGGTAATGTACTTCTAATTTCATAGTGAAAAGAATGAGAACTCCAAATCTAGAGTAACACAACTGAAAGTCGCATCACACATGCTTTATGCAACTAAACATAATTTACAAGGACACAATGTGACTTATCAGTCTGGTATATACTCTCTTTTAAACAATATGTGGTATAAAATTGCTTCTGAACACAGAAAACATTTATAACTTAAGTGTACAATCCAAGAAGTTCCTTATTTATGACACTTCATATCAAACCAACCAGACTGAGAAATAAGCATTCTGAGTAGGAAGTAATGTTTAAAATAACTCTTGAACACAATGCATGCACGCCATGCTGATAAATGCAAACGCTTTTATATAACCCTCAAATCAAATTAAAGAGACACTTCTTGGCAGAGACATACTTAAATCATTCTACATTTCCTTTTTCTCTCATGTGAAAATGTCACCTTAAGAATAATTTTTTAGGAATGAATGAGTGTTGTTTTTTTTATTATTATTATTATTATTATTCCGAGTGTCTTCAGATAAATTGTCTGCCAAGATTTTACTGATAGGGGATTTAGAGTTCTTTGGGCATTTATTACAACTCTTTGACATTATCAGTGAAAATGTCTGCAGTACCTAAAATAATTATTCTTTGATTATCTTGACATAGAGTGTTTGTTTTCAATTTCATTAAGATGAAAACAGCTATCTAGTGTGTACAATTGTCTCACCTTAAATCATCAACATTGCTACCAACAGCTGCGAGATTCAACACACTCTCACTGAAAATACAACAGAGCTCTTATAAATTTTATTCACCTTTCCCTAGCAACTGAAAACACACAAAACCCTTCTATTAATCCACATGAATGTGTTGTTGCTGTTTAAAGAAAATCCACCATGGGGAGTGTTGTGATACTTTTGCCGAAAACTGGGTTTGATTGGTGAGAATGTGCCAACCACTGGAAGGTGAGAAAGAAGTGTTTTATAACGGAGTGAACAGTAAAGGTTGGGCATGAGATGAAACTCAGAAGCTCCAAAGAACAGGATAAAAGTCCTCGCAGAAGAACAGCAAATAAGGGGGAGTTAAATTATGTGTGGCCTTGTAAGCCACATTCTGCCACCGGGATTTTATTCCCACCATAATCAGAAGTCACTGGAGTATTTTAAGCACAAAGGTGACTTGAGCTGATTGATGCTTTTAAAAGATCACCCTGACTGCCAGGTGAAGGATGGCTGTAGGAAAGCGAAAGGAGGGACAGGAGGTGACAGTGGCTTATATGAGATTTCCTCTGAAGGTCTTGAAGGCATCGTGACCTAATGTCACTTGGGGGGTAAATAAATCAGGTGTTTTTTCCATGGTCTATTTATCTCCCTCCTTTGAGTATCTTTGCAGATGATGTTAGTAAATAAATTGCAAAGCAGAGGGATTGCTATTAGGCTGCCTACAAATCAAACTGGCTTAGAGCTGTGGTGGCAGAGAAATAATAAGCTTCCAGAAAAAACTTTACCCAAAAGCAAGCTCCATATACTTGAGGTTTCTAAAAAACAAAGCTGCATGTGAAAATCTTACCAGCTGTATTTATCACGTTTCCTAGATTATTTACTTAATTATTTTTGTGGTGACCTCACTGAGTTGAACTCCACATTTTATTATCAATATTGTGGGCACATGCACAACTCAAGACAGTTTAAACTATTGAAATACATTATCATGTCCCTCATTATTAATTATTATCAAGAGGAACTAAGCAAAGGGATATGTGACATGAAGTTGATTTTGCTCATAAGAAAACATACTAGATGAAAAATAACTTCTTATAAGAGAATAACATTTATGTAGATATTTTTTAAACTTTTTTTTCAAGTAAAGCTATATACAAAATTCTAAAACATAAAAGAGGTAAATGGGGTAAAGTGGGGTGCTTGTGTGGCTCAGTTGGTTGGGTGTCTGACTCTTAATTGCAGCTCAGATCATGATCTCATGTTTGTGAGATGGAGCCACACGCTCAGTGGGGAGTCTGCTTCTCTCCCTCTCTCTCTCTCTCTCGGCCCCTCCCCCCACTTGCACGTCTCTCTCTCTCTCTAATAAATAAATAAATCTTTAAAAAAGAGAGATAAATTATGTGCATTCATACAAAGACATACTATGCAGTCTTTTTTTTTTTTTTTAAGATTTTATTTATTCACTAGAGAAAGGGAAAGAGAGCACACAAATGGGGGAGGGGCAGAGAGAGAGGAAGAAGTAGGCTCCACACTGAGCAGGTACCCTGACACGGGGCTCGATCCCAGGACCCTGAGATCATGACCTGAACCGAAGGTAGACGCTTAACCATCTGAGCCACCCAGGCGCCCCACAGCTATTATTTTTATGCAGTTATTTATAAAGACATATCTTCATGAAAACGAAAATTGCAATTTATTCCAAATAATTAAATATTTACTGAGCATCCTACATTTGAGGCACTGTTTTAGGAGTTTGGGTAAGATAGCAAAGAAGATAGGCAAGGTCCTATTCATAGTGTATGTAGATATCCAAGGAACCAGACAGACAATAATCAAGCAAACAAATAAATGTACAAAACATTTCCACCTAGCCAACTGATCTGCACAAAATAAAACAAGGTCGTGCATTACCAAATCCATGGGGGAGGCACGATACTTTAGACTGTGTGGTCAGGGAAGGCTTCTCTGAGGAGGTGACTTTTGAGCTGAAACCAAATAACTACAAGAGCCAGACAAAGTACAGTATCAGAAGACAACATTCCAGAAAGAGGCAGAAAAGGGTGCATGCCCTCAACTGAAAGAGCATGACATGACAGAGGACAGAAGGAAGGCCTGGACCAGGTGGAAGATGAGGTCAGTATCTGTCCATTTGGGCTGCCATAACAGATTATGTACCATAGATTGGGAGGCTTGTGAAGAGCAGACATTTATTGCTTTCCGTTCCAGAGGCTGGGAGCCCAAGAACAAGGCGCTGTCAGACCAGTGTCTGGTGAGGGCCCATTTCCCGGTTCACAGATGGCGTCTGTGAAGGCCATCATCTTGTAACCACACACACACTTGGGAGTGTCCTCACTTGGGAGAGGGAGGAGGGCTCTCTTTTATAAGGGTGCTAATCGCATTCGTGTTGGCTCTGCCCAGGACCCAATCACCTCCCAAAGCCCTGCCTCCAAACAGCATCACACTGGTAATCAGGTTTGTTCATATGAATTTTGGGGTTCACAAGGATTGAGTCTACACAGTCAGTGATAAAAGACTGGTAGGACTATAATAAGCATTATAGGAAGATAGTCAGATACAATCATTTAGTGAAACAATCTATCATAGCATCGAAGCAGGGAAGTGATGTCATCTGATGTCTTTTTTTTTTTTTTTTTTTTAATATCATTCTGGACTCTAGGTAAGAATTTGTGTTGGCTTGATTGTATATTTGCCTTACATCTGTGGGTTTTCAGCTCTCCAGGATCCATCTCCCCTTCTTAATGGTATCTCTGTCTTTTTGGAGAAATTACCTTTGCCTATTGGACAGTTTCATCAGGGGCTCAGTATTAGGGTTGTCCAGAGAAACAGAAAAGGATGGAATAGGATGAGTGTGTATAGTACTCTCCAGAAAGTGAGACAGAGAGAGAGAGATTAAACAACATCTATGTCTATCTATTTATCTATACATCTATTTATATAGAGAGAGATTGAGAGAGATTCATTTTAAGGAATGGGCTCATGCCACAATAGTGGAAGCTGCCAAGTCCAAAATCTGTGGGGCAAGTCAGCCAGCTGAAGAGCCAGGGAACTGATGTTACAGTTTGAGACCAAGGACGATCTGCTGGCAAAATTCCCTCCTCTTTGGGGAAAGTGAGTCTTTACTCTTAAGGCCTTCAACTGATTGGATGAGGCCTACTCATATTATAGAGGATAATCTGTTTTACTCAAAGTGTACTGATTTAAATGTTAATCTCATGTGAAAAATGCCTTGGAAGCAACATCCAGACATATTTCACCAAATATCTGGGTCCCATGGCCAAGCCAAGTTAGCACATAAAAGTAACCATCACAGACTCCATCCCTTCTAGACAAAGAGCGAGCATGTCGTTCAAGCTAGGTCAAGCATGTGTTGTCTCCCGTGACTATGCATCTGAGTAGAGGTCACAGAAGTACATCCTGTCCCCTAGTCCACCCAGACCACATGATCCTGCCCCTCCACCCACAACACAGAGTTGTGTCTTGTGCTTTCTAATATCCATTACGAACCCATTTAAACAAGCCACCAGGTGATTCTGGGAGGCCCCAGTGAACACCCCCTACTTCGCTTTTCTATGGGTCAGAGTCATTTGGTTTGTTTGAAAAACAAAAACAAAAACCAAGAACAACAACCCACAAACTCAAACTGCCTCCAACAGGCTCCAGATATTTGGAAAGACATGCATCACATTACTAATGGACATCCTAGAAATCGGTCTTTGAGGATTAATGGGTTCCAATGTCTAATGTGTATAATTAAAAAAAAAAAAAAATTCCTCTTAATTTACAATTAGCAACCAATCCTTTTTAAATTGAAATAAATAATGAAAAAAAATGTTTAAATTAGCAAGTGGAACTAAAGCAGAATTTTAAATATTATGCGGAGTGGAAGCCCCATCTTTATTGGCAGTAGAAGTCCCAGAGGCACCTCTGCAGAACAGAAGGTTTTTGTGGGACAACGTGAGAAACTTACTGAAATCCATTGTTTTTGTATTCATAGAGAAAGAAAGAGCAGGATACTTACTTCCCTGGCACACATTTACAATTTGATCCATTGATATATTTTTGGCTCGCAGAATTACCTTGTGGCATTTTGCATCAGCTGCTGCCTCTTCCAAAAGCAATAATATAGGGCACAATTAATTCAGCACAAGCGGTGACTGGGCCAAATCTGTTTACTTAAAAAATGAATCTACTGCTCTTCTCAATAAAGGTACTGAATTTTTTTTTTAAAGGGCCATACTGAATTAATTTCGAATACCACAGTCAGAACATATACAACTCAAGCTTCTAAAGCTGAAATTTCACTGAAAATTAGCTAGACATTTAACAACTAGTGTGAATTAGCTACTTCCATGAGCCTCTGAGTAAAGACCTAGCCAGGTGAAGGAAATCCAGAGCAATGATAATAATATCAATAGCTAAGGGGCGCCTAAGTGGCTCAGTTGGTAAAGCATCTGCCTTCGGCTCAGGTCATGATCCAGGGTCCTGTGATCAAGTCCTGCATCAGGCTCCCTGCTCATCGGGGAATCTGCTTCTCCCTCTACCCTTCCCCCCTGCTTGTGATCTCTCTCTCCCACACTCTCTCTCAAATAAATAAATAAAATCTTAAGAAAACATCAAGAGCTAATATTACTAAATCCCCACTGTTGGCTAGAAACAAGTTAAGTGTGCTGCATGAATCTTCTTTTCTACAACTCACAAAATCCCATAGATTAGATTTTATTAACCCCATTTTAGAGAGGACAAATTCAAACTACTGTTGAGCGATATTAAGGAACGTCTGCAACATCACGCAGGGTTCAGGTTGGACTCCAAGGTGTCATGAACTGTCTTACATCATGACAGCAAGCACCTTTGTAAACTGCCCATCAGAGTTCCAGAAATGTTCAAAAAGTTATAGACATTACGTCCAAGTTGCAAGATACTGTGCCTCTTCTCTTTATAGCTTTTCATAGGAAAACACATCTCCAGTGTTAATTTAAAATAGTATTGGAACAAACTCTTGAATACGAAGAGTCAGACTTCCTTCTTTTACTGAGAACAGTGACTTATTTCCTTTAACTAATAGTAATAAACTCAATCCTTCCTCTTGTTTTTCAGTCTTTAATTGTTCCAGATATTGGAAGGTATCTTCACATTGTTTTATAAATGGAGATACAATACCAGTTGAGCTTATTCAATGTAAATTTTGACCAATGATGAAAAGAACAAATGATTCTTTTGTTCACTTATAATTTCACATCGCAACCTTCAGAATTACTACAATACAAAATCTTAGTCTACCAACATTTGCTAAATTCTAGTTTTTTGTGTGTGTTTGGCATTTAGCTCATGTTTCCTCCCTTGAACCTGAAGCTCCTTTGATGGTTTGCGGCTGGCGGCGTGTGTGTGAGACAGTTGGTGGGGGAAGAAATGGCAGACGATGTAGTATGTTCACTCCACATGTATTGTTTCTCACTGTCCCTTTCAACCCTCCAAGACAATCTTCTCATTACAAGGTTATGGGCAGTCTGGGTAATTGCCAGTCTTTTCTTAATCCATCAATGTGTTGCCTTAAAAAGAGCTCCACAGAACACATTTTGAAATAACTGGCCTAAAGACTGTGAGAAGACCATTTAATATTTGGAACATGGCTGCAAGGTGAAGGAGGCATTATGAACAATGTGCTGAGACAATTAGAAACCGAAACTCTCTCCAGCAACAGGGAAATACGCTTACTTTCCCTACAGTACCTATTAGACTCTACTGGACAGATAAAGACCAAATAGGACAGTGCTTGCCACTATTCGCATTTGCAAACACCGTTAAGTGTATGAAAAACTTACATGTACCATGGCTAATATTTGCATAATATTTCCTGAAATATTTCCTGAAATACAAGCTTAATACATGGAACAAAGTGGAGAGGTGGGGGGTTAGTTCTCAGAGAAGTTCAGGCGCAGACTCAAAGCTCTGCATGGCTGCTGGGTTGCACTAGGCAAGTTACAAGACATGAGACTGGAACGTGGTCGGGTGTAAAATGGCTTTAAGTGACATGCGAAACACTTTGGGAGCTCATTTGGTATATGACGGGAATATTGAAGCTTTTTATTTTAAACCGTGAACGATCGGATCGGAATTGTATTTTCAAAAACATAACTGCCTTCAGGGAGATGATGCTCTGGCATCTAGAGTTGAGAGTATGTCTTTTTTTTTTTTAAAAGATTTTATTTATTTACTTATTTAGAGAGAGCATGCGAGTCAGGGGAGGGGCAGAGGGAGAGAGAGAGAGAGAGAATCTCAAGCAGACTCCGCACTGAGCGCAGATCCCATGCAGGGCTCGATCCCAGGACCCTGAGATCGTGACCTGAGTCAAAACCAAGAGTCAGCTGCTTAACTGACTGAGCCCCCCAGGTGCCTGGAGAGTATGTCTTTCAATGCATATTTTGGCAGTGGAACTGGGCATTGCACATATGTGAGTAACATCCTATAGACAGTGCAGAAGGATCTGTGGAAACTGATGGAGTTTGGTGTAGGGGTCAGTGAAGTCAAGGCCCGAATCCACAATGACCTCAAGGGTAACAGGAGGTGAACAAGAGAAGGATGAACACATTAGAAAGGATAATGAGGCATCTGTGGAAAACACACATAAAAATATCTAGAAAAAGTGAGAAATGCAAGCTTGGAGGTCAGGAAAGATTCTAAGTCAGAACACACTCCCACAACACACAGATCATCCCTATTTGAAGAAAAATAGAACCCTTTATTATTGATGGTTTGATGACTCTTAGTGAAAACTATAGTGAAAAAAAAGTTTCAAAGGATAGAAGTCTGGAAAATCACCAAGATTTAAGAATAAGCAAAAAATAATAATAATAATTAAACAAATACATAAGTAAAAAAAAATTAAGCAGAGAGATTTATTTAGGAAAAAACCCAAAAACCAAGCCATCAAAGATATAGGAGAAACCAGAGCAGGGCCATGAGGGGAGAAGAAGAACCGGTAGTTTCATAAAAGAGGAGAGGAGGACGTTCCTGGATTGCTTGATGAGCATGAGTCAAGAGGAAAGTATCAATGTTGTCCATCACTGCAGATCACCGCCACTCCCGTAATAACTGGGGAAGTGTCTCTGGAAGGGGAGAACACCATAAATACAGCAGAGGGCCTGTCTTTGACAGTTTCATGAAAACCAGAGTTCTTTAAGACAGATTATATACACGTGCTTGTAGGTAGACAGTCCTGGGACCCAACTCAACAGGGATGCAAAGAGCTCACTGGAGCGTGGATCCTAGCTCCTAATGACCATTCTGGCAAGCACTAAGTAAAGGGAGGTACATCCAGGAAACACACAGATAATACATCTATATCATATTAATACTACAGTGTTTCTCTCCAGGGACAAATTACTCAGCAAAATACCAACCAACCAACCAAACAGGATCGACTGTTCAATCATGAAAGAAAAGAAAGTGTGAGCATTTGCTGTGTCTTTGCACTTCAAGAGAAAACAAACAGAGCTGAGGGTTCTGTACTCTCCAAAATCTACGGGAGTTTTCCATAACATCATGAAACTTCAACCAGACAGGCATAATAACAACTTCATAGAGTCAGAAAGTGAGAATAAATTTACACAATACTGAAAAGGATTCATCTCATCCTACTTATGTCCTCAATTAGCACAGAGTTGAGCATACATCAGGGGGCCAGGACATACTTATCAAATTAGTAAGTGAATTTTTTAGAAATTTTCAGAATGACAAATTACTTTAATACCCTAGAGACATCAGATCTATGTATTTACATATTCAATATAATATTAATCTTAGTGTCTGTGAAGACCATCTTCTGTTGTAGAAAAACAGATAAAACAGTTACTGAATAAGTTTCTCTATAAACACATGGTTATTTGTATTTCAATAAATAGTCGATTTTTAGTTTTGTTATATCCTGGTTCATGAGTTAAACACTGTACCAGACTTCCTTTTAAAGTTTTTGTGAGCTGATAAATTCTGCATGCATTGTGGCAGAACTAAGAATGGTTTTTCAAGTCAAGAATACCACTGAGGTAATTGGTGGAAAATTTCACATCAACACAGAAGGTGAGCAGGTGTCAAAGCTTTCAAAATTTGAAGAATTAGTTCAGAAAAGGATCAGCAAGTATGTAATTACAGTCATCATGTCTTGTTTAGCTGACATAAATGGTTAGTTCTCTCACCCTGAATAGCAAGATTTTATTTATTGAAATTTCCAGAAATTTTAGCAAAATATGTAAAGGAAACTTTTAAGAAAGGAAATTTTTTTTTTTTTTTAGTGAAAGGGAAAGATATAAACACAGCAATTTGAATGTGAAGCTCAAAAACTAGCTCTAGTTCTTAACGCTTGTGAAACCGGGTGGGGGGAGGGGGGAGTGGGGAGGGTCCAAAGCAGCATATGCAGAAAAGAGCCAGGAAGCCTGATGTCCACACCATGGGAGATTTCAGTTTCCAACAACTGCCACAATAAGATTTCCATCCCCAGATGTTCTAACAATGTGACTTCTATACTCCTCCTATCAGGACATGGTACCTACTGATAGTCCTTGACTCTGGCTGAGGTTTAACTACAACAGAAGGGACACTGTAGATTGCAAGCCAATTCCTACAAGTTCTGCCTCATCCCCTTGGGAAGCTAGTTCTTGAATCCAATGCCTCGGTGTGAGAAGCCCCAACAGCCAGAGGGAGACCCGCGTGGAGTGGGACTGAAGCTTCTGCTCACAGCCCTGGCTGGGCTCCAGCCAACAGTTAGAATCCACATGCCAAATGAACCATTCTAACACTGGTACCCAAGCCTCAGGTAAGGATCTTCAGCTGCTGCTGCGTGGAGCAGAGTCCGCCCAAACTGCAGCTTTTATGAGCAAATTTAAAAACTGTGATTTGAAGCCACTGGGTTTTGGTGATTGTTTTATGCAGTGATTGATAATCAGAACAGGTGCTTAATTCTGCAAGTACATATAATTTTTTCTATGTGGCAGTAAAAATATACCCTTTATAATAAATAAATATTTGCCATCACTATTCAAATATGTAAAATTAAAATTCTCCATTTCACAGAATGTTAAAGAAAAGGTCAATCTAGTAAAAGGGATGATGAAGCATAAAGTTTGATCATTCTGGAATTTATAGCAGGGCATTTAATTCAAGAGACATGATTTTAAAAGAAAATGGTTTTTTATGTATTCGTTGTAAGGCCATAAAAAGTTACATAAACTCTATGTCAGAGATCTCATCTCTCAAGTGACCTTAAGAGTGGCAGCTACCCACCAGGATTGCAGTTAATATCCCTGAAGACTTTTGCCCAGTTCATGACACATGGAACAATCTATATAACCATTAGTCCCTAGTACCATTTATTTTCATTCCCCCAAATATGGAGCATGGCCTCATCTATAGTGCACTGAATGGGAATGAGAGAGATGCTCCGTCGGCCATCTGGAAGAGAGAGGAACGGATGCTCAGAAGGGCTTTACAAAGTCAATACCCTCTGCTTGTCGGGCAGCGACCTGTGCCTCTTCCCTCAAGCTATCAAGTACTGTTAGCATTACCGCACTGAGCCATCAACTCCAGTCACTGTGTCACTATGCCCCTTCTCTTGGGGACCTCATGGATATGACAGCTACATAAATCAACTCAAAAATAAATACTTAAAATATTTTTCCTCATAATATCAATTAAGTTTTTCCAAGAAAAAAATTAATGTTCACTATCATTAATAGTCGTCTTACTGGAATATTCCACAAAATCCTATCGTGACATATAACTTTAGGTGATCTACAACTATTTGTCCACACAATTTCTACATTAGCCTTTTGTCTTCAAACTTACTCCATAGAGCTGAAAATTCAATTATACTTTTCTTCATTAAGTGCACATCGTAACTTTTATTCTTTTTTTTCTCCAGCTTTTTTTTTTTTTTTTTTCTTCACATAGACCAGTAGTTATTTATGCTGGAAGACACAACAGTGAATCTCAGCCATTTAAGATTTACCAAATCTTAAAGTAAGGATCAGACATGCAACATTGCATAAGAAGAATCCTTAGCAGGCATAGAACGCAATGTCATTTACATTTAGGAGAAGGAATTTTTTTTTTCATATTTTAAACATCTCAAATACAGAGAGGATACCCCAAACCACAGTTCTTACACATTTGAGAAAAAAAAATTGAATACCTTCCAATAAATTCTGACATCATGAGCCACGTTACTCACCCAGAAAGCTGAATGCTTTCCAGAGGAACTTCAAAGACATTCACCCCCTAGGAATTTAGCTTCTCTAAAAGAGAATTATTATTATTTTTTTTTACTTTTAAGGGAGAAATTGATATTTTAGTTTATATTTGCCTTACAATTTCTATTCTTAGGTATAAATATTTATCACCCAGCTAGGTCCGAGGTGTGAATTCCAGGCTAACAGCAACTTAGAGCTCTATTAGAATTTTAAAAAAGAGGCAAAAACAAAAACAAAACAGAAGCAAAATCGAGGGGCGCCTGGGTGGCTCAGTCGTTAAGCGTCTGCCTTCGGCTCAGGTCATGATCCCAGGGTCCTGGGATCGAGCCCTGCATCGGGCTCCCTGCTCGGCGGGAAGCCTGCTTCTCCCTCTCCCACTCCCCCTGCTTGTGTTCCCTCTCTCGCTGTCTCTCTCTCTGTCAAATAAATAAATAAAAAATCTTAAAAAAAAAAAAAAAAAAAAAAGAAGCAAAATCGAGCATACCAGATACATATTCATGCCTTACGTTTCTGCTTCTTTAAAACACATCTTTAAGGGATAGATATTTGCATTTGGGATTCATTAGCTTCCACCTCCAAACAGCCAAGCGCAATCTCCAATAACATCGTAGGATGTTAAGAGGCTGACAAGTATCCTGTTGGCCCGTGTGTCTTCTGACTTAGGACTCTACGTTTGTTGATTTGGTGAACTTAAGGAAATGCTGAAGCTATTTCTTGGAGTTTCCTAGAATAGGTTGGCAACTGAACTCGGTTATGATTTATAGGTGGAAAAAGAAAATAATCAGTGTCAAATGAACAGTGCATCATGACACACTTCGGACTTTGTAAATGATGCAGTAATGCATGGTCACCAAATTTTGCCATACTCTCTGAAAATGGTTTTAGACATAAATACCTTTCAATGTCCATATAGTGAAGTTTGCTCTTCTCTGCTAATATGTCTACAAACTACTAGAATTGGATCTCACTGAGGATAAAGAGGTATAAGTGAAGGGGAAAGAATGCGAGCACATTTACCGGAGTTCTCAATTCAGGGATGGCGGCTTGGTAGGTGAGCGGGCGACAATCAGGTGTGTTTGGCACCAGGACACAAGGAAGAAACACAGGACCCAAGTCATCTCCGTCCAGAACGTCCACTGTGAGGGTAGTGGTGGTGGTTCGCCGTTCATTCAGATTTTGTGCACGGTCCTATGAGAGGAAAAGGGAAAAAAACACAAAAAACAATGAGATGGATCCAACATTTTCTTCAGCTTGACTAGACAGTAGACAGGTTTCTTCCCGATTATAGGCCCCAACCACTCTTAGGGCATTTACTTTAGAAAACTTGCAACTGTACATGCTTTCTCTGCCCTTTGAGATGGCAATCTTCCTGCAGCTCAAACTTCTGCCAGTTTTATAATCCAGCACTCTGTCTCAAGGATCGGGGAGCCATAATCACCAAAGAAGACAGACCCCCACCTCTCAGTCTCCGTGGGAGGGCAGGAGCCTAAGGTCCATAGGAGGCTTGCTCCAAGGTATGAAACTATCTCCCATCCTTGAAGTACAACACAATGTCACTTTTCCTTTGAGAAGGCCACTTAGCAAACACAGTTGGCTCTTGATTCCTCTACCCCACGCCCACCCAGCTCTGTCTTTGATTTTTGATGATGTTTCAAGCAATGTAGACAAATTTTAGGGGCGTCTGGGTGGCTCAGTCATTAAGCGTCTGCCTTCAGCTCAGGTCATGATCCCAGGGTCGGGGGATCAAGTCCCACATTGTGCTCCTTGCTCAGCAGGGAGTCTGCTTCTCCCTCTCCCTTTGCCCCTCCCTGACTCGTGTTCTCACTCACACTCTTTCTCTCTCTCCCTCTCGCTCACACTCTCCCAAATAAATATTTTTTTTTAAAGAAAAACTTTAGATAAATTTTGGTTATTTCTAAAAACAAACAACAACAACAACAAAAAACAAAAAAAACCCAAATTCTCAGAAAAGTAAAATGAAGGGAGAAAAAAGGGAAGAGAAGAAAACCTGGCAGGTCTGCTGCACTTTTAACAGAGAAATGTTTAATGGCTCACACAAGCATTTCTGTTATCAAGTATTTTGAGACCAGCACTGCTGGTCTTCAGGGAGTGCACTGTTGTCACTGAAATAAACTAGTTTTCTGAGCTTCTAGATGATATTTTTTATTTTGCTTCTTCATTCTTTGGGACTCTAAAACTAGAGTTTCTAGGAAGAGTGACCTTGCAGCAATTATGGCAATTATCTGTTCAACATTCACTCTTTCCCACGACACATTGTATTGCCAAGAGAGCAGGGATTTTTTTTTTTTTTTCTTGTTTGGTTTTTCCCAGTTTTACTGAGATATAATTGACATATAGCACTGCATGAGTTTAGGGTGTGCAATGTAATGATTTGACATACATATACGTGAAAGGATTTTTACAATAGGTTTAGTTAGCATCTATCATCTCATACAGGCACAGAAAAAAAAAAAGAAAAAAAAAATTCTTGTGAGGAGAACTCCCATCTGGACTCTTAGCAATGCTCTAGCCCTTCTTTCAGTGGACTTGAGCTCAAACTGCATTCCGGGTCCTTCTTATTGAAACAGGAAGGTCTTCCTTCCTCAGCTGGCCCAGTACTTTTCGCTTTGAGGATACATTGTTACTATGATCCCTTCTGCAGAGACATTGCTAGTTTCTGACATGCGTTTTCCATCCCAGGATCCCATCCGGGACCCGCCTACATGTAGCCATCATGTCTTCTCAGGCTCCTTTTGGCTCTGAAAATTTCTCCAACTTCCCTTGTTTTTGGTTACCTTGACAATGTTGAGTACTAGCCAGGCATTTTGTAGAGTGTTCTTCAGTGGGGACTTTGATGTTCGTCTCAAGATCAGACGGGGGGGAAGCATTTTGGGGAGGGAGACCATAGAGGTCCAGTGTCCTGTCAGCACATTATATCAAGAGTATATATTATCAACACAACTCATCCTTTATGCTAACCTTGATCACCTGGTTGAGATTGTGTTCATGAGATTTCCCCATTGTCAATTTACTCTTTTTTCCCTTTTCATTTCTTTGGGGAAAAAAAACACTATGTGCAGCCCATGTTCAAGAGTAGAAGTGATTTCATTACATTACATTTCATTTACATTGATTATATGTATCTAAAGAGAGTTCAGCAGGAGGACACAAGGAAAAAACATCGGACCCAAGTCATCTCTGTCCAGAACACCCACTGTGAGAGTGGTGGTGGTTTGTCGTTCATTATGGTGGAATCTAGAGTGTCTTTACTTTCATAGCATTTTGTTATTTTGAAAACTTATTCCATTTTTTTCTGTCTCCTTAAAATTCTATTCTGTACAACTCCAAAAAGTAATTATACTTACATTCATGTTCATAGCAGCACTATTCACCATGGCCAAAAGTTGGCAGCAGTCAAAATATCCACCAATGAATGAATGGGTAGACAAATTTTGTTTTATATATATATATATATATATATATATAAATTATATATATATAATATAAATATATAAATATATATATATATATAACAAAATATATATATATATTTGGGATACACACACACAATGGCACAGCCACGAGAAGGAATGAAGTACTGACATACACTACAACATGGATAAACATTGCACACATTAATGCAAAGTGAAAAACACCAGATAAAAACATGAAACATCCAGAATAGGTAAAGCCACCCAGACACATTGGTGACTGCCAGGGGCTGAGAGAGCAGGGGTGGGGAAAGAAGGCTTGAGGAGTGTAAGGCTTCTTTTTGGGATGAAATGTTTGGGGGACGGATAGAGGTGGCAGAAGCACAACAGCGTCAATGTGCCAAATGCCACTGAACTGTTCACTTTACAGTGGCTAATTTTATGGTATGTGCATTTACCTCATTGATTTTTTTTTTAAAGTAATATACTCGGTTACCAGTGGGGATGGGGGGTAGGGGAAACAGGTGCTGGGGATTAAGGAGGGCACTTGTGATGAGCATGGGGTGAGGTATGGAAGCGTTGAATCACTATATTGTACACCTGACACTAATATTACACTGCATGTTAAGAAAGTAATATATGAATGGACTGACATTTTATTTTATGTTGCTTAGTGTTTTCCTGTGTGACATTTACCAGACATCGATATTTGCTTACCAGTTAAAAATACTCTCAAGCTTTGTGCAGAACTCTGCATTTCAGTTATGTTCTTTCCCAATCTCGTTGCTCAAGAAATGTTGTAAGGAAGGGTTCTAGGGTAAAATCTCAGAAGGCTGAAAAATCTTTGTTGGTGGAATTTTGCCTATACAACCATTTAGGAATACAATAACTCTGGGACTCCAGCTTCTCTAGTGTTTAGAACCATTATAAGACAGAGTGTGGTCAAATCGTGGGGAAAAATGTTTAAATTTCCAGAGTGTGAAGACCACTAAGAGTTTCAGAGTTGATATAAAGGCTATTTTAATGATATTTGAGATTGAACATATACAGAAAGAAGTCTTCTTTTATCTCACTAAAAAACAGAAATTTCTGGAAACGAAGATGCCATGAATGGTTATGGCCATCGGGAAAACAAACCGAACTAGCAAGCAGTAACTCCTACATGAACACACGTTATCACAACATTCTTATCTCCTGCTCATTCTCATTAGAAACCCATGTGTTCCCACAGAAACCTCTTCTCCCTGCTTCCCCAGAAAGGTAGGTTGCAGACCCTGGTCCTTAGCACTTCAGGGAGCCATTCCTGCTTGCCGCATATGCATGGGAAGGATTTTGCCCTGTTACTCGGTCTTTTGTCAGCGCAATCTGCAAGTCCCCAATTAGTACATGGAAGAGCATGGAGGAAAATATAATTCCCCCTTCTCAAAAAAGGGGAAACTATAACTGAGATTAATGACTACAAGATTAGAGTAATAATTATGATTGGCTGAATTTACAGGGTATACAGATTTTTAAGAAGTCCTTCTTTAATTGTTGTAAATTTTCCCTGTCTGCTCATTATATTCAAAACAGTTGAAAGTACAGTACGAACACTAAATGGTACGTGAGATAATTTTGGTGGTCCACAAGTTAGCCTTTAAAATTATACTGTTTAGGGGCGCCTGGGTGGCTCAGTCATTAAGCGTCTGCCTTCGGCTCAGGTCATGATCCCAGGGTCCTGGGATCGAGCCCTGCATCAGGCTCCCTTGCTCAGCGGGAAGCCTGCTTCTCCCTCTCCCACTCCCCCTGCTTGTGTTCCCTCTCTCGCTGTGTCTCTCTCTGTCAAATAAATAAATAAAATCTTAAAAAAATATATACTGTTTACATGTATGAAATGTGAGTACATATAGAAAAATCTTTTTTTTTTTATTGAAGGCATATTAGTCTCAGATGTACTATAGTGATTCAACATGTAATGTTATGCGGTGCTAACCACAAGTGTAGTACCTCTGCCATCACACAGCATCACTATAATATCATTGATGGTATTTCCTATGCTTTGCTTTTTATTTCCATGGCTTATTAATTCCATAACAAGAAACCTGTATCTCCCACTCCCCTTCACCCATTTGCCCATCCCCCCCCCCGCCAGCAACCACTATTTTGTTGAAAAATCTTAATTTGGCATAAATTCATGGATTTATTTTAAATTTTAAAAACTACAACTGGCTTATCAAACTTACCATTTTAAAATTATGATTGCTTGGGATGAAGTCTTTCAAAAGACCAAATCAACCTAAGTTTATAAAAAATATTAGATAAATTACATTTTACATGGTATGGATGTGGCAAAATGTTTTCATACTCAGAAGCAGTATTTCTACACTTGTATGCCACACAAGGTTACCCCTCATATGCCATCACCAAGTCACTGTAGTAGACAGAGTAGAGTATTTATCCAAACTCTTTCCTTCAGTCTGTCGGCAACAAATCTCACTGTTCTCTACCTCTTTGGGTCATTGTCACTACTCCATCATATGGGTACAAGTGAATAAGGGTGGGTGTATGTATCATTCCCAAAATACATAATGTAGACTGTCAGGGAAGAAAAATAATTTTCTCTCCACCCTTCTAGCTTCTTGGCTGAGACCTCATGTAATAGAAAACAAATTAGCAGGAGAAAAGCCCAAGCAGTTTAATGATATGTACACCTACTGTAGACACACAGATACCAGGAAAACTGAGTAACTCCCCCAAATGGCCAAAGCTATCACCTTAAATACCAACTCCAGCTAAAGACTAAAGAAGATGTGGGGGTGGGGGAGAGCCAGGTTTTCAGGCAAAGCACAGTCAACACGGGAGTCGCTGTCTTGCAGGTGCACGTCCAGACCCTCCCCACAGACGGGAGCTTGTCCAGATTCAGTCATTCTCATCTTCCTGGTGGGAGAGGGATGACCTTGCAGGTGGAGACTTCCTGTCTAAGTGCAAAGTGCTCTTCCAACAGGGAAGGGTTTCTACATGGTTTTCAGAGCTCCTCTGTTGTTTGCTGGTTTGAAAACATAATCAGCCTAAAATAATCCTTATGCCAGGGAGGTGTATTTTGGGGTGATGTATCCTGCTCCCCTTCATCTCTATAAACAGACAGGTAGCACTGAAAAGATACCAGCTGCCTCTCTACACATGTGGAGCCTCCCCACAATTTGTTGTTAAAATTTATTATAAAACATAAGGAAAAATGGAAGTAGTTCTCCTGAACACTGCTCTCGTGTAAGCCCATGGAAAGCCTTAGTACTTCTCCTAGTTTAGAACCAAATTTGATCTAAAAAATTCATCTAAAACATAGCCCCTGGCAATTCAGATAAAAACCGAAATGAAAAGAACCTTTTGCTCTTTCTAGTAAAATGTTACTGCTCAAGACTGTTCTAGATAAAAGAAATACCATTCTAAATTGGGAGTGGTATAAATAAAACATAATTACTTGCATGAATGTTTTATATGATTTTCTGAAGTCTATATTTCCATTCATTGCTATGTGAGAATCCAAAACATATTAAAAACTGCCCCCCCAAATTCCTTTCTCCCACTTCATTCCTCATTTCTCTTATTTCCTTTATGAGATTAAAATATTTTTCATTTCAAAATATTTAAAAATAAGACAATATTTCATTGATTTAGAAACTATAGCTATAACTGGCAAGCAAGAATATATCTCTTAAAAGTTATTCAAGTTTGTTTACTTTATATTTTCTCAACGTGTATTATTCTTTCACATGTCACTTACACTTTTGCTAACATTACATGAAACCTTTAATTAGATGCCATAAAAACAAGTCACTATTTAACTATTGTGAGTTCAGCTGTGCAAGGAATTGCAGGTGATACAAAGAACAATCCAGCGTCAAAGCTGAAATGCCGGAATTTAAAAGCACACATGTATCTTCAACATTGAATCAAGAAAGCCATAAGAAATATTCAGGAAAGTGTGGGATGTGACCTAGCTGGAACATTCCATCAGTGTTTCTCAGGAAAGCCACACTGACATGGTCCTGGAATCTTTAGCATCTTTATTGAAAGCCTCCAGTCCTCTGGCCCCAGATGATGGCAACACGGTGTACAACTCTTCGGGATCATATTAGAACATACGCAAGCATAGCACAGACACCCGCTGTCTTTGAATGAATTATTTACTAAATAAGTAGAAATTTTCATCAATACTTTGCAAGGAAAAACTAATTTCTTTCTAAGCACAGAGAACTTCAAAGATATTTACTTTTAGAAATAGCTCGGAGATAACTAATTCATTGTCACAATCCGCACTTTTTACCAAGCACATTTTTTGTAAAATTTCAAATATTTACACTATGACAATGTTAAGGCAATAAAACACCTCTGTCAGATGATAAGTGAGGCTTCAATCCCTTTATCCCAATTAAAAGGCTTTCTTGCTGTAAAATGGTTTAATTGCCCACTATTCTTTGATCAAATGAGATAAATGCTAATTTCTAATTCACTCAGTACCTGCTCTTATTTAGAAGCGTATTAAGTTAAATATTGGTTGTTTGGAGTGGGGCCAGGAATGATGTAGATAGACTCTACCCAATACTATGAAATTACACTAATCTCAGTTTTAAAGTGAGTATGGAACAGGCATGCTGATCTTCTGATTTCTTGCTGAGCCATAGGAACCTCAGAATAGAGACTTCCAACATTTACATACTCAGTATTCAAGTGGTTTGCAGATTAAAAAAAAAAAATGGCTAGAAGCACCTACTATACTGACTCATTGATACATATATTAAAGACTCTCTCATTACCTTATCAGGTATTTGCAGTAGAGAAAGAAAAAAAATTGCAACATAATTAGAGTTGCCCTGAGTCTTCTAACCCTGACTCAGTTACTGAAGACCAGGGAGGTGTTTGTCTTGCTTCTGCCCACCGATGATAGATGGGATATCACTGACTGAAAATTTAAAACTTATCCTAGAGTAACTTGATTCTGTTAGATTCCTTTATGCAAACGAGAAAAAATAGGCAACAAGATTGTGTAGGTCTAAACCATTTTAGAAGTGAGTTTTTTTTTTTTCTTGAAAGTGTTTTTTTGTTTGTTTGTTTGAAATGCTTACCTAATTTTCCTTAATTTTCATGCATACTAGTAGATAGAAGAACATGATATTTTACATCTCCACATGCTTACGTGTCTTTACAACTGGAACATTTTATATTTGTTAACCACCAAGCATCATCTTCCTATTTCACTCCTATTCCCCAGAATACACCCAGGAAATAGGCAGAGCTAAAAACAATGGGTGTACAATTTAGGACTTATTCCACAATTAGTAGGAAGTAGAGGTGAGGGAAGGTCAGAGTGGGGGCTAGTTTTGAAAAGTTGTTTACATAAATTGATATCCAAAAGTGTACAAAGTGATTTTTTTTTACATCCAAGCCCATATAATTATAATGTTTACATACTGTTCTGAATATTCATAGTATTAAGAGAAAAGACAGAGATAAGAAAGAAATAGTATTTTTAGGAATTATATAATATCTTATTATGAAAGACAACTAGTGTCCCTATTCTAGATTTTTGATATTGGAGAAAATATTAAATTTGCCCTGTTATTGATAAGGTAACTTAGAAATTACCCTGGCTATGATTCTAAATTAAATGTAAAGTTTTTCTTTCTGACAATTAATCAAGAGCTCTTGAGTACCTAAGAATCCTTAGTATTTCCGTCAGGATAATGCTAATACAAAAGAGAGCTGGTTTTGAATAATATCTATGTATAAAGAGATGAGTTTGATTCCTTTGTGATTTAGGATAATATATCAAAATTGGGAGTTTGTGGTACAGACTATACTGGACATTTCAATAGAAAGAAAACCCACTGATCTCTGGGTATCTCTGAACTTTCTTTTTTTAGACTTCTTTTCCTTCTGTTTTCTAGAAATAATCATTCCCTCATTGCATATTCATATTTAAAATGAACCATGGGTAATAATGTTGCAAATATTCTCAATAAAACGAGTGACAAGTTTTCTTATTTATGCTAACCAAAACTCTCCTGGCTTATTTAAGAGTAACAACATGCCCACATGGATAAAAAGAAACTTCCTAATTATGTGAAATTTGAATAGTTTCCTTTGCACATCAATCAAATCTTTGTACCATAAGTAAAGCCAGATCCAAACTGAGTGATTTCAGTAATTTATCATCAGACCTCTACCCTCTTAGGTACCATCTACTTTAAAATCAAAATCAATCGCTCATATTTCCACTCTCTTTATGACTTCAAGAGAATAATGTAGGTTTTAATGTACATGATCTACAATGTACATTGATTTACATACCATTGACAATAATTAAAAAACCCAAAGAATATAAAAATATAATCAGAAACATATAACAATCTGTGGATTTCATGATTCTATATAAATATAAAAATATAAATTATATAGATGAAGGGGTTCAGGACAGCACCCCCCCTGCAAATGTACAGCTTTGGCATATTGTGAGCTGAAGGCACCTGAGACTGGGCAGACTCAAGATAAATTCTGTCCTTCTCTTAAGGAAGAACCTAAATTGGGGTCTCCCAGAATAAAAGTTATTAACAGAGATAAATTTTACCTGAGTGACCCACCTGTATGGTAGAGCAAACATCTAATTATCAGACATATGCTTTTCTTATCATCCTATGAAGTGCATCCCTTTCCTCTGAAGCCCCAGACCCCCACCCCCTTCTCCCTAGTTCAGGATGACACAGAGACCTCATCCTGCCTGAATGCCTTTGGAATTTCCACATCTGTGTGGATTCCCCATATGTACACCTATTACATTTGATTTTTGTCTGTGAATCTGTCTCATGTCAATTTGATCCTGAGTCCAGCTAGAAGGACCTTTGGAGAGGACAGGGATTCTTGCTCCCCGACATAGACGTTGGCATATACAAAGCAGTCCATGTTTAACAACCATCTCTCTGAGAGAAGAAGCTCTGATTTGTAGCATTTGTCACTTTCCATACTCTAGGCTCTACCACCATGACCACAAATGTGAGGTCATTGAACTTGGAGCTGGGAAGAGACCCACAATCGGTCCTTAAGCAAGTAGGAGTCAGCTTTTCAGTTCCAACAACCCACTGTTTTAAGTAAATTATGTGTCTAAGATGTAGAGGCAATGAAGAATTCTTCACCATTTGTTGGGGGGGAGTGATGTGTTGTAATACTTTGGAAAATAATATGGTGCTATTTAGTAAGATTAAAAGTATATGCTTATACATTCATAATAAACATAAGTTTCTCATAGTAATTCCATTTTTAAATTATCCATTTTTTAAAAGATTTTATTTATTTATTTGAGAGAGAAAGAGAGTATGTGAGCAATGGGGGAGGGACAGAGGGAGAGAATCTTAAGCAGATTCCCAGCTGAGTGCGGAGCCAGGCGCAAGGCTCCATCCCAGGACCCTGAGATCATGACCTGAGCCCAAATCAAGAGTCAGATGCTTACACTTAACTGACTGAGTCACCCAGGAGCCCCTAAATGATCCATTTTTGAACTATGAAGTGCCAGTAGTTAAGTAGTTTATAGAATACTGTAACGATATGAGAATATATTCCAAGCATTTGTCTTAAGTATTATTTGTGGTTGTTAACTTGCTAATCTTCACAAGAAGTCTATGTGGTGTGTTTTATTAATATCGTCATTTTACTAGGTAGGAAACTGAGGTACAACATCTGCCCAAAGTCACCCAGCTAGTCAATGGCAGCACTGGCATTTAAATCCAGGTAATGGTGGTTCGAGAATTCATGCTTTTGCCACAATATTGCACTCACTGCCTCTCACGAGAGTCATGAGGGTAGATATCATCCCATGCCAAAAAACAAAAAAATGGAAAGTATAGTTGGGTTAATTATAATGCATCCTAATTTTGGTATATTCTAAAATCATTAAAAGGATATCGCTCTGAAAATTTTTAAAAACACCAAAAAGCTTCTAATCTCCTATATTTAACATTCACATTTTATACTGTCTGATTTAAGTTTATAATAAAAATTGTTACAGATAAATTAACCCTTTCTTTAATTTCTTGCCAATTCCATCCCTTCCTTTCGATGATTCATGCATATCCTTCTATTTCATAATTTTATCCCTGAAATGCTAAAAATTTAACACTCCCTCCCTCACTTATGGGCAGTCTAGCAAATTGCATACAAATTGTTTCAGGTGTCTTTATAAATATTTTAAATTAAATAGCAACTCAGATGTTTTAGCTTGAGTTTCTTTAAAAAAAAAAAGCAACTCATTTTAAATAGCACAATAAAAACTGTTTTCAGATGCATTCCAGAGCAATCTTACTTTTCCCTACATTTTATTAGAGATTCTGAGTCAGGCAAGGGAAACTGTATTTTTTCTTCTCATTTTTACTTGCATGGAAATAATCTATAAAAAGAAAGATTTCAGGGTTTTGAGGAACTCAAATCTACTCAATCTACTGAGAGGCCAGTAGATTTTACTTTTTCTTATATCTGCTGTCTGTCTCCACTTTAGCCTCTACCCCTGGACACCAAGACAATCAATTGAAAAACAACCAACTGGAGAATTTTGAACGTAAATCTAGAGATTTGGCTTCAAAAATTAGATTTCTATCTATGTATCTATATCTACTACCTACCTACTATATATAACAGATAAATTTATATATATTATATATGTTACATAAAATAATTATATTTATATATAAGTAAATATATTTATATATTATAAATATATAAAATGATATTAATATAAATATACACAGACAAAATCCCCCCCCCTTTCTGGCAAAATATCTTTTGGGCAAAAATGCCATTGAGTGACACCTTGTTGCATATAAACTGGTTCAGAAGAGCTGGCGGACGATGATTTCCTTTTGCCCCTCTCTGCTGTCTTCCTGTTCTGCCACATGAGTAGGATGACAATGCTTAGGAGCCCTTAAAGGCAGAGGTTGGCTTCGGGGTCTAATAACCTTTTCAGAACATGATCCTGTCACTTGCTATGGACCTTCGTCAATATTGGAAGCTATCTGTAGCCAGACCTATCAGTTGTTTGCTGAAGTACTAGCCCCATTCTTCTTGTTAACAAACTCTTCTTCCCCTTCTCCTTCCTTCCTCCTCCTCCCCCTCTCCTCCTCCTTCTTCTCCCGGCCAAGGTCCCCAGGGTTATCAGTGTGTCCAGCTCCAGGAGATGCAGAGAACTTGGTGTAATCCAGAGGTGATTACCTCATTCCCCTTTGCTACATACAATCTTCCTCAACCTCCCTTCTCTATGCTGCCTCCTGGGATCCCAGGCTGGGAGGGGACATTGGATGGAAGAGGACTCAGGAAGAGTTTCCTTGCAGACAAAGGAGGAATAAACAAACATAAGAGGAGTCCTAGTTTTGCCCTCTTTCCACCTGCTTACCCTCAGACTTGAAATGCAGTTGTGATGCTTATGGCTGTGGGATTTACTAGCCCCTGACAAATAAGGCATTGGAAAAATAACCAAATTTCAGGAAAGGGGCACAATGTAAGGAGAGAAGTAACCTGAGTCCTTGGTGATATACTTGAGCTGTCAAACCAACCCTTGATCCACAAGAATCTAGGGATTTTATTAAAATGATAATAAAAGTCCATGTTATGGGGCGCCTGGGTGGCTCAGTTGGTTAAGCGACTGCCTTCAGCTCAGGTCATGATCCTGGAGTCCCGGGATTGAGTCCTGCATCAGGCTACCTGCTCGGCAGGGAGTCTGCTTCTCCCTCTGACCCTCCCCTCTCTCATGTGCTCTCTCTCTCTCATTCTCTGTCTTTCAAATAAATAAATAATTTTTTTTAAAAAGCCCATATTATGTAAGACTGTTTTCTGATGTTCTGTTCCTACTGTGCACACATCCTGGTTATGGTCCCAGTCGCTGACACCTAGTGAGCAACTATTCAAGAAATGGCAGCCATGGGAGAGAAGATTGCCGATTGGAAGGTTTTTCTCTTCCTTTAGTGTACTCTGGAATTCCCTGGGGAGTTAATAAAAATGCAAGCATTCCACTTCTACCCTTTGAATTTTTTTTTTTTTTAAAGATTTTATTTATTTATTTGACAGAGAGAGACACAGCGAGAGAGGGAACACAAGCAGGGGGAGTGGGAGAGGGAGAAGCAGGCTTTCCGCAGAGCAGGGAGCCTGATGCGGGGCTCGATCCCAGGACCCTGAGACCATGACCTGAGCCGAAGGCAGACGCTTAATGACTGAGCCACCCAGGCGCCCCTACCCTTTGAATTTTTATTCAGAGGGTCTGAGGTTGGGTCCAGGAATCTGCATGTTTAATATCCTCCCAAGGTGATTCTGCTGCTGACATTCCATCTATCACACTTTGAGAAATACTTCAGTGTGAACTGAAGGCAAATTATTGAAGAGTGGGTATGAGTGATTCAGAGGGAAGGAAACAGTGAGGAGAAACAATCCTTCTGCCCCCTTCCATCCCACTCCCCATCTAGAAGAATATAATATACAAATTACGCTGTGGGCAGCCTACCCTGTCCAGCCCATAAACTACACCAAGCACTCTGAGAGCACTTATATATTTCGGGCGCATTCTTTACTTCATAAGTTCCCCAGAGGGAAGCTAGGGAAATTGAATACTCACATTAGCTTGGATGATGACAAAGTACTGAGTCTTATCTTCATAGTTGAGCCTCTTCCTTAACACCACATTTCCAGTTAACATGAGGGGAATTTCGAAGGTGTCATTAGATGTCTGCAAATAGGGAAAGATACAGAATCAACTCCTTCAAATATAAGATGAATTAGAGAATGCAGTGTTGCGACCTAGTCTTTTGAAAGTTCTAGAGAGCATGCTTATCATCTGAAAATAGAATATTGCCTGTAAGCTTCATATTTAATACTATCATTTTTTAAAGATGTATTTATTTATCTGAGAGAGCGAAAGAGGGAGGGAGGGGCAGAGGCAGAGAATCTCCAGCAGACTTCCCGCTGAGCATAGAACCAACTAGGGCTCTCTCCCAGGACCCTGACATCATAACCTGAACTGAAACCAAGAGTCGGCCGCTTCACTGACTGAGTCATCCAGGCGCCCCCAATACTCTCGTCATTTTTAAAAACTTTGCATGTTGATCAATGGGTTTCACCAGAGTCATTTTGATAATAACCACAAAACTTATTTCCTGTGACAGTTTTTTGTATATTTTTAGGGTTACCCATCAATAGCCCCAGGATACTTCTAAATCAAAGTTTGGGTATCTGGAAATTTTCCCTGTTACCACCATTTGTTTTATCAACAAAGAGTTCAAACATTGCAATTTGTGATTTCTATATAATATCCTTTTTTTAAGACTGGTGTCAGGGGAGGAGGAGGGGAGGGGGATGGGAGGAGGAGGGCAATGGTGATTTGTACTTGGTCCTGTGAGCTCACACATCATTACCCAGAGCAGGTCATTCTTCTGACTGGAAAAAAAAAAAAAAAAAAAAAAAAAAGGCACTCCTGGCCTATCTTCAAAGAGAGGAAGAACCAGAAGCTTTTGGAAACCAGCATAAATGCTTTTGCTTTAAATGCAATCAGTTCAGGGGCGCCTGGGTGGCTCAGTCGTTGGGCATCTGCTTTCGGCTTGGGTCGTGATCCCGGGGTCCTGGGATCGAGCCCTGCATTGGGCTCCCTGCTCTGCGGGAAGCCTGCTTCTCCCTCTCCCACTCCCCCTGCTTGTGTTCCCTCTCTCGCTGTGTCTCCCTCTGTCAAATAAATAAATTCTAAAAAAAAAAAAAAAAAAATGCAATCAGTTTAGCAGCTATTCATCCCTAAACTCATTCCTTATTTATTTTAGATAAAATTCAATGAAAATGATGGCAAAAGAAAAGGAAAAAAAAGAAGAAAAAAAAGAAAAGAAAGCTCAATTTTAACTATTCTGATTTTGCTCATGGGTTAAATAAAAGTGTGCTTTGTTTTAGTGATGAGTTTGCAACATTGGTAATTAAACTTTTATGATTTTGGATAGTACAAATGCCTGATTCTTCTATATTCCACATCTAGTATAAATGTTCATGCACATCATAAGAAAATACAGGTAGGGTACAAAGATACTAATAATACAAGTGACCATCTTCAATTTGGCCTGTATTAAGACCGGAATAGAAACTTCATCCCCTCTATTTTGTGTAAGTTCATTAAAAAAATACCTTTTGAAGTAGATCTGTTTATACAACATTCAAAAATGATGACAATAATGCTGAACATAATAGTAGCTGTGACAGATTCCTGAGGGAGTCCTGTCTATCCCCACTTCCTGATAGGCATCTCATGCCTTTGTGTAAAACCTCCCCTTGAGTGTGACCTGCTTCTAACCAAGGATACGGCATAGGCGATAAACTGTCACTCTTGTGGCTACATAGTGTCATGGATGACTCCATCTTGCAAACAGCCTGGGTCTAGACACTCTCCTTGCAGGACTCAGGGGGTATACAGCCGAGGAACTCAGTGTGGTCTCTCAGAGGTGGGAGCAGCTTCTAGCCAAAGTCAGCAAGAAGCCAATGCCATCTGTCTTAAAATCATAAAGAAATGAATTCTGACAGCAGTCTGAGTTTCTCTGGAAGGAAATTCTTCCTTAGTTGAGCCTCCATAGGAGAACTAATCTGGTCAACACCCAGACTGCAACCTTGTGAGAGCCAAGCTGAGTCTAGACTCTTAAGTCACAGAAACTACAAAAATGAGTATGTGTTGTTTTAAGACAGTAAATTTGTGATGGTTTGTCACACGGTAATAGATAACTAAAACACCACGTTAACCCCTGAAACTTGTCTCAAAGATCAGTGGTGGCATATAGTAACAGTAATTGATATCTGCTACGTTTGCTGAGTCTTCAACATAATAATTTCAAGTGATATTATATTTTTGTTTCTCTGATATTTTGGAACACACAGACATGAGGATATACTCATATATGTTCTTATTAGAAAGTTATCCTCTTTTTAAAAATACAGAGATGAATAAACCACTTCTTAATAGTTTCTCCAGTTCTCTTTCCCTTAAAGAGCAATCAGCCTGACACAGACTTGAAATGTCCGTGTTTCTGGTTATAAACTAGTACCAGTGGGTAACGAGCTGATAGCTCATCACTGCAGATCCACAGCAATCGATGAAATGAAGGATGTTCTCCTGTTGTCATTAGAACTTTGAAATGATTGTATCATTGTTGCTGCTCCTAAGACAGAAAAACCAGAATGGTTCAGCAAGAAAAAGGACTATGCCTACTAGTCTTCTAAAGATATACTGAAGAAATGAACTGATTGGGAATTGATTGTTCTGCTTCTATATGGTTGATGATCTCCTCCTTGGCTTAGTCTTTCCACAAACAACACCTATGAACTCTGGACTAAGTGCAAAAAAACAAAGAATACCAGACACCCCTAGAGAGATAACCAAAGCAGACATACTCTGGGAGATCTCACACACTTGAAAGAAGAGACAACGTGGGTGACCTTGCTGTTTTACAGTAGCTAGTGCCTCGAGGGGCAGTCAAAATTCTGATAGAAAGTCCATCTGGCCTGAAGCATCAGGGGAGAGATTTTTGGGACCACCAATGCTGATGGAAGGTGAGAGGGGGCCTTAGAAGGAGAAAGCCAGGAAGGGAGAGAACAAATGTCACATGTAAGCTGTGTTGGAGTCTGTGGGTGACCTCCAGAGCAGAGGCCGACTCGAACAGGTGCACTAAGAAAGCATATAGAACTGAGCTTCGAGCTGCACCCGAGGGTTTTTAATGCAAGCCCAATGATGTTGTCTGGTACATTAAAAACAAACACATGGACAAATCTTCTCAGATGAATATAATAGAAGAGTCTCTCCACAACATGACCTTCACAAGGTCCAGGAGGGAGTTCAGAACAACTGGACCCATGATGAACCAGGGAATGGGATCCCTTCTCAGAAGGAGAGAAAATCAGGGAAGACCAATGTTAGGACAAGCAGAGGAGGATTTTAAAGCAGCTGTTTGAACTCTGTCCTCAGAGATGTAAATAATATGCTCAGTGCAGGTGAGACCACAGGAAAACTCAGGAAAGATAGGCAAACTCTAAAAATGTGGAACATTCAGACCTGAGGATTATACTAGCTGGGGAAAAAAAAAAAAAGACCCCTGGATACACTAGACAGGTTTATTTGGAAGTCAGGGCCCGAGTTGTCATATTTCTATTTCTTAAGATAGAAGGGAAATCTAGATGTGAATGTGAAATTTCATGATTTTTAGATATTGGCTCAAAAATGATTTAAATTAATTTGTGGCTAAAGGCGCCTGGGTGGCTCAGTTGGTTCAGTATCTGACTCTTGATTTCAGCTCAGGTTATGATCTCAGGGTCCTGGGATTGCACCCCAATAAGGCTCTGTGCTCAGTGGGGAGTCTTCTTGAGAGTCTCCCTTTCCCTCTACCTCTGCCCCTCCTGCTCACTCTCTCTGTTTCTCTCTCTCAACTAAATACATAAAAATAAATTCTTTAAATTAATTTGTGGCCAAACAAAATGTCTGTGAGTGGAATGAAACTCGAGGTCATTAATTTGTGATTCCTGCTAATGAATAATGCAGCATCAGTTGGAAAACAAACAAACAAAAACAAACAAAAAAATCCCGAGACTTTTAAGTAGAACAGACCAACCTACACCTTTACCATTCCATACACTGTGGGACTCATTTGAAAGAAATCATAATTGTGGCTACAGATGCCAGAGATTGCCACATTTTCAGGTTAAATATGTTTGTCATCCATACAATTTTGATTTGAAAATAAGAAATTAGTAGATGAATATTATGGTGCTATTAATAGAAGCAGAGTTACTAGCAATTGAATGGTGACAGGTACAAACATCAGTAGGTAACTGAGGTTTACATTAAATCTCCATGATGGCTAAAGATGGGTTCGCTCTGTAAGGATGTGGCTGGGTTCATGCTTTCTCCCTGCCCCCCCATAAGCTCCAAGTTAAGTGCTCTCATGGTGTCTTATTCTTTTGCTTCATTGAATTAGGTCCATGCCCAGAGAATGTCTTTATTTATTCCACAGCAGTGCTAGCTTGCTAGAGTACATTTTTCTTTTTCTGTAATTTAGACACTGCATGTGGCCAATTGGCTTATCCAATCTATAGGCAGTAAAGGTACATATTGTGTTTCGTGCCAAGTCCACAATTCCCTGAAAGGGGGAAGCCTTCAGAAGGAATTACTCCACAGGTGACAAGGATTTCCAGCCCCCAAAACATCTAAAAGGTCATGCCTAAGTAATGCATTTTTGTCTCGCACTACATCTAAACCTTGGATAGGTTGGTTTTTAGTGCAATGCAATAAATATTTCCCTAAAATACATGGCCTGGCTGTTCTATGCTTGCTGGGAGTTTCACTTTTACAGCTTGAAGAGTAAAAATTAGGAAAGACCTTCATAGAATGTAAGCTAGAAACATGGCACGCACATACAATTAATTCTTTTAAAAACTTAAGTAGTAAGGAAGACAAATTGTCTAGAAATGAAATGTGTGGTCAGCTGTGTTTCAGTTTTTAAGGAAAAGTGTTTCTCTTGTCCTTTTGTCTTCTGCTCCTTCTTTGATCTTTTCTGCTCAATTTCTTGTGCAACCCTTCCTATTTATGGTCCTTTTCTGTCACATCCTCTTACTTCCCTCTTTTTTTTTTTTTTTCCACTGCCTCTGCTTAAAGCTCTGGAGGCACATGTCTTAGGGCAGAAGACACATAAAACAAACAAAAACACCACCAAATCTTCCTTAGGCTGTGCTACACCTAGGGGCTTTTTTTCTTTTCATTTTTTTTCCCTGATTGTTTTGAAACTTTTACCATAAGTACTGAACTGTTTTATTAGAACACAGCAGAGAAAAAGTGGAGTCCATGTGCTCTAGAAAGAGTCCTGAGTCTGTGGCTCAGAAGCCCCGCGCACACCAGCCAGCCATGGCCATGAGCCCGTTTCTCTCCCACCCACGAACCGACACGCCAGAAGATGAAAACGTTCACAATTCACTTAGTTCTCACACTATATGTGTGAGGTAGGTCCTATCGGCCATTCTCAGTCTCTGCGAGCTCAGTGTTTTTGTTTCTTTGTTTAAAGCTTATATAACAAATACATAAATTAAAAATAAAAACATAATATTAACTTCACCACTTCCTATTTTCCTAATATTAAACATAAAGAAGAAGCATTCATTTAGAAAATTCACTTAAGAAGTGGGCGCCTGGGTGGCTCAGTTGGTTAAGTGACTGCCTTCGGCTCAGGTCATGATCCTGGAGTCCCGGGATCGAGTCCCGCATCGGGCTTCCTGCTCAGCAGGGAGTCTGCTTCTCCCTCTGATCCTCCTCCCTCTCATATGCTCTCTCTCTCTCATTCTCGCTCTCTCAAATAAATAAATAAAATCTTTAAAAAAAAAAAAAAAAGAAAATTCACTTAAGAAGTGATTTTAAAATGATGCTTTGGGGAACCCATGGCATCCTGAGAAGCTTTCTGGGGGGAAGAGGAAGGGAAAGTTGGCAGGCAGGGCTTCTCGCTTGGGCTGCAACAAAACCATTCTGATCTTATCAATGTGATAGATAATATAACATACTAGAGGAAATAATTTCACAGCCTAAAAACAGTGTAGAAATTCAATGGTCTAATTAGAAATAAATAATCTAAAAAAAAAAAAACAGGCACCTGGATAGCTCAGCTGGTTAAGCATCATCCTTTAGCTCAGGTCATGATCCCAGGGTCCTGGAATCAAATCCCACATCAGGCTCCCTGCTCAGCGGGGAGCTTGCTTCTCCTCTGTCTATGAGCCTCCCCCCTACTCATGCTCCTTCTCTCTCTCTCAAATAAAAAACAAAATCTTAAAAAAAGGAAGGCTACAGCTAAAGGTTTTGTTCTCTTCTCTATCTTAGGCTTCACTGGTGGACATTGGCAGTGTGCTATTACTTGGCGTGATCCATAATGCATATGCATCATACTGGTTACACCATCTCCGATGATTTATTTAGAATGCTTAAGAGTCCGCAAGCACAATGGAAATGTAGTGAAAATGGCATATTGTTCCTATAAATAATTTTAAATTTGTACCTACAAAACCCACCAAAAAGTTTTTAAAAGTGGTTTTTAAAAGTATAACACGACTAGATAAGAGACAGTAATTTTGAGATAATTTTTAACAGGAGAATGACTACTAACGTAGTTCAAGGAGCTAAATAATAGAATAATATAGTCAGGATCAGCTGGAGTAAGCACTGTTTTTATTCCTCATAGTGATGTCCCATTCCACGTAGGTACTGACATACCGGATCGTTAGGATTATATTGGATAACGTATTCTATCTGTCCATTTGGTCCATCATCTATGTCTGTAGCTCCATTGTCTCCTGAAAATCCTGTAAATATCGTGGTGCCAACTGGAGTGAGCTGAAAATAAAATAAAATAAAAACTGTCAATCCTCATTCCATCAACAGCACACCAGAAGCGTTCTACCACAAGCCCAGGCTTTTGTTACACAAAGGAGAGCGGGCGGCTGCCCAGGGCCACAGATCTGACGCGTTTCTAAAGAACACTTGCAAACCCTCCGTAGGAGTTCTTGTAAAGGCTGAAATTTCCAACATCACGGTCCTTGCTTTGGGTAAAAAATAGAAGGCCCTAATTCAGTGTGAAGCACATTTGGACCAATTCATGACCATTAGCATCTTAGCCCCTGTGGAGAGAATGCATCTGTTGTTCTTCCTTAAATTAAAAAAAAAAAAAAAAAAAAAAAAAAAAACCTTGATGCATTAAGTTATCGACAAGCTAGAATTTAAACTGGATGAGGAAGTTAGCATCTTTATTTTAAAATCAAACACCATTTCGGAGAGATCAATGACATGATGTGCCAGTGGAAGTCTGAGGAAGAGACGGAGACAGCGGTGCCCTGCGTATCAGAGGACGGAGAGAGCTGGGAGTTTCCGCACTTGCAGAAGGCTATTGAGTGGCGGGTGTTGGCAAGCTGGCCAGATCTTTCCCTTTGGGATTCAGACAACAAAACTTAACAAGGCATACGAGACCATGATTTGGCATTTGGCCTGCGCCTCTAGCTTTATTCATTGTTGCTCTCCACCAGAGAATCACTGTTATTTTCTCTGACCTGTAGGTCATTCTCTGCACAGTGTCTTCCTACATCCAGAGCCTCCGGTCCTCAAGCTGTAGTTGGAATCCTCTTCATTAGTTATACTTCCACTTAATTAGTATCACCTTCTCCTGAAGCATCCCCGGCAAAGCATTCTCTACCCCACAACAGAATAAGGTGCCCTTTTTGTTGTGCTTGCATTTTATACCTTTCTTCCTTAATCACTGCACTGAAATCATGAATAAATAAATTGTGTCAATAAACACAACCTCTCTGCCTTCTATAGAGCAGAGGCTTTTCATTTTTTTTTTTTTTTTATTTTCAGAGATATGTTTTGTTAGTTTTTAAGTGGGATTCTTTCATGGAGAAATAGTTTCAGAGATTGAAAAAGAAAAGGGGTTGTCTCATTTATTCCTGTCTTTAGTGGGTATAAATCCAAATCTCTACAGGGATCCACCACATAATGAGTAAATGAGTGAAGCAAGCCTGATGTGCTTGGTGGCAAACTGAGAAGCACATATATTCTATGAAGCAAATTCTTGTCATCATGGACTATAGTCTTCTAATATTCTAATTTTACAAGAAACATCTTGGTTCTAAGGATGGCCATAGATTTTAGAGAATTAAACTATGAGTTAAATGGGCCAGACAAAATATATGCATGAGGCATAGCAACCACAGTACTTTACAACTTCTGATCTAGAAAAAAAAAATAAAATTATGATGAAAGAAACAAGCCATCAATACGAAGTAGCGCTTATTTACAAAGTCAGCCTTCCTGGCGGGCAGGTCTAAAGGGCAAACTTTGACTTCCAGCAGGTCAAAAAGAACACAAACAAGAGAGAGGAGATGGTCTCAACAGCACATATGAGAACACCAGGACACCGTGGACAGGGACCCTGGGTGAGAACATGAAAGACTGCTAACACTTCTATGTTGACAATTTTATATTTTTTAAAATGTAATCCCAGTCCCCAAAGATATTGTGCTTTCTTACAAAAAAAAAAAAAAAATCATCTATTCTTATGTAGCTTGCTTTGATTTTTAAATTATGAAATTTTAAAATTCAATGATGATTTATTTCCAGATAACTAATAAAACAAAGTATTTTTTGTGGTAAGAATGCCAAAGCTAGATCCCCTTTTATTCTGATCTCCTTTCATCAAGGCTCTTGGAAACAGGGGTTATCATAGTGAAGTCAAACTCTAAGCTTATTTAAAAATCAGGAAACACTGTTTAAAAAGGAAGTAGCAATGGAAACAAAGGAACTGCTTCAAAATATATACATTGGATCTAAGCACATGATTATCACCTATCCATCACCTAACATATGATTTCAAAGTATCCTCTGTCTCCTGTGTGAAAATAAAATTGTTGGTAACCTTAAGACAAAACAAAACAAAACAAGAAACCCACAAAGTATTTTTTTTTTCAAGTAGGCTCCACACCCAGCATGGAGCCCAGTGCAGACCTTGAACTCACAACCCTCAGATCAAGACCTGAGCTGAGACCAAGAGTCCGACGCTTAACAGACTGACCCCCCAGCTGCCCCCCTCCCCGGAAGTATTTTTTAAAGATCTTTGTTACCAAAATAATAATAATAATAATAATAATAATAATAATAATAATAATAATAATAATAATAACTGGGCTGCAGGATTGATTTAAAAAGTCAAAAAGAATCAAAACAAAGACAAAATGAAACAGAAAAACGTGAACAGTAGGTGTGGGCAGATTTTGAAAACACTGTGTCCATGTCTCTCCATCTACTCACGGGGGCAGCATATCTTACTGGACTAGACGCGTTGTGGGGAGGGATCCTGAAGTCCCAAAGCCAAGGGCACAACACGGGTATTAAGGGGAAGGAAGTGGAGGCCGGAAGAGCTGGGAGCACATGCTGGTGTCTGGAGACGCTCAGACAATGAGTGGGCTGGATGCCCGGGAGCAAGTGAAGAGCAGAAAGTGTGCTGAAAAGAATCACGACATTCCCTATGTAATCAATTGTGCCAGCCCCTTTAATGTGCACCTAAAAGGACAAGATGCTATAACAAAGATTTTTTTAATATCAACTCACTATTACTAAAACCAATTTTTTTCTTTCTTAACAAGTTTTTTTGTTTTGTTTTGTTTTGCTTTTTTAATTGAAGGAAGGGAAAGTTTCAACACAAGCCGTAGTGCATCACCTGTACATTATGAAACATTGGGGCTTACGTAATTTAGAAGTAAAACAAACAAGAGAGAACCTTATGAGTCTCTCACTTGATCATGTAATCATCTGTGTAACATTCAACTGCGGTATTACTATACAGTGACATTATTTTCTGTTGGAAATTTTAAATTATGTAGACAGGTTGTCAGTTTTCTACATGCTGCTTTAATAATATAAATTCAATTTGACTAGATATAAAGTTTGAAGTATTATTTATATATGTAGAGAGAAAAAAAAGACTAATCTTGCCTTTGAGTCTTAAAATCCAAGATGCAAATGAAACCTCCCTGATGATTTGGGTAAGTAATAAAATGGCAGTTGTTATCAGAAAAGAACTATTTATAGTCAAGGTGAAAATAAAGCATAATATTCTCTAAGTCTCACAATTTTCCATGTTTCCCAGTCTTATATTCAAGATTAAGTTTCTAAAAAATAAATATTATATGACAGTATTTGTTTGGAATAGATGATTTGAAGGATTTTACTTCTCCCTATGTGACATTTGCAAATCCAAAGACATATTTGCAAATTCAAAGACCCTAACCAAGAAAAAGCTCTGTTTTTCTCCAGCCTTCCAAATGTTTCTGAAATTCATAAAAGGCAACCTAAAAGTGCTATGGTATCTTAATATATTATCATCAATTAATATTTTTCCTCTTCATCACTGACATCTTTCTTTTATATTTAAAAATCATATTTATAAAGACATATAATTTTTAATATCTGGTCATTTAAAACAAACCCTACAGTATATTTTTGGTTGCCCTTATAAAAATGCACTTAGTGACAAAGTCCAACAAAGATTGTTGTTGGATTACACATAAAAGGACTTATTATGCATTTGTTCATGGTTGCAATTTGAGGTTAATCCAAAAAATATTTCAATTTCAGTCACTCTTATTTTAGGATTTAACCTTATTTTTTGGGTGCCATACATAATTGTCCCCAATAGAATATATGTGCCCATATACATTTTTATTATTCCTTGAAATTATAAGTAGAAATATGATTCTGCAGTCAATTCTATTAGTTTATATCCTTGAATGGAAAATAAAGGAGAAACAATTGCCTCACTGTGGAAAAAGAATCAATCTTATCATTTCTGTAATGATATCATAATAAAGGTCATGAATGATCTCTAAATAGGATTTTAAGCTCTTTTTTAAGAAGAGAATTTAGGTCCTTGAAAATTAAATGGAAAGCATTATTATAACAGCAGATTTCAGCATTGTGTTTCGTTCGTGTGCTGTGTCTCTTTACAATTTCACTAACAATTAAAGATTTTCCCTCCAACTTTGAAAGGTGGTATTTAGTTGTTGATAGCAAAGGACTCAGGGAATATGCCTCATTATTAGTTCAGCATCTGCATAAATGAGTGAGTTCTGCTCCATAGTTGTATGTTTAGACCAAACGTCTTAGCACACACTGCTCCTACTTGTTTCCACTCCTAGAAGAAGGAAACATTCCCATGCAGAGGTACGTAGGTAAAACGTAGCACTAACCTGGGTGAGCGATTGGGCTGCACACATTTATCTGTGATCTACAGCTCACAGGGTCGACCCATTCAGACACAGGCTAGGGTTAGGGATGTTTAAAGCTAATATATGAGAAATAGCTAAGAAAAAAGAAGATAAAGCATTTTATCTTTATATGGAAGGTCTGGAGAGACCAAAAAGGTCCCAGTGAAATGGCCTACGCTAGAAGCAAACAAGCAAAAGGGAGTTGAAACATGAAAAATGGTGTTAAAAAATAGATTCCATTCATTTTCATTATACATATACCCAACAGAAGTACACAACTGTGTATGTACATATGCATGCATGCACACAACACACGCACTGCACAAATATAAATACACATATCACCATGACTTATTCTCAGTAGATGAGGTAGTGAACACTGGCGCTTTGTGAATTTCTCAATATGATGTAGAGGTTGAAACATGAGAGTCAGGCTGTTTATTATAAAGCTGTGTTGCCCTATAGATTATTGTTCACAGTTTTCATGGCACATCTGCCATGCAGATGGCCATGTTCTGTGTTCTTTAACATTTCAACAAGTCTCAGAAATATAAATTTGGTTTTCTGAAGGGCATTCTAATTCACGGGACGATTCTCAGCATGGGCAGCTGCCTGAGGGTGTCACTTACTTATTTAGTTCATGTCTCTTTCCACAAATGATTTTATACAGCAATTGGGAAATACAGAAAATGCATAGATACATGCAAATGGAAAAGTTAAAGAAAATCAAAGCAAGAAAATTCAGTATTTCAAGAAGATGCAGAAGATAAATTAGAATGTGAATGCAAAAATGAACAGGTCTTAGTCAACTGTCTGTGTATCCTGTGATCCGTGGCTAGTGAAGCTAACCGAGAAATTTTGAACAACGCTCCAAAAAAAGAAGACTTGCCCTCACTTACAAGCTTACTTGCAATATTTCCCCACAGAAGGGCGCCTGGGTGGCTCAGTCGTTAAGTGTGTGCCTTCGGCCCAGGTCATGATCCCAGGGTCCTGGGATTGAGCCTCACATCGGGCTCCCTGCTCAGTGGGAAGCCTGCTTCTCCCTCTCCCACTCCCCCTGCTTGTGTTCCCTCTCTTACTGTGTCTGTCTCTATCAAATAAATAAATAAAATCTTAAAAAAAATATTTCCCCACAGAAACATTGTATTCATGGCTTCATATAAATACAATTACTTCTCATTATCCATGGGAATTATGTTCTATAAAGTCACTGTGAACACTGACTTAAATTCTGAACCACTGCTTCTGGAGAGAATATGGGGTTATCCCACCGCTAGGGGGAACACAAGTTTAGGTTCCCACCAGCCTCGTCACATTTTCATCAACCAATTAATATATAACCTTGTTTTATGTGTGCTTCTGTTTAAAGACACCTTATTTAATATGTGTTTCTGATTCGCTACCACTTAGCTTACAGGCAACAGCACTATAACTCATTCCTGAATAAAACTTACCTAACACATATATTCTCTCAATAAGGTACATATTGCCTTCTTGGGTTAGGAAGGCTAGACAGCCCTGCAGCGCTCAGATGGGGGCCATTTTAAACAGCAAAATCACCAACACAAACTACAAAGATGTAAATAATATGGCACCAATTAGACTGCTAAAAAGCACACTTGTTTATAGTAGAAGACATGAAAGAAGATGGCAGAGCATCATTTTGTTTGGCCTGAGTTTGATGTGTGTACAGGGAGTGACTCAAATTTTTCATCCCTCTGCACATGTCTGTGAATGACCACAGAAGATTGGCAAGTTTTGAATTTGGGCTTACAGATAAATTTGAGCAAGTAGGCAAATTTGCAATTACAGAATCAATGAATCATGAAGATGGGCTGTACCTGATGAACAATACTAGTAATTCATTAGGAGTGTGGCTCAAAGACTCAACCAACCAGAAACTGAGGCAGGATCGAGCCTCACCCTTGGTTCCACTTAGCTCAATGATCCCTGCTCCTCTGAAATTGTTTCCTGCCTGTGAATGTTAAAATTGGATTAAAGCACTTATGAGAAACATTTTAGATCTCTATTTTGACTGCTTATTAAAGAACTAAATTAAGTGGAAAGATATGCTTTATCAATAAATTGGTATTATCACTAATGTAAAGATGTCAATTCTTTATAAATTTATCAATAGATGTGGAAATTTATAAGCTGATTCTAAAATTTACATGAAACTTCATGGGGTCAAAAATAGAAAGACGGTCTTAAAGAACTAAGTTGGAAGACTTATACTACCCAGTTCCCCAACTTAAATATAAACATACAGAAATTGAGACACTGTGGTATTGGCTTGAGAATAAACAAATACACCAGTGGGACAGTATATTGTGTCCAAAAACAATCTCCACAGATAGTCACCTCATTCACAGAAAAAGATATCACGACAGTGGTTGTGAATTCAATGATCTTTTCAATAAATGGTGCTATGTTAATTAGAAATCCACATGGAGAAAAATGACACCAATTCCAACTTCACAGCCTATATAAAACTAAATTCCAAGTGGCCTTGTGCACTGTTGGTGGGAAGGTCAATTTGTGCAGCCACTGTGGAGAACAGTATGGAGGTTCCCAAAAATATTAGAAATAGAATTACTATATGATCCAATAATTCCACTTTGGGGTATTTTTCCAAAGGAAATGAAAGCACTAACTTGAAAAGATAAATGCACCTCCATGTTGATTGCAGTATTATTTCCAAGCCAAGACATGGAAAAACCTAAGTGTCCATTGATGGATAAACGGATAAAGAAAATATGGTATGTATGTGACATACACACACACACACACACACACACACACACACACACACGCACACAGAGGGAGTGTCACTCAGCCATAGAAAAGAAGGAAATCCTGCCATTTGCTACAACGTGAATGGACCGTGAATGAATTACACTAAATGAAATAAGCCAGACAAAGCAAATACCATGTAATCTTACTTATATATGGAATCTAAAAACAAACAAATAAACAAAAAGCCCCCCAAAAGCCCCCCAACAAATTCATAGATACAGAGAACAGATTGGTGGCTAGGCAGGGGTGGGCTGTGTGTGTTTTCACATGCCCTGGTTGAAGGTGGTCAAAAGGTAGGAAAGATACAAACCTCCAGTTATAAGTAAGTCCTAGGAATGTATAGTGTGGTGACTATAGTTAATAATACTGTATTGTATGTTTGAAAGTGGCTGAGAGAGTATATCTTAAAAGTTCTCACCATACACAAAAAAACTATAAGTATGTGTGGTGATTGAATGTACACTAAACTTACTGTGGTGATCATTTCAAATATACACATATACTGAATCATTGCATTGTACAGCTGAAACTAATATAATATTATAGGTCAATTGTATCTCGATAAAAACATAAATCATGAATCACTAAATTCTACAGCTGAAGCCAATTTTTACCATATATGCTAACTAACTAGAATTTAAATAAAAATTGAAATAAAAATGTAAAATATAAGATAAAACTAAGAAAACAAGATCACATCTTCAAGATATAACAATCAGCAAAGATTTATTAAATTAGACACACAGAGCAAAAACCATGAAAACATTGACAAATTGGACTACACTAAAAATAAGAACTCCTATCCATTATCAGTAACAAGAAAGTAAAAATATAAACAACAAGACTGGTGGAGACACATTCAATACGTATATTTGACAAGGAAATTATGTTCAGAATATATAAAGAACCTCTACAACATAACAAGAAAATGACAGACTCTTGAATAGGAAATTCACAAAAAAGAGCATAAGCTAGTGGTCAATAAACATATGAAGAGTGATTTTCACTAGGTATCAGGAAGTCCTAAATAAAATGCCAATGGCACATTACTGGATGCCCACCAAACTGGTTAAAATTAATAATAGTGACAATATCAGGTTTTGTCCAGGAGGGATTTTGCAGAGGTGGGGCTCAGTCTCCAGGTTCTTACTCACCAGGTCTGTAACCCCTCCTGGGTAGCACTCTGGAATGGCTGCTGATTTGTCTGCAACACGGGATGTATAATCTTTAGGTGCTCTGATCCTACTTCATGATGCTTTATCTTTTTAAAAGATTTTATTTATTGGGCACCTGGGTGGCTCAGTTGGTTGGGCAACTTCCTTCGGCTCAGGTCATGATCCTGGAGTCCCAGGATGGAGTCCCACATCGGGCTCCCTGCTCAGCGGGGAGTCTACTTCTCCCTTTGACCTTCCCCGCTCTCATGCTCTATCTCATTCTCTCTCTCAAATAAATAAATAAAATCTTAAAAAAAAAGATTTTATTTATTTATTTGACTGACAGAGAGAGTGAACACACACAAGCAGGGGGCATGGCAGGCAGAGGCAGAGGCAGAAGGAGAAGCAGACTCCCGATAAGCAGGGAGCCCGATGTGGGGGTCGATCCCAGGACCCTGAGATCATGACCTGAGCTAAAGGCAGACACTTAACCGACTGAGCCACCCAGGTGCTCCCGCAACCTCCTGATCCTTTGAAGATGACCTGTAGTGGTTCCATAGTCATCTGTGCAGGGGGTTAGAAATTCCCATTCTCTAATTTATATAGTCCTTGAAAGCAGACCTATTTTAAAATGATTAGTTACTATCTTCTTGTCCCTATGCATATTGTCACAGTCTTCTCAATTATGCTGGATGGTCTGAGGATTCTCTTCCATCATAGTAATCTTTCCAAATTAGAAGCCATTCATTCTTTGGCTACTATACAGCCTTTAATTTCCTCCTTAGATAAAATAATTGTATGATTTTTCTTGCAAGTCATCTCTGCCTTGGAAATATGCTTTAGAGGGGCGCCTGGGTGGCTCAGTCATTAAGCGTCTGCTTCGGCTCAAGTCATGATCCCGGGGTCCTGGGATCTAGCCTCTCATCGGGCTCCCTGCTCCGCGGGAAGCCTGCTTCTCCCTCTCCTGCTCCCCCTGCTTGTGTTCCCTCTCTTGCTGTCTCTCTCTGTCAAATAAATAAATAAAATCTTAAAAAAAAGAAAGAAATATGCGTTAGAGATAGTGATATATTTGAAAACCAAGAGACTCCACAAATGAAGTAGAGTGATGAATTTGTACACAGGTTCATATTGTTGACAACTTCAGCTTGTTCTCACAATGATTAAATTACATTATCTCTGAGTCTATGGTCATTTAGTGAGAGCTTATTATAATCATTGTTTCTGTGACTATTATGGTTTTATATTAACTCATTAATAGAATATTTGTTTTATTACATTTATTTATTATTTATTTATTCAAACATTCTACGTGAAGCTTATCTTAAAACTTTCTAGAATTGCAAATAGCACACATTCCTGAATTTAGTAGATGTTATCTTACAGTGATTTATTAAAATCAAATAAAAAATAAGAAAAACATTACATATGTTCTTCATATTCCCTTTAACATAATACAGTTTTTGCACCTGTGTGTAAAATTTGGATTCCCTATTTTAATTATGAAAGCTAGAAAGTCACTTCTGAAGAAATTATTAAAGGCAAATTCATGTAGATAAGTATCTTCAAAATAAGAGAAGGATTATTATTATTAGAGCAATAAGTAGCTATACTCATCTTTACTAAAAACTAAAGAGCAACTAAGCTTAAATTGAATATATATGTGTGCATCTATATATACAAATACACAGAGAGAATGTGTATGTGTGTGTGTGTGTATGTATATGAGCTTACTAAATTTGAAATTTGTTGAATACTTGAATCTTTTAAAAGAGCTGAAAAATTGATTCCCATTTACATGTTTAATGTAGAAAATATATTTTTATGTGTTTCTTTCCTGTATGTTAATCTCCATCTCCCTTTTCCATCTTGCTGGTTTCCTGCTTCCCAGAGAGGATGTGCCTAGTTCCCTCGAATTGGAAAACAGGGATAAGTGAAAGGAACTGGGGCTTCTTTCTTCAGAAGCTTTCGTGTGCTATAGATTACCTGCTCCAGCTATCTCTCAAAGAAATTCTGTGAAAGGGTATGGCTCTGGAGTCCCAGTGATGTTTATTCCTTGAAGATATTTATCAAGTTTCCAATACCATGGACATTTCATATATATATATATATATAAATTTATTATTTTTTCTAATATATATATATTTAACTTACAAAAATACCTTATTGTATCTAGAAATTGTAAAGAAAACACATATAAAATGTGTTAAAACTTTTTTTTTTTTTTTAAAGATTTTATTTATTTTCTTGACAGAGAGATACATAGCGAGAGCAGGAACACAAGCAGGGGGAGTGGGAGAGGGAGAAGCAGGCTTCCCGCAGAGCAGGGAGCCCGATGTGGGACTCGATCCCAGGACGCTGGGATCATGACCTGAGCCGAAGGCAGACGCTTAACGACTGAGCCACCCAGGCGCCCAAAATGTGTTAAAAATTCTTAACTGTAGATGAAATATCACTGTTATGCTTCATCATGGACACCATCTGTGCTCTTAGATCTACTCCAATGATTGGTAAAAACAGATGTCCAAAAATGCATGTATTCATGAAAGACTACAGCCATGATGAAAGGTGGAGGAGCAGCACAAAACTAAGAATTTGATCAGGGAAGTGAACGCTCAAACTGAATAGATTCCCAGATCATGTCATTTCACCAATGTGAGGAAAAGCTGATGTTGTCAGTGTTGTTCCGAGAATTACTGCCAGTTCACAAACTTACATTTTGCATTTAATTTGTGAAGATGCTTTGATTTTCAAATACGTAACTGTGTCTAAAGCATAGTTCCAAGGCAAAGTTGACTCACAAGATGGCCCGAGCTTGTACTAGGTATTTCAAATGTATTATCTCTTTTAATCCTTTAATGCAACTTTGTGGCATTATTTTTGTTGTTATACTTATTTTATAGTTGAGGTATCATAAGCAAAGAGCTTCTGCCTGATGTCATAATTCTACTGCGTGGTTGATCAGGACTGCAATCCAGATCATCTGACTTCAAAATGTAAATTCTCAGGTACTGTGAAATATATTATTTCAGAAATTTCCTAATCTGCTATTAATAAGCTTTTGAGAAAAGGGGAAATGAGAGGAAATAAATATAATGTGGCACATACCAGAACTCAAGATACACAGATAATGTGAAATGATGCAATTTGGATGATGTAGTCCATCAAAGATAAATTATGTTTCACCCTAAGGAAAAAATAGTTTTGAGATATTTACAGAAAGACAAAGAAATTAAACTAAACTAGTGTCTGCATTTTAGAAAAACTCATATTATTATTGCCATTGAAAATAGGTAGATTCTCAGCAAGCAAATTATTTCATAAATTCCCAAATTTGCCTTTTTAGTATGCTATCCTCTTCATTCGTGATCAAAACTTATTGCTTCATGCCTGAAAAAGCACTCAATAAATGCTCAAGGGGCAAAGAGAAGAAAAAGAAAATATATCCAACCACAGTGATTTACATTTTCACCCAAGGTTTTTCAACAAATCAATCCTTCATAAATCACTAATAAAAATGTTGGGTAAAGGTTTGAAGAGGCTACAATTACCAGTAATGGGACACACTGATATTGTGTGTCTTTCTTATTATGTGCTATGAAAAACACATATTACCTTTGTGGTATTCCTGAACAAAATTTATAATCATGAAGAAATATCAGGTACATGCGAATTGAGAAATAGTCCATAAACTGCCCCACTCCTGAAAATTATTAAGGTCATTAAAGGCAAGGGAATACTAAGGACCTAAGATTGAGATTACAAAGACATGGCAACTAAATGCAATGTTTGATCCTAGATAGAGCCTTTGATCTATAAAGGACTTTATTGTGAAAATCAGCAAAAATTAAATGGGGTCTATAGATCTATATATGATATACAATATATATTATGCATATGATTATATGGAGTTATACACATAAGCAATATATATACACACACATCTATCTATCTATCTATCTATCTATCTATCTATCTATCTATCTACTAGAAAGGAAGATTATCTGATCAGTGCTCCTCACAACTGTCAAGGTGATCAAAAACAATAAAAGTAAAAAATTGCCACAGTCTAGAGAAGACTAAAGACATATAATACCTAAAAGTAATATGGTATCCTACATTGGGTCCTGGAACAAGAATAAGGACATTAGGCAAAAACTAAGGAAATCCAAATAAAATATGGAATTGAGTTAATAATAATATTTCACTGTTGGTTCATTAGTTGTTTAAAAATGTACCATACTAACAAAATCTGTTAGCATAGGGGAAACTGGATGTGGGTTATATGGTGTTCCATTACTTCTACTAAAATGCTATTTAGGTCTTCAGACCCAACAAGCAAGTGTAACATTTTCCCAATTAGTACTATTCATATTATTGGTCTTACAATACACCTTACTCTTTCTGAAAACCTTATGTTAAGACATGGGGAAGGAATACAAATTTTCAAAATTGCATGTTGTTGTCTTGACATATCTGAGCTTTACCACTCTCTTGCCTGATGCGTCTGTACAGCGCGGTGATAAAGCACTCAGTTGTGGAGTCAGGCTGCCTCGGTTTTTGGCTTAGAGCTGCCACTCACTAGCAGTGAGGTCTTGGACAAGTAAATACGTGGTCCTCTGGTTCTATATTTTCTGCAGCACACATACATGATGTGAGTCCGTGTGTAGATGCAGAGAAGTCTCATTTGAGATGCTTCATGGAAAACATTTAGCATTAATAAATGTACTTAATAAATGACAATTGTCATGAATTATCTGGTAGAATGGTAGAATGAATCTACCATTATCATTGTAATCCATTCTTATTCAATTCAGTGTCAGGAGAAATGATGCCACTCGATTGGCAAGGAGACCTGCGTAGAAATCTTACTGCAAACAAATTTTGGATATGAATAAATTTAAAATCAATCTGGTGTTAAGTTACTTCTTAATGAGTATGCCTAATAATACAAAAGTAAAAAGAAATACTAGAATTATTATAAATCTAAACTTTATAGACGTTTAAGCTGTTAACCAGCCATGATTTATGATGTATTATTAATGTCAATAATTATGAAACAACTTGATTTTTCCTTAAACCCAAGGTAATTTCAACTGCAAACCTTCACCTTCCTAAATTATAAATGACATTTTAAATTTAGATTTATGAAACATCCTTTAAAGTTTCCTATTATTAATAACCTAAAGAACTTGAGCAAACACAGATTTAATAAATTGACGTGATGCTCTTGGGACCCTTGACATTGAGCCTCACAAAGCTGTGCATGCAGGAAAATCTTGTAGAGGAAATAAAAAAAAAGGACATTTGGTCAAAGGGGAATAATTGATATTACTTAATCAATATGACATTAGTTTTTCTGGGACATGAAAAGTAGGGTAAAGATTCTCAAGTGGTATAATAGTCATACCTGAATAAATACGTAATTTCCCCTTATAGTTATGTAAAAAGAGCAATAATTCACATAAATATGTGTTTTCCCCCAAGGGCTATGTAAAAAGAACTATATTTCTCACAGCTCATATTTGCCAAGTCAAAAAAAAAAAAAAGTGGATTTCTTTTCTTGTCATCACTGTTGTGTAATTTAAGTAATTTATCACAATAATCCGGGAAGCTCTTTTTTGTTTCTTTAAAAATTTTACCACAAATGAGCTTCTTCTTAAATCTAGCTGCTCCAGGGGTGCCTGGGTGGCTCAGTCGTTAAGTGTCTGCCTTCGGCTCAGGTCATGATCCCAGGGTCCTGGGATCAAGTCCCACATCGGGCTACCTGCTCCCCGGGAAGCCTGCTTCTCCCTCTTCCACTCCCCCTGCTTGTGTTCCCTCTCTCGCTGTGTCTCTCTCTGTCAAATAAATAAATAAAAAATCTTAAAAAAAACTTAAATCTAGCTGCTCCAGACCACCCGGACCAGTTTGAGCTTAACACCTGACTCACGCCTGCACAAAGGGATGATGGAGTGACCTCTAGAAAGACCGACAACTATGTTTACCTCATCACAAAATGAAGAAATCTCCGCCCAAGGAGGAACACAAGCCTCATTTACACAATAGGCAATGTGTGTATAGGCAGGTTTCCTTAAGATGCATGAGTTATGCCCACCTGTACATATGATGAGGAGGCTTCCCTATCTAAATATTCATCCTAATCCTAAATAAAAGGAACTTGAGGAGTCCCAGCTTTGGAAGCTATTCCCCATAATCTCCTTATTTGCTGCAAATGAAGTTGACTTTGTGCGACTGCTCCACGCACCCATTGCTGTTTCTGACTCACCAAGGGGCCGACTCACATTGGTTCGGTCACACAACTACTCAGCTCTGCTCGTGGCACATCGACAATACACGAAGAATGGGCATGGTTGTGTTGTAATAAAATTGTACTCACGGACACTGAACTTGCAGAGGCCATACGAAAGCAGGTAGGTGGTTGGCCATATTTTACCTGTTGGACTACAGTTTACCTAAAAATAGGACTCTCAAAAGGCTGTCCTGCTATCACTTAACACTGATTAGAAACAAAAAAGCAGATCTTTGAACTTAATGTGAAGTCTCCACTTTAACAAATTATTTTATATTAAGACATTACTCTTAGGAATTTGTACATACCATAGGCAAAACATTACTTCATGATGAACATTTCAGAAATCACAAATTTTAAAAAAATGACCCATAGTTCTAGAGCTCTAACTCAACCACTGTTGTCCTCACATAAGGCAATTTTATCACACATACAACTTTTACATTTTAAAAGTAATATCCAAAGCAAAGATGTTGGTTTAAAATTTATTAGAAGTGAGATCCTTATGCCTAAAGTATTTAGTGAAATAGAAAAACAGTAACACAAATATTTATTGTATTTGTTTAAGCAAATTATTTAAGAAACCACAAAGGACTAAATAACAAAAAAAATGTTTTAAGGAATTAATACAGGATTAAATCATTACAATAAATATAGGAAGAAAATAACAAAGTAAGAGAATGCATTTTGTTTATTATAATTTTTAGAAACTGTATATATATCTGTATTGATATTTGAACCTAAGTAAATAATCTAACCAAATCAATTAAATAAAACTACAAAGTGGTAAAGCATAATTGACCTAAACAACACAGACTAGTGAAATCTGAAGAAAGGCACATTTTGTAGAAAGCTGCATTTTGAACTAAGTGCTTCCCCTTCTGAAGCTGTAAGATTACAATTAGACTCAATTTGAGTAAAAGGATAGAAAATGTCACTGCAGTAAAGCACCGTACCTAATACAAAGAAATCATACACACCTTTTAATCTATTATGAATTACAAAACGTTTTGCAGTCAGCACATTTTCAAAGCAAAGTAAAAGAAAATCTAAGCTATCTAACTGAAAAGCTGAAAAGCCTTCTAAATTGAAAATTACAGGCTTAAAATAACTCAAAATTTAAATTCCTTCTCCCCTTTCCTTCCTTCCTTCCTTCCTTCCTTCCTTCCTTCCTTCCTTCCTTCCTTCCTTCCTTCCTTCCAAGAGACCATAAACTACCCACCTATTGAGAGATTGCAAGAGAATATTCTTCCAGAAACTGCCAACAAATTATCTCTAATAAAACACATCATGTCACAGCAGCTAAGTACATTTAAGATGATATTTAAGGCGATAAAAAGAACAAATTAGTATTGACTAAAAAAAGTACACCAACTGTGAAGAGATCATTAAAGACCAGGACAAATATAACCTCTATATAATTTTGAGATTATTTCTTTGCAGGCTTAAATGTCTGCCTTGACTTGCTCTTGTTTGCTTTTTATGTCAAAAGTAATTTTGGGGGATGAGATGCATGTGTTATTAGAAACATCACAGCCAGAAATATATTTATCTTCAAAAATTGCTTAAGAATGATCAGCTACGATCAGACTGTGCAATCTATTCTTCAAACCAACTAAACTAATTACTTACTGATACAAGTATCCAAAATTAATTGAGAGTCTCCAATTACTCGGAAAGAAAAAAAAAAAAAATACTTGCAATGTTTGATGTCCTGCTCACAAACAAGGAATTATAAACTTGCTGTAATTCCTGCTTGGTACTTAGATACAGGCATTAATATTTTGGTAAATTCTTGAAACACAAATAGAAGAACATATTTACAAAGAGTAAAAAAGACTGACATTTAATGCATCGTTACATGACTTAAAATAGGCTCATAATATATAACATTTCATTTAACAGTCCTCATTTTGATAGTAATGCAAAATATTTGAAATACATTTCATGTTTTCACTAATTCTTCCATTTGCAGATATTTTGCTCACTGTTTTTCTTAAATTGATTATAAAATATTTTAAAGGCATAATAAGACTGTAACAAATAAAATAACTCAATGTTAAAAAAAAACAACAACAACGCTCTAACATGGGATCCAAGCAAAAAGGAAGTGGGGAATGGAAGGACAGACCTGTAACTCTGGACATATGGGATTTTCCTTCCATGAATGTTGTCCATCAAGTGCAGGAACCTGCTTGCTGAGCATGAAAACCGAGGCATAGGAAGATGTACTTCAAAACACTAATCTAACCTACACAAAGCTAAGATGTGGGACATTTTCTTAACCACAGAATTGTTAACCCAGGACTTTGGATAGTCTTCCACACTGTAATGGCAGAGTTGAGTAGTTGGAACAGGAATAGGACAGCTCATGGGGCTAAAATATTTACCATCTGGTCCTTCAAGGAAAATGTGCTAACCTTTCATCTAGAATACATACATAATTCCAGTGACGTATTTGCTGCTAGTGCAAAATTGTGATGGTCAGGCTATTCATCCTTTTCACTGGTTAACTATTTCTTAAAATTTCAGCTGCATGTGTGTGTATGTATATATGTGTGTGTGGGTATATATATATATACACACACATACATACACACATATATATCTCAACCATGGGATATACAACATAAAAAATATATCCAATTTTAAAAATTGACATGCTTAGAATAAGTAAAGAATTGCATGTAGAAAATAAAGTACTGATTGTGATTATAATATTATGATATAATACCATAAGCATAATCCCTAACATTTATTTCTAAAATCAGTTACATGAAAGTGGTGATAATTCAGCATATAGACATCTATCAGTAAGTAGTGCAGAAATGATCAAATCAAGGGCTTGGGTTTTATTCCCAACTTTGTGACCAGTTCACCACGTAAACCAGCCAATTCTCACTCTTCCCCCTGGTGTCTGTTTTCTCAGGGTGAATAAGGACAGTGAGTCATCAGGACTGTAGTTTTGGAAACTTCTTTCATAAATCTGTGGTAATGACTTTATACCTGTCTTTTGGATTTTAATGAAGTGTAAAATATTTTGACATCAACAATCTATTAAACTGTGAGCAATTTTTAAATTTTTTTGAGAAACATTTAGATCCTTCTCATCTTAACTGTATTAACTGTATGTCTTATACTGAAAGGAGAAATTTCGTGGAAAATATCTTGCAATCTTGCATGTGGTAAAATCTATTTAATGTAATTTAATTTAATTTTATAGGCAGCCAGGCAGAATTGTAGTTGTAGGAGACAGGGATATATATATATATATATATATATATATATATATATATATGTTATATTTATATATTATATTTATATTTATATATGTGCAGGATTTATATGATATATATGAGTGAACATATACACACACATAAATACCTGCATACACATATGTGCATATATGTGCACATTTCAGCATATGTGTGTATATAAAATCATATATATCATATATTTATATTTATGCATGTGCAGGATTTATATGATATATATATGAGTGAACATATGTGCACACATAAGTACATGCATGCACACATGTACATATATGTGCACATAATTGCAGCATGTGTATGTATATATAAAATCATATATATTTATATCTATGCAGGATTTATATGATATATATGAGTGAACATATATTCACACACATGAATACATTCATACACATATGTGCATGTATGTGCACATAATTTCAGCATATGTGTGTGTATATATAAAATCATATATATTTATATTTATGCATGTGCAGGATTTATATGATATGAGTGAACATATGCACACACGTAAGTACATACATACACACATGTACATATGTGTGCACATAATTGCAGCATATGCGTGTCTGTAGAGACACATACAAGTCAATTACACTAAGACCTATGGATGATCTACTCAAATAACTGAAGGATGAGAAAAATAGCTAAATCTCATGTTTTTTCTTGTGATTATATTTCATGGTTTAAAGAAACTTTTGGTTCTTTCCAAGCAATTACATATAAAAGAGTCTGAGCAAAACTAAATGGGGGGGGGTATGACCATCGACCACACATGTTCTCAGATCAAACCACAGAAGGTACAGCCATCACATCCGTGCGGTCGGATCGCCTCGGTGAGCTTTAGGGAAATGTGTGAGAGAGAACCCTATATGAGCAGCTTTGCGAAGAGACCTGGGCTTCACCAAATAATGTTTAAGATAAAAGGTTTAACTTTTCTGTAAATTTGTATCACTCCAATTGACGTTTATGCAGAGGCTGTAGAAGTTTAGAGTCTGGATGGACCGACCGTCAGTGACCGTGAGCAGTCAGGGATGACTTTGGAAATAGGACATGGAAATCGGTCTTGAGTGAAGCTTGAAAAGATGAATAAAAATGGGAGACTTGAAAAGTAGGGAGGCTCTGGTTATAAGTACAATGCATGGTGTGAGCGTAGCCCTAGAAATGGAAATGTTTGGGAGACGTGCGGAAATTAAGCTGGACAGGAAGGCAGTAACAGAGAGAACCTCACTAAAAACACACTGAGGAAAGGTCAGATTATGGAAGGCCTTGAAAGTCAGCCCGTGGAGACAGATGACCTTTTTCCAGAAAACAATGAGAAATTTTACCCAATTTCTGAATAGGGGAGTGATCAGTTTAAAATAGTACTTGAAAAGGTTATTTTTCAGCAAGGGGCTGAGAACGTTGGTGGTGGGGGAGCAGAAGTAGTCAGATCACACGGGGCACTCTGAGACTCAAACTGAACATTGTAAATTTCTTCACAAAAAAGGAACTAAAGACGGGGCTCCAGGAACTGTTAAATGAGGTGCGAGAGTGGGTTTTACTATGAGATCTGCTGCCTGAGATAATTCATCGGATACCAGCTTAATCACAGATGAAGTCAGCACTCACACAAACAAAGCAAAATCCCGTTCAAAGAGTCTATTTCAGATGCTAAAATAATTAATCATGTAACATGGTTAATTACATTAATTAGCATCTGTCTGTTTTAGCAGAAACCTGTTAAATAAAAGCAGGTCAAAAAAGTTAACTTTGACCAGTAAGCTTGTCCTGTGAACCCTAAAGGAAGAATTTATGGCTTTTTTTTTTTTTTTTTTTTAGTAATTCAATCTACAAAGGCTTATGTTATAAGAAACATCATTTCTTCAATTTTTTTGAATAGAAGAGTGTTGAGATAAATAAGATACATTTTAAATAATTTGAAAAAGCAAGTGTGTAGAGGTTAAAGGCCCAATGCTGTGTATAATGCCCCAAGTACACATTCTTCCTATAAAGCAGGCACATAGTTTTTAAGTTTAAAAAAAAAAACACCTGGGAGGTAAAAATAATCTGCTAAAATATGGACTATTAAAAATGTGGTTCATTTTTTATGTGTCTAAAGTATGCATAATAGCTTTTGATACCAGAGATACATTAGAAATATTTCCGTAGCGGAATAACAAAAAATTAGCGGAGTAACCACTGGGTTTTTGTTTTGTTTTTGTTTTTGTTGTTGTTTTAATAACAGAAAAGGGCTTCTTGGCCCATGGATTTTGGCTCAAAGGGAAAAACAAAAGAAAGCAAAACAACAAAAAAGCACATTCTAGTGAAAGCAGTAATACTTAAATTTTTTAAAAATTATTTAATCAGCATAAGAATTGAGTTGTGACTTATATTTAAATATTTGCATATACTAGAACTTGATTTTAAAATTAAGGAAACAACTTGGGGCACCTGGGTGATTCAGTCGGTTAAGCATCTGCCTTCGGCTCAGGTCATGATCTCAGGGTCCTGAGATCAAGTCCTGCACTGGGCTCTCTGCTCAGTGGGGAGCTTGTTTCTCCCTCACCCTCTGCCCCCCACTCTCGTGCTCTCTCACACTCCCTCTCTCAAATAAATAAACAAAATCTTTAAAAAAATAACTAAAAAGTAAGGAAATAACTTTAAATTAAAAAAATCTCAGATATTCTCTTCCAGTATTTAATTCCTGCTACCACCTCAGAGATATGGAAAACAATCAGTTCAACAAGTTACAATGAGAATAAATAGCTTCTGTTGAGTCTCAGTAAGCATATATGTGGATTTGGGCATGAAATTGTCCAAGACAATCACAAATACCGACATTTTGGTCATTATTAGAAGCAAATCAGGTTTTGCCCATAGCAAAATGAATTCCTGAGATCTTACCAGATGTCACCCAGATCTTATGTCTTCTGAAGCACTATTACTTAAAATGTTTTATTTATTTTTTGGTGATATTTCTAAACAGCTAACCCTATTATTGTGAGGCATCACTTCAAGGCATGCACAGTATCCAGTGAGCTACACAGATCAATAAAAAGGGCACAAAGGAAGAGGAGCTGGAAACCAACCTCATTCACGGTGGCATAGTAGTTCTCGTGTTTGAACATGGGCGAGTTGTCATTCCTGTCCCTCACCACGATTCGAACTTCGTGGTAGATCACAGTGCCCACCTTCTTGTTGATGCACTGGACTTGCACCACGATGGAGTGTATGTTCATCGGGGGCTGCAATACAGAAGTTGCATCTTTTTATTAAGAAAAGCATTGAAACAGAAGCTTCTCACTTACGGTCAAAGCCCACTTGTTTCATAAAATGTTCTATGCTTGCTCATTTTAGAATAAGAATAATGTATAAAAATTGATCCATTTGCCCCCTTTTAAGGACAAGAGAAGGCATTTGTGATTATTTCACTGTTTAATTTATTTGTGTCTCAGAACATAGGATCTCGACAAGCATGTGGACCACCGGAGGATCAGTGATGAGCACAATCACAGAACCAGTGCAGAGATGGAGGGAAAGAACGGAGTCTGTCACTCCAGAAGGTAAAAAAACAATGATATGAACTTGCAATCCGTAAAAACGATGTGTTAATGATAAAATCCTTGGGGAAGAGGGGCTGCATACTATGTATGCTCATTTACACTTTTGCTAAAATATAGGTTTATAGCCGATAACAATTAAAATGTAATCAAAAGAAGAATCTGTTCACAGTCCAACCAAACTTACCCGTTCTATACATTTAAATGCTTATTTGCTAATCTTTTTCTAAATATACACGTATTACACACACACACACACACACACACACACACACACACACACACACGGTGAATCATCCCATGTTTGTAAATACAGATTTATTACAGCATTTTGGTATATACTATGATGCGGTATCACATGATTTAATGGTACTCCATCATGAGTCTATAGCATAATTTATCTTAGTACAAACTGATAAGATGTTCTATGCTGTCAATTTTTATCATTATAAACCATATTTCAATAAATAATCTGTACATAAATATGTGCCCACTTGCCCCCTTTTTAATGATGAATTCCTGAAGGTGAAAATTGTCTTCCAAAGGGCACTTATTAACTCAGGTCGCACGGCAAAGAGGTTTCAGAATTGGGATGCAAAACTACATCTCTTTGACTCTTAGTCAAAGTGTTTAATGCTACAAAATATTCCCTTAGCGTTTTTAAATCTTCTTCAAGCTTCCAAAATTTTCCCTCTAAAGACATCCTTTTATCAGAATGACGTATTCTGGCCACCCGTCTGAAAGACAAGGTCCCCAGTCGGCTCTCTCCTTCCAACTTCTCCCCTCACTGTTTATTTTTCTTTATTGCATTTCTCCCCTGCCTCTTGGCATATCACTCATTTTACATATTGATTTCAGTCCACCTCCCTTCACTGGCTGGGAGGTCCATGAAGCCTGGAGTGTGGTGTTGTCATGACTAAGGCTGTCTGCCCAGTAACCATACTGTGCCTGAGTAGATAATTGTGCACTCCTCACGTCAGACTACGCGGCTTCCGGCCAGTTATGGTGACCTACTAACAATACACTCGGAGCAAAATCTCTCAGCGCTTAGCTTGCTCCTCTCTACAAATAGGGATAAAAACACCAATATGAGAGGATCACTGTAAGTATCACCCAAGGTTACCCTGTGCCAGGCACAACTAGCAGATGTGATTTTTTTATTTATAAAAAGTTAAATTCCCAAGAAAGCAAAATACATGGAATTTATAAAATACAAACTGATAATCTTGGATTATGAAATAACTTATTAAATATTTGGATTGAAACTGATTTAAGGACACAGCAATGATCCCCGGAGGCTAAGATAGGTTCATTAAAAATGTCATTAGGCCGCATTTCTAAGTGAGAAGAATGCTGTAGAGACTATATCTAAACTGAAGCAAACTTTGCTGAATCTCAAGGTAATTTTTACAGCCAGGAAAGAAAAAGTAACTTTATTTGTACCTGACTGAATAAATGTACCTAGAGAGAATAAATTTAAGAATCATTAACATATGCAGGAAGGTATCTGGTGAAGGGTCATATAGCTCTGTGTTCTAATATATACCACATTTCCCTTTTAATTACTGACATAAATGAAGGCATTAAAAATCTGTGAATGTCACAAAGCTGAGAAGGATATATCATACATTTAATGATGAAAGGCAACATTGAAAATCATTTTAATAAGTCAGAATGCCAGGTTATATAATGATATATTTTTACAATAATAAATTTAATTCACCTCATTGGTATCAGGACAAAAAAAAAAAAACCCTTAATTACCCATGTACAATAATAAATGGCTACGAACATTAACGTGAAAACATAATTGTGACATTTTGATGAGTAAAAGATGGGTTTGCACACCAACACTGTAAACGGACTGCTGGGGCAGTAATACAAACTTCATATTCATTAATAATATCAGATGCAGTGATAGGTGGACTATATTTAGCACCATTTTATGGGCAGACAGTATGTGAAGTCTGAACACCTTGAGAAAGTATGATAAAAACTGAGGATATTGGGGCGCCTGGGTGGCTCAGTCATTATGCGTCTGCCTTCGGCTCAGGTCATGGTCCCAGGGTCCTGGGATTGAGCCCCGCATCGGGCTCCCTGCTCAGTGGGAAGCCTGCTTCTCCCTCTCCCACTCCCCCTGCTTGTGTTCCCTCTCTCACTGTCTCTCTCTCTGTCAAATAAATAAATAAAATCTTTAAAAAAAAAAAAAAAACTGAGGATATTTAAGCTAAAAAATGCAAGATGCACCAGACATCTGAATGGTTATTTTGAAAAGATCTATTAGCTGATTTATTGCAGTCTCAGAGAGCAGAAATAACAACAATGAATAAAAAATATCACAAAGCTTTTTTTTTCTTCAATATAAGTAGAGAGTTTATATTAATCCAGAGCAGCACAGAATAGAATGGACTATCTTATAAAGTAAGCCCATCACTGAAAATCTGCAACCTTGAGGCAAAAAGATCATTTAAAAAGATTAGGTCTCTCCATTTTTACTATGAGTTTGAAAATGTTTTCTTTAATAGATTTTTAAGGAAATTTCTGCATATTTCAATTGTAAAGTAAAACAAAACAAAACAAAAAACAGCAAAAAACCCCACAAAACCCCCACAAAAACCCATCACAAATACAAAAAACAAAACAAAACAAAAAACAAAAAAACCCACAACCCCCCCCAAAACTATCAAAACTACAAAAAACAAAATAAAACAAAAAACAAATACTTGTACTGTTAGCCCTTCGCACCCCTTAGAAGACAGGTGAATTAAGTTCTTCTAAAGTTATTTATCTTCTAAACATTACAAGAGACCTATAAAAGCAGTTCCTCTCAACTTCTAGCGCTATACTGAGTGGGAAGGTGATAGCTCTGGGAAAGAGAGGTCACAATCTTCGCAAGAAGGGAATCAAACGCACTGGGCACTGAGCCCCTACTTAGTCCTGCGACGTGCCCATAAATCAGACATAACGGGTCACTTGGAACTCTGGCCGCTCTCAGCTTTAGCTCCCTGTGCAACTGTGAGTTGCGTGGAGGGGCCTTAGCTTGCAATAAATTCCAACCATAAAGAATCGCGTTGAAGGCTAGAATTCCCTGCAGCTCATATATAACACACGTTATAATCTCGCCTTGGAATGGATTCTATTCTGCTGTATAAGAAGGTCATAAATATATCAAGTGCAGTTCTACAAGTCAGTGAGAGTTTAGGGACTACAAAATGCTTAGGAATCTGATAGGGAAATTTTGGGTTATCTTTCATACCTGGTGGCAAAAATAAGTCCTGGCAGTTTTATCTTCCCTAATTCTCTTGCATTGCTTCATACATAAAGAAGAAGAAGAAGAAAAAAAAAAAACAACCTGTGTATAAATTGTTTTGGGCTAATTACTTAAAACAACTATCTTTCATATATACCTAGACATGCCTACTACTCTCCCACTTTAAAAATGAATGTTTAACATAATATCTGAATGCATCTAAGTATGTTAGCATACATGTGGGTATGGGTCTCGATATGCTTAGGTTTTGATATGGTTTCATAAGGTTTTGAAATGATATATACCAACAGTAGATGGACATTATCTCTGAAGAGTATGTCTGAAAGTAGAAAGTAAGGAAAGAAAATTTTCCAATGAATATGTATGAATTTTGTAATTTGAAAGAAGACAAAAATTAAAAATTTTATTATGAGTTTTTCAGACAATCACTTAGGATTTAACATGCAGGGGTGCCTGGGTGGCTCAGTCAGTTAAGCGTCTGCCTTTGGCTCAGGTCATGATCCCCGTGTCCTGGGATCGAGCCCCACATTGGGCTCCCTGCTCAGCGGGAAGACTGCTTCTCCCTCTCCTACTCCCCCTGCTTGTGTTCCCTCTCTCGCTGTCTCTCTCTCTCTGTCAAATAAATAAATAAAAATCTTAAAAATCAAAAGGATTTAACATGCAAAGTAAGGTTTTTATAAGAAATTTACTGATGTGAACAGTGCTGACTACAGCTTTCATCTTTAATCCAAGGGGAACTGAGTTTTCTCAAGAAATCATGTTATTTGGAGGCCTTCTGGTTTAAAGTGAAAACAGATTTTTAGCCAACCCGTGTAAGACTTGATTTTATTTTTCCTAAAGCAAAGGCCAACTTTATTCAATCCTCATAGGAATGAAAGGATTTTGTCATGATTTGTCTTCCTATGTACTTACTACCTTTACAAAATGAAAAATCTTCATTATTTCACAAATCAAGTGGAAGACAGTGAAAGGAAGTAAGACACAGTATGTTGTAGAAATTAGTTTTAGATAATGAAACAAACTTAAAGGAAATGGCTGGTCAGAATTATGAGTGTCCCTCACAAATTAAAGTTTCATAATAAATGATGTATTGACATAAGTTGCCTAAAGAAGAAAGTACCAATTTGAAAATATAATTAGGATAATGTAATATTTAGAGAAATTTTTCATAAGCAACTATTAAGGACATTTGGTCTATTTAATTGTATTTATTAAATTCAAAATTCAGTGTGGTTTGGGATTAATATGCAGACCTTGTGAGGTAAGCAAATCCCATAAAACTGGTATGACATAAATATAAATATAAAGCAAGTCAAGAAGTTTTGAATGTTTTAGAATTTAGAGCAAGAAACTACATACCAGTGTAACATGAAGAAGTCTTTTACATAGAAAGTGGCATTTAAGGCATTTCTTGGTAGTAGATGACATTCAACTGATGGCAGAGGGTAAAGGTAGTTTCTAAGCATAGATTTAAAAGAGTACCAGGGAGGGGATCCCTGGCTGGTGCAGACAGTGAAGCCTCCACTCTTGGTTTCAGCTCAGGTCTGATCTCAGGGTCGTGGGATGGAGCCCTATGTCGGGCTCTGCACTCAGCACGGAGTCTACTTGAGTTTCTCTCCCTCTGCCTCTCTACCCACTCTCTCTTTCTCTCTCAAATAAATAAATAAATCTTTAAAAAATAATAAAAATAATAAAAGAGTAGGCATCTACTGACAAGATCAGAAATGTGTGTGGGGCACTGAATGTACAACAGGTTGAATCATGACATATGGTGAGAGGACTATTAGGAGATGGTCCCAAAGTCCAAGCGAGGACCAAGAGGCAGCTATGCTGTTGGCCGTGGAGGCCAGCAGGCCGTGGGAGGGAACGTGGGCAGCTCGGTGGTGACATGGACACTGGCCGGGGGCCAAGAGTCAAAGTGCAATGCGCAGCTACTAACTTAGGGTCTGGAAGATGAGAAGGTAAGATGTTTGGGATTTCCATGAACATGATTTCTCTCTGTTCAAAGCTTTTAAGAGTTTGCCCAGAGTTTTTCAATAAGTGTAATAGGACTATGCCAGAATCATATTTTTTTTTCTATTATTGTTTTAATTATCAATGTCATTATGACCATTACTATCCCATGCCCAATAGTGACGGGGGGATACTGGTCAAGTGAGACACTCATTTGGATTTCAAACATCTCATATGATGCTCCCTCATCACTGAGACCTACTTTTCATGCCAGACAACACATTTTGGTTGTTTTATCATTCATAACTCTTCATTTTACACTTTCACATTCTCCCTCTCTCTGCCTTTCTCTTTTTCCTGAAGGAAATCTATGGAACTTCAGTAAATAGAAATAAAAATAGGGAATACAAAAATAGTGACCATCAGGGCAAGACTTATGGACTAAGCTTGAAAACTGTCAAAAGCTCCTATGTATACACTGTCATATAGAAGTTTTCTAGTTAAATGCAAATATTGGAAGCTTGAGAAGCTTTACATTTTATTTTAATCCTCAGAAATTTCCATAAAGATCATTTGTTATTTTACTTATTTCTTAACTTTGAATCTTAAAAATATTTTTTTACATTAAATTTTCATTTAGTTCTATGCAGCAATAACTGTTTGAACACTTCCACTAAGAGATGGTTTATGGCCTCAATGAACAAAGTACAGAAAACATGATTAAAATTCCTTCTCTGGGAAACACACTTTCCCCAACCACTGAAGAAAGAACAGGGGGAAATGAACGTGGATCTACCATGTGGCCAAGCCCTTCTCCCTGTCTCTGAGTCAAGCCGGTGAGTATTGAGGTGCTCTCTCTCATCAGTTAGAAAAGACACAGTGCCTGTGGTCAGTCCACATTAAAAGCTTACAGGGAGCTGGTGCAATGGGGTGGACATCAATAAGAGCCAAAGCTACATACAGCCAAAGAAATGGGTGGACAAAATTATAAGTACACAAAGGAACCTGATCTGCGGGAAGAAGAAAACTCAACACATACACAGAGAAATGTAGAGATTAGAGATCACGTGGTCCAAGAACAGGTAGTTTCCTCTGTCCCTGATAAATTTGCAATATCGCTAAAATCGAATTATTTTTCATTTCTATGGTGATATTCTTAATACTCTTCACCCATTGACTTGAGCTCATTTGGAGGCATTTTTGTGCCTTCCTTATAAGCCAAAGAACTTTGAGTAAAGTCAGAATATTCCTATGCAATGGTCTGAATGTTCTGTCCCTTTAAAATTGACATGTGGAAATTCTAACGCCCAGTAAGATGGTATTAGGAGGTAGGGCCTTCAGCTGACTGGCACATAGGTTTCAATGCAGAAAACATTCAACTTCAGGCATGATTTAAAAATGTACTGCTTCAAAAGGGCAAACATCCCTTTATTATGCTACTTATAAAATATATTTTGGGGAGATGAGGGTAAGAGGCAGAAATTCTAACACCTGGTGAATTTCATCCTCTACTTCTTATTCCCCTTTAACAACATGAATCAGTTGATTAGGTGATGAGATTAACACCCTTATAAAAGAGGCATCAGAGAGCATCCCGGTCCTTTTCCACCATGTGAGAGTATAAGAAGTCTGCAATCTGGAGAGGACTCTCCCCTGACCTTGCTGGTTTCATAAACTCAGCCTCTGGAACTACAAGAAATAAATTTCTGTTGTTTCTAAACCATCCAGTCTGTGGTATTTCATTATAGCAGCCCAAATGGGCTAAGACACTTAGAAAAGCATCATTGTATTTGAAAAGCACAGTGAAAAAAAATTCCACTCACAAAATATTTCCAGGGCAATTTTCCCCTAAGAAGTACTAAAATAAATTCTACCCTGGTGACAATAATATGGAGTTTTGGCAGCTGTTATTAGGGTCAAACCCTGATTATTGACTCTGTTTTGCTATTCAGAGCATTCACATTTTTTGTCATGATTCATTATATTCACAAAATGAACAACTCAAAGAATGTTGGCAACCACTCAAAGAAATGCATGTCAGGAAACTAAGAGAATGCAGAGGTAGGTATATTTATACCAGAAAAAAAGAAAAAGATTCCAAAACATAGACTGTAATAAGAAACAAAGAAAGACATTACATAATGATAAAGAGGTCCTCCAGTGAGAGGATATAACATTTGTAAACACTTATGCACATAACATAGGAGCACCTAAATATATAAAGTAAATATTAACAGAACTAAGGGGAGAGACAGACAGCAATACAATAATAGTGGAGGACTTTAATGCCCCACTTACATCAACACATAGATCATTCAGACAGAAAATCAATAAGGAAACATCGGCCTTGAACAACGCATTAGACCAGATGGACTTAGACACACATACAGAACATTCTATTCAAAAGCAGCAGAATATACTTCTTCTCAAGTGCCCATGGAACATTCTCCATGACCAATCATATGGGAGGCCACAAAGAAAGCCTTAATAAATTCAAGAATGTTGAAATCATATCAAGTGTCTTTTCCAACCACAATGGTATGAAACTAGAAATCAATTATAAGAAGAAAACTGGAAAATTCACAAGCACATGGAGATTAAAGTACATGCTACTAAATAACCAATGGGCCAAAGAAAGAATAAAAAGAGGTATTAAAAAAAATACCGTGAGACAACTGAAAATTGAAATATAATGTACTCAATTTAGAAGATGTAGGAAAAGGAGTTCTAAAAGGGAAGTTCATAGGGATGTCTACATCAATAGACCAGAAAAATCTCAAATAATCTAACTTTACACCTCAACGAGCTAGAAAAAGAACAGATGAAACCCAAAGTTAGTATCAGAGAGAAAATAACAAAGATCAGACCAGAAATAAATGAAATAGAGAATAAGAGAGATAACAGAAAAGGTCAACAAAACTAAAAGCTTTCTTTGAAAAGATTAACAAAATTGGCCAACCCTTAGCTGGACACAGCAAGAAAAAAAAAAAAAAAGGAGAGAAAGAGAGAACTCAGATAAATACAATTAGAAACAAGAAGGAGATATCACATCTGATACAAAGGATCATAAGAGACTACTATGAATAATTAGATGTCAACAAACTGGACAAGACTGCAAGAAACGGACAGATTCCTAGAAACACAACCTAACAGGACTGAATCATGAAGAAACAGAAAATCTGAACAGAATGATTACTAGCAAGGAGATAGAATCAGTCATCAAAAACCTCCCAACAAAGAGAAGTCCAGGACCAGATGGCTTCACTGGTCCATCCTACCAAACATTTGAATGAATACCAATCCTTCTCAAACTCTTCCAAAAATAGAAGGAACTCTTCTAAACTCACTGTATGTTGACACATTACCCTGATACCAAAACTAGACAAAGACACCACAGGAAAAGAGAACCATCAAGAATTGCAAAAAGACTTGATGTCCAAAATAGGAGATTGTTTTGAAAAATAATCTCAATTTATTCATCCAGTAAAATGCTATGCAGCCATTAAAAACAATTATATATACATTCATTCACAAAGAAAGATGTATATTACAAATCACATTTAAAAAGCAGGCTGAAAAGGGGCACCTGGTGGCTCAGTCAGATGAGGGTCCAACTCGGTTTTAGCTAAGGTTGTGATCTTGGGGTCTTGAGTGTGAGCCCCGCATTGAGCTCCGCACTCATCAGGGAGTCTGCTTGAGATTCTCTCTCTCCCTCTCCCTCTGCCCCACCCCTCCGTGCTCTCTCTCTAAAATAAATAAATAATTTTAAAAAGCAGGCTGAATGCATTATATACAGTATGATATAAAGACACATGCCTATATATACATATGTATACACACACACATATGCTTGAAATAATACACAGCAGGATAAATATTAAATATTTTCTTTAGATGGAAAAGCAATGCTCGTACATGTGCTTTTTCTGATATGTGCACCATAAGCATATGTTATTTTATAATTAAGTAAAATTGAAATTTCCAGTTGTGATTAGATTTGGGCTAAACACACTGATTTTCCGCGCTCATCTCCTAGTAGGAACAGTCTATGCTTCATATAAAACAGATGGGCGCTGGGTTAAGAATTTTCAGAATAAAAGCCTTTAGACTGATGAATAAAGCCCTGAAAGCACTGTGGCATCAGAGAGAGCAATTCACAAGAATTTAAAAAATTCAAAGGTTAATGCAGGACATGGTAAACTGCACTGAAGTAAGAGGTTACATTGAGATTTATCTTTTCCCAGGCACATGGAGATCACTTTCTATTAAGGGAAATGTGGCAGACATCTAATAGCTAGGGAAATAGCGAGGGAAACATTAAGACTACAGCAAGTTACTCCAGTCGGACGGGATATAAGAGTACATACGCAGTAAATAATCATTCCTTCTCTTGGTTCCCTTTACAATTCCTGATTTTGAGATGCAAGATTCTCTAACAATTTGGGAGTAAGAAAAGTAAGACGATACTTTATCCAAGGCAAGATCTGTAACCTGGGGTCTATGTAACCTTCGCAGTTAGTCAAATTCTTGAATTTGAAGGCACCTAATTTATTCATGAGCAAATAAACTTTTTCTTGGGAAATGAGTCCATTGATTTGATCAGAATCCTGAGCAAGTGCCCCCCCCTCCCAAAAATGAAGACTGACCAACAAATCCATCCATCAAAGAGCGGATTTCAGCCTAGTATCATTATTTCCTTGATTTGTGGAAATTTAGTACTGGTAAAGAGCAATTAGGTGAGCCTCTGAGTACGTATTTCTTAATGATGCAATTCATTCCTGATATGTTATAGAGATTTGGCAGTTTCTTGACATCAAACTGTTTTTTCCACTTTTATTGTCACTCTAGCTTGATGGCCCCCTTTGCCGGCTAGCAAGTCCACACCATGCACTGTTACTTTTATTCTTCTTATGCTTCTGACTTCTGCTATGCTACTCCTTTTACTATGTTTATACTTAGACTTGTAACTCTTTGCTTAAATCCAGCTCACACATTTATCCAAGAGGAATCCCCTGACACCAAAACCCAACTATTCAGCAGCATGCCTTCTTAGTTAATTAGCTGAGTGGACTTAGACATTCTTCACCTAAACAGAGTACATGAGAGCAGCAGGCTAGCAAAATATACAACAACAACGATACACAACAAAACAACAAGCAAACAAAAATCACAGAAGGCTAACAGAAGATAGACAACCTTTTATGTCTTTAAGAAAGACTTTTTTTTTAAAGAAAGACTTATAAAGCAAAAGCCATCTATCATCTACAAGACTGCATAAAATTAAAAACATGCAAAAAGGGCATCATATCAGTATAGGATGAGTACACTTAGCTATGGAGACAGATAAAAAATCACCCCCATTGCTTTACTGTTCTCATTTCCCCATAGACAAGTGCTAAATGTTAGACTGGCTATGTCTAAATGTATCACACAGTAGATATATGAAAAAAAAAATAATTAGCAAAACTTTAAGATTCCTTCCACCTCTAAAATCCAATGATTCTGCAAAGCATCTGTAATCAGAAAACTCTGAAAACTACTATATTTGAGGTGCATTCTGCGTCTAGTTGAGTCTTGCCTTGAGCTCATATGAACTCTCATCATCTCTTTAGTACTGTCTTCCGGTGATCTCAATGACTGTGTTTGCCAACTCAATATCCTGCACATATGTGAGCCTGTGTTTGGCTTTTTATTTATAAATTTTCCTCTACAATATTCACTTCACAATTAATATCCTTTAGATGTCCTTGTCTACAGCATCTTTAGATAATTCAGGTAGGTGTCCACTGACAACAGTTTAATTTACAAAATATCTTGGCAAGTTTAACTTGACCATAGCATTCCTAATTGAAAAGAATATTTTAAGTAGAAGGAAATTAGTTTTGATTATTGTGTTTAAAAAAAAAAAACAGCCCAGATGATTCTTTAAGTGATACTTATGCATATTGTTTGTAGTTATTACCTTCAAGTCAAACCATGTTAAGTATATTCCCATGGTACTGTTTCAGTTTTGCTTATGTCCGATAAATGCTGCCCTTATCAGAAATAAAAAAAAATAATAATACGAGGGAAGCAGATACTTATCTTTCAAAGTAAAGATAATTTTTGGTAAGTAATTAAAATAATGTTTTAGGTTGGAGACACAGAACACAGTTTATTTATACTGAAGGATATCGTTGCTTTCTCCTCATAATTCAGACAAAGAACTTGTGCTTTTAATATGAAATGAAACAAAAATGTTTTCAAAAGACAATGATTTTCCAGCAAAACAGTAAATTATTATAATTAGCTATTAAGTTACGAAAAGGAAACGATATAAAATAACAGTGGTCTAAAAGAGAGAAATATTCTCTAATTCTGCTAGCAGGTTGCATTATAAAATGCATGGGACTTGGATCTGAATGTCCCTAATTACGGCCAGTACAGGATGCCTGTAGGTAATGCAGCTGGGGTCGTTCTTGCAGCATTCCAGTCTGGCCCGTTATCCAGACTGCTCTCACAAAACTGAAGACTTAGAAGATAAATTAAGCCAAGACAAGATAACAACTGTCCTTTTTCCCTTTTACACCTTCTAGGCACCCAGTCCGAATTGTGAAGTGTGGGGTAGAAAGAATGTGCTGTGATGGAAGGACACAGTGAGTGGGGGGCGGTGGGGCAGCATCGAGGCGGACTTCTTCCCCTCCGTGGACCCTGACAGTCCCACTCCTCCTCTCCACCCTGCCCACTGTCCCCATCCGCAAACACAGCTCCATCAGCAGCACTGCAGCCCCCCAAGAGGACAAAGACAGCCCGTCCTGGTGGGAGAGTCCTGTGCCCCGCCCGCCTCGCCACAAAGCTCTGAGAGAATCTGAATTTTAGATGTGAGATGAATGAGGGGTCCTCCACCCCACACCACACTGTAAAGTGGGTCATAAATCTGAGAGACTCAGGTTCACCAAGCTGAATGTCTGACATTTGGATTTCATAACCTGGAAATTTGGAAGTAGGCATGTTGGGATGTACTCCCAAGGTCCTGTACAATTGCTGTTATAACACCCCCCCCGCCACACACACGCACACACATGCACACACACACATGCACACACACACATGCACACGCACACACACACACACACACACTCTCAGAGGCTTCTCTGCACTCAAGGCTGGAATGCAAAGAAGTAACAACAGAGTGACGTTGGAAAACCACATAAATCTACTCAAGTCTTTCAACTTCTTCAGAAGTGAGACATTCAACAACTTTGGTCATTTAGCTGTTCTTCAAAACAGAATACCTAGGTTATGCTGCCTTAATACCTAGGTCATGTGCCACCGCTGGACTGGCGCAGTGCCAGGAAACTCGCCTTCTCCTTCTCTTAATGTCTTTCCAGCCCACGAAGCACACCGCCACACACTCATCCCTCACCCCATGCTTGCTCCTTGTGAGAGCACCTTCTGTGCTCAGCCCAACACACTGTGTCCTCGAGTCACCCAAGCTGTACTCCCAGACCCTCGCCCTGCTTCTCCTACTCTCCCAGACCCACCATCCCCTGGTCGGGGCACTCTACCCTCACCTTGTTCCTGGATGTCAGGGGAAAATACAATGGCTCTCTCAGACACAGACGGCCCCTTCCCTCCTTATTCTTCCTTCCGGGAGTTAAAAAAAATGTTTTTTGTTGATAAGCACAGAAAATCATGTCAAATTCTATAGAGAAAGTTTGATACCCTATCAACAAACACATGCAGCTATTTATACCAAATAGGTTGTGACACGGCGACAAAGGAAAAAAGAGTCACTAACGTCTCTATCCAGAACTCTGCCCGTGCTGTTCAGGAAGAGCATTTGCTGAACAGGGTCCAGCAACACCCAGTAATCCACGTTGTCCTTTAAGGAAAGTTCGATGGTGGGGTCTGGTCCTCCAGCAGTCCCTTTGATCAGCATGTTATCCACCAGAATCGTACCTGCGGGCCAAAGACAGTTATTTGAAAACATATGCTACTCGTACGGATTCTTGAGCAAGATCGTATGCTTAAAACCCAGCTGACTGGCAAATCCGTTTTCAACCAGAAAATATTCAATGTTATATCTGGAATGATATAGAAAATGTCCTGTCCCCAAAAGGCGAGAATAACCTTTATTCCACTATTTATAAATGGTATTTTTGGGAGATGAGGGTGGCGGGGAGAGATTCAACCACTTGGTGAGTTTCATCATCTATTTCTTGTTTCCCTTTTGACAACTTCAATCTGTTCCCCTCCCTGTCCATCACTCCTCACAGGTGTGATCACTGGGTTTCACCCCAAACAAAAGGAAATGCCTGAGACACAGAGAATGATACTTCAGTTCCCTCAGTAAGACTTCTGATATGAAAAGAGATAGCCTGAAAATAAGAGAAAGGAAGAAAAGGAAGAGATAAAGAAGTAGCAAGGTCTTCCACAGTGAGAACTGCTTCTTTCTTTTTTTATCTTGGAGCAAATCCATAAAACATAAATCTTAATGTGAAAGACAAAACTAGTGTGCAGACACAAGACAGACTTCATTCTTCTTGCAGACGCATCTGGGGTACTTGACCAGAACAACACACTATTCCAATGGAACATTTCGGTGCTTGCTTTCTTACTATCTTTGTAGCAGGCTAAATTGTAGACATTTGTTGAGTGAGTTGAAAAGACAGCACATCTCGAATCTTTCCTATTTTGTTAAAAATTCCATGCATTTTGCAAGTTGGATGCAAACAGAACTGATGCGATTCAAATCCCATCCCCCCCCCCCATACAACAACAATCCTTCTGCCAAACAATAATGCACTATAGCTTAGGGCAATCATTTTCAGCCGATCCATTTTATTAAAATTATGGCATCGAGAAGAGGTGGGGCTATGCAAATAAAAATGTACCCTCCTAAAGACATTAGAATAAATGGCATATATCTAGAGAACTCATTGCCTTAGGATAACATACAAGAATATATAGATAATCCATAAATATAAATCTAGCTTGAATAACAATGCAAAACGTATCTGCTGCATTTTCTAAGGCATGGAATTGGCCTATATGTTATATCATTGCATTGTCACAAATAAAAGGGTGGGGGTCTCTTTGGAAGATTTTCTCAGCAAATAGTAATTAATAATAATAAAAGCTATACTATTTTTGTTTCTAATAGTATTATCAATGAGCTTTATCAGCCTGGGGAATGTTGAAAGGAACCACCTTTTTGTAGCAATAAATCTGAATAATGTTTAAACACATACTCTCTCACACACACACATTTCTGAATGGCAGATTATCTCCTACTTTATTCACATATTGGTACACATGCCTGTAAATACAGAGTGAAACTGATCCTTCTATTTTTCATAGAAATGGCAACTAGATTCCCTACAGATAATATATCCAAAAGTACATTCAGACAATGGTGGTATTTTCTGACCTGGGAATATGTTCAAGGCTCGAGTACACACTTGTTTACAATTACGTCACACCACCAACCTTTGAAAAATTATTTTGTAAGTCAATATGTAATTAGGAAATTAAATGAGCTTCTATTTCCTGATGAAGAAAAAGATACAGAAATGTACAGCAGCGGGTCGGCTGGCAGCGCTCATACCTCCACTCAGCCCTGCCTTATACCAGGAGCTTCCTGAGACATGCGGAGGGAGGGGCAGGGACCCTCCCCCCCTCGGGGTCCCAATGGATCAAACCAGAGAACTTGCCATCGTTATCTTAACGACAATTAGCGCAGTGAAACTAAGACAGTATATCTGGACTTATACTTTGTTTAATGATGTTTAATTTTCCTGGAGAAGATCCAACTATGTTTTCTGGCTCCATCCTCAGCCCTGTGTTCTTCCATGACCGTAACTCAGCAAGAACGGTTTCCAGGGCTAGTGCACCAAAAAAATGAAGAGCTTTGTTTTTCTTTCACCAGAATACACCTCCAAGTCGCTAAAATCTCTCCATACTTTCAGGGCACCTGGGTGGCTCAGTCGTTAAGTGTCTGCCTTTGGCTCAGGTTGTGATCCCGGGGTCCTGGGATCAAGCCCTGCATCAGGCTCCCTGCTCAGCGGGAAGCCTGCTTCTCCCTCCCCACCCCGCTAGTGCTCTCTCTCTCTCTCTCACTATCTCTGTCTCTCTCTCAAATAAACAAAAATCTTTAAAAAAAAAAAAATCTCTCCATACTTTCATAAGCCATGTTACCTTGACCAAAATTTTGGAGAAGAGAGAGAGAACAGAGCACAGTTGAGGGAGACATGATGCAAAGAGCACTATTTATTTTTTTAAAAGAAGAAGGAGGAGGAGGAGAAGGAGGAGATGTTCACTCTGGCTTCCCTGGAGAGCCCCGTCTTCCACCTTCTTCCAGAAGGACAGGTGACACCCAGCTGAGGCCAAGTGAGGGTCCATCTGCCAGCCAGCAGTGGGGACTGTACTTCTCATAGGTCCAGTGTTTCCAGCCTGGGCAGCCTGTGTCCTGAGATGATGCTGGGCATCTGGAGAGAGCACAGTGCTTTGGCTCCTCCCTTGTTTTGCAATCTTCCTCCTTTTCCAGTAAAACTTTGTTTCACCTCCTCCATGTGATGTTGAAAATCCATTTCCACCCCTGACTCCATTTTAAATACAAAGACGCAGATACATGAAAAATGAAAGGATAGGCTACACAATGCAACAGTAATAAGAAAGCTGGACGGCTCTGTTATTATCAGAGAGTAAACCAGAACAAAGACTATTCATGAAGAGACATATTTCATGAAAATAAAGGGATCAATTAATCAACAGGTGTTAACCCAAAAGACACGTGTCTTGCAGAAGACAGTACCCAAGACAGGATTCCTCTTATGTGAAAATTTCCTTCTGTCATAATAAAAAATGGTTGTAATCAGGAAAAAGGAATTAAACGTAGTTCAATACTCATGTCATAGAAGTTAAGAGAGGGCTTGCCCTGGAACTGACAGAATCCAATCCTGGATCCACCACTTACCAACCATGTGAATGTGGGTAGACTACTCAACCCCACTCACCTGCAATTTCTCTTTGCTACAAAATCAGGGCCAAAGCAGAACAAATATTTCTGTAATACTATATGTATGTACCTGAAAAAAAAACATGTGTTTTTGTATCCAGAGCATTAACCAAAACTAAAATGGTAAAAAAAATAAATAAATAAAAATAAAAATACTAGAAAGTTAAATATTTAATGGTATTTCCACCAAGCATCATAGTCAATGGGGTTTAACATTGGGGTTTGTGCTTCTTCCTTCAAAGAGTAGGTATTTAGGGGCACCTGGGTGGCTCAGTCAGTTAAGTGTCTGACTCTTGATTTCAGCTTAGGTCATGATCTCAGGGTCGTGAGATCAAGCCCCACGTGCAGCTCCTTGCTCAGCTCAGTGAAGAGTCTGCTTGAGGATTCTCTGTCTCTGTCTCCCTCTGCCCCTCCTGCCTACTTGTTCAGGCTTGCTCGTGCTCTCTCTCTCTCTCCAAAATAAATAACTAAATCTTAAAAAAAAAGAGTAGGTATTGAGGGTGATTTACTTCTGAATAAAGACCTTTTTTTTATCAATATTAAAAACTTGATCCAGTATTTAGCTACCTTCATTAATTTATTATTTTAGGTCAGAGAAATAACTCTACAATTGTTTCACCTGTACCCACAGCTTTTCCAGATGGACAGATTGTCTATCAGTTGTAGACACTAATAGGGGCTCTACGTGCACTAAGTAAGGGGGCTGCAGTAGATTTTCAGTTTTCTTAAGATCTTCTTACATAGCTAAGTCTTTCCTTTTAACTATGAAGAGAGCTTTTCCAGAATATTTCAAAACATAAGTATACTGTAAAATAACTTATGAATCAATATCATTTCCTCATTATACCAATGCCATTCCCTACTTACCAGTGTGCATAAGGGAAGTGGCATCAAAAAAGAGCCCGTTGGGTTGTTGTAACGACAGAACTAGACAATAGGTATGAAGTACTGATGGCAGTTCTTGGTACAGAATAAGGACTTGAAAAGTTTAAGTTGTGGTTACTATCGTTGATGTTATTAACACCATTTTGAAAGAGAAATCACCTGAAGCTAAAGTAAAATGCTTATTTTATGTCCCAGACTTCTTCACAAACCAAGTCTACTGTTTATTTCCCAAAGCTAGGGTTATCATGTTTGGTCAACGCATGGGCATGGCGGCAGTCTGGACGAATTTATAGGGACTTAAAGATTTGAGTCCCAAATAATCATTCTAGGAAGTCAGAAGGTAAAGAGAGAATGCTCTCTGTAGACAAAAGTGTAGAGAGAACCTCTTACATCCACCTGATGGGCAATCCATCCGGGCTCACCATCACTAGGGAGTGGTACCCACTCTTTCCACTTCCTAACCACAGACAATTCAATTTTTCTCATAGAAACTCAGATTAGATTTGATGCCAAAAAGGTGTTATTTAACGAATTCATACTAGTAGCGATCTTCAGATTGAACACTTTCTACTCATCCTTAGCACACGTTTGCTTCTATAGGAACGAAAAACAAACACACACTCACATTATAGGAACTACACACACACACACACACACATACACATAAAACTAAATAGATATTATATTTATATAATATTTATAATATGTTATACTGCATCATATATATTTATATTTATATGAACTATATATATTTATACTACAGATAGTATAAATAAAAATTAGATATTTAATATTTTTCCTGTGAAAGTTATTTGCTTCTTTAAATAGGCAGTTATAACACAAATGGAGTACTCTCTAAAAATGCTGTGGAGGTGGCATGGGGGGGGGGCGTCCGTTGCCTTCCTAATTAACCTAATTCAATGAAGCTGAAAAAGTAAGTTCTACAGGGAGAGAGAGTAATTGACTATTTGGGCTCATTCCAAACATTAAAATAAAGAAAATCACTCTGCCCAGAACCCACTAGTTGTTGCTATAAAAATTAATTATTCAAAGGTATATAACAAATATGGATTGCATAAAATCTCTTGCAACAATCTTTCCCCAGTTTAAGCCAATTGGCAGAATGTTCAGATACATCATCTAGCCAGAAGAATCTATTGCATGTTACTCCCTGCAAATGAAAACATAAAAAAAGCTCCCAGATGCACAGTATTTGACTAAAATAAATTTGAAAATAAAAAAGTGACAATAAAGTTATCTGTAGTTTTTCAGTGAGGTTAACCAGTAAGTATGACCATGATATAGTTGCTATTGAGTGAAATCTGGATTCCAAGATTAACAGGCTAAGCAAAACTCTTCTCAGGCTCAAATCTTATTCTTTGTTGACACTTTCCAGGGAAGCCTGGAAGTAGTCTCTCCACTTTGATTTTTCACACTTCTTGGTCTACAGTTATATAAATGATACATTCTAGCTAAGCCTATGTTCTTATTGTAGCTAGATCACTACTTGGTAAACTCCTACAGGGAAATAAATACATGTGTGTTCAACAATTTCATAAAAAACGTAAATCTTGATTGGGCTGTGTTTGCATATTAAGGATGTATTAACCATGTGCAACATCTGCTGAAGTTGGAAAATGACCCCAATCAAGTCAACAGTGGTGAGACAAAAATGTGCAGAAATTACAAGTATACTGCTTTGCAAAGTGACACTGGTCTTTACAAAGTATACTTTATTTACATCGAGAGAACAGAGTATTGCAAAATGGGTAGCTTTGTTGGAGTGCACTTCACTTACTCTGAGTAACAATACTTTTTACTTACTTGTGATTTTTACTTCACGGTATTTGGTGTTTGATAGGTGATCTGTCAAGCATGGCACAGACATAGAAAAACTTTAGAAATAAGAGGGTTTTTTTTTTTTTTTTCCCCGTCTACCCTCAACTTTTTTCTTAGAAACTGATATAAATGCCTTGCCATTTAGACAATTGCTAATGTGTGTATTCTGTTGCGAGTAAAGTATTAAGTGGGTGTATTATTCAATTTTGTGTAGAAGTCGTGTTTTTGTTTATATGTCACTTATCCAACTCAAAATAGAATCATAGAATTTTAGAACTATAAGAGAGCCTGCCCTTTCTTCCTAATGCATCCATGAGGAAAACGAAGCTGATCCTCTGGTATCTCCACATCTCCCTATCTCAAGCACCGAAATGCCCTGGCCAAGGTGGGGTAGCTAATAAACACATATCCAAGACCAAACCCCAGGTTTATTACTTCACAATGTATATCTCCTTTCTCTATGCCTTGCTATCACACTGGAAATATACAAATTTGTAAAAGAAAATATGAAATGATGAAAACCTTGTTAGTTTTGTTTTGAGATCATGGAAAAGCCACAAAAAATACTGTAGATTCATTATTTGGAGTTCTGTACTCTATCATTTTCTTGACAAAATTTAAAGGGTTAAAATGGAAACAACTCTAAAGTAAGATATAGGGAGAAATTGGGGCTCATGGGTGGCTCAGTCAGTTGAGCTTCTGACTCTTGAGTGAAATCTGGATTCCAAGATTAACAGGCTAAGCAAAACTCTTCTCAGGCTCAAATCTTATTCTTTGTTGACACTTTCCAGGGAAGTGTTCTGGGATGGAGCCCTGTGTTGGGCTCCATGCTCAGCTCAGCAAGGAGTCTGCTTGAGATTCTCTCCCTCTGGCCCTCCCCACTTCTCTCTCACTCTCTCTCAAATAAATAAATCCATCTTTAAAAAAGAAGATATAGAGAGAGTAGTACAATGTAATTATCAATGACCTGACCCTAGAATTAATTTTCTCAGATTATAGATAGGTGTAGATATACAAATATGCATATACATATGGTATAGTCTTTGATCTTATAGCTTACCACCCATAAAAGAGAATAGATAGTTGGCATTAAGGATAGTCCAATAAATCTTCAGCTCAGACTGGGAGTATTAGTTTAAGAAGTGAACACACTAACTCAGAGTCCCTTGGAACAACCATGGTACCTCCTTTCCAGTGTGGCAAAGGGAAGAATCCTGAAGACAGAGGATGGACCCTGAGCTCTCCAGCAACTGGAAAGGCTCCATGGTGGACAGACTCTTAAGGTGCCCTTGACTTGCTTCTAACCAAAAGAATATGACAAAGGTGATGGGAAGTTACATTTACATGTACATTATGTGGTTACATTACATGAGATTCCAATGACTATCTTGTTGAGGCTCAGTCTCTTTCCTTTGCTAATTTTGACAAAGCAATGAGCCATTTTGTGAGGGCCACTTGACAAGGAACTATAGTGGCGTTTAGAGGCAGAGGGTGGCCTCAGCTGAGAGCCAAACAGACACAGAAGACTTTAGTCCCACAGCCACAAGGAAGTGGATTTTGCCAGCAGCCTGAGTGAGCCTAGAAGCAGATGCTCCCGGGGGCCTGGGTGGCTCAGTTGGTTGGGCGACTGCCTTTGGCTCGGGTCATGATCCCAGGGTCCTGGGATCGAGTCCCGCGTAGGGCTCCCAGCTCGGCGGGGAGCCTGCTTCTCCCTCTGACCCTCTCCTCTCTCATGCTGTTTCTCTCTCACTCGCTCTCTAATAAATAAATAAATAAAATCTTAAAAAAAAAAAAAAAAAAAAGAAGCAGATGTTCCCCGAGTTGCATCTCAGTGAGACCGTAGTCATGACAATATTGGACCTCAGGGCTGTGCGGCCGGAAGCAGAGGACCAGGTTACACTGTGCCTGGATCCCTGGCCCAGGGAAACTGTGAAATAATAACAAAGGTGCGTTGTTGTAAAACACTGTTGGTTTTACTATTGTTATGTAGCAACAGATAAGTAATACAGCTCGAAAGCCAAAAAATCTATGCTCGAAAGCCAAAAAAATCTATGTTCAAAAGCTTGGCCTCACTAACATAGTGATCTTAGGCTAGTTCCCTAGATTGTTGTAATCAGCAATATGCATTATTAATATACAATAATTAATATACATTATACCATGAGGGGTAAATAATGTATGTACACAGAGTCACATTGTTACTCAATGAATCATACTTTTCATCCCATTTCCACTGGGAGTTTATATAGATTGAAGCATAGAAAGGGGTTATTCATTCTGCTTCATTTAATTGGAAAATTAGCCATGATGTTTTAAAATAAAACTTTTTTTTTTTTTTTTTTACAACTGAGATAAAAGCAGTATAGAATATACACAAACGCCCAGAGGAAAAAGGAGAAGACCATGCAGATGCAAAACACAAAATAAAAGAGGGAGGAAGGGACCACAGTTATCACTGAGCATGTGTCATGGGGCGAAAGCCATTTCTTCCTGGTAAAAATAAAAGTGAGCAAGATAATAAGCAAGGGGGTTCCTACTGGTCAGGTCAAAATGCTCACCATTCCCTTACCTTATCAGCTGGGCTAAATGATAAAACATAGACTAAGTGAATTACAATGTATTCAACCACAGGTTGAATGATAAAGGTTCATACTCTCGGAATTCTGCAAGAGTTTATTATTTTCAGACCATCCAACTGATGCAGTTGAAGTGACGAAAGAAACCATACGATTTTTCAGTATAACAGTTATGAAAAGGTGGTTTAAACATGAGCCAGGTCTCCAGTTTTGCCCACCATGGGAAACACTGTGGAGTCTAGTCAAGCAGCTGCCGTGCACACAAAAATGACCTATTTGGTTGAAATTATAGAAACAAAAATCATTGAAGATACTGTTTTAAGATGTGTATGAGAGATTGAATGATTTAAAAAGACGAAAGCTAAGAAGCTCTTGAAGAGGCTCAACCTTTTAACCTGTGCTCCATGAGAATCACTTAGAAACCCTGAATCCCGGATTGTTCTCTGACACCAACAATAAATCAAATCTCCAGTCAGATAAGGATCCCATTTTTTTTTTCTTTTTTCTTTTTCTTTACCAAAACTTCACATGAGGATGGGAATTTGCTTTCTTTAGTGACATTGGCGCTGTAGGAAATTTGCACTATTATTAGATATGTGATTTAAAATAAACAGGACTTCGATGTTTTAAAAAATTCAATTCAGCACATTTATCAGTGTGATTGATCATATGGAAGAATTACATCATCTAGGAAAAACTGTTGGGGATGTTTTCTACTCCTTCAGATGTTTGAAGAGTTTATCCAAATTTGTAAATATAATTTAAAATGTTTATAGGAGGGCACCTGGGTGGCTCAGTTGGTTAAGCGACTGCCTTCGGCTCAGGTCATGATCCTGGAGTCCTGGGATCGAGTCCCTCATCGGGCTCCCTGCTCAGCAGGGAGTCTGCTTCTCCCTCTGACCCTCCCCCCTCTCATGTGCTCTCTCTCATTCTCTCTCTCAAATAAATAAATAAAATCTTTAAAAAAAATAAATAAAATGTTTACAGGTGTTCAATTATTTTTTTATTTTATTATGTTATGTTAATCACCATGCATCACATCATCAGTTTTTGATGTAGTGTTCCATGATTCATTGTTTGCGTATAACACCCAGTGCCCCATTCAATATGTGCCCTCTTTAATACCCATCACCAGGCTAACCCATCCCCCCACCCCCCCAGAACCCTCAGTTTGTTTCTCAGAGTCCATAGTCTCTCATGCTTCGTCTCCCCCTCCACTTCCCCCCCCCCTTCATTTTTCCCTTCCTGCTATCTTCTTTTTTTTAACATAAAATGTTTTATTTGTTTCAGGGGTACAAGTCTGTGATTCATCAGTCTTACACAATTCACAGCACTCACCATAGCACATACCCTCCCCAGTGTCTACCACCCAGCCAGGCCATCCCTCCCACCTCTCACCACTCCAGCAGCCCTCAGTTTGTTTCCTGAGATTAAGAATTCCTCATATCAGTGAGATCATATGATACATGTCTTTCTGTGATTGACTTATTTTGCTCAACATAATACCCTCCAGTTCCATCCACGTTGTTGCAAATGGCAAGATTTCATTCCTTTTGATGTCTGCACACAGGCAGGGGGAGTTGGAGAGGGAGCAGACTCCCTGCTGAGCAGGGAGCCTGATGTGGGGCTCGATCCCAGGACCCTGAGATCATGACCTGAGCCGAAGGCAGATGCTGAACCAACTGAGCCACTCAGGTCATAATCTCAGGGTCCTGGGATCGAGTCCTGCATCGGGCTCCCTGCTCAGCGGGGAGTTTGCTTCTCCCTCTCCCACTCCCCCTGCCTGTGTGCTCTCTTATGTGCTCTCTCTCTCTCAAATAAATAAAAAAAATCTTTTAGAAAATGACATAGACAATTAATGGTGGAAAGGAATTAAGTTTGTTAAACTTACAAATTAAAAGAACATTAATCAAAAAACAAATTAAGGGATTTTCTCTTTTTTTACTAGTTTCCTATATTTATTACAGGAATGATCCAATTTATAACTTGAATTTAAGGTCAAATATGGTTTTGATTTTAAATTTTAGTTAAGACCCAAGCAGCTTCCAGGTAGACACCCCCATGTTAAAAAAAAAAAAAAAAAAAAAAAAAAAAAGCAAAAGAACCTCATTTAATAGGGATTGCAGGGAGAGTTATATAAGAGAAAGGAGATGGTAAAAAAAAAAAAGGAGGATAGAATTAATGGTCATAATGAAACAACGGATCTACCTACCGACAACTTATTTTTCTGTATTTTCTGAGTTTCTGGTTGTTTTGAAATGGATTTGTATTCTAGATAGCAAGATAGGTCCTATCATAGTGTTCTCCAATTTCTAAATTCAGATTTATCTCACAATAAATATTTAAAATATTTTACCACATAGATGAGTTTGTAAAATAGCAACATAGTTTTCTAGTACCTCTGGGGGGATCCTGAGGGTCATAACTAAAGTTACATCTGTTTCCTCACCTCCAAAATCTTTCAAAAAAATATGCCGTAAACAAGTTGAGCTTCTTTAATAAGATATTGGAGTAAAGAATAAAACATGAGGATCTTACAACCATAATAAATGTCAATTAGAAAGACATCACAGAAAAATATTTTGCTTCAGTTGGTAATTTGCCCCTGGAAGCAATTAATTGGAGGACATATTTAGTACATTATGTGATCAAGAATAATTTGCTTTTTTATATAAAAGGAGGCAGTAAATTCTGTCTTTTTTTTGTCATAATGTCTCTGCAATAAAAAGTAAATAAGCTTCAGCTTCATTATTCAAGAGCCACAAGTGCACCCAAATGTTAAAAGTTTTCTAGAAAAAACTGCTTCTTATAGTACTTTCCTCAACATTGTACTAAATCACATTTAAAAAATCTGTAACAGGTATAGGAAGAGAGGCTTATCATATGAGAAGCTGATCAAGCTAAGCAAATTTAACAGGCTTTATAACTACTAATGGAATAAACTTTCTAAGTCTTATCCCTTTTCAATAATATAATTTCCATTTTTAAAAAATCAAATAAATAAACCAAATTAAACTAAATAAATCTCTTTCAGATATTTTTAAAAGGTTATTTTAACTGCTTAGTTTCTAGGATGAAATTCAGAGAAAAGTATTTTATGCATTGAAGAAGATATCTTAAAACCCTGAAAAGTGCATTTCCAAAATCTGTGTTATCTTGGCAACTTTTTATTTAAGGGAGAGGACGTTAGTTGAATTTGATCCGATGTTAACCAGAGATCCACTTGAAAGTAAGTGTCTACTTTCTATATTTAGTTTACTAGCACTTAAACAAAATTAAAAGTTGTACAAGCTTAATTAAGACTACAAGAAAACTATTATTTTGCATTTGAATATGCAAATAACCTATTTTTATTAATAACCTAATATTAATTAATACCCAAGAAACTACTAATAGTCTTCCCTGCCTAGAAAAGTGACCCTTCTACTAAAAACAAAACCAAACAACTCTCAGGTTGTTAAATATCAAAGGTAAAAGAATTCATTCCGGGCACCTGGGTGGCTCAGTCCTTAAGCATCTGCCTTCGGCTCAGGTCATGATCCCGGGGTCCAGGGATCGAGCCCCGCATCAGGCACCCTGCTTGGCGGGAAGCCTGCTTCTCCCTCTCCCACTCCCCCTTCTTGTGTTCCTGCTCTCCCTATCTCTCTCTCTATCAAATAAATAAATAAAATCTTTAAAAATAAAAGTATCCATTTAAAATTGCTTTACCTCACAAATTAGTAAGCTTACCAGAATTTGTCAGGATCCTTGCACTGTACCATGTAAGGACTGTAGAAAGCTTAGATTTGAAAGAAGCTTCTCAGGGCAGCTCAGGCTAGCAAGTCTTTTTTGGAAGAAAGCTGGCCAGATCCACGTGTGGCTCCCCGGGATCTGGTAGTGCGTGCAAGTTCTTGTCTACATGGTACGCTGGCGGGGGGTGGGTGGGTGGAGGGGTAAGGCTCCGCTCACTGTCACACCTGTTCACAGACCCTGGGGCTTGGGTGACGTGATGGGAGAGGGCTTCCCAGGATCTGACAGTGGATGTTTCCTTCGTGAGTACTGAGAGGCTTAGGTAGGATTGAAGCCAGCTTCCAGAGTGGTGTCTTAGCTGTTAGCTTGCTGAAACGCAGACGCTTACTTACATCTGAAAGTGAGTGCAAACCCTTGCTTACTGGGGCAGAGGTGCTCCTGCCATGCTCCCCATCTCTCCCTCCTTCTCACCCTGACCTGCACTGCTTTAGGAAAAGAAACCTCCCCTCTGCAGGGCTGCTCTCCTCTGCCCTGCACCGAAATCCCTGCAGAGATGACGTGGTCTCTGGGAAGCTGTGTGACACCCAAGGGCCTGTGTTAAACAGACTGGTCCGTGGTTCTCTAAAAAGTGTCTGAATTCAGTGGGCCACACTTGCAGTAAAAATAAAAAAGCTAATGAAGCAGGGGTCTGAGCCAATCTAAGGTACCACTGTGAAAATGTATAATTTAAATGATAGGCTCCTTTCTTGTAGTATCAATGTTTATAAAGTGTTAGAGAAAACTTTTTTTTTTATGTCTGAAGTTTCCACTGTGTAAATAGTGTCTGTTGGTTGACAAATCAACAGTTTCTGTCTCTGTGGCTCTATTATGATGCTATCAGAAGCTTGCCAGCAGGTGTGACTAAAAACCCTGGCAAATTCAGGAACTTCTTGCCAAGTAATGTCTGGGGGCTTGGTGGGTGAATTTACCACACATAAGTCCTCCAGCAGTCAAGGAAAATGGTGCCCCTTACCAAGTAGTGGACTATATGTTTCTTTTCTTTTCTTTTAAGATTTTATTTATTTATTTGACAGAGAGTGCACAAGCAGGGGGAGTGGCAGGCAGAGGGAGAAGCAGACTCCCCGCTGAGCAGGGAGCCTGATGCGGGACTCGATCCCTGGACCCTGGGATCATGACCTGAGCCAATGGCAGATGCTTAACCGATTGAGCCACCCAGGCGCCCCAAAGAGGACTATTATGTTTCTTATGAAGCCACGTGTCTGGCCAGACTTGTCACTCCTGCCTTGAGTTGACCTGCTTACCTGTGGTCAAAGAGACCATACCATGGTGAACCCCAAAACTTATGTTTTCATCGGTGAGCAGTTCACTCATCCAAGTGGCTGTAACTGATAGCCCTGAATGTACTGTGAAAACTGATGTTTTTAAAAATAAAATGAATAAAAGAAGCTTCTTAACCCAAAACAAAAGACTTTGAAAATTGGTTAAGTAAGTACTTAAGAAGAAAGTAAACAATGCTAGATTCAGAGAGTCTAAACCAAAGATATGGTTGGAAGGAGAGTAAACCTAGGAGAAGAGAGGATCAGCGCCTCTGACTAGGACCAGAGGGAGACGTATATGGGGGCAGGAGTCAGAATCCATGTCAGGCGGGCTTTGCGGGCAGGTCACTTGGGAGAAGATCTTGATCAATCTGAGTGTCCTGTGGGTACACAGGCTGATACACGTGTGAAGCTGAGCTGGTTAGACCAGGACGTGGATTTCTTTGTAGACATCTCGTGCATCACCCAGGATTTGGAAGCTTGCATAAACTAAAACCAAAAAGCTTTGAAACCTTTTTCTTTGTATTTCTGTAATTTTCCAGGAAGTAATGCCTTAAAGGAAATGGTAAAATGAAACAGAAATAAAGCTGATAATGGATGGCTTGTTCTATCAAAGCTAATCAACCAAACTTTTTGAAATTAAAATATTTTTTAAAGTGCTATGCTTACCCAAATTATATTATTTAGTTATCAAAGAATTATTATATATTCCTGAACTATTGCTTTCTGTCACAACCCAGCTCAATAGACTATAAGGGTTTCCTAATCCCTCCACTGTTGTTTGTAAAACTTATAGATGGGATATACGTGTGGTCATCCTTCTTCGTAAAACTGATATGAACTATTTTGGTCTTCATTTCCTCAGGATCATTTTCATCACCATCATTTGGTTAACTATCACAGTCCTATTCAGAAAAGCATCTTTTCGTGACAAAGAAGTCCAGTAAATCAATTTATTGAGGCTACCAACAATACATTTCCTTTCTTAAATTTAGCTAATAATGTTAATATATTATTAATTATTAATATATTAAGAAAGGCTTTATATAATCATTTAAATAATATTTAATCAATAATATTTAATCATTTTATCATTTAAATGATTAATGATTATAAACTTTGTTATACAAAATGTATTTTCTATGAACTTTGGATTATTCCAGATTACGGCTGGCAAATTAACCTCTCATTATTGCAAATGGTAACACTGCCGTGCTGCACAAGACTAGCGCAGGAACAACCCACTGGTGTGTCCTCCCTTCACTAACTCGTCCCCAGTCACACACTTCGCGCTCACAGCAGATCGTTGCCAAAGTTCCTAACAGCTGATTCAGCAATTCCGTGTGCACCACGCTGCAGTCGTGAGGACCAGTGGGCGGCCCAGCCTCTGCGCACTGCGTAGACCCTCCTCTGCGGCCTCAGAGCACAGAACAGGGTGCAGACAAAGGGAGAACAAATCGGGGAAGAGCCATGTGGGTTCTCCTTAAGAGGAAATAGGAAATCCCATCAGCTACCATATCATTACACTCACTCTCTGTAGATTAGTCGCTACATGTGGTCGCCATATAAAATGGCACCACCAACAAGGGGCAAGGAGAGGTTAAAGTAAGGGAAACACAGCCGCCAGAATCCCCCTTGAGGAACCGGCCAGGAGAACTAAGTTGTTGGCCATCACCGCCATGTTCTAACACTCACTCCATCCTCTCCTTACTCTCTGCAAGCACCTCCACTGAAGGGGGTTTATCTGGTATGATGACACAAAGCTCCATTCATGCAGGACCTGTGTCCTTGGTGGTCCTGTTTTTGTGGCCTACCACAGCTTTTCATTGCCAGGGCTTTGGGGCAAGGGAGAACTACGGGGCGTTTTGGTAAATCTCCTGGGTTTATACCTGGTCCGTTTGCCTCACTTGTGACAAGGGCATCGAGGCTAATTATCCCCAGCTGATACAGAACACACTTGCTCTGACAAGAGGTTCACCAGCATGAGTTCACAAATAGCCAGGGACAACCTGAGCTTCCAATTCAGCTAAACCATGGCTGGGTTTCCTGATGGACACATTCCATCCTCTGGTCATTGAAACTCATATTCCATCCAGCCCAAGGTCTCAGGGCAGAAAGCAAAAATGTGCTGACCTCTCCTTTAACGCATAACCATACACCAGAGGAGAACAATGCAACTGCACAGAATAGCATCTCCAAGCTAGCCTGAATCTAAGAATTCAGCAGTGTCTCCCCCATTCTGTCTAGCCAGCCACTTCTGGGTGAGGGAACATGGTGGTAACACCACTGAATTATTCTGTGGATGTGAGCTCCTTGCTATGCTCCTTTGCTTTAAAATAAATCCCCTGAAAGGAATAAGGCTGTATTGCCACCACAAAATGGTAAAGACGTTGGAAAAGGCATAGTGTGTGCATATGGATGGTGATTCAGGTAGAAGCACCACAGGCAGGTAACACAAAATCCATACTGAGCAATGTATTGTCTCCTCCATGATAAAGGAGGGTCCATGTCCCTGGACATCCAGCTAGCTCCCCTGAGGAATGACACCATATTACTGACCCAGATGGGGTCTCTGCTGCTGGCATGTTGAACATTTAGTGATAGAGGGACTCAGGTCAGCCTTCGCGAGACCAGTGGTTGAGCCTCTGTATAATCCAATTCCTGTCACTGTGGTCACTTTGCACAGAGTCATGTCCTTGTTCCTACTGAGATCAGAAAACCACATCCGATGACAGAACCTCTACTGCCATCCCTAATCTACAGCTCTACACAGAGCTCTCCAAGGAAGCTGGGCGCTCCCTTTGCTAACGCATTTGTTGCAGTGTATATCCTCTGGGGACCCTTGAAGGGTATGAATAAAGGGTATCTTATCAGGTCATACATAAAAATAAGTCCATTTCCCTTTTCCACCACCCCAAGCCTTTATTCCTTCTCTAAAGTAGTGGTTCTCAATTTTAAAAGGAATCTTCTAGAGATCTTGTTAGAATGATCAATTCTGACTTAACAGATGTGTTTAGTATTTATAGTAGATACATTCTTGCTGATGCTGATGTTGCTTGCTTGCATATCCCACTTTGAATAATGAAGGTGGATCACAATGGCTGAGTGTGGTCTGCAGACAATTCACTTCCTGTGGCAACTTTTTAGAAACATATGTTTGTGCCTTTACCCCACACTAGCATATTATAAATCTGAACCACAGGACTCAGGAATCTGTCTTAAGAATCACCCATGTCGGGGCCCCTGGGTGGCTCAGTCGTTAAGCGTCTGCCTTCAGCTCAGGTCATGATCTCACGGTCCTGGGATCGAGCCCCGCATCGGGCTCCCTGCTCAGCGGGAAGCCTGCTTCTCCCTCTCCCACTCCCCCTGCTTGTGTTCCCTCTCTCACCGTGGTCTCTGTCAAATAAACAAATAAAATCTTTAAAAAAAAAAAAAAAGAATCACCCATGTCATTCTGATGTCTGTAATGATTGAGAACCTCTGTTTCATAACCTGCTGAGGAAGCTTCGACATTTTGACCTCATTGAGCATAAGCTACCTTTGAGACCTGGCTTCTAGTATCCAATCTAGCAGACTCTTAACACCACCACTTGTCAGCGTGCTAGACAACACACGACACCCTGAATCGAGGGTGAGTGCACTCCTAAAAAGAAATCCACCCCAGCAAGTTTTAGATCTCCTTTTCCATCCTCTAACACCTTTAGAGTTTACTCCCATACATGCTCTCTGGCTCCCTGCAAACAGGGCTTGATAATGTCCTGAACCTGTTTTGGTGTGCAGGCTACCTTGTGTTGGGGCTGGTCTTATTTCTGTTTCAGCTGTCTGAAACTAACATTTCCTATGGGCCTAGAGGCAATGAGGGATGGGTAGATGTGGGTCCTGAGAAGAATCATCACCCACTTGTGAAGAAACTGTCTGAGAACAGCCAGTGTAGGGGCACCTGCATGGCTCAGTCAAGAGTCTGCCTTCAGCTCAGGTCATGATCCCAGAGTCCTGGGATCGAGCCCCGAATCGGGCTCCCTGCTCGGCAGGAAGCCTGCTTCTCCCTCTCCCACTCCTCCTGCTTGTGTTCCCTCTCTTGCTGCATCTCTCTCTGTCAAATAAATAAATAAAATCTTAAAAAAAAAAAAAAAAAAGGAATAGCCAGTGTAAGGCTGTTAAGAAGGGGAGGGCTGATTCCCTGGGGTCTAGGGAGAGGGCAAGAGTTTAACTTCACTGGCCAAAAGGGCCCGAGGAATTCAGAGGTTCAATGTTCTCAGCCTTGCCATTTTCCCACCTCAAATCTCCACGTCTCTCTTATTCCCATTCAGTGCCATTTTGTTGGCGTAAGACACCTGAATGCATTGAGAATTTAAGTCGCCCCGTGTCTCTGAAATATATACAATTACAAAAAGATGTAAGCCTCCTTCAAAGCTGCCATGAAGATATTCTGGTTCTCCACATGTATTCTTATGGTATTTCATGGCTGTTAATTTCACATTTTCCCTATGTATATATTTTAGAGTTGTCCAGAGAAACCAAATGTAATTATAATTACTACTGTTGCCATAGTAATTAAATGCTTCAGCCACTTGATTGCCCAAAACTCTACACCTGCTTGTCATCTCAGGCTACTACAGGTGCTAATTTGAATAATTGCCATGCCATCCTTGGCATGGATGAGCCATACGCTGTTTGGAGCTCCCAACCCCAGGGATGGAGATTAGCCCTGACTTCTCAAATATATGCACAGTACAATCCAAGAATCTCATTTCAAGTTTCTTTTCTCTTGGGGATAATTCAAGCACCAATTACTGTATTAGTTGGTGTACTGGCAGGAAGAAGATATTACCCTCAAATTAGGCTAATCTTATGTGGAATTAGCAAAGGACTACTTGACAGAGGTGTGGGCAGGTACAGGGAAACTACAAGGGGTGATGTCATGCACTGAAAAAACAAGAGATATGCAAAGAAAAAAGTCACCAGATACTAAAACAAAATAAAACAGATACCACAAGGAGAATGTAAGGGCCACACTGAGAGAAGAAGGCACCCAGTCTGGGGAGGAAGCAAGGGGACATATAGCTGGTTCTTACTCTTCCCTCTTCCTCCATTTCTTGCCCATTGGTGGCAGCCACCAGAAATCCAGAGGGCTCAAGAGCCTTCAGATGTAACTCACATCAACATCACACCATGCAGGTGGAGACTGGGTGTGAAGGGCAAACATCTATGTCCACACACTCATCTACCACACAGCAAGGCCATCTCTCCTCAATGCATCTTGCTGAAAGAATCTAAGAGCAGTTAATTATGGGACACAGATTCAGGTAGAAATAAGAAGGAGTTTGTGAAATAAAATTTGAGCAATAGGCTTACGACAGTAAGGACCATATAGGATGAGGCATGACAAAGCTGGGGTGTCTGGCATTAGTTGTAGTTTGTTGTATGTGTCAGTGTAAAATCATCTCTGATTTCTCTAATTTGCATTATATGTGTTTTACTTTCACCTCTTTCTTCCCACGAAGAGCTACAAATGCCTTTTTAAACCCAGCTTAAGAAAAACATATTTATTAGATTCTATAAAGAACAAGACTCTTTTGTGAGCAAAAAAAGCTATACTCACAAGTTTAGATCCTACTGACAGTACTTGTAAGATTATATAATCCTACAACAATTTTCTCTAACATGCCATAAATTTAAAAACAAACTCATTAGCTTCTTCTATAAGAATGTACAATATTCCATTTAACAGTCCGCTTATCTACTTTTTTTTAAAGATTTTATTTATTTATTTGACAGAGAGAGAGAGAGAGATAGTGAGAGGGAACGCAAGCAGGGGGAGTGGGAGAGGGAGAAGCAGGCTTCCCGCGGAGCAGGGAGCCCGACACGGGGCTTGATCCCAGGACCCTGGGATCATGACCTGAGCCAAAGGCAGACACTCAACCGACTGAGCCACCCAGATGCCCCATCCACTTTTTTTTTTTTTTTTTGTAATTAGGAGAAAACTCCTAGCCTACCACAAAAAGTCTCAATGTTCTCTAGGGAATGACATTGAGGATTCCCATTTGGCTGAGTTCGGGACCTGCTCCTAAGTAGGGCAATGGGCTCGTCTTTCTAGAGAATAAGTTAGGTGGACCCTCTTTTGGATGGAATCTGCTTGCTGACCATGTGGGGGATCCACTTCACCTTAGGAAATCCTTCCTCTCAGCCCTTGGCAAATCCCTCTAGGACATGACCATGGGGCCCCGTAAAAGTCACTTGCTCTCATAGCTGATGAAAATGGCATTAATCTAATGAAAGCACACTCAAAATGGAATGCCCATTATGAGATGGTTGTGTTAGTAACTTGGAAATTCTCACTTCACAGAATAACTCCTCCAAAGAAGAGCTCCCATTCTCTCTTCCACAACCTTACATGCTTTTGAATATATTCCAGTCGGGCTTTATCCTAATGTCCCCCCAAAATAGCTCTTGTCTAGGATACAACGGCCTCCTTGTTGTTAAATTCTGTAGTCAGTCCTCAACCCTCAACTTCATTTACCAGCAGTATTTCTCACAATCACGTTCTCCTCCATATCACCCATTCCGCTACTTTTTAGAACACCACACTCTTCAGACTCACTTCTACATCACTGTTCACCCCCTCTCAGTCTTCCCTACTCCTTTATCCTCTTTTCTTTTTTCTTTTTAAAGATTTTATTTATTTGACAGAGAGAGACACAGTGAGAGAGGGAACAAGAGCAGGGGGAGTGGGAGAGGGAGAAGCAGGCTTCCTGTGGAGCAAGGAGCCGGATGCGGGGCTTGATCCCAGGACCCTGGGATCATGACCTGAGCCGAAGGCAGACGCTTAATGACTGAGCCACCCAGGCGCCCCATCCTCTTTTCTTTATGTATCTTCTTTCTGATGATGATATCATCCCATGCCATCTACACCCTTGATTCATGACTCCCAAATTTAAATCTCCACCCAGTCCAAGCGTCACTGTGGGACCAAGGATACACATCCTCACTGCCTCGTCCACATCTCCACTCAGATGACTACTAAGCAAATCCAACATTGATCTGATCAAAATGAGCTCTGGATCCTTCTATACATTTCTATGCTTACTCCTCTTGTCTTTCTTACAACAGTCACAGGAGACTCCTTCTTTCCAATGTTTCCAACTAGAATGGTTATTAGTCATTGTTGACTCAATGTCTCTCATGCCTCACATCCGGTTTGTGAGAAAAATACTATTATATATAAAATATATCCAGATTTGATTTTTTTATTCCCTTTATTGTTACCAATTTGGTCTATGTCAATATTATCTCTTGCCTAGAGTATTGCAATAAATTCCTAGCTAATCTTTCTGTTTTAGACCTTATCCTGTTTCAGTCCATCCTCAACACAACATAAAACATAAGTCAGCTTAAAACTCCCTAGTGGTTCCCAATGTCCCTGAAAATAAAAGCCAAAGCCTTCTATTGTTCTAAAATGCCTGGTTTAATTTTGTCCTTTCAGCCACTAGCCTACAAGTTATTTCTCCAATCCATGAAGCACACTCCCAACTTAGCACCTTGGTGTTGGGCTCTCTACCTGGACCTCCATCTCCAGGAAGACACAACCACATACAGACCATATAACACACCACAGACAACATACTCTTATGTCCCTGTTCCCTCTAGCAGGTTTTGTGCATCCTCCTGAGCTAATTCCTCTATGATCCATTAGGAATTATAGTTTTCTTAAGTAATGGATTTATTTTAAACATGTATTTTAAAATAAACACATTTGTGGCTGGAAATATTTATTTTTAAAATTCTTTTTTTTTAAGATTTTATTTATTTATTTGACAGAGAGAAAGAAAGAGCACAAGTAGGGGGAGCGGCAGAGGGAGAGGGAGTGGGAGAAGCAAACTCTCCACTGAGCAGGGAAGTCTGACGTGGGACTGGATCCCAGGACCCTGGGATCATGATCTGAGCCGAAGGCAGACGCTTAACCATCTGAGCCACCCAGGCGCCCCTGGAAATATTTATTTTTTACTGGTTATCAGAAAGCTTAGAATTAGAAGCATATCTCATCACTAATAGGTGAATAATATTATCATAATATGCATTTTCTGAGCCTCAAGTTTTACTCCATCTTATCACCATCTTTTTTTCTTTCTACCTCAATTCTTATTTATGTTATTATGTGATATTTTGTACATTTTAAAAATTTACCAGAAGAACAAGTGTGATGTAGATACATGAATACAATTAAGCACACACATCATTTCTTCTTGTTTTCTTGTTGTTGCTGTGGTGGCTACAGCACCCAATACATCATCAGCCTTCTCAAAAAGCAAAATTATGGTCAGTACAAAACATTAAAAAGAGCTTCTCAAATCGTGATACGTGTCAAAGCCATCCTATGTTTTACCTGCTCTAAGAATTCTTACTTGGTACAGCGAGGTGTATCTTGTGTCCGCCAGGTTTCTGTTAGAAATGGCCCTCACCATAAGCTCCATCTGCATCAGGAGACAGTTACTAAACCTCATCCTCTCTGTGAGACAGTAAGTTTACTCCAGGTTCGGACCGCAGATAAATTCCTGCTTATGTGCATCAGAGGGCATGTGTGTGTGTATGTGTGCGCATGTGTGCGTGCAAGTGCATGTGTATAACAGAGAGCCAATATAGGGAAACATATTTGATTTTTTAGAAAAACGAACATGTGCACACACCCACTCACATGTATCATTAGAAACAAATTTACATACATAAACAGCCTTTTCTGTTTGAAATGTGGAGTTTAACAACAGGATAAATTTAACAGTGAGGAATGCTTTTCTCCCATGTGTTTGCATTGTCCGATATTCAAGGAATCCTCTGGCCACCTGGCACAGGGTTAGCAATCAGAGGGCTTCATCCTGGAATTATGAACTTGAGTCCCAGAAAGAAAAGTCAGTTCCATTGCATGAAGTTGTGGTTTAAATATAAAGCTCAGGTGTCCTGTTTTGAGGATACTTGTTGTAGAGGACAGGAAACAGAAGCTTGTTTGCATGGATGTGTATGACAGCACCAATGCAATCATATTAGGTAGTGAGAGATGGGGCGGGAGGGTCTGACAACGTTTGAGACGGAGCTCACGCTGTTCATTCTTGGGACGTAGTTATGCCATGTGATAACTTCTGTATCCTCTCACCAGACTCATGGCAACTCAGGCATATCCATATTTATATATTCCCAAAGTAATATTTACAAAATAATTACAAAAATACCACTTTTTGGTAATGTACATGACACTGCCCAGTTGTAAGCATATTCAACTAACTTTGTTTGGAAGTTCGTTTAGATAATGCTCTATGTCTACTAGTAATTTTATGAAGAGAAAATCCCTGAAATGAATGACAGAGGTACATACTAAGCCACATTTAAATTTTTTTATAGCTTTATTTATAGGAGGAACACACAGGGCTCAGGAACTAGTAAGTAAAAAATGCTACTCAAGACTACTCACATTACACAATAATTTATGTTCCTTACCCCCAGGCTAAGCATGTTTTTCTTGAACAATGACTCCAATACAGCAAAAGCTAGAAGACCATGTAACAGATGTTCAGAACTAATTGCACATGCTAAGTGCTTCTGTCTCATTCGCTGTGGGGATATTTCAATTCCTCTTAAATCCTACATATTTTTCTCATCTCATGTCTCCTCTTCGCATCTGAGACATGGATGAACGTCATTGCTACCACTACCATCTCTGGACCCCATGGGTTGTATTACATCTCATTCCATTTTTAAACCTCATCTTTACCTTCAAGCTAAAGAACTCATCCAATATTGGAAAATCCTGATATTAACAGGAGGAATTTCCTTCTCTCTAAGCCTTAAACCTATACCTGAACATCCCATGTTTTAAGTAGAACACATTATGCGAATTCAGGAGTCACAGATGACATATATATAAACACACATACACGGGGTGGGGAGGGAGACGGGGAAGGGGAGGACCGGGGACAGTCAGAGTGAGTGTTGAGAAGGAGAGAAATCTAAACAAAAAATTGCTTTTCATAACTCAAAGGACTATGAGACGTGTTGTCGGCCTGAGGGTATTGTGGCTGAGAAGGACATGAAGAGGCATGAATGGAGTTCTTACTTCCTTAATATAATAGTGATTATTCACAGATCTGTTGCTAATCTCACTCTTTCCTTAAAAGTTTTGACTAGGCAGAAATGTTATCTTACTGTGTAGAGGAGGAAATAGCAGCAGGCTAAAAATGAGGGTAAGTTTTTTTTTCTCTATGAACTTACCCATTTTATAAATACATTACTCTTCTCTACCTCTATAATCTCTTATGTTCCCCAAATTGACTTTTTTAATACAAAAAATAATGACACAGCAAACTAAGTCATTTCTCTTACTCCTGTTTCCTTATAAAACATAATGAGATGCCTATCAAAAACCTTGCATTGTTGCAAAATTAGAAGGCTTTCTCATCCAGCCAGGGTACAGCTAAGCAAAGTGCATCTCAATGTTTTATCATCAGTATGCGATTGAGATGCTTAATATAATTTTTAAGTTCTGAGAGTATTTTAATTAATTTAAGATGCTTGGCTCATTTCCACTTGAATTTAGATTCAGATGCTCGGCAAGTCTGTATATTTAAAATCTATATAAAATCAGCCTCACTACCTGCAAGCTGTGTGTGAGCAAACTCTTTGCTCTAATCAAACTAGAATTATGAGGTCTGGTCAATTTGTAAGTAAAAGCAGTTTAAGTTTATTGAATAGGGCAATTTAACAGTCTCCCTGATTGTTATACTTTAGAAATTGAAATGCCTGTCATTTGGACTACTGTGTTGGGTGGTGACAGTTTCTTTCTCTGGAATATCTCTGGTGAAATAGATATACCACCAGGAGGTACTATCAAGTTCTTAGCACGTAACACATTATTCGCTGGGGGAGACTCTCAGGAACTTAATGGTCACCATGAAAACAAGTGAAACAGTAGGGACTACACAAAATCGAATACAGAATGAGAATATCAGATTTGTTGGTGAACTAGGAAAAAGAGATATAGGAAAATATATCACTCAGATCACCCACCATCAACTTATTTTTCAAGCTGTATTTCTTTCACATGTATTCCCATTCACAAACTTTTTAAATGAAACTGGAGGACCTTCATGTGATCTTTAAAATATAATCTGCATTTTCTCATCTCAAGATCTCAAAACAATATTCTATTCACCACTTTGACCCACACCAGTGTCCCTTTCCTCATCAAGCTTTACCTCATATTTTCAACATAAAAATCTCCCTCACTTTCTTGAAGAGAGACCATAAATAGACACTTTAACACAATTCTTAATGCCCTTATTAGAAACAAACCTGGAGCTATTAACACACAGATCATTGTAACTTCTAGGTTGCCCAATTTTGATGCCCAAAACTGTTCTAAAATATGTTTTTTTATTCACCATGTCACCTAGTATTACACTAGTACAGTTTGGCTTAATGTGTGTTTTAGGATGGACTAAAGGAAAGGAGGGAGGGAGGAAGGAGGGAGTGGGGAGGGAGGGAGAGAAGGAAGGAAGGAAAGAGGGAGAGAGGAAGGGAGGGAGGGCAAGTAAGTAGAAGAAAGAAAGAGGGATTAAAAAAGAAAGGAAATGAAAATATGGATAAGCCATTCTAACTGGTGTAAGGTGCTATCTCAATGTGGTTTTGATTTGAATTTCCCTGATGGCTAATTATGATCAACATTTTTTCATGTGTCTGTTGGTCATTTGTATGTCTTCTTTGGTGAAGTGTCCGTTCATGTCTTCTGCCCATTTTTGGGTGTTGAGTTTGAGAAATTCTTTATAGATCTTGGATACCAGCCCTTTGTCTATAGTGTCATTTGCAAATATCTTCTCCCATTCCATGGGTTGACTCTTAGTTTTGTTGACTGTTTCCTTTGCTGTGCAGAAGCTTTTTACCTTGATGAAGTCCTAAAAGTTCATTTTTGCTTTTGTTTTCCTTGCCTTTGGAGATGGAAACAATCTGAGGGTTTCAGAGGGGAGGGGGGAAGGGGGCTGGGGTAGCTGGGTGATGGGTATTAAGGAGGGCATATGTTGTAATAAGCACTGGGTATTATACGCAAATAATGAATCATGGAACACGACATCAAAAACTAATGATGTACTGTATGGTGACTAACATAATAAAAAATATGGATAATCAAGTCTGGAATCTAGATACACTGCAACACTGCAATTAGAACATATCTGCCACACACAACAATAATACATGAATAGATTTTAAAGAAAATTAAGATGAGCCTGGGTGGCACAGTTGTTGAGCCACCCATTATTTGTAAGTGTATTTTAGGTCTCATTATTTGTAAGTGTATTTTAGGTCATTTTCTTCTGCAGTATCATGTGCATCTTTACATTCCTCCATAACTGCTTCTGAGTCACAATGAAAAGTTGAACTGACCAAGATGGGCTTAATATTTCTGTTCCCCTCAGGGAGACTACATTGGAGGCAGGTTTCTTCCTGACTCAAGGCCCTGACTTCTCTTCTTCTAGAGCATTTACTTTAGAAATCTTCCAACTTTAAAGTCCTCCTCTGCCAATTTGAGATGCACATTTTCTCCAGCCTCTTGTTGGGTTTACTACCCAAGAATGCCTGTCTCAGCAGCCATCGCCTTGAAACATAATCTTCAAGAAAGAAAGCGTCCCTGTCTCCCCATCTCTGTGGGAAAATAGGAACCTAACTCCCCAGAGCAACACTTAGAAAACACAGAGGCCTTAAACACACAGGGCCAGCATCCCCTTCCCTCTGTACTTCTCTACTAGTGTTTACCCTGGTGTAAACACTCTCTTGTCCCTTGTTTTAAAAGAGTTAAGTTCAATTTCCCTCCCCTATTGCAACAGTCTCGAATAAAGTTCTCCTTGACTGTTTAACTCTGTACAGTACAATTTTTCTTTGATAGAACTTTAGTGAGTCCAGACTTGTTTCAGAATCAGGTTCCATTTTGGGACCTATTTTCATATTACAGAAAAAAAAAGCAAAATGATCACAAAAGTAAACTAAAATTCAAATATATGTTTCTATAAACAGTATATACATCAAACCTGGCCTTTAGTATCAAGGTATGAAAAATCATAGTAACAGTGTACTGGATATGATAATGTTCCTATAGTAAAAATTTCTTGTAGATTGGCCTGAAGATATTTGTGCCAAACAGAAGTTTTAGTTATTATTACAAGTATTTTAGACCTTTCAAAATTAAGATAATCTGTTTGAAAGTCATTGTACAAAATCCCCTAGGTTCTTAAAAGTTAAGGGGAGGCTTCATGGTGACCTGTTCAATGATCTGTTTCCCATTCTATTTCAAATACTCACCTGAGTCAGGTTTTACAAAATCAATCTGAATAGCTAAGTTGGTCATGAGTATGAATTTTTGTTATTACTGAAAATGTCTTATTCATTGCCTACTAGAAATAGTTTTTAAGTCTTAGCTCAGGCGGAAATCAGATGGTGAGATTTTTTAAGTAACTATTTCAATGTCATATTTGTTTCCACATAACTTGCATTATTTTGACTCCAATACAGATTGTGCACATAGAAAATAATCAAAATTAATTTTTAAACTTATTCCTAAAAAGAGAAAGAGTGCTTATGATTTTTAAAATTTGTTTTGTTTCAGTTTTTATTATACCTTCAACATGGAAATACTATTAAAGAAAATCTGTAAATCATTTACACTGTCCTCCTGAGGTTGAGTTATGTTGCAGAAGGTGGAATTGTGAAAGAACAGTTCCACACCTCTGCATCTCAAGATAAACTCTCATCACTCGAGAAGTATCCCCAAGGATGCTCAGGAACAATGACTAAAATTCCCATATCTATCAATTTTATGCACAACATAATTTTGCCAGTGATAGCCAAAATATTATAGTCTAGGTGTAAAACGGGCAATGATAAAATTCATTCAAATGGGGTATTTTTAGAAAAGGTCAAGAGCACTTGGATGACGGGAAGTTCTGAGAGCTAGAAATGAGGATCTGAAAGGTAGAGGATGTTAATGTGTGGTGGGTCCAACCTTCCGAGAGCTAGACATCAGACTGATGGTGCTCTCCACAAGCTGGATGAGAAATGCTCAAGGAGATCTCTGAGAACTGAACTAGTGGGGCTCAGAGAAATTAGTTGACTGGTGTCTGACTAGTGGTTGACAATTTTTAGGGTTAGGCGAAGGTCTAGATGAAGGGCTTTTGCAAGACATTAAAGGCTACAGTCAGGAGGTAACTGGGCATTCCAGCTGGAGATGGGTCTGAAGTGAGTATTTGCTGATACCATATGTTGGCCACCCAGAGAGTAAGAATGAGATGATCTTAGTTCCAGCCTAAGAAAACCACCAAAGGAGTGAGATGCTGGGCTTGCACAGCCTTATCCACAGCAATAGGAACAGTGAGCAGCCAGATGCAGAGTGCACCAGTTTGATCAAAGAACTATCCAAAGTTGGGAGTCTCATAAGAATCTACCAAAATGGTTCCCAGAATGGTTCTCAGAGATAGCCAAAACCAGCCTAGGGTGGTATGGAAATAGGACCCTTTCTTCCTCATTATTTCTCCCGCCTCACAAAAAGTCAGATCTGGAGAGGTGAAAAACAGTACTTAGTAAGTAGAGAAAATAAAGTAGAGAGAAATAATAAAGGTAGAGAAAAATAAAGCAAAGTCATCAAACCCCACAATCCAAGGCAGCCAGGAAGAATCAGGCCCCCAAAAGTGATATTCATGGAGGAAATAACAAAGTTGATTTCCATTAAACCTTGCAAGTCCTATATGCTTAATGTATTCTGGATAGGAGTATTCATTTGATTAAAGAGCAGTACTAGCAAAAAGATCTAAAGAAAGAAATATGAATGTAATAACCAGTAAAAGCCAGTGATTCTCCAATCCAATAGGTAACACGAACCCTAATTTGACAATAATGTTTTTTTTTCCCCACAAGATAGATTTATGATGAAAATTATGAAAATGGATATGACATTCCTGTTCCATTAACAAATATGGATATAGCCTCTTCTATCTTTTTTGTTTATTTGATTTTCATGATGTTAGCCCTAATTATTTCACTATGAATTTCACCATCAATTGGATAGTTAGAAAATGCTTATATTTCCATCATGTCATATGCAACATACAAGTCATCTTCAGTTAAATCAAATGTTCGGTCAATATACAATTAGGCTATGAATATGCATCATAAATTAATATTCTGAATACTATGTACTCTTCCAGTTCCCTCACTAAGGCTGCAGTATGAGTCTAATATGATTTGTTATTCTTGCACAGTGAAAATTAATTAAAAATTATTTATTCATCATCAAAGTGTCATTCCCATGACAAAGACTAGATGACACACAGACAAAATTAACTCTGAGTCCATATTTCTTCCAGTATTCTGCCAGAAAAATATCACTGAAGAGAAAGAGAGAGAGAGAGAGAGGGAGGGAAAGAAAAAGAGAGAGAACATTTCATACAAATAAAAGTGAGTTGAATTCCTTCACTGATTTTTATAGAGATCATATATTTTTCACACAGTTTATAGTGAATGTAATGGCTAAACACAGTGAACCACTGTTAGTGAGAATTTGGTGCTTAAAAGTAGTGATTTTCAATGCAGGACATGTGTACCTGAAACACTTGATAATTAAGAAGTTACATATATTTAGTCACATTTGTGAAAAATAGAAGGGAAACAGTAAAGTTCTTTTAATTCTTGGAGATGTGTCCAGCCTTTCACAGATTCCCTTCTCCTCTGTTCTATGCTAAAGCCTTGCTTTGTATGAAAATAAATTAAACTCTGATGGCCACTCCCCTTGAAAATTTTTCTGTGTCTGTGTTATAGAATTATAGAATAAGGATGACTTGAACATCACCTTACAAAGAAACATTGCATATGAACTTTGGGGGAAAATGAGAGATTTGTGGCAAGAAAAATAGGGAAGTCATTGTATATTCAGTAAGAAAGACATTTTAAGTTAAGTATGTTTTCAGTGTTTCAGCAACAGTTATAAAACCAAAAGTATAGGCAGAAGTAGCCTCATAGAAACAAACAAAAAAATAGAAAATAACACCCTATTCTAACAACCAAGAGATAAACAAAATACTAAAGCTGATGCTGTTCTTCATAGCCTCAAAAACACCAAATACCTAGGAATCAATGCAAAGAATATGTTTAATACCTGTAAATAAATAAATAAAAACACAAATGAGAGAAATTACAGAAATCTAAAAAATGGAGGAATATGCCATATTAATGGATTGAAAAACTCAAAGATGTTAACATTTTCTTAAATTAATCAATACATTCAATCCCATTCCCATAAGTATCCCAGCAATTGTGAAGAAATTGAAGTGAGCATTCTATAATTTGTATGAAATTTCAAGGTGCCAAGTATATCTAAGATCAGCTTGAAGAAAACCAATGACATTGGAAGACTGCAATACAAAGCATCAGTGTGCCTTCTAAAGCTACAGTCATCCAGACAACATGGTACTAGTGCAATGAATGACAGATAGTCAACTAGAACAAACAGAGCCGAGGGGCGCCTTGGTGGTTCAGTCAGTTAAGTGTCTGCCTTCAGTTCAGGTCATGATCTCAGGGTCCTGGGATCGAGCCCCACATCGGTCTCCCTGCTCAGCAGGAAGCCTGCTTTCCCTCTCCATCTGCCCCTCCCTCTGCTTGTGCTCTCTCTATTAGATAGATAGATAGATAGATAGATAGATAGATAGATAGATAGATAGATAAAATCTTTAAAGAAAACAGTCTAGAAAGAGACTCACTAATAAAGGACTCACAATGCTGAGCCTGTTGAATCTGGGTATTTAAAATAAATGAAATCAGACTACTACCTCACAAAAGCACAAACCATGGTGAGATTATAGACATAAATGTGAACACTTCTAGATGATGACTTAAGAGAATATTTTCAAGATCTTGGGAGAGGTAAGAACTTCCTGAGCAGAAAACAAAATGTACTGAATCAAAGAAAAAGATAGAGAAATTGCACTGCATTAAAATTAAGAATTGATCCAAAAGAATTTATCTTTTGATAGCATTATGAAAATTAAAAACAAAACAAAACAAAACAGCGCATGGGATGATAGTGACAAACTCTTATGTCCAGAGCAGGTAAGAATTAAAATTCAGTAAGAAAAATGAAAGAAACAAAACAAAACACGTAGTTAACAAAATGGGGAAAAGACCTTAAGAGACATGTCACAAAGGAGGATATTTACATCGTCAATAAATATATGGAAAGATATTCTGCCGATTTTTTTAAATCACAGAAATGCAAATTAAATCCACAATAATATAATACAAACACCTATCAAAATGGCCGGTATTAAAAAGACTGCCTATACCAAGTACTGACAAGAATGGTCTGATTCTATAATATTAATGGTAGTGTAAATTTGTAAAATTATTCTGAGAAACAGTTTGACATCAAGTACTAGACATGAACAGAGGCAAATCTGATGATCCATATATTTTATTGGCAGGTGTATACCCAACCGAAATGAGTGGCATGAAGACCAAAAGTCACGGACAAGAGTGTTCATAGAGGCATTATTTCTATTTACCCCAAAGTGGAAACAACTTGAATATCCATCCGTAGCAGGATGGATACATTCATTTTTCTAATCATACAGGGGAATTTACACAGCAAATAAATGAATATAGAGTTACATTAACACACATACATTTCATAATTTTGAGCACAAGAAGCCAGACACAGAGAACATGCAGAGTGTTACTCCATCAACAGAACGAGCTGTGACCAGATCAGGTCAGTGGTTACCAGTGGAGAAAGGAGTGAGCATCTTGGAAGGGATGTGGGCAGGGCTTTTAGTCACTTCCTGACATGGGTGGTGGTTACAACGTTATGTACACTTCATGAAAACTCACCGAGTTTTGTGCGTATGTTCATATGCAGGCTAAAATTCAGCAAAATTTTTTCAAGTTAAGTTTTGAGAAAGGAAAAATGAAGATCCTGTATCTGCTGTTGCCATGTTGCCGCAAATTATATGTGATTTAGTTCAATAAATGGCGATATGATGATATTTGAACACTGCCCTGAACAGTAAGCCATATTTTATACCACAATTATAGGGTGAAAAAACAAGTTATGTGGTTAAAGTGGTTACAAAGCTAAGAATGGATTTGGATATAGGCTAATAATAAAAGAAGGGGCAAAGAGGAAAACTGCATTGGATACAACAAATTTATTTCAGAATACATCACTGAATTTTTAGGTAGTGATCATGTAGCCAACCATTAATTTATTTCCTAATTACATCGCCGCCCCAAACCTTGCACAGAATAGGTGTTCGAAACATATTTGCTGACTGCATTTCCCAAGTAACACAATTCAGCCTGAGTCCCTGATTACCAACAATGCTGGAGGTCCAGAGTACTCGATGCTTCTACCTACGCCTCCATTCCTGCCTATCCGGGGTTGAGGTATGACGTGGGCAGTCCTGACGGTGGCCTTTTCAGTACAAATGGACACTTCTGAGTTCTGTCTGGAGCATGGGACCTTAGTGAGGTACAAGCTCCCTATAGAATCAGAGCCGGACTCTTCCACCATACCAAGTAACTCGGAGCCCAGGCTGATCGCTTCCTAGTATTTTATTCAATGAAGGCCTCTCATGTCAAATTCGTTCAATCCACTTGGGGAATCAGCTCATTCAATTCCTGTTCTCCCATCTTAGAGGGTTTCTGGGCTTCAAGATCCCACCCACAGGGCAAAAGGTGATTTAGGGAAATCCACTGTTGGGGGCAGAGGAAACAGCTTCTCGAGGACGAGGGAGAACTTCAAATCTCAGATGGAACATCCCCGTCACTGGGAAATGAAGAGCTGACGAGGTCTGCAAAGGAGTCCCTGCTTCCAGTCTTGAGGGTTGAGGCAATAGAAAGATGAATACACAAGATCGACCTTAAACACAGGGGTCTAGTGTCCTACTTGGTTCCAGCTCAAGTTCTTAGCAATTAGTTCCTTCAATATACATACAGTCACTAATTAGTACAAAAGGTTGCCTTCTAAGTACTGAGCTAGAAAGTTCTAGATGCTGCCATCAGGGGTGCTCAGATACACGTCTACCTGAGAACAGGAGCCAATGTGATAAAATCAAACAATTGTGACCAAAAAACAAAATAGACAAAATCAAGATCTGAATAGTTATAAAGTAATACTGATAATCACTAATAAGGCAGATTAAAAAATAAAGAAAACATAAACTACTAATATCAGGAATGAAGGACAGGATATTACTAGAACCTCTAGAAACATTAAAAGAATAATAAGAGATAGTCATGACAACTTTCTGCCAATATATATATGACTCAAACAACAAAATTTACCAAAAAAAGACAAGGTAAAACAGAAAATCTGAATAACTCCATATTTGTCAAAGAAATTGAATTTTTTTTTAATTTAAATTCAATTTAATTAACATATAGTGTATTATTAGTTTCAGAGGTAGAATTTAGGGCTTCATCAGTTGCATATAACACCAACTGCTCATTCCATCATGTAAGAAATTGAATTTTTAAGCTAAAACTACTCCACAAAACAACAGCAACAACAACAACAAACTCCCAGTCTGGAGGACTCTACTGGCTAATTCTATCAAACAGTAAGATAGAATTCTTCATGGGTTAAGAAGAAATAATCCTAAACAAACTTCTACAAAAAAATGGAGGGGAAGGACACCTACCACATCTTGTGTTAGGATACCAAACCTGACAAAGATACAGCAAGGAAAGACACATAGCTAACAAACATCCTCATTACTTTAGTATATGTGCTGCCAAAGCGAGCACACATCCTCATTACTTTAAATGCAAAAATACTTAATAATAAAATCATCAGAAAAAATATTAGCAGATCACAGTCAGTGATATACAAAATGGATAATATACCATGACCAAATTGTTTTAATACCAGTGATGGAAGTTTAGTTTAACAACTGAAATAAACCAAAATGTAACAGAATGGAGGAGGAGGAAAAAAAAAAAAAAAAAAAAAAAGCAACAACACAGAAAATTCATTTATCAAAATGAGACACCCAACAGAATTTATTTTATTTTTTTTAAAAGATTTTATTTGTTTATTTGACAGAGAGAGACAGAGCGAGAGAGGGAACACAAGAAGGGGGAGTGGGAGAGGGAGAAGCAGGCTTCCCATGGAGCGGGAAGCCCAACACGGGGCTCCATCCCAGGACCCTGGGATCACGACCTGAGCCAAAGGCAGATACCTAACGACTGAGCCACCCAGGCGCCCCCACCCATCAGAATTTAAAAATTCAGCAAAATAGGAAGAAGGTAATTTCCTTAATCTAGTAAGCAACATTTTAAAGATTTTTTTAAAAATATTTATTTGATTTTTTAGAGAGAGTACCAGCCGGGGGAGTGGCAGAGGGAGAAGCAGGCTCCCCACTGAGCAGGGAGCCCGATGTGGGACTCAATCCCAAGATCCCGGGATCATGACCTGAGCCGAAGGCAGATGCTTCACCGACTGAGCCACCCAGTCATCCCAATAACACTTTAAAAACAAAACAACACCTACAAGGTGGCAAGAGCCTCCAATCAGGGAATCCTCCCCAGCACAAAAAAAAAAAGGCAAAGAAGGAAAGACATTAGGTTTAAAAAGGAAGAAATAAACTGTTCTTGTGTGATCATTTACATGTAAAATCTTAAAGAATCATCAAAATAACTAGAACTTATAAGGAAGTTAATCATGGTCTCAGGACACAAGGTAAATGTTCAAAAGCATAAGACGGGGAAAACTGGAAATTCAGGGCCTGGGAAGCTCAGCTGGTGAGGTGTCTGCCTTTGGCTCAGGTCATGATCCCGGGATTCTGGGATCCAGTCCTTTCTTTGGGGTCCCTGCTCAGCAGGGAGTCCGCTTCTCCCTCTCCCTCTGCCCCTCCTCCCACTTGTTCTCTCTCTCTCTCTCTGTCAAATAAATAAAATCTTAAAAAAAAATAAGATATGGAAAACCTCATAAATAGAAGAAATTGAAAATTAAAGTACAAAAAAAGTCATCGACAATGTCACCAAAAAGCAAGTAATACTTAGGAACACACTTAAGAAAAGACTGCTAGAACCTCAACACTGACAACTACCAAATGTGGCTGAAATCAAGTAATGAAAACCTACACAAATAGGGGGATAGGCCATGTTCATAGTTTGGAAAATTCAATATTCTTCAGGTGGCAATTTAATCCATGTATTCAGAGATTCAATGAAATCTCAATTATAATCTCAGTAAGATTTTTATAGAAATTAATAAATTGACTCAAAAATTTTTATGGGAATGCAAATGACCAAGAATAGATAAAACAGTCTTTTTTTTTTTTTTAAGATTTTATTTATTTATTCATGAGAGACAGAGAGAGAGAGAGAGAGAAGCAGGCTTCCCGCTGAGCAGGGAGCCCGATGTGGGACTCGATCCCAGGACCCTGGGATCATGACCTGAGCCAAAGGCAGACGCTTAACCATCTGAGCCACCCAGGCACCCAGACAAAACAGTCTTGGCAGGAAAGATTAAGGCTGGAGGCCTTTTGCACGGCCTGATTTAGTTTGTACCATAAAGCTACAGAAATAGGAGAGATTGGCAAAGGAGAAGACAAAGGAATCACTGGAATGGAGTAGATCGAGGATTGCCCAACTTCATAAACGGACAGATAATAAATATTTTAGGCTCTGTGGGCCTAAAATACGAGATATCTGTTACTACTTCCTTTTTTTAATTTGAATATGGATCAGCCGTTTTTAGTTTGAGGCCATGAGTCATAGTTTGGCAATGGCTGGAATAGAGTCAAGAAGGAGACCCACAGTAGACTTTCCACAAACACTTCAAAGGAATTTATTTAGTGGAGCAAGGACAATCTTTTCAGTGAATGGCTGAAACAACTGGGTATCCACGAGAAAAATTTAGCCTCCATCCCCGCCTCCTACCAAACACAAAAATGAATGTCAGAAGAATCAAAGCCTCAGTATTAGAGCCAAAACCACAAAGCATTTAGAGGAAAACAGAAGACAGTATCTTCATAGCCTGGACTGAGATAACAAGGTTTAGGCAGGACACATTAGTAACAATTATACAAGAAAAGAAATTAGACTTGTCCCAAAATGTAAAATTTTGTTCTTCAAAAGACATCTCTACATAAACCATATACTGGAAGGAAATATTTGCAAAACATATCTAACAAAAAAAGTGTGTCTGGAATAGATTAAGAAGGAAACTAAACAATATGAAAACAACTTTTTATTTTTTATTATTTTTTAAAGATTTTATTTATTAATTTGAGAGAGAAAGGGGGGAAGGGCAGAGGGAGGGAATCTCAAGCAGACTCCCCACTGAGTGTGGAGCCTGACGTGGGGCTGGATCCCAAGGCCCTGAGATCATGACCTGAACTGAAACCAAGAGTTGGACACTTAACCACCTGAGCCACCCAGGAACCCCAAAAACAACTTTTAAAATGGGTGACATATTTGAAAGATATTTCATGAAGGAAGATATATGAGTGGCTAATAACCAAATGAAGTGATCAATATCCATTAATATGAAATCTTAAACAGGAAAATTAATCTATAGTGATAGAATGCGAATCTGTGGTTACTTGGGGAAGGGTGAGGGAATGACAAAGGGTACATGGGAACTCTTGAGAGTAACAGAAATGTTCTCTATCTTGATTGTGCTGGTAGTCACATGGGTGTATATAATGCACAAAATTCTATAGTTTATGTTTGCACATTTCGTGTAGTAAATCTAACTTCAAATAGCCATAAACATAATAATTACATGGAGGTAGGGAAAAGGTGAAGGTATAGTTGAAAAAGATAGAATGTTGGTCATTGTTGAAGTCAGGTAATGAGCACACAGGGGTTCATTGTGGCATTTGGCTTACATTGTATATATGGTATTCACAATTTTAAGACTCCTCATGTGGAAAGTATTAGTTAGATCATTTTGCTAGAATTCTGGGTCTTTCTAGCTTCTCACTTAACTAGAAGGACTTATAAAGGTGATTTATCTTTTTTTTTTTAACATTTCATTTATCTGAGAGACAGAGAGAGTGAGTGAGTGTGCGAGAGCATGAGCAGGGGAGAGTGTCAGAGGGGAGAGGGAGAAGCAGACTCCTTGCTGAGCAGGGAGCCCAAGGCAGGGCTCGATCCCAGGACCCCAAGATCATGACCTGAGCTGAAGGCAGACACTTAACTGACTGAGACACCCAAGTGCCCCATGATTTATCTTTCTTATAGAAAAATAAAACTGTAGTTATCCACTGTGTCACTAAGGATAATAAGGGCTCCCGGGTTATATTTTTCTTTCCTGAACCTTAAAATAGCTTCCAATTTTTTTAAACTATTTTATTTTCTTATTTTATATTTTATTTTATTTATTTTATTTTATTATTTTATTTTATTATTTATTTTATTTTATTTTATTTTATTTTATTTTACTGATTGCTACAGAAGAGAATGAGCCAAGGAACAAAGAAAACAGAAAACTCACTTTCTGGAGGATAACTCTGAGTAGTCCCTTCACTATATTTAGGAAATAACTAGCTATGTTTAAAAATAACCCATGCATGCTTGTTTCCTCTATGTATGGAGATACACCCCATAGAGGTTTTATTTTTTTATTTATTTATTTTTAAAGATTTTATTTATTTATTTCACAGAGACAGCGAGAGAGGGAACACAAGCAGGGGGAGTGGGAGAGGGAGAAGCAGGCTTCCTGCCGAGCAGGGAGCCTGATGTGGGGCTTGATCCCAGGACCCTGGGATCATGACCTGAGCCGAAGGCAGACGCTTAACAACTGAGCCACCCAGGTGCCCCCCCATAGAGGTTTTAATGATGTTTACAAGATGATGATATTTTTCCACAGCAATAGAATCTCTTCTCCTGAAAGTACTATCCTAGAGATGAGCATCACAAAATGCCTACATATAGAGTGAAATATTTATAATCTCATTTCAACTCATAAGAACGATTATACCATTTCTGTAAAGTATGTGCTGATATCATTTAATGTCAAAACAATGGTTATACATTCAACATTAATCATTAATGAATATCATAGTCCAAAGTGGTTTTGAAACAGAAGTCTGTTCTTTCCACGGATGTTGACACCCTGTGGGTTCGTGGCCTGGGCTCTACTTAGCCCATCCTGGAAGACACACAGGGCGGCACACCGGCCTATGATGGATATAGTTGGTGCTGTGGGTAAGCTCACACGGTATTTATTCTAACCTCCTTCTTTGCACATGTTCCTGAAATGCATAAGCTGAGAAGCTAAAGAGTATACTTAAAAGATTTAGTCGTAGCTCAGATTCTGCGCATGGTGAGGTTACTCTGACGAGATGCTTTTTACGTGAGACATTGCTCAAAATGGTTATTTGGGGAGAAGCAAGTGGTAGGCAGGCATCTGCCTTCGCAGGTCTGGATCACGGGAGAAGTGGATGGTTCTTGAGTTTGCAACTGGGCAGCTTTCTGACATCAGGATTCTGAATCATCGAGGCACAAGTTCCTATGACAGTCTAGTGATGCTGTAATTTTGTAACTTGTTCCTGAAAGGTCAAAACAGAGTCTACCTCTTCTGCCCTTTCAATTATAATATGTGAGCTATTTATACCACTCAATAAATCCCTTCTGTTTAAAGAAGCCAGAGTGGCCTCTGCTTTTTCCTAACCAAGGTCCTGACCAATATTACAGACTTCACATAAAATCATTCTGTCGGGGATGAGTGCCTAGAGATAGAAGGTTCATCGCCCGGGAACATATGATATGAAACAGAGTCAGTAATCCTGGCCAAGTACCTGATTCCCAGGAGTAGCTGGTCCCTGCTATGTGCCTTACCAACCCCCACTCAAAATAACACAATAGTATTTACTGCTACAACCACTCACACCATGTTCAACTGCTTTCTTAGTCTTACCAAAACCATTGCCAATCTCATGCCCAGTTTCGTCCACACCTTGTGGGAATCCTGCAACTGTAATCCTCCTGCATAAAGGAATCTATTAAAATAGAATTTAGACAAAACCTCATCTCTTAAAGCAGTCAGGAGAAGAGGGATGGGTTAATAATAAGGCCAAAAAGGTTGCTGCCTCTGAGAGCCTGGGAAGGAATGGGTCTGAAGAAGAGTTTTTCTACCTGCATACTGAGTTCTTGCCTATATGCCCACAATCCTGAGGGGAAAACTGGGCTCGTCTTTCCTTTTTGATTGCTTGAAGCACATCACAGCTCTCTGGCTTACCTTTCTTAACAAAACAAGTCAGGATGCAGAATGATCACGGCTTTGAATTTAGCCATGACTTTCCATTTATTTCTTTTAGCCTTTGCTTGACTGTGAGGCTCTGGAACATATAGTTCGAAGCCGATCATGTGTTCAAAGAAAACACTTAGCTGGGAATATTCTAACAGAAACCAGTGGATTTAATAATTCTTGTAGGTATTATAAAAGCTTTTGAAATGCTAGTATTTATGTAAATAATTACACAGAAACACCTTTCTTCTGAATAAATTACTCAGAGTCCTGTTTTATCTATTTCCAAATAGTCTTTTCCCTTTTTGATGAAACTCACCATATACAGAATTTCTGAGGAAAATGGAAACAGGAGGACTCCTGAAGATACAATAATATGATTACCTTTACTTTCAAACCCTGAAGGTAGGCTCCTGCAAGTTAGGCTAAAATGTAAATTTCAGTGAGGATTCTATTAGAAATGCAAAGGCAACAATCACTTTCAAAAGTGATAGTCCCACTGTGAGCAAAAGAGAGATGATGAGTCTGGCTGAGCTGGAATTGCTGAAACAGGGCTCTGATTTGCTGCTCAACAGTTGATTCTGCAGACTTCAATTATAGGAATAGCTGGAGTAGTCCTGCTCCACAGTACAAATGGTCGAACTAGCAGAGAAACGATAGAGTCTGAGTGCGTGCGTGCATGTGTATGGACAGCATGCACTGTAGAAAACTTTGGAAGTTATTCACAGGAAAACCTCCTGGTCTTATCACGAACTGCATGATCTTGATTGATCCATGCTATCGCACACGTAGTGGGGCGTTATCAATAGAATATTTAACCATAGATGTGCCGGGTTCCAATTATATATGGGGCCCATTATACTTATGAATTGATGTACTAGACTTTTATGTTTTGGCAGATTTTAAGCACCAGTTTCCGATATATGTGCAGAATCATTTTAGTCACACGATCAAAAGTAGAAGAGATGTAAGTGACAACTATGGTATCATTGATCTTTCCAAATGCAATAAAAAGACAAGTAAAATGGTTGCTCATAATTTAGAAAATATTGCTCAAGTCCTTAAGATCTAGAATCAGACTGCTGGCTTTGACTTTGTGCTTCTGTGTGGATATATGTACGCACATATGTATTTACGACTCAAGTCCAACTCCAGTCCTCTCCTAAGGCAGACTTTGTTCGCCACACATATTTCTCCCAAATTCTTCTTGTCTTTTCTCCAATACAGAGCCAGCAATTGTATATGTCGCTCTACTCCTAATTCCTTCATTTGCTTTTGTTTTGGGGTCCTTATAGGGGGCAAACAAGATCGATGCCTGAACTCTTAAATAGACTCATCATTTTACTTGGTCAAACTCTGTTTGTTTTGCTCAATTCAACCCTGTGAGTTCCAGAAATGAAGTGCGAATCCCTGTCCTATATTATGAAAGTGTTTCCCCAAAATACCTTGCCAAATTCCTGACTCAAGATATTCTGTTCAGTAGTGTGTTTCTCTCTTCTAATTCAAAAGATTTGCCTTCTGATAAATACTTATTTCTCCCCAACCATCAATTCCCTTGAAGTAGAATTTGACTAAAAATGTCTTATCCTGCTGGGGATAATCAGCAGAAGTGGCAATTGGGGGATGAATAAAGAAAAAAAATAGTAAAAGCAGATGGCAGAGCAGAAGTGCAAATTTTTACCATAAAGCCATGGAAGAGGAAAAGGAACATGAGGTAGAGTCAATACAAAAAAGCCCTCCTGCATCTGTTAGAAGGAAAAGAGCAAAGGTGTGTACAGCAGGTGCAAAGACTCTGACTCTGAAGTTATTACTCTAGGACCCCAAGGGAATAAGAGGTTCAAGAAACCACCCTGAGTTATAAAATAAAAGGCATTGAATAGGATGTGACCAGAAGGCATAAACTCAAGATGCATGTTGTTTATATGGAAATCCTGAGAAGTTTCTAGCAAACAACAGGTGACAGGTATACAGAAAAGGTGTGGAATTAAGACAGGTATCACATTCCTTTCAAATTTTATTTATTTAACATGTTGCCCATAACACTTTTTTTCAGAAAAACACCAAAAAAAAAGTGTTCTTTATATAGATTTCCCTGCAGCCTACCCTTATGGAACTTCTAGTCTGTGAGAGACGCCAAAGAGATCTCACTTAGCTGAGACTTCCAGGGGAGTTAGCCAGAAAATTTGGAGGAAGGATGCTTCGGGCAGAGGGAAGAGCTAGTATAAAAGTCTTAAAGCGAGAATGAGCCCAGGATGGTTGAGGAACAACAGAAAAAGCCCATTCTGCTGGAGAAAAGTGAGCCAGGAGTAGAGTTTAAGGGATGGGATCAGAGTGGGGATGTCCTAAGTGAGTGAGTAGCATAAGCAGGTATAAGAGAGGGGTGGGGGGATTTGACCCCTGTTCTGCAGAGACTGCACTGACTGCTGTGTGGAGAGCAGAATGCAGAGGGTCAGGAGTGTGAGCAAAGAAAGGCAGTAAGACACCACCGCATGCCCATTAGCAAGGGACAATTCGGTCCTGCATCCTAGCCACAGCGACGGAGAATGGAGGCAGTTCTCAGAAGAGCTGACTGGCTTTGCTAAAATTCTCAGCACAGGTGGAAAATCAGTGCTGTTTTCCCTAATAGATGCTACATACATAAATATTTTCAAATGAATACTGCTCGTATACAGAAGTATCCTTCTGAAGCCACCAATTTAGAGCTGTATAAATGTGATCATAGGTAGGCACGGGATTTCATGGGCATCTGAATGCTTCTCCTGTTGACGTGGGACACCAACCACATGGAAGGTAAAGCACCTTGCTTCTCATGCTGCATTATTACTGTATCCTCTAGTTCTCTGCCATTTCAGTTAGTTATTTTGTGTTTTGCCCCATTGAATAATTGTGGTGCCGATTGTTAAATATTATATCTGTAGTAATTAATTTTTTTAAAGATTTTATTTATTTATTTGACAGAGAGAGACACAGCGAGAGAGGGAACAAAGTGGGGGCAGCGGGAGAGGGAGAAGCAGGCTTCCTGCTGAGCAGGGAGCCCGATGCGGGGCTCGATCCCAGGACTCTGGGATCATGACCTGAGCCGAAGGCAGACACTTAACGACTGAGCCACCCAGGTGCCCCGATATCTGTAGTAATTATTGTCGAAGTTTTGAATACCAATATGACATGAAAAAGGAAACAAATTTCTTGTTTTTTACTTTAAAAAATCAGATCACTACTTCAAAAAAATAAGCTGAAATATGATGAAAAGATTTAAATTGGATGAAACCATAGGTGAAATATTTCAAAATAGCCTCTGACTGTAGCTTTTCCAATACTATCACATGAAATCAACATTTCAATTCTGGCCGGAGTTTGCCTTTGAAAACTATAATACAAAAAGTAGCTTAATACGATCATTTAGGCATTAACATATGTTAAAATAAATTCCATTACATTTACTATTTAGCTCTTATATGGATATTATAAAATGAATATAGTGAGAAAATGTTGCAATAAAATACAAAGAACTGCAATGTTAGGTTATTAGTGTAAAAGGTCTGCAAACATACCTATCTAAATTTTTTACCTATGAAACTG